>NC_143528.1:682726-2036148 GCF_031878675.1 Megascapheus bottae | reverse complement strand
ATTGTTGTTTGTTTATTTGCCAGTTCTGGCCTTGAGCTCAGGGTCTGAGCACTGTCCTTGGACTTTCTCAAGGCTAGAGCTCTACCACCTGAACCTCAGCACTACTTATGGCTTTTTCTATGCACGTGGTGCTAAGGAATCCAACCTGGGTCTTCGTTCATGCCAGGCAAGCACTCTACCCCTAGGCCAAACTCCCGGCCCCACAAGGACTATTTTTTTTTTTTTGCCAGTCCTGGGCTTAAGCTCAGGGCCTGTGCACTGTCCTTGGACTTTCTCAAGGCTAGAGCTCTACCACTTGAGCCTCAGCACCACTTCCAGCTTTTTGCTATGTATGTGGTACCGAGGAATCAAACCCGGGTCTTTGTGCATGCTAGGCAAGCTCTCTACCACTAGGCCAAACTCCCAGCTCACAAGGACTATTTTAACAAGGAAAACAGTTGATAAATTCTGAGAATAGAACAAAGGAAAACATTAAATTATCATTTAATAGATGCAGAAAAATCAATTTCACAAAAATCTAATATCCTTTAATAATAAAATCTTCAATAAACCAAAAACAGGAAGAAACTTCCTCAACCTGGTAAAGGTCATCTCAAGAGAAGACCCCTCCCTCCCCAAAAAAACTCATAGCAAATAGGAAGGTTACATTCTTCAAATAAGGAAAACTGAAAAGGTACCCATTCTTCCTCATTTTTATTCAATATTGAATTAGAGATTCTATTTAGGAGAGCTAAACAACACAAAAATGAAAGCCATACAGATTAGAAAGGAAGAGGACATTTTAATTTGCTGATAATAAACTTTATATAGAAATGAAATAAAACCCTAAGAAATAAAATAAAAGGTACTAGAACTGATAATTTAACTCAGTGAATTAACAGAATACAAGGTTGATACACAAAATCAATACTATTTCTACACAGCAATGAACAATCTGAAAATAAAAGGAAATAATTTAGTTGATAACATCAAAAAATACTAAAGTATTTAGGAATAAAGTCAACAAAATGCAAGACTTGCACAATAACACTACAAAATATTGTTGAAAGAAACAAAATGAGACATATGATAACATAAAGGCATCAGATTTTTGTAGACAGGAAGAACTATCACTATTGAGTTGACAACCTCCCTAGATTCAACACAACCCCTGGCTGCCTTGAGGGTCAGGGCACAGATACTGGCAAGGTGTTTGTCAACTTGCATGTAAATGCACATCAAAGTAACCAACCAAATTGGAAAAGGAAAAACAAACTTGAAAGGGTCAACTTCCCAATATCAAAACTTACTCCAAAGCTACAGTTAACAAACCATGTGGTACTCATGTTAAGACTAGATATATGTAGATGAAAAGCATTAAACTGTAGAAATAAATTCTTATAACTATGGTACACTGATCCTTGTCAAAGGCACCAAAAGAATTTGGGAGAAAAATCCTCTTCAATAAATGATGCTGGGTAATTGGATAGCCACATACAAAAGAATGAAGTTGGAAGTAACTAATACACCCAAATGGAAGTGTTAAAACTATAAAACCAGAAGAAAGTAATATTAAATCTTCATTTTTTTGGATTAGGAAATAGTTTCCCAGATATGACATCAAAAATACAAATAATACATAGATAAATTAAATTTCATTAAAATTAAAATCTTTTGTGCTTCCAAAGATACCTGTAAGAGGCAACACAGAGAATGTAAACAGACTATGCAGCTGATACAGGACTCAGAACCAGAATATTCAAAGAACTCTTAGTATACAGCAACAAAGAAAAATGGCCCAATTAAGAATCAAAGAATTTAAATAGCCATTTCTCCAAGAATACAAATATCCAATAAGCACAGGAAAACATGGTTGACATCACTCATCATTAGAGAACTGTTAGTCAAAACCATGAGAGTACTCGCTAGATCGCCAGTTGACAGAAGGAATTGAAACTCTTGTGCAACTACCCAATAAAAGATAAACTAAAAAAACGAATGAATGAGTTAATCAAATAAAAAGCATACATCCTTACAAAAATAGTATATTGATATTGATAGCATTATTCATAATGGCACCAATGTTAAAATAGTCTAAGTGTTTCTATCAAATGATGACCGGATACATCAAAAGTAATATATATACTACTGACACATTACAACATAAATCTATAAACATTACACCAACAAAACCAGACACAATGGCCATAGCATGCATAATTCTCTTTGTATGATATGTATCCCAAGAAACAAAGATACAGATTAGTGGTTTCTGGAAGCTGAGAGAAAGGAAATGATGGTTAGTGGCCAAGGGATTTAATTCTCAGTGATGGAAATGTTCTAGAATTATGTGGCAATCATTAATACATTATTTTATTTAGCGAATACTTCAGCTTTTTGCTTCTATTTGGCTTTTTTCTCAAGGCTGATGCTCTACCACTTGAACCACTCAACTTCAAGCTTCTTTCTGGGTAATTGGAGAGAAGGGTATTATGAGCTCTCCTGCCAAGAGAGGCTTCAAGTCTTGATTCTTAGATTTCAGCCTCCTGAACAGTTAGGATTACAGATATAAGCTCACAAAGCCTGGCTTTAGAAGTACAACTTTATGAAACAAAAATACCAGATATTTTAAATGAATTATATAGGCCAGATTGTGGCCTAGTGGTAAAGTGTTTGCCTAACATGCATAAAGCCTTGGGTTTGATTCCTTGGTACCACATACACAGAAAAAAACAGAAGTGGTACCGTGGCTCAAGTGGTAGAGTGCTAGCCTTGAGAAAGCTCAAGGATAGTGCCCAGGACTGGCAATAAATAATAAATACATACAGAAATAAATATAGAATGTAAATGTTTATTTCAGCAGAAATAGTAATGTAGAAAGTGTAACTACATAAAGAAAAACATGGTCTTGGTTTATAAGATAAATATATTAAGTATATAAATTTAAGACGAAATTATCCATTCAATGAAATGCCAGAATAAATACAAATGCTTTCAGTATAATAGACTTAAAAGAATTATTAGATAAAAATTGTCAAATACATTTCAAACAACAATGTGAAGATCAGGGATTTACTCCTATGAAAGCATTCCAAGTGTGTTATAAAGTCGGGAAAGTGTTAGCACAGACCTAGGAGGTACCAGAAGTTTAGACAGACACAGACTCGGGCCCATTGGGGTCTTATTATGTGGCAGAGTTAGTATTCAACTCTCAGAAACAGGAAAGGGTAAGAAAAATGGACCCAAGTACAAAGGAGGAGCTTTGGGAGGAGAGCCCACCAGCAAAAACTGTGCGGACAATATTGAGCCACACACAGCAGGAGTCAGGACTGGAAAACAGCGTGTCACTGTGTTCCTCAGTTTTACTCTCGTCAGATTGCAAAATTCAGTGTTTGAGCACATGGGAACTGGCAAGCACACAGGACAATAAGAGCTCTCAGCCCACTTTCAGATGTTTATTTTGAGATTTATTGGGTCAATTTGGTGATTTATTAACATATAATCAGGCTAGTACACTTCATTTGTGGCGTGTGTGTGTGAGAGAGAGAAGAGAGAGAGAGAGAGAGAGAGAGAGAGAGAGAGAGAGAGAGAGAGAGAGAGTGTCTTGGGACTTGAACTCAGGGCCCTGGGCTCTGTCCCGAGATTTTTTTTCTCTAGGCTAGTGCTTGAGCCACAACTCCAGTTAGTTTTTCTTTATTTTTGGTAGTTAATTGGAGATTCGTTTCCTTCCTACCAGGGCTCTTTGAATTGTGATCCTAAGTTCATAGCCTCCTGAGTAGCTAAGTTTTACAGGTGTGAGCCACCAGTGCCTGGCTCTGAGCTACTTTTAAAATCATCACAGAGAAACTCTTGCATTACTTTATGTATTCAAAAGAAATGCAAAACAATGCTTCTAACAGCCCTTCTATGGTGAGAAAACTTTGATATGACCTGCATTTCTATCAAGAAGCAGATAAGGTAGATAAAAGAAGCATTATATCTACCTTATTTGTCACTAAATTCCAAGCATCTGGCACATACTAGTTGTTCAATATATATTTGTTGAACTAGTAAGTCAACATAAAAGCAAGCGTGCAGACAGATACTCCCAAGCCCTTTCCATCTTCCTGAAGTCCTAGTACGAAAGCATCTGACAGAGCTTTCCATGCTGCCACTTAGGCTAGTATGGTTTGGAACTCATTTCCTACAGTCTGGTAGATTTTCTTAAATCACCTCCCCTACAGAAAAAAAAAGGAAGACTTCTCACAGTTATTCAATTGTATGCTTCACGTTATTTCAATAGGGCAGGGTTCCTTTCCAAAATAATAGTTTTCTCCACCTACTGACCATGAAAGATGGTTCATGTCTGTAATCCCAGCATTTCAGGGGGTAGAAACTGTGAGGAGGACCACAGTTTAAAGCCAGACCAGGCAATAAGTCATGAAACCCTCATCTCAACCACTAAAAATTGGGAATGGCAGTACACGTGTATCATCCCAGCTATGTAGGAGGTGTAAATAGGAGAGCTGCACTACACGCCAGTCCAGGCAAAAAAAAAAAAGTAACAATAGGACTGAGGGCAAAACTCAAATGTTAAAGTCCCTGCCTAGCAAAGGAAAGGCCATGAGTTATGCTCTTAGTTATGCTATCAGAGGTTGTTATTTCTGATGCCATATTTGTCACAAATTTATGCTTGCAGGGGGGACGGAAGGAAGTTGAGATGACATCTGCTTTAGGAGCTTCCAATGTACCTAAATTGAAGTCACATGGTCCCCGTGTAACAGTATATGTGGACTCTCAAACCATCACTTTGGAATCACTAATTACCAGTACAATTTTCCCCAACCCACTCATACGACTCCTTATTCAAAGATGATGGTTCAAAACTCAGAATTTTGAGCCAGCTCCCCATGTAGTTTAGAGTCTGAGCTACCAACCCACTCTTCTAGTGGGAAAGTGTCCGCATTAGGCATGCTGATATGCTGCTTTGTGTTGCGTCTGAAAAGTAATTTCTTCTTCCTCATACCTCCACCCCATGTATCATTGATGGCTCAGTGCTCTGTGCCTCGCACATGCTCCAAAAGTTCATTCAAAGGAACAGCATTTCTGCCAAAACCAATGGGTTTGAAGCAGAGGACTGGGAAACATCCTCAAAAAGGCCAAGCAATCCCTACTTCCCACCTAGTACCAGCTCTTGCAGGATGTCCTAAGGAAAGAGAAACCATGAACAATGCACTCAGTGGTAGAGTTGGCTTATGAAGTGGAATTCCAAAGGATTCATGTGAGTCTTTCCAGAGCAAGACACCAATGATGGGACTCAAAGGACCATCTATGGAAGCTTTATGATCACCAGGAAGCAGAAACTATTCCTTCCAGACACCAAACGACACAAAGATGAGAAAGTGACTTACACCTCCCACTGTGTGCGTAGGTCACAGTGCAGCAGCCTATGACGGATGGAGGCAGAGGGCAGGGCCAGGTGCATAGAGGCAGGAGGGGTCACTCCTCCATGCAAAACTTTCAGACAACTCCAGAAATGTTCAATAGGTGGTAAAGGGCTACAGGGTCCTAAGTAGAAAAACAGCGATTAAGTTTGTGTCATAACTGAAGGTCATCTTCAAACGAACCAAACTCTAAATGATTGCTTACATCTGTCTCTACTGCTGCCTTATTCTAGAATCTCAGGATTTCTTTCCTTACAACATCATGTTTGGCCTTCCCGAGCCTCAGTTTTCAGGCACTCTCCATTCTATTCACTGTTCTGTAGCCTGCACTTTTTAAAAATGATTAAGTCTGAACATTTTACTTTCCTCCTTGAAACCATTCATGCTCTCCACAACTAACAGGATAAAGTCCAATTCCTACAGATTCATGATTACATTATGTGTCAAACATAATGAATGTCCTCCAAAAAGCTGGCCCTGGTAGAATAAATCCCGTTCTCTTTTGCCTCTGCTCTATGCCATACTATCTTTAATTATAATAGCCATAACATTTCATAACATTATTTACCTACCTGGTTGTCTAATTCTGTTCTCGGGTAGAAATCTCCTTCGTGGAAGGTCTTGTATCTTCGTGGAAGGTCTTTCATCTCTCCTACCAGGGGTATGCACTACGAGTCCAATCCACATTGCATTTACTCATTAACACATTTACTTTACTACCTACAACTTCCTGTCTCAATACATTCTTATTATAACTACCAATGAATCTGTGCCTTTTGTCCTACCTCTTGCCTGAAATAGTCTCTGATCTTTTTCATTTGTCCTTTCATTAAACATTTTTAGTAGCTGATAATGGTGTCCCAATCAAACGTGTCACAGTCCCTGTTGACTCTCATTGACATGGACTCTTGCTCTGCCTGTTTCTTTGTATGGTTGGGATTTGGGATTCGTAATCAAGGCTTGGTATGGTACCGTTAGGTACTGCCAAGTAAGAACTACTGTAGGTGAATTTTGTGACTGCAATTTCCTGTATAATTTTGGTAGTACCAAACCCTAATCTCATGCAGCATAGATGTCTTTCTGTGTACTGCTATAACAAAATATCTGAGACTGTCATTTATGATGAACAATATTTGGTACAGTTCTGAGAAGTCAATATCCCATTAAAATTGTCTGGTGAAACTACATCTTCCTGAGAGGCAGTACCCTTGCATGGAAAAACAAGATAGTAGGTCAGCTTCTAAAGGGCCCACGTTTTCATACCATTCCATTGGCAGCATCTAAATTTTGGAAGGGACACAGTCAAAGCATAGTAATGTAGCAATCAACTCATATTTCCTTTTCAGAAGAGCTTAACCTAGTGAGAGAAGTTTTCCCTATAGGTTTTCCTTTGCCTAGGGCCACCTTTCTTTCAGCTCCCATTTTTCTTTGAAATCTTGTTCCCATTTCAGTTTACTATTCTCCCTTTGTGTGAGTCCAGGATCAGATCATTTACAAAAGGCATCAAAATCTAGAAATTACTCAAGTAATTTAGTACAACACACTTCCTCTTACACACACTTGTTTCTACATTGTCCATGGCTACAAAGGCAGAGTTAAGTAGTTTTAACTCAGACACCAGGGCTCAGAGTCAAAAATACTTACTGTCTGAAAATGTTTATATAAAATGTTTGAAAACTTTACAGTAGATAACCAGGGCTATAAAAGGTTCCAGCAAGTCTTCCTTTTCTTAATGTCTAAGAATTACTTTTAAAAATTCATTGATCAATTCAAAGGAAATTTTCACTCAATACGTTCATTCACTTGGGTGGGAAGATTTTCCAGAACATCTAGTTCTATCACATTACTAAAAACCAAAGTTAGGCCTTTCTTTTAGCTTCTCAAAATCCAAATTACCTTTTGAAGTCCAAAACAGAAATTCTCTCTTCCAGAAAGCCTTCCTAAAAGATTGCAGCTCATTTCATCAAAGACATATCCAAGGATATTCTATGCTCATGCCAACTATAATCAGTGGCTCAACCACTGTGTACATGTACATTTGTTCATACACATGTGTGTATATATAATTATACTCCAGTTGTATTGAGCAGGCAATTATTCTCCAGTACAAAGACCTCAGAAAATTGCCAAAATTCATCAGTTAGAACACCACCTAGTATTAAAGGTTTAGAAGGCTGACATAATCTTGACAGTCTACAGAGTTCTGAATCTGGTGGTTTAGGAAAGAATTCTTGGCTTTGCCAGGACAGTGGAAGGAATAGGAAATAGCAGGTAGGAATAGTTAATGTGCAGACTTCTGTTCAGACAGAGCTAGGGTCAAATTCCATGCTTAGCTAATCCTATGCTATCTGTATAACCTTGGGCAATTATTTAACCTTTCCAAATGGAGACTGTTAAGTCTATGGAGGGACATAGAATGTATGTATGTATGTATGTATGTATGTATGTATGTATGTATGTATGTATGTAGAAATAGCCAAGTCAGGGCCTGGAGTTTGGCCTAGTGGTTAAAGTGCTTGCCTAGAATGCACGAAGACCCAGGTTTGATTCCACGGTACCACATACATAGAAAAAAGCCGGAAGTGGTGCTGAGGCTCAAGTGGTAGAGCTCTAGCCTTGAGAAAGTCCAAGGACAGTGCTCAAGCCCTGAGCTCAAGCCCAGAACTGGCAAAAAGAAAGAAAGAAAGAAAGAAATAGCCAAGCCAGTAAGCCCTTGTCATGCTGCTACAGAAACAACTTCTTTTTTGTTAATCTCAGGACCACACTTGAAGATAGTTTTATCTAACAGTAATGTGTTCACCCTAGACTCTGATCTGCATTTATGACCATGTAAAATTTGGACATGACGTATCCAAGGTCACTGGGAGAATGCTTCCCTCAACCTTACAAAAAACAATCAGATGTCCATCAGTTTAAGTCTGATTGCAAAAATTCTACAGGACTAGAATATACCCAGAACATAACTTAACCAACCTAATAAATAGCAACAATTAGCTGATCAAGTTAAAACTCAGTCATCAGAAATTATTAGTTGACAGCTATGGTTATGGTGAATAGATCTTGGTTTTAGGTTTGTATTGTCCCTCCCTGAAATCTGTTAATATCAGTCCTGGGCTCTGTCTTACTCTTACAAAGAAATTTCTTTTTTTGTTTTTTTGCCAGTCCTAGGACTTGAACTCAGGGCCTGGGCACTGACTCTCCTTGGATACTTTTTACTCAAGGCTAGCACTCTACCCCTTGAGCCACAGCACCACTTCTGGCTTTTTCTATGTATGTGGTTCCAGAGAATGGAACCCAGGGCTTCATGCATGCTAAGCAAGCATGCTACCACTAAGTCACACTCCTGGCCCAAAATAAATTTCTTTTTCTTCTCTCCTGGGATTTGTCTTTTTATTCCAATGAGAACCAATTTCTTTTTCTTCTCCCCTACCTCTTATAATGGACAAATAAGGAGTAAAGCAGAAACTCAAGAGGGAAACAGGTTTGTCTGGACTTATACGGTCAGCACTCACTGGAGCAGCAAGGAGCCTGGAGTGCCCAGCAGTAGCCAGACCAGTCGATAGCAGGAAGAGTTCATACATTTATGGCCCCAGAG
This sequence comes from Megascapheus bottae, assembly GCF_031878675.1. Lineage (NCBI taxonomy): Eukaryota > Metazoa > Chordata > Mammalia > Rodentia > Geomyidae > Megascapheus > Megascapheus bottae. The sequence continues at coordinate 2,027,151 of NC_143528.1, read as the reverse complement.
GCAAAGGGAGTTTGCTGGTAAGAAGGCAGATTTCACAACTGGGACTCTAACTCCTCTGGAGCAATGGGCACATTTCTTTGCTGACCTCCAAGAGGCTCTTCTTAGATATCCTTCCAAGAGTGGGACACACTGGCTTTCATGCTTCTCTCATGTGGCAATCTCTGCCAGGCAGTCAAAGGAATTCCCATTTTATCTTTACCTTGCCCAACATACCTGCCCACACCCTTACTCCCAGCACTGTCATTTTACTGGTCCTCTCTTCTGACTTAAATATGGTATTAAAATACATTTGTCTTTATCACAATGACAAATACAGGTTTAGAAAGTGTGATCTTGAGTAGCTCAAATCACTATTAAGACATTCCACAAAGAAGCATCTTTAAGGTTTAATTCCGACACTATCCTTTTTTAAGAATATAGCCCTCTACTTTACAGGTAAATCAAATAGCTATATCATATCTCATGTGGTTCCTCAAAATATCCAGCAATAATGGAAAAATTGGCAATTCATATTTCTCTGTTATATAAAGAACACCACAAAATTAAAAGCAATCAAATCCCAACAGAAAAATGGACATGAGGGCCCAGGAGGGTGGCCTAGTGGTAGAGTGCTCGCCTAGCATGCATGAAGCCATGGGTTCAATTCCTGGGTACTACATACACAGGAAAAGCAAGAAGTGGTGCTGTGGCTCAAATGGTAGAGTACTAGCCTTGAGGAAAGTCCAAGAATCATCTAAGGTGAGTACAACGATTCAAGCCTATCAATCATAGCTACTTGAGACTTGTTGTTCAGGAAATTACTGTTTGGGGATAGCGTAGGCAGAAAAAAGTTCCAGAGATTCCATCTCAATCAATGGCTGAGCAGAGATTCACGTCTGACATCCCCAGTGACATGGAAGCACAGGTATGAGGACTTCTGCCCAGGCTAATCTGGGCATAAGATGAGACTCTCTTTCAAACAGAACATGAAGAGTAGCTGGAGTAGCCTTGGAAGCACAGGGTCCTGAGTTCAACCACCAACCCAGCCACCATGCCTGGCGTTCCAATTACATTTTAGAGAGATTATAACTGTCAGTGCCTGTATCTAGCAATTTCCCTCTGAAGAAATTGTCAAAACTAATGTATTCTCACGTGTATGTGTAAGATTATTCAGTATAGTACTACTTATAATAGGGAGACTTTGGGAAAATCTAAATGTTCATCAAAATGGGGCACTGCTTAAATATGATATCTAATAATGGAACACTAGGCAGCTATAAAAAGTGCAGAAGGAAAAGATAGGTCCTAAGGGAAAATCTTAAGGATACTTTGTTAATCAAAATAGCCAAGTGCAGGATGCTATGCACTATACAATACGATCCACACAAAAATGTGATGAAAGTATGTACTCTTTCATATGCACAGATTATCACTAAGGAGATGCAAAGTCTCACAGTGATTGCCTAAAAGAGAGAAACTGCGTGTCTGAGGAGGAGAAATCAGATGCAGACTTGCCCTTGTGAAGCCTTTTCTGCCATTTGAATTCTGATAATCAAAGCAAAACAGTTGTTGGTTATAGTATTTTCATACCAAGCCCTTTTGGGAAGTAAAGATGGCACCAAATCCCTCAGTTTCTCCCCAAGCACTTTGCAGACACTTAGGGTATCAAGACCAGTTCTTTCGAGGAGGGACACTTCCTAATTCCCTAACGCAATTTCTATCAGTGCACCCTGTCTCTTCCTCCTGCTCCCACTCATTCTTGCAGCCTTCCCATTACCCAGAAGCCTGATTCTAGGTTGAACAGAAAAGTTCGTATCTGATCATGGCTGTACTTTGTGTCCCTGCTCTGAAAGCAGGTCTGTCTGAACATAGAGTTGTGTCATCTCAACAATTAACCTCCAGTTCACTATCTGTGAAAATAAAATTGCCTCTGCGGGAATGATGGGAAGCAGATTTCTTAACACATCATTGTTTTCGGGAAGGGAAAGAATTGCTGCCTCCTCCCTAAATTCTTTCTTCCTCCCTCAGAAGCAAAACAAACAAAAGTGCTGGTGGGTTAAAGGGAACAGGTGTTGTCTGTAACAACTGCAGCCAGACACCAATTCTGATCATTGCTACAGATAAAAAAAAAAAAAACATGATTTGAGACCACTTTTCTCAAAAGAATGATCATATTATGTTCTTGCCTGGTGGTTCTTCCCCAATCCTTATCCATAGTAGCCCAACTCCATTAGAACTACTACCCTGCAATCATTTGAGTCTTCCATCTTGGTTGCAACTTGGACACTAAAACCTGTCATGGCCTTCCCAAAACACTATCAGATCATGCCTATGGAATGTAGTTTTTCCTTGCAATTAGACCTTCCAAAGAACCCTTCAAAGTTGGACTCCTTTCAAGGGAAGCTGGCTGGGTTGCTTCCTCTGAGATGTATACCTTGCACTCCACTACTGTATGGAAGACACTGAGCTAAGAAATGGTTGCAAAGACATTAGACACAGGTCTGACCCTCAGGGCATCTCCTGACCACTAGATATTACAGCACCAGTCGTTCAAGCCTATAATCCTACATACTCAGAAGGCAAAACTCTGAGGATCGCAGTTTGAATCCAGGCCAGGCAGAAAAAGTCCATGATACTCCTATAGCCATGGCTCAAGAGAACTAGCCTTGAGTGAAAAGGCTAAGAGATAGTACCTAGGCCCCAATTTCAGATTCCAGTAAGCGGGGGAAGGAGTCAGGGAGCACACACACACACACACACACACACACACACACACATCCACACAAGATGACTACAATATAAAGTGTAACGATAGACACATAACAAGTTTTATACAAATGACAGAATGGAATCAACCATTCAATGAATCCAGGTTAGAAAAAGGCATATTTAATCCGCTGTATCCTAGCCAACACACCAGATATGTTACCAGAAAGTTTAGGACAGCTAAATATCCTCCAGTCTTCGTATCTATCAAAAGAATTTAGGTAAGACAAGGAAATCTTATTAAAACAGAAATACAGCAGCTATATTACAGGCAAGTTCTATCTTAGCCTTTGCAAGTTCTGTCCTAGCCTTGGCATAGTGAGAATCAGATGGCTTTCTGATTGGTGGATCTTTTTGTTTTCTATAACGTTTACTACCAAGACCTCATTCCCTTTCTCGTCTTCATTTTTTTTTTTTGCCATTCCTGGGGCTTAAACTCAGAGCCTGTGCACTGACCTTGAACTTTCTCAAGGCTAGTGCTCTACCCCTTGAGCACAACACCTCTTCTAGCTTTTACTGTGTATGTGGTACAGAGGAATCGAACCCAGGGCTTTGTGCATGCTACACAAGCACTCTACCAATAGGCTGCACTCCCGGCCCTTACTTCATTTTCTAGTAGATCTCTGCCCTCATTTGTAGTCTGGCAGAGTTATCCTACCTTAGGCCACCTGTTGATATCACTTTTTCATTCTTTTACCCTTATTCCACATGTCCTTGTCCCTAGCCCCCATTTCCTTGTCAATCATGCATGTATAAGTTTCACCTGCTACTTATGAGTTGTTTGGGCCTCAATTTCCTGCCTTTCTAGTACCATCACCACAGCTAGACATGGTCATAGTGTACCAATACCTTGGAAGTTCACAGAAGGGAGAGGTTCCAGCTAGCTGCAAGACTCGGAAAATAGGAGGTGTTGATGAAGGAAAAGGTGTACTTGGAGACATAACCTACAACCTGAAGCAAGGCAATAGGGAACATCCAGTGGCTTGGCTTGACTAGACAGAGTGGGCAAAGAGCTTAGTAAAGATGAGCCTCCGTTAGATATAGGTGGCACCTGTAACTACACCCCCTACCGTCAGCCTGGCCTTTATGCTTCTGGAGCTCGTGCCTTCACCCTCAGAGTGACCCAGGACCTAGATATTTTTTCATTAAAGGAGCTACATCCCAAAGAGTAGTTGAAGGGTCTTGCCAAGGTTATTCAGTGGCAAGTTGGTTTCATGTTAAGAAAATACACAATATTTTTCAATAGAAGACATTAGAATACCCTAAATAAATGTTGCTTGTGTCTTAGTTGCCTGAAGCTAGTTTTAAAAGGTTGTTCTTAGGGAGTTTTCACATTCTCTGTGAGTAAATAATTTCCTAATATTAAGTTGCATTGCTAAGTCATTCGTTCCATTAAAAGATCTTCAGGTAAGTACCAGGTTAAACTTCAGCTTTCATTCAGTTAAACTCTGAATCGCTACTGGGTGTATAAGTTGAGTTTTCAAATATAGGATTTTTTTTAATGCCAGGTCACCTCTGCTGAGCTTTTAAAATTTTCACAAGCACTGTTTTAGCTTTTTTGTGATACTTTTATACTATTCTCAGAGTAGTGTCAAACAGAGAACCTCTCTTTCCACTCTCCATCTCTTGATCACTGCATTTAAAAAAAATAAAGATTAAATGAATAAAGATGACTCAAATGTACATTTGAGAGAAATTACTTTTACTTATATGTTGAAATTCTTCACAAAAGCCCAGTGGAGCTGACATAATTTAACAATGCCTTTTGATGAGATGTATGGCGGTAGTCTGTGGGGTTTTTTTGTTTTTGTTTTCCTAATCCTGGGCTTGAGCTCTGGGCCTGAGCACTGTCCTTGGGCTTTTTCAAGGCTAGAGCTCTACCACTTGATCCACAGCACTTCTTCTGGCTTTTTTTCTATGTATGTGGTACTGAGGAATCAAACCCAAGTCTTCATGCATGCCAGGCAAGCACTCTACCACTAGGCTAAACTCCCAGCCCTGTTTGTATTGACTTTATTTACCTTTTTCTCCTTTCTTGTTTGTGCTTTATTTTGCTTTAGTTTTGAGCTCTTGATTTGGCTCAGGGAGGGCTACATTAAAAGGTGCCTATTATTTTCTGTCAAAGAAGGACCCCTGCATCACCCACCCAGAACACCTGTCACGGGTGCTCTGAAAATATCTTCCACCGAAAGAAATGAGCCTCACAGTTGTAAACTTAAAACCTTCTAGAGCCCCATGCTATAGAGTACCCTTCGTCTTGTGGCACAGGACAAGGCAGTAGGGTGCAGGATCTCTATCAACAAGCCACCAAACATGATTTACAATCGTTTTCTTCTAATACAGCCATCAGGAACACTGAATTCCTGAATAACATCCATGGCTACCAGGGAGTCACAACATGAGGATCATGCCAGCATGCTGGCATGAGGATCATGCCAGCTTCTAGCCTCTGCATCTTATCAACTGACTGACACGTACCCTCACTGTTTCTAACAAAAGGCACCTTGTTTAAGATATATTTTGGTTTGATATATCCGTATCAAATTCATTTCCATATTACTCTAGCCAACTCCATGAATTCACACCTGGCTGAAGTTAACCTGACATACATTTTCTCTGGAAGATCCATGGTATCATTCCTGGGTTTCAGAACACTAGACAACACCCAAATCTCACTCTCCTTGGGTGCCATCTTAAACAGCCAAAGCATATAAAACGGCATGGATTAAATCATAAAACAAACAATTCTTTCCAGTAATTAAAAAAAAAGCAGAGCAGGGGCTGGAAGTTTGGCTGAGTGGTAGAGTGATTGCATAGTATGCACGAAGACCCGGGTTCAATTCTTTGGTACCACATACTTGGAAGAAGCCGGAAGTGGTGCTGAGGCTCCAGTGGTAGAGTTCTAGCCTTGAGAAAAATCCAAGGACAGTGCTCAGGCCCTGAGCTTAGGCCCAGGACTGGCAAAAAAAAAAAAAAGCAGAGCACTGCCTTATCTGACCTCACTGTGAACATGCACACCTGAAGGCCCAAAGTATTTCAGCATCAGCAAACTCGGAAGGGTCATGAGTATGGATGTAGGCTGTATGTTTAGCCAGGAGGCAAATCTGGATCTGTGGAAATTACAAACAGTGAGGATCAACTGAATACTGAAGATATGTATGGAGAGAGAGGGGGTGAAGCAGGAGAGAGGAAAGGAGAAAGAGGCAACAAGGGAAACTCGTAGAATTAAGGGGAAATTCTGTGGCTGGACAATATCAAGGCTACATGAACACAAGTCACAGCCATCACTAGCCCCTTCAGTACCTTCTCACAAATTACAGAGTAACAAGCCTGCCAGCCCTCCACTCAGAAGCACACATGAAAAGCAGACACAGCAATCAACACTTCCCCAGAAAATGAGCCTGTGAACCAGCAGAGTTGGCAACCAGACTAAATCCAGGCCCTTTCTCACTTTCTGGATTGTTTAATTGTAAAGCCAAATGTGGCAACTTAAGAAAAAACTGAAACGAATCCTTCAATCAGGTCCTGTCAAAGAGCATATAGGGAGACGTCAGCATTTCCAGTCTGACTCTTGGTTCCTTCCAGGCCTTATTTTGTTAAAAGCCCTGTGTTGGTTTCCTAGCACTCTTGTTCCAAATTGCCAAGGACTGAGAAACTAGAATTGTTTTGCAAAACAAAGTTCTGTAGGGTACAAGTCTGAAATCCAGGTGTTGGCAAGGCTTCCTTTATTGCCTCCATAGCCCAGCTTCTGGTGACTCCTAACAAACCCCAGCATTCCTTGGCTTGCAGTTCTGTCATTGTAGTCTGTCTTCATCTTCATGTGGTCATTTCATAAGGATTTGATTGGAAGCTATCCATAGTCTAGTGTAACTTCAACGAATTACAAAAACTATTTCCAAATAAGACCACATTCTAAGATTTTTCATGAATATAAATTCTGATGAAATGGTCTTCAGCCCATGATCAACCCATAATTGAAGTCTGAGGCAATTTTAAGAGTCCTTTCCATCACCCAACATCCTTTGACTTGACTGTCTCTATCCCTTTTCATATTCCTCTTATTCTGAGTTCTTTGTTCCTAAAGTTTTCTTAGAAGGGAAAAGAAAAAAAAAAACAGCTACAAGAAAAATCCTAAAACCATTTCACCTTGAGAGTTCATGCAAATATATACCATCCCATGAACAATTATCTTAAACTTCACTGTGACCTGAGGGAAAATTCCAAAGGACACCAAAGGTTTGAGCTTTCTAACTGAATCCAGAATAAGCAGGAAGTTAGACATTAATGACCCCATTTGGTCACAATGGCTGTGAACTGCGTGGGGGGGGGGGGGAAGGCACAGAAAACCTGCCTTCATGACAAGGCTTCAGTCCCCTCTGGTAGAATCACACCATCATCTTAAAACAAGTCAACCTGGTGGGTGCAGAATTTACCTAAAGGGGTTCTTAAGTCTAAATCTCTTTGATAAAATTATATGTGAGAATGATTACATTCTAAATGTTCTAAATAGTAATTTGTTCTCTAAGCTTTGAGATCTCTATTCTCGATAAGGCCATGCACTAAAGGTACAACTCTAACATGTCTAGTTGGACATGTGAAGCAACCTGACCAATTACAGCACTGAATTCTCCCAGCCAAATTACTAAAGATTGGACATCACAGTCAGAGACAATGGGAAATCACATCTTTATAGGACTTTGAGGAGGGTGTAGTTATTCTTAGTGGTTTTGTGGAGATACCAGCTACCATATTTCCGATGTGGTTAACTGGGAGTAAAATCAAGATGAAGAGAGCTGAGAGTGATACTGGAAAATATCAGTTGAGCTCCAGATCAAGTTATAGCTATTTTAATAGATTTTCAGTCACATGACACAAACTCCTTTTGTTAATTAGTTTTTGTCACCTGCAAAATAGACTGTCTTGATGTAGCACTGACAATACTATGCCAATTTTGAGGATACATAATTGTCAGAAGCTATGAAAAGAAGCAATGTGATGCTTCCAGGCTCACTTACAAACTTAGCTATTTTTGTCTAGGCTGTCTTGGACCTTGAGACCTTATTTGAAAAGCAAATCAGGAAAAAATAAAGGATGAGTGTGTGGCTCAAGTGGACAAGTGTTTGCTCATAAAGTCAATCCCTTCTCCAGAAGTGTTATTTGTGTCATTTTCTGGTCCTTTCATATCTCACTGGCATCACTAAGGCAGATAGCCTTATCCATATCCCCGTGGAAAAGCAAGGTTAGTGTCAGCAAGGTTTAGTGACCGATTTCCAGTCACATGCCACGAATAGATGGGCAGGCTGACTGTCACAGGAGCCCAGTTTGGTACAGAGCTTAGGATGGGAACAGCCATAGAAGAGAGTATGCCAGGCACAATGTGGGAGGAAGGGAAGGAGTCATTGAGGAAAACTCATTGAGAGAACATGGGCATCCCATATAAACCCTAGACGATACTGGACTTGACATACCCTAAGCCTACACACTGCCAATCACCAGTTCCTGTGGTGATACATTTAGGACCATGGGCTGAGTTTTTGTGGTCAGATCCCATTTTTGAGTGGTTAAGCCACAAGTTTGCCCAATCTGATTGTCACTGAAGGAGGGAGTCATGGTAAGGGTGCCATTATCCCTTCCATGAAGAGGAGAAAGCTACCACTGAGTGGGTCTCAAACACTTGCTCCCACTAAATACTGCCTTCAGCCAGGTACTGGTGGCTCACACCTGTAATCTGAGCTACTCAGGAGGCAGAAATTGGGAGGATTGAAGTTTGAGGCTGCCCTGAACAAATGTTTGCATGACATCATCTCAACCAATAAGTGGGCCATCTCATGTCATAGCTGTAAGGGAAACTGAGATTGGAGATATTGTGGTTGGAGGCTGGTGAAAGCAAAACAGTTCACAACCCTCCCCCCCCAACAGAAAAAAAACAAAACTGAATGTAGTGGCACCAACATTTTATCCTAGCCATGGTGTGAATCATAAGTGGATGTATTAGTTTGAGCTGCCACAATTCTCTCTCAAAATAACAAGTACAAAACCAAAGCAGGAGGCATGGTTCCGCAGTAAAACATCTGCCTAGCAAGTGTGCCATCTTGAGTTCAAACTCCCCCACAAAAACAAAATGTAGCTCTCAAGTGACAACTGAAGAATCTCGTCTCTGGTACCTTGACTCCAGGCCCATGCCATCTCCTCTAGAGGCAGCTATGCTGTAGTCCCTCTGAGAAATAGTTGCTTATCCCACCGTTCAGCATCTGTTTATCAGCTGGTGAGGCCGTGAACCTCTGAGCAATATTGCTTGCTCTTCCTTTGATTACCTAAGTTCTGAGCAACTTCAACTAGATGGTGAGCATTCCAAAAGGAGAGAGAAACCCAAGAGGACAGCTCTGAAGAGTCCCAGCAGCCGATGACAGCCCATATTGTGTCACCAAGAAGCCAGCCTAGGCTAGGCCAGCCGGCCCATCTGCTGGGGCATGTCTCCATTAGTCATAACGTTTTCTTGCCTCAGGACTGCTCCTGCAGAGCTCTACACTGACGAGACTGCTGGTTCAGGTGACTGTAGCCATCTTCTGGGACCAAAACCTCAGAGCAGTACCATGTGTGGGAAAGAGATCAATGCATGGCCACTTTGGTGAATCCTGATGATGCCCACCTTCCAAAGCATTCCCTCATCCCCCTGCTCCTAAGGTTTGAGAGCCAGGCAGGATGAGCCAAGCCCCTTCCCCAGTTCTACTGTGCCGGCTTCCTACAAGCCCAGGCAGCTCAGGGCCTGTGGACCAGTCGTTTCCGAGAAAACCAGCTCTGCCTGCTGGGTTCTTTCATGGCAGATGTTCTATGAAAACACCAGTTCCCAGCAACTCTGACTCCTCTGTGACACATGTGCCTGGACTCAACTTCTCTGGGACTGCTCACTGGGTGACAAGTGCTTCCTGAAGCCAATACCCCAGGCCCAGAGAAAGGAGAAGGAAAGGGAGGACCATGGCTTGGGAATCCAAAGATCTGCCAGTGCAAACTACTTACAGTGTGCTATCACTCCTTAGCCCTCAGTTCTTCAACAGCATAAGCACACAGGAGGTGCTCAATGAGTGTATGAATGTATGAACATAAGCTGCAGTCAGGGGCCTGCTTACTGTCTAGTTCTCAAAGGAACTAGGGTTCTGGCACAGTGCCTGGCCCCCATGCTGTCACTTCTCCATAATCTCTGTGGACCTGACATAATTAATGCATGACCTTTCGCTCAGGGCTGCTGTGAAGAGCTAATGAGATCGTGCAAGATAAGCACTTTCGGACTATAAAGGAATTACACAAATGTCAACAGAGCCAGGCAGGCAGCTCCTAAATGGAAAGGCAAGGGGTAACCCCAAGCCCACAGGAGAATTCCGCATATGTAGCAGGGAAAAGGGCTTGGTGAGGACAAGCCCAGAACACAGCATGAGCCCTTACAGGTACTCACCCTTAGAGAAGAGGGAGATCCAGGAAGCATCTACAGACTTGCTGCAGGGGCTTGCCTGTAATGAGTTGTGGGTCTAGAAATGGGCATTTCAAAGACATAACTTAATCAGACTTTGAGGAAGAGGTATTTGAGCAATGACAAGCTTTCTGGTTTTAGAAATCATAATTGTTTTAGTAATTCTTATAAAGAAAATAATTTTCCTCTCCAGGTCTCAATCATACTTTTACCTAAGCTTTTTAAATCTCTGACAGAGACTCAGGTTTTTACTTGTTTATCCTAAGCCTATGTCAATTCCTCTCCCTTCCCTGAGGCTATGGGCTTTTATCGTTCTCTGAAAGGTCAATGTTTCTGAAGTCAGCTGTGGTAAAAGGTCTGTGATTCTGTTGACCTCCCCTCCAGTCTTTCCATCTGGGGACTCACATTCCTTCATGCCAAATTCCTTCCATTTCTATGAGTCACCTAAGAATTTAACTACTTTCCCATTTTCTATGCCCCAGGCAGATATTAGTGACAAACCTTGAGTTAGTGGATGGATGGATAGATGGATGGATGGATGGATGGATGGATGGATGGATGGAAGGATGGATGGATCTATGGATTTTGGCTACTTTCACCTTCTTGTACAAACCTATTGGTTCCCAATGATGAGCTCACCACTAAAAATACTCATTACTATTAAAAGGCCAACCAAACTGAATGAGAGCTCCAAAGCTGCTACAAAGTACTTTGCCAAACACACACATGCACACAATTAGACCTACATGAAAACATAATAAAGCCATTGGAGAAACAGCTAAGACTTAGGTTTGTTTCTGCCATTCCAAGCCCAACCACAGAGCCAACTCTTGAATCCTCCAGAAGCCTTGATCAGGTGAGACTGTCTCTCCACAGAAAGGATTTGAGTAAAGGTCCTTCAGTGCACCTGGCATGTTTAGCTGAGCTGAATGCAGCTGATGCTCTTAGAGCCTCTGCCAATAGTGTCCCAGTGCTGAGGGTCAGTCAAGCGGGAATAAGCATCATTCACAAAGCAGCTTGGAGATTGGTCCTAGCTCTAATGAGCACAGCTAGCTCCACAATCAGCTATTGATGTAATAAACAGGTACAGAGCTAGACTGTCTCCCCAGCACTGTGCTAAGTAAGACTGAGCATATAAGGAATTTCCCTCAGAGATCTGACACCAGGTCCCACGCATTCCTCTTTTCCCCCCATCATCAGCTGTCCTCCCTCAAAGGAATTGAAAGCAGATTGTTCCCTGTGATCCATGCTAAAAAAGCCACCAGTTGCTTCTCGTCTCCACTAGACCAGTATCATAGTCCCTGGAGTCCCTTGACAACATTAACAGGGAGCACAGTCCTCAAAGCTGGCTGTGATTCAGAGTGGCACATAGAGCTTCCAACGCACACAAGACTGCATCCTTCCATGGTACGCCAATTCTATAGATCAGAATCGGGCCTGGGCATCATATCTGCTCGAGTCTTTTTTTCTTCTAACTACCTTTCATCAGTATCATTTTTGTGCATTTGTATTATAAATAAAAGGTGTCTTTGTCAGGGCTCAGGAGGCAGAATCCTTGGATTTTTGCTAGCACTGCCTGACATTGAGTTAAGCATTGAGAAACAGACTATTAGGTGGCCAATCAGGCTCCTAAGTCCTGCTACTCAATCAGCACAAGCACAGAATGTATCACCACCTTCTGGACCTCTACATTTTCAGACATTCGCCCCAAAGGTGAATCACAAATGTAATTCACTTCAACTTGGAAAGTATGTGGTTTTAATAGCTAAGTTGGACTCAAAGAAAATCACTAGCCACTCCATGGCAGGTTTCAAAGCCAAAGGGGAATGTAAATATAGTTATCTGCGAAAAGGCGCTTCTACTTGACTTCTGCATACAATAGGGAATAAGTGACATGGGCACGCATGCGCACACATACACACACACACACACACACACACACACACACACACATGCATACACACGCATGCACACACACAGAAATGTGTGAATATCAGAAACTTGACAGTTTGGGAAGGAAATGGGCCTCCTGAATCAGAGCTGAGAGCTGCAGGAGTGGAAACCCTTCTTAACTCTATAGCCTGGGTCTCCCCAGCAACAATCACCATCGAAGTTCAATGGGTGCTGAAGTGCTCATCTTCCAGTAGATATGGAGAATGATAGCTTTGGCGAAAAGTTATTGAGGAGTTTTCCCATCAGCTCAGGAAATCAACTCTGCCTCGAGTCATGAACTATGAGCAGATAGCTAGCGTGTTGCTTAGCAGGATGAATCGAAGTTAAGACATGCTGGTCCCTTTTGTCTCTTCTCATTTTGTTCTTGAATTGAGAATCAGAATTTGACAAGAAGACTAAAAGAAGCCCTGTGGGTTGGTGTATTTCAGCCTGGCTAGAGGGGAGACAAGCTCCCCAGGAGTTTACAGTGGAGAGGTAAAACCTTGAACTTGAACAAGGACCCTAGTATCTGCCACCTACAGAAAGACAGAAGTGGAGAAGTAGCCCGTTACTGAGCTCTTCTGGAATTTGCTGAGGTTCTTCCTACCTGGTTCCCTAACCACACAGCCTTTGCCAAGTATTGGAAATGCCAGGATTTCCCAGCCATTCAGAACCAGTCAGACATCAACAATGAGAGGTGACAGAGACAGGCATTTGCCTTTCACTTATTGTATGCTGGTTATTGTTGGATACTTGGCTGTGCCTCTGGGAAAGATAGTCCTGCCCTTTCCCTATGGATGGAGCTGCAGTGCTGCAGTGCTTCAGAGAGAAAGGAACTCTATTGGGAGAAGAGCAAGAGTGGGATGGTTAAGACAAAAAGCACTAACTGCCAGTTGGGGTTTAGGCCTTCCTACGCCAAGAGGAGCTAGAGGGTGAAGGCAGAGGTGGGAGTCATTCTGTAACATCCTTTTCATTTTAGAGCCACACCCTAGTAATGAGCCTTTTGTATTTACCAATGAAATAAGTTCCAACTGCCACCTGGCTCAAAGTTTCTCAGCTCTGGCTCCACTTGGCTACCCCAAAGTATCCCCAATATTAGGCAGGAATATGGCCTTCTATCAGGACCTATCAGGTTCTCTAATCCAGCAAGTGCTGACCTGCCTCCAACTCTTCTGCCTTCTCCTCACTACATACAATCTCAACTCCCTCACCCTCCACATCTAACAATCCAGTTCTCCAAGCAGCCTGTACAGACCCACCTCTTCCAGAAACCACTCTAGCTGACATTCTCCTTTCACTAATTCTTGTTACTTGTGGTATCCTCATTAGAAGAATTAAATCATGCCAACACTAGACCTGTGAGCTTGATACTTGGTATATTCTGCATGTAAATAAAGTGTATCAATGGACTCAAGACTTACATTCAGAAATAAGCAGCACAGGACAAGGAAGTTGGAAAAGGCTGAGGCAGGCTCTGTTTCTCATTTATTCTACAGTGCACCATTCATCTAGCCTACAAAGTGACAGTAACTCCTTCAAGTTGTCCAGTACATACCAACATACCCACACATGGAAGTACTACGCAACTTCCAGACGGCTTTTTGTAGCTGTCCATTGATGACCACAAAGAAGAAAGGATGAACCAAGCTGAAGTTCAGTTGAAAAAAAATCAGCTTGTGGTTTAGGAAAATGTCAGCTTATGCTCCTTGGCATTCTGTAATTCATGTGCCAGGAATGAGGCTGAACCACCCCCAGCATGTAGTGGAGTCTTCAATCCCTCTTCACAATGAAAAAAAAAATAAAAATAAAAAACTGGGCCATACTTTGAGCCAAACCAAAGGGTAAACCAGATTTCTGCTGCCTGACAACCACCACTGTCCATTTGAAACACGGCCACAAGCTTTACATACTCAAATACCTAGTGACTTCCCAACAGCATAGCCACTCTTCATTTTCTCTGACCCAAAGAGCTCCCTGACCTCACAGGTTCCCACCCACTTATGCGAGACTGCCACTGAGGAACTAGGCCATTAGTCATTCTATTAAGAGTTTCCAGACAGTGCGTAAGCATGGGCAATCTGCAGCAAGCAGGAAATTATCAGTACAAGTAGAAGTGACAAAGCATTTAGCAAACATTGAACCAAGGAAGCCTGAAAGGTCTTTGGGCATTATGAAGTAAACCTTCAGGATGACTGAGAGCACAGGGTATGACATGGAAAGGAGACCGTACTACTTTTTGTGAGTGGGAGAGGTTTGGTGGCATGCTGTAAGGGAACTGGGAGTCGACTGAAAGAAGCATCTCAATACTCACAACTGTCACCAGCTCTTTGAAGGATGGAGTGCCATTCAGTAAATATTCAGAACAAAGCAGCTAGTTTTTTTATATTCATCTCAGTTGTCTAGACTGCTCATTCTGAGATGCTCAGTAGCACCCAAGGACACACCTTCCGAAATAGCCCAACTAGGATCACAAGAGATAAACTAGCATCAAGGCCAAATGGACCCTCAGGCACCAAACACCTTGTTAAAGCCTCAAAGCAAAGCACTCCCAACGACTTACAAGTTCTTATCAGAAAATTGAGGCTGAAAGGAAACAGTTAAGTATGACATCCAGGGTGGAAACTACAGACCAAGTGTTCTAGAATTCTCTCTTTCAGCATTTCCAGAGTGCCCTGAGAGAGCTGGTCAATTTCTTCCCAGAAGAACCTGCAGGAAGAATGAAGACAGGGAAAACCTGCAGCACTGGAGAGGTGACAGCTGTGACAGGTGTGAAAAACAGTGATAAGGACACAGACATGATTTGCAAAGCCCAGCCTCTTTAGTCCTTTGCTTTAGAGTCTAATCTGCAGCAAGTTGACATCTCACATGGCTTTAATATAGTCCATGAAGCTGGGGGGTGGGGTGGGGTGGGGAGGAGTTGACTCAGAGGAGGGGAGTCAAGCGCACAAGCAAAGGGGCCGACGTCTGGCAGTGTCACTATTGATGAACTTGGAAGTCTCTGTTCAGCCATTGGGACTCAAATTGGCTAACGATCTTTTCAGTGCCCTATTCACTTTTCATGGATGTAAGTTAGTAAGGCAGGTCAGCTTTGGACAGTCTCTCTGCCCAAAATACATGGGTACACTCACTGTCCCTCCCTATAACCAGCGGATCCCCACAAGTCCACTTTCCAAAGTGCCCTGCAGCTCTGACAACTGCAGGAGGTATAAGCAAGACAGGCAGAGAAGCAAGTGCATATGATTTCCTGTTTGCAAGGGAGACAACACAGAAGATGTGCTCCCTTGCCGCAGGGTCAAGCCTGCCACTGCTCCTAAGTTCATCCTACATCCCTGGCTCCTTTACCATCGTTATCCCAAGTCACCCCAGGTTCCCCATTCATCAAGTCAGAAGTCACTGCCAGTGCCTACACTGCAGCGTCAGCCTCTCACTCTTTGCCACTTTATCCCAACCCTAGGATTCCCCTGTGCTCCACTGGCTAGTGTCACTTCAGGCATTGCAAACCACTGCTATCCTTTACAGTGCTGCTCTACCTTCTTTCCTAGCCAAGTCTCCACCAGACTCCTCCTTCCCATGAATCTCTCCTTCATTGTCAAGCCTGGGCTTGGCTACCCCACCTCATGCCAAGTGTCAGCCCGGGCTCCTCATTTGGACCCTCCATTCTCAGATCAGTGACCACAGCTGCTATTTCCCTGCCACCTGGCACATAAGGAGGGCTTGTTAGCTGGCTGGCAAAGGAACATCTGTCCTTTTGGCCAGCAGCAATCACTAGATGGGGCTGGCAGCTGTGGGCTCTTGCAGTCTGGGCTGTTCCGAGGCCACAACAAATGTATTCCAGACACCCAGGAAACCAAACCCCAACACCTGCCCAGATCTGCAACACTCTCAAGCTAGACTTTAGAGGTCAAATGCCAACTCATTTTAGCTCAATATTTTGTGTGAAGTCCCAGTGACACAAGGAAAAGAATTGGAAAATGGCCTTAGTTGTTACATATTGAATCAGTTATGAACTTCTAAGAACAAGGTTCAAGCTTCTCCAAATTGAAGTTATTTTTATAGTATAGTACAAAGACTCTAAAGAACATTTACCATTGCGTGGTGGCAACTGCTGGCAGAGTCTCTGGAAGGCCTGCCACGTGCGTATTTGCTTTCGTGGGCTGGGGTTAACTCTCTCATTGTAATGTGCTTATAATTTTATGTGTGAAGCTTGCTCCACATGGGTACTTTTCAAAATACAGAAATGTTAGTGCTGGAAACTGACTTTCCCAAGGCAGCAGAGGGGCAATATGAGAACAGACTGCTCAGTAAGCTCATGAGCAGGCAGAGGCTCCAACAGGGGCTTGCGAGAGGGGCCAAGCACACCAGGCCTGCCACTGTATTAGGCAACTTTCCATGGCTATGTCAAATCTGACATGATCAACTTACAAAGAGGAAAGTTTTGTTCAGGCTCAATTGTGGCAGTTCCAGTCCATGGGCTGTTGCCTCACGAAAGCCTTGGGGCCGGTGGGGAGTGGGGTTCTACATGGTAGGGAGTAGTGGATGGAATCTACTGTTCACCTTATGGAAAGTTCACAAGACAGTGAACACTCTGGTCCCTGAGGAGTGCATGTCCCAAAGACAAAACCTCCTACTACCTCTCACTGCTTTAAAGTTTCGTCATATCCCAATAGTACCACCCTGAAGACACTTAGATCTTTAGGGAATATTTGAGATTGAAACTAGAGCAACTACCTGGGTCTGTATGTCCTCAGACAAGTAACTGAGAAACATTGTCTTATAGTTTAACTGATACTTGAAAAAAAATTTGCATAAAGAGTACCATGCAATGTATAGAACACCATGCCATGCCTCAAATATGTCTATCCTGAGCTAAACATTACATAAGTTTTTGCATGTATTTACCTCTTCATTTAGCATTTCTGTAATACATTTAGCATTTAGCATTTATGGTAATACATTCAAAATCTCTTGCACTTTGAAATATGGCACATTCTCATTGTAGCTACTCTCTTGTGTGATAAATACCAGAAATGATTTCTCCTATGTGTAACTTTGTACTCCCTCAGCCTTTTCCCACTCCCAGCTCCCTACAGCTTATTGTAACCTTCTAGACGGTCAGTGGTACCCTTCTAGAAGAGCAATGTTTCACATGTAACAGATCATATGGCTCTTGTTCTGTTCTGGCTTATTTCACTTCACATAATGATCTCCAGTTTTATCCTTGTAGTTACAAGTGACAGATTTTCATCATTTTATAGCTGAATAGTATGTGTTCCATTTCCTTTGAGGCCAGACTAGGGTACAGAGTGAGACCCAATTCAATTCTCCTACCTCAGCTTCTCAAGGGCTGGGATTACCACCTAGTTTGTGCTGCATTTTTTTCTTTACTCAGTAAATGGGCCCTTAAGTTGGTTTCATTTCTTGGTTATTGTGAGTAAAGCTCAGATGAAATCAAAGCTTAGAATGAAATCAGTATGTTAAAGAGACATCTGCATTTTTCTTGGATACATACCCAGTAGGTAGTTCTTACAGTTGTATTTTTAGAACTGTTTATTATAGTGGCTGTAATAATATTCCCGCCAACAATGTGTTCTATAGTTTTGCTGTATATCCTTGGTCTTTCAGCAATGTTGAGCATTTAACATGCCCTCTAGCATTTCTATGTCTTAAGAAATATCCTTTTTTTTTTTGCCAGTCCTAGTGATTGAACTCAGAGCCTGAGCACTGTCCTTGGGTTTTCCCTCAAAGCAAGTGCTCTACCACTTGGACCACAGCACCACTCTGAGTATGTGGTACCAAGGAATCAAACCCAGGTCTTCAAGTGCATGTTAAGCAATCACTCTACCACTAGGCCAAACTCCCAGCCCTATTTCCAATTTTTTTTTTTGCCAGTCCTGGGCTTAAGGTCAGGGCCTGAGCACTGTCCTTGGATTTTTCTCAAGGCTAGAACTCTACCACTTGAGCCTCAACCCACTTCTGAGTATGTGGTACCGAGGAATCGAATCTGGGTCTTCATGCATGCTAGGCAAGCACTCTACCACTAGGCCAAACTCCTGGCCCCCTTTCCATTTTTTTTAAAGTAAATTGCTTGGGTTTTTCACTAGTGAGTTGTACTAGTAAGTAGTTTGACCAATTATTTAAAAGAAAACAACTATAAAAGGGACTCAGTTATGTAGTTCACAAATATTTTCTCCTGTTTTATACTCTACATTCTTCACTGTTGATTGCTTTGCTATGTGGAGCCATTTTAGTTTTATGTAAACTCATTTGTTTTGATCTTGTTCCTGGTGGTATTTGTTGTCTTACAAATGTCTTGAAATGCTTTTCCTATGTTTTCTTCTAGCAGGTTTACAGTTTCAGGACTTCAGCCCAAGATAGATTGACCACTTATCTTTATGACTGGTAAGGTAGAGGTCTAGCTTCATTCTTCTGAATGTGGAGATCCAGTTGTCCCAGGACCATGAACTGAACAGGCTGGCCTTTTTCAGTGAATATTTTGGGCACCTCCAAGAACACTTCCGGATTTTCAAGGGAAAACAAAAGCACTGAGCATATGAGGATTGCTTCATATGTGTATAATAAAGACTCTATTGAGTTATAACAAATTTGTCTGCACACATACACACACATGGGTCCTACAAGGCCTGAGGTTAATCCCATAGCTACAGTCCAAAGAAGTCCTGTGCAAGGATGCATATTAGAAGCTGGGTGGGGTTTCTGGTGATCACTCTGGTTTGTGTTACCTTCTAATATAAATAATAGCTAGGTGACTTCTGTCTCTGGGAGCCAAGCCCTGTTTAGTCAGTATGTATGACTACATTGGTGCTTGAATTCTTCGTGTCTGCCAAGAATCCAAACAAAGCAGGCAGGGAGAGAAGAAACAGTTAGCAGAGAAACCCCACCCCTAGCTTCAAGAAAGACTTTTTATTTTTATTTTTTGCCAGTCCTGAGGCTCAGGGCCTGAGCACTGGCCTTAAGCTCAAAGTTGGCACTCTATCACTTGAGCCACAGCATTACTTTGGTTTTTTCTATATATATGGTACCAAGGAATCATCTTTATGCATGCTAGGCAAGCACTCTATCACTAGGCTAAACTCCCAGCCAAGAAAGATTCTTCTTTTTTCTTGTCATTGCACTCAGGGCCATAAAACCCTCCCTTAGCTTTTTTACTCAAGTCTAGTGCTCCACCACTTGAGCTGTTCCTCCACCTTTCACTTTAATTGGAAATCAAGAGCCTCACAGATTTGTAGCTAGGATTACAAGTTTGAGTCACCATCATCCAGTTCATCTGCTTTTTACAAAAAAAAAAAAAGGTGAGTCATAAGATGTAGCTACTCTGGCCAACCACTTGTCAACCAGATTTACATTGAACATGATTGCTTGTCACTCTACTTGGAAACCAATTAGCATATTGGTTCCTGGTTCTGCAGCTTCCCATTTAAGTTGCCAAAGACAAAATCATAACGGCAAAATAAGTACTAGTCCAGTCAAGTTTCTCTGAAGGTAAAGATGACCCTGGTCTTTGAAGTCAGAAGATTAGATTTATGTAAATAATCTCCAAAAAGAAATGGGAGCAGAATCTTCTTTCAGTGTCTAAGAGAACCTCATGAAATAATATGAAGAAATGTTTGAAAATATAAAGAAAAACTAATACATTCTGCATGAACACAAAATCAGAGGACAAATTCTTGCAAGGACTTACGAAGACATACCAGAGAACAAGCCTGTGATGCTCTCAAGCCTTGACCACAAAGCTGTGTCAACCAGAGCTGCAGTCTTACTGCCTGATACACAGCTGTCAGTGTAGAGCAAAGCCACATGTTTCAGCTCTTAAGAAACACAACTACAAAATTCCTTGCAATCCTCTGTCCCCTCTGAATGTTATTATTGGACAAATCAGTGGGGTCTTGTGAGGGTAAATTTGCAATGGTGTCCATATTGCTAAGTTGAACTTGAAGTTTCCTGAGTGTCCTTGCATAATTGCTGATTAGCAGTGCTTAGCAGAGGCCTGGGTCTATAAGACTTGGGAGTTAAGGATAAAACACAGGCCATACTATTGATCCACAGAAAGATGGGACAGTATACCACATGCCATCACAGCACAAACACTCTATTACTTATTCTACAGCTCATCATATTGGCATAAGGATGCAACTAGGCCCTCAGAAACTTCAGCAGATCTCTTCCCAGAGTTTGACCTGGCTTCCAAATCAGCATCAGATTCAAAACAACTGATTCTTTTAGAGCTGATTTAAAACAACAGCTTCTCTTAGAGCATCCACAGTATAAGCCCAGCTGCCATAGTGAATCACTTATGGCACATGGTTTCTATGGCTCTATGGCTCTGATCAAGCCTGGCTGATTCAGAATCTCATGCTGGTACTGACTTTCAGAATAAGTTTTTTGGCATATATAGATTATATTGCTTTTCTCTACATCTTGTACTCATTTCCCATCACTGTCATAACAGTTCAGCAAATTAAATAACAAAGTGACCCCTCACAATTACAGAGGTAAGGCCTCCATAATCCAGTGTCCCAGGATCACCACTCTTCGGTGGCTCTAGGAAGGGATATTTTCTTGCTTCTTCTACTTTCTGATAGCAACCAGCAACCTGTTTTCTCAGATTGTAGCTCTATCACTACAAATGTTGCCTTATCTGTAGCTGGCCTTTTCCCTTATGTCTAAGTCTGCATCTCGTAAAGACACATCAGCCACGCTAAATTTACCTGCTGCAACATTGCGCATCCAAAATCAGGGGAGAGAGAGGATACAGAAAAGGATATGCAGTCACCAAACTGGCCATTACTCAGTATAGCTACTAGACCCCCATTACATTGGACTCTCAAAGTCACAAAGGAGAATAAGTATGTGGATTTATGTGAATCTATTCCCTTTTGAGAAATAACTAACCCACAATGTAGCCACTCTACCAGGGAGAGTCAGAAATACAGAAACAATGTACTCAGATTCACAGTGGCACAGATCAGCAACACAAAACTGTAGCATCCAGACACAGAAAACTGACACAGCACTGCTGTTCAGCCCAGAACCAATGGCCAGGAACTGTGAGAACCCTGTTGAGGAACCCTTCCCAGCACTATTCATGACCCAGACTTCCTGGCTTAGACTCTTCCTTCCACCTGAGAAGGGACACCACACTTGATGGCAAACAGCCCGAACCCTTTTCATCAGCCATCCCCTCCCCCGATAATGACCACGAATCCACTGTATCCCTGGATACTGGTGGAAAAACCTGATCAGCTGAAAGACTACTGGGACAATGTCCCAGCATCTGGTGGGAGCTCCTCCCTTCCAAAGCTCACCCACCCTGAAGGGTTGAATCTAGCCCCCCTAGCCTCCACCATAGACCAAACCAAGCACCCATCAGCTCATGGAGAGCTTGCTAACCCAGGGATTCAAGAGTGAGCCAATCCACCAACTGCAAGTCAAGCCAAGGCCAAGCACACACCAACTACCAGGTGTCATCAAGCGGCCCAGAGCCAAGACCGCATCAGTCTGGGGCCTCAATCCCTCACTCCAAAGGATGTAACTGACGGCCTCCCCTCATATTCGTTCTCGTGATTCTGTTCAAACTTCTGCATCACTCTATGGAAGCCTGCCTCTTCAGAGGCCCGTTCCTGTCCCAATCCAGGAGTCGGGCAAGGACAACCTCCCATTGAAGTAGAGAAGAACTCGTGCCCATCCTCGACAAGGCTCAAATGAGACCCAAGTACTTTAATGCCACTCCTGGCCCCTCTGGAAACAAGATGCCAATCCAGATTTTTCATTAAAATCAGTACAAAGAGACATGATCATTACATAATACCAAAGGTAATGAAGAGGCAATTACAGTGGACAATATTTATGAAACAATGGAGCACCTAAATAAATTAAACAGTTTTGAACTTGCAGAATATGATAGGTCCTAATGCAGTAATTGTGGAAGATTTTAATACTCTTATCTCATCCAAGGACAGGTCAACCAAAAAAAACAAAAAAATAAAGAAGCCTCCGAATTAAATGACACCAAAACCCAAATGGACTTAACAGATATCAACACAGTATTCCACCCAACAATGACCCAATTTTCACAGTCTTCTTAGCAGCCCATGGAACATTCTCCAAAGTTTCTCATATGATAGGAGATGCAAAGTACCCAAGCAAATAGAGGATTGAGGCTAACTCCCTGCATTCTGTCTGACCACAGAATCAAACTAGTGCAACAAAATATATTGCAGAAAACACTCAAAACATCTGGAGATGGAATAATGAGACTAATATCTGGGTCATAAAAGAAATTAAGGTAAAAATTAGAATTTTTTACATTTCAATGAAAATACAAAGTTCTTACAATTCAATGAAAATGAAAACACCACAACAGAACTTCTGGGATACAACAAAAAGCAGTGCTGTAAGTTTATAGCTCTAAGTGTACCCATAAAACAACCACAAGTGAATGACCTCATGAAACAATTAAAAATGCTAGATAAAGAACAAACCAAACCGAAAACTACTAGATAGAGAGATATAGCAAAGATTAGGGCAGAAATTAAAGAGTAAAAGTGCTATACATAAGAATCAATGAAACAAAAATCTATTTTTTTGTTTAAAAAATTGACAGCACTGGCAAGATTGGCAAAGAGACAAAATTCAAATCAATGAAATCGAAGAGATGGTACAAGAAACATTACAACAAACTCCAAGAAATCCAAATGATGACAAAGGACTACTTCTAAAACCTACTCAAAGGAAGTCTTAGCACAAACAAATTTCTAGAGAAATACAAACTGCCTAAGCTGAACCAAGGAGAAATAAACTAGTTCAATGGGCTTGTAAACTTGTAACAAGTTTGAGAATGTTAGCAGAGCTATTTCAACAAGGAAAAGCCCAGGCTGGGCATGCATTGTTCATCCCTGTACTCCTAGCTACTCAGAAGGCTGAGACATATGGGTGGAGATTCAAAGCCAGCGGGACACTGATGTCCTTGAGACTCATTTCCAATTAACCACCAGAAAACTAGCAGTAGTACTGTGGCTCAAATGGTGGAGCACTGGTCTTCAGCTGAAGAGCAAGGACAGTGCCCAGGTCTAGCGTTCAAGCCCCATGACCAACAATAAAAAAAGTAAAAGCCCAGGCCCAGATGGACTCACTGCTGAATCCTATAAGACCTTTAAAGATAAACTAGCCCCAATACCCAAGCTTTTCTGTGAAATAGAAACAGAGGGAACAATTCTAAACTCATTCTATGAAGCCAATGTCACACTTATCTCAAAACCAGGCAAGGATAAAAAAAAAACCTACAGATTCATTTATTTGATGAATACAAGTAAAGAACAAAGCTCTTCAATAAAATACTAGCCAACAGAATCCAGAAACAAAAATCATCTTTTGTGACCAAGTAGGCTTCATCCCACATATGCAAGGCTGCTTTAACATAAGCAAATCAATAAGTATAATTCACCACATCAACAGTGCCAAAGACAAGAACCACATGATCAATAGATGAAGGGAAAGCCTTCAACAAAATACAACATCCAGGGCCAGGAGTTTGGCCTAGTGGTAGAGTGCTTCCCTAGCATGCATGAGGACCCAGGTTCAATTCCTTGGTACCACATACATAGGAAAAAAAAAGTTGGAAGTGGTGCTGTGGCTCAAGTGGCAGAGATCTAGCCTTGAGAAAGCCAAGGATAGTGCTCAGGCCCTGAGTTCATGGCCCAAGACTGGCAAAAAAAAAATACAACATCCAGATGAGGGGTGGGTGCGGGGGTAGGGAAATGGGGACCAAAACATGAGAAAGGTTATCAATGTTTGTGAAGTAATGCGCCTTCTATTTGGTGAATATAATGTAACCCTTCTATTAATTACAATAAAAGTTATATAAAAAAACTAAAAAAAATACAACATCCATTCACGTTAAAAGCTTTGGAGAAGCTTGCAATAGAAAGAACATTTTGTAAAACAATAAAGGCTATAGGTGACAGAACAACAGCCAACAGCATACTGAATTGGGAAAAACCTAAAACCATTTCCCCTAAAATGAGGAACAAGGCAAGGATACACACTCTCTCCACTCCAATGTAGTTCTGGAATTCCACACTAGAGCAATAAGCCAAGAAAGGATCAAAACAGGAATTCACGTAGAAGTCACATAGGGAAAGAAAAAAACCAAACTATCCTATTTGCAGATGACATGACCTTTTAATACATAGAAAGGACCCCAAAACACTCCATTCCCAAGCATCTAGAGTTGATAAACCACTTCAGCAAAGTAGCAGAATACAAAATTAACTCACAAAAATCAGTAGTCTTTCTTTATGCCAACAATGAACAAAGAAGGGGAAATCATGAAAATTCTATATGCAATAGCCTCAGAAAAATACCTAGAAATTAACCTAACTGAAGACAGAAAAGATCTTCATAGCAAAAAGTATAAAAATCTGAAGAAAGAAGTCAGAGGCCACTAGGAAATGTAAAGACCTACCATGTTCATGATAGGTAGAATCAATATCATGAAAATGGCCATATTACCAAAATGATATGCAAACCCTATCAAAATTCCAATGGTGTTCTTTACTGAGATAGAGGACACAACCCAAGAATTCATATGGAACAACAAAAGACCTAGAATAGCCAAAACAATTCTAGGCAAAAAAAAAAGTAATGTGGATGGTATTACAATATCAGATTCCAATTTCTGATTGGAACCGTAATAAAAACAATTTGGTATTGGCCCAATAATAGACCTGCAGATCAATGGAATGGATTAGAAGACCCAGAAACAAACAAACCATACATTTACAGCTATCTGACATTTGATCAGGGAGCCAAAGACATACAGTGGAAAAAATATAACCTCTCCAACAATTTATGCTGGGAAAATTCACCATCCATGAAAAAAACTAACAGTGGATCCCTATTTGGCACCATGCACTAACATCAGGTCAAAGTGGATCAAGACTTCAGTGTCAGATTTGAAACTCAAACTACAAGAGAGCGTGGGAGAAATATTAGGAATAGGAAGAAACTTCTGCAATAGAGTCTCAGGGTCACAACACATAGGAGAGAGATTTAACTATTGAGACAAAAAGTTTCTGCACAATAAAGTTTCTGCACATCTAAGGACACAGTTACCAAATTAGAGCTAGCCTACAAACTGGGAAAAGTTCTTTACTAGCAATGGATCAGACAGAGGCCTAATATCCAATACATACAAGGAGCTGAAAAAACTAACAAAACCAGTTACTAAATGGGCAAGAGAACTAGGAGAAAGTTCTCAGAAGAGAGAAGAATAGCAAAGAAACATATGAGGAAATGCTTCATCATCCCTGACGATAAAGGATATGCAAATCAAAACCATGAGATACTATCTTACCACGGTTAAATGGGCCAACATTTTGAATTCTAACTAAAACTGTCATGGATATGGGGGAAAGGGAGCTCTACTGCTCTGTTGGTAGGAATATGAACTATAAACTAGTACAACCTCTCTGGAAAGCAGTCTGGAGGTTCCTCAGAAACTAAACTTCGAACTTCCCTACAACCCAGCCACACCACTCAGACATCTACCCTGAATCATGAGCCAGAATATGATAAGAACACCTTCACATCCATGTTCATTGACTATTCACAATGGCCAAGATACAGAAGCAGCCCAGGTGCCCCACAAAAGATGCATGGATCCAAAGAAACTTGTGATACCTATTATATACAATGGAATTTTACACAGCCATTAGAAAAAAGAAAAGAATACCATTTGCAGGGAATTAGAGAGAACTAGAAAAAAAAAATCATGTCAAGTGAGGCAAGCCAAGCTCAAGAAATAGCTCATGTAACCTCCTCATAGTGGAGAGAACATCTAAAATACACTAGGATATGGCAAATTATACAGAATTCTAGGTATTCATACACAGTGAGACCAAAAGAGGATACTCTTAGGAGAGAAACATAAAAGTGCACTGCCTAAATGCTTATTTATATAAAGTCGTATACATATGGAAATGAACTCCAAGGTATGGAAATAAAATATTGTTTTAGCTTTTGTTTTTGATGGTTCTATCCTCTGTACCTTATGTGTGGTGTATTTATATATGTCTTTGGGATGGTGGAAGAGAGGTCACAGAACGAGGGAAAAGGGTCAAAAGTGGCAGCAGTGGAGCTTACTGAACATTGTTGAAAAAGTGAGCTACACAACTCATGAGTAGTGACAAGAGGAAGGGACTGGGAACGAGTGAGGGAACAGAAGACTCTGTACAAAAGGAAATACTCATTACCTGATTCATGTACTTTAATCCCTCTGTATATCACTTCTATAATAAATTTTTAAAATATATTGAATCACATGGGGTTTTAGTACCCTGCTTTGTTCTCTGAATATTTTGTGGCAAGTATTTTATTGCCACTATTCCTTCCAAATACTTTTATTTATAGCTGAATTATTTTGGACATCCAGGCTGTTAGCAATTTTTCACTGTTAATGCTGTGATGAACATATTTTAAAATATAGTCCTTTGATCACATTAATGATTTTCTTCAAAAGATCCTTTAAAGTGTGACAAATGACCAAACATTTTTAAGAAAATTCTTACTGTCAAATTATTTCCAGAAATATTGAGGAAATTTACAGTTCTATCCGCCATGTACTGATCTAAATACATTGCAAAAGCAAGTCAGTAATTTTTAAAGTTTTCAGATTCATGGGGAAAAAAATGGCATCTCATTATTTTGATTCATATGCTGTAATGATTCTGATCAGTTTTAGCTTGTCGGCATGTTGGTTTTCCTCTTATGAACTGTCTGCTCATCCAGTCATTTTTCAATGGAGTTACTAGAATCTTATACTGACTTGATACAAATAAACTTGCTTCTTTTTGTCACATTGTCATATTGTCACTTAGTTTTGATTATAGGTTTTTCATATACAAATATTGGTTCTATTATGTCATTTTCATATGTGTAATACTTTCATCATATTCACTCCCATTTTCCCTCTCTCCTCCTACTAGTCTGCTTCCTTTTCTCAAGTAGTTCTTTGGGGTTTTGTTCACATTATGTTGTTAAATCTAACAAGCTATCTTTTATCCAGTGGCTTTTGTTTATAAAATTTTCCCAACACCAAGATCAACTAAATGTGCTCTCTTTCTATGGTCACACTACATCAGAATTTGAAGAGCTGTCAAAGTCCTTCATTTAATAGATGAGGAAAATCCAGCTTGTGAGGTAAACTCAAAAATCAGATCATGCAGCCACGGTTTTATAGGATATAATTAGCACATGCACAAGTATTAACTATTTAAAGTTAATATTTTCTTTGACAATTGCATAGTTTTCTAACCACCACCCACCCAAGACTCAAACACCTTTACCAGTATCAGAAACCATCACCTGGTTATTTTTCACTATAAGCTATTGATATTTTTTTAAAATGTACTCAAAGGGGCCAGAAGTTTGGCCTAGTGGTAGAGTGCTTGCCTAGCATGCATGAAGACCTGGGTTCAATTCCTCGGTACCACATACTTAGAAAAAGCCAGAAGTGGTGCTGAGGCTTAAGTGGTAGGGTTCTAACCGTGAGAAAAATCCAAGGACCGTGCCCAGGCCCTGAGCTTAAGCCCAGGACTGGCAAAAAAAAAATGTACTAAAAAAAAAAATGGAGGTGTGACTCAAGTGGTAGTGCCAGCTTTGCGTGTAGCATTATTGTATCACTTTTAGCTTACCTATGGCAGAATACTGTTTGTGCAAATAAATATTACTGGCTCTTCCACTTGACTTTCATAGTGCTTGGACCTGGTGACCGTGATAGCCCTTCTGCCCCTGAGGCTCTTGAGCCCTGGTTCTTTCGTTTTCCCATACTGGGCTCTGCATACTCAGCTCTCCTGCTTAGACTCTGACCCTACTCAATCCCCGAGGATTCATTGAGTTAAACTCAGTTAAGATTCCTTAAGATCGGAGCCATCTCCCATACTCAACTCTATCTATCTTCTGTGGAGACAATCAAAATGCCCCAGGCATAAGCATAGCAATTCCTGACCCAACCTGAAGGTGGGTTGGATGCATACCATACTAGGAGATGGACCTGTGATGCTGAAATCCAAAACACTTCTCCCATAGAGTTCTGGATAATCTAGTCTGGCTCTTCCTCTATGCCACCTCTCCCACTGATTGTGAAGCCACATAATGGTAGCATCTAAATACCCACAACTCTGGTGCCTAGTAAAACATTGATGCAACTATTCCTCACCTTTCACCTCCTCTCACTTTCCTTCTATAACTGAACCTCTGGCTTTCTGTTATAAAGACTAGGAAATTAGAGTTGAGAAAAGAAGGCTTTTTACATTGCTTTGGAAAATAGAAGCAGTCATTCGTCAACAGGAGTGTTTACAAATCAATTGTTGCTGTGCTTATATAGCTGGAATGTATATTCTAAGACGCACTTATGTATAAATCAACTTGGGGGATGAACACATCTGCATGTCATACAATATAAATTTGAAAAATGCAAAAAGACCCTATCCTTGAGTATAATTACATAGAAAAAGAAGTACCAATGCCTGCATATAAGCTAGTGCAAAAATGAAAGCCTCCACCCTGAACTGAGTGGTGGTTAAAGTGGAACCAAGTTATGTGGATAAGTTTTTATAGAGAAACCATAACTGGCTTGATCAGGGCTAGAAAGAGGTTATCCATTGTTATCACAAAGACTATTACGTATCAGATCAGGTTTCAAGCCCTTGAGATGTTCACAGAGAGAAATCCCTGCCATTGCTGATGTTCCTGTTGCTTCTCAGTCCTGAGGCAGAAAGCTCTTTTTCCAGAGTCCAGATGTCAACTCACGAGGGGTCTTGTACCTTAGGATTGAGTGGCACAGGCCACTTCCATATGAAGGGTGCTGCATGAAAATAGTTCTGTATCTCCATGACCCAAAGAGTTCCTGATTGAAAAGTGGAACATAGGCATAGAGCGAAATTTATTCTTGTTCTAAGCCTGCAGCAGAGCTCTGCAAAAATAGCAGGTTCTCTGCCCCCAAGAAGCTCACAAATTAGTTCTGGCAACCATTCACACGGCAGTTCATTCAGCAAATGCTTTCTGAATGAGTATGTGGAGATCAGCAGTAGATGAAAAAGAACTTTTTTATTCTGGTAATCTATGGGCCCTACAGCCCACAGCAGGCTGTGGCGGCTCTTGAGAGGATGTGCGGTCACTGAGAGCAGAGGGCAACCCGAGTCAGGACACAAATAATGTGAGAGTTACGACATGCACTTGTCTCTCCTCCAACCCAAGTACCTGCCCCACTTTTCCTTAAACACTGTTAATCCCCCAAACACTGTTAATCCCCCAAGGTCCTGGACCCTCTTTGGCTCAGGCCCCAGGCCCAGCAGACTAGAGCCATAACTTTCCAAACTCAAAACATCCACTCAAAATAGATAAATCTCAGGTTCTAGAAGCCTGGGAAGGGATATTAGAAAAGCGTGTGGCTCTGGTTGTTCATGTATTGACAGCATCGTGTGGAGAAGTGTCTGTGAGGCCAGGACCAAGACTGAAGTCCCAGACACTACCCAGCTGGTGACTGTGTAGTCATTTAGCCACATACCTCACTGGTATGTTGACATGCCTACATCTTGCTGGATGTTTCCAGCTACACCCATTCTGTTTCCTAGAGGGGCTAAAGTTGCATAGCGTGGGAGGCTTAGAAGAGCAGATCTTGTCACCTATCCACAGAGGATAAGAGTCTGAAATCAAGGCCAAGTTGATTCCTGAGGGCTACGGAAGAAATGTATACATATGTTCCATGTCTCCCTCCTGGCTTCTGGCTTCCTGACCACTGTGGCATACCTTGATGAGGAGATTCATTACATCACCTGGATTTCCACCTTCATGTTCAAGTGGCATCCCTTGCATTATGTGTCTGCATGTGCCTGTCCCTGTGCATTTCCACAGGACGTTTCTTTCTGGAGGATACTATGTTGGATAAGGAGACTATCCTGATACAGTATGATCACATCTGAAATGATTACCTATAGTAACCCTAATTCCAAATAAGCTCATATTCTGAGATGCTCTGCGTTGAGTTGAACATATAAATTTACAGAGACCATAATTTAATCATGCTGAATCTCAACTATTCTCTTGAGGGTCTGTAAGCAACCATCAAGTTTACCCATCCACTAGGGAATTTGCAATGAAAAGGGGTATTAACAATGAGATCTGACAGTAGACATGATGGGGGCAGACAGGAGGGAACAGAACCCAGCACAGGGCTCAGGAGGTCATTGCCTCTTGAGACCAAGAGGAAAACAACACTCACTTCTCAAAGTGAGAAGTGCACACTGGAGAGGATGAATCCATGCTGGGAATTGCTGGGGAAAAGGCAGCTGCTAGCATGCTCACACCCAAAGACTAGAGAAAAACCTTAAGTGACAATACTAGGGCTTGAATTCAGGATCAGTGTGTGATCCCTTAGAGCACAGGTTTTCTGCTCAAACTGATGCTCTACCACTTGATTCTCAGATCTAGCTCTGCTCTAGTTCTACTTCCAGCTTCTGGATGGTTAAGGGTCTCAGACTTTACTGTCAGGCCTGGCTTCCAGTCATAATCCTCAGATCTCAGCATCCAAAATAACTAGGATTATGGACTGATGCCTGGAGATTTGTAACCCATGTCATGGATATTGGAAATGTTTTTCATATGTTTTTATTGTAATTAATAGAAGGGTTACATTATATTCACCAGATAGAAGGTGCATTATTTTTACCCTTTCCATTTCTTCCTTTCTACAGTAGTTGAATCTGTTTTAATCTTGATTTCTTTAAGAATTTAGATCTTTTTTTTAATACATAGGAAAAGATCTAAAACTAAAGCTTTCTTTGTGTACTACTTTTGCAGGATCAAAAGAATCAATGTTTCCTAATCTATTTGCATCCAATTTAGTTTTTCTATTTTCTCTTGCTCCTTCAAGGTTTGTATCTTGAACTTGACACACTTGATTCTTGCTGCTTTATCCATTCTAATGGCCCCTGCATTGTTAATTCAAGTGTTTAGACTATTTATACTTTTTTCTTTTATTTTTTCCTATGGTTTTAAAGCTCTTATCACCCTCTTTTCCTGCTTTCCTTTTTGGTAAATAGGTATTTTCGATTACATTATGTGTGATTATATTAAGTCACTTTATAACCTCCGTTG
The DNA here is from genome assembly GCF_031878675.1 of Megascapheus bottae. Taxonomy (NCBI): domain Eukaryota; kingdom Metazoa; phylum Chordata; class Mammalia; order Rodentia; family Geomyidae; genus Megascapheus; species Megascapheus bottae. The sequence goes on along the minus strand of NC_143528.1, from coordinate 1,995,836 downwards.
TGTACTTGTTTCTACTTTCCCTTTTGTGCTAGTAATCTATATTTCACAATTACAGCCAATATCTATTAAAGGAATTTTAGTGAAGTACTTTTAATCAGTTTCCCATATAGGGTACTTTCTATTTTTTTCATATAACAAAGCATCTTCTGTCTAAAGAGCTTCCCTATGTGTATCAAAGTATTTTCTGTTTTAAGGACTTTAACATTTCTGTGAGCCTAGGTCTCCTCTATAAAATTTTATTTTTACCCGGAATATCAGGATTTCACTTTGAGAATAAAGGGGATACTTTTACTTGAAGTAGAATTGTACATTGACAAGTCTTTCCAATTCCTTCACTTCCTTCATTGTAAAGATCCTGCTCTGCTGGCATTGTGTCTATACCAATGTTTTCAAGGTCACTGGCCTTTCCTGCAGTGAACTCTTTTTTTCATATATTTTTATTGTAATTAATAGAAGGGTTACATTATATTTGCCAGATAGGAGGTGCATTATTTCACATACATTGATACCCTTTCTCATGTCTTGGTCCCCATTTCCCTCCCCCCAACCCCCACCCTCAACCCACCCCCCATCTTGTTTTCCCCCCTCTCTATCCAATTTCAAATAACCAAATACAAATATATCAAATATATCAGATAACAAAGTGAGATACTGTAACAATATGAGATAACCAAGGGACAGAAAAAGAGATGAGAGATAACATAGTACATTAAGGACAGCAATCACTCATTATATGGCTTTTGTTTCTATATCCTAGAGGTCCTTTCATTTAGCATCATACTATATGGCCTTAGGTATCTGGGTTTTGCTCTATTGCAGATCTCTGTTAGTAGAGCACAAGGTTTCTACTGATTATGACGAATGAGGGAAACCATTGAGCCTATGTTCCTTTGAGTCTGGCTAACTTCACTTAATATGATTTTTTCTAAGTCTTTCCATTTCCTAACAAATGGGGCAATGTCATTCTTTCTAACAGCAGCATAGAATTCCATTGTGTACAAATACCACATCTTGTTGATCCACTCATCAACTGAGGGACATTTGGGTTGGTTCCATATCTTTGCTATGGTAAATAGTGCTGCAATGAACATAGTTGTGCTAGTAGATTTAGTATGTCCTTATTTCTGGACAATTGGGTAAATGCCTAGTAGTGGAATTCCTGCAGTGAACTCTTGAACTTACTTCTAGGGCTTTATGTGTGTGTACATTCACATGTGTGCCTATTGGCATTGAGCCTTGAACTCTTGCATTTGCTCCCTATAGCTCAGCTTTTTCACTCAAGGCTGGCTTTACCTCCACTTTTGCTAGCTAATTGGAGATAAGTCTCATGGATAAGTCTTATGGCCTAAGTTGGCTTCAAATCAAGATCCTCAGATAAGCTTCCTAAGAAATACACAATGTGTACTGGCGCTTGGCAAATTGTTCATTTTCACTGAAGTATTTGGTTTTTCTCATTCTTAGCACCTCAGTTAACTACGTGTGCTAGTACTAGGGCTTAAAACCAAGAGCCTCACATGCTCCCTAAGAATTTGTTCAAGGCTGGCACTCAACCCTTGAGCCAGCTTCTGGCTTTTTGCTGCTTGAGAGTTAAGGACTTTTGGGCTTTTCTGTTCCAGTTGGCTTCAAACTGAGAACCTCAGATCTCAGTCTGATTATCTTGGATTTGAGGCATGAGCCACAAATACCCTTATTTCTCTGCTTTCTAAGTATTTTTTCAACCTTTTATTTCTAGGCAGACTCATAGGTCACAAATTTCCCTCAATTTTTGTTTGTCCCAGAATATATATTTTTTTCAGAACTAAAACTCATTTCACAGAATATGTGATTCTAGGCTTTTGGGCTTTTTCTCCCTTTCAGCAATATAAGTATTTCAATCCATTTTCACCTGCCTCCTGAGAAGTTATATGCAATTCTCATTTTTATTACACTGGAATAAGCTGTTACTTCCCCCCAGCTTCTCATTCAGGTTTATGTTTTGTTTTCCTTTATCTTTGGTTTTCTGTAATTGAAAATGATATGGCTAAGTAATTGTTTTGGAAAATATCCTTCCAGGGTCATAAACTTCTTGGATCTGTGGTTTGGTATGACATTTTGTAAATGCCGTTATTGCTTTCACAATTTGCCTTTTGTTCCTTTCTCTCCCCATATCTGCCTTCTGACATTCCTACCATGGGTAGGGGATACCTTTCATTATGGTCTTTGAGAATTAAGGTTATGTTGCTTTCTCTTTGCCTTTCTATTTGAAGTAACAATATATCCATCCATAAGTTCAAGGAGTCGTCACAGCCATGTCCAAAAACGTATTCTCGAGAATGTTCAAAATTGGCTGGGCACTGGTGGCTCACTCCTGTAATCTTAGCTACTCAACAGCCTGAGATTTGAGGATCATGGTTCAAAGCCAGCCCTAGCAAGAAAGTCTGAGACTCATCTCCAATTAACTACCAGAAAACGGACAATGACTGACAAGTTCAAACTAGATTTCTCCTTTTATGTGTCAGTGGTTTTAATTTCTAGCATTTATTTATTTTGGAGGGGGGGATTCCATGTCCTTACAATATTACCCACCTGTTCTTGCATGCAGTCTTTATTCATTAGAGCATAACATCCGTGATTTTATATCCTGTCCATTCCAACATCTCAGTCTGGGACTGATGACTTTTCATCTAAGCTTGGGATTGGGAACCTCCGAGGATTTGGGTTTTGATTGTTTTGTTTTGCCTTTGTCAGTTCCTTCCCATTTTTTCCTTGATCACCAGAAATGATATACTGAGGGAAAGAATTACATTAAACAGAACTTTTATTGATGCAGTGGTAAGCTGTAAAAAGGGGAGGTGGTGGTATTCTGTTGACTTATGAATCAGGTCTTCCTTTTCAGTATCTCTACACCATGAATTTCTCACTGTTCTTCCCCCAGTTCTCGAGGTGAAGATAGGACAGCTAAAGGATATATTGGATTTCTTCTACATGGAAGGCTAAGTCTTACTGAAGTTGGGTATTGGCTTTGTCCTAGGTCAGACAGGATCTGATAAAACCCTAGAAGGTTAGACTCTGGTTTCAAAGATTTCCTCTTCTTGTCAGTGTTTCATTGCTGTGACAAAATGCCTGATGAAAAACTTAAAAAGGATTTTGATGTTTTCAGATTCCAGTGCCTCATGGTGGGCATGGTGCAGCAGAGCCAGCTGGCATATATGGTAGGCAGGAGGCAGGGAATGACTTGCCTTGAATGTGATCTGCATATCATTAGCATACCGTTTCCCCACCCCCCTCGTTACCCCTTTCTGGAGACTCCTCACTGATACACCAGAAGTGTGCTATACTAGCCTGGCCTGGTAGCTCATGCCTGCAATCCTAGCTACTCAGGAGGCTGAGATCTGAGGATCAAGGCTCAAAGCCAGCCCAGGCATTAAAGTCCATGAGACTCTTATTTCCAATTAACCACTAGAAAACTGAAAGTGGAGCTGTGACTCCATGGGTAGGGTGGTAGCCTTGAGCTGACGAGCTCAAGACGACAGTGCCCAGTCCCAGAGTTCAAGCCCCATGACCAACCAACTAAAAAAAAAAATAGTGTGCTGTACTAATCTCCTAAACACTTCTCAATCTAATCAAGTTGGCAATCAAGATGAACCATTGCAGCTTTCCCACAGGTAGAGACATGAGGATGCTTTGCCGCCAGTATTTACTATGAGAACCTAGCTCTGATCCTGAGAAAGACAAGTGATGGAGGGCATGACTTCTCAAAGGTTTTAGCTTAAAACCTATCCACACCTAGCCTTCAGCAATTTGTCAGTTACAGTGCAGGTTTTCCTCCAAGTTCTGATTGCCACAGAGATCTTGGGTCCAGTGTGTTGCAACCATATGTGCCTGTTAATATCTCTAATTTGGGGGTCAATAGCTTGCCCCATGACCTCACTTCTTGGATGTTTCCAAGAATTGTTGATCTCAGTTTGTTCAGCTCCGTTGTTGCTAGGGAAGAGAGCGACATCCTCTGAGCTTCTTACATACAGAACTGGAAACTGGATTCTTGCACTTTCCCCTCTGCTATGGTATTTTTCTGCTCTAGAATACTTTTGGTTAGCTCCTATTTCTCCTTTCATTATCTTCACTGTTTTTTTTTTACTGTTTTGAACATACTAGACACATTTATAATAGATGAATTGTTAAATAGAATGTTTTGGAATTTGTAGAAAAGCTGCCACATCACGTAAAGCTATACATTACTTCTCTGGTTTCTCCTAAAACATCTGTGTAATTATGACACATTGGTTTAAATGAGGTTTTGAGAAATTTGATCAAACAAGACATTTCTACCACTTGGCATTTGCATATCTTGCATTTGAAAATAGGGTCTGTGCAGAGGTTTAGACTGGACTAACATGAGCCCATGCTGGGATACAGTGGACCCCAACAGCTGAATTCCTCATAAATCAAAGTCAGGAAAGAATGTCATGCTATCAGGAAGAGAGCGCTTGAAGGGAAGCATCTACAGGGTTTACTAGGGACCATGGTTAGGTGGAAAGGAGCAAGGAATAGTCTCCCCCTTTAAGAATGGTTCTGCTAGCATTTTGCCGGTTTTCATACCCAGATAGACAATCACTATTGTTATAAGCCACCCAAATAGCCCTAGAAAACTGGGGAATAATATTAGTATATTACTATGATTTAAAACTGCCAGGCTTTATTAGACTTGTACCACTTTTCCTTCCACAATGTCCTGTACTGTTGCAGAATTCAGGAGTTTCCATTGCATTTGGGCTTTGAATTTCTTCCCGACAGTGACATATCAAGCTTTGTTTCCATGATCTTAGAAGTACACTCAGCCTTTTGTAAATAGCCCACAATTAGATTTTCTGTCATTTTCCTCACTTAAGGCTCGGGTTATAAGCAATCCTTTTGATGAAAAACATTCTACAAATACAGTTCATCTCTTTATAGTGACGTGGGACTTTACTATAAAGTTACCATTCCTCTTCCCACACTTAGTCTTTGCAAGTGAGTCACGAAGTCCAGGCATTCTCAGGAGAACAGGGTAGAGGGGGGGGAAATAGTTTGCTGCCAATTCCTGCTAATTTCATCATATCTACCATTCGTGGGTATGTTTCTTCTCAGCATTTTTCTTTTCTCCCAGTTAGAGGTCACCGTGTCTTTGCATATCTAGTAATTTTACAAATTTCACATTCTGAAGTATTCACTTTAGTTCTTTTTCAAGCCTGTGTTGGATTTTGACAGTTGTTTTTTTAGGTATGCCTAAAAGATTTAATCTAAGTGATCACCATTCAAGGAGCACCTTTCATGCTGCTGAGGAAAATGTGTCTGATGGAAATTCTCAGTCCTGCATAAGCTCAAGGGGGAAAAAAAGCTGGTCAACAGATCTTCAGTACTGGACTAATTCCCTACCCCAGAAGTCTTTGCCCAATCCAAGCTTATCATTCTACTCAGTTGCAGACATCAGGAACACCTGTGTACATTGCTGAGCTCCTTTTCCATAAGGCCAGTACGCTGCTCAAAGTCTTGGCTCTCGGGCCTCCTTATCCCTTACTGCAATCTACCTCCCACATTCAGCGAGGACTACTGGGAGTCTCAAGTTCTCTCTCCTGGGCCACACATGAGGAATTCACACCAGGGAACAAAAGCAATCAGCTGACCCATCTTAATTTCTCTCAAAACCTGGGTTCTCTATCCCAGTATCAGGCTGCAGCTAAACCATGTGTGGTCTGGAATTTTGGTCATTTGTAGAATTGCCATGGTCAAATATTCCCGAATTCCTCCTTTCCCACTCGAGATCGCCACAGTGCTCCAGGTTTCCTTGATTCCTGCATTCCCTCCACCTTTCCATTCTTCTGATCCACCCTACAGTACCCCAGGTTTTCTTCTTTCCCCTCCTCTCCCACCTGATAAAACTTGTAACATGACCTTTGTACCCCTCCATTTGTCTGCTTTACACAGAACAAGATTTCCTTATTCTTTCCACTCCTCCACTTGATAGGGAAAGAATTTTCCTTGCACTCTGGCACTTGAGATAAAGTTTCTCGTTTCTCACTATAATATCCCAGTCATTTGGGGGACCCCGAATCCCCAACAATAGAGTCACCAGCACTTAGAAAACGGAGCTAGGAGTCAGTTTAATAGCAGCACAGCAGCTACTCCCCACCTTCAGACTGACAGAGCAGCCCAGACCTCCAGTGGGCAGAGCTTTTAAAGGTAAACACCACACAGGTGGTAGTTACCATATGACGTCACCTTATGATGCCCGTCAATAACCACAAGGACGAAACCACACGCAGGTGATTGAGTAGGTTCAGCAGTTTTACAAAAACAAAAACAAGTTGGCAGCTAAGCCTGCCAGGTTATTACTTTCACCACACCCTCAACTGTGATAGGCATAGCACAAAGATCTTAACCCCCGCTTTTCCTCCACTTCTCCTAGTTGTCAAAATGTTTTTACTCGGCTCCTCTACTTGCTCAGGTTTTCCTCATTCCAACATTCTCTTCAGCTCTTCACTCCTCCACCTGAGAATTTAAAATTCTCTTGTCCCTTCTTTTCCTCCACTTCAGAAAGGCAGTATGCTCAAAGACTGTGTGTGTGTGTGTGTGTGTGTGTGTGTGAGAGAGAGAGAGAGAGAGAGAGAGAGAGAGAGAGAGAGAGAGAGAGAGAGAGAGAGAGAGAGAGAGAGAGGGAGGGAGGGAGGGTTACAGGCTTGGGCACTGATCCTGAGCTCTTTTGCTCAAGGCTAATGCTCTACCACTTTGAGCCATGGCTTCTAATTGCAACCTTCAGATCCGGTCACCTGAGCAGTTAGGATTATAGGTGTGAGCCACCAGCTCAAAGAATTTGTGTGTGTGTTGCCTATCCTGGGCTTGAACTCAGGGCAATGGCACTATCCCTGAGTTTTGCTCAAGGCTACTACTACTCTACCACTTGAGTCACGGATCCAATTCTGGTTTTTCCTGCTTTGAACCATGAGTCTCAGATCTGAGCGTGTAAGTAGTTAGGATTACAGGCATGAGCCTGTAATGTCACTCAGCTTCAAGAATGCTTTTGTCACTGTTTTTCCTCCACTCCACTTAAGATAGACGTGCTCAAGGATTTCCTTATTTCTCTTTTCCCTCCACATATCCACTTGATAGGTAGAGCTCTGGGTTTTCCCAATTTCTCCTTTCCTATACCTTGCCACTCCATTTTAAGATGCAAAAACTTAACTCCTGGGTCAAAAGTTGGGCCTAGTTTTAGAGTGCTTGCCTAGCATGCAGGTTCAATTCCTCGGTACCACACACATAGGAAAAGCCAGAAGTGGTGGTGTGGTTCAAGTGGTAGAGCCTTGAAAAAGCCCAAGGACAGTGCTCAGGCCCTAGCCTAAACTTAAGCCCAGGACTGGCAAAAAAAAAAAAAAAAAAAAAAACAACCTTAATTCCTCCTTCCCTCCACTCCTTTGGAGACAGGCAGATTCATGGATGTCCTTATTTCTGCCTTTCCTTCACTCTTGCACTTGAAATAGTACTTGAGGATTTCAGTTTTATTCTAAGGGTGATGTCAGAGGGGTTACAGTTACATAAGGCAGTTGGTATGTTTCTTGTAGTACATTGTTACTCACTCTCATTTTCTCCTACTTTCCCGACCTTCCTAACTTCCATCCCCCAGGTTGCAAAGTTCATTTCCAATCCAGTGTCCTGTGGATATCACTGTTGCATTGGTTCCCCTTTGGTCCTTTGTCTCATTATTTTGTTATTCACCTTCCCTCTCCCAAATCAGATAAGCATATGTGTGATATCCCAGCCATTTTGCGGGGGGGGGGGGAGGCCTGAATCCCCCAGCACTCAGTGAACAGAGCAAGGAGTCAATTTAACAGCAGCACAGTGGCTAACTTCCACTTTCAGGTTTACAGAGGGCAGCCCCGAGCTTCAGGGAGGCTGCGATTTGAAAGGCAAACACCACAGACAGGTGGTAGTCACCACATGACGTCACCTTATGATGCCCACAGGATGGAACCACACGCAGGTGGTCCCAACCAGGTGGTCGAGCAGGTTACGCATTTTTACAAAAACAAAATCAATTTGGTAGCTAAGCCTGCTAAGCCTGGAGGGAGAGGACTGGGGAGAATGTACTTCTTGGAAGAGAATCCACTTTTTGGAATGAATTTGTGGGTTGGCAAAGTCAATGTGGATGTCCTCCCCTTCATACCTCCAAAGTAGCCCTGAAACTGGGAAGAAGCCAAAAGGGAAATCATAGAGGACACTAGTCAATGTTCCCTGGAGTTATGAGCTAGGATCAGGCAACCAGCTCTCATTGGATGGCCAAAGTTGGAGAGTAAGAAGAGCAGACTGACAATAGAACGGGCCTGGGAGAGGTCCCAGGGCTAGGAACAGCAGCTGGGCTGGAAGCCATTTAAATGAATGCTTCTCTATGACAGTAACCTCAACAAACTGCGGTGGATGTAACTACAGAAGCATAAACTGAAAGATATTTCTGAACCAGCTGGACAATCAGAGGAAACCATGGGGAGAAAAGATTGTTTGAAGAGTCAGACAAAAGTTCCAACAGGGAAGAGCCCAGAGAAAAGTCCAAAAGATTTCTTCAATTAACTAATAAAAGAGAAAAAGGAAGAAAGAAAGAAAGAAAAAGAGAAAGAAAGAAAGAAAGAAAGAAAGAAAGAAAGAAAGAAAGAAAGAAAGAAAGAAAGAAAGAAAGAAAGAAAGGCTGGGTTACAGACTTGGTTCAAGGGGTAGGGCACCGGTGTGGGCAAGAAATCTAAGTAGCTGAAAACCCTGATTTTAAACCCTGGTACTGGTGTGGGGAAAAAAATTACTCCATCAGACTGTAATTTCTGTACTTTTTTCTTTCATGAATCAATTCTTAGCTCACCCTCTGAGCAAACCTACCCAGACAGACACTGTCAGTAGCAGCCCATTCTGGCCTCTTTTCCTCCCTTCAGCCCATAGAACACCAGGGCATTGTTCCTCCTAGAAGGCAGTAAGATTGTGTGGCTGACCGTCTCTTCCCTTTATTCCCCCCTCCTCTCCAGGCCTCTGGTAGCCACTCAACTTCTGTGGGATCAGCTTTTCTAGATTCTACTTAATGAGTAAGACTATGTGGAGTTTATCAGCAACTGAGGTAGGTAGGGAGATAGATAGGTAGATAGATCAGAACTCCATAAATGGACAAATATTATGTGTCAACCAAAAAGATAGAAAGTGTTTAAAATGTATTTTTTTTGCCAGTCCTGGGCTTGAGCTCAGGGCCTGAGCACTGTCCTTGGACTTTCTCAAGGCTAGCACTCTGCCACTTGAGCCTCAGCACCATTTCCAGCTTTTGGCTATGTATGTGGTACCAAGGAATCAAACCCGGGTCTTCATGCATGCTAGGCAAGCACTTTAACCCCTAGGCCAAACTCCCGGCCCTTAAAATGTATTTTTTAATTCAACTGGAAGCTGGTGGCTCACACCTATAATACTCAGGAGACTGAGATCTGAGGATTGTGATTCAAAGTCAGCCTGGTCAGGAAAGTCCATGAGACTCTTATCTCCAGTTAACCACCAAAAAAACCAACAATTGGAGCTGTGGTTTTTAATAACCTGGTGGGCTTAGCTGCCAAACTGTTTCTGTTTTTGTAAAAATACACGACCTGCTCGACCACCTACATGTGGTTTCATCCTTGTGGTTATTGGCTGTGGGCATCATAAGGTGACTCATACAGTGACTACCACCTGTGTGCAGTGTTTGTCTTTAAAAGCAAAGCCCACTGAAGATCCAGGCAGCTCTCTATCAGTCCGAAAGTGGACAATAGCCACCTCGTTGCTATTAAAATGACTCCTAACTCGGTTCACTGAATGCTGATGACTCTATTGCTTGGGGGGTTCGGGCCCCCCAAATGGCTAGGATATCAATGGCTCAATTGATAGAGCACCAAGGTTGAATGAAGTAGCTGAGAAAAGTCCAGGCTAGCTTCAGCAGATGCACTAAGAAAAACATTCAACAGCTGCTCTATTCAGTGTCCTTCAAACAACTTTGGATGAGAAAACATCACTACTTTCACTGAATTCTCCCAAATGGGTTCCAGTGCTACTTCTGTACTTTGGCATTCTTGCCATCCTGCCTGCTTACATACACTACTGTGGTCATTTCTCTAAGCTATTTCAACCCAATTTATGTAGCCTCCTAGGTGCCCTTCCTCTGAAGTTTATTTGGGTACATAGTCCCTGTTTATATTTCTCTGATGTCAGTTCTGGCTCAGCAGTGTGGCTCTTTCTCACCATGCTTTACCTTTCTTGTGAGATTACAAGGCCCTTACAAGCACGATTCATTTCTACATTATTGCCTCTTTTATAATACCTGGCACAGGGCAGCCCAATAAACTTGACTCTTCATCCATGACTGAAACATAACAGCTTTCTCCTAAAGGACAGGATGAAGGAGGCTATCCAGAGATAGACAACTTCTCCCAATGACAAGAAGGCCCTGCCTTAGTGAACTCGGGCCAGGGAATTTCATCCGCACAAGAGAAAAAGATTGGCTGCTAAGTGGTCTCTTCAGAAGGGCTTTGTGCCTCTCAAAGCCCTGCAGAAAACAAGGATACCAGCTGTCCCCCATCTCAGGCGAACAGGACCACGCCTTTCGTCTCTCTTGGGCCTCTTCTGCCCAGCAGGGTATCAGAGCTTGTTGCCAGTTGTCCCAAAATAAGGAAGCAAAGTTGACAGATGGGAGATGGGTTGGTGTTGGGTTTTATTTTGCTTGCCCCCTCCCACCCCACATTGTTCGTGGCAGCACAGGCCTGATTACAGGGTGATGAGCTCTGGAAGGAATTTGCCACTGGCTGGAAAACAATTGCTGCTTGTTTTTGTTGCTGCATATAAGAATCCACCAGGAGGAGGAGAGCATGGGGGCAAGACATGCCACACTTATCTCCAGAGAGGTAATTTGTAGCCAATCCAGCAGGTTAGCTGTAACTGATTCCCCACCCCAACCCCACCCCAGCTTCCTCTCTGACTTCAGAGGAAGTCAGGAGAATTGAGAGGTTGGGAAAGAGACAGGGTCCATCTGGTTTGCCTGGTTCTGGAGGTCCTGATCTTCATAGCAGGAGACATTTTCCATGTGCAGAGTGGCCATATCACATCTCAGAATGGGACTGTCCCAGAATTGGTCTCTCTGTCCCGCAGAGTATCAACAACTCTAAGGGAATTAGGAAAGAAAAGCACAGGAACCAGATAAATAGATGGGTATTTAGAGGAATGGAAGGGGCAGAAGGCATGGCATAAAGGATATTTTTAAAAATTCAGAAAAGAGGCCAGGAGATACTTTCCTTAAGGGGTTGGGGAGACTAGATAGCTCAACAAACCATTTATTTGCTAACATCTCCGATGCTAGCAGTAAACATTTCTGAAAGCCTGCCCCTCAGGTGTTAGAAAATGCTCCCTAGCTACATTTTCCCTGCGTAGGTGACCACACAGGTAAGGCATGAGTCTTCTTGAAGTGCCAGCCCCTCTTGCCTCCTGTTGCTGTGAAGTTATCATAGAAGGCCCAGGAATACTATGACTTCCCAGAGGAAGTCTACCAAGCGCACTGAAAAGTGTGTGTGTGTGTGTGTGTGTGTGTGTGTGTGTGTGTGTGTGTGATGTTTGCCTACCCACGTAGGAAAACGTTGGCTCTGAGAGCTCGGATCACTTAATTTTAGTGTCTGTTCCTCTCTTGCAGTCCTCAGCATGGTGGGCAGGAGGTTAGACACTCCATGATGTCTTTTTTCCACTCAGAGGCCACTCAACTTTCCAACTCAGCAATCGGGGCCAGGTCTCAACTCGCATAGTCCTGAACTTTTGAAAAGTCACTTTTGTCCAAAAATGAGAAAAGGAACCATGCTTTCTCCTTTTGCTGGTAAGTACACTTTCTGAGCCCTTGTGAAGGTTCTTTCAGTGGAGGTACATTGAGATTGTCATGGAGCCATCACCATCAACCATGCCAGAACATTTCATCTTGGAGATTCTCTGCTTTCCTTCCCTCAGCACCCACCTGACCCCCTCTTTCTACTTTCTTTGAAACTTGACTACTATACGTTGTATGAGTACATGCAAACACTTTATGTAAATAGTTGTATAGTGGTTATGTTTTTTGTGATTCACTTATTTTCTCTTTGCACAATTTCCTCAAGACTTATATGAATTATGGACTATAACAGGATTTTCTTCTTAATACATTTCACAATTTTTTTCATCTTTTCACCATCCCCTCATCTGTTTTGGGCTACTTAGGGAATAATACTGGTATGTACTGGGTTTTCAAACACCTGTTGATGACCTATCTCTGGTTATTTTAGGTATATGTTCAACAGCAACATTGCTGGATCATTTGATAATTTGGTCCTTTATTTTTAAAGAGCTCCCCTGCTGGTTTACACAGTAGCTGCATCAACACTGCAGGAAGGCTCTGAGTTCTTCGGATCCCTACCAAACTTGCTACTTTCTGTAGGTTTTGTCCTGTTTACTTTTTGACACATAGACTAACTATGACCCATGGGCTGCCCTGGAGAGCCTTCTGCCTCAGCCTTCTAAGTGTTAGGGCCACAAATGTGCCACCCCCCCCCCCCGCTTGTCTGTACTTTCTGTGTGTTTGGTTATAGACATTTTCGTGGGTATGAAATGGTCCCATTGCAGTTTTGAATTGAATCTCTAATGGTTAGTAAAGTTGTACATGTCCTTTTGTGCTTAATGGCTGCTTGTTCAAGTCCTTTGTACATTTTATTAGCTATATTCACTGTGCAAAGGATTTTCGTGTAATATTTTTATACATGCATATAATCAACAATAGAATCTACCACTACCTCCCTTATTCTTTTCTCATCTCCGTTTCTCTCTTCTTTTAAATTTCATTTTCATACATACATATAAAGTATTTGTCATATTTGTTCAACCTTCTCCTTCTGTCTTCCACTTCTCTCTCCAAACATTTTGCATTCCCTCCCTCCCTCCCTCCCTCCCTTCCTTCCTCTTTGTCTACATTTTTCTTACATATGAAATAAGAATCTAGATTTCTTATAACATTTTTTGTGGATCAAGGGGCTTGAACTCTGAGCCTGAGCACTGTCCCTGAGCTCTTCAGCTTAAGGCTGCCATCCTATCCCTTGAGCCACAGCATCACTTTCTGTTTTTAGGTAGTTAATTGGAGATAGAGTCTCACGGATTTTAGTGACCCAGCTGGCTTTGAACTGTGATCCTCAGATCTCAGCCTCCTGAGTAGGTAGGATTACAGGTGTGTGCCACCACGCCTGGCTTACATTTCTTATGTCTAGACAACATGTAATACAGTCCTTCACAAATTACTCCCAGAAATGATAGTGCAACATCATGTAGTAGTTCTATGTCTAGTTTCTTGAACCACCATACTGATTTTTCACCAGCTGTTTATAAAATTGTAATCCTGGCCAGCATTTCTTATTTGGTTTTTATTGTCGGGGTAATATATAAAGGGGTTACAGTTAATATTCATCAGATAGTGGGTGCATTACTTGTCACATTGATACACCTTCTCATGTTTTTGTCCCTGTTTCTCTCCTCCCACTCCCTCCTAATCATCTTGCTTTCCCCTCCCCCCAGCATTTATTGTTGGCTTTTGTTGTTGCTGTTTGTTTGCCAATCCTGGGCATGAACTCAAAATCTGGGCGTTGTCCTTGAGCTTTTTCAAGGACATTCTACCACTTGAGTCACAGCACCACTTCTGGCTTTTCTGTGTATATGGTACCAAGGGATGGAACCCAGATCTTTGTGCATGATAGGTGAGCACTCTACCACTAGGCCATGCTCTCAGTCCCATTTGCTTTCTTTATGATTAACATTGTGACTAGGATGAGAAGGAATGTCAATATAGTTTGATTTACATTTCTTTGACAGCCAGGGATGTTGAACCTTTTCCATATATTAATTGGCCATTCACACCTATTTGAGAACTGTTCGATTCATTTGCCCATTTATTAGATGGGTTATTTGTTCCTTTAGTGTTTAGGTTTGGAACTCTTTTTTTGCCAGTCCTGGGCTTAAGCTCAGGGCCTGAGCACTGTCCTTGGATTTTTCTCAAGGCTAGAGCTCGACCACTTAAGTCTCAGCACCACAGCACCACTTATGGCTTTTTCTAAGTATGTGGTACCAAGGAATCGAACCCAGGTCTTCGTGCATGCTAGGCAAGCACTCTACCACTAGGCCAAACTCCCGGCCCTGGAACTCTTTTTTTTTTTTTTGTCAGGGTATTTACTGTCGGAGTAATGTATAGAGGGGTTACAGTTACATTTGACAGAGAGTAGGTGCATTACTTCTCACACATTGATTCCCCTTCTCATGTTTTTGTCCCCATTTCCCTCTCCCCACCCCTTCCCAATTATCTTGTTTTCCTCCTTTTCCTTTCCTATTTCAAATCATCAAATAAACAGATATACAATATGCCAGGTAACAAAATCAGATACACTAACAATATGAGATTAACCAATGGACAACAAACGAGAAAAGAAATAACATAGTACATTAAGAACAAAAATCATACAAGATAAAGCTCTTGTTTCCATATCCTAGAGATCCTTTCATTTAGTCTCATCCTATATGAGCTTACACACCTAGGTTTTAAGCTATTGTAATCCTCTTCTAGGAGAGTCCTAGATGTGTACAAATGAGGGAAACCATTGAGCCTATGTTCCTTTGAGTCTGGCTTCCTTCACTTAGTATCATTTTTTCCAAGTCTTTCCATTTCCTTACAAATGGGGCAATGTCATTCTTTCTGGTGGCAGCATAGAATTTCATTGCGAATAAACACCACATCTTTATCCAATCATCTACTAAGGGGCATCTGGGTTGGTTCCATATCTTTACTATTGTAAATAGTGCTGCAATGAACATCATTGTGCTAGTGGCTTTAGCATGTCCTTGTTTCTGGATGTTTGGGTAAATGCCAAGGAGTAGAATTGTTGGGTCATAGGGGAGCTCTATGTTTACTCTTTTCAGGAATCGCCATACTGTTTTCAATACTAGTTGAATGAGTTTACATTCCCACCAACAGTGTAGTTAGCTTTGGAACTATTTTGATATATTCTAAGTATTAATCCTTTATCTGATGAATAGATGGCAAAGATCATCTCCCATTTTATAGGTTTTCTCTTGGTTCTGGTAATTCTTTATTTTTTTGTGTGCAGAAACTTTTTAATTTATGCCATTCCCTTTTTCAATCCTCATATTTTCTGAGTAACTGAAAACTTATTTTCTTAAGTTGAATAAGTTCTAAATAGTAAGTCCTTATCAGACCTATGATTTGCAAATATTCTCTCCCACTTGTTGGCTTTTTACTCTATTGATTCTGTTCTTGGATGTGCATAACTTTAATTTTTTTCAGTTTATCCAATTTATCTTTTCTTTTGTTGGTTGTAAGAAAAAATATTTTAAGCTCCTCTAGGGATTCCATTGAGAGAAAGAATAAGATAACCAAGATAAGATCCTCTGTCCTGAGTACTGTAATGTTTATGCCTCTGGGTATCATACCAGCCTCCATGAAGTCATTTTCCTGCCAAAGTTTATACTAATATGATCAGAAATCTTTTCTTTCAACCCTAGTTATTTAGGAAGCTGAGACTTAAAGGACCAAGGTTTGAAGCCAGCCCAGGCAGTCCATGAGACTCTTATTTCTGGATAATTAGCAAAAAAAGGTGGGAGTGGAGAAGATATTACTCAAGTAATAGAAAATTGGCCTTGAACAAATGAAAAAGTTATGGGACAGATCCTGAGTGCAAGCCCCAATAGCAGCACATTTTTATGCAAGACTGGAGGTGTGGCTTGAGTGGTAGAAAAGCAGCCAGGCAAATAAGTTGAGTGAGAATGCAAAAACCCAAATTCAGTGCCCTAGTACTGGCACTACAGAAAGAGAGAGAGAGAGAGAGAGAGAGAGAGAGAGAGAGAGAGAGAGAGAGAGAGAGAGAGAGAGAGAGAGAGGAGAGGGAGAGGGAGGGAAGAAGGTGAGAGAGGGAGAGAGAGGGAAGGAGAGAAGAAGGGAAAAACAGAAGAAAAAGAGAAGGGTAAAGGGGAGGGAGGGAGAGAGGGAGAAGGGAAACAAAATTAGAGAAAATCCATCTGTTAGAAGCATATGCTCATCAAAAAATTGCCGAAGGTTTTAGATTTGGGATTTGTTGTTATTTTGTCTGGCAGGGTTTTGGTTTGATGGTGGTTTTGTTTGCTTTTTTGTTGGGTTTTTTTTTTCCTGCCCTCTGTGATTTTTAACTCCTATAACAAGAAACTTGGAGGAATGAACTTCTCATAAAAAATCCAAACTAGGCCACTTCTTTAGCAGAAACATCCCAGGTTTACCGGACAGCTCCTATGATTCCAGAAAAGATCCCCTTATAAAGTCACTAAATGGTCCCGAGCAGGATGATCCAAAGGCAGACATTTAGCTGTACCGGGAGATAAGCAGTGAAAGCATCATCGTATAAGAAGGCATTCAGCATGCAGGGTCCTGGCTCCGCATTTTATGAGCACTAATCTGGTTCAGTGTTAACTACTGGATTCTCTGCCAAGAAATATTGGGCAAGCAGATTTTCCCTAGTTTCACTGATATGTCAGCAGCCGGTGGACATTGTCTATGAAGCCAGACCACTCTTGAAAATTACAAATCTGCTGAAATGAATTCATCATTTTTGCCTCATACAGAAAATACAGCTAGTCTAATGGAACATGACTTTAACCCACTAATGCCACCTGCAAGTGAGAAAGGGACAAGCTTTGCAGGCAGGAACTGCAAAGCTAGTGAGATGCTGTGTAACCTCTGCCTTTTCAGAGGCTATGCTTACAGCATTTTGGTGGGGTCTGATAGTTCCAGCCCATTCCTTTTATTCTTAACCTTCCAAAGGATGTTACTTGAATAAAAGTCATATGTCAGGCTGAGGCAATGGCAGTGAAGGAAGGTGACACAGAATGGTATTGCCACAGTCAGTCACTTCGTGGTACCTACAGATAGTTTGAAGCTGGGCGATGGTGGCTCACTCCTATCATGCTAGATTCTCAGGAGGCTGAGATCTGAGGATCAAGGTTCCAAGCCAGCCTGTGCAAACAAATACAAGACTTTTATCTCCAATTAACCAATCAGCAAAACAAAAAAAAAACCAGAAGGGAAGATGTGGCTCAAATGGTAGGGCACTAGCCTTGAGTGAAACCCTCAAATGAGAATGTGAAGCCCTGAGATCAAGCCCCAGTCCCAGAGCAACAACAACAAAAAATCCCAAGAGCCAAGTGCTAGTGGCTTAGATCTATAATCCTACCACAACAGCCACAGCACCACTTCCAGCTTTTTTCTATGTATGTGGTACTGAGGAATCAAAGGCAAACAAGTTTCATGTGCACCGTGGGGGGGGGGTGGGGGCGTCCAGGGCTCAAACTCAGAGCCTGAGCTGTCCCTGACCATTTTTGCTCAAGGCTAGTGCTCTATAATTTGTGCCACATCTCTACATCTGGCTTTTGGGTGGTTAATTAAAGATGAGCCACATGGACATCCTCACCCCAGCTGGCCTTGGACTGCAGTCCTCAAATCTCAGCCTCTTTAGCTAGGATTACAGGCATGAGCCACCAGCTCCCAGCTTGGGGGGGGGAACTTTTAAAAGAGTAACTTGGTATCATAGAAGGTAGTTGCAGGAACTTGGGGAAGAGTCAAATATGGAATGTCTCTTGCTGAACTCCAAATACTCTCTGTAAATGTACATTTTTTTTCCTGGTGAATGAATGCTGGCTTATTTTCAGTACAGGTCAAGTTCACATGCTTCATGAAGCCTGGACAATTATTGGACCTGAAGAAGTCCAGGTGGTTCTGATTAGGTCAGAAAGCAAAAGATTCAGCTAGGGGAGGACCCAGTATTCACTGGGCTAAGGTCCCAAGGTCAAAGCTCCTGTCCCTGCCTGCCAGATATACATTTCATTCTTTATCCAATGCAACTTCCCAGCTTCGACTTGAAGTCTGATTCCTTTTTCCTATCTATCCTTCCCACAAAGTCAGCAGGAAAAAAAAATCTGGCTTGAAAAAAGCCAGGACAAAAAGGCCCCAGGTTTGTTTGGACATGCCCCATGCTCTGTAAATCAGCATTTTAATGAGCTTAGTGAGCATGAATCAGAGACACCAGGGTCACATTTCCTCTGACATACTTGGGCGTGGGGGTGCAAAATGTACTCCAAGTTTTTCCTAATCCAAAATCAGGAGGCAGGCCAGACCCTTGTCAAGTCTCCTTGCTTCCTGATGTTTGGCCCAGCAACCAGCAACAGTTCCCTGGCAGCCTTTGGGCTGGGACAGGGCTAGAGATTGTCCATGACTCTTAAGTCCTGAGCCAGCATCATATGTGACAGCCACGCCAGCTCCAATATCAATACCAAGAATATCAAAGTCAACCAGAAAGGGAGGCAAGCGATAATGAGAACAATGAAAGGGCCTGACATGAAAAATTTCAGTAGGAAACAAGAAATTTTATAAGAACAAACATTCCCAAAGCCACTCACACTCATCCAAACACGTAACAGTGATCATTAAGCCACAGCAATGAAATAAGAACCCGGCAGCTTGCACTTTGGGAGAAGTAGGACTTCGTTGTAGGTGTGTGCCTTTTTAAAATGTGAGTTTTATTTGACTCGGCTTAGAAGCCAGAGCCCTTTCTCTTCAGTGGATCCACTTGGTCTTCTACACAAATTTCCATCCAGCAGGTAAGGGAGGAAAGGATGAGTCAGACAAGAAGAGAGCATTTTCCCTGGACATGCTGTATGTTCAGTCTGGGAAGTCCTGTAGAATGTGTAGACAATGAATGTCATTTTCCCCCATCTGCAGCCTCCATTTCACTAACAGCTGTCAATTGTGACCCTTGAGAAAGAAGACATCCAAAACTCAGGCAGCAGTCAAGGATA
The DNA here is from genome assembly GCF_031878675.1 of Megascapheus bottae. Lineage (NCBI taxonomy): Eukaryota > Metazoa > Chordata > Mammalia > Rodentia > Geomyidae > Megascapheus > Megascapheus bottae. The sequence goes on along the minus strand of NC_143528.1, from coordinate 1,976,948 downwards.
GTTTGGGGCAAGAGGGGGGATGCAGGGTATTTACATGTGTGCCTGTGGCATATTTCACCGCTGACCATGATTATAATTTATAGGTGATGCTTATTTCTCTAGCCAACTACTGGTTGCCTTCTCTTTTTCTTCCTCTGCAATGAAGCATAAGTCCTCCCTCCAAGCCTGATCCAAGTCACAGGTTAATGTGCCATGCCAGAAGGAGGTGCTACTGCTCCAATCATTGAGAACCCCCCCCCCCCCCCACACACACACACACAACAGCCACCCAAATCCAGAAGTCCACTGGCCTCAGGCCTTGGAAAGAAGCTCTGACCCCTAAGGAAGTCAGTTTATTCTTGTGGTACCCACTGTGGTCATCTTAGGGCCACATTGGGAAATGGCATTTGAGGTTTTTATACATCATCTTCTATCCCTTCAGATGAACTTGTTGTCTAGAAGAAAAGAGAAAATCACCCAGATATGTACAGGGTATCCTAAAAAATGGGAAATGACACCCTTAAGCCATCCTCCTTTCCATTGTCCATTCCAAGCATAAATAGCAACAATGCAGAGTCACTAAGAAAGCACTAAGGAGCCTGAATGACTGGACGATACTACAGCATGCCACAGTCATGGGATCGTGTACAAAGTATTGCAACGAGATCTCCCATCTCTTTAATTGTCTTGCTTGGAAGTATACCTAGAGCACAATTCTGTGGTTTGAGTCTTCAGCTAAAGTCCTGACACCAAGGAATCTAGGAGACACTGTGGCCTGGCTCCCACGTGGCCTTGCAGTAGACAGGTTCCAGTGGGCAAGCAGCTTGCAGGCCACAAACTGAGAGGTTCGGAGGAGGAGGAGGTAAGAGCTTCAGCTCACAGCAGAGCTCAGCTGAAATCTCAAGGACAAGACCCTTGAGAATTCTGATCCATTACCATCAACCCCCACCCGTGTATTCTGGCACTCAGGTGATGGGATATTCATCCTAATTAAAACCACATGGTGAGGGCTCAGCTATGGAAAATTGCTGGATCCTTTCTCCTCCTTCTCACCTCCTCTTTCTCCCCTGTAACACATACACACAACTTTCCCTCCCTTTATTTAAGCAAACAACTCTCTCTGTGATTAAGTACAGCCCTTTCTTATCTAAATAGTCTACAGATGTATGAAGACACAGAAGCTTTCTGCTCCTATTAGGGGCTTGTTCTGGTACCCATCTCTGTTCACCTACAAAAAGCATCCTTCTTCAGCTTTTGCTGACAGAAATTCCTAATACCCTCACTTCCCAGTAAACCAGCCCTATGCAGCAGGCAGTCCTCAATTTATCCCACGTGGGATTTCCCTCCAAATGTCTCAGTTACCCCCCTTTCTTGACTACTCCCATAACCGGAGTTTGAAACTGCCCAGATGTGAACACATGGAATAAGAAAAGCCCCAGTTCTGTTGTCAAATTCCTGTATTACTTTAGCTGTCCAGGTAAATAAATACTTGTAGCCAGCTACCTCTGAGAACTGCTGTGAAGCTGGGGACTGAGAAGTCTGGCAGAAGACATTGCTTGGGACATTAATAGACTGTTAGAGAAGCAGAAAATCGACCTAATGGAATCTGTGGGTTCCCAGAACAAGCAGTGTCTAAGAGAAAGAAGACATGCTATAATGGGGTTGAAATCTTGGGTTTGGGGTACAGTTCAGTGGTATAGTACTTGCCTAGCATGTACAAGGCCTCAGTTTTTAATCCCTAATACACGCACACACACACTATAAGTGGCTGAAGAATATTAAATCCTAGTTTTTAGTTTATGACCAGCTCTGATTCTCTGAATTGATTTCTTCTTAACCCAAAGTGTGGCTCATATTTTGAGTTCCTAAGAAAATAGGCTCTATATACGAACCCCAGAGATTTATGACAATAAAGACATTGGCGCTTGTCTAGCTCATGTTTGCTGGACAGACTAGCACCCATCTACAAAGGAAAGAATAAGTCCTACTTTTCCTCTAAGTACCTTCTATAAATTAAAACCTAGTGAAAATAATCTACAGAATGATGTGTGCAAAAAAGGAAGGATCTCCAAATAGCCTCCTGCTTTTTCTTCTCAGGTCACATCTGCTTTGTTAGAATGTTTTGCAAAGTCCAGTGTGCCAGACAGTGGAGGAAGCCCCTAAGAATCCTAAGGCATTAGTTACAATTTCAGATTTCCATTTCCCCATGGTAAACCTTCCTAATTAAGATTTCTGCAGAAGGAAGCCAGGAACTGCATGTGAGCAAACTCCTCTCAAAGACACTTTCATATGCTTAAGTTTATGAACAAGTTTCCACCTTTCCTGTGATTGCTACTGGATAATGAGAGCAGATTTCTTTTCCTCGGGAACAAATATGAATTGTTGGCACCTATCTTTATTGCTCCCATACGCTACACCTGGGTAATTGAGAAGGATGTGGGCTATGCAGCTTAATGGAAAAACACAGTTCTTGGCACTCCTGCATTCCTAAGCATAAGGTTCACACAATCTTAGCCCTGGGGGCCAAGAATTTAGGGTGACCTAGTACTTGGATCTGAAATGTCTGCACCTGCACCCCCATCCTTCTCAAAAAGATGTTATTTCATCCACAATAGAAATGGGTATCATCAAGGACACAAATGATAATAAATGCTGAAGGGTAGAGAGGAAAAGGGACCCTTATATGCTATTGGTGGGAATGTAAACTAATGCAACCGTCACTGGAAAGAGGTAAGGTTTAGTGACACTCCCTTTAAATGTAAGAACTCTTCACTTGGGGTTTTGACTTCGGTCACTTAAGAATTTCTGGACAAGTCATGATGATAAGAAAACTTGGCAGATGGGCTGGGAGTGTGGCCTAGTGGTAGAGTGATTGCCCAGCATGCATGAAGACCCAGGTTCGATTCCTCGGTACCACATACATAGAAAAAAGCTGGAAGTGGTGCTGAGGCTCAAGTGGTAGAGCTCTAGCCTTGAGAAAGTTGAAGGACAGTGCTCAGGCCCTGAGCCCAAGCCCAGGACTGGCAAAAAAAAAAAAAAAAAAAAAACTTGACAGAGTTTTATTAAGTAAACAAGCAGACAAGACAGACAAAATGTAGATTAAACACAGAAGGTCACACTAACAGTATGAGTGCTCTCATAGGGAGACAGACAGACAGACATAGACCCAGAGAAACACACAGCTCATTGTGTTGGAGTATTTGTATAGAAAAGGCAGAGGGTTTGGCTCCAAAAATTATGCAAAGATAGGTGCTTTGTCTTTGCTCTAGTCACATCTGGTGTTACTTTCAGAGTTTCCAGGTAAGAATGCATCCTGCCATAAAATAGATCCTTTTTCTTGAGATAAGAAGGCCCCTGCTACCTGCATTTAGGGGCTTAATTTGGGGGGGAAGCATTGTTCTCAGGAGGGTATACATCATGTCAGACAAATGTTCTCTTTGGATGATGAATGCATTCTTCAGGAAGGAATGCATTCTGTTGTCTCTCTTTGAAGCAAACATAGAACTTCTATGTTTCTAAATACCATATTTCTGAGTTGCCTTCACCAGGCCTCTGTTTCCTTAAGTTATCCTGTTTCATTTTCCCCTAGTTACTTTGTTCCCTTAATCTTAAAAGAAATATATGAAGGAATATCTCCTATATTTACTGTAAGCTGACTGTAGCTCATTTTTCTTCATCTATCCAATTTCCCACCCACTACAGAAATCTGTATGGAGGTGCCACAAGAATTGAAAACTGGAATTCCCCTGCAATCCAGCAATGCCATTCTTAGGCATTTACAAGAAAGAATGTAAGTCAGAATATAATAAAGGTCTCTATACACCACCCATGTTCATTGAAGTAGTATTCACAATAGCTAAGCTATAGAAACAACCCAGGTGCCCTACAGCTGATGACTGGATCAAGAAGTTGTGATTATATATACACAATGGTCTTATTTGCCTATAAAAAAATGAAATTATGTCACTTACAGAAAAGTCTGGATCTAGAGACCATCCTATTAATAGAGTAAGCTAGGTTCATATGTTTGTGTTTTATATGTGGGTGCTAGGCCTAAAAGATAAACATACACACATACAAATATGTATATGCATATATGTGATAAATCTAAAATATGGCCTATATATGTGTGAGATGCCATGATTAAGCCCCTTTGAATGACTAACATGAACTTAAAAAAATGAAATATTAGGAAAGTGAAAATATCCTGTCTGAGATATAGATATGAAGGGGAGATGAGCAGAGAACCAGAGGATATGTGCATATGTGTAGATGAAACAAAGAAAGCTGTTAACTCTAAATTGGAAAAGGAGGGAGAATGATGGAGGGTTGAGCCTAATCCAGTCACATTGTGTGTATGTCAAAATGTCACATGGCATAACAAAATGAAACCTCCTTGTACAACTTATTGAGACCAATTAGAACAAATACCAAAAAGCCTGGCACAGTGGCTTACGCCTGTAATCCTAGCTACTAGGAGACTGAGATTTGAGGATCAAGGTTCAAAGTCAGCCCAGGAACAAAAGGACCTGAGACTCTTATCTCCAATTAACCTCTAGAAAACGGGAAGTGGGGCTTGGCTCAAGGGTAAGGCAGTAGCCTTGCACTGAAGAGCTTAGAGATAGTGCCCAGGTGGAGATCAAGCCCTATGACCCACCAAAAAAACAAAACTACCAAAAAGAAAGTATAATAAATTTGAAATAAATGGGCCTGGAGTGTGACCTAGTGGTAGAGTGCTGCCCTAGCATGCACAAAGCCCTGGGTTCGATTCCTTGGTCCCACATACACGCACAAAAGCCAAAAGTGGTGCTGTGGCTCAAGTGGTAGTGCGCTAGCCTGGAGAAAGCTCAAGAACTGTGCCCAGGCCCTGAGTACAAGCCCCAGGACAGGCCAAAAAAAAAAAAAGTTGAAATATGGGGCTAGGAGTTTGGCCTAGAGGTAGAGTGCTTGCCTAGCATGCACAAAGACCGGCGTTCAATTCCTCAGTACCACATACATAGAAAAAAAAACACAGGACAATAATGGGAAACGAAGGATCATGACAGTGATGCTTTGATGAGGGTAACAATGATATCGACATGCAGTCGAAAGGAAACTCTTGCTTGTTGACCACTAGTTTCAAAAATTATCTGCATGGCTGGGCCAACATCTGTTTCAGCAAGCCAAGTGTATGAGTATGTGAAGATGTCAGGCAGTAACTTTAAACAGAACCATACAAGTCTTCCTACTTCACCTAAAACAGTAGCATTTCTGTGTGTGTGGTTTGGAGTGGTTTGAGGCCATTTGTTCACTGTTGGGGAAAACTGCTGGTTGCACCAGATTTGAGGATGCTTTATTAATTGGGGAGCCTCCTCTGATGGTGAGAGCCCAAAACTGCTTACAGAATTGAAAGTCCTATGGAAGAATTCTGCGACCTAATAGGAAACACTTATAATCAACAAAGTGCAATCCCAGAAAACCCAGCAGTCAAGGCGGATCTTGTGCCTACCACAGTTGGGATTCAAGGGTTCTGGTTGAGTTGGGATCCCATGGAAATCTCAGACACATCACAACTTAGATTTTGCCAATAAAGAAGACATACTGATCCACCACTCCAGACTCAAAGTGTCCAAGTTCCAGCTGGCAATTTGAAAGTGAAGTTGGGTCAGAGGGAAATGAACATCGGCAACCAGAAACAGGACTGAGAAACTCCAGCCGGGCTGTAAACCACATCCTCATAGAACAAATATGTAACCTTCCCTGGGATCTGAATTGAACAGTCTGGAGACATGTGATTCAGGCACTTATTCATAAGAGAGGGCAGTGTAGGGTCCCCTCCAGCCACCACCCAATTAGCATTTGAAACTGTTGAAATGACTCCTGTGTCTATGTGTGCTGTAGAGGAAGGTGAGTGGGCACTATGAGAGAGGAAGTCACCATTCACACCAGTGATTAATTGAGTGATTTTAGTCAAGTGAATACACAGCAGGGAAAGCATGAGAATAAAATGAACACATATGGGAATTACTATTAACATAAGTGATAACATCAAAACTCCTGGTCAAATGCAATTAAAAAAATACACATGAAATGGAATGCAAAGCATCTTCACAGTATTCAAAGCTTTCATCAAAGATTTAGTCTCTAGAAGAAGAATTCTCCACAAAGTAACGAGGGGAAGCAGGAATTCCATTACTATTGATTTATTCTTGCCAGTCAGAGTGGCTAGTCCCTTAGCCCAAGAAATTGCCTAAGCTGTGATTCTAAAGTAAATCATAAAGCCCATCCTATCTGTGTAATTTACAGATCCAAATGTAAATTGATGCTTCGATGGGATTCTGCCTTGAAATTCATGCTTGGAATTCTCTCCTCTTGTTCTGTTTTAAGATGATAATATTCTTCAACAATTTAGCCACGTTCTGTCAATGGCCTCATAGAACTTGCTCCCGAATGAGTATTTTAAGCTCAACCTTTGTGCTAGTAAAATTTATCAAACTGCATATGGACTTTCTTTTTTAGAGGTCAATGACTAAGCCAATGAGTCTGCACACTGGTTTTGTTGTACCCTTTGTTGAGAAAAACAAAGGTTGGTGATCATGCAGGTTTGAGCCCATAGATAGCCTCACATTTTGTTCTGAACTTACTGATGCAATGTCTCCCTAATAGTGACAGTGAGACTCAGAGGCCAGGGACCTTTCTAGTTCACCAATCTGCTGCAAACTTTTCTGAGATATTGTTTCCTACTTGAGAATAAACCCTCACATAGCCTAGCCACTGTTTTACACATTATTCCTGTGGGAACCACTAATACCTTGGATAAATACCTATCTTTGGGCCCCAGCCCAATGGAGAAAGCCCTGCTGCATAATATACTTTATCAAGACAAGCAAATACATAGGAAAATTGAACTCTTGACATAATCAGAATCAAGCTCCAGCTCTACCTATTCCTGAAACTACCCTGAACTTTAGTTGAACAATAGGAAAGTAGAATATTTCTAATTACTAATATATATATTTATATACACACATTTTAAAATCACCCAAAATTACAGGCAAATCTTATAAGGTCCCCCAATACTTTATAATTAAAGATCAGAGAGAATTTCTTCTAAAGGTATTAAAATGCTAGGATTACTAATTGTGAAAAGTTAATTATGTCAAGATTAATCAAGTGGGCAGCTGCATTGGCATGTTTATTTCAGACAACAGAATCTTTCACTGGTGATTCCTGATATCTCAGTTGCCTGCAGACTAGATGCCACTGAAGGTTCTTGAAATGTGACAGAATATGAAGAATTAGGCTTTGGTGGAAGAAATTAACATTCATTAAAAAATAAAACTAGCCCTCAGCATCGGACAACAGGAGTAAAACTATTTAAGAGAACCAGTTTATTTACATTGCTTCATAAGTATAACAGCTCCGAAGACTATCCTGCAGCACACGAAAGAGGTTCAAGGACAGGTTTGTCTTTGAAACTCTCTCCTTAGACAGGGACACTGATCAACACCCCCTCTGCAGGAATGAGGAAAAAATAGAAAGCGAAAGGGTCAGGAAGGCAGGCTGTTTTGAATTTCCTTGATCTACAGGCAATCACATGTAAAGGAATCAAACCCTTCATGGTAAGGCAAAGCATATGAATGGCTGTGGAGGTTGCTTGTACTGTAGGGTTCCAGGGCGGCTGAGCTCTCCTAGGGAAAGAGGGTGTCCAATCTGCTGTTGACACCGTATTCTTAAAGGAGCGTCATGTCGAAGAGAGTGGTACATCTTTCAGATTCTCACTGTAGACGTTTTAATCAAGAAAGTTAGTAGGCCTGGAGCTGGTGGCTAATACCTGTAATTTTAGCTACTCGGGAGGCTGAGACCTGAGGATCTCAGTTCAAAGACAAATAATCATCAGAAAATGGAAGCGGCACTGTGATTTAAAGTGGTAGATCTCTAGCCTTGAGCAAAAGAGCTCAGGGGCAGTACCCAAGCCCCAAGTTCAAACCCCACAACCGACAAACAAAAAAAAGTTAGTAAGATGCTTGTTATTGTGCCCATCATTGTCATTTTTCAAAACAGGCAACAGATAAAATTAGGATATGAACCTCTTTTCCTGACTCATAGCACACCCTTACTAGATTAGATGATTATTTGTCTCCTTTATTCTTTTTTAACTGTGTGATTTGAAAAAAATCACCGATTATTGCCTTCGCAGCCTCTAAGTCCTCAATTGTCTCGTGCTTATTTTTCTCTTTGTTACACGAAAACAGGTAGGTGCTTTCCTCCCCCACCCAAAATCTGGCTGCAGACTGTCACTCATTGATAAAATCAAATTGAAGAGCCTAGTGGTAAAAAGTGAGGGCAGAAAAGGCAGTGATTCCCTTCTTGTATTCATTATTGCATACTGGGCTGTTGGGTTTGTTCCTCCCCCTATCACTTTCAGAATTGGTCGTGTGTGTGTGTGTGTGTGTGTGTGTGTGTGTGTGTGTGTGTGTGTTTCTATCAAAAGCAGACAGACAGAGGAATGACTCTAGGACTGAAAGCAAGATGACTTACCAATAGTTAGAATTTTTCTACTTCCAAAGGCATAGATTAGCCAAGGAACATAAGCAATTTGTATCAACACTCAGAAAGATGCACAACCTAAGGCTCATGCTCGCTCGCGCGCTCTCTCTCTCTCTCTCTCTCTCTCTCTCTCTCTCTCTCTCTCTCTCTCTCTCTCTCTCTCTGTGTCTTTCTCTCCATCTCTCACTTTTTCCACAATCCCTTTTGTTTAACCTTTTCCCCCAAATTGGCAAGTTTTCTTTTTTGGAGACTGCCTTTTTGGGTGCAATGTTTCTGCACATCCTTTTGCACAGTGACAGCTGTTCCATGTTGTGGATCTTTAAAGCCTTCCTAATCTAAATGGTCCCGGCATACCTGGACACGTCTATGCTGGGGTCTGGAGCATGGCTGTGAAGGGGAAGGGGTGAGGATGCTGCGAGAACAAAGCCAAAGGTGTTACAAGGTCCCCTAAGGTGTGACAGTGCATATGATCAGAGGCGGTCCAGGGTCTCTGCTTTCCCCAGTGCTCACCCAGCCCCCAGCTCCCTCCCCAACCTGTCGTAAGCATCACTTAAAGACCGACTGGAAAGTGGGGCACTCGTGATTTTTCATCTTCTTCATGAAGTTTTTGAACTCCTTGTTTTTCTTGTCCCACTTGTGAATGGCTGTCAGCAGGTACTGGCTCTTCACTTTGCGGCCCATGATGAGGAAGTGGTGGCTGAGGTTGTCCAGCTGGTGGCAGGGGCAGTCGGCGCCATTTTTCAGGAAGAGCACCAGCTTTTTCAGCTCCTTCTTCTTGATAGGACCCAGCTTCAGGGGCTTCTTCTTTTTGGGGACAATCTTCTTGTCACCATTTTCTTTCTTCACTTCTTTTATTTTCATCCTCAGTGCTAGGGATGGTGGGAGAAGAATGGAGAGAAAGGGAAACAAAGAGAAAACATTTTAGGACACTTGATTTGAAACAGAAACCTGAACTCAGGGCAACAGAGAAGGGGAAGGAAAGAGACCAAAACAAGCAGGAGAGACAGCAGCCCTGGAAATGTTCCCTCTTCCCTAAAGATCTCAGCACAGATCCAGTGGTTCACACCTGTAATCTAGCTACTCAGCAGGCTGAGATCTGAGGACCACAGCTGGAAGCCAGCATAGGCATGAGGCTCTTAACTCCAATTAACCACCAAAAATTTGGAAGAGAAGCTATGGTTCAACAAGTAGTAGAGTGAGAAAAGGAAAAAAAGCTCAGGGACAGTTCTTAGGCTCTGAGATCAAGCCCCAGAACCAACACACACATACAGAATGGAAAGAAGGAAGGGAGGACGGTAGGCAGGCAGGGAGGGAGGCAAGCTCGTCATTGCTGTCTGGTACCAATGTCACCTCCCTAGTTTTCCAAGTTTAGTGGTATCTAAAAGCATCTGAGGAATTGTCACAGGGTTCTTAAAATTTCAAAACCAAATCACATTTCTCTTTCATGAAATTCAGTGATTTGGAGTCTCATACAGTACTTTGACAGAAGGGGTCATATAATCCAATTTAATCCATATAATCTAATGCTACAGTTCCCAGCATTCCACGGAGGGGAAAAAAAAGCTTAGCCTCATTTTTTTTATAAGAGAAAGTTAGTGGTTTAGGTTTTCAATATCCAAAATTCCTTGAAAGTTGGGTCCTGTAAACAAGGCAGCGGGAATGGATGTGCACACACAGCAAGGGCAATTTAGAACACACAGCTAACAGTCACGCGTGGGTGCACTCCACATCAACATCTCCAGTCTCTGAATCTCCCCATGGATGGAGCCAGAGTGCTCAGGACCTTGTCTCAAGGGGAGCTGGATAGCAGGCATTGCTGATGTTCTGTTACCATGAATCCATCTACCACCAGGGTTCTACTAGCTGAGGAGCCCCACTCACAAGGACTTTCTGACGGCTCACAGCAGATCCAGCGGAAATCCTAGTCGCTATATCCAGGTAACAACCTTGTATGGTCCAGGGATGTTTCTATTCTCAGCATAATCAGCAGCAGAAAGAGAAAAACACTGTGCGCCTCAATTCTGCCTCCTCTTTTCCTCCCCCCCCCCTCTCTCTCTCTCTCTCTCTCTCTCTCTCTCTCTCTCTCTCTCTCTCTCTCTCTCTCTCTCTCTCTCTCTCTCCCTCCCTCCCTCCCTCCCTCTGATGAAACCCAGGTCCTCACAATACTTAAGGCAGGCAAGCTACCACTGAATCACAGCCCCTGCCCTTAACATTGTTTTGACCCCGTGAATCAGATCCTCCCTGCTTGCCACACAGTTGATAAAGACACTCAATGAGCTATACATGCACTCAGCATGTGGTGATGTCACTATCACAATCAATCCCTTGCAATGACTGGCCAGCTCCAGAAATTTAGGGATTGGGAATCATCATCCAGTTGCCAGTCCACAGATAACTGGTACCTCCTCTGAATTCTTCTGATTTAAAAATTACATGCAAAAAGACCTGGGTTCGATTCCTTGGTAACACATACATAGAAAAAGCCAGAAATGGTGCTGTGGCCTAAAGGGTAGAGCTTGAGAAAGCCCAACGACAGTGCTCAGGCCCTGAGTTCAAGCCCTAGGACTGGCAAAAAAAAAAAGTACCTAAAAATTATACATCTCTTTTTGGAATAACTCAACTTCTATGTACATTCTATGAGGAAGGAGTCTTGAATTTGAATCTCACGACAGTAACTTACAATTAGGAAAATGTGTGGAGTGCCAAGTAATATACTAGATTTTGACATACATTTATTCAATTAATCCTAATAACCCCATGACAAAAAGTACAATTATTTGCTCATGAGAAAACTTAAGGAATTAAGTCGGCTTGCCTCAAATCATTAATGCTAAACTTTTTTTTAATTTTCTTTTTCTTTTTTTTTTGCCAGTTGTGGGGCTCGAACTCAGGGCCTGAGCACTGTCCCTGGACTTTTTTTCTCAAGAGCTCTACCCTTGAGCCTCAGCACCACTTCCAGCTTTTTTCTATGTGTGTGGTGCCGAGGAATTGAACCCGGGACTTCGTGCATGCTAGGCAAGCACTCTACCACTAGGCCAAACTCTCAGCCCCTTAATGCTAAACTTTTAAACACATGTGTTAGCTAGCCAGCTTCCTATCACTGTAACAAATGCTAGAAATAAACCAATGGACACAGAGAAGAGATCGACTTTTACTCATAGTTTTGTAGGTTCCAGTGCATGGCTACTTGCTGCTGTTGCTCTGGGTCTCTGGTAAGGCAGCATACCACAGCAGAAGGAAGTGCTCACTTCCTAACAGCTGGGAAATAAGGAGGGAAGATGAAGAAGGGCTGGAGTCCCCAGCATTCCCTTCAAGGGAATGCATCCAATAACCTAACTTCTTCCCACTAGGCACACCCTCCTGAAGGTCCCACCACGTCCCAGTAGTACCACAGGCTGGAGGCCACGTCTTCAGCACATGGGTTTTTACACAGGCCGTTATCCAGCTATATGTGACTATGCGCTTTCAAACACCATGCTGTTTTTGCTGCCTCTGCTCTCCCAAGTAATTTATAATGAACCTCAAACTTAGAATGCTTATTACGTGGGCCTCAAACAAAAAGGGAAGAAAAGCTTGGGCCCTGTTCCCAGCTTCACCCGTATTTTAAAATGATTGTTTTCATGAGGAAGTCAAAGTTCCTCTAACCAAACAAGAAAGCTGTTTGCAAAGGTCTTGTTATTTAATATCCAACTGATTAGAAAACCACACTCGTGTCTAACCCACTAGTAATGAGGGCAAAATTTCTAGGAACAAAGCTTTAATGAATGTGTCCAAGTCAGGGAATTAAATACTCTCCCACTGTTTTCTTTTTCTGATGAAAGAACTTCCAAACCTTGGAGGCTGCTTAACTCAAGATCTATACAATACCCCAGGCCTGAAAAAGACCTTACCCTAGCATGGCAGAAAGGCCAGAACTGGACATTAAGAAGCAGAGGCCCTGCCTGAGGATTAATGCTAACCTCTTGGTTGTGCCAAGCTTCTAGCACACATGGAAGTAGGTTGAGTACAATTTCCCAGTAAATTTATTTTGGGTTTTTTTTTTCAAACTCTTTCTCCACCTTAAGCTAGTAGCCATTGTTCAGTGTTTCTGGTATTGCTTCTCCCTCACCCCCATGGTGAAGAGCAATCGGGAGCCAGCAGACAGGGGTATCGTGTATACAAAGCAGAGACTACCCCTCACATCAGACAGGCCCATAACCTGCCTTGGCCTCCATTGCTGGCTTGCAATCCTTGCACCTAATGGTTCACGTGAGAAAAGACTGCCCGTTACAGTGGATAGATTGCTGAAAGACCAAACTTCTCAGTAGGATTGAGTGAGGGGCCATCAAGCAGAGTCTTGGTACCCAGACCAAGGCAAAGTCAGAGCCCATCTCCACCTCCACCCTCCCTGCAGAACTGAGCCAACACAAGTGGGAGAAGACATTTGCTTAGTTTGGGTCTCAAGTGTTCCTCTTTGGCCTGTATGTTAAAGGGTTGGTCCCCAGAGTGGCTCTATTAGATGGGGATTGGTCATTTAGGAAGCAAGACCCATTGGGATGCGCCTTTGAAGAAGGCTCTCTTCTCTCTTTTTGGTTTCCTGCATATGAGACGAGCAGTTTTGCTGAAAGATGTACTCTATCGTACTCCTGTCATGAGGTGTTGCCTCACCTAACGTCAAAGGCCAACTAAACATGCCCTAAAATCTCCCTGCTCTGAGCCAGAAGAAACCTACCTCTTATTAAGTCTCGAGTATTTGTTATAGTAACAGAAAGCTAACACACCACTCTTCAAAGAAAACGTGCAAATTATTATAGGGCCACAAGGGAAAAAACGATTCTGCTCCCTTCACAGAACACAAAAAGTAGCCCCAAGTTGTTAGGTAAGTCCCACGCCATCCCCTAAATTCTAAGGCTGTGAGCCAAGCATTACCCTTGGAATAATAAGGCACATCATCAGGAGAGTCTAATGCATGAACCAACTGGTCATGTGAGACCCTCTCTTCTGCAGAGATATGTCCCATCATGTACGGAGTTCCTACCACATGCCAGGCCCTCGAGATGAACACAAGGTAGATGCTCATTCTCCTGTGACCCCTGGCTGGCTCACTACTCACACCAACCAAGTTGAGTCGGCACTATAATTACTTGATTACAATCAAAAGAAGAACCCAGACTAAGCAATGGTAACACAAGGCCACAGTTTGTGAGAAACACAATCGGGCCTAGAACCCATGCACAGATCACACTCTTTCTACCATCCATGACTCAGTTTAAAAAGATACTGCTTCAGTGGAAACTATTTCACTCTTTTGATTGTGTTGCTTTTAATCACAACTCAAATCAAAAATTAACGTTCCCTTTGCCATGACCGTGTAAAGGAATTTAGTTTACATAGGTGGGGACTGGTGAGGGGAGTGGGAAATCAGATGGTGGAAATGTGTTATGCATTAGAAGCTTTCCTTCTTGCCATTTGGCTCCCTTTCTTTGTGGAGGTGGGGAGAGTGGGGACGAGCACACATGTGGCCAGAAATTGCTAACATCTTTCCATCTTTCAAGAGTTTACTTTAGGGGTACAGATTACCAACAATGTTTGCATAGGTAATTACCTGTCCAAGGTTGATTTTGCCATGCCTGTGGGCCTATGCACAACCTCACCAGGCCATATCCAGGGCTGTTGCTCTAGTCTTTGGCCTAGAGCAGCCAAGGACAGACCGCCAGTACCTCTCCCAATCATGTACATGATGCCAGGACCCCGGGGATTTCATCCTTGGTTGAGCTGCCAATGCAAAAATTAGTAGCTGTCAAAGAGGAAAAGACTAAGAAGGGTAGGGAGCAGTACTAGAGCATCCGGACAGAGTGCCAGCTTCTGGGTTCAAACTGGTTTGGGATGCCTGGAGTGTTCATTTTCTCCATGTAAGGTGGAAGGCACAGTGTAAATGCTAAACCACAGAGCTGCCATCCAGAGGTCCAGCAGTGATACTGGGAAACCAACTCTGGTCATCTCCAGCACTGTTCTTTACTCTGGTTTCTCCCTCCCTCCCTCCCTCCTGTCCTCTCCCTTCCACCCTCCCGGCCTAGTGCTTGCTGCTTGCTCTGATGGTTATCAATCTATCTGAACTACATCTTAGGCCCTTCATCTCTTCTACCTGTAACAACCTAGCCCAGAACTAAAACAAAACAAAATACTTTCTCCTTTCTTATTAGTCATACTTTAACATCACCCTCCTGCCCCCGCCAAAGTAGAATGTTCTCCCAATCCATGCCTCGCTGCCAGCAAGAATTCAAAAACTCAAAAACTTTGAAAACCCAAAACTTGAGGTCGCAATTAGAGGCTGTCTGGGTGTTTCTCAGCAATCTTAAAACAAATAACCCCTTACATTCAATCGTGTGTGTGTGTGTGTGTGTGTGTGTGTGTGTGTGTGCATGCATACCAATACTGTTGTTTAAACTCAGGGCGTGGGCACTACGTTAGCTTTTTCACTCAAGGCTGGCACTCTACCACTTGAACTGAGGTACCACTTCAGCTTTTTGATAGTTAATCGAAGATAAGAATTGCACAGGCTTTCCTGGCTGGGCTGGCTCCAAACTACAATCTTTAGATCTCAGCCTTATGAGCAGCTGCGATTATAGGTGTGAGCCCAGCTTCAAATTATATTTTTGCTCACAATCATACTTCTTTGACAGCCTCTCCAAGAAGATTGACCATATTTCTGAGGCTGCAATGAGAATCAGAAAGTCCTTAGACCCATCTCTTTTAGAACTATCTCTTGTTTCTGACTTGTCTGCTGCTTCTAACATTTCCCCTATCCTCCAATGACTAAATATAATCCTTAGATATAAAACAGCCATTGGCCAAGGACCAACCATGTAAACAACTAATAATCTAGAATTGTACCAGAATCTACGAGGGATCTGTGGGAAAAATAGGAATAAGGCTATGTTAATAATCAGATTTGCAACTTATCTGATTAGCTAATACTTACAACAGAAGGTAAAGTACAAAGAAGAAGAGAAGGAAGACCCAGGAAATACTTGCTGGAGTGAGAGCAAGAGAGTTGCTGTAAAAGTTATTATAGGCAAAGAGAAAAGGCCAAGCAGTTCAGTGTCATGAACACCACAGGATGGGTATCAAATGGAAGCCCTACCCCCCCCCCCCCAGACCCAAATGCCAGAGAGTTAGAGAATGAGTTTGAAACTGGATCTCTTGGTGGCTGGCAGGCCACTGATGACCTGTAGAAGGCCAGGCTCTCAAGCAGGGAGAGCAAATTCCAGGGAGCTAAGAACAATGGGAAACCGAAATGAAAACGTGCCCTGCACAGACACCAAACTCCTGAATGTCTGCGGAAGGTTACCAAACGCTCAAACACATATATTCATTCCTAATCAGTCCTTAAGTCCATTTAAAAAAATCACAATTTAAAAAAATTACATGCAAGAGAATAGTAATGGAAGAAGAAGAGTAAATCACTAATTTACCGTATCACCACTTTCTGTATAACAGAAAGTAAATGGAATGGGGAGGAGCCAGTCTTGACAAAGAGAAAAGGCCATTATACCCAGAGGTACCAGTTAGAGGCTGGCTATCTACCCACATGGCAGGCCTGGGCCCACATGATACTCCAGAGCACCATTACAGAGCTTGTACTACGTATGGGAGTTGTAAACTCTAAGTAGGAAACTCATACATTCTCCTCTGGGCTAGAAAGCCAAGTGACTGCTCTCCCCAACTCTCGTAGGAGTCAGGGGGGTTATTTTACACAGAAATGTTCAGCCAACACACAAGAAGAGAACAGTAGAGTGCTTTGTCCACTAGACAAAAGTCTTCAGAGTAAAGAGTGCGACCTTCACATAGAAGCTAATATCACAAAGGAAAGAAAAAAAACTTACCTCCTAAAATGTCTTTAAAGTATCACAGGCCCTGAATATAAACAGGAAGCTTCCAATTCCATGTCTTGTTCTTAAATTCATATGCATAGGCAAATACTGGCAGACACTTAAGGAAAACTTCTGAGTGAGAATGATGGGAAATAATGTAAATATAAAACAAATAAGGAAGCCTGGCACCAGCGGCTCACTCATTTAATGTTAGCTACTCAGGAGGCTGAGGTATGAGGATCATGGTTCAAAGCCACCCAGGTAGGAAAGTCAACAAGACTCTTATCTGCAATTAAGCAACAAAAAATGCCAGAAGTGAAGCTGTGGTTCAAGTGGAAGAGTGCTAATCTTGAGCAGAAAAGCTCAGGACAGTACCCAGGCTCTGAGTTCAAGCCCCAAGATTGGTACCAATAATAGTAGTAGCAGTAGTGAAAAAGAAGAGGAAGAAGAAACAAAAAGCCTTCATTGACAAGAAACATAAGAAAAACATTCAGGATGGCAATGTTATACAAATTATTACAGTCATAAAATTAGAACAGAAAGGTACTAAAGCAAAAGTCCCCAGAACTGAAAAGAATACTTGAATATTTAAAATATAAGAGGAGAAGTAATGAACTCAAAACAAATGCATTCAGATCTGGTTAAAGAAATTTCCTGAGATGCCAAAGGGGATGCCAAACTCTTCTCAATCTAGAGTTTCCAGATCTGAATAAAGGGAATTATAAAAAGACAGAATAAAGAAAAGGAATGAGAGAAAACAACAAAGGAACAATTCTTTAAAGTTTACTGCTTATTTTATTAAATAAGTCAAAAAGTTCCCAGATCCATGAGTAATGGCATTGAGAAACATGAAGTAGGATAAAAAAGACTTTTGAAATCTTCTAAAGAAATAGAAAATATATGCCTAAGACAAAGGACTGGCAGTGGAGCAGGACTGGGTTTATTAACAGCAGCACTTTATTAAATTAAGATAAAGAATTAGTGCCTTTAAAGTTCCTAAATGGGGAAGTGTAGTGGTACAGTCCTATAATCTCAGTTACTGGAGAGGCTTAGGTAGGAGGATCACACGCCCAAGGGTGGCCCCCAACAAAATGCAGGCAAAACAGAAATGTGTGAGACCTTATCCATAAAACAACTAAAATAAAAGAGGTATGAGGTACAGCATAATAGTAGAGCATTTACCTAGCAAACACAGAGTTCCTAGAGGTTCTAGAGTCCCCAGAACTGAAGAAGAAAGAAGAAAAAGAAGAAGAAGAAGAAGAAGAAGAAGAAGAAGAAGAAGAAGAAGAAGAAGAAAGAAGAAGAAGAGGAGGAGGAGGAGGAGGAGGAGGAGGAGGAGGAGGAGGAGGAGGAGAAGGAGCTCAATTGGATTCTGAATGAAATCTGTGTATCAGGATATGATGTGTCAGAGCACAGTAGACATCTCCAGGTTAAAAAAAATAGATATCTCCCACATATCTTGAGCTAGGAGTCTATTTTAGAAATACAAGAAGACATCATGAAGTTCAGGAAAGACAAAAGAGGGCTGAGAGTGGGCTCTCAGGAACAACTGCACCCCAGCCTAAGAGTCAGTGGTCCATCAGGAAGTAAAGGGCTCTGGAAGGGACTCCCTGAGTATCTGGAATTGAGCTCCTAACATCAGCGTTAGAACTGGAAGTAGCATGAACCAGTTGCTATCTCAAGATTAGATGAAGGATAGGAAAGGCCGGAAGCTAGCTCAAACACTCCACTGCTCAGAGCACTCTACACTGCCCAACACCAAGCATCATCATCTACATCATGTCCAGAAATTAAAATGTCATTAACTGAGCCAAATGTGGGAGATCGCTGTATTAGGAAGCTAATGTAAAGGTGTGATCTCTCACTTCAATAACAGAAACTCCAATAAATAATATTTGAACATGAAAATAGAGAAATCAAATTACATATGCATATTATGGATTTGTTCCAGTTTATTAAATATCACAAAAATAGCTACAGTAGTTGAAAATGGTTGCTCCTGGTTCATAGGAAGCTGAGGGGAGGAGGCCTAAAGGGAGGAACAAAGTGCAGATTTCATTTTGGGGGGGGGGTTTGTTTTGTTTTTTGCCAGTCCTGGAGCTTGAACTCAGGGCCTGAGCACTGAGTTCTTGAGCTTCTCAAGACTAGAGCTCTACCACTTGAGCCACAGCACCATTTATGACTTTTTCTATGTATGTGGAACCAAGGAATCGAACCCAGGTCTTTGTGCATGCTAAGCAAGCATTCTACCAGTCGTCCAAATTCCCAGCCCCCAAAGTGCAGATTTTATGGAAAGTCTCTTATTCCTATTTGGCTCTTAAAACTGTATTTAATGTGAAGGGGAGGGGGAGCCCTTAAATTTTAAAAAAGCTTATAGTCTAGTAAAGAATATACAATCTAGTTGAATCACAAAATGTGGGATCATAAAACAGCTTCCAATTCCAGGCCCTCATTTGAAGCAACTTCACTTTAGTTGGGGTTAGAGATGTTGCTTCAGTATTTTGTTTTTGCCAGGGTACTAGTAGCTCATGCCTATAATCATAGCTCCTCAGGAAGCTAAGATTCCGAGAATCACAATTTGAAGCCAGCTGAAACAGAAAAGTTTGCAAGGCTCCTTCTCCAACATAATGAGCAAAGGGCATGGCTCAAGTGGTAAAGTGTCAGCTGAGCAAGCAAGCCAAGCAATCAGATGACTCTGCATTCTAGCCCCAATACAAAAAGTTTGCTCTTCAAATACATTTTGAGAGGGTGAAGAAGGGACTGCCTATAGATCTACACCATGGCTAGTCTTTGCAGGCTGAATGTAGTTTATTCCTTCTGACTTAGGAGTCAACCAAAACATGAGGGTCACTGGTAAAGGGCCACAGGGTCTGTGCAGGGGTACTGGCTCTTCCTATAGGCAACAACAAAAAATCAAGCAGAACAATCACCTGCCTATATCCCTGGTTCCTGGGAGATTTTATCCCCTCCCCACTTTTCTCTTTCACAGAGACCCCAAATCCCCAAGTAGACTCAAAGTTGGTTGTCTCTTTATGAAGTAGCCAGAATCTACTGGCCCTTTGCTTGAGAAAATGCCGTAACTGTGCTCCCTGAGTTTCTGTCTTAATCATGGTGTCTCCAAGTCAAATGTGGTCCCATAAGAATATTTTATGAGAGCCAGAAGGGCTAGTGGTGGAGTGCTTGCCTAGCATGCACGAAGCCCTGAGTTCAATTCTTTAGTAGCATGTACACAGAAAAAGCCAGAAGTGGTGCTGTGGCTCAAGTGGCAGAGAGCTTTGAGCAAAAGCAGCTCAGGGGCAGTCAGTACCCAGAGCCTGAGTTTAATTTCGCCCCAGAACTGCCCCTACCCCCCCAAAAATCATCTATTTCATGAGTCATGAAGTCAGAGGGACCCATTTTGTTGCCTCTTCCATCGGATTCACAAATCTCTTGGGTGGGCGTCCTCAAGGGCCAGGGAAGAAAGCATAGTTCCCAGTGAGTTGAACAGCAGCCTCCTTCCAGCACCCAGCAGAGGGTCTTGGCCTCATGGAGAGCTGGCTTTGTGGTACTGGGGCCTCAATGAATCCTACTGACAAAGGCCTCCCCAATGACAGCTTAGCAGAACCCTCTGTTCCCAGCAGGAGCCAGTGTTTGGCATCACTGATTCATTTAGCAAAGAAAAGAGCTGGCACTTGGTCACAGTAACTCAGACTCTCTCCCCTGACCACAAACCACAGACTGCATATTTACATGTATGCTGACTACAGGACATACATTACCAAAAAATGCTGAAAGAAAAAAGAAGATGGAAGGCAGCGTTACTTCTGCCCTCCTACCTACAAAAGGCAGCACATGGAAAAATTGCTCTCGAGTGAAATAATTTGAAGCAAATTATTTCATTAAAGTTGTTCTGTTTCTTGGATTCCAGATACTTTAGGGAAATGATTGGGCAGGAGGACAAAGTTTGCATATCTCTCTCTTTCTCTCTCTCTCTCTCTCTCTCTCTCTCTCTCTCTCTCTCTCTCTCTCTCTCTCTCTCTCTCTCTCTCCCCCTCCCTCCTTCCCTTCCTTCCCTTCTTCCTGTCTTCCCCCTCCTACTGTCTACACCCTCCCACTCTCTCTCTCTCCCTCTCCCCCTCTCAGCAGCCCCCAGAGTGTCAGTACCTAATAGTATGTCAAAGGCCCACTGATTTAGCTAATGGCGTAGAAGGAAGATCTTCCTTGAAGAGAAGAATGCTGCCTGGTAGGCTTTATTCCAGCAGAAAAGCCTGAGTGTTGGTGGCTCTCACAGCAAGCACTCGGGCCTCAGAATAGGGAGAATGAAAAACGTGGGCCCTTCCTCTTCCCTTCCCAGAGTGCCCTTCATCCACCTCCACCATCAATGCCAACAGAGGCAGAGAAGAGGCGACTGGCTTAAAGAAAGTCAATCATTAGGATTGACTGGATCTTGGCTCCAAATCTAGGCAAATCTGCCAAGGCAAACATATGTTCCTAACATGGGGTCCCCAGTTTTCCACCCCTCTCCATTCCACCTCCTGGTGTTCCCCCAAATGGCAACTTGGAACATGTTGTGATCTCTTAGAAGAGTGGGGGGGGGGGTGAGAAGTGGGATTCAGTGATGCCCTCACTCTGATAAATATCTGAGAGCAGCAGTATCAAAACTGCCAAGAAGACATGTTAAGATGCAGATTTTGCTGGACATAATAGTCCCAGCACTCATGAGGCTGAGACAGAAGGATCAAGCCTACATAGATAGACTCTATCTCAAAAAGTAAAAAAAAAAAGGGGGGGGGAGTTTGGCCTAGTGGTAGAGTGCTTGCCTAGCATGCACAAAGACCCAGGTTCAATTCCTCGGTACCACATACATAGGAAAAAGCCGGAAGTGGTGCTGAGGCTCAAGTGGTACAGGTCTAGCCTGGAGAAAGTCCAAGGACAGGGCTCATCCCCTGAGCTCAAGCCCAGGACTAGCAAAAAAAAAAAAAAAAACTGCATAAAAGGGTGGGGGGAGAAACACATTATTGAACTGTATCCTAGAGTCCTGATTCAGTACCAATGGTGAGGCCCAGAAGTCTCCATTTCTGACAAGCGATATTGATGCTGGTGAGCTGGAAGTAAACCCAGCACTGAACTGCTGGTTGAAGGAAATGAAATGAAAGGGTTGGGCTTTTTATTTGTCACCTTTGCTAATCACAGGGGTATGTTTTAAGGACTCTTCTTGGATAATGTTTAAGCTTTCTGAAGGTTACCACATCCCCCAGCCCCAACTCTACTGAAACTCAGACTGAAGCAACAACATAGAATGGCAGGGTATGTCCAAGACCATGCTGGCTGCAGAGAACTTTCCATCAAATTTTCTGTGCAATTAATTACCTATTCTGTGGCAGTGACACCTGCAGAGCCAGAAAGCAAAGGTTGTGACAGCAAGAAGTGACATACCCAGGACCAGGATCAACAAACCACAGCTGACCCCTCATGAATAAACTAGGATAAATGAATTCACCTCTCTGGGTCTCCCTGCATCCATTTGTAGAACAACGGTATTGGAGAAATTCATGAGCATTTTTGTTCTACTATTGGTAATCAAGATCAAAATCACATTTTCTTCTGTCTTTGAAATTCAAATCTGAAACCCAGGCTGCCCAAGAGAAAACATCCCAGATGACAAAGGCTGCTCTCACCTTCGAAGGACTTGGCCTGTATTTACCCCAGCCCAACTGGGTAAGCTCAAACAATAACCCAAGAATAACATCTTGGTTGTCTCAACCAAGATGAAGTTGTCTCAATGCAACTCCAGAGCAGGGCCACTCACTCCAAGCACATGCAATGGGCTTTCATGCTGTCCCATTTGGCAAATGACAGAAAAAGACCCAGTGTAGGGATCCCCTAAAGAAACTATAACCCATTTGAAATTTGATAGGGAAGGGGGAAAAACCAAGATGGGGGGGGGGGAGGGTAAAGGGTACCAAGACATGTGAAAGGGTATCAATGTATGTGAATTAATGCACCTTCTATATGGCAAATATCATGTAACCCTTCTATTAATTACAATAAAAAATTAAAAAAATAAAAAAAGAAACTATAACCCTATAACATAGCATGGAACAATGGCACCTTACATGATTGTTCCAGTCTGATTCACTTATAAGCAGACATATACACTCTTCCTACCCACCCTGCAAACCAAGCTACTTTTGGTGTATCATCTCTGGAAGCCGTTAGCCAGGTCCACATTTAACCTTCATGGCTTACCTTGTCAAAGCCTTGAGTCAGCATAGAAATGTTCAAAGCTCCACCCATACCTGTGCAGCTACTTGGTGCAGTGCCCCACCCACCAGAGGGCTCAGTTAAGCATTTATTGAACACATGAATGAATACAAAACATGTAGACAGCATAGTCACTGCCCTGAAGTTCATGGCCTCGTTTGTGGGACTCAGGCTCTTTAACACAAACATATTCTTTAGTGCTAATAACCAGTAGTAATAGAGTCCTGAACATTCACAGGCTTCCGACATTGGCCTAAGCTCTTGTATAGACAAAAACACCTCACGTTCTCGAACAACTCTACAAGGAAGATACTTGAAAATATAAACCTGTTTCTAGATGGGGAAAGTTAAGTAGAAAGATTCCAATAATTTGCTCATGTTCCAGCTAGTCAGTGGTGGAACTGGAATTTAACCCTAAGAGCCAAACTCACAGTATACATATAATATTGAGAGGAAAATGAACTGGCTAGGCAGACCCTCACTTGCTGGGGCATCCTTTACAGTCTCACTGCCTCCATTTTCTTCCATAGAGAAGGAAGCAGCTATTGGGTTCATCACAAACTATAGCTAAGAAAGTTAAGAAAGAAGCCAGTATCCTAAATCCCTCATTCTTTCCTGAGTGTTATACTCTCAAATGAAGCTTCAGACTTTATCTGTGTAGCTTCTCCACCTTTCTACACTTAAATCTGCTTGCTTTGTTTGCTTTCTGTGCTTCTAGGTTTTGTGCTAGCAGAAGGACATCCCAGGAAACAGTTACCTTGGCAGCCTGCCTCAACTCTGGCCCTTGGTAAGTACATAAGTCCAGACTGAGCCAAGGCCTAGAACACACGTCTTCCCCAGACACACATTCTCTCCATCAAACAGGAAGTACCTGGTGTCACTGAGAAGAGGGGAGTCGTGTGTGGAGAGAAGGGCAGAGCATTAAGAATCCTTACCAACCACCAGACAAAACCCAAGAGAAACTTGCACATTGGGTTGGATGTCAATATGTAATTTGCAATGAGTTCTAGAAGGTGAAATTGTACCTAGCTAACAAGCAACAGAGCAGCTACAAAAGTCCTCGTTTGTGTGAAGTGACACTTGGCACCAGGGGCACGGCAGTGACCAGCATGCAGTTCTACTTGTCACCCTCCAAGACCAGCTTTCTCAGCCCTCTGGGGTCATGGTGGGTGCCTCTGTAGCTCTGGTTTCCTCTCCCCTCAAGTGTACAGATGCATAGATCTCATTGGTTCTAGGTTTTGTTTGGCCTCTTATACAGAGCATGCTTGTAATTTTTAGAATGTTAGAAATTAGATCCTGTAACACTCTCTTGTAGGTAGGTAGGGCCACCAGCTCTGTTTAGAACAGCCCCCTGCCTCAGAGTGGCTACCAGAGGTCAGGCCTGCCAGCTTGGGATGTGACATGTCACAGGTATCACCTAGTATCTACAATTCTCTCCAGCAGGGGAGATCCCTTCCCAGGTTCACACACCAACACTGACTTCCCCAAGCTGGCAGTGAATTCTTTTGTACCCTTATGGTCTATTTGGTCCTTACCAAACCCTCATTAAATCAGCACCACTACCTCCTCCCCTTAAATCCCATATGGTAGCATGTAATTTTCCAAAAGACAGAGGGGAAGTAACAAGGCCAGTATGTAATCTAAAGTCCTTGTCTCTATGTTCTGTAGAAGACTGAAGACTGAGTACTGTCCTTTTTCTTTCTTTCTTCCTTTCTTTTTTTTGGGGGTCGGGGGAGGGGTCAGTCGTGGGGCTTGAATTCTGGACCTGCGTGTTGTCCCTGAGCTCTTCAGCTCAGTGCTAGCACTCTATTACTTGAGCCACAGTACGGTACCACTTGCAGTTTTCTGGTGGTTAATTAGAGATAAGAGTCTAATGGACTTTTGTTCCCGGGCTGGCTTTGAACTGTGTCCAGCCATCCAGCCTGAGTACTGTCCTTTATGAAGATATCTCTGACACAGCTAGCCCTCTTGGCTCACTCCTGTAATCTTAGGTACTCAGGAGAATGAGATCTGAAGATTTCAAAGCAGACCAGGAAGAGAAGTCTAAAGAACTCCATCTCCGATGAACCAGCAGAAAGTTCAGCTGGCAGCAATGGAGATAGCAGCTCAGAACAGAACTTCAGCGAGCTCCATCTCAGCCTGCAGGGAGTGTAGTAGCTTCTAAGTGGATGTCAGCTCCTAATTTTAGGATCCAGCCTCCCATACCCTGGAATCTGTACTGTGCCCTGGAGAGCAGCTGGTCAGTGAGAACAAGTATAGGATAAGACTGACATAGTCTGGGCACCAGAATGTCATTGTTCTTACCCACAGGCTGCAAAGCTAGGGACCATTTGGCAGGAGCCCTGGTCTGGGAAGGAAGCACAGAGAGAGTCACTGAATAATCTGTCTTCCCTGAGATCATACTGCCACTTGTCCCAGAGATGTGCCCCAGAAGCCACAGAACTATACCCTCAGCCTGGGCAGTACATTTTCAGAACACTTACAACACAGATGTAGAGCCTTAGAGCAAAGGGACTTAAGAGGCCGTATAAGCCATATCTGAGAATTGCAGTTCAAAGCCAGCCAGAGCAGAAAAATCTGTGAGACTCTTTTTAATTACCCACCAGAAAAAAGTGGTAGTGTGGCTCAAAATGATAAGAGTACTAGCCTTGAGCAAACAGAGCTCAGGGACAGTGCCCAGGCCCTCAGTTCAAGCCCCATGATCAACCAAAACACAAAGAATATTCTAAAGACAGACAACAGGAGATGCTGGTAGGGACAGAAAGGGGAACTCTACTACACTGCTGATAGGAATGTAAACCAGTACAACCATTCTGGAAAACAGTCTGGAGATTCTCAGAAAGCTAAATATAGACCTCCCCTATGACCCAGCCATACCACTCCTAGGAATGTGCCCTGAGCATCATAACCCAGGATATGATAAGGACACCTGCACATCCATGTTCATCACTGCATTGTTCACAATAGCCAAGATATGGAAACAATCTAGACGTCCAACTACAGATGAATGGGTCAAAAAAATGTGGTATTCTACACATCCATCAGACAGGATAAAATAATGGCTTTCGCTGGGAAATGGATGGAACTAGAGCAAATCAGGTTGAGTGAGATAAGCCAAGACCAAAGAGACAAACAGTGCATGGTCTTCCTAATATACAGATGTTAGATCTACACAATGCAAGGAAGATGTTAGGATGGAGAGAATAAGAGAGAAAGAAGGAACAACCAATTCCCTAGCAAAGGGAAGAAATGAACATAACACCTGATCTGGAAGAAACGGTTTTATTGTCAGTGTTCAAAGCTGAAGAAGAAAATGAGATGAGCCTCATGGCTCAGACTCCAGCAGCTAAGCTAGCCCCAAGGTTAGGGTCAGGACCTGGGCCTCCACTCATTCCCTAACACACAATTCCTCCCATTTTCCTTCACACAGACTGTCTCAGAAGACTCTCAGCTTTCCACACCACAGGCTCAGACACCTCCTCTCTTATAAATGTGAGCAAATTTCTTCCCATCCCAGTGTCTGAACAAAATGCCCCACTCTAGACTTGAAGAAGTCCAACCCTCGTTCATTATCAGATAAGTCATTTCATGTAGGAGGAAAGCCAAGCTTAGAAGCCCCTATCCCATATTCCCCACTGAATTCCTCATCTCAGGACCGAGGAGAAGAGTGCACTAACCCAGCACTGCTTTGAGAGCTCTCTGACCTTGTTGAGGTATCTTCTGTCCTCCAGTCCTCTGGTTAACATTTCAAACAAGGTAGAGACCTGACACAGCCAGGCCCCAGGGAGAGGGGACTGATAAGGACCCCTCCAAGCCACCTCAGAAGTTGGCATCTGTGCTGGAGTTTGGAAGCTGTGTATTTCAGAGACTTTTAGACTAAGAACTGTCTGAGAGAACAGGCAGGCTTTAAATTACAATCCAGGCCAGGCATAGTGGCTCACACTTAGAATCCTAGCTACTCTGGAGGAGGAGATCTAAGGATCTCACGTTGAAGCCAGCCAAGGCAAGAATGTCCATGAGACTCTTGTCTCTACTTAACCACCAAAAACTCAGAAGTAGAGCTGTTGCTTAAGTGGTAGAGCCCTAGCCTAGAGCAAAAAATGCCTCATAACCATTTCCAGGCCCACAGTTCAAGTTCTAGGATCTTCTCCATTAAAAAAAAAAACAAAACAAGAAACAACAACAGCAAAAGCACAAGCAAACTACAAGTCAGATTCCTTGTTTTATAGGGAGTGGTGGGCAAAAGGTGGCCAGGTGCCTTGAACTATCCTGCTTCCAAAGGCCAGGAAATGGGAGCAGAAGCAGTAGGAAGGGAAAACTTCTCAGCTGCCCCAGCTTGCCTATTCTTGGCTCCAAATAAGGAAACCTGCCAGAAGATGCATTAAGTCTGGAAGAGAAGAAGGCTCCAGGCAGAGAGCTGTCAGTCACCCGGGAAAGCAACACAATGTATTGATTCTACTCTCTCCCCATGAAGGGCTGCCTTGGCCTGGGCCTACCCCCACCGCCCAAATCTCACAGTTACACAACTGTGGAAGCAAAATCACCAGGAAAGCTGATACCCAGGGAAGGCATGGGGAAGGAAGGCAGGCCCAGAAGTTCTTGCTTTAGAAAAGGACAGCCTGGAAGAAGGGAAAGAGGCCAGCCTTAGGCCTGTGCTTCACTGCAGGACTCTGGAGATTTCTTCCGACAAGGAATTGTCATTGAAGACAGCCTCCCCCCGCCCCCTCCCCAAGCCATCTGGTCTTTGTCGGCAGGGTCCTCAACCAGGCATCCTTCCTAGTGCTGTTTCTGCCCAACCAGGGCTCTCTTTTGTGCTCACAGGAGGCCAGTAAAACACATTTGTTTGGAGAAATAGGAAGGAGGGGTGTCCCATGCTAATAGCAATTTGGTAAGTGAGGGACTATCTACGCCCACAAAGTTCCCCCACCAGCACACCCACCATTGGGGGAGGCTGTCTCAGGGAGATATGTAGGCGGTGCATCAAGAGTCACATCATCAAGGCACCAGTGACAGTGGCACATGCCTATAATTCTAGCAACTCTGGAGGTTGAGCTCTGAAGATCATAGTTTAAAGCCAACCCAGACAGAAAAATTGTTGAGCTGGGCATGATGGCTCACACCTGCAATCCTAGCTACTTTGGAGGCTGAGATCTGAGAATCACAGTTCAAAGCCAGCCCAGACCAAAGACCGTGAGACTCATCTCCAATTAAACACTAGAAAACCGGAAGTGACACTGTGGCTCAAGGGGTAAAACAGTAGCCTTGAGCTGAAGAGCTCAGGGACAGTACCCAGGCCCAGAGTCCAAGCCCCATGACCGAATGACAAAAAGAGAGAGGGGGTGGGGAGGGAGGGAAAAGGAAAGAAAAATTGCTGAGACTCTTATCTCCAATTAACCACCAAACACCTAAAGTAACTCAACAGCGTTGAGTGAAAAGCTAAGGGACAGTGCCTGGGCTCTGAATTCAAGCCGCAATACTGGTACATATACCTCCCCCCACCAAAACAAAATCATCCTTCAGATTGGAAAGGGCAGCCTGGTGCTAGTGGCTCACCTCAATAATCCTAGCTAGTCAGGAGGCTGAGAGCTGAGGACTACAGTTCAAAGCCAGCCTGAACACAGAAGTCCGTGAAACTCTTTATCTCCAATTAACCACTGGAAAACCAGAAGTGGCTCTGTGGCTCAAGTGGTAGAGTGCCTTGATTCAGCCTTGAGCTGAATCGCTTAGGGGCAGAGCCCAGGCCCAGGGTTCAAGCCTCATGATCAATCAAAAAAAAAAAAAATAGATTGGGAAGGGCCATGGTTGGCTGGATTTCTTGTGGCTTCCTCTAAAAATCAGGTCCCAGGATCTGGACAGGAGGTTGTGAATACTGCTAGTGGTGCGATGTGGTCCCTCAAACAAGGTAGCCCGAGTGGAATAAAGTTTGCTTTCTTCCACATGCCATGTTCCACAGGAACTGCATAAAACAAGTCTTGCAATTATCTGAAGCCTCAGCTCTGTCTTCTCTCCTAAGGGGTGAGGTAGCCATTCTGAAACACAAAGCCCATCCATGAAGGGATGATATGGGGAAGAGAACTCTGAACCCTCTGGAAAATGAGGAGTGGTAAGCCTGACAAGGTCATGGTAGTCTGGATATGTGGGATCTGGCAGCCGCTTCTCCTGCTCACTGTACCTGCAACAAACGCCTGCACTGACCTTCATACTATGAGATGCTGGTTGCAGGGGAACAATGTGAGGTGCCAGTGAAAGTCCAGATCACTGGTAAATATGTCACACCTGCCCAGGTCTGCTCTGGGCACTGTGCCTTTCTTTGGGGAAAGTTTGGCATAAAGTCTCAGCTTGGAATTTACAAGTCT
Source organism: Megascapheus bottae (assembly GCF_031878675.1). Taxonomy (NCBI): domain Eukaryota; kingdom Metazoa; phylum Chordata; class Mammalia; order Rodentia; family Geomyidae; genus Megascapheus; species Megascapheus bottae. Next base: position 1,947,988 of record NC_143528.1, on the reverse strand, counting down.
CCTCTCCTACTAGGTGATATCCAAGTCCTTGATTAATAGTTACTCCCCCTGTGAGCTCACAGAGGTAGCTAGCCTTCATTCAGCCTGTATTTTAATAACTTTGAGCCAACGGTGGTAGTCCTGTTACCACAGCATTCTGGAGAGTGAGAGAGGAGGATGGCAAACTCAAGGCCACCCTGGGATACATTACAAGACCCTGTCCGAGAGAGAGAGAAAGAGACAGACAGACAGGCAGACATACATCTAAAAAATTCTTATAAGCGCCTCCAACGGGGGCGGGGAATGACTATTCATCCTTTTCAGTTTTCTTTTTTTTATTATTTATTTCTTCTATTTATTTTTTATGTGGTAATGAGGAAATGAACCTGGGGGCTCATGTATGCTGCAAAAATACAGCCTACCACTAAGCCACATCCCAGCCTCAATTTTTTTATAAAGGAAATGCAGTTTTTGCCATAAATGATCTAGGGAAAGACAGAGCGGTGTGACATGAGCTCCCAGGATGGGGTTCTATGCAAAGCTATGAGACGACACCTGGGACTGCCTGCCCTAGGGGAGTAAACTGTACTTTTATACTTTCCAGGATGTTGGTACAATGTCATGGAGCATGCATGCCAGGGAGGTACGCTCATTCCTATTTGGCAGATGAGACCAGTCTTAACTGCAGTCACAGGACTGGTAAATTGTGGAACTGGAACTAAAGTTCAATTCTGAGTATGAGAAGGAAGTTGCTTAAAAAGTACTTGTTCCCTGCTTCAGATGACTTCCTCACAAAGCTCCCTCTCTCCACACAGGTGAATAGGTCCTATCTTTGGGTTTCTGAGTCGCACGGGGATGAAAGAACCAGGAAAGAGACAGTCAGGAAAGGGGATCTCATATGTGAGGCAATCAAAGACAGGGGCTGAGGTTAGGACACCAATGATAGTCTAGAGGTGTACAATGCCCACACGCCCCAGCCTCATCTCACCTCAATTCTTGAGAGCATACATTTTCCCTCTATATCTCTTACCCTCTATATCAGCCTCTCAGACACAGGCTTCTCTCCCACACCATCTGAAAGGGAGGTCAGGGAGCAGGAAGGAGCCCATGAGATACTGTACCAATTTGTCCAGGCACAGGTAGTTTATACTTATAATCCTAACTACTAAAGAGACTGTGATCTGAAAACCAGGGTTCAAAGCCAGCCCCAGCAGACCAATTAGAGAGACTCTTATCTCCAATTAATCACCAAAAAGCCAAAAGTACAGATGTGGCTCAAGCCTTGAAGTGTCAGTGGGGTAAGGATCAGAGAGTTCCAGCCCCGAAACTGGTACTAAAAAAAGCAACAGAGTGACAGTGCTGCAGAAGGAAGTCCTATCAGTAGAGCTGGCCCAAGCCACACAGCTGCTCCCAGCAGAGTTGGAATCAGAGCCTAGAACACCAGGATCTGGTCTATTTTCTATCACATCGTATGTTGTTTCCTAACACAGCAATGTGCATCTGGAGTTTTGACAGGTAGGTAGGCTGAGCACAGAGAGACTAAATAACTCACCTCCATCAATACAAGTAGGTGGTAGACCCAGGCTCTGTACTCACCATCTGACTGCTAACTTTACATGTGCTCTGCCAACATGCTTTTTAAATTCTGAGGATTACACCACATCCTTTATGACAATTCCTGCTTACCGCTGGAATCTGCTAAGGAAGCGACTCCTGCTCAGAGAGCCAGAAGTTTTAAATGGGTTTGTTGTTGCAAGACTAAAATCTACGCACAATAGGCCTATTTGGCATTTGGATTTATAATAAACAAAGCACCAAGCCTGTTGGAGTGCTCCCCAAACTCACACAAAGACATTACTACACAGAAATCTCTTACTGGCTTCTGTGAAGGCCTAAGTAAGGGGACATGAACAACACATTCTCAAGGGACTCTCTCCATGAAGCACTGGGGTAAGAGGTAAGCCAGGGGACTCTTGATAAAGTCCAAGCACATGGCAGGACCAGGCCAGCTATAACCGGCAGATTCCCATTAGCTCATTAGCTATTGTAAGTAACCGGCTGGAACAGCCATGCTACCAGGAAGATACTGTTCCCACACGCACAAACACACATAAACACACATGCCCATACATGGCTAATCTCACCAGCAATTATGAACAACCATCTACACCATATCTTCATGGATACACCATATACCCACAGAACCATAAATGACACATGCACCCACCATCTGTAAACTCCTACCCTTATTCTTCATTATACCTACAGTCTCTCTTACCTCCCTCCTCCAGAGAGACCCCAGACAATTGACCTGGCTCAGTCCTTCAGCGCTGACCAGTGTCATTACCAGTCCAGCCATTAGGAAAGCTGGCTCTAAAAGCTTGGACAACTAACAAGCTTGAAAGAGAAAAACCCATGCCATCCATGACAGTTCCTAAGGACAACTACTCTTGGTAATGAGCAGCTCTGCGGGACAGAGGTATGAGCTGATTATAGGATCTCCCTTGTGCTCAGCACATCCGCATGAGGTTTCCTGGGGCCCTAACCACAGCCAATGGCTCTTCCCCAGCTGCTGGGACAGCCATGCGGACCTCATCAGGCCTGCTTCTTTAGGTGGGTGGCCTGGAGCTGGCTCAGGTTTCTTGAGGAACCTGCTAATATATCTGCCCCACAGCTGCCTGAAGGCCTGCCATTGCTTCCTCCTCTTCTTCCTTTTATTAATTTTTCTTAAGGTATGAGTAACAGTCATCTTACTCTCTGATTGCCTATAAAGCTTTTTTTTTCTTTTTGGCAGTAGTGGGCTTTGACCTCAGGCAGAGCCTCAAGCTCTGTGACCTACCACTCAAGCCATACTTTTAACCTACTTTACCTTTATTATTTTCTTTTTGCCAGTCAAGGGGCTTGAACTCAGGGCCTGGGCACTATACTTGGGCTTTCTCAAGGCTAGCACTCTACCCTGAGACACAGCACCATTCCTGGCTTTTTCCATGTATGTGGTACCGAGGAATCAAACCCAGGGTTTCGTGCATGCCAGGCAAGCACTCTACCACTAGCCCATGCTCCAGACCCCTATTATATTATAATATATTATATTTGTTTGTTGCCATTCCTGGGCTTGAGCTCAGGGCCTGAGCACTGACCTTGGACTTTCTCAAGGCTAGAGCTCTACCACTTGAGCCTCAGCACCACTTCTGGCTTTTTTCTATGTATGTGGTACCAAGGAATAGAATCCAGGTCTTCGTGCATGCTAGGCAAGCACTCTACCATTAGGCCAAACTCCCGGCTTATTTTCTTATTTTTATAAGACCTTATATATTTTTCCAGGCTAGCCTGGACCAAGAGTTTTCTATCTATATTTTCTCCATATTTGAAATTTATAGGAATGAGCCACACTATCTGGCCTATTCTCTCTCTCTCTCTCTCTCTCTCTCTCTCTCTCTCTCTCTCTCTCTCTCTCTCTCTCTCTCTCATACTGGGATTTGAATTTAGGTGTTCTACTACTTGTGTCATGCCTGCAGCCCATTTTTTAAGATTTGCCTTTATCTTTGCCAGGACTGACCTAGACCTCTCTCCTCCAGATCTTCAGCTCACAATATCTAGGGGTAGGTATGAGCCATTGGCACCCAAAAGATTCTCCCCTCATGAGTAGATCTTTGTCTACTTTGTCAAGCTCATGTCTAGATACTCACCATGATGGCTAAATGTCCTGATCACAAAAAAACTCACCTCTCTTCAAAAACCCAATGTCAGATCTTCACATTCTGACCTCTGTGTCTGCCTGTGACTAGCAGGTTGTGGATTTCCACTCCTAGTCAGCCAGTTCCTACTGGAGGTGAGTGAAAAGCCTCATGCCCAACCGCACCAGCCTTTGTCCTGGCCCCCCCGACGGCCACAGCCACCAGCATGTGCTCAATTCTGTCTCTTTAAGCAGGCTGCCTGACTTCTTTCCTCTCTGGCTAAAATCTCTGTACTAGTACAGCTCACTTGGTGTGACTTTCGCTGTGACACTAAAACTGGTTTCTTGGAGAGAGCTCAGACCCCAGCTGTACCCCTGCCATCTTCCTCCACCTCCCTCATCTTGACCTCTGATTGGCCCCCTGCTTAGATCCTTCCTGTGCCCATCTTTCTGCTTGACAAAATCCTGCCAATTTCTTGCAGGATGCATGTTACCATTTTTTCTGCCCTAAGACCCTTCCTAGGAAGAACTATTTGCTCTCAGCTCTTATCCATTACGCATACTTCATTTCAGCATGCAATATTCTATGCATTCCATGTACTAACCAGTGGTGAGCCTCACCACAATACAGACCATTCAATCCATTGGTATGAAGTCTTTAATACGCATTAGTATTCAAGTTTCTCCTGAAGTTTCATCCATCCAAAACAGAAAATACCAAAAGGAGCGGTATAAGCCCTGGAGCCTGAGTTCTAGAGGCACTTTGAAAACTCTTGGTAAACTCAAAGCTTTGCCTCAAGCTGACCGTGGAAATGGCAAGGGGAGGGTTTGCCCCAGTCCTCACAAGAGCTCACTCCCCAATGAGGTCGCATCCTCATTTCCAGACTTTGCCAGCTCCCATCTCAGCATGAGGCGCACTGAAATGAATGCTCCCTCTTCACCAGGCAGCCATCTGCTGGGCTGTACACACTTAACACAACTTAATAAGCAACCTGTCACAGAGAGAATCAGCCACCAAAATCTCCTGTGGGCACTATGTGTGCAAGTAGAGCTAGTGTCTGGCCAATACAGGCTTTATCTCCCAAGCCCAGGGCTGACTTTGGGGTTCAAGGGCACCTGGAGAGTAGGGGATATCTGAACTCTACAGTGAACAGGATTGACTTGACAACTGTTCTGCCATGCTCTGACTGGGACCCCTCTTTCCTGACCCCCAAAAGAAATGACAATACTTTTATCTGCACATATGAAACCATTTTGGTGGGTGATGATGCTAAGTTATTGGATTTTCTATAGGCAAATCTATTCCACAGAAGCCTAAAACCTGGCCACTGAGTCTTTACCTGGCCTCTGATTGTCAACACATACAGAGAGAGGGGGGGGGTGCCTGTTTTACAACAATGCATGTTGAGTAAAGAATATGTAACTGGAGAGGCTGAGTGCTAGCTGGCATTCAGAACCTTGCAGCCTCTGGGCCTCTTTGCACCCCTGCACAGCAGAACAAAAGCCCTGACTCCAGCCAGCCTGCTAGCTCTGGGAAGAGGCAGTTTGGGTTGTGGATTGTAAAGGCCAGAGGCTGCCTGCAGTGGCTGCTTTGTCCTTCCAGGCAGTTTGCCTTAACAGCTTGCTCAGGACTGGCAAGTACCTGCTTGCCTGCCTTCCTGCAGCTCTGCTTCACCCAGCTGCATCTCTGGCTAGTGGTCACAGCCTTACAAGTGACTCATGCTTTTCATTTCAACAGGTTCCACTTCAGAAGGCCCAGTGTTCCTGGGACCTCACCATCACTCTTCCAGCCAGGAATCACAAGGGACAACCAGTTCCTCTGTCATACCTCAAGTTTCCAAGTTTATTCCAAGGAATAACTAAGAGAGTACCAAAATTAGTCGCTACAGTTTACAAATGAGAATCTGACATTTATTTCCTGACTTAGGTATAACCCTTAGGTATGAGCTTAGGTATAATGGTAAGAGCCTGTTTAAGTAATAATGTCATCTTGACATTATTTGTTGGGATCTAACTCCTCCTGCCTTCACTTTTTGATTCCTGGAATATACTTTGTGACTTTTCCTTTTAGGCTTACACCTGACAGGACCAGTAGTTACTCACATCCTCTAAAAGGTTCCCCAGAATTTCCTCAGCCCTGCAGAAGACCTCCAGGCACTAACACTCCATTTATAGAGCTGGGGCCAAAGGAAGTATGGAAAGGATATGGGCAGTGTGTGAGTTCAGGAGCAGCACAAGGCAGGCTGGTAATACCACTGCAGGAGGGGCTATGGGATGTAGCTCGCATTCAAGTAGCAGCTGTGCCTCAGCTTGCTTCTAATTCACAGGCCACAAACATGGAGGTAGGAATTTCCTTCAGCCAGAAGCCATTTCCAAAAGCTAAATGGATATGTGCTAAAAGACGCCAGCATGGCTTATGAATTAATTTTTAACGGGCTGTGTCCTGTGGAAAAGGCTGACAGAAGGACTAGGAAAAACAAGTGAGAAAATCCCCTCATAATCCTGCCTGAGAAGGAGAAACTGGTTTTGGGAGGGTGACTCCACTACCAGGGTACTATTTTGGCATCTCCTCACAACTCACAGACACCATTTCAGAATTTGTAAATGATTTCCCCCAATTTCTTCCCTAAAAACTACCCTTTTATCCCCTCCCCTAAATATCTGTAAGCCAGATATTACCTGCATACCTGTCCCTCACAATAGTCGCACCTAACACATTTTCAGCCTCTCTATAGACCCAAGAAACTCAAAACTTCAAAAGTGTGTGTGTGTGTGTGTGTGTGTGTGTGTGTGTGTGTGTGTGTGTGTGTGTGCGAGTGACTGGACTTCAGGATTTCACATTCTTATTCAGCTTGTTTGCTAATCTCTACCATTTCTGCCACATCTACAGTCTGGCATTTTGATGGTATCTAAAGATGGAGTTTCAGATTTTTCTGCCTTTTCTAGCTTTGAACCTTGATCCTCAAGTCTCAGCCTTCTAAGCAGCTAAGATCACATGTATGAATCATTGGGGCCTAGCTATTAGCATAGTTTATTCTTAAGACCCAACCACAGGAATAGAGGCTGGGCACAGGAGCCCAGCACCTGCCCCAGGTGGCCACTTGCAAGATAGTAGAAGCTCGTCTCTCAGTCTTGCTCTTCTGTCCAGCAAGGAGTTAGAGAAGGATCATGGAAGAGTGTAGATCCCAGGAGGTACCTAAGCCATCTCTAAACATGATCCTACAATAAGGATGGCCAAGGTCATGTAATCCTAGCACTCCAGCATGGAGTGAACATGCATAGAGAACATGCAGCTTGTCACACAGTGGTCCTGCCCTACAAAACAACAAGCAGTTGTTTATTGTCTTTTCAGTCATCACACTTATTCTGTTACTCTGTCCCTTCAGCATGTCCCAGGCACTCATTTCTGTCTGGCCAGAGTACCACCTGCTTCTGATAATCTCACCTAAACCTCTCAAAATCATCAGACAACAAAGCTGGAGACCCAAGGAAGCACATGAAGTATTCTCTCTCAATCTCTCTCCCTCCCTCTCTCTCCGTGTGTGTGTGTGTGTGTGTGTGTGTGTGTGTGTGTGTGTGTGTGTTGGGGCTTGAATTCAGGGCCTGGCTACTGGCCATCCTTCAGCTTTTTGCCCAAGGTTGATGTTCTACACTTGAGCTACAGTACCATTTCTGGCTTTTCAGTAGTTCATTCAGGGTCTAACAGACTTTTCACATCCTGACTGGCTTCAAACCACTACCCTCGGAGTAGCTAGGGTTTTAAGGTGTGAGCCACCTATGCCTGAGAGGTTTTGTTTGCCACTAGAAATCAAACTCAGCAGAATGCAGGTTGATTTCATTCTCACTCACTGTGCCCTGACCCCACCTTCCAAATCACTCAACATGCCCAACCCCCTGCCAATTTCATTCAACAAATGTTTCTTTTCAAAGAAACCTAAGCTGGCTGCTTCTGGTTCACTTCCCTCAAACCTCATCACAGCCTGGCTATGCTGCTGCAGAGACAATCTGGAGGCCCTGCCCCCTCTGAACCAGGAAGCCCCAGATGCCAACGCTAAGTGGCACTCAGCCACAGGAAGGCCCACGCAACAAGAACAGCTCCTGCACATGTGGACTGTGCCAGCCTGTCCAGGCAGCCACGCTGGGAATGACAGCTCTAGTGACAGACAGTGCCTCTTACACGGCAAAGCTGTAGTTCAAATATTTATTGTATGTGTCTGGCTTTCACACGGAATTTGCAACCTGTCAGTCACTAATGTTTACCTTGGTAGAAATTCACGGGGAATCTTAGTCTGAACAGGCCCAGAGTTTATTTTACTGCCAGATAAACAACTTTCTTTGATAAATCATCCGTGTGACAGTGTTCCTGAAAGACTAAACAAAGATTTCAAGCACAAATCCATAGGCCTTTGAGAAGCCTTCCAAAGCTAATGCATGTTTAATTGGCTGCTCAAGCAGGCTGGGGCAGGGCAAGGGCCTGACATTTCTTTAGCCATTTGTTCTCCTTGAAAAAAAAAAAAGTTCAGATTGGAGCTTCTGGCTCATTTTTGCAAAACTGGATGAAAACTACCAATATTTAAATGCTCCTTTGCTTCTGAATATAGCCTATTTGGGGGGTGGGGGTTTGAATATCAAAAGGCAGCTGTTGGAAAAGAAATAGGGAAAAGGAAATCTGCCCCCAAGGTATTGCTTGAGAAAAAGGGGAGGGAGAGGGCGGTACACCAGCACAAAAGGACTCTAAACCCTCTATGAAACAGACCCCAATAAATTATGAGGGAGATATATTAGGTCTAAGATTTCTTAAAAGCACACAAAAACACAAAGAAAACTTCAGGGGGCGTGTCCTGGAACTGGTATAGAGTCTGGCCTAATTGTCTAATGGTTTCTACGTTGTAGGATGATTTAAGAGTGTCATCTAACTAAAATCAGACCTCCTTCACTTCCAGCTGTGCAGGGGAGGAGGGGGGCCAGATTGGGGTATGGGGAGTATTTGTGTTTTTGTGTTTGTTTTTGTTAACTACAGTACCTTAAAGCTGCATGAAATTTTAAAAGGTTTTCCAAAGGGGTCTTTTAAGAGACCTTCAGTTTAATCTTCTTCTAACCATGGAATTAACCAGAACATTCCATTCCAATTTTTAATCCACTCCCTTCCCCCCACCCCAATAAGCTGATTCCATGAGTGCTTAGTCTCCGCCTTGCCTAGCTAGGCTTCATCTTGAAATAGTTCTTTTCACTAAGAGATCATTATTATGAATTGAATAACAGCCATATTTCAAGAACTGGAAATAATTAATTAATTAACATAGTAACATTGGAATTACCATCCAAATTTTGCAAATGGTGAAACTAGGCCCAGGGAGGCTGAGACTTTCTGGTGGGTCGCTCAGCTTGAAGGGCTGGGATTTGATCCAAGTCTGTCTGGCCCAGAGCCTGCCTGCCTTCTCCACCAAGAAGGAATCCAACAATAGCTGAGCTCCTTCGGTGTGTGAGACACAGGCATCAGTCCTTTTAAATTCCACACTCAGAGAGCAAATGCCCCTTGCCTAGGAGCAACTTCGACACCCCTGGCAGGGCAGGAAGTGACATGCATGAGAACACCAGAAGGTGAGCGGGTATGCAATCTGGCCTGACTGCAGGGCAATGCTGGCAGGAGGAAAAGCTGTCAGAGGTCGGGATGGAGCAGCCTTGGACAACCGACTATCTCCTTTATCTTACGCTTCTGTCTATAAAAGAGAGCATGAACTGGATGATCTTTGAGGTCCTATTCAACTCAGCCTACATCTACAATGGCAAACTGGTACAGATGAACAACACGGCCCAAAGAAATAGGCAGCAAGCCTAGGCTGTGACTAGCTTCTTATCCTTCTTTCTCACCTTCACCAGAAAAAGCATCATAAAAGGTGCACTTAGGAGCAAATGCTTCTAATTGCTGTCTTCCTCCATGAGAGTTAGTGGACACACGAAGAGATCAAGATATATCCTTGTTAAACTATGACAAACACACAAGGACAAATTACTATATGACCCTACCCCATGAGGTAGTTGGAGATAGAAACAGGGCTGTGGAGAGGGGGCAATGCTAATGTTTAGTGGTTACATTACAAAGCTTCAGTTTAAATGAAGAAAAATCCAGAGACGGATGGTGGAGATGGTTGTTCCATAATGTGAATGAACTTAATGCTACTGACTGAACAGTTAAAAATTGTACATTTTAAATATGTTACCACAAAGAAAAGGAGGAAAGGAGGAAGAAAGGGAGGGAGGGAGGGAGGTACAGGTTAGTCAGAACTACTCACAACCAGAGAATCACAGAACTGCAGGTTGTTGTACCTTCCAAGAACACCTAAACCATCCCAAGAAATAACTTCATTAGACCTGGACATAACTGCAGACCACAGAAAGCAGGTATCAGCTGGTCCTGATCCAGCCATCATGATATCCCTAATTCTATCTTGGGACAAGGAGATGCACCCATTTCAGAATGATGCATAGAGATCACATGTGAAGGGCTGAAAAGAGAATTGAATTGAAATGCTGACAGCAGAGGACAGTACTCTAAAAACCACCCCTCATTCTTTTGGTGAAATCCAGGAAGGAGACCTCAACTGCCAGACCTCTGGTTACTTCCATCTCCAGGGCACTGAAATGAACATCTACTGCATTGAGCCTGCGAGATACTATTTCAACTCATCTGCTCCTACAACAATCTCTACCTGCACATGCGCTACCATCTCATTGTGAGAAACCAGGTTGTGACTGTGGTGATTTCAGGAGGTTTGCATTGTGGCAGGAATGCATAGGCCTCTTGGAAGGAAGCCAAAGAAAGTGGATGTGCAATAGCCCATCCATGAGTCCTGGATGCCTGTGTCCTTTCTCATCCTTCATTACACTCCCATTTGTTTTAAAGATACTAGTAAAGTGAGGCTCATTGAAATTTTACCAGTTAAGAGTCAGGAACTTGGGCCGGGAGTTTGGCCTAGTGGTTAAAGTGCTTGCCTAGCATGCATGAACACCCGGGTTCGATTCCTCGGCACCACATACATAGAAAAAAAAGCTAGAAGTGGTGCTGAGGCTCAAGTGGTAGAGCTCTAGCCTTGAGAAAGTCCAAGGACAGTGCTCAGGCCCTGAGCTCAAGCCCAGGACTGGTATTTTAAAAAAAAAAAAAAGAGTCGGGAGCTAGTGACAGAACTAGTGACAGAGGAAGAATGCCCTAGGCTCACCAGAGAAGGGCATTTGGCTCTTTATGCTTTTTCCTTGTGGCTCATTGGTGTGTGGCTTTAGCAGAAACAGCCTAGGGGCCCATTCTTTGGGCTGGACCCCAGGTTTGGGCCCCACTGTGAAATATGAGTCCCTAGATGGGCAGGAAACTAACATTCCAAATATCCTGCCCACTGGAAAGCTTTGAGGTACTCAGATTCTGCCGTGGCCTCTGCACTATCTGCACACTTGGTGCCTGTTTAGAATAAGCGGTTCCCCCTGGACCCCAGACTCCATCTCTAGTTGCCAACCCCATGTTTTCTCACATAAGCAACACCACAAAAGCTGTTCAGATGTTCACAGATGAATGAAAGGGGTATGTGTTTTATAGCTCTCTTTTACTGTGTGTACCAGTCCTGGGGCTTGAACTTGGGGGTCTGGGTACTGTCCTTGAGCTTATTTGCTCAAGGCTAGTGCTCTACCACTTGAGCCACAGCTGTACTTCAAGCTTTTTGGTAGTTAATGAAAATAAGAGTGTTATAGACTTTCTTGCTCAGATTGGCTTCAAATCATGATCCTCAGATCTCAGCCTCTGGAGTAACTAAGTTTACAGGCATGAGCCAGTTATTTTATGGATCTTCAATAAGACAATCAACAATAGGACCAACTGTTTTCAGTGTGCCACCTGTACCACTGGGTGGCAATTCCTTCTTCCCCATCTATTTCATTTTACTTTGACCTAACTAGATTTCTAGATGTTAGGGCTGTTTTTCATGTACACACATAACACCAATTACCCCAAACAGCGCAGGCAGTTTTCCCGAAATTAACAAACAAATGTAATATTCACTGGCAAAGAAGTTCTCTCCTTTACAAACAAGGAAGTCTAATGTCCAAGTCCCTGCCATGTCCTGTCCTTTGCATGCCCTTGTGACAAACTCATTTTATGCCTACTACATATGAGACACTGTGCCAGGGTCTATTTAGGTACAAATAAGCCTTGTTTTTTGTTCACCATAAGACTCAGATTTTCTTCACATTTAGCATTAAGTATGTTTTCTTTGTCAGTGGTGCAAATCAAATCCTGCATCTTACAGTGAGCCAGCATCTGCCATCAGGTAAAATGTGGCATGGGACACAGAGCTTGTTCTCAAGTAACTTACAGCAGCTTCAGTTACTGAGCTGGCAGTAGCGCTCCTTATCCTTGAGAGGAAATTCAAGGTTTAGTTTGGAAAGGCTGAGCCTACTTTTTGCAAGAGAGCATACTACCCTGCTCTGCAGAGTGAGACACTGTCTTTTACACAGCACCACAGCCAAGTATCTTGAGAAACCTGTGAAGCAGAGTGAAGACAGGCATGCAGAGGTGCTAGGACCTCAGAGAACATTTCTTCTAGGAAATGCTCCCAAATGCTGTTAGAGTAGATTTTTTTTCTTTCCTATTTGGCTAATTTTAAGATGCAAAGCACAGGTTTTTTTTTTCTCTTGATGAGGAAATATATAGGCAAAATGAAAAGTCCTTCTAGAGGGCAAGGAAAATGTCTGGGGGCAAAGAAATCTTTTCCACAGCAAGAAAACACAGGACTGTAGAAGTTACCATCTGAATTTTCAAGCTTAAAAAGCTAAAGAGGCTGATCTCCCTTAGCAAAAGCTCTATATTTCATCAAAAAAAATGTCTACCAGGAAAGCTTAGGGGGTTATAGGCTCCAGAAAGTGGCTGGAGGCCACATTCTAACCTCAAAGCAGTTATAAATCAGATCTACATATCCCTGAGGTAAACTAACCTGGGAGGTTGGGGGGGAGAGGCAGTGGAGGAGGCTGTGGGCACTGAGCTGTTAACAGCAAGATTCTTAGTGTGGCAGCTTGCAAATTCTGTTCAAGAGGCAAATGGGGCAGGCACCCTGTTGTCATAGAGCAGGAAAAAGCAGAGAACAAAAAGCAGAACTGTGCGCCCTAACTGAAACACAGCAGGAGACTGGACACCATGTTGAATCTGGAGACTTTGCACCATCTAACTTTTGGCTTCCCACATCTGGTACTTGATCCAAGCTGATCCAGCTGCATTCCTGAGCATCCATACACAGGCTTTTCTGCTGAATTTTCCTCTGTTGGGGGAAAAATGTGCTCTAAACAGAGGGGTAGAGTGCAGGGGTAGAGAGAGACAAACAGCCAGAGAATCCTGCCAGAAGGCTGAAAACCCACAGTGTCCAGGAGAAAGTAAAGTGATTGGGCATGCCCAAGTCACATAGTGACTGTGAAAATCTAAGGATGTGCTGGCAGAAAGTCTGGTGTGCATGCTGATCCCACAAGGAACACACCTCCCTCTTTCTGGAGCTCAGAATGCCTTCCAGCAACTGATGCCTCCCCCTTTGCAAGGCCACTGCTGTGGGGAGTCAAACATTCTTTTTCTTCTCTGTTGTGTGTCAGTCTGCATTTTCAAATGTCTTTGTTTCCTAACTGAATCCCATCAGTGTGGCTGACTGCCTTGCTTACTTGAAATGAAGGCTGGCTTCTCTAGGGTCCTAAAGATACCATTAAGCTCAACCCCCTGAGAGGGAGTGAGAAACTGGGAGGAGGGGAATTCAAAGCACTGTTTTGTTTTGTTTTTTTTAAGTTCACAAGAAGCCAAGCACTGGTGGCTCATGCCTGTAATCCTAGCTACTCAGGAGGCTGAAATCTGAAGGACACAGTTCAAAGCCAACCTGGGCAGATAAATCTGAAAGACTCTTTATCTCCAATTAACCAGCAGAAAAGGAAAAAAAAGCTGGAAGAAGTAGAGTTATGGCTCAAGTAATAGAGTGTCATCCTTGAGGAAAAAAGCCAAGCCCTGAGTTCAGACTGCAGTACCAGCGCGCGCGTGCACACACACGTGCACACACGTGCACACACACACACACACACACACACACACACATGAAAGAACCTCACAAGCACAGATCCAAGAAAGTTTGTGTCTAGCAAAGTGGCCTAGCACACCTCATCTTCTCACTAGGCAGAGAAATACATCAGGGGTGAAGGTCCAGTCACATTCATCTTTGCAGAGGTGGGAAAGGCAGGGCCAAGTGGAGTGAAAAATCTCCAGGAGGATGTCAGTCTCCTCATGTACCAAATAAGAGGACTTGGTATGATGGCCTCAAGGTCCCAGAGGACCTTATGACCAGAAGAAGGAAATAATGTCTGGGCTGAAAAAGGAAATAATGCTCTGGACACAGTCCAGAGCTAATCACACTGATAAAGCATCCGGGTTCACAGTACTGGATGGCTTGCTGAGTCAGCAAGCTCCCAGGCATTCATGCCAGGTAAGTTACCAGAGCCCCCTTTAGACTTCTGCCTTACACTCTAAGCATTCAAGCTCTTCAACCCAAATCTACCAATATATCTATTTTAACTGTCACAAAGCCTTGATGGACAGGGAGACTTGATGACAATTGGGGTTGGTAATTTCTGAAGATTCTGAGCTTAAAGATGTGGTAGCCTGTTTTCCTTCTCTTTTTCTTTCTCTTTTTTTGGTCAGATCCTAGAATCTGAATTCAGAGCCTCACCTTTGCTAGACTCACTGGGTGCTAGTTGAGCCATGCCTGCAGCTCAACTTTTTGCTAGTTATATCAGAGATGGTCTGTCAGATTTTTCTGCCCAGGCTGTCTTCTAAGTTCAGTCCTCCAGATCTCAGCCTCCTGAGTAATAAGGATTATAGGTGTGAACCACCAGTAACTGGTTCATGCAACTCCTTTCTTCAGCTTCCTAAGACCACTTTGGGCCTTGATTTTCCCCTATCCCTGTCTACAGCCTGAGTTATAAACTGAGTCATAAATACCTAGCAAGTCCCTGATTACTGTTTGGTTATGACCTAAAAGTCTTAAAAAGACTTAAAAAACTTAAATTTGTCTTGCTGTAGATAGGTACTTTGAGGTTACAGTGTAGAGGCCAGTGTTTTGTACTCAATAAATGTTGAGTAAAGGGATACATGCATAGAAATGATCAGACACACTAGACTTTGAGTTTCCTGACAGGATATTCATCACCTGCCAGTCAGCTCTATACACTGGATTCCAGGGGCTTCCATCACTCTTCCCCAAGGAGCTGAACCTGATTAAATTACCTGAACACAAAGCAGCACCCTCTAATGTATCCATTACCTCTCAATTTCTCTAGAAATGTGATTCCTGAATTTTGAAAATGTCAAGGGGCCAACTTCTAAGTGTGAGTGGTGTGATTTACCATATTTGAAGATCAATGAAATTCAAAGAGCAGTTCTTTAGTTGTCTTCCAGTTATCCTTTGGGATCTCATCCATATCTGAGCTTGCTCTCCTGCAGGCTCACATAAAAAAAAAGTCTTCTTGCCAGGATATTGAAGAGATTTATTTATGTCTTTGTTTCCTCTATGTTCAAATATATTATTGGGAAATGAGCCAATATACCTTTGTAAATGAAAAGCTTGTTGCTGAAATAGTATGCCACAGACTATTGAGCAGGACACCTGCTTGACTCATTAGGAAAGCCCAATACAGCAAAAGTGTTAACATTATGAAGCAAATATTAAGCCAGGTGCCAGTGGTTCATGCCTGTAATCCTGGCCACTCAGGCAGCTGAGATCTGAGGATGAAAGTAGGACAGTCCAAGCTGTCTCTACTCTAATATCTAACTAACCAACAAAAATCCAGAAATGGAGCCCTACCTCAAGTGGTAGAGTGCTACCCTGAAGCAGAAAAAGCTCAAGGATAGCACCTGGGCCCTGAGTTCAAGCCCTAGTACCAAACACACACACACACACACACACACACACACACACACACACACACACACACACACAATCAAATGATAGGACCATTAGTTACAGGAAAGGACAGACTACATTCTTCATCACCACGGATGTCTTCAACTCTATGTTCATTTTGTAGTACAACAAGTCAGGCACGGTAGTTCACACTAGTAATCCTAGCTCTAAGGAGGCTACAACAGGAGAATCACAAGTTCAAGTCTATTCTGGGCAATAGAACAAGCCCTTGCCTCAAAAACATAATTATTTTTCAAATAAAATTAGGAATGACAGCGAGGATATGACCCAAATCTCAGCAGTGGAATGCACTAGAGACCAATTGTTGGCTGGGGGTATTATTCTCCTCCGAGACCCGGGGCAGGCAGGGACACCTAATGTCAAAATAAAAGCCACAACCAAGGCTCCTGAGGCTCTCTGGAGTTGCAGGTGCTGAAGGGAATTTTCTTCCAACCCAGAGTGATGGGAGATAAGGGAGAGCAACCCCATTCTTGTGATGTCAGCTCTCAGTCTGAGTGTGTGTGAATACCATGATGAATAATCTCCTCAGTCTCATGTGTGCTCCCACATGTGTGTGACTTACCAGTACCCTTTCTTGTGCTTTGTCACATCTGATGGATGACAACACAGAGGAGCTGGTTTCGAATGAACACAAAGCCTCATATTACCTACCTTTATGTCTTTCCTAGTGGGCGTTTCATAAGAAATTCAACCTCAGGGACACAATGTAGAAATTAGAAAAAATGTGTTACTCAGTGTCAAGCTGTCCTGGGCTGTTTCTCTACGTCCATGAAAAGCAGAGACAGTGGGAAAGGAGTTAGCCCTCCAAAATGATGCCCTTCATGTTGAGTTTTCCCAGGGTAGAGATGCCATGGTGTATGGACCTAGGTGTTCGAAATGTCCCTACATAGAACTATGCCCAGATCTGGTCCCCAGGCCTGGACTAGTCCTATTCCAGGAGCTGCAGGTACTGATGGGAAATCTTTCCACCCTGAGTGATAGAGGACAAGGGACGAACATCCCACTCTTGGAAGGTCAATTCCTTTGCCTTTGACAATGTGACTGCCCCCAACCACCTCTAAATCCCCCAAGCATGGAAATCTCCCCTCTTAAGAAGACACCCTAGGTAGAGTAGTGCTGACACCTAGGGGTGAATATGAAAATGAACCCCAAGGAAAGAACCCACCAAAGCCTCCTCACTGGATCACTGAGAAGGGGCCTTCTTACAGCCTCTGAAGATTTGGTGTGATCCCTAGCTCCTATCTAATTGTCTCTAAATCTGCCTCCATTCACTACTTATGGGTTACCCTAAATATATACAATGACTCATATTGGTTTATTCTCTCCCTGACCAGAGCCTTCTATCTGCTTGAGCAAAGCAGAAATTAGAAAAAGAGGGAGATGGAGAAGGAAAAACTCCATGGAGATGCACTGTCCAGAAGAAGGCCCCAGAGGTAGCCAGGAATGCTGTCTTACCAAACTCGCTTGCACAAAGATGCTCAATGATGGCTTCAGATTTCAATTCGTTGTCACACGGGGGACACACAGTTGTTCCTAAGAATTAAAAAAAAGAAGCAGAAGTTGTAAATTATGGGGCTGGACAATACTAGGGAAGTGACAGTTTTAAGGAACAGGTAAAGTAACTACAGGTGTTCTAGCATTTCAGAAGGATATCCTGAGAATCAAAAAAAGAAGGGCTCTTAAGCGCAGGATCTAAAGTAGGGAAAAGGCTCCTTGAAAAGTGTTCATCTAAAATGGCACATGTTCCCCCTGATATGGGAAAGTTAGATTTAAAGTACAATGGGATATGACAAATTATACAGGATTCCAGATGCTCAGAGTAACACCAAAAGAGGATAGTCATAGGCGAAAATCTCCAAGTTGTGACACCCAAACACCTCTTCGTACGTATAACATACTGAAATGAACGCCAAAGATAAAGAAACAAAGGATCTTTCCTTAGTCTTTTCCTTTTCTAAGAACTCTTCCTTACCTCATCTACGGTGTACACAAGGGCACATCTGAGGGAAGGTGGGAAAGAGCAGAAAATCAGTGGAAAAAGGTGAAAAGGGGGCAGCAATGAGCCCCACTAGCCCCACAGGAAATTCATGAACGTGAACCATACAACCCGTGGACAGAGATGGGAGAGGAGCAATGGGAGAGAATAGGGAAGGAAATGTGCTTATTACCTGACATATGTAAAGGTAACCCCACTAAAACAACACCTCTAAAACAACAATAAAGTAATTAAATTATTTTTAAAAAGAAAGAAAAGTGTTGGTCTACTGGTGCAGAGTACAGCGCAGTTGATTGAATTACCACCACCAAAAGTTCATGGAGCAAGCCTGCTGCTATGAGTCCCTAGAAAAAGTTGGCTTAGAAACAAAGATAGTGCTTTCCTGTCCTTCCTTCTTTCCCTAAAATAAAGGCATCCAATTCCTGTCCCCTTCTTACCTGTAGACAACGAAAGAATCAGCTCATCCTTTGACCAGCTTTCTAGAAGCCAGGAGAAAAGCAAACTCATCAGAGCTTCAGCCCCAGGGCCCTAAAGTCCCCTCTCCAAAAGGCCCATTGCAGTAGTGGCCTGAGTTGAGCAGGAAGCCAGCAGCTGAGTGGGGGTGGGATGGCCCACCAAAAGGGAGGGCAGAGCTGGATGGGGAGGGGACCTTAGAGGGTCTTTCAGAAAGGACTGGAAGGGCTTTGAAGAGGTGAGTTCAGATAGGCAGGCATGCCACTGGGAGGTTGCTAGGCCCCAGGGGAGGAGACATCTGAGGCCAGAACCAGAGGCCTCCTCCAAGCCAAAATGCTGTTGGAGCTGGGGGAGGGGATAAGAGGTGCCTCTTTCACATAGAAGAGGAGAGTCCTCCAGGGCCAATGGAAGTGTCATGTCATCACTGGCCTACTGCTCCTTCTCCTCCATCCCCTCCTCCTCCTCATCCTCCATTAAACATGGTGCTCATCAAGGACCCAAAAAGCACCACAAATTCTTTAAAACACACGCACACACGCACGCACGCACTACAGGGAGGCTGAGCTGGGCTCAGATAAAGAGCACAGGACATTTGCCTGAGATGGATGCCAAGGAGGCTAAAAGGGCAGGACAGACCAAGTTTGGTAAGCCTACCACCTTTTCTTCATCCTCTTCTTCCTGTGGTTCTAACATGTCATTTCCCTCCCTGTGGACTCTCTATGACTCTTCCTCAAGGTAGAAAAGGAGGGAGCAGCACCACACACCCAGATTCCTGCCCCACTCTGGACATAACCTCTTCCTAGACCTTTTCCTACAGGGCCTAGCATAGGCCATGGCCCTGTCCTGACAGATTTCACTTACAGTGTTGTAATCAGAGCCAGACACCTTTCAGATTCTTGGGGCAGCAAGAACCACACTCCAAACAAAGGTTGGCATGACTGCCTTTAGGTCAAATGTGCTCTGCACAACAAACTGTGCTCTGCACACACGACTTTTCAGACCAAGACAAAACCTTGCTCGAAATTTTCCTTCACCGTTCTTACTCCCAAGGAGAGTAAAACAAGGTAAGAAGTCCTACAACTAGAAAGGACCATGCGATCTCAAGCAGGAGAATAAAAGCATGCTTTCAGGTTTTCTTTGTTTTGTTAGCTTTGTGTTTCTCTTTGTTTTTGTAAGTAGAAATTATCACCTCTGAAGGTTCTAGGAATGTCATATTAGCCAAAGTTAGAGCAATGTGAATACAAAGCCACATGTCATAGTCCCTATATACTCACCATATCTCCTTTGGATCTGATTGGCAGCCAAGTGCCTGCACTCAATAAAGGTGTTTTTCTTAGTCCATGAATTTCTTTGGGATATTAAGGACTCTTAGTAGCAAGAATTCCCTACTGGGAGCTATGTGTTTTCAACATGGCTCTCTGTAGCCTCCATCTTCTCACCGCCAGACTCTGTTCTGAGATGGTTTAGCCAGAGAAAGGAAGAGGAATGTGTAAGGCAATATTTATCTGTGCCCTTGTGTCCTTGGGGCCCTGCAGGCTGTGCTGCCAGAGAAATCCATCCCAGCTCCCCTGAAAGGGGACTCATCTATGGTTATGAGATGTATTTAAAACAATGTTAGGGTATGTGAACAAAATCTAAAAATCTTGGTATTTGGTTAATATTAATATTTTACCAATATTTAAAGGAGGGTAAAGGAGAAAGGCAAAGACTGCAACTGAGATATGTCACTCTTTTAAATGTTTTTAAATGAGTATACACACACATGCACAAAAGACCTTTTACACACTCAAATCTAACATATACAAACATCATCTCTCTCACACATACACACACACACACACACACACACACACACACACACAAGATCTCTCTCACAAACAGGATCTCTGTCTCATACCATTTGATCTTTCTCACACAAATGTCAAGACCTCTTTCTCACGCACATACACACACACACACAATATCTTTCTCTCCCACACATGATCTCTTACACACACACTGAAAATCTCTTACACATAAAAAATCTCATACAGGGGCCGGGAGTTTGGCCTAGTGGTTAAAGTGCTTGCCTAGCATGCATGAAGACCCGGGTTCGATTCCTCGGTACCACATACATAGAAAAAAGCCAGAAGTGGTGCTGAGGCTCAAGTGGTAGAGCTCTAGCCTTGAGAAAGTCCAAGGACAGTGCTCAGGCCCTGAGCTCAAGCCCAGGACTGGCAAAAAAAAAATCTCATACATACACATACAAGAGCTCTCACACACATCTCTCAGGCAGATACAAAATCTGTCTCACTCACAAGGTCTCTCTGTCTTTCTAATACACACATGCAAACTTTTAATACACTCACTAACCATATTTTCCCTGGCCAGATCACTGAGTGGTAGAAAGGGACTCTAGGGAAGAAAAAAGGGCATGGTAGCCTCTACAAGCTGTATCTAAAACACCTAGGCAACTTTAAAACATGACATGACTAAGAATACAACTGCACTGAACACTAAACGGACTTGTTCCTACCACTCCCATCATTAAATCTGGCAAGAAAGGGGAAAAACAATTTTTGTACTGGTCTAATGTAGAGGCAAGATTTAGGAATCACTTTCCTGGAAAAGAAGTGACTGCCTCTCCTGTAACAGAAGCCCTTGTAGCTTGGGTATCTGTGTTTGGGAAAATGCCTTTTGACTCATTACTCATTATTAAGCTTATCCTTCATAAGGAAGGGCTACTCAATACCCTTAACATTCCATGTCCCCCAAATGCGAACAAAAACCAACTTAATGTACGCAAAGATTGATACTGCTTTGAAAATTTGATTTTAATGCCAAAGAATACAACGAATAGAGGAAAAGTAAATAAGAGTAACGCATGTAATAGAAAATATATTTTTTTAAAGTAGCAGCTGTGCAGTTCTGAGGACTAGTAGTTTGATAGGTCTCTGCCTGCTCTCAACACACACACACACACACACACACACACACACACACGTATACCCTTTGAGAATACATGGGGTTTCTCATGGAAAGTTGAAATCTTAGAAGAACCATGAGCCTGAGCTCTCAGAATTGCTCGCACCAAAATCGCAGAGGAAAGAAAAAACACCTTCAAGCCCCATTGCACTCCTGACTGATTCTCCCCAGGCTTTGCCTTCCATTCACCAAAGGTGGATGACAACTTGAGCCCAGAGGAGGAGAGAGAACAGTGAACTAGCAGCCTCCAGCACAAGCTGTATGGAGTCTGGTGATGGTGGAACTCTCCACTGCAAGGCAGCCTTTGGAGGAAGGGGTTAAGTTGGAGGATTCTTCCCCCTCAGTCCCCTCATCCTCTGTTTCCTCAGAGATCTCCACTTTAGTTAGGCTCACCAATGAATGGTCCCAGAAAGGGGTTAACAGTGAACTCAGTTCAAAGAAGCCTGGCCATAGCCTCTGGGCAGAGCCTGCTTGACCAGCAGCAGGTCCAAGGCAAGGAAGCTCTGCCAACTCAAGAGATAGCTCCCCACCTACACATCAGGGGCTTTGATCAGCGGGATGAACGCACCTCTCTCCCTCTCAAAGCACATCACTTTCAGGGAAGTTCACTTTGAGAGCAGAGGAACTCCGGTAGTGCACACAGAAGGCTACTGCCACAAACCTCCCCAGGCCTCTGCCACTCGGTGTGGAGTATGCTGACCCCGGTCCCTCCCTGATGTCAGCAAGGATATATTCAGAGGGCTCCTGTGATTTACTTCATGCTGGCTGGGATGGGGTTGGGAGGGGGCAGCAGGTGACTGCACACCCCTCTTTAAAGCATCACCAACAAGTTAAAGAACAAAGGCAAATTCTGCTCTCACAAACGAACAAACAAACAAACAACAACAACAACAACAAAAACCCACTGCAGAAAGCACGGGTCATGGCCTCCTGCTCCAGATAATCACCTGCCCATCTTTGAGTTCAGTCCCTACTTTGGAAGAATTCAGGATTGAATTCACTCCTATAAAATGAGGCCACCAGGCTGGGCTGATAGTGAGTTTTCTTAGTTTCCAGATTCCCCCCCCTCCCCACTCTTTAATTGCCTTTTAAATAGGAGGGGCTCGGAGAGGACCCTCAGGTCCAGGGCTATTAGGAATTTTCAAAGTCCAATTTGCAGGTTCCTACCCCCTCTGGAAGAGATAAACAAAACGCTAATTACATTTTTATCTTTCTAATTACCTGAGGATTTGAGTAAATGAGCGTGGGGGAGGGGTATGCAAAGATAGGGCTGAGAGATTTTCCACCCCCTAAATCTCCCCAACTTACAGCTAGCCGTGAGGTGAAACGTACAAGTCTCTGCCGTTTTTTAAACTCCCCCCCAACCCCCCGCCACCGCCGCAGACTTAGAGGTATTAAAAAACAAAAAAACAAAAAAAAAAATCAACGCTGCGCACAGCATTCTCCTCTTGGGGAGAGCTCTTTGCTGAAGTTCTGGTGTTTTTCCTGTGGAAACATCCCAGTGGGACGCTAGAAATAATGATAATAATAATAATAATTTAGGTGGGGACTGGAGAACGCACTTTTTTTCCTTAAAGCACCAGGCTTTGTTTCAGGTACGGAGAAGGCGAGACTGGATCCCCAGAAGCGCAGCTCCAAGGAGCGGCCCCGGGGCACAGCGGCTCCCACGCAAGACCGCGGGGCCATCGGGGCGCGGAGAGGCGCAGGGCGGGCCCTGGAGCCCCCGGGGACCTCTCCACCGTCCCCACACCTGGCGCGGCCAGCCCGGGGCCGAGCCGGGACGTGGTAACCGGGGTGCCCGCCCCGCGGCAGCCCCGGCGGGTCCTGCGGGTCACCCCTTCCTCACCTTGGGGCTTGGAAGCTTCGGTGGCATTCGGCGGGGTCATGGCGATGCAGACGTCGCCCTCGGGGAACTTGTCACACTTGAGCATCTCGGGCCAGTAGAAGCCGAAGAACTGCATGACGGGCTCGCACGAGTCGCGCACGGCCTCGCAGAGCCAGCGGCACGGGTAGATGGGCCGGTCGAGGCAGACGGGCGCGAAGAGCGAGCAGAGGAAGACCTGGGTGCCCATGTGGCAGTTCTTGTTGAGCAGGGGCACCCAGCTGCTGGCCTGCTGCTTCACCTCGGCCATGGTCTCGTGCTCCAGCAGGTTGGGCAGCACCATCTTCTTGTAGCCCACGTTGTGGCACAGCCGCAGGTCCACCGGGATGTCCACGCACTGCGGCGGCTTGGTGTAGAAGCGCCCGCTCTGGTACGAGCCGATGTCCGACTGGAAGCTCACGTAGTCGTACTCGCTGGCCGAACCCACGGCCAGGAGCCCGGCGGCCAGCGCCAGCAGCACGCCCCAGGCGGCCCCGGAGCGGCCCCCCGCGCTGCGCCCGCCGCCCATGCTGGCTCCCCGCACTCGCTCCCGCGACGTCGGGGCTGCCGGCGCCGCCTTCACGCCCGCGTCCCGCCGCAAACTCTAGGAATCGCCCGGGGACAAAAGGCGCCGTCCCCGACCCCGTCGGGCTCGGCGACCGCGCGCTCCTGCTGGGTCTCCCGCGAGGGCTGGGAGGGCGGCCCTCGGCCTGCCCCGGGAGCTGCGGGGGAAGCTGGCGCCCGAGGCGAGCGAGGCGCGCGGGGACCCCGAGCCGTCCCGGCTGGCGGAGGCGCGGCGGGGCTGCGGGCGAGCGCGCGGCTCCGACTCCCGACGCGGCAGGACTGGAGTGCGCGGTGCTCGGGCGGCCGAGCCCGGGAGTCTCCCCGCGCAGCCAATCAGCTCCCGGCTGCCGCGAGCTGCGCTCGTTCCCCGGCCAGTCAGCTTTGCCATTAACCAATCGCTTCACTGGACCAGAGGGTTTGGTTTACTAGAACTAGACCCAGGTCAACACCCCTTAAAAAGTGATCAGAGTGAATAAAGGAGAGAAAACCAAGCAAAAAAAAAAAAAAATTAACAAGAAGGAAAGACCAGGAGTGGAGAGGCCAGAAGTGGGGGTGGGCCAGGAGAAGGTTGTACACCCTAGTTCATTTGGGTCCGTTTGAAAGAAAGCAAGGCACGGTCATAGGATCCGCAAATTTCAAGAGATTACCAGGGGGCAGGGGCAGTCAGAGCAGGAGGAGCTTGAACTCAGGGCCTGCAGCTTTTGCACTCAAGCCTGGCCTTCTGCCACTTGATCCACAACTCCACTTTCAACTTTTCCCTGGTTCGTTTGAGATAGCAGTCT
Source organism: Megascapheus bottae (assembly GCF_031878675.1). Lineage (NCBI taxonomy): Eukaryota > Metazoa > Chordata > Mammalia > Rodentia > Geomyidae > Megascapheus > Megascapheus bottae. The sequence goes on along the minus strand of NC_143528.1, from coordinate 1,923,726 downwards.
GACTGGCTTTGAACCACCATCCTCAGATCTCAGCTTTCTGATGGTCCTTCATGTCACCTAGGCCCTAGGTCAAGGTTGCTCCTTATGGAAAAACGTTGCTCATGTGTGTGTTAGCTTTGGAAGTGGTGCACCAGTGTGACCACAAGTGCTTTAAGAAATTAGCCCCAGAGCCAGCCACAGGTGGCTCACTCGTGTAATCCTATAAAGTCAGGAGGCTGAGATCTAAGAACAGCAGTTTAAAGTCTGCCTGAACAGAAAAGTCCATGAGACCGTGTATCCCCAATTAACCACGAAAAAGCCAGAAGCTTTTTGGATTATATGATAGAATGCTTTGGGAGGACAGATTTTTTTTTTTGCCAGTCTTGGGGTTGGACTCAGGGCCTGAGCATTGTCCTTGGTTTTTGTTGTTGTTGTTGTTTTGTTTTGTTTTGTTTTGGGGGTTTTTTTGGGGGGGGTTGGTTTTTTTTTTTCTCAAGGTCAGAGCTCTACCACTTGAGCCTCAGCACCATTTCTGGCTTTTTTCTATGTATGTGGTACCAAGGAATCAAACCCGGGTCTTCATGCATGCTAGACAAGAACTCTACCACTAGACCAAACTCCCGGCTCCCATTCATTTTGTAAATAAAAATTTTAAAGTCTACTCAAGTCCTAGCTGACCAACACCATTTCGAGATGTGCATATGCATAATATACATTGACATGTTTGTGGTGCAGAAAGCCAAAACATCAAAAACACGTGTGTACCTATGACTCTATAGACATAATGTTTTATTTCATAAATTAATATTTCTATGACATACAAACCCTTAGCCTAATTGTGATTAAGTTCTAAATACTAAGTCCCAGTGATTGTAAATAGAGATTCCCTCCTTGAATACTTGTATGCTAAACTTGTCATGTAAAATATGATGTAAAAATCAATGTTAATAAATTCATGGGGGCTGGGAGTTCGGCCTCGTGGTAGAGTGCTTGCCTAGGATGCACAAAGACCCGGGTTCAATTCCTTGGTACTCCACATACATAGCAAAAAGCCGGAAGTGGTGCTGAGGCTCAAGTGGTAGAGTGCTAGCCTTGAGAAAGTCCAAGGACAGTGCTCAAGCCCTGAGCCCAAGCCCAGGACTGGCAAAAAAAAAAAATCAACGTTAATAAATTCTTTAAAAAAAAAAAACACGTGTGGCCTCTGTAAATATGAAGGTCATTGTTCAGGCACACATGCCACATGCACACCCAGTCCAAGGACCTTAACTCAGAACCCAAGATCCCTAGAAGGTAGAAGCACAAAGTGAAAAGTATCTCAGAAACAGCTCACTAGCTTCAGCTAACATCCAGGAACAGAAGTCTAAGTGTCACCCACTACCTCCCAGTTCCTGAGAAATCTTTGTATGTTTCAACTATCATGGAAAAGGAGGATTAAGTTCTAGACAGCTAGGAGTGTGAGCAGGAGATAGCAAGCAGTTTCTCAGGGTCCCTGGGTCCTTCAGCGTGGGTAAAGCCAAGGATGCTAAAACCCCCATCTGGGCAGTGTGGTATCACCCCATTTGGCAAAAGGACCACAGGCTTAGACTCTAGGAAGTGCTGTCTTTCTAGGCCAGCTTGTTTTAAAAAGCTCTAAGGAAGCATGCTTTAGACTCTGCAGGCCTAATTCCTTGATGGACAGATTCCAAACAAAACTTCCTAGAGTTTGTGAAGTACCAAGACTCTCTGTGATGTGTGTGCGTGTGTGTGTGTGTGCTGGTATTAGGGCTTGAACGTAGGGCCTAGGCACTGTCCCTGAACTATCTTTTGCTCAAGGCTAATGCTTGAGCCGCAAGAGTACTCTTAGTTGTTATTTTTCACTGGTTGATTGGAGAAGAGTCTCACAGACTTTTTGCCTGAGCTAGCTTAGAACCAGTCTTCAGATCTCAGCAGCCCAAGCAGCCAGGTTTACAGGTGAGAGCCACCCACACCCAACTCAGGGCTATTTCCTGAAAGCAGTTGTGGCCACATGGAGGTTGTGAGTGCACAGGGCAATATAGGAAACATCTGCAGGTCATCCACTTTTCTCTCCTCTCCAGGCCAATAAAAGCTGCCCAAAGCTTCCCCTAAAGAGAGAGGAATGAGGAAACAGAATATGGAGCCAAGCTTGGATGGCTAAGGGTTACTCCCATAGCAACTGGGCAGTGCTAAGCCTGAGGCACTAAGGCAAGAGATCAAGCAACTATGTCTCAATTCAAAGGTCATTTAGGGGAAAATGCTGTTGGTAGGGGGTCCTTCTCTCTCCTCTGGCCTGGCCCTAAGTTCTTAGCCAAATGTGTCTGTTTACTCACTGATTGTAGATACCTTATTTGCAGACAATATCCTCTCAACCCGCAACCCATACTTAGCTGACACCTCACTCATGTTTATACAATTTTCACAAATGACAGGAAGACTTGGATCAGTATTCTGGACTTGAATCAGTATTGTCACTAATAAATTTGGAAATGAGTCCTGGGTACTAATGAGGAGCTAATTTCCCAATATCCATTCATGGGAGAATCTTGTTTATGTCTTGTCACCCAGATTGACTATGATCACCCCAAATATCCATCCCCCTCTGCATCCCTTCCAGTAGCCCTCCTGCTACAGATTAGCCCTAGTGTCTGTATTAAGTACATTCCAGAGTCTTAAACCCAGAATATTTCTGACTCCTTCCAAGACTCAGCTAGCAAGGAAGACCTTGGGTCTCATTTTAATTCAAATTGCAATCTTCAATTCTCCAATGGCAAGTGTGTGTGTGTGTGTGTGTGTGTGTGTGTGTGTGTGTGTGTGTGGAGAATGTTCTAGAAGGCTCTTTAAGCATGTTATTGACCTCCCATACTCTGAGAAACTACAGGCCTGAGTAGGAAAGTTGTGGGCCAGGAGAAGGCTGTAACTCTCTCCTAGCTCCAGTGCTTTAAATGATGACAGGAGACACGAAGATTTAAATCATTCCTCCTTTCAAAGAAGGTCTTGATTTCCTCACACACCTCCAAGTGCCTGTACATGAAAATTGGAAATGTTTCATAACACTAGCTTAAGGAGGCATTAGTCAGTCTCCCCATGCTCAAAGCTGACTGCCAGGCCAAGCAGGGTCACTGAGGGGCCTCCCAGGTGCCTACCTGGTGGCCTTGTCCCACACACAGAGTTGAAACCTGGGGGAGAAGGAGCCTCCCCACCCCCTGTGCCTCCCTGTTTCAGGATTTTCAGGACACTCTCCAAAGACATATTTAGCTTATTCTCCATCCTCCAGCAGCTCTGTGCAGAATGGAGGGATGCTTGCTCATGGTTGGGCAATGGCTGTAGAAGACAGAGGAAAACATCCTGACCAAAAGTCAGAAAACACAGACCCAGCCTCAGTTCTGCCCTAACAGGCTGAGGCTCCCAAGAAATCCACTCCACTCCTCTCACGTTAGCTTTCACTTCTAAAGGAGAACTAACAATGTTTACTCGGCTACCCCTCTGATATAAAGGACATGAATTCCCAGCATCTAAGGCCACAATGAAATCGTCAAACAGTATTTGATGCAGATACCAGGAAGCGCAGTGCACAGGGAAGTTTTGCTCCGATGAGCTTCTTTGTCCTTCTACTTCTACGCACAAGAAATCTCAGGCCCCTTGATGCTGGAAAATGAGCCTTATCTGCTACTGGGCTTTGAAGAAGGCTGGAAAGAATCTTTACAAATCAGAGTAGAAGTCAAAGCCCAGCCTCGTGTGGGTGCCCTTCTGTATGGTGATGCCCATTATCACTGCTGGACCCTTCTGCTTCTTTGGTACATAGCTACACAGTTGAGGCAATCCACTAGAAGATTCTTCACTTTCTGAGCAGAAACTCTGCCATGGCTCATGAGATCTGCCCAGAATTAGTGCCCACCCTTATTCACCAGCAGCCTCTCAAAAGTAGTATTCCTCACACCCTAACTAGGGTGTGGTCAGTGTCTCTGCCTCTCTGTTCAGATGGAAACAGCTACCTCTCTCTCCTGATGAGGGGGCTTGTCTGCTGTTTGAAGCCCAGACTGTAGTGGGATCTTAACTTCTTGACATCTGAAGTCTCTCTGGCTGCATCTCTCACCACCCTAGGCTCCAGTCTCAGGGAAATGCTTCCATTTTCCCAGCCCAACTCACTTCTGCTATCCACCTTTGCCTGTAATTTTCTCTGTGATGCCCTACACTGCCTTTATATAAACTCCACTCATACAGTTTTCAGACTTAGCAAATAAAAATATAGAATGTCCAGCAAAATGTGAATTCCAGGCAGGCAATGAAAAATCTATTGCCTAAGTATATCCCACATAATATTTGGTATATAATTATACTAAAAATGATTTCTAATATTTTTTCTAAAATTCACATTTCCTGGGTGTCCTGTAATTTTTCTGGCAAACCCATTGATACCTGAAAGCATTTCTTTCTCCAGGCAGTCATACCTGGTTCTTTCTCTGCCCATCACTTTCTTCCTCTATCCCTAATCTGATAGCAAGTCAAGCTGGACCCCAGGGCCTCCCTGGAGCCAATTGTTGGATGGCGCACGGGAAACAAGGGAATGAATGCAGCAGGGAATGCAGCAGGCTCCTCTGGGAGGAAGGCAGAGCTGACAGATGCATGAAGGGGTAAAAGGTCTCAGAGGCCTCTGCTGGCAAATGGAGGAGTAAGGAGCAAGATAGACAAAGGACACTCTACAGCCAGCAAGCCACCTGGCTCTCCATTCTGTCTTTAGAGTTCAAGGTTTCACTCTCACTCCACAGAGCAAGAGGCATGGGCCTCTAGAAAGCCCCTTCCCTCTGATTATCTAGAAGTAAGAGTGAAGTGGGACATGCTTTGGCGATGGGAGGCCCATAAATCCACTGTCATTGCTTCAGGTCTTGGCAGCCAGCACCAGGAAGCTTGTGCTTATTTATCTAATCCTTCTTTGGGCACACCAGCTGAACTGCTTGCCTCCCAGGTTCCATTAGAGAACAACTCCCCTTCCTGACTCCAGCTGTGAACAGGCTCCTCTTCACTATTTCTCTCTCTGGGCTGCTCATGCCTTTAATCTTAGCTACTCAGAATGCTGAGATTTGAGGACCATGGTTCAAAGCCAGCCTGAGCAGGAAACTCTGTGAGTTTTTTTTTTTTTACCTCCAATGAACACCAAAAAGCTGGACGTAGAGCTGTGGCTCAAGTGGTAGGGTACCAGCCTTGAATGAAAAAACTAACAAATAATGCCCAGGCCCTGAATTTCAGCCCCAGTACTACCACACAAGTGTATACACATGCACACAACACACACACACACACACACACACACACACACACACACACACACACCTCTGCCGGAATAATTGAATAATGCATCCATCTTCTGCCATGGAGAGGCACCACTCACCAAGTTTAAGGCATAGAATCCCATCATGTCCCATCCAATAACCAGTTGCCTTTTTGCAGTCATTCTTGGTGTGCATTCTGTGCAATATCACAATTGGGCCTCACAAACAGCCTCTGAATGGGCAGGGTTTCAGTATTTCTGTCTGACAGAAGACGGGTTCAGAGTGGTAAGACCCTGGCAAGCAGCCCACTCACCAAAGCATAAGGAGGATGCCAGTCCCAGGTCACCAACACAATTCTCGGAATGCTAAATTCTGTTGACTTTGCAAAAGACCTGTTTGCTTTTTAGTAAATTGCCTTCGTTAAATGTCTGGAGTTCTTCCAGAACTTTCATGAGAAGACATACTATGTCATTTTTATCTTTTACATTTCCAGTCCCTGTCAGAGACATAGATGCACAATAGTTGAGCACTTAGTAATTGAGTCACTTTCTTGAGGCTGGACTTATGACCCACCACTGGCCAGTGAGAATGGATGGAAGTTGTAAGCAAAATCATAGCTTAAAATAGATGTCTTTTTTTTTTTGGTTGTGAGGCTTGAACTCAGCCTGGGCACCGTCCCTAAACTCTTCAGTTCAAGACTAGTGTTCTACCGCTTTGAGCCACAGCACCAGTTTCTGTTTTCTGGTGATTAATTGGAGATAATTGTCTCATGGACTTTAGTGTCCAGGCTGGCTTTGCACCACGATCCTCAGATCTCAGCCAAGATCTTAGGCAAGATCTATATTCTCTGATGCTCTCTCACCAGAATGTTTTTTCAGGAAGTGACTAACCAATGTAAATGGCACAGCTCTCTCATATATAGGCCCTTAGAACACCCTCCTGACTGCTGTCAAGTTCTGAAGGATCTAATTTTTTTATTACCTCCCAGGACTTGGCTACTCCAAGTGTTTTTTCCAGACCAGCAAATCAGCCTATTCTGGAAGTACAGTCTCATAGCTTCCACTCCAGACCTACTCAATTCTAGTTTTCATTTTAATGAGACTCCTCGGGGACTCCTATGCTTCTTTAAGATTCCTGGCCTTGGGGGTTAGTAAAAAATCACCTTGGATTTCCATCCCTCCAATCGTGACGTTACTTCTAAGTGCCACTGTGTCACTACCTATATTCCTTTATTTATCATCCAACTGGGGGAGGGAGGGTCTTCTTAGCCCTCACTCTTCAGAAGAGGAAACTGTTACAGAGACCTCCATCAGCCATTCAAGCATAGAGCATTCAGATAGTCAAATGAAATCAAGTTCTCGGGCAGAAAGAATGGACAAAGGAAGGTAGAGATCGACTCAAGGTCAGTACATCCAAGCATTTCTTCATCAACCCATCTCCAAAAACAAGCTTGACATGGTGATACGTGTCTGTGAACCCAGCTACAAGAGAAGGTGAAGGTAGGAAACTCACAGTGGGAAACCAGCCCTGAACAAAACCATCTAAGACTCTATTGAAAAACAAGGTAACACAAAAAAGGCTAGAGATTTGGTTTAAGTATTTGACTAGCAAGGACAAGACTGAGTTCAGCTCCCAGTACCACTCCCCCCATCCCCCAAAAATAAAGATTTGGCAGGCAAGTAACTTTGTTAAGGAGGCACCCACCAGGATGTCATACAAGAAGAGTAAGAAGGCCGCTCTGAGGCTGACTGCAGCCGCCAGAAGCCCAACAGACCTTGCTTTCTTCCTCATGTGTAAAACACAGACTCTGTGTGTCTGGAGGTATGGGTACCAGTCCAGCACTCACTCACTCTATCAGATTTAATATCTCTCAGCACAAATGGAGTCTTTTACCAAATGCTTCTAACACTTAGACTGTTACAAGTAAGCCATCGCTACCCCCACACCCCGGAAAAGCATAATTTGTCCATCAAGCCTCTTTTGTTCTTTCTTTAACTGTAGTCTAGACCACCAAATTGCTTAATACACACTAGAAAGCTCCATAAATACCAATTTCCCAAAGAGAGTCACTCAGTCCTGGAGTGCTTTCCAAGTTCTACATTAGTTCCTCTGGTGTAAAGGGGTTTGTAGCCATTTTGGTCTATAACTGGCTGCTCTCTAAGTCTTTGTGTAATCTTCACCACCATATCCTATGTTTACTTTTATTGCAATTATCATTGTCATCCTAACACCAAAATAACTATTCCTTTTGGAGGAAGAAATGCCCCCCACCACATCCTGCATGGTCTTAACCCAACTGAATCCCCTGGCATTGGGGTTTTATTCCTATCCTCACCCACACAGAAATTACCTCCTGGCAATTAATGGATATCTCATACATGCATTTTGTTCCGTTCTGTTGTGTCTCCTGACACTAGTTCAACCTGCCACTGGTGCTCTCTGAGCTGTGCTCTATTGCTTTGAGAAGCCAGATCAACAAATGTACATTGCACACATAATTCCATGTCCCTGGTTCTGGTCTGGATCAAATGAAGAATGAGGACTCTAATGTAATCCTTAGCCCTGGAGACGGTGGCAGTGGAGTGGGGAGGGGGGGTTGGGGGGAGCAGTGATAATAGAACTAAACATACAAACAAGGTCAGCATAGAGTTAGAAGGCTGGGAAATAAATGGTAGAGGTAGAAGTGAAGGTTAAAATAGGATAAGGTGATAGATATCACAGTGTTGTAGTTTGGTCCCCAAAAGCCAGTGCCAGAGGTTTGCAGGCCAGCCTCTGGTACTAATGGAGGTGGTAGAACCTGTAGGGGGAAGGGTCTAACGAAAGGAAGTTAGGTCTTTGCGAGTGGCTTTTGTAGGTAAGATCAGGATCCCGGGCCCTTTGCGTCTCAGGCTTTTTGAGGTCCCAGCTTTGTACCACAAGGTGCTCTCTGCCTTGACACAGGTCCAAAGCATCAGTCAGGTGCTCTTCAACTGAAACCTCTCCACCATACTGATTATCTCATGTGGGCTCAAATGGTGGAAAACAGTAGGGACGCAGTGTTTTTTATTGTTAGATTCATCTGTCATCGGCTTTCTCGTGATCCATCAACCCAGAAAAAGCAGCAGGCATTTTAGGGACACACTTCCAGAACAAGTCCAGCAGGAACCACACCCAGCCCACTGCGGCATTAGAGGCAAAAGGCTCTGTCTTTTCTCCCATCCTTCCTTCCTTCCTTCCTTCCTTCCTTCCTTCCTTCCTTCCTTCCTTCCTTCCTTCTTCCTTCCTTCATTTCTTCTCTCCCTCTCTCTCTCCCTCCCTCTCCTTCCCTCTCTCTCTCTCTCTCTCTCTCTCTCTCTCTCTCTCTCTCTCTCTCTCTCTCTCTCTCTCTCTCTCTCTCTCTCTCTCTCTCTCTCCCTCTCTCTCATACACACACATACTTGCATCAATTTTGTTTATCCCTCTCCCAGCCCTACCTACCCAGCTATCCTGAGCAAGCAGGCTTTCAACCTGCTGATTTGTCTCCCAAGAGCTGAGGACTTGTCAATGAGAGTAATAGAGGAAAGGTGGAGCCAGGCAGTGCTGCTGTGCAGAAAGGGGAGTGAGCTCTGAAGAATGAGCTCAGCTGGCACCAGGGCCAGGAAAGCCACACTTTCAAACCTCTGTCTTGTTAGGAAAAACACCTGAGCTTCAGGCCAGCCACATCCTGCCCTCGCTCCTTCCTCCCTTGGCTGAGTCTCCCTCTAGGAGGTCCAAGGTAGCAGAGCAGCCAGAGGTAAAGTCGTACTCAGAGAGACTCACACAGCTCTTCTTTTCACAGAAGCCTGAGAAACAAACGTTTGAGGGCCATCTCCCATCTACAAACCCCTCTTCCACTTGTCCTCATATTTCTCCTTGTCCAGGCATGGCTGACCCTGGCAGAGATGCCTGCAGATTTTTCAAAACATGCCCCTCAATCCCTCATCCTCTGGAAGAGAAATAACTGAATAAGAGAAGGAGCTGATGACTGCTCTTGCTGAGCCAAGGTGTGAGGGAAGTCAAGGTACAAGCAGACCAAGTATCAGAGTAACAGGCAGCCATCAGCTGTCTCCTGTCTGGCATCCAATCAGCCTCATCACACTGCCCCAAAGCTCCATTCTCACTCATTGCTTTCTTCCGGGACTCATGGCCAGTCCTATCACCTTTTCTCTTCTACTGTAGGATTCCAATAGGGTCCTTTCCCATAGCAGTGTTCAGGACTTCCCTCTGGGATGGAGGCTGCAGAGCTGGGGAGCAGGGATGGGGGAGGGAGCCTGAAGAATGCTGGCCCCACCCAACACTCAGCACTGAGGACATAAAAGAATACATTAGTCCTCTCCATTCAGCTCAGCCTCCTCTAAGAACAATGGTGGCAACTGAGCTGATTTTTGCCAAATGACTGGCTTTGGTCCATTCAGAGTGCAGCACACCAGACAAAGTCCATATTCAATACTTTAGCTGGGTATGACTTTCAAGCATACAGGGCACAGGATCCTTTCTGGGCCTGGCACCCAAGGCTAACTCCAGCCACCTAAGCTATCCAAAAGCCATCCACAGGCACTGCCACATGGGATCCTGAGTCACCAAAGACTTGCTCCACCAAAAACAGGCAGGACAGAGTTCAGGTTTCACATGAGACATCTGAGACCAGTGGCAGACTCCAGAGTGACCTTTAGTATCTGCAGCTTAACTGAGGAATGTGGCTGCTAGCAGGGTCATGTTATCACCATCTCAGCCCACGGAAAGAGAGCACTAGGCCAAAAAGCTAGTTTCCACCCAGAAAGAGGAGCAGAGTATATCACACTGTAATCTTGCCACTTCTGCATCACAGGCTCCACGCAGGATGAGGTTAGATGGGCTAACTCTCCTTCAAGCCTTGACATTTAAAATAAAAAGAAAACTCTGACTTCCTTTACCATCTCACCTGAAAACAGTATTTGGAAAGATTCCGGTGAAGAGAGCAAAACCAACACTAAATCAGAACTAAGCTGATGTTTTGTTATTACTGTATTATTCCTGTTGCCCATAGGCAAGCAAGCAAGAGCATCGCCCTGTCTGTGTGGCTGTGAGGAGAGGGTACAATGATGACCCATATTACTTGTCTAACCCTGACTCAGTCATCTCTTCATGGACACTCTGACCACCTTGAGGACAAACTCAGAACTCAGCCCTAAACTTTCAGCACTTTTCTTTTGATCAGACATGAGGATTGAATTCAGAGCCTGGGCTCTGTCCCTGAGCTTTTACACTCAAGGTTAGCACTCTACCACTTTGAGCCACTGCTCCACTTCTAGTTTTTTGATGCTTAATTGAAGATGAGGGTCTCATTGACTTTCCTGCCTGGGCTGGCTTTGAACCAGGATGCTCAGTTCTCAGTCTTCTGAGTCAGTAAGATCATAGGCATGAGCCACCAGCCCCTGGCTCAGCACTGTGTGTGTGTGTGTGTGTGTGTGTGTGTGTGTGTCTGTGTGTGTGTCTGTGTGTGTGTCTGTGTGTGCTTTCTTTGGTAATACTGTGTTTGTTTGGTAATACTGAGATTTGAATTCAGGGCTTTGCCCTAGCTGGGAAAGTACACTCCTATTGAGCCACGCCTCAAGCTATTTCTTTTTAGTGTTGATTATTAGTGAGAAGGGAACTCAGTTCCTGCCCAGGCCCATTGGTGGACTTTAATCCACTTATTTCAAACCTCCTGTCATTGCTGCAATGACAGGTATGTGCCACTGCATACAGCTCTCCTCCCTTCAGATGGGACCTTGCAGGCTTTTCTGTCTGGGCTGACCTGGAACTACAGTCTTCCCAGTCTCAACCTCTCAAGTATCAAGGATTACACACATATGCCAGTGGCTCCTACTGCTTTTGTTTTCTTTTAGATTTTGCCTTTCTAGTGCTGAGGATGGGGCCCAGAGCCTTGCATATACCAAGACACTGGCACTGGACTGCACTCTTTACCCTGTTTGTCTTCTGAAACAGTCCATTCTCAATATTTCTGCTATGGGAATTTTACCTATGAGAGTATGTGTCCCTGAGAAAATCATTCCAACACCCAATTTTTGACATAAAACACACAGGGTCTTTGGAGAAACATTTCACTGTCAGGCATCTGCCTCTCACACACTTGTGTGAAAGAAAGAAAAAGCAAAAGACAAAATGGATGCCGTATGGAAAAGATAGCTTACATCTATAATAAAATTCCAATTTTTCAGAAAGATTAGAAGGATAAGAGAAAGAAAAGAGCCAAATGACCTGAAAAAGCTCAACTGAAATGTCCACTCTCTCTGGGTGTTGGATCACAGGTGACTTACGTGGTCTTCTTTTTTGTTTTATCTTCATTTGTCTAGAACTTCAGCAATGACCGTACATCGCTTACAAAGAAGATAAAAGTATAAATATTAATGTTTTGAAAAGAAGATAGATGGCATCCATCCCCACACACAAACAGATGGGATAATATGAGTCTCCAATATTGGGTTAATTGTACAGTTCCTTTAAAATCCTACTTCATTTGAACCATCAGTAATGATTGCAAAAGACTAGAGTGGTAAGCAGTGGCTCACAGCTTCTGGATGCTTGCCCCCATTGTCCAGTCTATGGTGAGTATGGAGTCATAGTCTCCATCTTTCTTCCAGACCACACAGAAGCGAACAAGGGAAGGAGAACTCCTAGGCCAACAATCAATCAACAAATATTTAATGAGCCCCTACTATGTGCACAATTTTCACTGTGTGTGTGTATACGTGTGTGCATTTTCTAGCTCGCTTGTCCTCTCTCACTGTCTCACTTGCCAACTCTTACACATACCTTCCTTTACCCCTTACCTCTTCCAGCATATTCTCATCAGGCCTCCCACCCTCCTTCCAGGGCATCTATTCATTTAGCCCTGCACCTTCTCCTGTCCATGAAGAGATGACTGAGTCAGGGGGAAAGGAGGAAAAATCCTGAACCTCTTCTACCTGCTCTCATTCTGGACAAAGAAGCATAGGAGGCTCGAAATAGGCCGAGAGAGATGTTGCCTGATTGAGGTCTCACTGTTCGTTGTCATGGTCACCTGTGGTACCCTCGCCTCAGGCCCCCATGACCTCTTGGCTCTCTTTAGCGTGGAAGCTTGGCTGTCTCATGTGATCCACCATGACGCAGCCCTGGCAAGGGGAGAGCCCTGGAAGGTCATGGGCTGCCATCCCAGGAGAGCATTGGCAGACATGCTTTCCAGGCTGCAGGAATTCATCCTGTAAGAACTTGCCACATGAAACACACCTTTCCCATTTGGCCTGGTCTCTATCCCCAGGCAGGAGAGATGGAGAGTGCTGAGCCTCCATCTCCACAGGCCAGACCCTGGCACCTGCCACATCCTGTAAGGCATACTGTGAATCTCTCCAGTGGCTTCCACGTCCCCCACAGCCAATGCGCATGATGAGCCACCTGGAGAATCCCCAAGGGCCCTCTAGGGAAGCAGAGGTGGCCAGGGGAGCCAGCTCCTTCCTTCCAGGCGGCTCCACCTGTGTGTACTGGGGATCTAACTAATCTCTGCGATTCCTGCTAAGAGCCTCAGACCTTCCCTTCCTCAGCTATCCCATGAGGCAGAGATCTCCAGCAGAGGTGGAACAGGAAAGCTCCTGGAATTTGACCTGGGGTACCTACTGGGTGGAAAGGGAAGAGACCAGGGCTAGTGGGGCCTCCAGGTCAAGAGAATATTCTCCATAGAAAGGACAATTTTCCCCTTTCAGGGGAGTGTGGCTGGGGCTAGATCAGCCTCTTGTCTTGGTAAAGTTATTGGAGTTTGGACTTTTCATTCAACTTTGATATGCAGGTTCTGGGAAGCTGAATAAACATGAGAGAGACCCACTCTGAGTCCACCTCTGGACAAAACAAGCTGAGATTCTGGATAAGTTTTTGTTTTTTTTTAAACATCACCTTGAGGGCTGTTTGCACCCATGAGTCCAGTATACTCGTCTCAGCAAGTGTCAGGGTTAAGCTCATTCATTCTGGGGGAAAAAAATGAGGGCAAACTCTCAGCAACTTACCTGTAAGCCTATAGCTTATAGACAGAGAAATTGTGACCTTGGGCTTGGAAAACCTTTACTATACCTGATGGCAGTGGAGGTAAGGGTGGAGGAAATAAACTGTTAAGTAAAAAGTTTACCATTTTTTGTGCCAGTCCTGGGGCTTGAACTTAGGGCCTGGGCACTGTCCCTTTGCTCACAGCTAGAGCGCTGCTGCTTGAACCACAACTCCACTTTTGACTTTTTGATGATTCATTGGAGAAAAGAGACTCATGGGCTTTCATGCCCAGGCTGGCTTCATACCATGATCCTTGGATCTCAGCCTCATGGGTAGCTAAGATTTTTTGGCATGAGCCACTGGGCCCAACTCACAAAAATGTTTGAACCCCTACTTAACATATTGGGTGCTGTGTCACTTGGCAAGAGCCATTAACACCAGGCCACAATGATTCCAGGAAACAAAAGCCCTGGCTGCGATCAATTCTGCTCCATTCCATACTGCCCTATGCCCTGGCCCAGCCAAAGACCACAGTGCCTCTTTGCACTTTGCAGACAGCCATGGCTGCACAGCAGGGTGACTCTTTATGGGGGAGGGGGCAGAGAGGTGGACCTTTGGAACTGTTTTCCAATCTGTAAGGCTTTTCTCCCTCTGTCTGTCTCTTTCTTGCCTCTTTTTAAAAAGAAAGTAAGGTCTCCATTGTATCCTATTGTGTAGTGGCAGCCCGGCCCATGGGTTTTTCACCCTGTCTCATTAAGATGGATGGGGCTGCTGCCTTATTAATAATTGGGAAGGTTTCTTTGTTTCGCCTCTCCTCTTCTCACTAACGATGCCTGCTCCAGTCCTCCATAAAGAGCCTTGCAGCTTGGAACTCAACCACACACCTTCTCTGGCTCGGGACCCCCACTGCCCAGCTGAGCTTCCTATCCTGGAGAAATCCCAGCATTCTCATCTCCAGGCTTCAATCATTAGAGGGACATATGGAGGTGACCACTGACATCCTGTTAGGAAACTAGAGGGAGCCTGATGTACCTGACCACAGGCACCAGGCTGTTAAGAGACCCCATCTCTAACTGGAGATCTGCCATAGTCCCCTCAGAATCAGCATGAGCTGTTTACACTGCTCATTACACTGCCTTTAGTTTTTCCTCAGAGCTACTCAAGCACCTGCTGGCGCATGTGCACTGGTTATTGTGTGGGGGAAGGGGAAGACTCCTTCCTAGAGGAAGTCTCTTCAACACAGAGCAAACGAAGGGTGAGAGAGGGATAAGAGAAGAGTGCTTATTTTTAACTTTTTAATTGTTATTATAAAGGTGACATGCAGAGGGGTTACAGTTTCTTAAGTCAGGTCATGGTGTACATTTCCTTCTGGACAATGTCACCAGGGTGTCTTCTCTGATGCCACTCACTTCTCATGGAAATAGGACAAGACCAAAACACACACACACACACACACAAGAAACTAGGGGGTACACTAGGAAAAGAAGTCAAACAAGGCAATTATGTCTGGAGGGTCTCAACTGGAAAAGGTCACCATGAGAGGTGACAATGAGCTTGAGCCCTGAATGACCAGGGTAGGACAATTTAACTCTCCAGCAAGAAGCTGACCTCCTTGAAGGCTGAAGAGATCGAGCACACAAGCATTAGATGCTGTGGGACTGACTGATTCTCATGGAATTGGCTGGCAGTTTCAGAGAGGAGGAAGACCAGGAGATGGGCTGAATTGGGTCTAGCCAAACCATGGGCTGCTGGTGGTGCAACTGTGAGAAAGACACAGAAAAAATTTGGCCACTGGAGGTTCTGACATGACAATCATTGGTCTCTTTGTTCTGAATCTCCCTAATTACTGCACCTGAATACTCTAAGACCTTCTCTCTCCTCATTCCCAATCCTGTTGTTCTCATTACAAGTCAGAGAGACCAAAACTGGGGTTGGAGGGGAGTCAGGGAGGAGGCTCTCTCTGTGGGCCTCTCTGGCCTCAGACTCCAGGCTCTTCTGGATTAACCCACTCTGGGGCCACAGGACACATATAAGACAGAGAGGAATAATCCAAATGGGAACATCAAGGTAAATTAGGACTACATAAGAGAGGTAGAAGCCTCGCCTGCCTGTCAGTAGTTTGTAAAAGCCTTTGGCTACATTGATGATGTTCTACTCACAAGTTTAGACTTCACCAGGCCTGCCTTGTCTACAGCATGAACCTTCCTCACCTTCCCCCTCATACTGCCTCTGCCTGTGAGACCTCCTCCTGCTACGGTGTCTATTCTCCATGGTATAGAGTTCCTTCCACTTTTGCCTTGCCTTCCTTAAGGTAAGCAAAGAAGGTAAGTAAAACAGGAGAAATGAGATTTTTCATAGTGCCACTTAATTTTTGAAGTCTACCTTGGCTTAATGAAAATTAAAATGAAAGCTTTATCCAGGCAGCCAAGTAAGATGATTTCTCTGCTCACAGGGTTGTCCCAGTTAGAGATTCCAGTCCCCAATTACCCTCCCCCACCACTGCCATGTCAAGAAGATGAATGAATGCCCTTTCTCCAATCTGTGAATGGGAGGCTGGGCTGTCACCAACCTTCCAAGGAAAGCCATCCACGTTTGCATGGGAATGGGAGAACGTGGTGGAGTGGGAGTCTACACACACACAAATCCTCCCAGGACCCACTGAGGGAGGCTTCTATTCTCATCCCAGTTTAGAGCTACATCAAAATGTACCATAGCCTGTGAGTGAAAGAAGTAGATTGATCCTTTGTTACACCGGGGAGCTGGCAGGACTAGGAGGACCTAAGTTCAGTCTGATTGAGTTTTAACCCTACAAGGGAATGGGTCTCCAGAGTTGCTTCATTACTGATGCAAAAACAAAAGCAAATTCAATGAGCATTTGCTGGGTGCCCAGGAAATGGACACCAATCACTGCGTTTAAATGGGTATAGTGAGGTACCTCAGACAGTCTTCCCAGGCCAACCTTCCCGGCCCCGATCTGCATGGTGCTCCTGCATTGGGTCTGGTTGGATTTCCTCCTACAAATCTCGCTAGTGGGACAGTATTTTATGGTGGCCTTTCTGCCTCATAAACCCACATTTAACCATAGAGAAGACAGAGGCTGGCTTAATCTGCACTTGTTTTTTCTCTTGACTGCATTGCATTTCCCTAAATCTTTCTTCATTTGATTCCCAGCACCTTTACACATACCTGAGTATACATTAGAGACTAAAATGACAATAATCCTTGTAGCTGTTTTATTAGGGGATATTCATGTGTTTAAGTGAGATGCTGTCCTTAAAACTTAACAGTGCTTAACAGCCAACACTCACAGCTTGCAAATGTTAGCTATGCTTTCTCGTGTATACTGAGCTATAGGGCCTTGGACTTTGGTTTCTACAGCATAGAACCAGAGTGCCCTTGTCGTTCTTCTCAATCCCACCCTGGATCAGAGCCTTGTAGATACTTTAACTACACAATTGTTGGTTAAATGTTCTTAAAATTACACCATAAGGGCTGGGAGTTTGGCCTCGTGGTAGAGTGCTTGCCTAGCATGCACCAAGACCCGGGTTCAATTCCTCGGTACCACATACATAGAAAAAAGCCAGAAGTGGTGCTGAGACTCAAGTGGTAGGACTCTAGCCTTAAGAAAGTCCAAGGATAATTCTCAGGCCCTGAGCTCAAGCCTAGGACTGGCAAAAAAAATTACATCATAGACATTCACTTGTAATGTTGATCTCTCAGATGATGGCAACCACAGATTTATAATCCAAGAAATCTGCTCCAAAATGCTAAAGACTGGGCAGTTCTTATTGCTGGTTTGTTTAGATGCTGGGGTCTTATTGTATAGGAACCAAAAGAATCTCTCACCAAGCACCAGTGTCTCACAACTGTAATCCTAGCTACTCAGTAGGTTGAGATCTGAGGATCACAGTTTGAAGCCAGCCTGGGCAGAAAAGCCATTGAGACTCTTATCCTCAAATTAACCAGCAAAAACACAGAAGTAAAAATGTGGCTCAAGTGGCAGAGCACTAGCCTCAAATAAAAGCCTAGCAAGGGAGGAAGGCTCTGAGTTCAAGCCCAGTACTGTCACAAAACCAACCAAAACAAAGCTTCTCAAATACTGCGCACTGAGGTACTGGGGCTGGGTAAGGAGAGTAATTATTTTGTGAGAAAATGCCTTTAAGAACTGCTGAAAATGCTATATGAGCACAACGGGGTCACTTTACATTCAGCAAGTGATATCTCTCTGTTCCACTGACAAATGACATGAAACGCCTCACACCTGACACCATCATGCATATCTGTAGGCCCAGCTACTCAGGAGACTGAAACTGGAGAGTCACGTGTGCCAGCCTGGATAATATAACCAAATTCCATGTTTTGAACAAATGAATAAATACATTCCATTAAAAAAAATCATCACTTGGTGGCTGGGAGTTTGGCCTAGTGGTAGAGTGTTTGCCTAGCATGCACAAAGAGCCCGGTTCGATTCCTCGGTACAACATACATGGAAAAAATGCCAGAAGTGGTGCTGTGGCTCAAGTGGTAGAGCTCTAGCCTTGAGAAAGCCCAAGGACAGTGCTCAGGCCCTGAGTTCAAGCCCCAGGACTGGCAAAAAATAATCTCCCAAACTACTTCCCAAATAACTCAGCAAGTTATTCTAGTGATTTTCTCTTCCATCAAGGTTGTCTGTCACTTGGTCATGGGATGTGCGTCATTGCTTTCCATCTTTCTGTGTGTGGTGCTGAGTAGCCATTGTCCAAGTGCTTGGACAGGAGGAAAGGGATCCATAGGGCACCAACTTAATGGCTTCCCAGGGCCTAGGAGAGAGTGATGTGGGCTCTCTCACTGGACACTGGAGGAAGGCCTTGAAGATAGATATCTCCTATAGCCTCTGTCTGTGCCAGCATAGTGTCCCAAGCACAGCTCTGGAAAGAGCACACTCTGAGTAAGTTTTGCCTGCCTATTGCATTAGTTCCTGGTTCAGAGCCTTCTGCAGTTTAAATAATGTCTCTCCCTCTGGCTTTACCTCCCACACAAGCCCTGCTCTAAGGCCAAATCAAAGTCTTTCCCTGAGCTGCTGCTCGCAGCCTTTCCCCCTTACCCTAGTTACATCTCTTTCTCGAAAGGTGAAATCTAATCATCTCCATCAGTGGCAATCCCTCCCCCATCCCCAGTCCCTCCCGGCTCAATTCAGCTGTCCCTCTTCCCAACCCACATCCATAGAATCCCTTCTCCAAATGCATGAGACCATTTGTCCTCTGCTGGTGGTCTTCCTGTGGTTCTTGCTCCTTCATAGAGTGTATGCATTTATCTTAGCTCCCTGCCAGGCCTGGAAATTTGTAAAGAGCAAGGAAATGGTCTCTTGTAACCCCTGACAACTCTTGTACAATGCCACAGTGGGAGGATGGATGGATGCATGGATGGATGCATGGAAGCATGGATGCGTAGATGGGTAGGTGGATGCATGGAGGCATAGATGGATGGATGCATGGATGGAAAAAGGAAGGGAGACAGAAAGGAAATGGAAAAGAATGAAGTAATAGATCCAAAATGAATAAGTGAACACAAGATCTTTTACTACGGGGTTCTGCCAGCTTCCTACTTAGTTACCAAATAGGCATTGCTCAAGAAGATGGCAAAATGCACATCCTCTTCTGAATGGCTTCCTCCTGCCCCTCCTCCCCCCTCCTTACACAGGCCTGGGCTCACTGAGGACACAATATGCAAAGGCAGACCAGGGGTAGCCCTGCCCCGTGAAATCCTCTTGTTCAAGGGCCACTGACCCTATAGGCCATCAGTGAGGGACAGCCCAGCCTGCTAGGCCCTTTTATCCCATAGCCCTGACGCTCCTGAAGCTAATCGTGGCCACACACAGCATGAAACACTCACAGTCCCCTCAATCTGAGTTTCACTGTTTTTCACCAGCAGTGACAAATCCTCTGAGCTACACAGACACATAGAAGCCCGTCATCAAGTCAAAACCGGTCTTAAGAAAGTCACATTTAGCAAGTCAGCTCCAGCTAACCAGAGCTCCTGCAGTGGGGCTTGCTATATGTGTTTATTTTGATGTTTCTGTATTTGATTTTTTAGGTTTGTTATTGAGATCTCAGCCCCTTCTCTAAGAAACAATCCAAGAACACTGACACTAAAAATACAGTTAAGCTGGGCTCCAGTGGCTCATGTCTGTAATCCTAGCTATTCAAGAGGCTGAGATCTGAGAATTATGTTTCAATCCAACCAGGGCAGAAAAATCCATGAGAATCTTATCTCCAATTAACTACCAAAAAGCCAAAGTAGAGCAAAAGGTCAAGTGGTAGAGCCCTAGTCTTAGCATAAAAGCTAAGGGCCAGCACCAGATCCTGAGTTCAAGCTCCAGTACGGGCACAAAAAGCAAGGGAGGGAGGGAAGGAAGAAGGAAGGGAAGGAAAATAAGAGGAGGAAGGAAGGAAAGAAAGTG
Organism: Megascapheus bottae; assembly: GCF_031878675.1. Taxonomy (NCBI): domain Eukaryota; kingdom Metazoa; phylum Chordata; class Mammalia; order Rodentia; family Geomyidae; genus Megascapheus; species Megascapheus bottae. The sequence continues at coordinate 1,904,055 of NC_143528.1, read as the reverse complement.
GTTAAGAAGAGTTTCCGAGAATTGGGGAAAGGAGGGAGTGCTAGCCTCTAGAATCTCCATGATGATTTTAGAGCCAAGCTCTTCTCAAATCACTATGCGCCAAGTCTGTGTTTGTGAGTCGGAGATGCCTAGATTTGTTGAGTGATTGACAAGGTTCACAAAACCCCACACTATAGGGTCCAAATAACCAAGTCTTACAGTGCCAGTGTCCTATCCTTCTTATTTGACAAATACTTGGGCAGCATGCTCCTATCGCCAAGGACAAAGAGCGAGCCACAGCTCAACACATATGCTTTCCATCCCTTCTGCTCCAGAACCTTGTCTAATGCCTGTAAGGCTCCACTTTAGGATCCAAATCTGTAAGTAGGGTGATTGCTTGCTTGTGTGAGAATTAACAGGCAGTTTTCACAAGAAAACCCAAAAGGGTAAAATAAACAGGATGCTTCCTTTCCTCCCTTCTACATTCCAAACCACCTAACCTACCCCAGGTCCTTGGTACCTGCTCCTAGAGGTTTATCTTTGAAACCCTCCTAGCCTCAGAGAGTTGCTTTGGTTCCTAAAATGAACTACCTCAAAACAACCCTTGGACATTGCCCTTGGACAAAGCAGATGGGTGCCACACACATCTTCCTCCACTCTTTGACAGCAAGCATTCAGGAAGGATGTAGCTGCCTGGCCAGACAGTTCTAACCTTGACCCAAATGCCTGCCCTCTCTGATTACTCTTTAACCCCAAGCACAGTGCCAACTCTGACACATACCTGAGATATTTCATTTAATCCCAGCACAACTCAATGAGGCAGGGATTACTACAGTCCCTTCCAGATAAGTTCCAGGGGCCAGAAAAGGAACTTTCTCAAGGTCATCCATTTGACAAGAGGTAAACTAGCATTTGAGATTCCCTGGGGAATTACCAAGGCCACCCTCTAGCACATTGGAGGTTCTGTCACTGTGTACCTCTAGGCTACAGAAGAAGAAGCTCACACCAGCATCTTGTCAGGTGTGGAGACTCACAGTGAGCCTGTGTGATGGGTAACATTTTCCCATTTTTGCAGATAAGAAATGCTGAGGTTTTAAGACAGTAAGTAAAACTGTGAGGTCATTGAGCCAGGAGGTAACTTCGGACTTGCCTGATTCCAAATCCTGTGGCTTTCCTACCACCTGATGGACTGCCTGGCCCCTGAAGCCATGTCAGGGGCACAGGAGGAGAAAATTGCCACCTACTCAAGGATTTTCAAAGGGTGATGAGGCCTCCGCTGCTGAAGTATCTTCTTATACCTGCCCACTTGGTACACGATAATTCCAAAGGCCACTGCTTGAGGGCCTCTCCAGGAGCCCTGCTGAGTACCCACTACCAGGGTTATCTAGGACAGAACCGACTGTGTGAGCAACAGGCAGATTAACCAGACTGCCTTTATCTGTGATCAACTGTCTGTTGGTAAAGAACAGAACCCAAAAGGATTATGACAGAGAATGGGGACACTGATCTGGAGTGGGAGAAGCTGAATATTCCAGGGGTCATGAGGCTGACATGTGGAGGACAAAAGTGTTGAACCAGGGAGAAGCCTCCGGGAGGTCAGGTCTACATTCCCCTGAAGTCTTTGAACAGCCTCACCTACACTCACAGAGCTATAACACCCTAATTTTAATGGTGGAACATATACCCAATCCACATTTTAGATCTACTCATCAATAATGTAAGTATTGCCTGACATGATGATGCAAGTCTGTAATCCCAGCACTAGAAGATACAGATAGGGGGATCCTAAGTTCAAGACCAGACTGGGCTCCAAAGTAAGGCCCTATCTCAAAGGAAAGAAAAGTAGTGTAAGGAAGGAGTCAGTAACAGAAATCCACATTCAGTGTTTACCATACAATGACTAAAAAACAGCTGGCACACAATAACTCAGAGCTGCTGTTGTTCTACATAACTAATTATTCTCAATAGTGATTCTCTAAGGATGTTGTTTATTGTTGTCATTACTTATTCATTTCCACTGCCTCCTCACAATGCAGAGCGCAGGCTGATCTTTCTCAGCTATTTCTTACTCATTCTCTTTCCAGAATTGTCATGGAGCACTCTTCATAGACCTCCAGTACATCCACATGGATAGCCCTTTCATAACAGGGCTCACAGCCTCTACAGCCCAACTTTTAACCACTTGAAACTGAGGTCCTGCATCTCCAGGCTAGCTGAACAAAATTACACCACAGGGTCTTCAGCTTCTCCTTCGCCCTTTAAGGATCCCGGGTTCTTCAGGCTTGGCGAGAATAGATGGTACCATTCCCTCTCCTGTGATCGCTTAGGGAGTGTTATTCTCACTCATTTACTGGTGAATCATCTGGTCCACTCCCTTTGGCCCATCAGTTTGGACAGATCTACCCATATCCCCAGGGTCTTCTTTACCTGAGACTGTAAAAGCAATAGATACTTATTATTGGTTTGGCATCCACAGGTTATAAAAGAGAAAATGGTTTGGAGCAAAGTGTGAATGTGATAAATACCATCTACTTCTGGCCTCTATAAAAGTAAATAGGGAACATCTTATTGCAAAGGAGATTTGGGGTTGAAAGCTCATTAAATTCTCATTTATTGCAGCTTCAACGGATAGCCAGGAACCATATAAGCTAGACATTGTTATAGAACAGCTCCAAAATCTGGAAGAAATTGATGACTTTTTAGCAAATACTGATATAGCCACACTAAGAAGAGCTAAACCTATTGTATATGTTTGTTTATTTGAAATAGGAAGGGAAGGGGGGGAAGCAAGATAATTTGGAGGGGGTGGAGGGAGGGAAATGGGGACAAAAACATGAGAGGGGGTGTCAATGTGTGAGAAGTGATGTACCCTCTGGCGAATGTAACTGTGACCCCTCTATACATTACAATAAAAAAAGAACTGAATTTAAAAAAAAAAAAAGATCTAAACCAGCAAACCCATTGCAAGTAATGAAATAGAAATGGCAATAAGAGACCTCCCATCCAGGGCCAGGAGTTAGGCCTAGTATTAGAGTGCTTGCCTAACAGGCACGAAGACCTGGGTTCAATTCCTTGGCACCAAATACATAGTAAAAATCTGGAAGTGATGTTGTGGCACAAGTGGTAGAGCTCTAGCCTTGAGAAAAGTCCAAGGACAGTGCTCAGGCTCTGAGCTCAAGCCACACAACTGGCACAGAGAGAGAGAGAGAGAGAGAGAGAGAGAGAGAGAGAGAGAGAGAGAGAGAGAGAGAGAGAGAGAGAGAGAGAGAGAGAGAGAGAGAGAGAGAGAGAGAGAGAGAGAGAGAGAGAGAGAGAGAGAGAGAGAGAGAGAGAAGAGAGAGAGAGAGGAGAGAGAGAGAGGAGAGAGAGAGGGGGGAGAGGGAGGGAGAGAGAGAGAATGAGAGAGAGAGAGAGAGAGAGAGACAGAGAGAGAGAGAGAGAGAGAGAGAGAGAGAGAGAGAGAGAGAGAGAGAGAGAGAGAGAGAGAGAGAGTGCTCTTATCCAAGAAAAGCCCAGGACTTGATGGATTCACAGCTGAATTCTATAAGGCCTTCAAAGCAGAACTCACACCAATGCTCCTCAAACTCTTCAATGAAATTGAAAGTGAAAGTTCTCTACAACCTTATTCTATGAAACCAACATAACCATTATCCCAAAACCAAACAAGGACTCATCAAAGAAAGAGAACTACAGACCCATTTCTTTGATGAACATCAATGCAAAACTTCTCAACAAAATACTGGCCAATTGACTTCAACAACTCATCAAAAACAATATACACCATGATCAAAGAGGATTTATTGCAAGGATGCAAAGCTGATTCAATAAAGGCAAGTCAATTAATATAATTCATCACATCAACTGGAACAAGTTCAAGAACTATATGATCATCTCAATAGATGCAGAAAAGGCTGGTGATAAGATCCAACACCCCTTTATGATGAAAGCTCTGGAGGGAATCTATGAAACATTCCTTAGTATAATAAAGGCTGTGTATGACAAACATACAACTGGCATTTTCTGGCAAGAAGTTAAAGTCATTTCTTCTAAAATCAGGAACCAAACACACCTCTCAATATAGTATCAGAATTCCTAGCCAGAGCAATAAGGCAAAGAGCAAACAAGGTGATCCAAATAGGGAAAGAGGAAGTAAAATTTTCCCTTTTGCAGATGACATGATTCTGTATTTAAAGAACCCTATAGACTTCACTCCCAAATTACTTTGGCAACGTAGCAGGGTATAAAATTAACACTCAAAAATCAATGGCTTTCCTGTATGCCAACAATGAGAAGAGCCAGGCTGAAATCAGGAAAGCAGCTCCTTTTGCAATAGCCTCAAATAAAATACTTAGGAATAAACCAAGGAAATAAAGGGCCTTTATGATGAAAACCTTAAATACCTGAAAAAGGAAATTAAAACAGATCTAAGGAAGTGGAAAAATCTCCCATGCTCCTGGATTGGGAGGATTAACATGAAAATGGCAATCCTGCCAAAGGTTATCTATCAATTCCCATCAAAGGTTATCTTCTGCAATACCCATCAATATCCTAACCTCATCCTTTAATGAAATACAGGAAGCAATCCAAAAATTCATATGGAATAGTAAAAGACTCAGTATAGCAAACAATCCTTAGCAGAAAGAACAGCACTGGAGGAATTTCAATACCAAACTTCAGACTCTATTACAGAGCTACAGTAATTTAAAAAAGAAAACAATTTGGTACCATCACAAAAACAGGCCTGAGGACCAATAGAATAGAACTGAAGACCTAGATATTAACCCACAGACCTATACAAATCTAATGTTGGATAAGAGACCCAAAAAATAGAATGGAAGAAAGACAGCCTCTTCAACAAATGGTGCTGGCAGAATTGGTTAAGCACTTGTAGGAAACTAAAGTTGGATCTTTATATATCACCCTGCACCAAAATTAATTCCAAATGGATCAAAGACCTTGAGGTAAAAGCAGATACCCTCAAAACTTTACAGGAAGGAATAGGAGATACACTAGGATTCCCTGGCACACAGATCAAAACTTTCTTACTAAAGACCCAGAAACACAACAAATTAAAGTAAGTTTGGACAAATGGGTATGCATTAAACTGTATGGCAATGGACATAGCTAGCAAGATAAATAAAAAGCCCATGGAATAAGAGAAGATCTTCACTAGACATACAACAGACAAGAGCCTCATATCTAAAATATACCTACAGCTCAAAAAATTGAATCTCTCATAAACAAATCCTCAAAGAAACAACCATCTTATTAAAAGGTGGGCTAAAGACTTAGATAGAGACTTCTCTGAAGAGGAAACAACAATGACCTATACACACATGAAGAAATGCTTGACATCTCTGGCCATAAAAGAAATGTAAATCAAAACAACTTTGGGATTCCACCTCACTCCAGTTAGAATGGCCATTACCAAGAAATCTAATAACAACAGATGCTGTCGAGGGTGTGGCCAGAAGCGATTGCTACTGCACTGTTGGTGGGAGTTTAAACTCGTTCAACTATTCTGGAAAGAAGTATGGCAGTTCCTCAAAAGACTAAACATAGAGCTTCCCTATGACCCAGCAATCCCACTCCTTGGCATTTACCTAAATGTCCAGAAACAAGGACATATTAAAGCTATTAACACAATCATGTTCATGCCAGCATTATTTACCATAGCTAAGATATGGAACCAATCCAGATGCCCCTCAGCATATGAATGAATCAAGAAGATACTGTATTTATACACAATGGAATTCTATGCTGCCATCAGAAAGAATGACATTGCTCCATTTGTAAGGAAATGGAGAGACTTGGAAAAAATCATATTAAGTGAAGTAAGTCAGACCCAAAGAAACAGGCTCCATGGTTTCCCTCATTTGTAATCATTAGTATATGTCTAAGATTCTCCTAGCACAGAATCACAATACTTCAAGAGCTATGTTCATTTGGCCATGTAGGATGAGACTAAGCAAAATGAACTCCAAGATATGGAACAAGAGGCTTATCTTTGTGATTGTTATTCTTAATATACTAAATGAAGTTATTTCTTTTCTCCCCCCCATTATGGTTCATCTTATGTTGTTACTGTATCTGACTTTGGCAACTGGTATATTGGATTTACATTTATTTGTTTGTTTGAAATAGGGAAGGAAAGGGGAAAAACAAGGTGATTGGGAGAGTTGGGGAAGGAGGGAAAGTCGTAGAAAAACATGGAAAGGGATATCAATGTTCAAGAAGTAATATACCCACTACCTGACAAATGTAACTGTAACCCCTCTATACAACACCCTGAAAATAAAATACAATTTTTAAGAAAGGAAAACAACGTGAGCTACAATGAAGATAAATATTTTCTAGAATGCCTATCTTTAAGAGATAAAATTAAAACTGTAATTTAGTAAACAATTCTTTGAGGAAGAAGAAGAAGATCCACCATCCTGGGAGGAGATTCTTAAATTTTGAAAAGACAAATAAGAAACACACACAATTCTCCAAGGTAAGAATCATTAAAGAACATGATATTTTGAGGAAAACTTAAAAGCACAATAAGAAAAAAATACCTGGATTAAAAAACCAATACCCTGAGTCCTCTGTGTTGCCTCTCTAATCATAACATAATTAGTCAATGTTCTCCCTTTTCTCAAATATTTATTGAGCATCTGTGGCAGATCCTGATCTCTACACTCGTGGGTGGCCAGGCAGAGTTATTCCAAATGATTGGGCCTCTGACGTTTTTTGAGAATCTTCCATCTGCAGTGGGAAGGACAGGAGAAATAGCAATTAAGCCACCACCACATGTTCCCTCTCTAAGCCTCTGGCAGAGCCTCTGATTGGCTATGAGAGGGGGAGACTTGTCCAGAGCTGAGTTTCTGGATTGATAGGTAGGAGCCCTCTAGCCTGTATGACCCCTTAGTTCCCTTTTAGTGCTAATGCTCTCTGATAAGAACCAGCAGCCAGGGACTTCATCCATCACAACCTATAATCCTGGGCTCCACGGGACTTCATCCATCACCACCAATAATCCTATGTTGATGGAGAAAATAGATATCCACCCCAACATAGGAGAACTCCTAAGCAAAACAGAACAGCAAGACAGGCTCTTCAAGCATCTCCAAAACACACGAACCTGTCCTCTCTCGCCTATTATTCGGTCAGCATCCCTTCCCCAGTAAAGACCAATAACAGTGTCCTAACTTAGAACTCCATCCAGAGCGAGACATAGTCCAGTTTCCTATGGCACTTGTCAGCCCTAAGTACCGAATAAAAGCAAAGACACATTATGCTTCCCACGGCCTCATAGTAGCCTTTCTGTCTACTGAAGCTCCCAAACTCCCTCTCTCCCCACATCCTTCCTGGCACCCAGGCATTTCTGATCCATCCTTTCCTTCTCGTGGCTTGTAGGCTTCTTTACTCACATGCCACCACGTGGCCGCCCCCCTTGTAGCCTTTTCTCCACTGGCTCTCCCTTTGTCTGTTCATATCCCAGCACCACCCCAGATCCCCTTCCTCATCTAACTGGTCTCCTTCCAGATTCTCCAGCTCAAGCAAGGTCTCCTTCCCACCAGCTATTCTCCGCCAGTTCCAAGCCACACAGATTCAGACTTTGAGGTCCACCCTGAAGAACATTACATGCTCAAGACAGAAAAAGTATTCCTTCACTTCCTTTCCCCATTGCCCAAGCAATGGCTCGGGGCTGCCTTCCATCTGTCCTCCTCCATAGAAGCTTGTAGACAACTTCTCTTCTTCACTCATAAAAATAGCATTTTCCAGATCTCTTAATCAGGACCTTGGTCAGAGTTTTCAAGCTCCAGTTTCTCCATCTCCTCTTCCCATTTTTAAATCAATGGTGCATTTTTTAGCCAATAGAGACTCAGACATCTCTCCATTTGATCTTCAGCAACCGTAAGAATTCACTTCTGTCTAATGATAAGTGACCCAGCAAAGCCTCCCCTAGCAATCTGTCCTTCTTCTACTCTGCTTTCTCTCTACTCGCTGAGTCCTCTGAGTTTCTAAAACTCTGTTCCTGTTCTAATAGGCATATTCCTTTCATTCCAGATAGCCATCTTTTCCTGTCTCCCTGCCAACCAAGAGTCCCTGAGTAATGTCACTACATTATTTATATCAAGTCCTGACCAAGCTAGAATGCTGATGTTGGGTAGATTTGTTCAATGAGTGAGTGAGTGAATGAGTGAGTGAGTAAGTGGATGGATGAATGAACGAACACCCTGCTTTCCTAGACCATCATGGAGCTCTCTGGAAAGGAACTTTTGAGATTCTTGTCCAAGCACAGCTACCTCTTGGAGGAGTAATTAAAATAAAACCCATCGATTGTGTTGACCCAAATTCCTTGAGCAGCCAAATCTCCACCCCACCCTCCTGGGGGGAAGATAGAAGTTACTGCTTCCCTCTCTTCCCTGACCTGGGAGCTGGCTCCACTCAGCACAGGCAGTCCGACCCCACCCCCACCCCAGCTCAGCCACTGAGCTCATGTCTTCCAGCCTAATTCATTCTCTAGATAGATGGAGTAAAGACCTAGCAAATATTATTTATGACTTTGTGATAAATAAGCCTTTTACAGGAGTGATTCAGGGAGTTCTGGGGAATTTCAAGGATAACTTTCAGCAAGTTTCAAAGGTCGGGTCAGCGTGGGATAGTGAGCCCATAGTATTTGCCATACTGTTCATCTGTTTTGAATTATTGGTCTTAGCCAGCTCCGGCTGGCTTTCAATGGACTGGCTGTGCTTTTAGCTAGCTCTCTGGCTGTATTTTATTTCGATAGTGGGCAAGGGACTTTAGTAATTATTTGTGCTAGACTGACAGTAAGGAGAGAGAGAAAAAAAAGAGTTCTTCATAATGAAATTCAAGTGCCCCCAGATGTGGAGGGAGGTAATACCCGCCCAGCCGTGGCACCCATGTATCTCCAGCCCCTTCCCCCCACACACAGAGCAGTATGTCCCTGCATACAGACAGAGAGGGCACGGGGCAGAGTCTAGCAGGACTGAAGCAGGTCATAAAGGGCAAGGTGTTCCCAGAGGGTTGGAAGGCCTTGGAATGAGCTGGGCCTTTTCTTGTGAGTCAGTGACTGAAATGCATAGCTGATCCTGAGCTTCTTGAGACAGGGACCACATTTCACCAACTCCTCATCCTCAGAATCCAATGCTTTGCCTGTACATAGTATGTTTCCAACAGAAGTGTATTGCATTGGATTGGAATGGACTGAATTAGAGAGTCACACTCTTATTTCTTTCTACTCTGTACTTTTCCTTGCACTGTGCCTTTTATTGCTTTTTTTTTTCTCTTTCTTATATTATTGCTGACTTGTGGCTTGTGATATGTTTGGTTGCGTAGGGTTCGATTTGAACTTGCCAGATGAAGAAGTTTGGCTTGCAATGCTAATGTCTCTCCAGAGCTGGACAACTTTTCCTAGATGATCTGGCAAACCTTGCCATTTATTCCTGACATTGAAGACTGCCAGCCCACTGTTCTGGAATACAGAGTTAAAGAGTGCTGTCTCATTTTGTGACTTTAAGATAGACAAATTTGGTCCGGCGCCAGTGGCTCATACCTGTAACCCTAGCTACTCAGGAGGCTGAGTTCTGAGGATCACATGCCAGCCCGGGCATGAAAGTCTGTGAGATTCTTATCTCCAATTACCCACCAGAAAACAGGAAGTGGTGCAGTGGCTCAAAGTAGGAGAATGCTAGCTTTGAGCTGAAGAGCTTAGGGACAGTGCCTAGGCCCAGAGTTCAAGCCCCATGACTCCCCCCCACAAAAAACAAAATTGACAAATTTGTATCTCCCTTTATAATCTTGAAAATGCTTTTCTTCAGGTAGCTCTTAACATTGGACTTTCTCCTTCATGTCCTACAAGGCATGCATGTGTTCTGAAAACAGATTTGGCAAAGTGAATTGAGTGAAGAAATCCTGAATTTGTTCACCTCTTTTGCTATTTATTCTTAACTTCAGAAAGTAAGAAAATCTCTAGTGAGAAATTAATCAAAGGCTCTCTCTTAGGACCAAGGTACATTCTGCTATATTGCTTTCTAATAAACACCTGTCCCTCCCACTTAACATGATAAGTATGGCCTGAAGGAATACTACTTTTATTTCTTTTAACTAACTATTAGAAATTATTAACTTAGTAAGTATAAAACCCTAAGTTCAAACCCCAGGGGAAGAGGAAGAAGGAGAAGTCTAAAAATACTAAAAATTCGTGTGTGTGTGTGTGTGTGTGTGTGTGTGTGTGTGTGTGTGTGTGTGTTGTTACCGGGTATTGGATCCAGAGGTACACTCTACCACTTGAGCCATGTCCCCAAGTCCTTTTACCTTTAGTTTGTTTTTTTTCAGATAGTTTGTTTTATCACATGCTTTTTGCCCCAGCTGTCTTGGACCTTTATCTTCCAACCACTGCCTCCTAAATAGCTGGGATCACAGATATGACCCACCATACCCAGACAGTAGTGGACATTTAAGGGAACATCTCAGGCAATGAAATCCTCTGAATCTTTTCTATTGTTTTTGTTGAAGGAAAATTTATCTCTCCTTTGTTCTTTCTCAAAAAAATTATCAATGGGTAGGCTGCTCCAAATCTCATTTATCAAACAGAGATAAGGGGTGAGGCCCAGAAGGCTCCAGACTTGTAGTTAGACTTGTATGTGGGCTCAAGCAGTCCAGCTCAAATAAAAATTAAAAAAGAGTTCAGGAAAAGTTTATTTTTCTGCCCTCCATTACTGAAATGATCCCTTCCCTTAGGAAAAAAAAATGAGATCAGAAGCAAAGGAGATCAAGAAAAAAAAAGAAAGAAAATCAGAACCAAAGAATAATTAAAGTTACTATTAGTCTCTAAAGAAGTCATTAAATCATGAGGCAGGTGTGTGTGTGTGGCTGGGAGTGCCTATGCATGGGATGAGGTAGTAGATAAAAGGAAACAGAAAATAGTTGAGCCCATTGGCTCATACAAGAACAGTTCAAATCCCATGGCAAAGCCCATTACTTTTGCTGGTTTTGACTTGTTCCTGCATCCAGCTCTGTAATATGCCAGGAACAGAGAAAACAGGGTTCTTGGATTATTTTCCTGATATTCCTGAGTTTCTATCGCTCTTACTCTGAACATAACCCTTGGCTCCCAATCTTCTTCCTTCAAGCCCGCCCCCCTGAGCCTCTGCCTACCCTACCTTGAGCATCCCATACATTATTCCTCCCATTTGAAGGGAAGTCTTTCAGTCTGTTCACACTCAGATCCACACGTGAAGGGGCATTCCTACCACTATCAGTGCTCCACATCCCTTTCCTAAGGAAAGGCATCCTTTCAGTGAGAAAGGCAGGAAAGTACACTTCTCCTGGGTACTTCAACGCATCTGGGGCCCAGCTCCTACATCAGTTGCTAAACAAGATCATGCTCTACTACCGACTCACCTCTAGGACAGTCTACCAACTCCTTATTTGTCTGCGCTTGGTAGGTAGAATTCAAATGGTTTCCTCCCCTTCGGAGCCCTTTCTCTGTTCAGCACCTTTGTTCCCAGGGATGGGGCTTTGGGGACAAAATCCTGGTTGGCTCTAGTTAAGTATGTTGTTCAAGAAACAGAGCCAGAAGCTAGTAGTTTAAAACAACTTCATAGATGGGGGGCCCATCTACATGATGGCTGGAGTTCCTGGGAAGATGTATCTCTAATGAAGATCAATCTTCCTGCTCCGACCTTTGCCTCTACCCTGGCCCTGGAGATCAGAGATCGAGGCACCTCTGAGCTCTTGGTGAGTATCCTGTGGTAGAGACTCATGTGCCCCAGTTCCTGAAGAGGTCAGATTCCTCATACTTCAGGACTTTCTCACCAGATCCTTCTCCCCTTTTATTTTCTCTCATCTACATTGTTCCAGAATAATAAGAAATCGCAGGCACTGGTGGTTCATATAATCCTTACTACCCTAGAGACAGATCTGAGGATGACAGTTCAGGCCAGAGAGTCTGTAAAAGTATTGTCACCAACTAACCACCAAAAAGCTGGAAGTTGAGCTATGGCTCAATAAAGAAGAAAAACCACAAAGCTGGATGCCAGTGGCTTATGCCTCTAATCTTTTAACTACTCAAGAGGCTGAGACATGAGCTTCACAGTTCAAAGCCAGCCCAGGCATTAAAATCTGTGAGACTCTTATCCCTACTTAACTGAAAGTGGCCTTGAGGCTCAAAGTGGTAGACTGCTAGCCTTGAGCTGAAGAGCTTAGGGAAAGTGCCCAGGCCCTGAGTTCAAGTCCCACAACTGACCAAAAACCCAATAAGGCTCAAGGACAGTACCCACATCCTGAGTTCAAGCCCCAGAACTGGTGCACACACAAAGAAAGAGCAGGGGGGAGGGAGGGGAAAGGAAGAGGGAGGGAGAGAGAGAAGAGAGAAGAATAGGACAAGGATGAGGAAGACAAGGAAAATGAGGAGAGAAAAGGAGGAAGAGGAGAAGGAAAAAGAATGAGAACGAGTACAAGGAGAAGGGGGAAGAAGAAGGTGATGAGGAGGAGGAAGAGGAGGAAGAGGAGGAAGAGGGAGGAGGAGAAGGAAGAGGGGGAGGAGGAGGAGGAAAGGAGAAGATGAAGAAGAAGAAGAGGAGGAGAAGGAGGAGGAGGAGAGGCGGAAGAGCAGCAATCTGTTGCTGGACTGTGGGCAGCAGCTCTGGTTGCTCTCTTATACATTATAGGTGACAGGCGATCTGAAGGCTGGACAAGACTGAACATCCAGGAAACTTCACTCACTTGGCTGACAGTGGCTACAAGCGGTCCACAGGTCACCTGTTGATAATCAGAACACCTTCAGTTGTCTCCTTCAAGCAGCTGAGTCCCAAAGCAGTGTCAGGACAAAGCCACAAAGGTTTATGGTCTTGCTTTGTGTACTTCAGGTTTTGACCCAGAGAGTGATTCCTTACAAAACATTGGCAAGCTTTTTGTTGTTGCTGCTGCATTTTTGAAACCGTGGATAAAGTGCATGGAACTCAACTGTATCACTCCAGAAATCTTGGAACTTTCAGGTGTTTCTCCCACCTACTCCTCCCCTCCCTCACTCTGTGGGGGAAAAAAAAAACGGGATTAGAAATCAAATGATACATGCCTTCTGAAGTTCTTCTCTTGACTTGTATTTAAGAGTAAAAAGGAGTCAATAAAGCGGGGAAGATGCAGATTCAACAGAACGTGATTTTGAGAAGGCTGGATAATCTCTCCGTTTGAAAGGAATCTTGTAAAACACACACACACACACACACACACACACACACACACACACACAAATTGTTTGAAAGTGAATCTTGTAAAGCATCAAAGCACCACAGAGAACAAATGAGGTTTACACCAAAAATCCTACACCCCAATCTGGCCCCTTCCCCCTCAGTGGCTGCTGGGTTTAGCCCCAAGGCCAAGAAGCAAGAGAGTGGAGCTTTTCTCTGCAGAGAACGAGGACCCAGCAAGGGATATCTCTGTTCTAGCCAGCTCCTTCCCCTAAAACATGGTTGTACCTCTCTCTAGGGGCAATGGAAATAGAAATGGGCAGGAAAACACCATTGTTCAATCTCTTCCTGTGTGGCCCAAAGTAAAAAATCTTTCTCTTGCTCAGGGCTGTGCCTATAAGAAGTTAAATATTGTACATGTAGTATGGCAGCCTGCAATGGTAATACCAGCTGAAGCAGGAGGCTTGTTAGCACACAAGAATTCACAATCAGCTTAGGCAACACAAGACGACCATAGATGTGGATACATGTATGCATATATACACACACACATATATATATATATACACATTCATGTATAAATATTATACTTGTTTATAAGTGTTTCTATGTAGATATAAAGATATCGTCTTATATGTAATTAGTTATGTATGAATGTGTAGGTATACATGCATATTGTGTGAATCCTTTCCCAGTTTATACAGGACAATGCATGGATTAGTAAAGGGAAGTAGGAAGAGAAACACTTCCTTTTCTTTTTCATTTGTATGCATTTATTTTAATGTAGTTAGAGGGGCTTGAATGAAGGAGCCTGGGCCCTGTCCAGTAGCTTTTTTGTTCAAGGCTGGTTCCAGCTTTTGTTGGTGGTAAACTGGAGATAAAAGTCCCATGTAGGGGCCGGGAGCTTGGCCTAGTGGTTAAAGTGCTTGCCTAGCATGCACGAAGAGCCGGGTTCGATTCCTCAGTACCACATACATAGAAAAAAGCCGGAAGTGGTGCTGAGGCTCAAGTGGTAGAGCTCTTGTCTTGAGAAAGTCCAAGGACAGTGCTTAGGCCCTGAGCTCAAGCCCAGGACTGGCAAAAAAAAAAAAAAAAGAGTCCCATGTACTTTCCTTCCTGGCTGGCTTCAAACATCAGTCTTCAGATATCTGCCTCCTGAGTAGCTAGGATTACAGGAGTGAACACTGGTCTCCAGCTTGGAACACGTTTTACACTGGTATGATTTTTTTTTAAGTTATCTCCTAGGAAGTTTGGGAGACAAAATCCAGAAGTGCTGGTCACATATTGTGGGGACTTCTCCAGGGTTATCCCTTCCTCTGGGAAAGGAGATTGTTTTCCCTGGTTCTTTTGGACGGGGAAACCAAAGTTAGGATGCACTGGTGACACAGACATTTCACTTTAGCAAGTGGAAGCAGGTGGCCCCCAGCTTCTAAACCTTCAAAAGTGACTAGTGGTCCCCAGACACCTTCCCTCCAGAAGCAGCCAGCCCCTTGGGTCACCCACAGTTCATGAAGCTGACATTTGTAAACTTGCCACCATAGCCATCATTAGATAGGAAGGGGGTGGGTGGAGTGAGGCAGAGAGGGGCCATGGGGGAAAGGGAAAAACCTCATCCATGACAAAGAGAGAGACAGAGACAGAGACACAGAGAGACAGCCTCATCCTGGGCTCCTCTGGGACCAAGCATTGCATTCAGACTTTTCAGAAAATAGGGTCAGGCATGTCTTGTGACCTGAGACCCCAGAGCAACTCTGTTCCCCATAATTATCTAATACAGCACTCTCCCTGCCAAATACAATGAAACAATTTGTCACTTCAATTAACTGTCAGTCAACACTGAGGCTTTTTCAACAGGCCAGCGCATGTGTTTGGAGAGCTTGTCAGTGAAGACTGTCTCGCCAGACCCATAACCATGGAAAATGGAACCTTTGTTAATGCTGTGCTTAGAAAAGTAAATCCATTCAATCTCCCTCTTCTCACTCTCTCTCTCTCTTTCTCTCTCTCTTTTTTTTCTAAATGCCTTTGGCTTGGAATTTGCACAAGGAACTGAATTGCTCTTGCTCAGAGCCTTAAATGACTGGCCAAAGGATTTGCATGAGGAAGCAGAAATTAATTATTCTTTTCGAGGCTCTTTCCCCTCATTTTCTGTAATTCTGTGTTTGGAAGTGAGATTACACCCTGCATTACCAGCACTCAGGGCTCAGGAGGGGAAGTGAGGCCTGGGGTGGGCGGAAAACAGCCTGGCTTTGCCTATTCCATTCCATTCATGCCTCAGCCTCTCGGCTAGTTGGCCCCAGGGACAGCCAGTCAGACCATGCCTCTCTGCTCTCTGCTCTACTTGCAGGAAGGGAGCTACCTCTGAACTTCTAAAGGATGAGGAAAGGAACAGGGACAAGCCTATGGGAAAAAGGGCCACTTCTAGACAGGTTCCAGGGCTGTAAGGTCCTGTCAGGAGACAAGACTGGGCTTCTTTCCTGAGAAGATACTTCTATATGGGAGGACAAGGTGTCCTCCATGCTGGGGACAGGGAACCTTCCATGGAGGGCAGGGGAGGGACCTTCTCTATGTGAGAGTCAGAGACCTCTTTCATGTAGGGGTCAGGAAGCACCCCCTTGTAGGAAACAGAGGGTCTCATCCATGTCGGGTGGAAGGGGACAGAGACCTCATTTATACAAAAGACAGGACTCCACTACATGGAAGGACAAACTGGAAATCCATGCAGTAGTGGTTTCCCAGAATTAAGTCTAATGCTAAATCCTCTAATCTAGCAGCAGATCTGGCCAAGCTGAGTGTCTGCTAGAGGTTGAGAATGGTGTTGCTATACCACAATGTGCCAGTAATGAAGCCAGAGGCCTCACACAGTAGGGGAAATTAGAGTTTGAAGGTGGAAATTGGTGGTCAACAAAAAAAGCATCCCCTCTGCTAGTGTTAGGTATGGCATTTCATATCTTGATAGCTTTCATTATGAATTCTTACTACATTCTCTAATAAGAAAATTAATATATTTTAATGTTATGTACAGATTTCATATGTGTTGGTCAGTTTTATCCCACTGAAGACATATATGAACTCCTACAAACTCTGACCAGCCCCATAACAAACAGGAAGCTGGAATCCATTGCTTTCTTATATAAGGAGTGATACTTTTCCCTCCTTCCAGCCCCAGGAGGCAGAGCCACCAAGCAAAACATATAGATTTTTCCTGGCATTGAAAGTGTGTCCCAAGAGCATTTGAGAAAGAAAAAAAAAGTCTCTGAAGACTGTCAAACCAAAAATCTCAGTGTTTCTCCAGGCACATCTGGATCAAAGCCACATGTATATGCTAGATGAATGCTCTGCCACTGAGCTATCTCAACCTTCCAGGCACACTGGAGACCTTCAGGCTGACTCTGGCAAATGCTATAAGAATCATTCGTTCCATTCCCTTTCTTCCTGCTTTCTTCCTTTTTCTCTCCTTTTCCTCCTTTCTCCTCCACATGTCTTTTTCTGTTTCTTCTCCTACATTTTCCTCATCAGTTCTATCTGGATATTTTCTTCTCTTATCCTTCCTAATGATTTTTGGCGTTTTCTCTTTTTCCTCTTGGAGCACAAAAAAATTCAGAACATCCCTTTAGGTTGGAATGTACAGAATGATTCTCTCTCTTTCTCTCCCCTCCCCTCCCCCCTCCTTTCCTCTTCTCTCCTCTCCTGTCTTCTCCTCTCCTCTCCTTCCCTTCCCTCTCCCTTTTGTTTAGTATGCTAACACTGGGGTTAAACAAAGGCCTTAAATTCTCACTTGTCATTTCCACCCAAGGCTGACACTGTACCACTTGAGCCACACTTCCATTTCTACTTTTTTGGGGGGTAGAGACTGGTTAATTGGAAACAAGAGTCTTCAGTTTATCTGCTTAGGCTGGCTTCCAATCCTCCTGAGTAGCCTAGAATTACAAGCATGAGTCAACAGAGCTAAGCCCCATCTCTCTCTCTCTCTCTCTCTCTCTCTCTCTCTCTCTCTCTCTCTCTCTCTCTCTCTCTCTCATACATTATAGATATGGAAACATAAGCCATGGTGAGAAGTTTTAAATTTAGTCATTGTCAAATAAATGCGTCAGTGTGCAAGTACCAGATATTAACCTTGTCCATTTCTCCAAGTGTCATCAAGTCTGTCACACTCCAAGACACAATGTGCTTTCTCCATCCAATTCAGGTGCAAGTCTCCAGGCCTGATTAGGAAACTAACAGTGAGGAAAAAAGCACTACTATCTGCCCTCAAGGAAGTCCGCTGTGAAGAATGTAGCCACAAGGAAAAAAATACATTCCTTTCCAAACAAAAACTCTAAAGGTGAAGGTCACTCACTTCGAGAAGGTCCACATTTGCCCCCAAATGTGCTAACAATTAGCAAGATTATTCTGGAGTACTTTCAGAGAAAAAGGAAAGATATAAGAGCAGCTTCCAAAATATACTTCCCAGTAATTCTATCTTTTCCAAGGGATTCATTTCCAGTGAGCCCAGTCTTTAATGTCTATCACATTTTACTCGAATTGTGAACTATTAAAAAAAGTCAACCATACCCTGAGTATAGGAAAATTAGCTTAAGAAAAAATAATATTCCCTTGCCATTGGAAAACTAGCAATGATTGGAAGTGCTATGAAAAGTATGCCAGTCCCCACACTGAAAGCAATTCTGAAAGCAGCATGCTTTTATTATTTTTTGAAAATTATCCCTAGTGATTCTTTTTTTATTGTAATTAATAAAAGGGTTACATGATATTTGCCAGATAGAAGGTGCATTAATTCACATACATTGATACCCTTTCACATGTCTTGGTACCCATTACCCTCCCCCCCACCCCTCCCACCCGTCTTGGTTTTCCCCCCTTCCCTATCAAATTTCAAATAACCAAATACAAATAAATTCAATATATCAGATAACAAAGTGAGATACTGTAACAATATGAGATAACCAAGGGACAGCAAATATCCCTAGTGATTCTACAGAAGGGCTCGGTCAACATGTCACTTTGTGAGCACAACGTATCTTAATCAATGTCACCCCTTTAATTGTTTTCTCCTATCTCTCCCAACCCCATTCACCCCCTCAATATTCCTAGTTCCATTTTCATGTAAGTGCAGTCAATGACCTCACCCGCCTCACACATAGCTCATGTTCCAGCTTTCCTGCTGTTCACTTTGTTAAACTGTAAGATTGTTGTTCAAAGGAGTTACACCATTGGAGATATATATATATATATATATATATATATATATATATGTAAGCATATACAGAGCACACACACACACACACACACACACACACACACACACATGTTAACTCAAATATGGTATTTGCAAAAGCAGAAGTTTCTAGAGAAATCAGATCTGTAGGATCAGAATTACCGGATGTGACGGTCTTCTGCACACATGGCTGTGGAATGGAGACAAATGCTAAAGCCCAAATGTGCAAAAGTAAAGATCTAATCACAGCCAGCAACACACAAATACAAGGTCTAACTTTGGGGTAGTCTGTTCTTTCTCAACTCTGGGACCTGCAAGCATGTCTTACCTCCCCCCACTTCTCCCTCAATTCCCTGCTGACCTGCTCTCCCTCCCCTAAATCCCCTTCATTTTGTTGACACCCGCCATGTTTAACCTTTCACCTCCTGCAGCCTTTGCTATTTGCTCCTTGGGAAATGCTGTGGCACAATGACACTGTTGCCCTCTCTCCTGGTCACTTCCCAAAGAAAGGCGCAGAAAGAACCCTTTGCTGAATGAGCTTTCTGTGCAGTCATAGGCCAGGGGGCTGCATCTAATCCCATCTCCACGCAGCACAATTTAGAAGCAATCGCCAACCAAGCCGTTGCAGCCACAGTAGGTTCTCTCTTGCCTGGGAACATGATCTTTCCAGCAGGAGTTTTTCATTCTCTTCTCCTGCCCCTAGACAATCCCAGCTTTCCTCCCCATGGCAATTCTGCTTCTAAGCCTAGGAAGGAGGAACTGTGTTAATTGGGAATGGTATCTGCCCTCTGCAGTGAATTCAGGGACTACATCCAATCTGTCACACAGGAAAAATGAAAGGGGCATTTCAGGAGGGAATAAGTCAAGCAATGACCAAGTGTTCATCCTGGAGTTGAACCTGCACAACCCAGTTCCCCTATCATGCTTGGATGCCTTCATGCTACATGTATTTGGGTAATCAAGGCTTGGGGGGAGGGGGTTACTTCCATTTTACTCCAGCTTTCTCTGGTTTTAATCATGAAATGTCCAAAACTTGGAATAAGTACCATTTCTCTTGAGTGACTCCACAGAGTAAACATTTTATATAAGTACCATTTCTCTTGAGTGACTTCACAGAGTAAACATTTTATATACAATTTATCCAGAAATCTAGAGATGATTTTCTGAAACCAGCTCAATGCAAATCTACCATTCTTCTGAGAAACTGAATAAAAGCTTCTCAGAAAGGGAAATAGTACTGCTTAAAACATACAAAATGTCACTGAACTTGGCATAAATTTATCTATATATAATTATATATAATTTACATCTAAATTAATAAGCACAGTTAAAGACAAAAATAATCCAATGGCATTTGTTTATCCAAAAACCTAGAGATAATTGGCAGAAGTCAGCCCAAATTCAAAGTCACCATGCTTTGAACAACTAATTTACAGTTTAACAAAATGAATACTAAGAAGCTGGAACATGTATTATCAGAGAGATGAAGTCAATAAGGTTGAGAGACGTAGGCAAATGAATATAAGAAAGATAGGCAAAATAGCCATAACAGTCAGTGCATGTATATGAACATAGAACCGGATGCAGAGAAGTTTATCTCTGGTAATCAGAACCAGGAAACTGAGGGGGTGGGGTTGGGAGAGAAGGGGAGAATGAGAGAAGGGATTTCATTGATTAAGATGTGTTTATTCATAAACTAACTTGTTAAATTGAAATCCCTTTGAACAACTACTAAAGGATAATTTAAAAACCTTAAAAGAAAATCACCAAAACAGCTTGGTACTGGCACAAGAACAGGCCCGAGGATCAATGGAATAGAACTGAGGACCCAGAAATCAACTCACAGACCTATGGCCACATAATCTTTGATAAGGGAGCCAAAAAAATAGAATGGAAGAAAGATAGCCTCTTCAACAAGTGGTGCTGGCAGAACTGGTTAAGCACCTGCAGAAAACTAAAGTTGGATCCTTCTTTGTCACCCTGCACCAGGATTAACTCCAAATGGATCAAAGACCTGGAGGTAAAAGCAGATACACTGACAATTTTACAAGAAGGAATAGGAGATTCACTAGTTCACCTTGGCACAAGTCAAAACTTTCTTATTAAGGACCCAGAAACACAACAAATCAAAGAAAGTCTGGATAAGTGGGACTTCATTAAATTGCAGACCTTCTGTATGGCAAAGGACATAGCTAGCAAACTAACTAGAAAGCCTACAGAGTGGGAGAAGATCTTCACTAACCATACGACAAAGGCCTCATATCTAAAATATATCAACAGCTCAAAAAATTGAATTTCTCCAAAACAAATCTTCAAAGAAACAACCATCCCATTAAAAGATGGGCCAGGGTAGGGGGTGTGGGGGGGGGAGGGAAATGGGTACCAAGACATGTGAAAGGGTATCAATGTATGTGAATTAATGCACCTTCTATCTGGCAAATATCATGTAACCCTTTTACTAATTACAATAAAAAAAATTGCAAAAAAAAAAAAAAAAGATGGGCCAACGACTTAAAGAGAGTCTTCTCTGAAGAAGAAATAAGAATGGCCTATAGACAATGAAGAAACGCTTGAATCTCTGGCCATAAAAGAAATGCAAATCAAGACAACTCTGAGATTCCACCTCAGAATGGCCATGATCAAGAAATCTAATAACAACAGATGCTGGAGGGGATGTGGCCAGGAGGGATCACTACTACACTGTTGGTGGGAGTGCAAACTCGTTCAACCACTATGGAAAGCAGTATGGCAGTTCCTCAAAAGACTAAACATAGAACTCCCCTATGACCCAGCAATTCCACAACTTGACATTTATCCAATTGTCCAGAAACAAGGGTATACTAAATCCACTAGCACAATGATGTTCATTGCAGCACTATTTACCATAGCAAAGATATGGAACCAACCCAGATGCCCCTCAGTTGATGAGTGGATATACAAGATGTGGTATTTATACACAATGTAATTCTATGCTGCTGTCAGAAAGAATGACATCGTCCCATTTGTAAGGAAATG
This sequence comes from Megascapheus bottae, assembly GCF_031878675.1. Lineage (NCBI taxonomy): Eukaryota > Metazoa > Chordata > Mammalia > Rodentia > Geomyidae > Megascapheus > Megascapheus bottae. Next base: position 1,882,644 of record NC_143528.1, on the reverse strand, counting down.
GAAAGACTTAGAAAAGATCATGTTAAGTGAAGTAAGCCAGACTCAAAGGAACTTAGGCTCAATGGTTTCCCTCATTTATCATAATCAGTAGAAACCGTGGGCTCTCCTAACAGAGATTTGCAATAGAGCAAAACCTAGATACATAAGGCCATATAGTATGATGCTAAGTGAAAGGACCTCTAGGATATAGAGACAAAAGCCATATAATGAGTGATGGTTGGTCCTTAATGTACTATGCTATCTCTCATGTCTTTTGCTGTCCCTTGGTTATCTCATATTGTTACAGTATTTTACCTTATTATCTGATATATTGTATATATGCATATTTGGTTATTTGAAATAGTATAGGGAAGGGGGGAAAACAAGATGAGAGGTGGAGGTGGGGGGAGGGGACCAAACAATGAGAAAGGGTATCAATGTTTGTGAAGTAATGCACCGTCTATCTGGTAAATATAATGTAACCCTTCTATTAATTACAATAAAAATTATATGAAAAAAAATCAAACCTTAGCACCAACAAATTGTTTAAAATGACTACTATTGTCTTAGTTTTCTACACCCAATTTTAGGGAGTTATTGTTTCCTTTTCCTTATTGGTCATGGGGCTTGAACTCAAGACATAGGTGCTGTCCCAGAGCTTTTCTACTCAAAACCAGCCCTCTGCCACTGAGCACAACTCTATTTCTGTTTTTCTGATAGTTACTTGGACTTAAGAATCCCAACACTCTCCTGCCTGGGCCAGGTTTGAATTGCTGTCCTCAGGTCTCAGCCTCCTAAGTAGCTAGGCTTACAGGCATGAGCTACGGGTGCTGAGCCCAATTTAGGCTTTCAAATGACATTCCAAAGAATGTTATGCTCAATTGCTATTTTCTATGAGACACACTGAGACAGTTGTGAAATTTTCCAAAATGCTTTATATATTTTTTCAAAATGTTACCAAATATTTACTTGATAAAAATGTTAAAGTAAGACCTGTATGAAACTGTGCGCATGCCTGTAATGTTAGCTACTTGAGAGGCTGAGATCTGGAGATCATGGTTCAAAGCCAGCTTGAGAAGTCAAATCCAAGAGACTCTTATCTCCCATTAATCATCAACCTCCCCCCACAAAACCCACAATTAGAGGCATGGCTAAAGTGGTAGAGCACCAGCTGTGGGGAAAAAAGCTAAGAATGTGAGGCCTCAGTTTACATAAAGGGGGCTTTAGATGTATAAAATGATGATTGATTCATGAATCCTTAAAATGTATTTTGTCTGAATTAAAAAAAGAACCCACCCTTACCATCCTATTAAAACACAAACAAAAGCTGCTACGATTTGACTCAAAACTGCTTAAAAAGCAGCAATGTAGTCTTAGCACACATACTGTGTGTGTGTGTGTGTGATTTAATTGATCTCAAATTGAAAAAAAAAAAACCTACCTTAGCCATTTTTAATCTTCATTACTAAGCCTGATTAAATAAGTACTTACTCAAAGATATTTGTTATCATAGAAAGAAAGACTTTATAAAGATTTTAAGTACCAGGTACTGATAGCTCATGCCTGAAATCCTAGCGACTCAAAAGGCCAAGTTCTGTGGATCACAGTTCAAAGCCAGCCCAGGCAGCAAAGTCCTTGAGACTTTTAACTCCAATTAACCATCAGAAAACCAGAAGTGGGATAGAGAGCTATCCTTGAGCAAAAGAGCTCAGGGCAACACCCACACTCTGAGTTCAAGCCCCCCATGACTGACAAAACAGAAAAAAAAAGTAAGTACTAGCTTCACTGTAATGGAGTTGGGAGAGAGAATGAGCTCAACTGTACCTCCTTATTCATGACTCTAATTGGCTTGATAACTGGTGAAAAGTTGTGGGCACTCAGTGACTGGGATTCTGGTTAACCTGACTTAAAAGGATTTTTGCTGAAGAAAATCCTGGTTGGATGATCAGACACTACCTTAGAGTAGGTGAAAACAAGACACTTACTAAACTGTCTTATCATAGATTTTTTTTTCTAAATCTGAAATTTACAAGAAATAACAGGTGGGACTTAGAAAAATAAGGTTCCGAAGCCTGATTAAAGCGTAGTCAGTCAAGCAAAGCATCTTTGCCAGCTCTATAAGGCCACAAATGAAATCAGGCTAACCTATCTTATTGTGTAAAAGAACTCCATTTTGTCTGGCAGGAAGCCTCTTTTATTCAGTTTTGTAGAAACTTTTCTTCTGTTCTGAAGCAGAGACCTACCTGTGTGACAACACATTTCTAGGAAAGGATTGTACAGTCTAGCAGACAACAATCTTGCAAAAAAAAAAAACATTAAATAACTGACCACCCTAGCAGCTTCCCAGAACAGCTCACTGAACTAAAATTACAAATTATCAGCAGTACAATCCAGCTGCATCTTATGTGCCTTAGAACACAGCACTAGCCCCACTCAGGGACAATTCTGCCTTTGGTATCAGGTTCATTGCCTTTCTTAAAAAGTAAATAAACGTTTACCTCCTTGTTTTGCTACCTTTGTGGTAAATTCTTTTACACTCCATGTACAGGCCAAAGTCTCCCTAGCAAGTGCTAGTGGTCCACACTGTCGGAAATTTTGCATATTCCACTTAATGAACTCCACCATAGGACAAAGCTTCAAAAAGATTTGGTAAAATTTGACTCTGTTTTGCCAGTCCTGGGGACTGAACATTGTCCTTTGACTTTTATTTTGACATTTTAGAGGAAAAGGCATTCGTTGGGCCCTGAGCGCACTTCCCTTGGCTTGGAACCCCAAACCCCAGAGATGAGTGTGTCCTTACACTTGCAGGGAGATCTATCAAGGGAGATGCCCCTTTGTCAGACCTCTTCTTAATTTGGAATTCTCTCCACAGAAAGTTCCAGAAAGGCAAACTTGGAAAGAACATATATGGTCAATTACTATTTTGGCTGTACTTCTGTAAATAATTAGTCCAAAGTGTAATGAGATCGAATTCGTTTTGTAAACAAATCAAGCTTCCTCTGATTATCTTTGGTAGATAGGAGAGTGATTTTAGAGAGAAGCCTTATGTTTCAGAAGAAAATCATCATGTACCCAATATTAGACTGTAGCCCTGGTTTATTTTTTTTTTTGATGTCTTATTAACTACTTGAAATCTGGCCTGAATTCTGAGTTCCAATTTCCTCCTATATCTGGCTATGACACTTCAAACTAATATTTCCAATTTTCTCCCACTCTTCTGCCTTGGAATCACATAGATTAAAGCTGGTTTCCTTCTTGAAGGCTAGAAGCTGAGGCTATATATCTTGCTATGGACTTCAGCAAAATCATTACAATAGCTAATGTATGACTGGACAATATTTGGGACCAAACTGAAGGCCAGGAAAATCTCAGACTGCTACTCACTGTCCTCAATCTCACTGAAGATGCTTCAAGCACTGAGACCTCTTTTTACTCTCTGCCCTCTGGACTCAGAAACACATTAATGCTATGGTTTGTCCACCTACTAATCTCTGCTTTCCTTTATTGTCCTGTAATCTAAACTTTCCTCAACAAAGGCTCAGTGGCCTCTATCACACAAATGATATCCTTTTTACCAAGCCGCCACAGGGCATGAAGCTGATTGTTAATGAACAAAAAAGAACTTAGATTGTTCAAGAGAAAGGTGAGCCAGACAGGCCCTGATGGCTCACACCTGTAATCCTAGCTACTTAGGAAGGTAAGATCTTAGATCCCAGTTCAAAGCCAACCTGAGCAGACAAATCTAAGAGACTTATCTCCAAGTAACCCATTTAAAAGAAAAGCCAGAAGCGAACATGTAACACAAGAGGTAGAGTATCAGCCCTGAGTTTAAAAGCCAGGCAAGATCATAAGGCTCTGAGTTCAAGCCCTAGTACCAGCCCTCTACCCACAAAAACGTGGTAGAAAGTGGAGCTCACACAGTTGTACCACCTGTGACTTTACGGCCTGGACGTGAGAGGAAACGAATTCTGTTAAAAGGTTAATAAAGCAAGGTCCAATGGTGAAGAGAAATGAACTAGACAGTAGAAGTCCCAAGAAGTCTGCCCAAGAAGGGCAAAGCCAGGACATCCATGACCAGGTATTTTCCCAGGATAGCCATCCTTGGATGGTTTGTTTTCTAAGTTGAAAGCTTAATAGGTTAATTATAAAAGTTAATTTGAAAAGTTGTCCAGTTTTATAAAACAGCTCTTGGGTGGCAGTGAACTTCTCTCTTTTGTAGGATTCTGGCTACTGAAGAGTTTATTTATTCCTGCTAATCTGTGATGTAATATCATCAGCCACTTTTGGTGGCCAGTTTTTATAGACCACAGAGGAAGAAATTTTATTTTTTTCCTATTTTACTTTCTATAGCTGGCATACTTTTGAGGTCTATTAGCAAAGATATGAGCTAGATGACCTTTCTGATTTTAAGAAGCTGAGATCATCTGGGTTTTCTGTTTGTTTGTTTAGTGTTTGTTTATTTGTGGCTTGCTTGCTTGCTTGCTTCTTTTCTAGCTAAAGAAACAGTAGATGGTAGACTAGGATGTGAGTTATTGTCCTCTTAGAAGGCAGATTGGCGTGGGCATTAGCTCAGGTAGCCACCTTGGTAAACCAGTTCTTTATAACCTTCCAGCTTTAGTTACTTTTGAAAGGTTGGCACAAGTAGCTCCATTTGGAATTTGATAACTTCCCCTCTTGTTTGAACACCTTTCTCCAAAACACTTATCTTTGAATTGCCCCTTGTTGTCAGGGTAAGATCTGTCCCAGTAGGTCTTTTCTAGTTGCTACGATGTGCATTCTAGTTGGTTTGATCATCAAGTTGGAAGGGAGTGACACACAGCTCAGAAGGATATCAATGTCCATAAGAATCCATTTAACCAAATTTAGGTAGCAACATTGTTTAGAAGATTCTTAGGTTAGTTTTAAATGGAATTCAATTTTAAATCCAATTTTGTCTGTTTTACAAGTGAGGTCCTAGCATTTTAAGAATACCACAGAGGCTGAGAGTGTGGCCTAGTTGTAGATGCCTGTCTAGCATGCACAAAGCCCTGGGTTTGATTTCTCAGTACCACATGCACAGGAAAGCCAGAAGTGGTGCTGTGGCTCAAATGGTAGAGTACTAGCCTTGAGCTGAAGAGCTCAGGTACAGTACCTAGGCCTGGAGTTCAAGCCCCATGACTGACAACAACAAAACATTATGACCAGTATAGTATTGGACAGATGGTCTGGTGATTTTTATCGCATGCAGCATTTTAGAATAGTTATAGCTGGCAGTACTACACCAACACTATTAAGCTCTCCTTGTTATAGTTAGGAACACATGCAGACACATCTACATACATCACTACTAATTTTAGTTTTGAGAAAACCTATTGTTTTTCCCTATGTCATGTATTATACAGGAGAACTTGTTGCACAGATGCCATGCATGAATATTAATTTAGGCTTTATGTTTGGATTTAAATTTTTACTCTTCGACAAGGAAAGCTAATAAGTAAATGGCCTGACTAACATCAAAATTGTAGCTTTCTTACGCTAAGGACAGTACAGCATTTCCTGTTGTCGCTCCTGGCACATAGAGGTGTTTTGCTTCTACAAAGTCTGATAGGGTGGCACCCCTGTAGTGGGCAATGGCTGTTCAGTGTTGTAGCTCAGTGGCAGACAGCGTCTACTAGTAGTGTAGCTCCAGTGCCAGCTGCTGCTGTAGCCTTCTCAGGAATTCCTTACAAGGAATTCCATGAATGAGGGGGAGTGACCATGAGGAACTTACTCAGAAGAGAAGTATCATCCTCAAAGGCTGTTGCTGCTACTGTTGCTACTGTGTGTTTGTTGTGTGTTCTCTTATTCTGTCATCTGCCCTCTCACTTTCCCCAGATAGCCCTCTGTCTAAGTAGCTCTGAATCTAGGGGTTGCTCTGGGTTATGCTCTAAAGAGCTATCCCTACTAAAATTACATGTTTCAGAAGAGAATACCTCTCTGGTTGGGCTGCACAACATTCTGACTGGTTGTTAATTCCTGAACAGGTCTCTTCTGCAAACCCAGGGACATGAAAAGGTTATCAAAACTAGAGGACAATCCAGGGGGCAGAGGCAAGATGTTCTGAAATAATGTCTCCTTTACATCTGGTTTCAGCCTTCTAGCCAAGATGCTGTCCAAGGGCACTAGACCCAAACTAATTTACATTTCTGGGAAAACAGTGTCTGTGTCCCAAATAACTTTGTGTTTTAATGAATATCTACGAAGAACAGCACTCTTAAACTGCTTTTTTAAATATAACAGTTTACCAAAAATATATCTGTTAATAGGCCCTTGCATTGTAAAAGAGTTAAATTAAAATTGTTTATGATAGAATGAAACAGACTGAGATGCTTTGTTAAAATAATAACATATTAAGATCAAATTATAAGCCCCAGTGATACAGCCCCAATAGCCACTTGTGTTTTAAAATGACAACTTTTTTTAGTTCAGAGTATAAGAGTTAATTTCTGAATGCATGAATTTTAGTTGGGCTGAAGGAGATAAGCGATTTTTAAGAGAAGGCAACAGGTTTTATATACTTAATGGTAATAATAGTTTAATACCCCTTCTAAAAATGTTTACAAATACCTACATATACACAAAAAAGTTTCAAATTAGACATTCCAGGACCAAAATAGGCAATGAAATTGAGCTCAAAATGGAAATCAGCCATAATAGTCAACCTATTGTTTTCTACAATTCCAAAAGAAAAGAAAGTTTGTGCCCAATATTTCATAGATTGCTATAAAAACAATGCCTATAAAGAAATACATTAATTTGGAGAACTCTCAGCTATTTTCACCACAGAACAGTTACAATTCTCCCTGAGGACAAGTTAGACCTCCTGCTCCCGTGCCAGAGCCATCATGGTATGTGAAGTCTGGCCTTTGGAGAGGGCACTGCTGCCGCCACTGCCACTGGTGGCAACCTCCACCCTACATCCTCACCATTTTCCCGTCTTCTCCCAGCAAGTGGGGAAAACTCACTTTTTCCCCCAAAGATCATTTAAATATATGGAAAAACTATGTTGTACTCAATGGATAAGCACAAAACAAACCCAGAACACAGAAGCAAATGAGAAGTGTTTTTGTTTGGATACACACACACACACACACACACACACACACACACACAGACATGCATGAGTCTAAGAGCAAAACATACTTTCCCTTGGAGCAGAGAGTAGAAGAGCAGTCTGTCTAGCAAGATACAGAGGTGATACAGAGTAATAGGTGACCAGGGGAAAGAAAATAACAAGGCTTAATTGGGGTGAGGGGGACATAATAGAGATTCGGGAGAGTGGTGTTTTACACATGGACATCAAATGTTTAACTTGAGTATTTAAGGGATAAACAACCAGAGAAGGATGAGCAAGGGCCCTTGAAATGGAGAGAAGGTGAAGAGCTTAAAGGAAGGATAATTACCTGTGAGATCCTGGAAGAACAAGGGCACATGCCCCTGAGCAATTGGAAGAAGGAGGATGGCTGGAAATCAGTTTGGATTGTGCAAGTCAGACAGATAAGAGCCTAGGATCATCTAGAATATCAATGGAATCTTCTGTTTCAAGAAATAAAAGCAGCTGCAATTGACACCTCCTCCCCCAGAGGTCCTGACCCTGAAAGAGACAGGAAGGAATTGTGGTAGAAAAGATCAAGTTGTAAAATGGCGCTAGGATTAAAAATAATGTTTTGAAGACAGATTTCTCCATCTAACCATTTGTAAGTCAGCCATGTAATAACACAAAGGAAAATTTGAATATAAAAATTTTCCCCATGTCAGTGATGAATCTGAGGGGATGGAAGTGATTCGTTCTGTGTTGGTGGATGGTTTCTGGAGTCCTATGTCTCCTTGAGAGGTCCCACCAGAAGAAAAGAAGCTCAGAGCTGGAAGTGTGGCCTAGTGGTAGAGTGCTTACCTAGCAAGAATGAAAGCGTTGGATTCAGTTCCCTAATACCACATACACTGAAAAACTGGAAGTGGTGCTGTGGCTCAAATGGTAGAGCAGTAGCCTTGAGAAAGCTCAAGGACAGTGCCCAGGCCGTGAGTTCAAGCCCCAGGACAGAAAGAAAGAAAGAAAGAAAGAAAGAAAGAAAGAAAGAAAGAAAGAAAGAAAGAAAGAAAGAGAGAGAGAGAGAGAGAGAGAGAGAAGGAAAGAGAGAGAGAGAGAGAGAGAGAGAGAGAGAGAGAGAGAGAGAGAGAGAGAGAGAGAGAGAGAGAGAAAGAAAGGAGAAGGAAAGGGAAGGAAAAGGAAGGAAAGGAAAAAAAGGAGGCTCAAAGTCCATTGGAGACTACATCTGGATGTTCCCTCTGAAGGAGTCTCCTTCTAATTCCAAGTCCGAGGTTGTGCCAGCACTGGGATGTGGCTGTCCAAGGTGAAAGGACCCCTCTCAGTTTAGGAGGAGTCCTGACTATACCTGACCAGAAAAGGGAAGATAAGGGGGCCTCAACACCAGTACCCAAACTCCTTCCAATGGAGCAGAAATGATGTAATCCAGGGAGTCAATAAGAGGCTTTGAAACTGCAAGGGTGAGAATAGAGAGGTCCCATTGGTTCTGGAAGTGGAGACTTGAAATTAAACAAGAGATATTATTTAGTCATCAATGCATATAATCTTCAGTGTGACTATATTGGGACATATATGTAAGATAATCATAGGAATCATGTATATAATCACTCAAGTCAGAATAAGCATCTATTCAGACACATCTTCACACAAGTCTTTGATAAGGGATCTCAGACTTGTCAAAATTTGAAGTAGATGGATTTTGGTTTGCTTGTTTGGATGAATAGATGGATAATTTTTGAAATTTATTTCCTTTTACTGTTTTGTTTGTTTGTTTTTGCAAGTCCTGGGCTTGAGCTCAGGGCCTGAGCAGTGTCCTTGGGCTTTCTCAAGACTAGAGCTCTACAGCACCACTTCTGGCTTTTTTCTATGTATGTGGTACCAAGGAATTGAACCCCCATCTTTGTGCATGCTAGGCAAGCACTCTACCACTAGGCCAAACTCCCGGCCCTTACTGTTTATTTTTGAAAATTGAACTCGAGGCCTTACTCATGCTATACAAGTACTCTATCATTGAGTTATAGCCCCAGTCCTGCAGTAAGTGTTTTTGGTTTGGGTTTTTTGCTGGTATTCATGGACTTTCCTGTCCAGGCTGGCTTTGAACCATGTTCCACAGCTCTCAGCCTCCTGAGTATCTAGGATTACTGGTACAATCTGTAGCTTGAACTCAGGGCCTGGGCACTATCCTTGAGACTAGCACTCTATTACTTGAGCCATATCACCACTTCTGGCTTTTTCTGTATACATAATACCAGGGAATCCAACCCAGGGCTTCATGTATGCTAGGCGAGCACTCACCACTAGGCCACTCTCCTGGCCCCCTGAAGTAGGTTTTTAACTCATCCTCTTAACCATGATTTTATGTTCCATTTTGAAATATTGATTTCAAAATGTTTCCAATACAATTGCTTTACATCCTGAAGATTTTCAACTTGAGACAGAGATTGAGATAGGCCTTTTAATACTCTCACCCATATGACAATCAATCTCTAGTCCTTTTGGATTGAAGAGGAAAGAAGCAATGTGGAAATTAAATAGTATGAATACAACACATGAGAAAGAGTCTAAAGATTTCATCAAAAATCCTGAAGTAAGAGGCTAAAACCAGAAGTCAAAGGCATGAAGATTCCTGGAAAACTAATAGGTATTTCTATTTCAACCAGGCTGCAGTCAGAGCAGGGCTAGAAGCACTGATGGGGCATTTCTGCAGAACAATGCATCCTTTGCCAGCTCTTGTTGGAGCCACCGGGCTGTGAAAGACCACTGATAGATATGCAAATCGAGAGGCTGAATAGATTCCCAGCATCCACCAGCAGTCCACAGGCCCAAGGGAAGCTTGGGGAGATAGCACAACATAAGCCCCAAGCCAAAAATAATGTTTGCACTGTAAGAATATTTAGGTCTAGCTGAAATGCACCACTGAGTGCTAAGAAAGAAAGAAAGAAAGAAAGAAAGAAAGAAAGAAAGAAAGAAAGAAAGAAAGAAAGAAAGAAAGAAAGGAAGGAAGGAAGGAAGGAAGGAAGGAAGGAAAGAAGGAAGGAAGGAAAGAAGAGAGAGACAGAGAGAGAGGAAAGAAAGAAGAGAGAGAGAGAGAGAGAGAGAGAGAGAGAGAGAGAGAGAGAGAGAGAGAGAGAGAGAGAGGTGCCATTGGATTCTAAAAAGGCAGTGATCACCCAAATCTGAAGTTTGCCTTAGTTAATGAGCCAGGAAACTAATAGCTGGTTAGTGCTTTCTTTGAAAAACAGAATCTAAGTGATGAGATACTTCTCCTCCTCCTCCTCCTCCTCCTCCTCCTTCCTCTTCTCTCTCCTCCCCCTCCTCCTCCTTCCTCCTCCCCCTCTCCCCTTCCTCCTTCTCCTTCTGCTGCTGCTAGAAAAAAGAAATAATGCAGTTCAAATAAAAGGAAGTAGGATATGCTTTCTGTATGTAATCTATTCACCTGGGTGGGCAAACAGCGGAGGCACTGGGACCTGTAATCCTTGCTACTAGGGAGGCTGAGATATGAGGATTGGGGCTGCTTACATTTCCCCAGGGTTTAGAGGGGCCTCCAGTGCCTGCCAGGGTCTTTTCTTGGCCCAGCTCTGAGAGGTCTACTCCATTCCACAGAGAAGACTCATGCCACACCACAGGCTGAGCTTTGAGAGATCTCACCAGGGGCTCAGGAAAACCAGTGTCCAACCTGGAGGAATCCTCTTAGCTTAGAGAGCAGGAATAGACAAGGAAACTCTTCCTCTAGCCACTGTGGAGGTGCAACAAACAATGCCGACTTTTGGCTCTCTGCTCAGCAAAATGAATATTTACAAACTATAAATGCTACAAATGTGTTTTACTACTAACAACTTAGCTTGCTGATTGGAATGTTGTACCTAGTGGGTTTCTACTTGACTTTTGAGTTAACATTTGCTGGAATTGTTCTAGTGTTGGGTACCAGTTCCTGCCTCAGATGGAAGTAGAACAGTATCTGCAATCGGAAAAACAAGAGGTAAGGGAGGAAAGCGCGCTATGAGTTGGATCTCACTGTGCGAAGTAAATAATTTAACTGGTCGCTGTTTTCCCATGAGGTTCACGTGTAGTGAAATTACTTCTAAAAGATGCAAATCAGCAATTGAAATATTCAAGTAATTATTTTTATTTAAACTAAGAATGTGCTTCATACTCACATATACACAGTAAGTGTATATATAGTGTATACATAGTTTACAGAACTTTTGACAACCAAAACTTAGACTACCATTTAAAAAATAAAGACTATAGGAGTTCAAATCTTTTCTATCAAAATAATTGTTTGACAGTGCTTAGCCCTGCCATTTTAAGGGTAGGAGCCATCTTATAAGAAGTGATTTTAGTTAAGCCCTGCCCCTTGTTTTCGTAACAAGTTCTTGCTTTGGCCAGGCATCTTAGTCTTGAGTGATTGATGGGATAAACTTTTAACCCCTTTCAAACCAGCCAATCACAAAAGATTGTGAACCTTAGTTCTGTCCAGTTAGAATGAGAAGCAGTAACACATTAGGGATATAACCTGGACAGACTGCCTGCTCAGATCACATGTTTATTTAACTTCCTATCATTAGCACACTCTTCTGCAGAAGCAAAAACTTGGCTTGGCTGAATTCTCTTCAATCTCTGTCTTTACAACTTCATGGCACCCCAATATCCTGAGATATTTCCAACACATAGTCTGAAAAAAAAAAGTTGGAAACTTTTTGTTTGCCAGTCCTGGGGCTTGAACTCAGGGCCAGGGCACTGTTCTTGGGCTTTCCTCAAGCGCTCTACCACTTGAGTGACAACACCGCTTCCAGCCTTTTCTGTGTATGTGGTACTGAGGAATCGAACACAGGGCTTCATGCATGCTAGGCAAGCACTCTACCACTGGACCATGCTCTAGGCCTCAAGATCAGAAACTTTTGACCACCCAGCATTGCCTCCTTTCTCACTCATGAAGTAACAACCATTCCTCCAAAGTCAGGCACCAGGGGTTCATGCCTGTAATCTTAGCTACGCAGAAGGCTGAGATTTGAGGGTAGCTGTTCAAAGCCAGTTAGGGTAGGAAATTCCATGAGACTCTATCTCTTATCTCAAATACCAAGAAGCATGGCTCAAGTGGTAGAACACTAGCTTTAAGCATAAAGAAACTGAAGAGCAGTGCACAGACTCTGACTTCAAGCCACAAGACCAGCACACATACACCACACACACACACACACACACACACACACACACACACACACACACACACACACACTCATTCCTCCAATATCTTGAGTAGTTTTTAAACTGATTGATTAAAGTGCTGGAGAGAGAATCTGTGACCTCGGTCACATGCTAGACAAGTAATCTACCACTAGCTACACCACCACACCTTTTTTAAATTTTAAAAAATTTTTGTTTTGTTTCTTGTCTTTTGCTTTTACTTTCATTATTTTTTGATATTTTTTATTGTAATTAATAAATGGGTTACATGATATTTGCTAGATAGAAGGTGCATTAATTCACATACATTGATACCCTTTCACATGTCTTGGTCCCCATTTCCCTCCCCCCCACCCCTCATCTTGTTTTCCCCCCTCCCCTATCCTATTTCAAATAACCAAATACAAATATATCTGATATATCAGATAACAAAGTGAGATATTGTAACAATATGAGATAACCAAGGGACAGCAAAAGAGCTGAGAGATAACATAAGGACAACAATCATTCATTATATGGCTTTTGTTTCTATATCCTAGAGGTCCTTTCAATTAGCGTCATATTTTATCCATGCTTGTCTTGGGCTTGTACTCAGGACGTGGAGGCTGCCCCTAAGCTTTATTTTGCTCAAAACTCGCTCTCTCCCACTTGAGCTACTTCTGGATTGTTAGTAGTTTACTGCAGATAAGAGTCTTGCCAATACGCAATCATCCAGAAACAAGGACACACTAAATCCACCAGCACAACAATATTCATTGCAGCACTATTTACCATAGCAAAGATATGGAACCAACCTAGATGTCCCTCAGTTGATGAGTGGATCAACAAGATGTGGTATTTGTACACAATGGAATTCTATGCTGCTGTCAGAAAGAATGACATCGCCCCATTTGTTAGGAAATGAAAAGACTTAGAAAAGATCATATTAAGTGAAGTAAGCCAGACTCAAAGGAACATAGACTCAATGGTTTTCCTCATTTGTCATAATCAGTAGAGACCTTGGGCTCTCCTAGCAGAGATTTGCAATAGAGCAAAACCTTGGTTCAAAAGGCCATATAGTAGGACGCTAAATGAAAGGATCTCTAGGATATAGAAACATAAGCCATATAATGAATGATTGTTGTTCTTAAGGTACTATGTTATCTGTCATCTCTTTTGCTGTCCCTTGGTTATCTCATATTGTTACAGTATCTCACTTTGTTACCTGATATATTGGATATATTTGTATTTGGTTATTTGAAATTGGATAGGGAAGGGGGGAAAACAAGATGAGGGGTGGGGGTGGTGGGAGGGAAATGGGGACCAAGACATGTGAAAGGGTATCAGTGTATGGGAATTAATGCACCATCTATCTGGCAAATATCATGTAACCCTTCTATTTATTACAATAAAAATATATGAAAAAAAAAGAAAAAAGAAAAATGAGTTCCTATGTTGAAAGGGTCTCACAGAGTACCCAGAAAAGTAGTTGAAAGTAGATCATCTGAAGATACATGATGGTGGCTAAAACTTCATTGAGGAAAGGCCTCTAAATTTTGGCCCTCTAAAAGGCCAAAATTGACCTCAGACTTTTCAACAAATATCTGAGACATTATCGAAAAGTTGATGCAGTCTGTTCTGGATCTATCACAGAAGTAAGAAAATGAATGTTGGCTTATCCCAATACTGGCCATTAGTCTTGATAATGTGCTCAAATTATTCTCTGTTAATTCCTCTGCTATAAAAATTATCCTTCTCTCTTGATATTTAATGGCCATTTTATTGGCAATATTGCCAATTGTGTAATATTTAGTCCTTATTCAAATCTGACGACAGTAGGATCTACTAATTCCCCATATCAACTCCCCTGTGCTGGGGATGTAGCTCATTGATAGAATGCTAGCCTAGCATGAGAAAAACACCTAGGTTTTGGTACAGGCACTGCAAAGAAAAGTAAAAAACAACAACAACAGCAAATTATCTTCATGGTGTTTGTCTAGTGATGTTACCATTAGTTGACATCCTGATGATTGAAAGAGCTTCCCTTTCTCCTCTACATATGTATTTTTCACTTATTTACTTAGACAATGTACTTGAAACTTGTATTTCATTCAAAAGATTGTAAGGAATACTCACTGGTGATTTCAATGTTCATGTTGTCCTAAATCTTGCTTTCTAATATAACACAGTCAACCTTGCAGGCTCACCTGCTACTTCCCTTGTTCCAGCCTTGATTCAGCCATTTCTCCAAGGGGATGCATACATATGCCTCCATAATCATCTGTGTTTGGATACATAGACATATCTATGCCCAGGAGTTTGTGGCTGCACTTCTTTTCAATTCCAATCTAACACCCTCAAACTCCCCATACTTGTAAATTTCTCCTCATCTCTGTTTCTTGCTGTTTATTTGCTTTATTCACCCCAATCTGCAATTCACTCCTCCAACCACACACTAGGAAAATAAGGCTGTCATCAGTCCCTAGATTCTATGGTACAGCTTTAGCTAACCAAAGGGGATAGATCTCCCTTTTTTCTTTCTAATTATGAAATTACAATGAAAGAATGAATGTTCTAGTCTCTTCCACGTGCCTAAACGTGGCCTGGATCTCAGGTAAGATGGTGTAAGCCTTGCTTTCTGGACACAGTAGAGGTAAGTCAGCTCCCAGAAAAGGGCTGGTAGTTCCTAAAAGCAATGGTATGGAGAGGGTTGCTAAAGAAGAAGCACTAGATGTCTATCTTAGACTGAGAAATGAGCATATCAGTAGTAGTCCTGAAGAGGAGAATATTGGGAGCAGTACTTAAAACTGTTTCACAGCTCTTACTCAAAGATTCCTAGTACAGACAACAATTCATCATAGGGTCTGTGAGAAAACAGACCAAAAGGAGAGAAAAAGAAACTGAATCCAATGAATCAAGAACAGATATATTTCTGTAAATTATTTAATACAATGATCGGGAAACTATTTCATAAAACTTTTCCATATTTTCAAAAGTGCAAAAATGAAGTCAAGTATTCTCAAGAAAAAAAAACATAAAAAAATGATTAAAGGAAAGCAAGATGAGGTCAATAGAACATAGGTGAGATGAGGAAGAAACATACAGAAACAAAAAATAGCGTAGCAGCTAACAAGCCAGTGTATGGAATGATAAAACACCTACAAAAAGAGAGAGGAAGGAAGGAAAGAAGGAAGGAAGGAAGGAAGGAAGGAAGGAAGGAAGGAAGGAAAAGAAATAACCAACCTTTGATGTTGGACATGGCTCAGTTGGTAGAGTGGCAGTCAATGAGCGAAATCATGAGGTACCAAGTTTGAGTCACAGTCTCAGCAAAAAAAGTTAAGAAAAAATGTATTGCTGAATGTTTAAGAATTTTTTTAGACAAGTGCCTACTGAAATGATCAAATATCTGTAATACAAATGAGTAATCAAAACTAAGGATTGGAATTAAGTCCCATTAAAACTGAAAGCTAGAACCAAACCATTTTTCATGAAGTCTCATTTTGCTTGACAACAAAATTTTATTTATCACTGGGTGATTTTGTGATGGTTCTAACGTCTATCAGAGTATGCTCACACAAACTAGGGAGGCCAGGACCTTACTAGAAAACAGACATCCATCACTGACCACAGTATGTTACACATTACTGCATATTTGGAATATATATATGCAAAACACACTAGAAAGCCATTCCTGACTGCCTCTCCCCCCCAAAAAATAAAAAGGTTTAGGAATGTACACTACTGAAAGAATAAACCACAGACAAAGCAAAGATCAGTAAGCCAAGAGTCAAGTCTACATACATCCTAGAGTGTTCAAACTAGCAGATACAGATATGGTATGTTTTTAAAAAAAGATTATCTTCAAAGGACTAATTCTAAAGTTTATAAAGCTCTTTAAAATCCAATGTGATACTCCCACATGCCCGAAGAAAACTACATCATGTTTGAGAAGAAGTTGCAGTGCAGAAATGATTCCGAGGCTAAGGGGAATAACCATATACAGAAGAAGGTGCGATCAATGTGTGCAGTGCGTCACTCAGCACGTTCTCCGCGCTGTGTAAATGGAAGCTCCGGGATGCAGAGTGATGCTTGAAATGGTGACTGAACAGTCACAACAGATGAAGAGTTCAGTATGAAGAACTAAATGTTAAAGGTTACTCTGAAACAGATGTGTCATGTAAACAAAAAACAATTTAGAAACAATTATCTTCTGGTTTCACAGATGAATTCTTTCAAACTTCTAAGAACAGATAATTTCTCATGCTATTGAAGCCTTCTCAGAGCATAGGAAAATATGGAAAACTTCCAAGTTAATTTTATAAAGCCTGTATAACTTTCAAACAAACCTAAGAAAGCACAAAAAGCGAAACTACATGCTAATACCATTTGTTAGTTTAATCTAGCTAAAATATTAGCAATGGAAACCAGCAGAGTATTTAAAAAGTAATATCCATGACCCAACAAGGATTGTTCCAGGAATGAAGGATGATCCAACCTTATTAAATCAATATATATTGACACAATAATTAGTCAAAACATCTGAATATCTTGAGAGAAGCTAAAAGGCATTTGAAAGAATTTAACCATCATTTCTGATGGTTCGATTCCTCAGTACCACATACACAGAAAATGTCAGTAGTGGTGCTGTGGCTCAAGCGCTAGCCTTGAGCAAAATCCTCCAAAGACAGTGCCCAGTTCCTGAGTTCAAGCTCCAGGATTAAAAGGGGACAAAGGAGTACAAGACAGTAGTAACTTAAAAGAAAAAGAGAACTTTTCAGAAGAGTTTGAAAAAGATTTTAAGATGGTGATACAAATTAAATACTAACTTTTGAAAATGTAGATGAGTCAGTAAGTTTTTATTTGAAAACATCTTGAACAACCAATATTAACTTAAGAAGAAATAGAAAAATCTTAACCAAAAAGGCAAAAAACATAAAACTAAAAATGATAGCCAAAACTCTTTCCATAAGAGTGGTAAATACCAATGTCTTATAAATTTCCAGAACATCCCAGGACTTGACCATATAACTAAATTCTGAAAAAAAAATCATTCAATTAAAACCAATATCTATTTTAAAGAAAATTCTTAGGAACTTGGGAATCAGAAATGATATCAGTCTCATAACCTGAAATAGTCACATTCATCATTCTATTTATCATCACAATTAATGGTAAAATAGCAATACAGAAAGGAATGAAACAAAGACCCCCCCATCAGCATTGACTATATCCAATATTAGACAGTAAGTTCTAGACAATATGAGACAAAAGACTAGAACAAAGAGTAGTTTTTTGATTAAAGAATGTATTAACATTGATTTTTACATCATATTTCAAATGACATTTAACAAACAAGTATTCAAGAAGGGAATCTCTATATATAATCACTGGCACTTAGATTTCAGAACATAATTAAAATTAGGCTGAGGGTTTGTATGTCATAGATACATATTAATCTATGTAATAAAACGTGTATAGAGTCACAGATTTTTATGTATATGTAGTTGTGTTTGTATTTCCAATACCATGTCCATAGCATTGGGTATGCAAATATTGAGTCTTCACTCTTGTACCGTTTGGATCTAATAACCACATATTAAGGATACCAGACGCCCTTTGTTCTTTTGGTCTTGACTTGTCTCACTCAACATAATCGCTCTAGATTCATCCACTTCCCTACAAATGCCATTATTTTATCTTGTCTGTTCGCTATGTAGAATTCCATTTTACATATATATATATATATATATATATATCTCACATTTTTGTATCCATTCATCTGAAGTAGGGATTCTGGATTGTTTCCATCACTTGGCTATTGTGAATAGTGCAGAGATGCACATAGCTGAGCAGGTGTCCTTATCATATCTTGGGTTCTGATGTTCAGGGTAGATGCCCAGGAGTGGTATGGAGATTTTAAATGCCTTTATTCCAAGGTGTTATAAGCAAACCTAAGAATTCTAAAAACTATTATGATTGAAGAGATACCTGAGTAAGATTTAAAATAAGTACTTTACACCCTCACTGGAAATTTAGAGATTATAATTGAAAAACAAATCTCATTCATTTGGCCAGGAGTTTGGCCTAGTGGTAGAGTGCTTGACTAATATGCACGAAGACCCGGATTTGATTCCTTGGTACCGCATAACATAGAAAAAGCCAGAAGTGGTGCTGAGGCTCAAGTGGCAGAGTGCTAGCTTTGAAGAAAAAACCCAAGGGCAGTACTCAGGCCCTGAGTTCAAGTCCTAGGACTGGCATAAACAATAAAAAAAGAAAAACAAATCTCACTCAAAAGAAAAATTATGAGTTATAAAAATGAGTAGAACGTATTTATTGAAAAATTAAGGCATTAATAAATGAGAAAGTAATCAGAAAACATTAATAAAGGACTAAGTCCTAAGTTCATGAATTAAAATAGCTCAGTAAAGGAGTAAGTACTAAATTCATGAATAAAACAGCTCAGTATTAACCAGGCATTAGTTACTCGTGATTATATTATATAATAGGTGGAGACCTGATGGATGGAAATTCAAAGCCAGACTGAGAATAAAGAGTACTTGAGATTCTAATTAGCCATCTAAAAGCTGGGCTGGAGACATGGCTCAAGTGGTAGAGAACTAACCCTGTTTTAGTGCTGGTATCTGTACACACACAAAATGTCTTGGTATTATTAAAATGTTATTTACTGGAATAAAAGCCATACATTGGGGAAACCCAGCAGATGGCGAAACGGCGGACAGCAGCGGTGGAGTCGTCAGGAGCCGGGGAGCAGAGTGGGGAAAGGAAGATGTGGGCAGAGCAGGTAATTACTGGCGTCAGTCCCCTTGGGCAGGAGCGATGGGGCCTGGCGTCCAAAGCAGCAGAGCTGGAGATGGAGTTGGACCATTGCAACGTTGTCACAGCAACTTCAGGCAAAGGGAAAAGAGCTAAATGAATTCTGGAAAAAGCACAACATTCGTCTTAGGGGGGAAGATGAGAAGCCATCCAGGGAAAACGCAGAAGGGTCTGGGGGTAAGGCCAGTTCAGCTGGAGTATTGGTCTCCTAGGAACCAAGTACTCTGCATTTATTTTTACTCTGACTCCCACTTCTCTTTATTGTTATTATTTTTTCTACTATATTAATTTTTCTGTTAATTAAATGTTTTGATCAGAAAAAAGCCATACATTCAATACAATGGCAATCAACATTTAAGTATAATTTTCTGTACATTCCGTAGCAGATCTGAAATGCAAATGAAAAACATAACATCACAAATAAACATAAAACTATAATCATAAAAGTAAAATGTTCCTTAAGGATCTCACACACACACACACACACACACACACAAACACACACACACCAGATTCATACATACGTGGAAACTGGATATGCCTGGCGGCAACATGACACAAGAGCAGAGCACAGATGTAATAAATGGTGATGTGAACTTAGAAAATATTAACTCTCTCTATACAAAAAGTAATCTAGTCCAAGTGAATTAAGACCTAAATATGAAAAGGCAAAGCATTTAAGTTGTTTGAAGGTAGCACAAAAAAATTTTTCTAACCTTACCAAAAAAAAAAAAAAAAAAAAAACCATAAGAAAAGACTAAGAACCTTGACGCGATCTATTTGACAGAATTCCAGATTGGAAGAGAGGGGCTGGGTCTGGGCTAGGCTGCAGAAGCATCTCCCAGCACCTCTCTGATGGATTGTCACACCTCCTGCTGGGTTGCCTACAAATTTCTATAGACTGGTTAAAGAAACTTAACCTAGTACCCACTACCTGGCTAGTGTATCTGTAACCCCTCTATACATCACCCGGACAATAAAATACAATAAAAATGTTAAAGAGGAAAAAAAAGAAACAACCTTAAAAAAGTGTATTTGATAAATAATAATAAGTAAAATGTCTGTTTCAAAACTAACAAAGCATTGAGGCCAACATTTGCAAAAGGCTTACCAATCAACCTTAGTGGGAAACTGACTGCAGGAAAATGGTTAAGACATATGAGCAGGCAAAGGAAAAAGCAAAGATAAACAGTAGAAGAAAAACATTCAACCTAGTCAACAACTAGGAACCTGAAACTAAAAGGCGGGGAAGTAGAGAAGGCTCTTCAACCAACTATGCCACAAGGTTTGAAAACAATTGGCAAGAATCAAAGAGCAAGGAGTTCTACCACAGAGAACAACTTGAAACTCCCAAAGTCAAAACTGTAGATCTTCAGCTAGAGCTCCGATTTGCATATAGCCCAAGAAAACTTGCACACACATTTTATACAGAGACGTGTTCAACAATATTAATTGTAGCCAGGCACCCAGTGGCTCACACCTATAATCCTAGCCACTCACGAGGCTGATTAAAGTCAGACCAGGCAAGAAAGCCTATGAAGCTCTTTTCTCCAATGAATCACCAAAAAGCCATTTGTGGAGTTGTGGGTCAAATGGTAAAGTGCTAGCCTTGAATAAAAAGTTCAGGTCACTGAGTTCGAGTCCCAGAACTGGCACACACACACACACACACACACACACACACACACACACAGAAAGAGAAAGAGAGAGAGAGAGAGAGAGAGAGAGAGAGAGAGAGAGAGAGAGAGAGAGAGAATACAATAATGCTTATCACTTTAAAATGAAAAAAGTAATTTACTAAAAGACAAATAATTTTGTGAGATATTTATTGAAGGAATTCCTTTATCTAGAAGCCAAACTAACTAGAACTTCACAGACAGACCAACATTAGGCATTTTTATCCAGGCACCACTGGCTCATACCTACAATCCTAACTACTCAGAAAACAGAGATCCAGAGGCTCAAGCTTCAAAGCCAGTCTGGGAAGAAAAATCTGTGATAGTTCATCTCTAATCAGCCAACCATGAGCAACCGGAGCAAGTATGAGACCCTGATTTCAAGTCTTTGTACTGAAAAAAAAAATAGAGAATTTCAAAAGCATAATTTTGATAACTAAAAAAAGAAAGTTGCAAGATGATAAGTACAAAGTAATAGGTCCAGGAAATTCAAGAACAAATAAAATAATGCGTTTTATTGGCACCTTTATATGTTAGCATAAAAATTAAAAGACAGGGCCGGGAGTTTGGCCTAGTGGTTAAAGTGCTTGCCTAGCATGCGTGAAGACCCGGGTTCGATTCCTCGGTACCACATACATAGAAAAAAAAAAAGCCAGAAGTGGTGCTGAGGCTCAAGTGGTAGAGCTCTAGCCTTGAGAAAGTCCAAGGACAGTGTTCAGGCCCTGAGCTCAAGCCCAGGACTGGCAAAAAAAAAAAAAAAAAAATTAAAAGACAGCTCTAAATTAGGAACAAAGTTTCGAGAAAGGTTCCTTTGGGGAAGGAGAAAATGAAATCAGAGCTTAGTACACTGTGTCAGAAATGTCTACACATTTTTCAAAACCCAAAATAAACATAAGATTTACTGAGGAAGGTGTTGAGTAAATGGAAGCTTATGTTATAGCTTTTTTTGTCAGAATGACTTCAGTCTCCGTGTCTGTCAGTAAAGAGCTATCCAACTGTGCCAGGACATACAAAAAGATCTGGAAAAAAATTCAGAATGTAATCTGGAAGGAAATACATAAAAAGGAAACTGGGCAGGAGGCTGCAGATTTCATATCAGACAGTAGGGTTAAATAATGATAAATTTTAAACATAGAAAAGGTACTGGCTGCCCGAGGATACAGACTAGATGTTCTTGTTTTCACAGACTGTGGAAAAAGTCACTGTGTCACCCATTGGCTCCAAGACTGTCAGATCTAGTGTCTGGCCAAAACTCCTCAGCCTATAAGCAACTTTATTCTACTGAAATCTCTCCTCTACATTGATATATTTATTTTATCTCCCCTCTAATTTTATTTTAACAAATAACTCTCATTTGGTTATGATGGTAATACTTTTCTTTTCCTTTCTGGGTATCTTTTAACCTAAGAAAGCTTAAAAAAAATAGAGAGAGATGACAAAATAAATCAAACTATTGTTTTAATACATTTTGGTTGTATTTGGGAATAAGTTTTTAATTTGTTGGTATGTACAGTTATGAAGGACTTAATAGATTGGGAGAATAATGGAAAATGTCAAAAGATTAGAGTTGTGGTTTCATTTTACAATTTGCACTTGAGAGACGGACTTCATAATTATGTAAGTTTTTAAGCAAAACTGGTATTTGCTATATTTATCAGTTCCTTCTACCAGGTTTTAGAGATGTGCAGTATTTAGAGGATTACACTTCCTAGAAAAATGTCAAAAGGTGAAAAGAAAACTAGCCATGCTAAACGTATAAATACATCTTTAAAGATTGAAGGAGTTTAAGTAACTAATTGTAAATAGGACTTATTGCTCAAGGGGATGTGTTCTTGTATATTTCACATTACTTAAATTTCATCAAAAATAAATTCAAATGTTTTGCTTATATTTCACTTATTTTATTGATTATGTGTATAAATTGAACTTAAATGATTAAGGAAAGACCTAGTACTTACAATTTTAATAAATCAAACACTAATATTAGCATCTTAAAACAATTCCTTATATATATTATATAAAGATTAATCAAAATCTTCATTAATAGTCTATAAACATTCTCACAAACTCTCTCAGCTGGGTGCTGGTGGCTCATACCTGTAAACCTAATTACCTAGATGGCTGAGATCTGAGGATCATGATTTGAAGCCAGCACGGGCAAGAAAGTCTATAATATTCTTTTTTGGGGGGAGGAGTCATGGGGCTTGATCTGGGCCTGGGAGCTGTCCCTGAGCTCTTCAGCTCAAAGCTATCACTCTACCCTAGAGCCAAGCTCCACTTCCCGTTTTCTAGAGGTTAATTGGAGATAAGAGTCTCAGGTCATTTTATGCCTGGGCTAGCTTTGAACCTTGATCAGATCTCAGCCTCCAGAGTAGCTAGGATTATAGTTGTAAACCACCATGGCTGGCTATAATATTCTTATCTCTAATCAACCATTAAAAAACTGGAATTGGAGCTGTGGCACAAGTGACAGAGTGCTCTCCTTGAGCAAAAGAAGCCCAGAAACAGCACTCAGGCCCTGAGTTTTAAGCCTCAGCTCCCTCTCTCTCTCTCTCTCTCCCTCTCTCTCTCTCTCTCTCTCTCTCTCTCTCTCTCTCTCTCTCTCTCTCTCTCTCTCTCTCACACACACACACACACACACACACACACACACACTCCTCTCAAAAATTTGTTTTTATCTTTTGGTTTTTTTTGTTTTGTTTTGTTTTGGGCTGAGGGCCTGAGCCCTGTCCTTGGGCTTTCTCAAGGCTAGAGCTCTAACACTTGAGCCACACACAGCACCACTTCTAGCTTTTTTCTATGTATGTGGTACTGAGGAATCGAACCTGTCTTTGTGCATGTTAGGCAACCACTAGGCCAAACTCCCAGCCCAAATTTGTTTGTTTGTTTGCTGTTTTTTTTTTTAAGTTAGACTAAAAAAATTGAGCTACCTATAAAGGAAAAATTACAAACTTTATCAAAAAATTAACAATTTTGAAATATCAACATGCAGAGAGCAATTTAGAAGATAAATGTTAAAAAGTTTCTCCATTCTTGGCTGAACTCTGGTGGTTCACACCAAGTATCGTAACTGCTCACGAGACAGAGATTGGAGGATCTTGATTCAAAGTCAGCCAGGAAGGAAAGTCAGTGAAACTCTTATCTCCAATTAACCCCCCCCCCCAAAAAAAACCCAAAAAGCTAGATGTGAGGCATGGAGCAAGCGGTAGAATAGCAGCTGTAGCAAAAAGTGGATTGAAAGTTTGGTCTCCGATCCCCTATGTAACTAGAATTACAAGCATGAACCACCAGTACCTGTTTTTTTTGCCAGTCCTGGGCTTGAGCTCAGGGCCTGAGCACTGTCCTTGGACTTTCTCAAGGCTAGAGCTCTACCACTTGAGCCTCAGTACCACTTCTGGCATTTTTCTATGTATGTGGTACCAAGGAATCAAACCCAGGTCTTCGTGCATGCTAGGCAAGCACTCTACTACTAGGCCAAACCCCCAGTTCTTTGGTTTTTGTTTTAAGTCAAATTACTAGGAAAACAACAGAAATTAATCTCAATTTTTTCTGTAAAACAGATCACATGATTACCAGAAGTCCAGTCCCCTGAATTCAATACTGATTCACAGTTTGGGAAAAAAAGGTAGTGAAGGTTTTATTCATTTTGCCAGGCAAAATGAGGACGATACACTGTTATTTGAAGAAAAAGTACAGTCTTGTTCTCTGGAAAAGATAATGAGATTTTAAAGAAAAGTCCAAGAGCACAGGCTTCAAGCTGTTTGAGCTGAGGCATGACTTTGGCAGAATAGTAGTCTTGTGTTGTTTATTTTCTATGTGCCAGTATTTGTTATATTCCTTGCTGTCTCGAATGTTCCTTCACTCTCCTGGGTTGACATAATCTGTGTGTATCTTAAGGAGAGGAATTTGGTAATCTTGCTTAGAGCTCTAAAGAAATTCTTGAGTTCCTGCATTATAGGAAAGAAAATGAAAGCAAGATAGAGAAAGGACAAAGAGAAACGTGTGTAACTGAAAGCATCCTGGTTAGTTATTGGGCTAAAACTATAGTTTCAAGCATGTTTAGGTGTCTGTTGTTGTTGCAATGAAACAGTCTGCAGTTAGTCAATGGGTAAATGGTTTCTGCCATTGAACCAGTGTTACAGGGTTGAATGGCAGAGTATGACCTGCACATACCAGGCATCTTTGCAAGATGCCTTTGCAGGAGGAGATAAGCACAATGGCTGCATGAGAAGTTAGTGGCCAAAGAGAAGAATCACTTGCTTACTTGCAGTACCCCCTTACCTTTTGGCTTTTCCAGTACTGTAGAGAAAGAGATAACAGGTTTCCAGGTTCTACACAGTAGATAAGAAGTGCCAGAAAAAAAAAAAAAGAATCCTTTCAAGATAGCCTTAAAGATAAAAATAAAAACTGGCAAGCGCAAGTTTTTTTTATAAGTACACTGTGTCTGGTAACCAGCAACACCTTTACACTGTTCTACACTACCAAAGCAAGAGCAAAACATTCTTCTTGATTTAGAAAATAAGAAGTCCTAGGGGTCAGGGCTTGGCTCAGCGGAAGTGCCCTTGCCTGGCAAGCACAAGGCCCTGGGTTCGGGTCCCGGCTCTGGAAGAAAAAGCTATAAAAGACCAAAAAATTAAAAAAAAAGAAAAAGAAAAAGAAAATAAGAAGTCCAAAATGTACACTTAAAGCTTCACCAGCCAATCAGACAGAAGGGTGGTCACTAAGCCTCAATCTAAACAAGCACTAAAATGTGTGAATGAAGAGATAGAAGATTCACAGCCAGCTACTCCTACCTGAGACTTATCTATCACTTTATGGTAGCCTGAAGGACATCACCAACATCCTGTAGTAAAGAATGTGCATCAAAAGAAAATCTTCAATACATGAAGAAAATAAACTACTCAGGGGCCAAGAGTGTGGCCTAGTGGTAGAATGCTTATCTAGCATGTGTGAAGCCCTACATTGGATTCCTTGATACCACATACACAGAAAATAGGTGGTAGTGGTGCTGTGGTTCAAATGGTAGAGCTCTAGCTTCAAGAAAGCTCAAGGACAGTGCCCAGGCCCTGAGTTCAAGC
The DNA here is from genome assembly GCF_031878675.1 of Megascapheus bottae. NCBI lineage: Eukaryota > Metazoa > Chordata > Mammalia > Rodentia > Geomyidae > Megascapheus > Megascapheus bottae. Next base: position 1,856,848 of record NC_143528.1, on the reverse strand, counting down.
CCTAGGACTGGCAAAAAGAAAAGGAAACAGAGAGAGAGAGAGAGAGAAAGAGAGAGAGAGAGAGAGAGAGAGAGAGAGGAGTGGGAGAAGGGAAGGAAGGGAGGGAAGGAGGGAGAGAGGGAGGGAGGGAGGGAGGGAGGGAGGGAGGGAGGGAGGGAAAGAAAGAAAGAAAAGAAAGAAAGAACAGAAACTGCTCAGAACCAGGAGTCTGTCCTTCATGAACAGACTCCACGGTGATGACAGCTCCAGGGACTTGTCTGTGAAGGATTTCTCAAAAGTTCCTTTTCAAGAAACGACCCATTTCAAGTAAAAGAGCCAACACCAACTTTTCTTCAGGATGCACTGGGATGCGATTTTGACTCAGGCAAAGCTAAGCCTACGAATCATATATCTCTCCCAGTGGCTATTTAAAGAGTATTTCTTAATAGACTGAGAATTCCATGGAGGATTTTGACACCAATCTTTTGGCAGAGTACTCTTTGGAGTTGAAATCAGCCCATGGCAAGAGTGCAAGACCCTAATCTGAAAAATAACTTTAAAAAAAAAAAAGGATTGAAAGTGCGATGGTTCAAGTAGTACAACACCTGCCTAGTGACAAATTTAAAGACCTGAAATTAATCAAAGCACATTCTTTGATCACAATGACATTAAACTAGCAAACAAACACAGAAAGACAGATGGAAAATCCAAAAATATAATGAAAGTTAAACAATGCACTTCCAATACCACGAAGGTCAAAAGAAGCTATCCCAAAAGAAGCTTTCAAATATTCAAACTAAATGAAAATGCAACTTATTGAAATGTATGAGATATGCCAAGATCTGTGCCCAGAGAAAACTTCATAGCATCCATTGTACATATTATACAAGAAAGTTAAGAGCGGGGCGCAGTGGCTCATACCTGTAATCCTAGGTATTCAGAAGGCTGAGATCTGAGGATCACAGTTCAAAGCCAGCCTGGGCACAAAAAGTCTGTGAGTCTCTTATCTCCAATTAACCATCAGAAAACTGGAAGTGGAGCTGTGGCTCAACATGGTAGAGCAGTAGCCTTAAGCTGAATAGCTCAGAGACAGCGCCCAGGCCCAGAGTTCAAGCCCTATATGAATCCAACTATTCCAGCTTCTGCCTTAGAGCTTTAGGAAAAGAAGGGCAACTTAAACATGAGGTAAGCACTATAAAAGAAAGAATACAACTTAAAGTAGAAATCAATGAAATTGAAGACATGACAGAAAATGAAAGAAAAGAAAGAGCTGGTTCTTTGAAAAGATTAATGAAACTGATCAACTTCTTTTTTGGTAGGGATAGTAACAGAGTTGGAACTCAGAGCCTTAAGTTTCTTTAGCTTGTTAGCCGTGAACTAACAAGCTAACACTGTATCATTTAAGCCATGTTTCTAGGCTTATTTTTTTTTTTTTTTGCCAGTCCTGGGCTTGAGCTCAGGGCCTGAGCACTGTCCTTGGACTTTCTCAAGGCTAGAGCTCTACCACTTGAGCCTCAGCACCACTTCTGGCTTTTTTCTATGTATGTGGTACCAAGGAATCGAACCCGGGTCTTCATGCATGCTAGGCAAGCACTTTAACCACTAGGCCAAACTCCCGGCCCCTAGGCTTACTTTTTGCTGGTTATTCTGGAGATGCACTCTTGTGGTCTTTTCTTGTGGTCTGCTTCAGACTTCCAAATCTCTCAGCCTCCTGTATAGCGAGGATTATAGGCATGAGTTAGCGGCACCTAGCTTAAATTTATAAATTTTTACCCAAGCTAAACAAGATAAAAAGAAAGATGCCTACAAATTTTGATAATTTTCCTGAAATAAATTAATTCCTTCAAAGACAAGAGCTACTAAAATTCATACCAATAAGTAGATAATTTCAATAGGCTACCAAATGAATTGAAACAAAATTAGTAATTTTCTAAAAAATAAAACCAGGCTAAGATGGCTTCATGGATAAATTTTTCAAATATTTAAAGAAGAAATGATATCAATTCTTCACAACTTCTTCCAGAAAAATAAAATTCTACCTGAAGCTAGAACTACTCCAACATTAAGACCAAATAAAGACATAAGAAAGAAAGAAAGAAGAAAGGAGACCAAATAAAGATATAAGAAAGAAAGAAGGAAGAAAGGAAAGAAAAAAAGATGAGAGATAACAGTACATTAAGGACAACAATCACTCATTATATGCTTTTGTTTCTATATCCTGGAGGTCCTTTCATTTAGCGTCATACTATATGGCCTTATGTATCTAGGGTTTGTTCTATTGTAAATCTCTGCTAGGAGAGCCCAAGGTTTCTACTGATTATGACAAATGAGGGAAACCATTGAGCCTATGTTCCTTTGAGTCTCTGTCTCAGTCTTCTAAGTGCTGGGATTACAGGCCCATACTAACACATTCAGCCAAGCTAGTATTAGTCATAACAGTGAGAAACTTCTCCCCTAGCAAGAAGATATACTTAGGAGAGACGTCCAAATATGTATCTCCAAAAAACTAATAGACTCACAACCAACAACAACAAAAAAAGCTCCTCCCATATTCTAGAACGCCCAAGTTAATTACATTTAAAAACAAACTGAGAATCTTGCATGGCACTAGTGGCTCACATCTATTATCCTAACTACTCAGTAGGTTGATATCTGAGGATTATGGTTCAAAGCCAGCCTGAGCAGGAAAGTCCATGAGAATCTTAACTGAATTAATCACCCAAAACTCAGAAATGGAATTGTGGCTCAAGTGGTAGAACACCAACTTTGAATACCAAATCTGCAAAACAATACCCAGGCCTTGAATTCAAGCCCCAGGATCCACTCTTTCCCTCTCTCTCTCTCTCTCTCTCTCTCTCTCTCTCTCTCTCTCTCTCTCTCTCTCTCTCTCTCTCTCTCTCTCTCTCTCTCCTTCCCCCCTCTTTCTCTCTCACACACACACACATCAGAAACCAGTAAGTGATTATAGCAAGATGTTGATACAAAACTAACATGGAAAAGTATCTTCTGTTCCTATATACACACAGTAAACAGTTGCAATTGGGTTAAAAACAAAAGGTCATAAATATCAGCACTAAAAAAGAAATATTTATGCAGTAATCTACATATATATGAGTAAATGTAAAATTATAAGCCTCTGATGAACAAAACCAAAGACCTAAATAGACCATTCATAGACTGGGAGACTCAGTACTGTAAAGATGCCAGTTCATCCCAATTTGATTCAATACAATCAATGCAATTGAATCTATAGATTCAATGCAATCCCAATTAAAATCCAAAGGCTACTTTGTAGATATTGACTCAGAGCAGCCAACATAGAACCAAAGAAAAAGAAGAAAACTGTAGAAGTGATGGCAGCAAATTTCAAGACATACTATAAAATGACAGCCATCAAGACAGCATGGTTCTGGTGAACAGAGATAGAGAAAAATTAATGGAACACATACCAGGTCATATGCATGTATACATGAACATATTAAACTTAGCATAGTATATTTCAGGGAGAATCCAAATGCTGTACCTCCTTACAAAAACAACCTCACAGTCCAACAAAATGAATAACAGAAAATGGGTACTTGAGATGGGATAGGGGTGGGGAGGTCAAGGGGAGGTGGGAGATGAATGAAGAGGGAATGAGGGGAGATTTAGTCATAATGTTCAATGCATATCCTATGAAACTAGGGGAGGGAATGGGTTGAGAGGGATGGGGGAAAATTATGAAAGGGATGGTATTGATCACAATGTGTTGTACTTATAATCTGACCTGTTGGACAGTAATTCCTTTGTGCAACTACTTAAAGATAATGAAAATATAATATTTAAATGTTTAGTGGAACAGACAGATGAGCAGTAATAGGATTACCTAGTCAGTCAATCTTTAAGAAAAAAAGGAAAAAACAATTCTGTGGACAAAAGTCTTTCCACTAAATGATTCTTTATCAATCTGGCATGTGAAAAAAGGAACTTAGACTCAGACCTCTCTCTAATTTTAAAACGGTGATAGAGTTAATGCCTAAAACTATAAAGATTCCTGGACAAAATGTTGGGACAGCCATAGGTTTGGAGATAAGTTTGTAAGTTCACCACCAAAAGCAAAAAGAATCCATAAAAGAAAAAAAACTTGGGCTTTATTAAAATTATAAGCTTATGCTTTGTAGCAAAGAACTGTGAAAGAATGGAAAATACATAGAATCAGAAAAACTATAAATTATGCACATTATAAATAACTGGTATCCAAAACATACAAAGAATTTATGTAATTCAACAAAAATAAACAACTCAAACAATGATTAAAAGATAAGCACATAAAAAGATCCTCAAACTTTGAAAATTATCATGAGACATCACCACAAGCCTATTAAAATAGCTAAAACACCAAACTGACCATATCAAATTCTGAGGAGGATGCAGAGCAATAAAGACATTCACTTATTGGTAGTAAGAGTACAAAATGGCATGGTCATTTTAAAGGACACTAAAATTTTTTACAAACACAAACATAATTCTTAACCATACAACCATGAAATCACATTCCTATGTATTTACCTAGGCAATTTGAAAACATATGTCCACACAAACACTGTGCATGAATATCCTAGCAGTTTTATTCATAATGGTCCCCAAACAGGAAGCGACCAAGATAACTTTCAATGAGTGAATGGATAAACTATGGATATTCATATGGTGCAATATTAGTCAGAGATACTAAAAACTGAGCTATCACATCACAAATGACATAGGTGAATCTTAAATGCATATTGCTAAGGGAATAAACATAATCAAAATGCTGTCCATTATAGATTTCAATTATATGACATTCAAGGAAAAGCAAAACTAAAGTTTCGGAGGGTCACGCCTGTAATCCTTGCTACTCAGAAGACACTGACCCAGAGATGAAAGTTTAAAAAGTCTACAACATATCTCCAAAACAGTCAGCAGAAGTCTGGGTAGAAGGTGTGGCTCAAGTAATAGAACACCAACAAAGCAATCGAACTGAGTGATTAAGAGGTTCTGAGTTCAAACCCCAGTAGTGGCAAAAATATAAAACATAGTACCATATGGACAATAAATCATCATGATAACTGGCTATAGTAATCCAGAAGGATAAGTACAGAGATGAAGAAATGAATCGCTTAATTCTTAGGTTAATGCAGCTATTAATGTAGAACACTGTAATGGTACATGAATTTGGCAATGCTTGTAGAATTATATTGTGTAAAGAGGAAACATTAAAGTATGCATTTTTTTTAAACATCAAATGATTTAGAAGGACTCCAGTGTCTGTGGAGCATGGCAGGAAAGTTAACACATGAGTTTGGTTGGAAGCACAATGCCAGGCTCAGCTTACCAATATGTATACAGGCCATAGACTGCACATGGAATTGCTAGTCTTACCCTGAAGTCAAGTAGAGATCTGGGTTTTGACCTGCATCATTGCTAGCCTTGGAAGTAGCTAAGACACACCATTCATCCATCAGTCACCTCCCAAGACTGCAGCTGTAAGAGTCAGGAATGACTCAATTTATCACCAACCTTGATGGTCACAGCCACCATTTTTCTCAACTCTAAGCAAAATAGCTATTGCCAGGAAAGTGCTTACAGCTGGAGCTTGTAAATCGACACTATCACCATTCAGAGACCTGTGTCCTGATGAGAAGACTGGTGATGGAGTTTGCATCACAGGCCACTGTAGCTTGATTCTGTGAAAGCCCTTGTATCTATCTGTAAGAGTCATCTATGACCCAGGTATTTTGATGACCAAGCAACAATGTTCACCAACACTACTCCAATCTGAGGCTACAGAGGAATAGCACAGAGAAAAAAAATCCCAATAATAAAGGTAGAAATAGTAGGTACAAAATTTTGTTTTAGAGCTTAGTACCAGGCAGGCAAAACTCATATTAGACAGACTCTTACAGCTTCCATCATCAGGCTAATTGATGATGGGTAAAACTTACTAGAACACTCCTTGCCAGGCAGAACACAGTCTATGTTCCCAGCAGGCACCATGCTTACTCAAAGTTGGCTTGGTCTGTGAGTTCAACTCAGCAATAAACAGCCCATAGCATTGTGTACTATGTTCCTACTCTATTTCTACCTTGGTATGGTGATCGTGACAAGTGAAAATCCGAAGGTGGGACACAGTATTGTTGGTCCCGCCCATAATCATTCTAATCTACAGTCTGATTTCAGGGCAGTCACTGTGGAAAGCATCTCAGACAACTCTTAACACTAAGGAGAGATTTGTGATTATGTATGGTGCTTTTAGGTAGCCCCTTGACTCGTGCTAAACAACATACCAATTAAGGACTGGAGACAAACCTGAGCTAGGATTGCCCTCTAGTGCTGACACTGCGGCAGCATGCTAAAGTGTACTCATGACAAATCTGGACCTAATGTGCCAGCGAGGGCTTCCGTTTCAGAGAAAATAAGCAAAATTTCCAAACTTTTGGGAAAGGCAGGCACTAGACTTCAGTAAATACCAAGGCCTTGCACAGATGACATCATCCAAACACCAACAACTTTTGGGAAGGAGAGACTCTTCAGGACTGGGAAGTAGGCTGAGGGAGGAGGGGAAAGAGGAAGATCAATGAACAGATAAGGGGAAGGACACGGGGAATCTATATATTCCAACAGTAATTGGACAGTTGATATGCATTCATGAAAAGGTCCTGAAAAAAAAGTTTTTAAGAAACCACAACTCCACTTTAATGGTCAAAATTACACACCAAAATACCAGTTATAATCAATATTGCTATAGTTGCTACCTCCCCTGAGTACACAAAACTCTCCAGCGATGGCCTACAGACTTAACCTCCATCACTAACTCCTAGGTCTCCAAGATGCCAGCTTATAGCCATGGTAGTATGCATAGCATTATAAGGCAGTTCCTCAAAATAAGTTCCTTTAGACAGTATATATACATGTATATGTATATATACATACATATGTGTGTATATAATATATATGGGTATAGGTGCTTACACACACGTAACACTGGTTCCATTTTTCTAGAGAACCCTGACTAATTTGCAGGGTCACAATGACATTCGCTTTGCCAAATCCCATAGTCTGTTCTCAACATTCTTCCTTCTTCTACTTGTACCCAAATTTGACAAAATAGAATCATATTTTCTCTTAAAATGTCCTGTGCTTACTTTGCAGGTATTAGTCTTTCCTGTATCTTTTCTGAGAGTATTGATTTCCTCAGCATCATTGTGGGATTCTTCTCACCCTCAGACCTCTTCTCCATGTAACCTATACTTCATTTCTCTATTGCAGAATCTTGGGCTAGTTCTTCCCGTTTCCATTGGGAAAACAAGGGTGAGGAAATAAAACACTGTACTCGCAGGAAAATTGTGCCAAAAAAACACATTACAATGTAACAGGAGTTTGAGGGGAAATAACTTCAGCATTCCAAAAGAAATGTCAGGGGTAGGAGTTAAAGTCCAGTCTGGTCTAGTCAGACCTTACACATGACATCCTATCTGGTCCTAGAATGAGCAGCATTGCTCATTGGGGCAGCAGTAGAGACATGGAAACATTCCTTGCATTGATTCCATGGGAACTATTTCATACATTTTTCTTTACACACATTCTACATATTAATATCCATATGATAATGTCCACAGTGATTTAGAAAGTCCAATGTAAGCACAGGCTGATTAGGAACCAGCACAGTGAGAGATCAGAGGAAAGAAAAGGAAACAATTTGCATCCTGTTCCCTAGGGAAAGGCTCCCTTTTCTAAAACATTTCTATCGACCCTACATGTTTCAAGACTGATCTTTCATGAAGTTTGATGTTTCAATAGTCTTTTGTGGGGTTTCAAACCACAATAAAACCAATATTCTGTTTATAGAATTGTTTAAAAGTTCCACCTCCATGAAGTTTCTGAGGTAGGCAGCTGGAATTCTAGCAGTTTGACTTGCTAGGATTACAGCTATTTGAAAAGTAAACAGAATGTGTGGAAGCATACCAAGTCTAAGCTAGTCATTATTAGTTCTATTAGTCTTTTCATTGAGTGCAGCATCCACCAAACACTGTGTCAATCACCAGTCCATGCTTCTGTATGTGGTAAACAAGCAGTGTTTCATACTAGATCATGAGTGATAATGGTTAAATATTTAAGAATTTGGAGGACCAGTAGTGTGGTCTAATGGTAGAGTGCTTGCTTAGCGTGTATGAAGTCCTGGGTTCAATTTTTTGGTGCCACATACACAGAAAAAGCTGGAAATGGTGCTGTGGTTCAAGTAGTAGAGCTCTAGCCTTGAAGAAAGCCCAAGGACAATGCCTCACACCTTGAACTTGAGCTCAGAACTAGGTGTACTACTACACATCTGTCATATCCATTCTTGCATTGTTATAAGAGAAATTTCAAACTGGGTAATTTCTCATGAACAGAAATGTATTAGCTCGTAGCCTGGAGGCTGGAAAGTCTAAGACCAAGATACAGCATCTCGCCAGGTCTTTTTCTGTATCAGAACATGGCAACACTGCATAAGTGATATGGGATTATTTAAGGGGAAAAAGGCAGCCAATCCAGCAGCTTGCAGGTCACAGGATAAGCTGATAAACCAAAATTTATCTGACAATGAGGTCAGAGAACTATAAAAGATTGAGGAAGCAAGGACAAAGGAATGAGAAAATAAAGACAGACTCTGATGTCACAAACTTATAGTAAACAGAAAGGATACTCACCAATCAGAAAGCCATCAAATTCTCACTAACCCAAGGTCAAGCTCTGTAAGGGAGACAGCTAAAGACAGCCAAGATGGCAGACACAGGCTGAACAGCTGTCTTCCTCATAGCAAGTGTGTACCACATGATCTTGTTCTATGCCTTATTTCTTCTCTAATAAACTTCTGTTTCATCTTTACTTAGTTCACATCTTGCTTGAATTCTCTTGCCAGATGCAAGGACCAAGATTGTTTAACGATCCTAAACTTTCTAGTTTAAGTGGGTCTTCTTTCCAACTTGGACTCATTGATTGATTGATTGATCGGCTATCCATGTGGTTACAGAAGGATAGAGAGAGGTTGAGGAAGATATAAAGAGGGAACTGAACTCATCCTTTTATAAGAAATCTATTCCCAAGGCAACAAGTACACTGCTGAGATAACAGCATTCATCCATTCTTTCTTGCTGGTCAAATTCTCTATACTACTGCTTATACATTCCACTTGTATATCAATTTTGAATGAGTCTCAGCTGGTGGGCTCACTGTCCTCCCCACCCCAGGATGGGGGTGGGGGGCGGTGGGCTCCCATCCCCTGTGCAGGTCTACACCAGGTTCAATGAGAAGAAAAAGAAGCATTATCCCTGCCGAGCTACTCTTTCTCCTTTATCTGTCTAGTTTTTCCTCTGGCTATCCCTCGATTTGATTTCATAACAGCACTTTGCTCCATTTTGAGTGCAAATCATGAGGCTGAATGACTCTCAATCTTGTTTGTGCAAGTAAACCACCACCATCTATCCAGCACAAACCATAAGACAAACTAATAAATTACTTATTTACACAATAAAAGATTATCTCTAGGCTGGAGACATGTCTCAAATCATAAAACATCTGCCTACCAAACCCCAGCCCCCCCATACTCCTCCCCCTCCCAAAATAAGTACCATAGAATCTATTTGAGGAAAAACAGCTTCATGAACTTATCAAACATACCAAGGAATGATCACAACCCCCTTTCCTAGATCATATAAAAGGAAGAATAGCTAACACTGGGAAAGAGCTGTACCCTCATGAGACCATCCAGAACATGCTTCATGGTTAAACTTGATCTGTTCCTGAGGTTTCAGCTCAGATCTCTGCTTGACATGACTCATTTGAACAGATCTATAAGCTTGGAATTAGCTCTTCACCTTGAACAGCTCTAAGATGGTTGCTAATACTAACATCTTACCCACCCACCTATAATAACTCTCCTTACATCTGAATCAACTCTATGACCTTACCCTCAGTGATCTTTGAAACCCGTGGCTGCTTTGATCCTTTCTTAGATTTCTGTGCTCTACGCTGTTATAAAATGTAATGTGTGATCTAAGAGTTCATATTAATAAATAAGATTACAAAAACATGTTTGCCAGTTGACTTATGGCTATCAAGTGAAGTCAGTTGGTAAAATTAATGCCAACAAAATTGACCCATCGTTATTCAATAAATTCTGACACTATGGAAAGACACAGCTGCATCTGACATAGATCCAGACTGCAACACAGTCATATATTATCTATTCCCATGATAAAAGAAGTTTACTAAGTCTAGGCACCTTGAAAACAAGCAATACAGTATTAAGCCTTGAGAGTCCTAGATAATCTCTGACTCTATTTGCCATCTTTAAAATACAATGAAGAAGAAATTAGACTCTGAACACCTTAGGCAGTTGATGTCATTTTGGAATAAGGGTCCTTTGCTTTACCAGGTAAAGAATCAAGAAGAAGAGGAGTACAACAAAGCAGGAAGTTTATAGAAAGCACAATCTCCATAAAGAAGGTTCACAAATGCTGGAAGGTAGATAAAGTCCAAAAGGAAGTGGCCCTTATGTTTCAATTCTCCTCCTACCCCAGAATACAATTGGTCAGTGAGGGCTCACACTTGGGTCTTCCTTGGTCTCTGTCACTAAGCATGATCATGCAAGTAAATGTAACTTTCCATGTCTGATCATACAAAAGGCATTCCCTCACTACTGATTTTGAGCAGTACTCTAGGATATTATAAAGAAGAAATGCCATTTTAAGCAAGCACGTAGGGCATGATGGGAACAAGAAGCCCTACGGTCAGCCATGTGTTGTCTGCTGCATGTTGGTCTGCCATTTTCAATCCCAATCTACCGAACAGTTCTCCTTTCTTTCCCTCAGTGAATTCCAGGATGACACTGCTAGATCCAAACTATAGCAACTTACACACATTGAAGTCTTGTCTCTGTAGCTTTCCCAAGCTCACATTCATCTCACATTCGTACCTCTGAAGTTCTGAGGTTTAAGGCGTGGCCTCACCCTCACAACCTCACTAGGCATTTGCTAATGGAGACACTCTAGGCTAACTCCAACCCTACAACTCTACTGGGTATCACCTTAGTGAGAATTTTCTGTATTGGATGTAGTCTTGAAACAAGCCTGCCTGGGCCCCAGGCTAGCTTTCAAATCATTCACATAGTAGAAAAGGCTATGCCACCATTGCTTTGCCGTGCTTTGCTCTACACCCCGTGGACACAACCAAGGTTTACAGCTTTTATCTTGTTGTTGTTGTTGTGCCAGTAGTGGAGCTTGAACTCAGTGCCTGGACACTATCCCTTAGTATTTTTGCTCAAGGTTGGCACTATACCACTTGAGCTACATCTCTACTCCTGACTTTTGGGTAGTTAATTAGAAATACGAGTATCATGAACTTTCCTGCCTAGGCTAGCTTTGAACTATGGTCCTCAGCTCTCACCCCCTTGAGTAGCTGTGAGTCAACGGTGCCTAGCCAGCTTTTACCTTGTCTCGTAGTGGGATGAGCCATACCTGGGCCCTCCTGAGCCATGTCTAGAGCAGTCTAGAAGTAAACACTACAGCAGATGCAGGGCACAGAGATGTGAGGCCGCATGGGGCAGCCATGCTGAGATCCTGTGGGAGCTTTCTGGAAACCTTGATCTCAAGATCTTGTTCTAGACCTGTGTGAGAGGGCAGTCTTGAAGGTATCTGAGATATCTTCAAGGTACTTTTCTCATTTTCTTGATGAATAGCTTTGGGGTTCCTCCTAGCTACACTAATCTCTTTATCGAAGTGTAACTTGGCAACAACTCCGGAGTCTCCCAAGCACGGGTCTTTATATGACCAGGCTAAAATTAAACTTTTAATTCTGTTTTTTATTATAAATTCTTCTTTAAATTGTCCTCTCTTCTCTCCTTTTACCTCACAGAGTTAAGAAGAACCCACAGAGCCCCTTCGACATCTTGTCCATGAAATTCTTCTACCAGCACCTTTAATTTCTGCCTTTTCTGAAGCTTTCATTAATGGACACAGTTCATCCAGTTCTTTGTCACTTTTAACAAGGGTGGCCTTTACCCCCAGTTTTGTTTTTGTTTTGTTTCATTTTGCTGTTTTTGCTTGTTGGTAGTTGATCGTGGAATTTGAACTCTGGGCCCGGGTGTTGTCCCTGAGCTCTTAAGTTCAAGGCTATCGCCTTACCACTTGAGCCACAACACCACTTCCAGTTTTCTGGTGGTTAATTGGAAATAAGAGCCTCAAAGAATTTAGTGCCCAGGTTGGCTTTGAATCGTCATCCTCAGACCTCTGCACCTGTCTATCCCCATTTTAAGTACCTTCTTTCTCATTTCCATCTGAGATTTCTCCAGATTAGCCTTTGCTCTTCATGTAAGATGGAAACAGGCAGACAGAAAACAAATAATGGCAATATATTCACCTATCTACCCAACTCTGCCTAAGGAGGACATCACACTCTCTGCAGTATCACTTCTTTCTAAACTCTTGATGTGTTCCCTCAGGAGGTGGCAGCCAGAGGAAAGAGATCTTTGATGTTCCTGGGTCCTTTCACCATAGGGGACCTTAAGACAATGCAGGGAGAAGCCACACAGATTCTCTGAGGACCCACACCAATTTAAGGAGATAGTTGACATCTTTGATTACACCTGGAAAGACTTATCTGTACTCTTTTCCCCATTGTTGCTCTTCTGATTAAAAGGACCATATTTGAGATAACACCTAACCATTTGTTAATGAACAAAAGGCTATCAATGATATCTATATCAGAGAAAATCCCTGCATGTCATAGATGTGTCAATGTGGTTTTTTTTTCATTCAATATAGTTACCAGGAGTGTTTTTAATCTTCTAGGTCTGTCATTGACTGTTCTGTTGCCTATTTATTCTTAGTGGGAGTTGAGGCTCTTTGACTTGCTCCTTTTCTTGTGCTTCTATGGTTGGTTCTTCCCATTTGGAAATGAAAGCAAGTCCAGTACAACACCAGAACACAATTTGAACAGTAAGTAAACTTATCCAATTCTTTACGATAGGGGCCAAGTTTTTTCAGTTCTATTCTCTCACCCTATATCATTGTCTTCCAATCCTGGCATGGCCCTGATTGTCAATGTCAAACCCTGCCAATGGCATTTTATTTACTTTCATTTTTATTGTAAAGGTGATGTACAGAGGGGTTACAGTTACAGAAGTCAGGTAATGAGTACATTTCTTTTTGAACAGTGTTACCACCCTCCCCCACTTTCTCCCACTACCTCCCTCCACTGGCCTTCCTGGAAAGTTGTAAAGTTCATTTCCAACACAGTATCTGGTGAGTATCACTTGCATAGGTTCATCCTTTGTCCCACTGTTTCTGTGATTCTGCTTTCCTTCCCCAAATAAGAGAAATTTATATACATGACAGTGGATATAGAAATCAAAAACAGTGTCAACAGTGAATAAACTAAGGGAGGAGGACAAGAAATGAAAATGAAATAAGCAGTAACCTAAAAATAAAACCTCATGTTTCCATGACTTTGAGTTCATCTTGATAAGTATCATTTTATACAATCATAGTAACCCTTTGCTACGAATATCCTAGACATATTTTAGCTATTCCAAATGAGAGAAACCATGCAGCCTGTTTCTTTGGATCTGGCTTACTTCACTTAATATAAATTTTTCCAACCCTTTCTTTTTTCCTAACAAATAGGACAATGTCATTTCTTCTGATAGAAGCATAGAATTCCATTTTGATTACATATCACATTTTCTTGATCCCTTCATCTACTCAGGGGCATCTTGGTTGATTCTTTATCTTATCTATGGTAAATAATGCTGCAATGAACATGGTTGTACTGGTAGCTTTAGTGTGGGCTTATTTGTGATGATCATTTCGGCAAAGACCCAGGAGTGGGATTGCTGTGTCACAGGGGAGTTTTATGCTTAGTCTTTTGAAGTACCTCCATACTACTTCCCAAAGTGATTGAGCAAGTTTACGTTGCCACCAATACTGTAATAGTGTTCCCTTTTGATCACATCCCCACCAGCATCTACTATTATTTGGCCAGAGAGGAACATTTCTTCATGTGTTTCTTGGCCATTCTTATTTGTTCTTTAGAGAATTCTCTCTTTAGAGCTTTAGCACACTCATTGATGGGGTTGTTGTTTTTTGATGATTTTTTTTGGGTGATTAATTTGTTTTGAGCTCTGAGTATATTTTAGGTATGAGGCATTTGGCTGATGCATAGCTAGTAAAGATCTTCTCCCATTCTATGGGCTATTTATCCTGCTAGCTCAATACTACTTTCCAGAGTAGCTGAACAAGTTTGCATTCCCACCAACAGTGCAGTAGTGCTCCTGTTTGGCTGCATTACTGCCAACATCTGTTACTATTTGTTTTCTTGATAATGGCCATTCTAACAACAGTGAAGTAGAATCTCAGCATTGTTTTGATATGCATTTTTTTTGCCAGTCCTGGGCTTGAACTCAGGGCCTGAGCATTGTCCTTGGATTTTCTCAAGGCTAGAGCTCTACCACTTGAGCCTTAGCACCACTTCTGGCTTTTTTTTTTCTATGTATGTGGTACCGAGGAATTGAACCCAGGTCCTCGTGCATACTAGGCAAACACTTTAACCACTAGGCCAAACTCCTGGCCCTGATATGCATTTCTTTTATGGACAGAAATGTTAAATGTTTCTTTATGTGTCTATTGGCATTTCTTATTTCTATGACAGAGAAGCCTCTTTAAATCTTTAGCCCACTTGTAAACTGGGTTGTTGTTTCTTTGAGGAGTTTAATTTTTTGAGGCCTGGGTATATTTTAAATATGAGGCCCTTGTCTGATATATATCTAGTAAAGATTGTCTAATCTGGAGCTTTCTATTTATCCTGTTAGCAATGTCCTTTACCATGCAGAAACTCTGTACTTTAATAAAATCCCATTTATCCAGCCTTTCTTTGATGTGTCGTGTTTCTGCATCTTTACTTAGGAAGTTTTGACCTGTTTTACAGAACTCTAGTGATTGTCCTATCCATTCCTGTGATATTGTCAGGGTATCTGATCTTACATTTAGGACTTTGATCCATTTAGAATTGATTCTGGTGCAGGATGATACATAAAGACCTAATTTCAGTTTTCTACACATGTATTGCCAATCCTGCCAGCATCATTTGTGGAGGAAGCTGTCTTTCTTCCATCCTGTATTTTTGGCTCCCTTATCAAAGATCAGGTGGCTATAGGTTTGTGGGTTCATTTCTGGGTCTTCAATTCTGTTCCATTGATCCTGGGGCCTGTTCGTGTGCCAGAACTGAGCTGCTTTTATAACTTTATAATAGAATTTGAAGTTTGGTATTGATATTCCTCCAGCACTGTTTTTCCTGTTAAGTATTGTCTTTGGCATTGTAGGTCTTCTAGTATTCCATATGAATTTTTGATTACTTTGTCTATATCATTAAAAGACATTGTTGGGATTTTGATGGTTATTGAATTGAGTTTTAAATAGCTTTGAACCATATTCATTGCCATGTTCACACTGTTAATCCTCCCACTCAAGGAGCATGGGAGATTGTTCCACTTCCTTAAGTCTACTTTAATTTCAGTTTTCAGGTTTTTTAAGTTTCTGTCATAGAGGTCCTTTGCATCTTTAGTTAATTCCCAGGCATTTTTTAGGCTATTACTAAAGGAGTTACTTTCCTGGTTTCAGCCTCTCTCTTATACAGAATAGCTATTAATTTTGTGGGGTTAATTTTATACCCTGCTACTTTGCCTAAGTTTCAGCTCAAGTAACGTAAGAGAGCAGTCTGGATACTTTAAATACAGGATTATGTCATCTACAAAAAGGTCCTTAGTTTATTACCATTACCACTGGAGGAAAACAAACAAATCAAAAAAAAAATAACAAAAAAAAATCTGCAAAAATATGCTGCTTCCAACTTCTTTAAAGTGCATAGAATTGTTTAGTGTAGTATTTGAAAGCTACCATAACAACCAAGTTCATTACAGCATAATTTACCATAGCTGAGTTATGGAACCAACCCAGATGCCTTTCAGTAGACAAATGGATCAAGAAAATGTATTTATACACAATGGAATTCTACACTGCCATCAGAAAGAATGACATTACCCCATTCATAAGGAAATGGAAAAACTTGGAAAAAATCAGATTAATTGAAGAAAGCAGACCCAAAGGAACATAGGCTCCATGGTTTTCCTCATCTATAATAATTAGCAGATATCTAGGATTTTCCTAGCAGAGGATCTCAACATCTCAAAAGCTATGTACACATGGTCATATAGGATGAGACCAAACAAAATGAACTCTAGGAAATGGAAATAAGAGGCTTATCTTTGTGATTGTTGTCCTTAATGTACTATGTGAAGTTATCTCTATTCTCTTTTTTTTTCTGTTGTTCTTTATCGCATGTACCCTGTATATTGTATATACATTTATTTGTTTATTTGAGATAGGGAAGCAAAGGAGAAAAACAAGATGATTGTGAGGGAATTGGAGAAAAACATGGGAAAGGGTATCAATGTTCAAGAAGTAATGTTACCAAGACATGTGAAAGGGTATCAATGTATGTGAATTAATGCACCTTCTATCTGGCAAATAATATGTAACCCTTCTATTAATTACAATAAAAATATATGAAAGAAAAAAAAAGGAGATAATCCTGGCCCGTAGAAGTATCTACGGTATCCTGAAAGTTTGAATCTGTGAGGATTTTGTTTGTTTGTTGTTGTTTCAATTAGGACCAAGAGACAAAAGAAAAATGACTAGGGAGAATAGAAGCCAATGAAGAAGAGAGAAAAAGAGTAGGAATCTAACGCCCGTATAGGAAGGTAGACTTTTTTTTTTTTTTTTTGGTTAAAATCATGGTGTAGAAGACTGTCTCTCTCAAGGTCAACTTGAATATTTTTTTTTTGCATTTTTTATTGTAATTAGTAAAAGGGTTACATGATATTTGCCAGATAGAAGGTGCATTAATTCACATATATTGATACCCTTTCATATGTCTTGGTCCCCATTACCCTCCCCTCCACCCCCCCCCGTCTTGGTTTTCCCCCCTTCCCTATTCAATTTCAAATAACCAAATATAAATATATCTAATATATCAGATAACAAAGTGAGATACTGTAACAATATGAGATAACCAAGGGACAGCAAAAGAGATGAGAGATAACATAGTACATTAAGGACAACAATCATTCATTGTATGGCTTTTGTTTCAATATCCTGGAGGTCTTTTCAATTAGCTTCATACTATATGGCCTTATGTATCAAGGTTTTGCTCTATTTCAGGTCTCTGCTAGTAGAGCCCAAGGTTTATACTGATTATGACAAATGAGTGGAACCATTGAGCCTAAGTTCCTTTGAGTCTGGCTTACTTCACTTAATATGATTTTTTCTAAGACTTTCCATTTCCTAACAAATGGGGTGATGTCGTTCTTTCTACAGCAGCATAGAATTCCATTGTGTACAAATACCTCATCTTGTTGATCCACTCATCAACTGAGGGACATCTAAGTTGGTTCCATATTTTTGCTATGATGAATAATGCTGCAATGAACATTGCTGTGGTAGTGGATTTAGTATGCCCTAGTTTCTGGATGGTTGGGTAAATGCCAAGTAGTAGAATTGCTGGGTCATAGGGGAGCTCTATATTTAGCCTTTTGAGGCACTGCCATATTGCTTTCCATAGTGGTTGAACGAGTTTGCACTCCTATCAACAATGTAATAGGGATCCCTCCTGGCCACATCCCCTCCAGCATCTGTTGTTATTCATTTTCCTGATCCTGGTCATTCTAACTGGAGTGAGGTGAAATCTTAGAGTTGTTTTGATTTGCATTTCTTTTATGACCAGAGATGTTGAGCATTTCTTCATGTGTCTATAAGCCATTTTTGTTTCTTCTTCAGAGAAGACTCTCTTAGAGTCTTTGGCCCATTTTTTAATGGGATAGTTGTTACTTTGGGGATTAGTTTTGGAGTGATTCAATTTTTTGAGCTGTTGATATATTTTAGATATGAGGCATTTGTCCGTTGTTTGGTTGGTGAAGATCTTCTCCACAACTTGAATATTTTTGTGTAACTAAATACTGCTGGAGTGTCTTTCCCTCCATACTATTCTCTCCGTATTTCTTTTCCTGCACACCATTGCTTCAATTTCAGCTAAAACAAAAGACATTTGTAGGGCGTTTTGCTAAATCTGCCATAACCTTGTTATGGTTGATCTACCCTAGTAAGTTTGGGACAGGATTTTACAAAATGAAGCTCAGTTTTGTGTGTAATAAATGCTTGCATACATAAAAAAAGAAATAATGTACCCACTGCCAGACAAATGTAACTGTAACCTCTCCACACATCACCCCAACAATATAAAATAAAATGTTTTAAAAAGTTTGCAAACGGGGCTGGGAGTTTGGCCTAGTGGTAGAGTGCTTGCCTAGCATGCATGTAGACCCAGGTTCAATTCCTCAGTACCACATACATAGATAAAGCCAGAATTGGTGCTGAGGCTCAAGTGGTAGAGCTCTAGCCTTGAGAAAGTCCAAGGGCAGTGCTCAGGCCCTGAGCTCAAGCCCAAGACTGGCGAAAATGAATAAATAAATAAAGGTGACATTTTTTTTTAAACTTTGTAAAGTGTTTCCTTATAATGTTCTTAATGTTGCTTGTTTTTTTGTAGTGACCTTTCCATTCTCATCTTTGATTTTGTTTATTTGGGTATTCTTTTCGGTCAGATTTACTAATGGTCTGTCAATTTCGTTAATTTGTTTTCAAAGAACCAACTCTTTGTTTTGTTAATTCTGTCTGCAGTTTTTTTTGGTGGTATAATTCATTAATTTCTTACTTAATTTTGATTATTTGTTTCCATCTACTGGTTTGGGCTTGAGCTTGTGGCTTTTTTTAAAGGAGCTTAAGGTGCATCATTAAATTGTAGGTTTGAGATTTTGTTGATGTAGGCACTCAGAGATATAAATTTTCCTCTGAGTATTGCCTTGTTCTGTCCCAGAGGAGCTGGTATTTTATTTGATCATTTTTGTTAAATACCATAAACATTTGAATTTCCATTCTGATCTCCTCAACCACATATTGGTAATTCAACAATGTGTTGTTCAGACTCCATGAGTTGCAGAGTTTTCTATGTTGGCTTTTGGTGTTGAGCTCTAATTTTATTCCATTGTAGTCTGAGAGAATGCAGGGAATCATTTCAATATTTCCGAATTTGCACAGATTTACTTTGTGACCTACAATGTGATCTATTTTGGAGAATGGTCCTCATGCTGCTGAGAAGAACATATATTCTGATGCTTCTGGGTGAAATATTCTGTAAATGTCTGTTAAGTCTAGTTGGTCTATGCCCTTATTTATTTCTGAGGTTTCTCTGTTGAGCTTTTGCTGGGTTACTCTAACCCGAGGCGATAGTGGTATGTATTGAAATGAACTCCAAGGAATGGAAACAAGAGGGTTTTTTTTTAGTTTACTGTTTGCAGTTATTTCTTTGTTCTCCCCACACACACCTCCTTGGTTTATATACTATTGCCACTGTTTTTTATTTCTCTACTCATTGTCATGTATATAAGTTTATCTGGTTTGGGTAAGGGAATCACAGAACAGTGGGACAAATTGTGTTGGAAATGAATTTTAAAACTTGGGATGGGAAGGCAAGTTGGCGGAAAGGGAGAAAAATTAGTGCATTCAAAAGAAATGGACTCATTACCTTACTTACAGAACTGTAACCCTCTGTACATGACCTTAACAACAATGTTTTTAATCACCAATGATGTGTTTGCATCTATGTGTGTTTTTAGGATAAGTAGTGTTTGCTTGATGAAGTTGGAAGGGCCTGTATTTGATGTACAGTTATTTAGAATTATGATACTCTTATAGGAGAGATCCCTTTATTATTAGTATGCAATGTCCTTCATTGTCTCTCCTAATTTTAATTTGAAGTCTATTTTAGCTGATATTAGGATTGCAACTCCAGCCTTTTTTTTGGAGAGGGGGCATTTGCTTGATAGATTTTATTCCATTTTGTCTCATCAATTATTATATTCATCTAGTTCTCTAGTAAGGGGCCTTTTCTCTGTCAATATCGTGTTCTTGTCAGTTTTCTATGTGTAGTTTATCTCTGAGTATCTTTGTAATGTTGGCTTGGTGGAGATACATTGTTTTAATTTTTCCTTCTTGTGAAAGGTTTTTATTTGTCCCTCCATTATGAAGAGGGCTTAACTGGATACACGATTATTGGTTGGTAATTGTTTGTCTTCAAGGCTTGGCATATTTAATTCCAGTCACTCCTTTCTTTCTTGGTCTCTGCTGAGAAACCTCTAGTCAATCTGATTGGTTTTCCATTATAGGTTATTGACCTTTTCTCCCTGACAGCTTTAGGGAAGTTTTTCCTTGATCTCAATTGATCCTGTGTGGATTACAATGTGGTGGTGGGATGTTCTGTTCTGGTCAGGTCTGTTTGGGTTTCCAAAGGCTTCCTGTATCTGAATGTGCCTATTGTTTTAGATGTTGCAGTTTTCCACCAGAATTATATTAAATATATTTCTTATGGCTTTAACTTCCTTCTTCTATCCTGCCTCAATACTTGTTAGCCTTAAATTAGGTCTTCTGACTGAGTCTTGAAGCTCTCATTTTCTTGAATTTGTTTTTTGTTTCTTTGTTTGTTTTGTTTTTTCCAGTCCTGGGGCTTGAACTCAGGGTCTGAGCACTGTTCTTGTGCTTTTTCAAGGCTAGAGCTCTACCACTTGAGCCACAGCTCCACTTCTGGCTTTTTCTATGTATGTGGTACCAATGAATTGAACAAGGCTCTTTGGATTTGTTTTGAAAAATTGTTCTGGGACTGGGAATTTGGCGTAGTG
The DNA here is from genome assembly GCF_031878675.1 of Megascapheus bottae. NCBI lineage: Eukaryota > Metazoa > Chordata > Mammalia > Rodentia > Geomyidae > Megascapheus > Megascapheus bottae. The sequence goes on along the minus strand of NC_143528.1, from coordinate 1,836,036 downwards.
GTAGAGTGCTTGCCTAGCATGCATGAAGCCCTGGGTTCAATTCCTTGGTACCACATAACATTAAAAGCCAGAAGTGGTACTGTGGTTCTAGGGGCATAACTCTAGTCTTGAGAAAGCACAAGGACAGTGCTCAGGCATTGAGTTCAAGTCCCAGGACTGGCAAAAAAAAAAAAAGGTCTGTTCTTTCTCTATAAAATCTAGACTGTATGCAATTCAGAGATTCCCTCTTCTGTGTTGTCTAATCTCCTGTCAAGTCATTCTATTTTGATTTTTATTTCCCTGCCTTCTAATTGGTCATTTTTGATGGCTTCAATTTCTTTATTGAAGCTTTGTTTTAGATCCTGTATGGATTTTTTTTATATCCTTGATTTGATTTCCAGTGTCATCTCTCATATCCTCTAGCTGAGTGACTATTTTTCATTGGACTCCCTTTCATTCTATTGGAATTCATTCAGTCTTCTGTCTTTTGATTCTATGAATTCTTCTGTTAATCTTTGCTCAGTCTCATCATGCTCCCACATAACCATGTATAGGCTTTTAATCTTTTCATTCAACATATTTGCTAGTAGTGTTTTTAAAGTATTCTGAAAACTATCCTCTAGGTATTATGGTTCAGGAGTGGAGGTTATATGTAATTGTAGCCAGTGAACAGATCTGTCGTGAGTTATAAAACAATCTGAACAGAAAAGATAACAGGATGGGCCACATAGACTCAGGCAAACTGGAAACAAATATAATCTAACTCACATAAAAACAATTAGGCATCAACAGGCAAAACAAAACGAAGGGGAATTTGAACAGAGTTGAACGAAACCCAGTTAAAGTGGAATTAAAAGAAAAATTAAGAGATATAATTAAAAAGAGATAGAAGAGCAAATAAGAATAGAGAGATATATAGACAATGAGAGTTGCTGACGGGGTTGTGGAGAAAAAGGAACCCTACTACTCTGCTGGTGGGCTTGTAAACTAGTTCAGCCTCTCTGGAAAGAAGTGTGGAGATTTCCTTAAAGAACTGAAAATTGACCTTCCCTACAATCCCGTCATACCACTCCTGGGCATCTATCCTGAACATCATAACCCAGAAAATGATAAGGACACCTGCTCAGCTATGTTTATTTCTGCACTATTCACAATAGCCAGGCGATGGAAACAATCCAGATGTCCTACTGCAGATGAATGGATACAGAAAATGTGATACATATATATATATATATATATACATATATACAATGAAATTTTACATAGCCAACAGACAAGATAAAATAATGACATTCACATAGAAGTGGATGAATCTAGAGAGAATCATGTTGAGTGAGACAAGTCAAGAGCTAAGGAACAAAAGGCGCATGGTATCCTTAATATGTGGCTATTAGATCCAAACAGTACAAGAGCGAGGACTCAATATTTGCATACCCAATGCTATGGACATGGTATTGGAAACATAAACATAACTACATAGACATAAAAACCTATGATTATATAGATATAATGCTTTATTTCATAAATTAATATGTATCTATGATATACAAACCCTTAGCCTAATTTTGATTATTGTTCTAAAAACTAAATGCCAGTGATTGTACATAGAGATTCCCTTCTTGAACACTTGTTTGATAAACATGTCATTTGAAATATGATATAAAAATCAATGTTAATAAATTCTTTAATAAAAAAAGAATAGAGAGATATAGAAAAAGAAAGGAACAGACTGGGAGTTTGGCATAGTGGTATGCCTAGCATACACAAAGGACTGGATTTAATTCCTCAGTACCACATACATAGTAAAAAGCTAGAAATGGTACTGTGGCTCAAGTGATAAAGCTCTACCCTTAAGAAAGCCTGAAAACAGTGTTCAGGTCCTGAGTTCAAGCCCTGGGACTGGCAAAAAAAAAAGAAAGGAACAGAAGGAAGAGAACTAAGACCTCGACTCAAAAAAATGATGAACACCATATATGATAATAATAATAACAAAATTATAAGTATTAAGACTGACAGAGAAATAGAAAATTAAGAAATCAAAAATATAGCCTGAATTAAGTATGCATGCAATTAAGAAAAAGCCTAGTAATCACTGTAGACTTTATATCTAGGACTAAACAGAACTGTAATGATGAAGGAAAGAAAAAAAACTTTAAATGGAAATAAAGAATAGTAAGAGAGGAAAAAAATTCCAATTTGTTTGGGGGACCCTGTGTCTCCTCCATGTCCCCTTTTCAGTCTCTTCATGGAGTCTTTGTTTCCTTGCATTGGTTAGCTTTCCTTGTGGCTTGGGATGTGGCTGTTACCTAGATCCTCATAATCAGTCCCCTGCGAACCTAACATAATTCCAAGTAGACAAATGACTTCTCGAATCAGTTTGTTTGAGAGGGCAGAAAAATGCTCTGCCTTACAAACTTGGAGTCTTTGTCCACATCCTCCCAGCCTAATTTAGTGGGAGAAGGAATTTGCTTCATGTGGTAGAGCAGGAAGAAGGTGACTATTCTTCCTGACTTAGAATCTCTACAAGCAATCGCGAGTATAGGTTGGGACTGTGGTGTGGTTGAAATCAGTGGCTTTTCTCAGGGCAGGGGCTAGCTCAAGAGACCATCCTTTTAGCCTAGCCTGGAACCTTAGCTTTTATGGCTTGTCCAGTTTTGAGGTTGTTTTTTTCTCCCCCAAGAGATTTTTCCAAACTTTTGGTTTCGTAATTTCAGGGTTCCTGGCTAGCTGTGGATTAAGTTTCCACATGTCTGGAGTGATAAGCTTGCCCCTGGCCACTGAGCTTACCTCCCTCTGGGCAGGGCTGTCTTCCTTTGGGCAGAGCTATCCCTCTGGGAAGGAGCTTCTTCCCTTCCCCCCAGGTGGGTGGAGCTACCTCTCCCTAGACTGGTCTTTTTCTGTCAGAGAAGGAAGTATAAAGGCATCAGATTCCTTTGCCCTCTTAAAATGTCACCACTTCTCCAGCCTGTGTTACTAGTCAGGTGTTCTGCCCCACTTGTAAAGATGGCATTCTTCTCAGGGGAGAGTTTTCTTCTGTATGTTGTTCCTTCGGAGGGAGGGAAGATGTCTTATGTGGAGTATTAACACTTTCAGGCCCTCTGCAATGTGATGAGTTGTCTCTATGTCTGTCTGTGGCTGGCTGGGATGTGGATTCCTGTTCCTGATCTTTAGATTCACACTGGAGATGAGTGGAAAGCATTTGTATATGTTGTCTCTGCTACTTTTTTTCCTGGCTCCCCCAATCGCTAGTGGGTGCTTAAATTTGTCTTCTTAAGCAGGCTGTTTATAATTTTCTTCTTTAGTATACCTCTCTGTATAATTATAGCTTACTTGGTGTGACTCTCCAGACATGGATAATTTGGTAGGGCCCTAAAGTCTGCTTCTTTGGAATGAACTCTGTTGGTTCCCAGTTAATTTTCCACCATCTTCCCTGACTTCACTAATGATATTGTATTCCACCCCTTTCTTGCTTGTTATGAAATCAAAAGTTTCCCATTCATTTCTAGATATTCTGGAATCCTCTGGGGGGTTTTTTGTTTTGCTCAAGTGGTAGAGCACAGCCTTGAGTGAAAAGCTCAGAGACAGTGCCCAATACCCGAGTTCAAGTATCAGGACCTACCAAAATCAAAAATAAAAACAAAACAAAAATAATATGCCTATATGGTGTTACATGCTCATGAAATACTCTGGATAAAGCAAGGATCTTTAACTTGGTTTTTGTTTTTTTTTTTTTAAGAAAAAAGAAACTCTCATTCCATGTGGCCCTGAGAAATGGACAGAGCTAGAACAAATCACACTAAGTGAAGTAGGGTAGACTCAGAGAGAGAGACAGAATATGTTTACTCCCATATGTGGATGTTATATCTAAAATACAATTAAACATGATATCATGCAGGGTTCAATGCATTTACATACCAACAAACTGATTAAAGGAGGGGAGGAAACCAAACTGGCTAATGAGGAGAGGTTAATGAGGAGAGGCCAGAAGTTAGAGCCCAGGCAGGAAAACTGAAGACTTTGGTAAATGGAGCATGATGGATGATTCTGGTGAGGATTCAGAAATAAAGGACTGAAGGAAAGCAGAAAAGGAAAAGTTCAAAGGATCAATATTGCAAATGACATCATCCTTACAAAAGGCTCAAAAGACTCCACATCAAAAACAAAACAAAAAACCTTCTTAGACTAATAAACTCTTCCAGCAAAGTAACAAGATAGGAAATGAATATATCAAAGTCATACATGCCAATAGGAAACAGGCTGAGAAACAAATCAAGAAAACATTATAGACTAAAAATAATAATTCATAATAGATTTTTAAAGCCTAGTAATAAACTTTACTAAGGAAATGGAAGCCCTCTACAAATGAGAACTATAAAACACTGAAGAAAAAAAGATACTTGAAAATGAAAAGGCCTCCAGTGTTCAAAGATTGGCAGAATTTGTATTGTGAAAATGGCTATACTACCAAAACCAATCTACAGATTCAATTCAATTCAATCCCCCATTAAAATTTAAATGTTTCACTTCATAAAAATAAATCATTCTTATTTTATATGGATGCATAAAAGACATTGAATCACCAAGTGATACTGAACAAGAAAATGTTGGTGATATCACAACACTTGACTTTAAATTATACTGTAGGGGCATATTAACAAAAGCAGCATGATACTAACACAAAAACAGATACATAGACCTATAGAAAAAGACCTTGAAATTAATCCATTCCCTGCAGTTACCTGATATTTTTACAAAGGAACTCAAAATATATATAGGAGAAAAGAATATCTTCAACAAATGATGTGTACAAATATGGATACTCCATTAGAAAACTGAAACCACAGTTCTCTCATTCTGTCAAAATTCAATTAAAAATGGACCAAAGCCCTCAATGTAAGACTTGAAATTACTAAAGGAAAGCATCTCAAGATATATAATAGGCAAGGACAATCTGAATATAACTGAAGTTGTGTGGGAAATAAGAGCAAGGAACTGACAAATGGGATTGTATCAAATGAAAAAGCTTCTTGACATTAGGTATACCATAACCCTGGCTCATATCTGTAATCCTAATCACTCAGGAGGCTGAGACCTGGAGGACAGTAGTTCAAAGCCAGCCTGAGTAAAAAATCTGTGAGACTCCATCTCCAATTAATGAGTAAAAAGTTAGGTTGGAAGCACTGCTCAAGTGGCAGAGAGCCAATCAGGAACAAGTAAGCCAAGTGGGCTCCAGATCCTGAATTCAAACACTTGTACTGGGTAAAGTAATAAAAATAACAACAACAACAATATAATAATAACAACATTCTATCATACATTCCATCTATAGTACTCTTAGTAAATAACCAAAGGAAGGTAAATCAACATAAAGATATCTGTGCACACCTACCTGCACACCCGTGATTATAAGTGTTATCCACAATAGCAAATTATGGAATATATCTCGGTGTCCATCAACATCAACCCATGAATGGATAAAGAAGAAATTATGCATATATATATGTATATATGTGACTATACGTACACATATGAGTATTATTTATCCATGAATAAGAACAAATCATTTTCATGGATGAAATGAGAGATCATTTTGTCACATTTTCTCTCATATGTGGAATCTGCAGTGAAAAAGGACAAATATGAAAAGGCACTGCTTAGGAGAAAGAATCAGCAGGAGGGGAGAGGGTGAAAAAGAGAAAAGTGGAGAGATAAGTATAACCAAAGGAATATATACATATATATGGAATATATATATATATATATATGGAAACAGTGATTCCTGTTAAAGATTGTTAAAATAAAAGGAAGGAAAGATAACAAAGAGTAACAGAAAGGGGTGATCATAGCCAAAGTACATCACATGCCTGTATGGAAATACCACCATGAAAGTTCTTGCACAAAAAGCCATATAATGAATGATTGATGTCCTTAAGGTACTATGTTATCTCTCATCTCTTTTGCTGTCCCTTGGTTATCTCATAGTGTTACAGTGTCTCACTTTGTCATCTGATATATTGGATATATTTGTATTTGGTTATTTGAAATTGGATAGGGAAGGGGGGAAAACAAGATGGGGGTTGGGGGAGAGGGTAATGGGGACCAAGACATGAGAAAGGGTATCAATGTATGTGAATTAATGCACCTTCTATCTGGCAAATATCATGTAACCCTTTTATTAATTACAATAAAAATATCAAAAAAAATAAAATCTGAAACTCTGCAACATAAAAAAAGAAAGTTCTTGGGCCGGGAGTTTGGCCTAGTGGTTAAAGTGCTTGCCTAGCGTGCATAAAGACCGGGGTTCGATTCCTCAGTACCACATACATAGAAAAAAGCCGGAAGTGGTGCTGAGGCTCAAGTGGTAGAGCTCTAGCCTTGAGAAAGTCCAAGGACAGTGCTCAGGCCCTGAGCTCAAGCCCAGGACTGGAAAAAAAAAAAGAAAGTTCTTGTACAATTAATATACTCTAAAAAATAAAGAATACCAAAAAAGAATAAGAAAAATATTTTTAAACTTTACTATCTGATAAGAAAAGAAATGTTTTCTGTGTCTGCTCTTGAATTCTTTCTTCAAGCAGAAGAAGAATTTTCCATCCATGTCCAGTGACACACCTTTCCACCTCAGTGATCACTGCTTCCCTTCAGTCCTTCATTTCTGAATCCTCACCAGAATCATCCATTTACCAAGGTCTACAGTTTTCCTGCCTGGGCTCTAACTTCTTCTAGCCATTCCAAAGCTTTTTCTGGTAGTTTTGGTGTTCCTTACAACAGTAGCCCTGCCCCTTCCCCACTTCTGGGTACCAAATTCCTGTTTTGGTTTTGTCTTGTGCTATTCTTTTTGTGTGTGTGTGCCCGTCCTGGGCTTGAACTTAGGGTCTGGGCACTATCCTTGGACTTTCTCAAGGCTAGAGCTCTACCACTTGAGCCTCAACACCACTTCCAGCTTTTTTTTTTCTATGCATATGGTACCGAGGAATCGAACCTGGGTCTTCGTGCATGCTAGGCAAGCACTCTACCACTAGGCCAAACTCCGGGTCCCTGTCTTGTGCTATTCTATCTGAATATCTTCAACTAAGCAGTTCATAACTAAGCAGTTCATTGACTCATGGTTGTATGAGCTGAAAAGTCCAAGGGGAGGCATTTGGAGAGGGCCATCTTGCTGGGATGTGACAGACATGGTGAAAGGACAAAGAGAAAGAGAGAACAAGAGAGGGTAAATTCATCCTTTCATAAGGAACCTGTTCCTGCAATGATCTGCCCTTTCTTGTAATAATGGTATGCGTCTGCCCTCGAGGGTGATAGTTTCATGACCTCTGCACCTTTCAGTGGGGCCCATCTCCCACATTAATCTTGAGGGACTCATTCCAGTCATAGCAATCTCAACCAAAAATGAATGGCAGCAAGTCTGTGACTCTAAAACAGAACTTATTTAGGGCAGCAAAGAACTGAAATCCAGATAATATGTGCTATGGCACCCCACAGGCACATCCAGAGTGCAGAGTGCCAACCATTGCACCATGGAACCCACTCCACAGGCACATCCAAAGGCTATGGAGCAGGAGAAAACTTTGAAAGACAAGGAGAAGATGCTCTGATAAGTTGTTTTGAAATAATACAAATTGTTTTGGAAACAAGTTGTTTTGAAAATATTGGCAATTATTCATTAGTAATACTAGCTATTACTGGAGAGAAATCATTATAGGAATAACTAACCCAGAATTTAACTTTATGTGGTTTTTCCAAGTTTTCTGGCTATGTGCACAGAGCGCTTTCTTATTGGCCTCCTGGATCCATTTTTTTCAGTGTTTGACTTGAGTGGTTCAGTATTGCTACTGACAATCTCCACGACATCATTTCCTGACTTCACACTGACTCCTTAATATCGACTATAAAAGTAATCATGTTAAATGTACTCACACCATGGAAATTAACCAACAGTGTAAAAACATACAACTCATACAGTGACACAAATTAAGAATTTTTGATGCTTAGTGGAAAGGAGTTAATTATTTGAACTTTCCCCAACAACTCCCTATAGTTTGTATTATCCTTTACTAGCAATCCAAAACCACTTCCTGAAGTCTGACCTCAAGCTTTTACCACAAAGTCTTCATTTATCACCCCAGCCAATTGTGACTACTTGTACCAAATTTCTGAACCACTGTCTGTCTTTGGCTAATAGAATATGACTGTATATCTTTTCTTGCCTTCTTCTAAGTAGATATATGTTCTTTGAGGACAGATTCTGAGTATGTACTAGAATTCAATGAAGTTTCTGAACAAAAATTTCCCAGGTTAGATGACCCTGTCCTAGTTCTTAAGGAGTTACCATCCATACTGACAAAATTCAATTTAAATGCTTTTGCATGATAATTTATATATTATCTGTTTGAAATTCACTTATCTGTAAGTACATACAACATCACTCTGCTTAGCTCTTTCCGATGCATGGTTAAGTGGGCTAAGTATTTATTTGGTTTTTCTTCCCAAAGTGATTCTTGATTTACAACTTTGTGAGCTGAACTTCTAGTTGACTTTAAAAGGAAGGAAAAGTCAGACTCTGAGAAAGCCTAGTCTTACCCAGTCTAACACCCAACCCCCACCTTCCTAGAGGTTAGGCTCAGGGGTTAGATACTGTCCTCAGAAGCCAGGCTGGAATTATGCACAGGCTGGCCCAACAATCGGACACCTTGCTGGGGAGCAGCCCACATGGATGAAGCACGAAAGGAAAGCTGATTGAATGAGAGGAAAACAACTCTGTGGGAAGAAAAGTGGCTCCAACCACCAGTGACTTTTGGCATTTGCAAAAGAAGCAGCCACAGGCAGGAGAGCACAGCTGGTTCAACTTACCAATAACAAATCCAATCTTGTTTCTTGCAGCTTGTCTTTTATCTGTAAACATAGACAAAGCAATCCACAGATGCAGGTTCAAATTACCCTGGTGTTTCAGAGAGCCTGTGTGGGGGCCTCAAGGGTGGAGGAATCATTGGATAGAGTGTGAGAGAGAAGGGAAGATTATTCAGCCATTCTCTCTGCCTCTGCTTACAGGTGTCAGGCCCTGTGCTAAGAGGAGGGAAGAATGGCAATGTAGAAGACACAGATAGGGGAAGACACAGGCAGGCAAGGAAGATGGGGTTGGATGGTACCAAATCTGACCAAGACAGTATAAAATAGCATCAACAGTCAGGAGAAGGCCTTCATTCCCAGGGACTCTTAGAACATGTGGGGAAAAATAATTCTGGTAAATTGCTCTGGCTCTCTGCTCCATAAAGATGCTTGTTTTGACAGCTTCTTGAGATGTGTGCAGCTGCCAAATGCATCCTGTAAATCCACTCATTGAATTTGTTTGGCTTTTCCTTTCTCTTTTCTCCCCCCTGCACCCCTGTGGCCCATGGGTTGCTGAGAGAGATGGGACTGGCTTTCAGCCAAAATAACCCACTCTGGATGGGAGGGAGCAACAGAAGAACAAGTGCCACAAGCAGCCAAGATTTTATTTTCCTAAAATGCCTAAGCTAGCAACTGTGGACTGGCGTCCTAAGGCTTCAGAACAGACCACAATTCCACCATTTTCGGCAAAACATAGCTGTACGTGGAAGCTGCACATGTCCAGATTCTGAGAGACAGGAACTCTCCCATTTTTTCATCTCCCCTCGCCCCCACCACCCAAACTCAAAACCAGGTAGGGTGATTCCCATGACTTTTAATAAATTGTGTCATTTCATAAAGAATTCACTTTGGGAAAATCCTGGACTCCAGATGTGCAGCCTAGGACAGAAAGGAAATGTCCCACTCAAGAACATTCCTTGAGTGATTCCTGAGGTTCTGCAGAAACAACCTGGAACAGATCTTCCTCATCCCATGTGTTCCTTGTCCACCTCCCACCTGTACCCAAGGCCATAGACTGGCCTTGCTAATGGTCCTGAAACTCTGGGGGAGTCTGGATGGGACCCAGGGACCCTCCTGCAGTGTCTGGTGCACCATCTGGTTTGGAGTTTTATCACTCACTGTTAGCTCAGCCTTCTTGGATGCAGCTTAGATCTATTAATCCCTTATCTTGTCATCACAAGCTTAATGAAAGCATCCTCTCCACTGCTTCCTCCCTTTTTTCCCTCTTGCTCACCCCCACCTAGCTGGCCTCACTGTTTCCAGCTTCATATGAAGTACTTTGGTCTAGTGAGCCTCAGGGGAGTCTGCCTGAGGGATAGAAAGGCCTTAAGGAAATGAAGACTAGAATCCAGCTCTACACAGCTGCATTATAAGGCCACAGGGAGAATCCCTTATTCAAATGAGTCTCCAGGGGCCACTGGGGGGCTGCAAATCTTCCATTCATTCTTCCAAACTTGAAGCCCCCTTTTCATTTTTATTTTATTATTTCATTGTATTTTATTTTGTGTGTGTGCTGGTCCTGGGACTTGACAAAACCTGGGAGATATCCCTGCAATTGGAGCTAAAAAGAATCTCAGCCTTTCCTACCCAGGCTGTCTTTGAACCACAATTCTCATATCTCAGCCTCCTGACCATCTAGGATTATAGGTGTCCTGCTGGGCCCTCTCCCACTTCTCTCTTTTTCATATATTTTTATTGTAATTAATAGAAGGATTACATTATATTCGCCAGGTAGAAGGTGCATTACTTCACATACACTGATACCCTTTCTCATGTCTTGGTCCCCATTACCCTCCCCCCAACCCCTACCCTTCATCTTGTTTTCCCCCCTTCCCTATCCAATTTCAAATAACCAAATACAAATATATCCAATATATCAGATAACAAAGTGAGATAATGTAACAATATGAGATAACCAAGGGACAGAAAAAGAGATGAGAGATAACATAGTACATTAAGGACAACAATCACTCATTTTATGGTTTTTGTTTCTATATCCTAGAGGTCCTTTCACTTAGCATCATACTATATGGCCTTATGTATCTAGGTTTTGCTCTATTGCAAATCTCTTCTAGGAGAGCCCAAGGTTTCTACTGATTATGACAAATGAGGGAAACCATTGAGCCTAAGTTCCTTTGAGTCTGGCTTACTTCACTTAATATGATTTTTTCTAAGTCTTTCCATTTCCTAACAAATGGGGCGATATCATTCTTTCTGACAGCAGCATAGAATTCCATTGTGTACAAATACCACAACTTGTTGATCCACTCATCAACTGAGGGACATCTGGGTTGGTTCCATATCTTTGCTATGGTAAATAGTGCTGCAATGAACATCGTTGTGCTAGTGGCTTTAGTATGTCCTTAAAGTTTCGACCTGTGCCAAGGAGGCCTAGTGTATCTCCTATTCCTTCCTGTAGAGTTTTCAGTGTGTCAGCTTTTACCTCCAGGTCTTTGATCCATTTGGAGTTAATTCTAGTGCAGGGTGACAAAGAAGGATCCAACTTTAGTTTTCTGCAGGTGCTTATCCAGTTCTGCCAGCACCACTTGTTGAAGGGCTATCTTTCTTCCATTCTATTATTTTGGCTCCCTTGTTAAAAATTAGGTGGCCATAGGTCTGTGATTTAATACCTGGGTCCTCAGTTCTATTCCATTGGTCTTCAGGTCTGTTCTTGTGCCAGTACCAAGCTGTTTTGATAATTATAGCTCTGTAATAGAGTCTAAAGTTTGGTACTGAAATTCCTCCTGCGCTGTTCTTTCTGCTAAGAAGTGTTTTTGCTATACGGGGTCTTTTATTATTCCATAGGAAATTTTGGATTGCCTCTTCTATTTCTTTAAAGAATGACATTGGGATATTGATGGGTATTGCATTGAATTTGTAGATAGCCCTTGGCAAGATTGTCATTTTCACGATGTTCATTCTTCCAATCCAGGAGCATGGGAAGTTGTGTTGTAAGGGAGGACCCCAAAGGCAGCAGGAAGCAAGAATCTCTAGATGTGGATCAGGAGCTGTTGAGAGCTTGAGAACAGAAAAGACCAGAAGGGCAGGGCCTGAAGTAGGGCTGCAAATGTGCTGAGGTTCCCACACCATAGACTCCAGGACCTAGGAGAACAAAGAGTTGGTCCTAGACCTCCTTTTTGTCTTGTCTCCTTCTTCAGATTCACAGGAGGGAATCAGCAGCCTGTGTATAAAAGGAAAAGGAACCCTTTGCCTTCTGCATCAGACACTGTTGTCTCCAGAGACCAAGAAGAAGCATGTATGGCTCCCAGCTTTCCCCTTTGGGTATGAAGACATATTGTCCCTTATACCTCCAGCCAGCTTCTCCTGCACATCCAACATTAGGTCGAATATTCCTTACAGCTGCCTCTGGCAAGTGGGGTGAGATTATTAACCGGTTAATCACCTCTGACCCAGCAAGAGAAAAAAAACAAAGGGTGCATCATAGTGCTCTTGCCCTAGCTGCATTTAGAGGTCAGTCACCTTTCTTTCCTCATTACACCACCAAACTCCTATCAAGGGCACTGGATACCACCAGGGTCTTAAGACCTCCTCCTTTTAACCAATAGGCCAATTTTGAAAGTTATAGGTTGACAACTGATAGTTGTTGATATTTGTGAGTTACAGGGTGATGTGATTTCTTTCATCTAGCTGGTTGACATATCTGTCACTTCAAATATTTAATGCTTTTTGTGATAACATCTGACATTTGCTTGCAGTGATGCTGAAGTATTGAAGGTATTGGTTATCGTCACCATTTTTTCTGCTACCTATCAGCCAGTTTTACAAAGTCACTCTTTTTCATTTAGAGACCTTCCTCGCTCCGGTCTCGAGGATTCTCCTCTTTTGTTCTCTTTCTCTCTTGTGACCTCTGCATATGAACTTCCTGTGCTGACTCTTCCCTGTCTTTCTAATGAAGGCAACACTCCAGGATATGGTCCTCAGTTCTCACTTTTGCTTTTTTCTTCATTCCACTCCTATCCATGTGGCTTAAAACAGCACCAAAAACTACTGTGATTCCTATAGACCTATCTGCCATGTGGCCCTCTCCCCTTGATTGCAACCTGACTGCTCAGTTAACTTTTCTATTTGGGTTTCCAATTAGAATCTCAAATAAAATGGCAAAAATTCCATGCCTACCTTCAAAACATATTCAGACCATGATCACCAATTCACAGCCTCTTTACTCCTTTCCACTCAGCATCTTTCTCCAAATGGCTATAGAAGCTGTATCCCTTTCCTATTACCCTCACTGCCTACAGCTAATCTTCCTTTCTGACTTTATTAATTATCCTTAAGTAGTTGTACAGAGGAGCTTCAACTTGTCAGTTGAGTAAATACATCTGGAGTGATGTCATCCCTCTTAATTCTCCTCCGTTTCTTCCATCTCAATTTTCCTAGTTCATTCGCACATATATAACTTTCAGTAGCATGACTGCATTCACTCCCTCCCCATTCTGTATTCTCTTGACATTTTTCTACTCCCCTCCCTCACATGTCAAACTCCAACTTCCTGGTAATCATTTTGATAAATGGTAAGTTTACAGCACTGGAATCCTCCTCTGTGTATCCTAAACTTTAGTTAGTACATTTGTGTATATATATGCATATGACCTTTCTTGGAGGTTAATATAATTTTTCCAGGTCTATCCATGTCCATGCAAATGACATAGTATCATTTTTCCTGATGGATGAATATACATACATACATACATACATATATACATACATACATATACATGTGAATATACATGTATGTGTATATGTTGATACATGTATATGTGGATACACATATATGTGTATCTATACATACACAGACATACAATAGATATATATATATCTACCTATACATACGTATTTGTCACATTTTCTTGACCCATTTGACCTTTGAAGGACATCTAGGCTATTGTTTCCATAAGTTGGTGATGGTGACTGATACAGCAATAAAAGAGTTATGCAAGTCTCTTTACCTATAGCTACTTTTCTACCCAGCATGCAAAGGAAATCTCATAACCCATAAACTCGATCATGTGTCTTTTTTGTGAAAACCCTCTACAAGATTCTTGTGTCACATAGAATAAAATCCAAAAAGGTTACAAACGGCCTGTGGAAATACTGGGATGAACAGAGAATCAGGTGAGTGGGAGAACAGTCAGAGCAGTGGCCTCGAGGAAGGGATGGGTCCAGGATGATTCAAGAGGAGCCAGGGCGCTGCTCTGCATCTGACTTCTTTCCCTACCTCCCTGGGAGTGACCCACAGAGGCTGGAACCTATATAGACACAGAACACAAGACTATGTGTAAGCAGAAACAGGAACAACTGGAGTTATGCAGCCACAACCCAAGAATGCTTAAGGCCACAAGGATGCTTGCCTGGTGGTCCTGCTGACACCTTGACTTTAGACTTCGGCTTCAGAACCTTGCAATCCTTTTAAGCACCAAGTTTAGAATAACATAACAACAGCCCTCAAAAACACATATGCCCTCCCCTCCTCCCTCCCTGCTACCCTCACGTAGCTCCAGAGTTCCTTAAACTCCTCATACTATAGAATAGGCCAGACGAATTATACAAGAACTTCTGGAAATCTGACTCAAGAGATTGTGCAACTTTTCTCAAGTCTCTTGACGTCACTCTGAGTCTTATATATTTTTATTGTATATAAAACTAGACAATACTTCTGCTTCCTAATCAATGACACTGCCTCAGACAGAGCAATGAGAGCAGTTCTCACTAGATCGCCTTAGGCTCCTGTAGGGCACGTGCCCCAGCTGTGCCCAATGGAAAAGTTTTCTCCTCATAAGGCACCTGAATACCACAGGAAAGCTGCTCCTGCTGCTGCTGCTGCTGCTGAACCACCCTGAAAAGAAACCCATTCCACATTTGCTTAGCAAAGCTCTTCTTTCCTGCATCCTAATCTACATATGTTAGTAGGAGAAGGCTAGAAACATCCTGAACTGAACTACACAGTCCTACTCAGATACAGACTCCTTATGCAACCTCACTTCCCGCAAACTGAGTCCTGTTGTTGGGCAACCTGCCCCAGACCTCCTTCAGTGACTGAACATTGGCCACTGCTAGTGGCTGAGTACTTCAACAGTTGGTCCTTAGTACTCCAAGTAAGAAGTGATAAGGAGAATAGAGCTAAAATTAATTAATTAATTAAAAAAGGCTAACCCCATCAAGGGATCAAATGCCCAAATTGTTGAAATTACTTGCTCAGGTATACTGTCAGGGAAAGGCCCTCCAAGAGCTCTCAGGAGCTTTCTCATATCCATTATCCCCAAAGTGAGCATCTCGAAAGTTTGGCTGACTCTTCAACTAGTGGTGCTAGCAAAACTAGTTAAGCACCTGTAGAAAGCTAAAGTTCGATCCTTCTATGTCACCCTGCACCAGGATTAACTCCAAATGGATAAAAGACCTCAAGGTAAAAGCAAATACACTGAAAACTTTACAAGAAGGAATAGGAGATACACTGGGTCTCCTTGGCACAGGTCAAAAATTTCTTAATAAGGACCCAGAAACACAACAAATCAAAGAAAGTCTGGATAAGTGGAACTGCATTAAACTGCAGAGCTTCTGTATGGCAAAGGACATAGCTAGCAAGCTAACTAGAAAGCCTACAGAGTGGGAGAAGATCTTCACTAACCATACAACAAAGGCCTCATATCTAAAATATATCAACAGCTCAAAAAATTGAATCACTCAAAACTAATCTTCAAAGAAACAACCATCCCATTAAAAGATAGGCCAAAGACTTAAAGAGAGACTTCTCTGAAGGAGAAATAAGAATGGTTATAGACATATGAAGAAATGCTCGACATCGCTGGCCATAAAAGAAATGCAAATCAAAACAACTCTGAGATTCCACCTCACTCCAGTTAGAATGGCCAGGATCAGGAAAACGAATACCAACAGATGCTGGAGGGGATGTGTCCAGGAGGGATCACTACTACACTGTTGGCGGGAGTGTAAACTCGTTCAACCACTATGGAAAGCAGTATGGCAGTTCCTCAAAAAACTAAACATAGAGCTCCCCTATGACCCAGCAATTCCACTACTTGGCATTTACCCAACCATCCAGAAACAAGGGCATACTAAAGCCACTAGCACAATGATGTTCACTGCAGCAATATTTACTATAGCAGAGATATAGAATCAACCCAGATGCCCCTCAGTAAATGATTGGATCAACAAGATGTGGTATTTATACACACAGAATTCTATGCTGCCATCAGAAAGAATGACATTGCCCCACATGTAAGGAAATGGAAAGACTTGGAAAAAATCATATTAAGTGAAGTAAGCCAGACTCAAAGGAACATAGGCTCAATGGTTTCCCTCATATGTCATAATTAGTATAAACCTTGGACTGTCCTAGCAGAGGATTACAATAGCTCAAAACCTAGATACATAAGGCCATATAGGATGAGGCTAAATGAAAGGACCTCCAGCATATGGAAACAAGAGCCATATAATGAGTGATTTTTGTTCTTAATATACTATGTTATTTCTCATCTCTTTTGTTGTCCCTTGATTATTCTCATGTTGTTACAGTATCTTACCTTGTTATCTGGTATATTGTATATATGTTTATTTGTTTATTTGAAATAGGTTAGGGACGGGGGAAAACAAGATGAGGGGAGGGTCTCAGGGGAGGGAAACGGGGACAAAAACATGAGAAGGGGTATCAATGTGTATGAAGTAATGCACCTTCTGTCTGACGAATATAACTGTAACCCTTCTATTATTTACAATAAAAAAAAAGATTTAAAAAAGTTTGGCTGACTTTACAAAAAGGCATTTTGTAATGAATGTGTGGGGAGATGTATGTGTGTGTGTTTCTTTTCTTGAAAAAAAAAAGCAGCTTCTTCTGTTCCACTGGTAGGGAAGCTGCCTGACTTCGCACAGAGTCCCTTATGTCTTCTAAACCACAGATGTGATGTTTGCAAGGTTCTTTTCCTTATAATTTTTTACAGCTCTTCAAAGACAGAAAACAACAACCATTTCCCATCTGATCCAAGACCACAGGATTGTTTTTAATTCCATTCATCAGTATCTCATTCACCCCAAGAGAGGATGGGATGTTTCCATATTTACATAATGGGTTCATCGTTACAAGCTCCATAGAGCCCTCTTTGACATGGTGGCAATTATGCTTCTCAGCAAGCTTCCAAGTTTACTGAAAAGGCCAGTAGGGTCTCAGACACCCAGAAAACATACTTTTTATGTTTTTATAAACTCTATAAAATTGTAATTGGATCAAACTTTGCATCCAAAAGCACATTCTTCAGGAATATTTTATATGCACATAAAACAGAGAGAAAATGTTAACATTACGATCTTAACTGTTTGCACATTGGAAGCAGCTAAAAGTTAGGGAAATGCAATCCATCTGTTCTCTTCTTTGAAACTAGACTATTCTGAGAGCTGAAAGAATCTCCTCAGGGAGTGTGGCTTGCCTTCTCCAACTCCTATTATCTGGTGACAGGAGGCTGGGTAGGGCAAGATGGGCTTACTGCTGAGGCTGTTTGTCTATCTCATTCTTCAAATTAAGATGTGGCCATCCAGGAGCCTTGGTTGGAAGGGCAAATCTCCATCGGAATAAGCAGTGTGAGAGGCCTGTGGTTCCCATGGCCTAGGCTATGGTCTCGGGTGCCTGAGAACCTGCTGAGGGTCCTTTCACCTGACCCAGCTCCCAGCAGGTGTCCTTCAGAAGGGACTTAGGAAGAACGAAGATCCAGGTTTTGCCATTGCCCTTAAGACATTGTTTGTTCAAAACTATCCCATTAGGCAATTATTAGCCTTCATTATGGAGTGCTAGCGTCTAATCAGCTCAAGCAGAGTTAGAGTTAGCAGAAGGAAGGGGGAGATGCCAAAACAACATAAGCAACAACTGATATTTGCTTTCCCAGGGAGCCTCGCTGCTGGGCTCCCTTGTTTTTTCTGTTAGAACAACAAATTAAACTCCTCATTTTCCCATTTGCAATGAGATTAGGCACATGTAAGAAGAGACAATATGGAGAAGTTGGGGGAAGCTCCCTTCCATCAAGAACAAAGCATATTTTCCCAGCTTTGCACCCACCCCCTGGTCCATGCCCCAGCAGGTCTAGAACAAATACAAAGAAGAGATTCCGTGGAGTGTGAGAGTCTCAGGTAGGAAGGATTAGACAGCATTAAGAAACCGTCTTGGAAAGGCCACCAGATCCCATTCAATGTCTCTGAGGAAGACCCGGCAGTCTGAGAAATTCTTAAAGTGAACATTTTCGAGCTTCTAATCTATGGCAACTAAAAACCAGTGAGAATCTTCACCATCATAGTTAAAACTGGAGAAAGTGTGTGTGTGTGTGTGTGTGTGTGTGTGTGTGTGTGTGTGTGTGTGTGTGTGTATAAATGTGTATCTTCATTCAAATGATCTCTATTGCCTACTTATGGCACAAGGCCATAAGTTCAATCCCTAGCAGTTCAAGAAAATTTAAAAAAAAGACATAATTTACCAAGTTGCTATAAGCCACACAGGTTTCTCAAAAGACAAAACAGATTTCCTCTGTGATCCAGCAATCCCATTTCTGGGCATTTACTCAAATGATCCCCAACAAGGCCACATGAAAGCTACCAGCGCAACATTGCAACATTATTTACCATAGCTAAAATATGGAATCAACCCAGATGCCCCTTGGTAGAGGAATAGATCAGGAAGATGTGGCATATATACACAATGGAATTTTATGTTTCCACCAGAAAGAATGGTATCACCCCATCTGTAAGGAAATGGAAAGACTTGGAAAAAATCATATTAAG
This sequence comes from Megascapheus bottae, assembly GCF_031878675.1. Lineage (NCBI taxonomy): Eukaryota > Metazoa > Chordata > Mammalia > Rodentia > Geomyidae > Megascapheus > Megascapheus bottae. Next base: position 1,817,379 of record NC_143528.1, on the reverse strand, counting down.
TGAAGTTAGCCAGACACAAAGAAACAGGCTCAGAGTTTTCCCTCATTTGTAATAATTAGTATAGCAGAGGATCACAATAGCTCAATAGCTATGCACATTTGGCCATATAAAATGATACTAATCAAAATGAACTCTAAGATATGGAAACAAGAGGATTTTTTTGGTTGTCATTGATGTTGTTGCTTTTAGTATACTGTATGAAGTTTTTCTCCCCCCTCCACTTTGGTTTATCTCCAGTAATCTCTGTGTTTTTTATTCTAGAACCTGTGTCTTATATATTCACTTATCTGATTTAGGGAAGGGAAAGGGAATAACAAAATGGTGAAACAAGGACAAGGTGAAACAAGGACAAAGGTGAAACAAGGGTGGACTAATATAATAGGGATACTCACAAGACACTAGTTGGAAATGAACTTTACAACCTTTTGGGAGGGCGGGGGAGGAGTCGGCAGAGAGGGATGATGGAAGAAAAACAAGGGAGTGGGTAACAATATTCGACAAGAAACGTACTCATGGCCTTATTTATGTAACTGTAGCTCCTCTGTACATCACCTTTGCAACAAAATAAAATTAAATTGAAAAAAAGAAATGGGATTTTAAGAATAACCTAGAAGACACATTAAAAATATCAGCTCTTGGCCCCACTCCAGATCCAAGAGAATCTCTAAGAATGGTGCCCAATGCTCTGTCTTTCAACAAAATCCTCAGAAAAGCAAATTACTATTTTGAATTGAAAGATCTCATGCGTTGTCCTTGTAGAATTCTGATTTTGACATCCTATCATTAAAGTCTTCAGATATCAAATGAATGAAATAGTACTGCAAAATCAAGTTATAAATACTGTTTTCATCAAATAGTTTCTATAGAGTTTGTGCTACACACAAGGTGCAGAACAGGAGCAGACCAGGGCCTCAGTGAGACTGAAAGAGCACTGAAGGTCGTTCAGTTCAGGGAACTCATGCCCAGAGAGTGAGAGTAACTAATGTAGCTGGACCATCAGTCACAGAAAGAGGACAGATCCACTCTGGCTCACATTGAGCAAGGCAAGGGGTGTAGGGAAGCATGTGGAAAGGTGCGATCCCATTTTAGAGACAAAAAATAGAATGCTTCACCCTGTAGCTATTACAAGGGTAAAAGACACCCAGGGAAAAGAGGATCTAGAATGAATAACCTGTGTATTGTTCTAGAAGTAATCGACCAGTGAATCTGGATTGTAAAGATGGCTCCGAATTGTGAAGTCACATGAAGTTGGACTTTGAGAAATGAACTGCAGGCAGCAGGGTCACCTGGCTCATCTTCCAGACCCTGTGGTTTAATGTGTTTGCTCCGTGGCCGTGAGCGCCCTCTACTGTTCCGGAACTTCACACACCACAAGAAAGAAGAGGACAAAGAACATACATGGGTCCTTCCTGGTGAAGGTACCTCCATACTTGAGTGGTGCAGAATGAGAGTAGATCTACCACTTTCCAGTTGCACACTGCCTTTGAGAAGTTTCCAGGGGTGACTGTTCCACAGGAAAAGTCTCTGGTTGCTGCTAGGGTAGGGTTATGTAGGGCTTAACAAGGAAGCAAAAATTAAAAATGGGTTATGGTCTCCTGGGGACCCAGAGAGGTGTCTTTGGCCAGGCATACAATGGTATTTTCCACCTTAGGTGTGGGGGCCATTGTCCCCTGGGAACCAAGATTGGACAAGCACATGAGCATGCACCTGGTATTTACTTGACCTTGGGGAATAAGACAGGACACCATCCTTCGTATTCCATCTTTTGATACATAAAAGATTGGGCCAAGAGGGAAGAGGCGGATCTTTCATACAGGGTCTTTTGGATACATAAAAAAGGTTGGGCTAGGAGGGGAGAGCAGGGAAAGGGGTCGAATGTCGTCTTTCTGGCTACTTCCTCTGACACGGGGCGGTGTTTTAGGAGGCCGTCTCCCATCAGGTCAGAAGGGCTGGAGTTCCAAGGGCCTCTCTTCTCCATTGAGGGGCTGGTATCCTGTTGCTGTGAAGAACTCTGATCACTGTCTGAGAGGTGAACGTTCGGCCCATTGGTACCTGGCTCCTCTGGACATATCCAGCTGTATAAGGGGAACATCTAGGAGCAGCAGGTCTGAGCTATGGGACCTGCAACCCAGCAACCATCTTCCCAGCCTCAACCCAAAAATTTGGATCTCCAGTTCATTTCTGCTAGAAAACCATCGATCTTTCTGACAGGGGTTCTCAAGCCCATCTCAGCTCCGTGAATGCTTTCATTCCCAATGTGCTAAGTTTCTCCCTGAGTCTTTCACTCCAGAACCATGGACATAATTGGCATTTTAAAGAATAAAAGCAATTAATTGAAAGGACCTCCAGGATACTGAAACAAAAGCCATATAACGAATGATTGTTGTCCTTAATGTACTATGTTGTCTCTCATCTCCTTTGCTGTCCCTTGGGTATCTCATATTGTTACAGTATCTCACTTTGTTATCTGATATATTGAATTTATTTGTATTTGGTTATTTGAAATTTGATAGGGAAGGGGGGAAAACCAAGACGGGGGTGGGGAGGGGGGGATGGGGAGGGTAATGGGTACCAAGACATGTGAAAGGGTACAGTGTAAGTGAATTAATGCACCTTCTATCTGGCAAATATCATGTAACCCTTTTATTAATTACAATAAAAATATATTTAAAAAAAAGAATAAAAGCATTATAGAGTACACATACCGTATCAAAGTGATCATGGGAATGTTCTAAATTAAGTAAGTATTTGTGAACCTCAGTGAAGAAATGGAAAAATAAGTTAGGCCCTGGGCTGCATGCCTGTAATCCCATCGCTATAGAGGCTAAGGCAGAAAAATTGTAAATTCAAGGCCAGCTTGAACCACATAGTAAGATTTTGTCTTGAGACAAAGAAAGGAGGGAGAAGGGAAGGAGAAAGGAGGGGGAGGCAGGAGAGCTGGAAGAAAGGCAAGTGGGAGGGAGGGATGGAGGGAAGGAGGGAGAAAGGGCAGGCAGGCAGGCTTCTATGCTATCTCATTGGCTTGTCAGAATTCAAGATAACATATGTAGGTGCGCTGTGTAAATGGTCATATATGTGATTGTTATTAGTGAAGCTCCCATCTCTAAATAATTCTATGGTAAAGAAAAGAAAAGCTGAGCACTGGTGGCTCATGCCTGTATTTCTAGCCACTCGGGAGGCTGAGATCTAAGGATCATGGTTCAAAGCCATCCTGGGCATGAAAGTCTGTAAAACTATTGTCTCTAGTTAACCACCAGGAAACTGGAGGTGGCACTGTGGTTCAAAGTGGTAGAGTGCTAGCCTTGAGTGGAAAAGCTCAGGGACAGCACCCAGGCCCTGAGTTCAAGCCCCACAACCAAAAACAACAACAAAAATACAGTAGGCAGACACTCAAGATTGTTTAAGGCAGTACTGAGTAGTGCTTTGTAGACCAAATTCCATCCGTTCCAAGACAGCATGAAGCCATCAGACCTAGTTCTAAACTGCTCTACTAGCTCTGTAAGCTTGGCAGAGTTAACTTAAATTCCTTTTGCTAAAACATTAGAATAGTACCTATTGCCCAGAGCTAGGATGGATGAAGTGAGCAATCAAGCAAAAATAAAATGTTAAGACGATGCCAGGAAACTTATTAATCAAGACAAACAGTATCTAATGTAATATTTTAAAATAAACATTAATGCAAGTAGTTCTTCAGTGAGATGTTATCCATAAGACCTGCGTTTCCTGGATTCCATGGCAACTGCAAAGGGCTCAGAACAAAGACAGGGTGCTTAGCTTTTCTCCCATGTTCACTAAGGGCAGAGAGTGTTTTTGTTTTTGTTTGTGTTTCTTTTAGTAAAAGCAGTGTATTATTCCATGACCGTAAGTTTTCTTGCCAGCCTTGTTTATATGGTCACTAGTTTGGTGACTGCACAGTGGGTGTGAGGGTGTAGGCTGGTACCTTGGGGAATTGACAGTAACTATCTATGCATGTGATTCCCTTTGCCCTTCGTGGGTTGGCACTGTCAGTGTAAGGTCATAAAATAGTCATTACATCCTCCAGACTCATGCTTGACCTCACATGAGTGTGATCATGTGATGAGGCTACAGGGCCTCATATTTATTTATTCGTGTATTTATTTATGGTGGCACTCAAGTTTAAACTCAGTGTCTTGTGCTGTATAGGCACACACTCTACCACTTGAACTATATACACCCCATCTTGGAGAAGCATTTCCATTTTTTTCACATCGCATTTAACACATATCAAAGCCATGTTTTCACATTGATCTGTTGTTATGAACGATGCAAAGAGAGGCCTGCCTCAATGATTTCATATACATAAGAAACCAAGATCTATACATACATATATATGAGTGTGTGTGTGTGTCATTTTTCCCTGACAAGTTTCCTGCCCCCATCCTTAGCTTATAATCATCTACTCTATTTCCCATACCTCAGATCAGCCAGATTTAAAAGCTTAATGAAGCTCAGTGGTGAGCATGTGCTTTGCATGTCCAAAGCCCTGGGATTAATCCAGCACCAAGAAAAGAAAAGATAAAAGCCATACAAAATAAAAAAATTAGGAGTATCTTTTCATATTCTCTGTAATCAGACAATTCTAGGCTTTTGAAGGGTTTTTTGTTTTTGTTTTGTTTTCATATCTGTATCATTTTATTTTGTTAGCTCTGGGGTCTGAACTCACTTGCTAGGGGAATGGCTCGACCCCTTGAACCATTTTCACGTCTCCTTTTCCATGTTCAGTTATTTCTTTTACTTTTTTTATTTTATTGCTATTACAAAGGTGATGTACAGAGATGTTACATTTACATGAGTCATTTGTGCCAGTCCTGGAGTTTGAACTCAGGTCTTGGGCACTGTCTATGTTCTCCTTTTGTTCAAGGTTGGCACTCTACCACTTGAATCACAGCTTTACTTCTGGCCTTTTTGTTGTTGTTGTTGTTGTTGTTATAGTAGAGATAATAGTCTCACAAGCTTAGCCAGGCTCTAGTGGCTCAAGCCTATAATTGTAGCTACTCAGGAGGCTGAGATCTAAGGATCACAGTTCAAAGCCAGCTGAGGCAGGAAAGTCCGTGAGATTCTAATCTCCAATTAACCACCAGAAAACTGGAAGCGGTCCTGTAACTCAAATGGTAGAGCTCTAGCCTTGAGCTGAAGAGCTCAGGGACAGCACTCAGGCCCAAAGTTCAAGCTCCATGATTGACATAAAAAAAGAAAGAAAGAATCTCAGAGGCTACAGGCTTTTCTGCCCAGGTTGGCTTTGAACCTACATCCTTAGATCTCAGCCTTCCAAGTAACTAGGATTATAGAGGTAGGCCACCAACACTAGGCCATACAGGCTTTTTAAAAAGTCAGTGTAAGGCTGGGAGTTTGGCCTAGTGGTAGAGTGCTTACCTAGCATGCACAAAGACTCAAGTTTGATTCCTCAATACCACATACATAGAAAAAAGCCAGAAGTGGTGCTGTGGCCCAAGTGGTAGAGTTCTATCCTTGAGAAAGCCCAAGAACAGAGTTCAGGCCCTGAGGTCAAGGCCCAGGACTGGCAAAAAAAAAGTCAGTGTAGCACTTGTCTTATATGTATTATATATGTATGTATATATATATATATGTATGTATACTTTAATCACTCAAGCATTCACTTGAGAATATTACTCCAAGTATTCTGTCACAACTCTTTAGATCAAGTTTTTTTTAATGATTGCACTGATACTGTTTAGGGGGCAGGTTGATTAAAGAACAAAAAGGCAGAAAATGTTAAGTAAACAGAGTAAGCTTATTTGAAAGTAGAAGAAAAGTCATGAAAGAAAGTAGCAAACTCGGTCAGACAGATCCTGGGAGGGGACCTCTGTCACTCATTCCATGAGGGATAAAACCCAAGGCTTCATTGTCCCATCCCGCTAGCTAGACATTTGGTCTCTAATCCCCTCCCTCTTGATAGAAGGTATCTCTGGTTTGATTTGTTAAGCAGTGGTCATGCAATGCTGAAGGCCTTTTTGATTGGCTGTAATTTCCTGTCTGGTTGGAAGCCTCTTATCTTGGAACATGGAGGTAAACCTGGGAGAGCTTGCCTTCTGCTTTGGCATCAGATTCAGCTTATATGCAGGAACCTGCTGCCTCAACCTGTGAGGAGCAAAAAGGGTGATTTAAGCCCTTTCTTTGTTCTCTGCCATGGAAGCCTTTGTTCCAGCCGTCTTTTTTTTTTCAGCCCTAACTTCCTAACCTGGTTGAGATACCAGTCCTTCAGCACAATAGTTCATGACAGTCATGCTATTATTCAAGCAGCCATTTTCCCAGTGACAATGTAGTTCCTTTTCTTCACGTTTTAGCCACTCAAACAATACTGAAACAAGCATACAAGCCCTTATGATATGGGTTGATTTGTTTTTATATAATACATTTCTGGAATTCCATGCTCACTGTTGTGGTTTAGATAAGTATATCTCAAAGGCCCATATGTCAGTGACTTCTACTGCAGCCCAAGGTACTGTTGGGAAGTGGAGGAATCTTGGAGAGTTTTCCACAACAGACTTTAAAATGTCTTCACCTGCACCCTGACAACAATAACTGAGTTCCTTTCATTTTGATGGCCTGGTAGGAAGAATAAGACACTTTCACAGCCATGTTTATTGATGTATTGGTCACCATCGCCAAGGTATGGAAACAGCACAGGTGCTCATGAATGGATGAATGAATCAAGAAAATAGGGTGTATGTATACAAGGGAATTTTACCCATCCATTAGAAATGGATGATTCTGGAAAAAGATATGTTCAGTGAAGCATGCATGCATTTTTAGTAGTAAAAGAGAAAGAGGGAGAGAGGGAGGTTATTTGTTCTTTTCCAATGTTTGTGCCCGTTATTTAATGTCTTACTTTTTTACATGCACTAAAACCTCCAAGATGATGGTTAGTACTGATGGTGATTATTAAGTGTTCCTCTTTCTAGTTATTTTTTTAATTGTCTTTGTGCCATATGCTGGTGGCTCATCACTGTATTCCTAGTTACTCAGAAGGCTGAGATTGGAGAAGAACATTTTGAAGCCAGCCTGGACAAGAAAGTCTGTGAAACTCTTATCTCAGTTTAACCAGCAAAAACCAGAAGTGAAGTTATGGCTCAAGTGGTAGAGCGCCAGCCTTAAGTAAAAAAGCTGAAGGGCAGCAGCCAGATCCTGAGTTCAAACCCCTACCCCCTTGCCAGTTCTCTTTGGATGTAGAATGTTTTTGCAGACAGAATTCAAGAGATTCCTTCTTTCTAGTCATAGGTTTACTAAGAATGGCTAATAAATTTAATTTATCCTATGCTTTCTCACATTCACTATTGTGATCACTTGCTTTTCTTTTCAATATATTAGCTTTTTATTTTTTCTCTCTTTTAACTGATTAATGGTTTATTTTCTATCAAAAAAATCAACTTTAATTCAACTATTTCAGTAATTCTCTTGTATTTCCAGATTGTAATTTATTTTTAGTTTTTCCCTTTAATCTTCATGTTGTCGAGGACTGTTTTTTATTTTCAAATAGAATTTGTGAATTCTCCTTTTCTTGTTTATCTCTACTTCTATTGGTTCATGAATAGAGACTATGTCTTATTAAAGCTCTGCAATTTTTTTTTTGCCAATCCTGGGGCTTGAAGTCAGGGCCTGAGCACTGTCTTGGGCTTTCTCAAAGCTAGTGCTCTGCCACTTGAGCCACAGCATCTCTTCCAGCTTTTCTATGTATGTTACCAAGGAATCGAACCTGAGTCTTCCTGCATGCTAGGCAAGCACTCTACGACTCGGTCAAACTCCCAGCCCCCAGCTCTGCTATTTTTATTTCAAATAATTTTATATACAAGTTTCACACACACACACAAAAAATCTAATGTATGTTCTCTGTTTAAAGGATTTAAGATTAAAAATTGATTGTATCCAGACTTTTGCTGTTACTACATCATTTTTTCTATATTCTAACTAAAATTCTGTTAGATTCAAACTTCTGGAAGATGGTTCTGATTGGCCTGGAGGTTTACTTCCTTCACCCGCACAAGGCCACTAGCATGACCCAAGGTCCAGATGATGAATGAATTGTGTTCTCTCCTAGTACTTAGGTAACACACCTAGTCATCCAGCCATGCTGCATCCAGAACAATTTGGCCAGCCTAATCTGTGAAATAATGAGATTCAGGGTAGCCACCATTCCATTGCTTTGGTGCCTACATGTTTTCCCCCAACAAGGCTCATGTCATATCTGCAGCACAGAGCACTAGTGATATGTGCCTCTGTCATTGTGTAAAGCAAAGTCAGAGTGGGTGAGTCAGCTATTTACTGCTGTGACCTGACAGAAGTCAAGGAAGATTTATTTTGCCTATGTTTCAACCATAATCCAGGATAGTTCCATTGATTCTGGGCCTCAGAGGAGGCAGAACATTGTGGTAGAAGGAGTATGAAAAAGACTCTCCATCTTACAGCAGACTGGAAAGTAGAATGACAGAGAAAAATGGACTGGAGACAAGGAATAGACTTTGGATCTACTCCCTTCATAAACTACCTCCCAAAGTTACCCCCAGCCCCAAAACAGTTTCACCTGTTGAGACCAAGTATTCAACATGACAGCCTGTGGGAAACACAACATATTAAAACCATAAGTTCCAGAAGCTGGTAACTCATACCTGTAGTCCTGGTAGTCCTAGCAACACAGGAGGCTGAGATCTGAGAATTGCAGTACAAAGCCAACCTAGGTAGGAAAGTCCATGAGACTTTCTTATCTCCAATTAAACAGCAAAAAGCCAGAACTGGAAATGTGACTCAAGTGGTAGAGTACCAACCTTGAGTAAAAAAGCAAGTGACAGAGCCCATGGCCCTGAGTTCCAGTCACCAACACACAAAAAAGTTAAGAAAATTATTTAAAACTGTAAAAGATAAGAGGTGCAATTAAATTTCCTGCCAAAAATTTATTTTTATCAAATGGATTTTGATATGAGTTTATTATAATAGATCTCATGTATTATGATGCATATATATACATGACTTTCTTTAAGTCAATTGTGTTTCATCGTTCTAGATTGTCTTTTCTTATTCTATTTAGTGTTTGCATTTAATTCCACTTCATTTGATATTAATATTGACTTATTGAATATTTCCATTTGAATTCGTTGCATGTGTGCATTTCTTTTGTGATGTCTATTGCTATCGTTTAGTCATATTTCTTCTAAATTAATATCTAAGTTTTTTCTTTTAATCTAATATGATGAATAACATATTTAACAAGTGACTTCAAATTATTTCATTTAATTTGATGCATTTATCTTACTATACATTACATTACATTTAATTACTTATACTGTACACAATCACATTTGTGTGTGTGTGTGTGTGTGTGTGTGTGTGTGTGTATACTGGTACTGGGACTTGAATTCAGCCTCACCTTCTCACCAGGCTTTCATGCTCATAGCTTGTGCTCTATCACTTGAACCATATATCCAGTTTAGCATTTTGCTGGTTAGAGATAAGAATGTCACAGACTTTTAAACCCAAGTTTGGCTTCAAACCACTATCCTTAGATCTCAGCCTCCAAAGTAGCTAGGATTATAGGCACCTGGCAATGCAATTTGCAATATAGTTGCAGTATATTAAACATTACTACTTTAGTCACCATTTCATTTTTATATGTATTTTGCTCATCTGATATCAGTGTCATTTTTTCTTTGAGGCTTTGGAGGTTCTGCTGTGCATTTCCATTACATTACTAATAACTAATAACTCCATGCTCTGCCTTTTTAATCACATACATAGGATGCTAATGTTATTTATAAAGAAGATGTCTACGGTTTCTACAGTAGCATTCAGACATGTGATTCCCTCCTAACCAAATAATTCTTCTTGTCTTTCTCTGTGAAATTTTCCCATGATCCTTGCTCTTATGGACACCTTGTACATGGACCGGAAATAAAATGAGCCTCCTGAGCCTTCGTTCATCTTGACCCATCTTTACCAAGTCTGGCAGAGATTTCTCCAGCTTTGAGGTTGCTGTATACTGTTCTCTGTTTTTACATTCCTTTTGGTTATTTCAGACAAAGACAGAGAAGGAAGAGTTGTGGATTTTTTTTTCAGAATTCTTTATGAGTTCTCCTTCCCCTCCCCAAATCAGATAAACTTATACACAAGAAATTAAAAAAGAGAGAGAGAAGAGAGAGAGAGAGAGAGAGAGAGAGAGAGAGAGAGAGAGAGAGAGAGAGAGAGAGAGAGAGAGAGAGAGAGAGAGAGAGAGAGAGAGAGAGAGAGAGAGAGAGAGAGAGAGAGAGAGAGAGAGAGAGAGAGAGAGAGAGAGAGAGAGAGAGAGAGAGAGAGAGAGAGAGAGAGAGAGAGATCCAAAGGGAAAAAGAAAGAAAGATAAAAGAAGTAACTGAAAACATGAAAACAGCACAGTAGGAATTGGGGAATCAATTCAGCTGTGATACTCACTAGACACTATGTTGGACATTAATTAACTTTACAACCTGGGGGAAGGAGGGTGAGCAGGGAGAAAAGTGGGAGAAAATAAGGGAGGGGGTGACACTGGTCAAAAAGAAATGTACTCATTACCTGACTTATGTAACTGTAACCCCTCTGTACATCACTATTACAATAAAATTTATATTTAAAAGAAAACATACATAAGGCTACCTCAAACCCTGAGATTGGCCCCGCTGCCCTCTCTGACCGCACCTACTCCCCTTGCCCTGCTGTATGCTGATAGACTCCTGCTTCCCACTTTAGTCCTTTGTACTTTCCCAAATAACGAGTCTTGCTTTGACAGTCAAAAAAAAAAGAAGAAGAAAGAAAACATTCTTAGAAGTTCAAGATCTGCTATGAGGCATGGGGGAAGTGGCTGTAAGGAGAAATCATTTGCACTGCAAAGCATTGATATTTTCTCAGTGTTGGCTCCCTATCGATTTTGAATTCTTCACTGGAAGATCCATTTCTTCCCATAGAAACCAAATATCAGCTTCATTTTCATCACAGGAAAGGCAAAGCACAGGATTAACAAAGAGAATTAAATTATTAGGTAATTGTTTGTTTCTCTGGGTCCAAGAAATAGCATCACAACTATCATGTGACCCAATTAGGAAGCCAAGTGTTTGATGTTGGAGAATTTAGAATTTTAAAATTAAACAGCTGCATAGAAGTGGCTCCCACGTATTTCAGACTCCACCTGCTCCCTTACCTCGCATCTTCTGCTATGTTTCTCTAACATCTGCCCATATGAAATAATTTCATCTGTTTCTACTTCCCTCTGCTAACTTGGAAATAAAGACAAGCCTAGCAAAAAAAAAAAAAAAGGAAACTGAAAAGTTGGACCAATTTGTAGATAACTCACTTGCACCACAAAAAGCTTCATGACCAAACACCAATGACTCATTCCTGTAATCCTAGCTACTCAGAAAGCTGAGACCTGGCTGACCAAGGCTCAAAATGAGCCCAGACAGTTCTTGAGAGTCTATCACAATTAAGCAGCAAAATACTAATCTCAAGGCCTGGCTCCAGAAGTAAAGTGCCAGCTGAGCAAGCAAGCTGTGAGCACAAGGCCCCGAGTTCAAACTCCAGTACTACCAGGCAAGAATCAATCAATCCATAAATTATGACTGAGAGAGTAGAGGTGATGAACCCCCAGGAAGGTGTCATACTGAATGAAAGCTCTTATAATTGGACTAAATAAGCAAAAAGAGAATTACAAAAACATTGCTCTTTTCTCCCAACTCCCTTTCTGAATATGAAAACTTCCTGAATGTTCTTGGGAAATGCTAAGTTCTCCAAAGTATAACTGTTCTCATCATTTTTAGGACTTTTTTTAAAAGCCAGAGAAAGACAAATTACCCATGTTAGTTAAACAATTTTAAAGCATACAAGAAAGCCTAGCTTATTTAAAGTTTAGGAAACTATGATTGATTTGGCTAGTAGCAAAATGTTAAACGTTTTAAATATGACTAAATCTGAAACTCAATGACTTCGGAACAAACTGCAATTTTGAAATGAATAGAGCACATTTGTGATCATTCTGAACAAAACATCTTACGTAAAATACAGTTTTATACTTAAATTAACAAAAATGCTTCAGAGGAAGGCTTTTTTCTTAAAGAATAACCTACATTTTAAACTGCTCAAATTTTCCACTCAACTTCTAGAGTTTCCTTTATTGTGCCTTTGCAGAGATTTTTGTGACAGCGTGGTAAAGCCAGGAATGGAACCCCCAAGCATCCTGACCTCATGACCAACCTCTGTTTTTCCCTACTGATTCTTTAAACTTCAACCTAAGTTGGGTTTTTTTGTTTTTGTTTTTGTTTGGTTGGTTGTGGAACTTAAACTCTGGGCCTGAGCACTGTCCCTGAGCTCTACAGCTCAAGGCTACCACGCTACCCTTGAGCCACAGCACCACTTCCTGTTTTCTGGTGGTTAATTCAAGATAAGAGTCTCGCAGACTTTAGTACTTTAGTGCCTGGGCTGGCTTTGAACTGCAGTCCTCAGCCTCCTGAATAGCTAGGATTACAGACATGAGCCACCACGCCTGGCTCAGCCAAACTTTTTCTTTTATTTATTCTTTTTTTTTTCTGAACAGTCAGTGTTTTGTAAAGAATACATGCATAGGGCTAGAAGTTTGACCTAGTGGTAGAGTGCTTGCCTAGCATGCACGAAGACTGGGGTTCTATTCCTCGGTACCACATACACAGAAAAGGCTGGAAGTGATGCAGTGTTCAGGCACTGAGTTTATGCCAAGACTGGCAAAAAAAAAAATACATGCATACATGTGTGAATGATGTGATTGCATATAATAGTGCTTCTGCTGTTGTTTGCATGGGTCTTTGACTTAGCATTAGATGTCTTGAAGACTCTTCTTGAGAACTTTTGGTTTTTCAAAACCCAGAGCCAGCTGGTACAGCAATACAGACAGCAATTGCCATCCATTTAGATAAGAGATGAAAGAGACTTTTTTTTTCTGGAAACTTGTCAGAATTCTCCTAGTCCATCCTTCTTGTGCAACTACTGGGCTGGCCCCAGGCTGGCTTTGGGCACCGGAAGACATTCTATTGCCCTGGAACCGCTTTCAGATCTGAAGCCTTGAGACTCCCTCCTAGAGTAACCCTTGATAATCCAGGTTCCCTTCTTCCTGGGGACTCCCACCAAGGCTTGCTTGCCAATGGGATCCCATTCTCTAAACTAGAGCTTATTGCAGTTAAGATTCCATTGCTATAGTTTGGACATAGGCCCCACAGGCCCAGCCAGTGGGGGAAGCCCAGCTATTGGGAGGTGGTGCTTTAGGAGGTAGGGCCTAGTAAAAGGAAGTTGAGTCATTGGGGTTTGTACCTTTGGGATCCTACCCTCTCCATCAGGAGATGAGTGGATTCATCTGAAATATACTTTCCCTACAGTGTAATGCATCCACAGGTTCCCACAACCACAGATGGAAATTTCCAACATTAACTTTACCTCCTAAAAGTTTACTATGACAAGTATTCAAACACAGTAATAGAAAGCTAGTAAATACACTAGTAAATTATTATTATGATTTTCATAGTACTGGAATTTGAACTCTGGACCTTAGTCTTGCTAGGTAGGCACTGCACTACGGAACTATACTTTTAGCACTTCTTGGCACTATTATTTTTGAGATAGGGCCTCATTTCCTGCCTGGGTGCCCACCTGAATCGCAGTCCTTCTATATTGTTTTTTGTTTTTTTTCCTTTCCATTATCAGTAGGATGACAAATGTGTGCCTCTATGCTCCGCTTCTTCCTGTTGAGACAGAGTCTCGTGAATTTTTATGCTCAGGCTGGCCTAAAACATCCACTACTTTGATTTCCCACATAGCTAGGATGACAAGCACATGGCACTATTTTCAGCTGTGATCAGGTCTCATGAACATTTTTTTGGCCTGAACTGACCTCAAATTGTGGTCCTCCTGATCTCAGCCTCCCTAGCAGCTAGGGGATTGCAAGCAGGAGCCAGCAACACCTGCCTTAGACAAGTCAATTCATAAAAGATAAATAAAAACAAGCAACCATACTTGGACTTGCCATCTTCCTAAATTGTCATCAAATGTTGCTTAAAGAAATCTTGGTACCCTCTATCTGGTGAATGTAACTGGGACCCCTCTATACATTACAATAAAAAATAAAAAATAATATTAAAAAAGAAATCTTGGTACCTACTCACACGGATCCATCTTTTGAAGCAGACATGTTTCAAAATGGTTATGAGTAGAATCTCAGAATCAGTTCGAGTGTTTTCAACTGTCCAATGATCACTTCATGACTAATTCACTCATTATTTTCTCATTTTCCCAGGCTGTCAACCAGCTCTTCAGACAGCTTGTTCAACAGCATCTTAGCTAAAATGCCTGCTCTTACTCCCAACCCCATTTCTACAAATGAGAGGTCTGTAGGAAATCTACAAGTGCCCCCAGTGTAAGCCTGGAAGTCCAAGCACGTAACTTCCCATGAACCCACAGCCTGTAGGGGAGCAGGAATTGCTGAGTAAGGATCCCTGAATGTGGCCCTTCCAAGACAATTCCAGTTGTTGTTGTTCATACCCCACGACTGACAAAAAAAAAAAAAAAACAACAACACAATTCCAGTTGTTGGTGCTCGTTTGATACTGTCCTCAAGAATTGACCTTCATTATTCTATAGTGCATTTTTCCAAGACCCCCCACTTGTATCCTCTCCCATCATCTTTATACAAAACCCCTCGTCCCTTCTTTCTAGCTGGAGAACATGAAGGGTGTGACAGTTCATACCAAGCCAGAGTGGCTAACCCCTGGCATGCAGGAGTACCGCAAACACTAACACTTTCACCACTGGTGGAATGAAATGGAATACAAATGAAAGTGACACACTTGCTGATGCACAAGCAATCACTGTGGACAGTCTGGGAAATGGTTCTCATAATGGTTTTGAGGTTGGCTAGTAATTAACAATGGTTTGTGAAGCTTTCTAAATATGCTAGGCTCAGATTGGCTAACTATCAACTCAGTACACAATATGGACGCCGACAGCATCATGGAAAAGCTTAAAGAGGTACTTATCTACTGCAACTTCTAGACAGACAAGCCAGAGATTTCACTGTTGAGATTACAGGGCTACAAAGCAGAAAGAAGTACAGGCTTAACATGGCTCTTAGATCAAAGCATTTATCTACAGAAGAAAACAATACAGTGCTAAAATCAAGAAAGAGTATACTTAGACAATCTTTCACCTAAGATACCCAAAACTATCTAGGTCAATGAAAACAGTTTAGTCTTCCTTTCTTAAAAAGGAAGAAGCCTTTCTTAACCAGATACTAATTAAGGTTTGAATCTTAAGGGTCCAAAAGCCCACATGTTAGAGGCTTGGTCCTAGTTTATGCTATCAGAAAGCAGTGGAGCCTTCAAGAAGCCACTTAAGAGATGTGGCCTGGAAATGGGTCTTTAAGTCCTTGAGGCCATGCCCTGGAAGAGGAGAGTGAGATTACAGTGTCTCTCCTTCACTTTTACTTCCAGACCAGGAGGTGAGGAGTTTGCTTTCAGCATATGCCGCCTTGCCATAGGCCTGAAAGCAATGGGGACAACTGATGATAAACTACAGTCTCTGTAACGTGGGTCCAAACAAACTTTTCTCTTTAGGAGTGATCAGCTCGGGGCCAGGAGTTTGGTCTAGTGGTAGAGTGCTTGCCTAGCATGCACAAAGACCAGGGGTCGATTCCTCGGTACCACATACATAGAAAAAAAAATGCCAGAAGTGGTGCTGAGGCTCAAGTGGTAGAGCTCTGGCCTTGAGAAAGCCCAAGGACAGTGCTCAGGCCCTGAGTTCAAGGCCCAGGACTGGCAAAAAAAAAAAGTGATCAGCTCGAATACGTGTTATAGTAATGGGAAGCTGATTAACACACTAGAGACTATGAAAGTACAGATCTTTGTCCCTGTCAACTCTTGCAAATGGATAAGAACACATTTCAGCACAGCCTTTGCAAAGGTACCTTACCTTTGCAAGGTAAGTCAGATCCTGCTCTGAGAAGAACGATGCTCACATGCAGAGTTCTAGAGCATGGCGGTAAATAAAAGAGCACAGGGGCTGAATCTTGAGATTCTAGGACCAAGAAAAACACAATGTGAGGCTGCTGCAGGAAAAACTTGAAATAATCATCTGTGGCCTACTAAGGTTATTTGAGCTGCCTGTGAGCTAATGCCTCAGGCCCGAGCAGGATAGTGCCAATGGCAAATGGGACCAAGGTGTGGGGACGCCCTTGGCACAATACTAAGAAAGGAGTGAGAAGGCTAGCAGAGCGTATATGTACAGTGTAATCACTGCACTGTCAGCATGGCACCAAACAACATTCTACTTGACGGTATTTCTCTGGGTGAACTACAGAATGCTCTCTGTTTTGGAATTTTGTGTCATTTTCTTTTGTTATTATATCGGTGATGTACAGAGAGCTTATAATTACATTAGTCAGATAAGAGGACATTTCTTCTTGGACCACATCACCCTCCCCTTGCATTCTCCCAGTTTTTCCCTTTAACCCCATCCACAAGTTATACAGTTCATTTTCAATATAGTGTCTGTGACCCACTGCTGCATTTTTCCACCCCCTGACCCTCCACTGTGTTCATGTTGTGTTCGTTGGGCCCCCTTGACCTCCTAAAGACATACACAAACAAACCAAAACAAAAATAAGAGGAAACAAAAAATAGCAGCAAAAGAAAAAAGAAAACACCTCTGGCTTACATTTCCTGGAATTCATGTCAATAGACATTATTTTATATGAGCCGATGTACATAAGCATTGAGCCTTTGTGTCCCTTTCCTAAGACGATTCTCCTTTGGTCTCACTATGTGTGAATGTCTAGAATTCTGTATAATTTATTATGTTCCAAGATCTATTATCTAGCTTCCACTTCCACCTATAAAAAAAAATGAGCCATTAGTGTCTCTCAGCTTAGTTTACCTCACGTAACATGATTTATTCTAGGTCTATCCATTTCCCTGCAAATGACATAATATTGTTCTTCCTAATGGATGAGTGAAGTTCCATTTTTTACAGGTACTACAGTTTTTTGGAACCACTCATCTATTGTAGGGCAAGTTGGCTATTGTATACATCCAGGCTATTGTACACATCACTGCTGCATTATTCACATGTCTGTATGGTATCCTGGCTGTGATGTATGGCTGGATCATAGGGAAGATCTATGTTTAGATTTTGGAGGGTTTTTTTTTTGCCAGTCCCAGGGCTTGAACTCAGGGCACTGGGCACTGTCCTTGAGCTTTCTCAAGGCTAGCACACTACTACTTGATCCACACCACCATTTCTGGCTTTTCTGTATATGTGGTGCCGAGGAATTGAACCCAGAGCTTTGTACATGGTAAGTGAGCCCTCTATCACTAGGCCACACTCCCTGCCCACGATACTCTTTTTTTATAAGAAATATTTCCATTAAATAACATTTCTTCAGGTTTTTTAAAATATCATTGGTAAGAAAACAACAGACTTTCTACAGACGTGGCTCTGTAACCGCTGATGTTACCATGGAACTGGGGTCTCTGGTTTAACTAGAGAGGGTGGGAGTCAGGGGGTCAGAGGCCAAAGAATGAACACATGGCCAACAGGTAGAAGGAACATGTAAGCGCCTCCCTCTATAGGCATCTACGATAAAAGCAAATAGACTGTCATGCTCCTGCATAATAAGAATTCCTTGATTTAATGCTGGGTGCAGTGGGTCACGCTTACAATCCTAGCTACTCAGGAGGCTGAGATCTGAGGATCAAGGTTCAAAGCCAGCCCCAGCACAAAAGGACCTGAGACTCTTATCTCCAATGAACCTCTAGAAAATGGGAAATGGGGCATGGCTCAAGGGTAGGGCGACAGCCTTGAGCTGAAGAGCTCAGGGACAGTGCCCAGGCCAAGTTCAAGCCCCATGACCACACACAAAAAAAAATTCTCGATTTATATAACCAGGACAAAATCAAGAACTAACACCAGAGCCACTATGTAAGCTTTCAGTCTCATCCTCATTTTGATATCCTAGCTGACTAGTTGGCACAGAGAAAACTGACTCAAGAAAGTACCCTGTCATGTCACTGCAAACTGTGGCCAAAAATCTATGCCCACTTCTCAGAATCCCTGAGCACTGAGTCACGGGAATCCTCAGATTCTGACAGGCTCCTAAGTACAAGATCGTAGTGAACACTGATAATAGGGAACACAAAATACCATTGTACCTCCCTAAGGCAGGGCATCCATTCAAAAAGAGACATTCAAGACACACAAACCTTCACGTGTCCTTCTGTGAAATAGCAGCCATTTGTTAAGAAGAATCATATACAATGTCTTCAAACAGTTCCCACTCCAAGGGACAAAAGAACTGAATGTCAGAAAGAATCTCAGACACTGGGAAACCATCAAAGAGTTAAAGGATGCAAAGAAGTACTTGCTGTTTAATTCACAGAAAAATCACAGCAGATATGTGGCAGTAACTTAACCAAGTCACTGAAAACTGCTGGCGCGGCAGCTTTGCTATAGTAACCTAACACAGCCTCTATCCCTTGACTTAGTAAACTCTGAAACCCTGGCAGCAAGGAAAATTAAGTGCAATTTGCCTTTACTTGGAACAATGTACAGAAGCACACACATACACATACACACACACTTTCCCCCCAAAGCATCATTAACTCTTCTGCTTTCTGTCATGCATTAATGTTGAATGAGCTTAAATATACAACAGTGTTTTGACTCAAAGCATCCTTAGAAAAGAGAAAAGTTTCCTTATGCTCCACTCTTTACAAAGTCCCTATATTACAGGAGATTCTCTGTTTCTTTTTACTTGCTTGCTTGCTCAAACTATCCTTTATTCTGTATTGTCCTATTACGAAATGCTTCTTAGGGTACAGATTAGTAAATACAAGCTAAATGAGGAACCTCAGTATGGAAACAACTTTAATAAATTAAACACCAAAAACCTGGGGAGAGCTGAGGCAGCAAGACAAGCTACAAGGAGAGGCTAGGAATACCCCACAGAGCTACTGCAACACCTCTCCTCAGTAACCAGGGCCATTTAACAAGCACACGAGCCAAGGAAGGCCAGTAAAAGTATATCTGGAGAAAGATTCTTAATAAACCTGAACAGTTGCTCAACTCAAATTAACGTTGGACCCACTTTATAAGGGTTGTATCACTAGTGTTAAGTCCTTATGAAAAATAACTAATTCACTGAAAACCCAGTACACCAAGTGCTTACGCTAAGAGTATGGCCCTAAAATAGGCCATGTCCAGAGTACAATGTCTGTAGACCATGGCAACTAAACATGTGAGTAAGAGAACGGTTATATGCACAAGCCACACTTCATGCTGAGGTCACTCCTCAGCTTGCTCCAAAGCCTCAACAATCCGAGCAGCAGAAGGACGAACTTTGGGATCTTCATTGGTGCACATGGAGAAAAGTTCAATTACTTTCTGGTAAGATTCATCCAGTTGTTCCATATTAATGGGTGGTCTGGTTTCCAATGCAGCGTAGTAGGCTTCATCATCAAAGTCGCTTTCATCAAAAGTTTTATCTTCATCATCATCATCATCATCATCTGAGAGATTAATATGTGGGATAGATAAACTCATCATTTCCCAAGATGTTAGGCTGAAGGTACACATGTCTGCCTTGTCAGTGATGACGCCATTTTCCTCCAAAGCTCCCTTGGGTTTCCATGGCTGGGTACCAATATAACAGGCCTCAGAACCATCATCTTTTCATCCAGTGGTAGAGAGACTCCTACACCACAGATCTTAACTGTTTCAAAATTACCTTTAATGACAACATTCGAAGCTTGTGTATCTCCATGAAGCAGTTTCTTTTCCTGGTGCAGATCTCTCGCCATGTTCAAGGCAACTTTTAAGATTATAGCCACTGGGAAAGGATGTTGACTTTCTTTATTTCGCTTCTCTATCAAGTCATTTAGGGACTTTTCTCCTCCATACTCCATAGCAAGACAGAAACTACCATCACTGGCTTCAGTAAAAGCACGATAATCTACGATGTTTGGATGATGAAGACTTTTTAAAATCTTCGCTTCATCAGTTAGTCTCTTCTGGTAAACAGTTCAATAATGATCATTAGAGGTATGGTTTATCTTTTTTACAGCCTAGGGAAAATGAGACAGACCTCTCGGATCTTCTCATCAGGTAAACATTCATTCCAGTCCTGAAGCCCACCTTTTTCATAAATGGAGAAGCAGGGATGTTTACACTTGGAGTTAAACATGATACAGATTTTTTTTCTTTCAGATAGTTTGCTTGGTGTCTTGAAATGACTGATTCCTTCCATTGGCACAATCAGTCGGAGCTGCAGGCTCAGTAAAGAAGAGCCATGGTGAGGCCCAAAGATGTCTGGAAAGCTGCCCGACACCAGGGATGAGACCCGAACCACCTCTTTCTTTCTTTCTTTCTTTCTTTCTTTTTTTCTTTCTTTTTTTCTGTCAGTCACAGGGCTTGAACTAAAGGCCTGCACATTGTCCCTGAGGATTTTTTGCTCAAGGTTAACATTATCACTTTGAATGATAGCTATGCTTCGTTTTCTGGTGGTTACAGACTTTACTGCCTGACTTGGTTTCCAACTGCTATCCTCAGATCTCAGTCTCCTGAGTAGCTAGGATTTACAAGCATGAACCAACAGTGCCCTACAGTTTTTTTTTTAATTTTTGAATACTAAACTATTACTTGGGGAAGACACTTGAGCTAAAGTGACCCAGTTCACATGGACTTCAGATAGCTAGATGCCACCTGATAGGATCAATGTAAAAAGAAGCAAAACATAATGTAGGAACCATCTGAGTAATTATGGACATCAATGATAATAATGACATAAGTGAATTTAGTTTTCTCTTATTCCTCCCCAGAGCTCCAAGAGGACAGAAACTTTCTCAAGTCTATATTCCTATTCCTATAAATGTGTATAAATAGTACATTTTTTGCTAAGTACATAAGAGCATGAAATCACATTTATAAAGTTGACTGTTCACAGACTTCCAAGACGACTTTCAATGTAACAGAAAAGACATTAACCACAGAAAATAGAAAATGTATTTTTAGATGAAGTCCTGTCCGTTTTCTGATGAGGGTGGGAGGAACCTAGCTTCAAACCACTATCCTCACATCTCTGCCTCCCGAATAAGTAATTTCTCCAAACCTTGTCCTAGTCTAGCTGATTGGGTGGACTCGTTCTGGCTTCAGTGTGCACACTGCCCAGAGCACAGTCACTGTATTCCCCATACTTTCCTCACCTGTTCTCAGCCTGATTCTTCACATGTATCTGAGACCATCCTTCCATTTCAACCGAGTCATCTCACGACCTCCACAGATTTAGTTTAATGTTAAACATTGATTTACCATCAAGTTGCCTGGTCTCAAGAATTTCTTTTATTCTAAGGTCTTCTTCTTGATATGGAATCAACCCAGATACTCAGATGCCCTTCAGTGGATGAATGAATCAAAAAAATGTGACATACATTCACACATATAATGGAATCCTATGGTTCTATCAGAAAGAATGACATTACTCCATTTGTAAGGAAATGGGGAGACTCGGGGAAAAAAGTATGTTAAGCAAGGTAAGCCAGACCCAAAGAAACATAGGTGGTATGGTTTTCCTCATTTGTAATCATTAGAATGTGCCTATAAGTCTATAAGTACCCAATGAATAGTAAAAAGCAAACAATATACTTTAACATGATAAATTAAGCAAGACTGCAAACATACACATAGTGAGAGCAAAGGAGGATATTCTTAGGAGAGGATCACAAGGACTCAATAGCTATTGCATGTGATGCTTATCAAAGTGGAAACTAGGTTTTATTTTACTTTTGTAGTTGTTGTTATTGTTGTTGTTGTTCTTCTTCTTCTTCCTATGTTCCCATTTTGTCACCATATTTGATTTCTGTAGACATTGTCATATATATGTTTATCTGACTTGGGGATGGGGAGGAGAAGCACAGAAACAGTGGGACAAAAGGGAAACCTATTCAATAGTGATACCTACTAGACACTGTTGGAAATGAACTATATTTGGGATGGAAGGAGGGCCAAAAGGGGAAAATCTGAGAAAAAAATGAGGGAAGGGGTAACACTGTTCAAAAAGAAATGTACTCTATACCTGACTTGTATAACTGTAACCCCTGTGGGCATCATCTTACAATTAAAAATACCCCCCCAAATAAAGACGTCTTCTTGACTCTCTCTTTTAAATCTGACTCAGAAAGCTTCCACCCAATTATAAATTTATCTAATTACTTTTGTATACCAACTGTAAGTTTATGAGAAACATAAATCTTATGCAATCACACAACTTTCTCTTCCTAGGCTACCACATAACACTTAACAGGAATACCAAGTGCTGGTGGTAACTCATGCCTGTAATCCTGACTACATAGGAAGCTTAGGTCTGAAGATGGTGGTTTGAAGTCAGCACGGGCAGGAAAGCTTATGAGACTCTGACCTCCAATTAACCACCAAAAAAGCCAGAAGTGGAGCTATAATTCCAGTGATAGACCACTAGACTTGTGCCAAAAAGCTCAGGTACAACACCGAGGCCGCTGAGTTCAAGCCCTAGGACTAAAGGGACAGGAAAGAGAGGAACTTACTAGTTAAATGAGAATAGAATCTGTTCAGCATTCTACAAAAAAAAGAAAGAAACTGGACAAAATGCTTCTTCCCTTGTTGGTACCTGCTAAGTCTTTGAGTGTGCAAATGACAGCTAAGACATGTATCACATATAACACATAAATTATGTGACAGTTTCAAGCATGAGTCCATTGCTGTAGCAATTCTAAGAGTTTTAAACACAAAAGGTAAGATAAACTTTCCAAAATAAAACGTCTCAACAGATTCAGATTCAGAGCTACATAGAAAGATAGATAAATATGTTCCCAAATAGTCTTATTCCCAAACAGTAAATAGATAGCATCTTCTGACAATTTCCCCTAGATTATATGTCTGTAAACCAGGAGAAGGCAAGCAATATTGTCTGCTTTCTTATAAAATGATCATTGATTTAAAAGAGGGGGAAATGTTGGGTGTTGAGGACTCATACCTAAAATTCTAGTGTCTTGGGAGAACTGATATCATAGGATCATAGTTTGAGGCTGAAACGTTCATGAGACCTTTTATTTTATCTTTCTTTTTTTAATTGCATTTTATTGTCAGGGTAATATATAGAGGGGTTAAAATACCTTCATCAGATATTTCTCAAACATTGATCCCCCTTCCTCATGTTTTTGTCCTCCTTTCCCTCTCCTACCTCCTCCCTCATGAGAACCTTTCAAGCCATAAGTGGACACAGTGGCTCATACCTGTTATCCCAAGTTATATGGTAGACGGAGATTGAAGGACTGGCTGCCAAATCAGCACAGGCCAAGAAGACCTTGCAATTCCATCTCAACAAATGGAAAGCCAAATACCATGGTGCATATCTGTGGTCTGATCAATGATGGGGGGCCTAAAGAAGACAAATTATAGCTCACACTTGTGTGGGAAACATTAATGAAAACAGAATGCGAACCATGGCTCAGCTATATCATATCAGCAAGGCCCTGAGTTCAAACTACCAGTTACTACAGGAAAGAAAGAAACAGAGAAGAAAGGAGGGAGGAAAGAGGGAAAGAAAGAAGGAGGGAAGGAAGGAAGGAAAAGGAAAGAAAGAAGGGATAAAGAGAGAAAGAGAGTGAGAAAGAAGAAAGAGAGAGAAGGAAAGAGAAACAAAGGAAGAAGGATGAGAGGGAAGGAAAGAGAAACAAGGAAAGAAGAGAGAAAAGGAAAGAGAAAGGAAGAAGAGAGAGAAGGAAATAGAAGAAAGAAAGAAAATAGAGGGAAAAGGGAGGGAGGAAGGGAGAGAGATAAAAAGAGACAGAGAAGAAGGGATGGAGGGAGAGAGGAAGGGAGAGAAAGAGGAAAGACATTTAAAGTTGACTAGAAAGCTTAACCCAGCAAAACGATTGCTCACGCCTATAATCCTAGCTACTTAGGAGGCTGAGATCTGAGGATCGCAGTTCAAAGCCAGCCCAGTCACTAAAGACTCCAATTAACCACTAGAAAACCAGAAGTGGCCCTGTGGTTCAAGAGGTAGGGCAGTAGCCTTGAGCTGAAATGCTCAGGGACAATGCCCGGGCCCAGAGTTCAAGCTCCACAACCAACAACCAACAACAACAACAACAACACAAATGAGCAACAAAACCCTGTCCTTTATAGCAGCCTTAGTTACGCAAACTGCTGTCTCCCTGCCATAGAAGCCTCCACAACAATGAAAAGGCGTGAACGGACCTGCATCTCTCCAGGGAATCATGCTAGGTGGAAAAACATCCTAAAAGTTTACATTTTATATGATTTTATATCACATTCTTGAAATGACCATTATTAAAGTGAACAGATGAAAAGTATCCAGAGGTTAGGGACACTGGGTGCGGACCAGGAAGTGGGCATGGTTACACAGAGGGACAAAAGGGGTCCTTGTGATAGAGTTGTTCTGTCTACTGACTATGATTGTATACACTTCACATGTGGTGAAACTGCCCACTGCTCACACTCACACACACACACACACACACACACACACACACACACACACACACACAAGTGCATACAAAGCTAGGATGGTTTAGATATGATCAGAAAATTACATCAGTATTTATATTCCAGTTATAAAATGAACTAGCATTTTTCAAAACAATTATCACTGAAGGAAACTGGATAAAGGGAATCAAAATGCTTTCTATCACTTTTTAAAGTAGTATGTGCATGTACAATTGTTTAAAAAACATAGGAAGTAGTTGGGCTCTGAAGATGACTAATATACATATAAAGAACATTCTATGTCATGTATATTGGAATCTGTAGCCAAGGTAAATGTTCACACTCAGATTCCAAAGTGACCACATATAAAAATGAAGAGAAAAACAGGCCCTGGTAGCTCTCACCGGTAATTTTATTCAGGAGGCTGAAATTTGAGGATTGCAATTAGAAGCCAGGCCAGGCAGTAAAGTCTGTAAGACTTCAATAAACTACTAAAAAAGAGAAAAATGCCTGAAGTGGAGCTATGGCTCAAGTGGTAGAGTGCTGGCCTTGAACAAAAGGAAGCTCAAAGAAGGTGTCCAGGCCTCCATTCAAGCCCCAGGACCAACACACACACACACACACACACACACACACACACACACACACACACACACACTCTGAAAATACAAGAATCAAAATACTTCTTCTGAATTAAGGTGTGAGGGCATGGTATGTGTGGGACTTTAAATGTGTAGCATTAAATCAATGAATGAAACATATAGAAGACATATGACTGTTGCACTAACTTTCCTTTTTAAAATATACTTACTACATTTTTTTTGCCAGTCCTGGGCTTGAGCACAGGGCCTGAGCACTGTCCGTGGACTTTCTCAAGGCTAGAGCTCTACCACTTGAGCTTCAGCACCACTTCCAGCTTTTTTCTATGTATGTGGTACCAAGAAATTGAACTCTGGTCTTTGTGCATGCTAGGCAAGCACTCAACCACTAGGCCAAATTCCCAGCCCCATACTTACTACATTTTTATTTTTAAAAATGACAAGAAATCCTTTACTGGAAAAATAAGAAAATCACTTTATGTTCAGTAAGGTATTTAAATATATGTAATGTTATTTATGTGAGAAATTCAACTCAGAGAATTTGTATGGATGTTTAAAATGACAAGATAGTAAAGTGATAGAGAGAGCAGATCCTAGGTCACTTTACTTCAAGACATAGGAGAGTTCACATGGGCCTTTATATTTAATCTCCAAACTCTGATAACAATATTCTGCAAACCACCCCCTCAATAACAACCCAAACCCTCCAAGTCCTTTTCTGTTCAACAGTGCAGAATACTGCCAATCATCTTTGTGTATTTTGCCTAGTGTTGAATGCCTTTGCATTATATTCTACTGAGTCCTCTCATATTGCCCATTTAGCTCATGATGAGTTATAAGACCTGTGGGTACATGTAGGTAAGACTTTTATAACATATAAATCTGCACACAGGAGTCAATAGAAACATCCCATTTGGTAGGATTCAAAGACAAACCAAATCTTCACTGAAGACCCACCTCAAAGTCTGCCCCCTAGAGGTCATATGGAGAATTTGCAGCTTAATTGCATAGAATAAAGAGAGCATGTTTGGAAACAATTTAGACTTTGTAGGCCATACAGAATCAGTCACAACTGTTTAATGCTGCCATTGTAACACAAAAGTAGCTACAGGTGACACATAAAATATATGAGGGTGTCTCTGTTATGGTAAGACCGGATGTGAACGTCAAAGAATTTACATATCATGAAATATCATTCCTCCTTTGAGCCCTATTATCCACCGACAAGTTAAACCAAATTGACTGTTTGGCTAGTGCTCACTAAGCCTTGCTGTGCCAATGAGATGTAGAGTAAGAGTTCTAGGTTGTAAAGCTACTGCTTTCCACAGGATGCAAAGCCTGGGGCAAGGCTGACCAGCTCATGTGGACTGAGGCCTTGAGTTAGTGATCTGTAATAAAAGCATTGGGCTAGATTAATCCTAAAGCCCTGTCCACCCTAAATACTCTATAATGCTCCTGTTTCTAGCCATATGGTAGACCATATCAACTAAAAAGCCTCCTACTGAAAAATATATAAAAGTTCAGAGAAGATAAAATGTCTTTTTAGAAACCCACTGAATTGCCAAGAATATAAAGAAATTACTCCAAGGCCAAAATGACCCCCAACACATGAAATTTAAGAGCCTCTAGAAAGCCCCAAGCTCATGGCTTTGCTAACCACTAGTTCTCTGAAAGTTCACAGAGATACAGAGTCCAGAAATAGATTAGTAGACAGTATGATACCTTCACATGTATCCAATTGCAAATCCTATCCATTCATACATGAAATTGTTATATAAAATCCCAAAATCCTAAAACCAGTAAATGAATTTAGTAATGAGATAGCAATTGATCTGTTATTTTGAGCTCCAAACTCATCCTTGTAACCTGCTTCATGAAACGAAATCTGGACCTTGTAAATATGGTTTTCCTAATTCATATGCATAATGACCATGATAATGTATAGATTACTGTATAATACAAATATTGTTAAATTATTTAAACTGGGTAACGCAAATAAAGTCATGAAATAATTCTGATATTTTTTAATTAAATTTTCTTCAGAATTGTCAATAACAAATAAACAAATATTGTTTTCTTGTTGCAGTTGGCACTGAAATTTTGTCAGTAGAGGGCACTGGAGAGACATTGTAGGGGAAAGTTTTTCTTCCTGCTTCCAAGGGCACCTGTTGGACAGCCTCCTAGATCTAGAGTCCTAAAGCTCAAGCAGCTGCTCTAATATCCATGGCAGTGGCTACTGCATGTAGCCAAGTGCCTGTTGCTTTGGCTTGCCCCATTTTTTCCAGACACTCTGATTGATTTGTATCGAGTACCTGTGGAAAGCAGCTAGAGAGCCTAGGGACAGCTTTCCCAGCTCCTGCAGGGTGGGTTTACTGGGAAATCTCTGCTCTCTAGCGAGCCAAGGCTTTGCCTAAGTAAGACTTGACTCCTGACCTGAGGAGAGAAGCTCTAGGAAGCTACAAGAAGCTGCTATTCTACATTCTTTAAACTTAATTACTTTTTACTAGCCAATCTGTATTCCAATCCTTTGTTATGGTTAGCAATTGTCTGATTAAGCTTTCTCTGTTCCATTTACTATGTAGTTACATGCTCCTAATTGGATCCAGACTCCTGCCCTCAGAATATACATTTTTTTCCCCACTGATGCCAGGACAGGGCTTGAACTCAAAGTCTTGGTTTTGTCCCTTAGCTTTTTCCGCTTAAAGATGGTATCTTACCACTCGAGTCACAGCTTCACTAAACTGGTTACCTGGGATAAGTATCTCACAGACTTTCCTGCCCTGGCTTCCAACTATGATCCTCAGATTAGCTAAGATTATAGGCATGAGTTACCCAATGCCAGTAGGATATACTTTTTTTTTTCTGGTCCTGGAGCTTGAACTTCAAGGCCTAGGTACTCTTGTGGTGGGTTTTTATATTGTTGTTGTTGTTGTTTTGTTTTTGTTTTATTCAACTAGTGCTCTATCACTTAAGTCACGGCTCCACGTCTGGTTTTTTGGTGGTTAACTGGAGATGAGTCTTTTCTGCCTATGCTGGTTTCAAACCCTTACCCTTAGATTTCAGCCTCCTAAATAGTTAGGGTTATAGACATAAGCCAACAGTAGATACACTTTCATATTCTACTGGCCAACAATTAAATAGACACACATTTATAGACTGAAAAACTCAATAGGCTTGCAAGTCAATTTTCTCCAAATCTATATGAGGATTTAATGTTATTTAGTCATAATCCCAGCAAGTTAATCAATAAATGAACGAGCAAGTTAATTATTGTATTTATATGGAAATCAGGAAGCCTAGAATAGATGAAACAGATAAATGAAACTGAATTTTTAAAAAATCCAAACAGAACCATACCTATAGTCATTTGATTTTCAACGAAGGTACCAAAGCATTCCAATGGAGAGAGAAATATATTTGATATACTAACTATTCACATGGGAATGAGAGAACACTATGCCTAGAAATTAATTCAGGATAAAGCTGAGACTTACCTATAACAGCTAAAATAATAAGCCGTTCAGAAAAAAATATCTTCATGACTAGGGAAGCGGCAGATGTTTCTAAAAGAGAACATGGAAATGATAGCCATAAAAAGAAATATCAGAACATTGACTTTTCAAACTTTACAACATCTATTCATCAAAACCCACAGCTAAGAGAGTGAACAGGAAGGATGATAGACCAGCTCCATGGTAGAACACTTGCCTGTTATGCACACGCCCTGACTGCATCCACCATACCAGGGAAGAGAAAAACCACGGAGAAAACAAATAGACAAGCCACAGTCAATGAAAAAAAATTCACAAAACAAGTGTCTGAAATAAGCCTGGTATCTAGGATAAAGAAACTCTACATCTCAATTCATGACAAACAATTCAAATGTAAATATGAGTAAAATTAGGAACAGCTAGATTACAGAGCAGGCCTGTAACCCTAGCAGCTGAGAGGCTGAAGCAGGAGTCCATGTTCAAGGCCAGATGGGGATATGTAAAGAAATCATTTCACCCCCCCAAAAAAACGTTGTTTTGAGTCACTTTTAAAATTATGTTTTATACAAATGCATATATGAATGTCAATATAAGCACATAAAAATGAGCTTAATGCCAAACATAAGGAAAAACAAGATAAAACCACAATGACATACTATTTATGTTAAAAATTAAGTGACTGACATTTAAAGGAGTG
Source organism: Megascapheus bottae (assembly GCF_031878675.1). Lineage (NCBI taxonomy): Eukaryota > Metazoa > Chordata > Mammalia > Rodentia > Geomyidae > Megascapheus > Megascapheus bottae. The sequence continues at coordinate 1,788,064 of NC_143528.1, read as the reverse complement.
ATTATACTAAATGTCAGAAGTGATGTGCTATAACTAGAGCTCTCACATAAATGGAGGGGATATAAAAAATGTTTAAGGGGCCAGGAGTTTGGCCTAATGGTAGAGTGCTTGCCTACCATGCACAAAGACCCAGGTTTGATTTCTCAGTACCACATACACAGAAAAAAGCCAAAAGTAGTGCTGTGGCTCAAACGGTAGAGCTCTAACCTTGAGGAAAAAGCCCAAGGATAGTGCTCAGGCCCTGAGTTCAAGGCCCAGAACTGTCAAAAAAAAAAAAAGAAGAAGAAGAAAAGAAAAGAAATGTTAAATTTCATCAAGACAATGCCTGGCAATTTCTTGCCAATTTAAACCTATACCAACCAAGACTCTACAATAAGACACAAAAGTACAAGTCATGAGAACTTTGGCGTTCATAGTAAACCCTTAGAACAGTATGTGGTGAATCTCAAAACTATTATGTGGCTGAAAGAAAGTTTACACCAGACTATACATTCTATGATTCCATCTGTATATAAAATTCTGTAGGAGGCAAACCTATCTCCAGGGGGGAAAAAAATCCAAACAGTTGTAACCTCTGACAGAAGGCAAGAATTGGCTGGAGAAGAGTGTAAACAAACGTTACAGGCAGGTATTAATGACTCATGCTTGTAATTCTAGCAACTTAGGAGACTGTGTTCCAGAGAATCAAGGTTCAAAGCCAGCCCAGACTAAAAAATTGTCGTCTCCATTTCCAAGTAACTAACCAAAAGATGTCTCCACTGATAGAAAGCCAGCTATGAGCAAGCAAGCTTAACAAGTGGAAAGCTCTGAGTTCAAAAAAGTCTCTCTTGGGCCAGGAGTGTAGACTAGTGGTAAGGTGCTTGCCCAGCATGCATGAAGCTCTGGGTTTGATGCCTTGGTACCACCAACACAGAAAAAGCTGGAAGTGCTCAAGGACAATGTCCAAGCTCTGAGTTTAAGCCCCGGGACTGGCAAAAAAAAAAAAAAAGAAAAGAAAAAAGAAAAAAAAGAAAAGAAAAACCAGTCTCTTGTTTTGTACCCCTTCCCACTTCATACACAACCCCTGTGTGTGCAACAGAGAAAGCAAGGGAGAATGCCTTTTTGAAACAAGGTCTTGCTAAGTAGCCCAGGTTGGCTGGCCCTGAATTCACCATCCTCCTGCTTCAACTACATCATAGCAATTCCTACAAACATGTACACTTTATTTTTATGTGGTTCTTTTAGTTTATGTAGTTCTTATTATAATTGGCCACTGAATTTACATGCAGTGGATACCTTCCTTGAGCAATTACCTCTATATACAAAAGAGCTGGTTTATAATTGGCCACTGAATTTACATGCAGTGGATACCTTCCTTGAGCAATTACCTCTATATACAAAAGAGCTGGGTTTAACTAAATTCCTGGGTGGTTTTGGTTAGTGGACCACAGACCAATAGAGGCAGAGACTGAATGTCCCTGCAACACAGAAGTTCTCAACCCAACACCAGTGGAATTCTGGAGACAGCTCCTATGGTGTCCACGGCTCTGAATGTGTTAGGTAGTGTTGCGCTGAGCTCCCAGCAGAATGGAGCTCCAACTACCCAAAGTGGTAGACGCTGCGCTGATTTCTTCCCTACCCTGTCCCACATTCTCAGCACACCATTGGTGTTTCCTGGATCCTGTTCTTAATTAATGATTTATGAATGAATCCTTGTTCCACGAAATGCTTCTTGAGAAAGTGAAACCACGACAATTGTATGCTCATATGGTTTTCTCTCTCAGTTAATTGATATAATGCAAACCAGTCTGGTTTTGAATATAACATCTTATTGGAACCGATCTGCACCTATTTGTTTACAACGGTATAAAGCTGCTTTTGTGTTGCCAAAGGCAGCTAAGCAGTTGCAACCAAAACTTATGGCTTGAAAGTCTTAAATGTGTAGCATCTGGCCTTTTAAGAGAAGTTTTCCAGTGCCACTGGAGAAAGGCGTTTGGTAGACTCATCACTTAGATTTGTTACTTCGTAATGGTGTCATATATTCCTGAAATCAAGTCTATGTGTTCAAAGTATTCGGGAGCTTTTTTTTGTATTCTGTTTACAAATCTACATGTATTTGCATCTACATTCAGAGAACACTTGGTGCAATGCCAGCTATTTGGAAGGCTGAGAGTAGCAGGATTGTAGATGAAGACCTGATGAGCAGAAAAGCCCATGAGTTCATCTTTGCAACCCCATAGCTAGGCTGAGTGACATGTGCCTGTTTTTAAGCTACATGGAAAGCTGAGATTGTAAGGAACGTGGTTCCAGTTAAGTCCAAGCAAAAATGTCCAAGACATTACATCTCAAAGAAGGAAAACAGATATGCTGGTGCATAAATGTCATTCCAGAAACTACGGGGAACTTGAAATAGGTCAATATTGAAAAAGTGAGAGAGAGCAAAAGAAGGGTGATCTTTTCCAAAAAGAAATGTACTCTTATGTAACTGTAACCCCTCTGTATAACACCTTTATAGGTATCATATTTTATCAACTTTAAAAATAGATGGATATCAATCTAGGCACAACAAACAGGAGGTAAGACACCTTCTTTAAAATAATCAGTGAAAAACAAGGCGCAGTAGCAGAGCACCTGCTTAGAAAGTAAGGCCCTGACTTTAAATCCAGGGTGTAAAAATATGTGTACTTGATGTACTTGTGTAGCCAGAATCTAGTGGCTCAGAAGCTGAGCTCTGGGAATTACAGTTTGAAACCAACCTGAGCAAGAGAAGAATCTGTGAGGTTATTGTTTCCAATTAACCAGAAAAGGCTAGAAGTGGAGGTCTGATTCAAGTGGTAGAGTGCCAGCTGTGAGCAGAAGAGCTGAGGGAGAGTACAAAGACCTGAGTTCAAGCCCCAGTACTGGCACACACAAAAGAAATAAACACATTGAAATCAGGGAATTTTTAAATAATTAAAAAATAAATTTTTACTTTTTAAAGTAAATTCTTAAACATCTTTCCAATATCTTTAATCTTCAAATGGTTGTATAACATATCCATGTGTGTGTCCAGTATTACTTGATCAGGATCATCCTTCCATCATTCCCCTACCCTTTGAAACACACGATTTCCCACTTTCATCACGTATGTACATTGAGGGGTATGACAATATTTATAACACATTTCCTTTTCCACTTACCCACTGTCCTCCTACTAGTGCCCTCTTATTTAAATTATGTTTCAATTTCCTGATAATTTTGTTAATCCCACTGTTAATTGTTCAAAGGGTTTGCTGTATGTAGTTTTACTGAAGCATATGCAAAACGTGCATTATGCAGCTGCTGAATAAAATACCTGGCATATGTCTTTTAGATCCAGTTGGTCTATCATCATTCTGTGTTAGTACTGAAGTTTCACTGTTGGGTTTTTGCCTCAATAACCTGTATATTGATGAGGGTAAGGTATTAATGTCTCCAACTATCATTGTATTAGGATTCATGTGATTTTTTTTAAGTCCAAGCCTATTTATTTAACAAAGCTGAGCTGCCTTGCATATTGAAGATATATACTTCTTAGCTATATGTGTTTTAATGTTACCTTTATTAATGTGAACTAGCCTTTTTATCTTCCGGCTCATTTATGTTTGAAATCTCTTTTGTCAGACATGAGCATAGCTAGCCTTGTTGCTTTTGGAATTACTTTTGGAATTAATTTGCTTGGAAGACTTTTCTCCAAGGCTACATGCTAAGCCAAACCTAAGTGTTTGTTTTGTGTTTTGCTTTATTTTGTCTTGTTTTACAATAAAGGTGTCTCCTGTAAACAGGAGATGGTTGAGTCTTGTCTTTCTTTTTTTTATTGTTGGGATAATGTATAGAGGAATTACAGTTACATTCGTCTGATAGTAGGTGCCTTACTTCTCACGTGTCTTTCTATTGGAGAACAGAATCCATTGATACTGAGAGCTGTATTCCTGTTATTTTCCATTTTAGTGTTGTTTTCCCTGCTTTCTTATGCTTGTCTATACCTTTGGTGAGTTCTTTCTGATTATTTGGGATTTACAGTGCTCTTCTTCTTCTTCTTCTGTATCCAGGATGTTGCTGAGTATATCTGTATCATAGCTTTGCTGGACAAAGTATTCTAGGTTGGCAACTGTTAACTTCCAGCAATTAGAAAACATCATTCCAAGCCCTCTTTGTTTTTGTTGAAAAACCTATTGTTACTCTGGTAGATTTTCCTTTGTGGGTTACTTTTCCCCCTTAAATCTTTCAATAATTTTTTCTTGATTTCTGTAGTTACAGTTGTAACTATAATATGAAATGTTCTAGTTTGGTCCATTAGCTTTTCTAACTGCCTTTTGTACTTGAATGGGCTTTCCATTTTCAAGAAGATTCAGAAAATTTTATGCTATTACTTTTTTGACCATGTTTCCTATGTCTTTACTGAACATCTCCCCCTACAATACCTCCACAATACAATTCTCAAAATTGGTCATTTAATGGGCTTTTGAAGTTCCTGTAAATGCCTCCTCATGTTTTTTAATTTGTTTTCTTCTAGTTGTTCTAATATGGTTAATCTTGAAATTCTGACTTCCATGTTGTACATTCTTCTGGAGAGGCTTTCCACTTTGTTCTTTTATTATCTTTAATTTTTTTTTATTTTTTTCTCCCAATAGTAAATGAATCAAAACTATTATCATGGGACTGGGGTATAGTTCAAGTGGTACAGCATCAACCTTGAGTAAAAAGCCAAGGGAGAGTATCTTAGCCCCAGTACTGTCACTCAAAAGAAAAATGAGTTTCCTTTCAAGTTCTTGCACCACTGACTTCTACATTCACTTTTTTGTCTATGTGTCTCTTATTTGTGCTCTTTTATCTGTTTAGCTCTGTTTCCTTTGGATACAGTTAGCTATTTGCTTGGCATTCACATAGCTGTTTACCAATTCCCATTGGATTCCTTTATTTGATTGTGTCTGTTTTGATTTTGTGAAGTTGTTTATAAATCTCATCTTTCAATGTGCTAAACATTTTGTCAGAATATCATTAAGCCCAGTGTTTGTATTTTCCTCTACTTTGGTGTGATCCTGCTTCTTTGTTGCGGTTTTTACAAGACAAATAGTTCCTAATGTTCTCATATTTATGAGTTGGAAGATTCTCATATGAGGAGATACTGGGCACTGTCCTTGGGCTTTCGCAAGGCCAGAGCTCTACCGTTTGAGCCATAGCACCACTTCTGGCTTTTTTCTATGTATGTGGTACCAAGGAATCGAACCCAGGTCTTTGTGCATGCTAGGCAAGCACTCTACCTGGTCCCCCTTCCAATAATGTCATGAGTATCACTGCATTCTAAACACTGCCCTAGACCCATCAGGAAAAAGAATAAAACCACCACAGTAGTCCAGAGCTCCAAGGAGTTCAAGAAAGAGCCAGAGAGGAGGAAAGGACCAGTCAGTACAAGAGGTCTGACCCTGGCCTAGGTAGGCTGGAGTCAAAATCACCAAGTCCATCAGACATCATGTTGAGGTAGATTTGAGTCAGTTGTTACCCTAGTTTGGGATTCATACAGAAGTGTGGAGTGAGAAGACACAACTCTCAATCAGCATAATTGTGGAAGGGAAGGCCTGTGGAGGCCAAGGCTAAAATTCAGAAACTGAACTTGAGTATAGTAGGAGGCTGGCAAGAATGAGCATTTATAGTGATGAGCTCATGACCAGGCGAGGTACAAAGGCAGTCTCACCTCAGTGGACAAATCCAGAGACGAGATGAGACATTGACAGCGACAGCCCAGTCTTGGTCATGAAGCTCACATGGGCTTCTGGATTCCCTGAGTCTCTCCAAGCTCCAGTTGGAGGATCATAGATTGCCACAAACATGAGGTCCCCCGGGGTCCAAGTCAGAAAGCAGCAAGTCTGCAGAAAGAATCACAAAACAGCAACACTGGGAAAGAGACCAATTGAAATGGGTTAATTGGGGACTCGGAAGCCTGAAAAATTAGTTTGAAACAATACAATTTAATGCCAGTTAGGGAGAGAGGAGAACGGTGTGTGCTATTTTGTTCTCAAAGGCTGCAAATGACTCCAATTCAACTGGAAGTTTCTATTGTCTGCTGAGAAAGTAGATAGAGCTAGACAACTTCTAGGGTTTCTGGAAGTTTAACCGTCTTAAAACTACATTTTCCAAGGGGATTTTCTTTGGTTTTGGCTTTTTTTCAAGATCCACATTGTAGCACAAACTTTGTTCAGCTGTGCTCTAGTGGCCAGGATTCTTTTTTGTTTTTGTTTTTTTTGTTTTGTTTTGTTTTGGGGTTTTTTTGCATTTTTTTATTGTAATTAGTAAAAGGGTTACATGCTATTTGCCAGATAGAAGGTGCATTAATTCATGTACATTGATACCCTTTCACATGTCTTGGTACCCATTTCTCTCCCCCCCCCACACCCCCCCACCCGTCTTGGTTTTCCCCCCCTTCCCTATCAAATTTCAAAGGCCAGGATTCTTTTACATGCTCTCCATGACCTCCTCTCAACTGAAGCATCTTCTCATTCTTAGAAAGCAGACTTAGTCGAAGTCAACCAAGGCTCACAGCCAGCTCCCTGGATGAAGAGGAGCTAGGACTCTTTCTGAAGACCTGGTCCTAGCCCAGCAGCTGCCTGCTCAGTGCTCAGGTGGCCTCACAAAAGAGGAAAATAGGAGATGAGATTCAGAAGCCTTAGACATTACTCCATGCAGCAGCCTGGGTAAAAAGGTATGCTTACCACCAACATCTGGAATCTCAAGTGCCGCTGAAATGAGTAACGGTAAGGAAATGTTCCTCTTTCTCTTTTAACTCTCAAAGGGTTCACTGCAAACTTGGTAATGAAAAGGAATTGAGAGTAGAACATGCAAGGTAGAAAATGAGGAAGTCCAAAGAGCACCCTAATGTCAATTTGCAAAATTGTGTGTTCTTCCATAAGGCCTAAACCTTTACTCCTGTTAAGCTGAGGATCTCACAGCTATGGAAAGCTGGCTGTCGTTTGGGAGCATTTGTTCTAATAGGTCTCTTCTTGGACCCACTTCCCTAGGGAGGGATGATTTAAATTAACTGAGTAACTCCAGCCTTTGGGGCAGAGGGCAATGCAATGAAAATCGATACCCTCGAAGGCTAGAGATAAAGACTCCACCCAGCCTAGAGAACTCCTCTGAGTCGGAAATCGCTGAAAATCAGATCTACTTGCTTCTGAGTAAGGACAAGTTTGATTTAGCTGAATTTCCACATATTACATGCTTCCCAAGAAAAACTTGCAGTGAGAAAAGTGACAGGTTGCTAGGAAGTGAACAGAGACAGGCATTGGTGGCTACTAGCCACTCAGGAAGCTGAAATCTGAGGACTGTGGTTTGAAACCAGCGTAGGCAGGAAAATCTGTGAGACCCTTATCTCCAATTAGCCACACACACACACACACACACACACACACACACACACACACACACGAATGGAAGTAGATCTGTGGTTCTTTTTTTTTTTTTTTTTTTTTTTTTTTTTTTGCCAGTCCTGGGCTTGGGCTCAGGGCCTGAGCACTGTCCTTGGGCTTTCTCAAGGCTAGAGCTCTACCACTTGAGCCTCAGCACCACTTCCGGCTTTTTTCTATGTATGTGGTACCGAGGAATCAAACCCAGGTCTTCATGCATGCTAGGCAAGCACTTTAACCACTAGGCCAAACTCCCAGCCCCTGATCTGTGGTTCTTGAGTAAAAAGTGACAGCTCCCAGGCCCTGAGATCAAATCCCAGTATGCCCTCCTCTACATACACACGGATGGAAGGAAAATAAGCTACTATCACCCAGTCCTCAGTAGGCAATAGACGAAGAGCTCCTCTCTGCTACCCTGGAGAGATGCTCTTACTGCAACTGGAAAGTTAGAAGACCAATTCGGAATCAGCAGAATCAAGCTAGTGTAATTAGGAGGTAATAGCGGGTTCCAACTTGTCCTTGCAGGAGATAGATTTTAATATAAGATCTAAGGGACTACATGTTTCAGAAACTGTAAGAAAACAATGTATTCTTGGCTGGATATTCAAATGAGAAGATTAAGATAAAAAGAGCGGGGTTTTGTTTTTAAGTTAGACATGAATCCAAAGTGGGGCTGGAATCGCCTCCCAGCATCCACTAAAATGCTGCCTTAGCAGTTGGGAGCAGTCATCCCAGCGACAGCTCAGACGCCATGCAAAAGGCAAGATTAAAGGCTTTTCTTGCTCCCTTTCACTCAAGTGGAAAACTTTATTGCAGAAACACTTTGTGCAAGCCAAGCAATATTTAGTCTCCCTGCGATGAGACATTGCTTAGCCACTGACAAATCCCAATCCCCGAGTTGAGGGGCCTCTAGCTGACTCCAGGGAGTCAGCCCCAGATGTCGACAAGGCCCATATTTCAGTGTCTACCCCCAGCCTCAAGCAAAGTACATATTCATTCTCTCTCTCCTTAGCCCAGTTGGAATCTAAAGTCTAGACAGTTTTAGATAACAGCTATCAGAGACTACTGAGGAAATGTGGTACACTTCCCAAAGATAAGCAGACTTTGAGCTTCTTGCATAAGCTTCTGGAAAGATCTCACAAGGTCCTGCTGAGGAACAATCCAGGAAAGAGGGTTTGGAAACACATTTCAAGATGCTACCCATCCCTCAACACGAGGGTTAAGATAGGAAAAGACCCTACTCTTCCCAAAGCTTGTTCAGAAATAAATGCAAAGGAATCCATAGGAGAGGAGGGGAGGATATACTGCTGATGGCTTCAGTAGGTGCCCTAACAATTCTGTCATTTAGCAACTGTTTGTTCTCTGTCTATGCTTCTCAGGAAAGTCACTGGGCACAGAAAACAAAACTTAGAAAAAAAAAAACACACACACACACAATAAAAACCCTGTTCTTGGGCTAGAGGCATAGTTCATATGGTCCAAAGCCAGCTGTAAACTAGCAACCAGAGTGAGCACAAGGCCCTGAGTTCAAAGTTAAAGGGCCACACACACACACACACACACAAACACACACAACACAGGCACTACCAAAAAAAAATCCAGACTGTTCTTATAACATTGAAATTTTGCAAACCTTTAGGGAGAACCCCACTTTGAGACGTGAGACTTTGAGACATTTGAACCTACTACTTGCAAACCAAAAATCCTTCCTTCTTCCATGCACCCACAGGAGTCTGGGGCTTATCAACACTCCAGATCACATAGCTTCCCATTCTGCCCAAAGCATAAGCCTCCCATGGCAGGCAAACCATCCTCAGCCCTTCTAGAAGCTTTCTTGTCTGGGAGCAAAGTTTCAGGCACAGAAGAGATGCCCCATGAATGCTTGTATAGCAATCAGTGGAACAAAATGTTGGAGAGTTATTGGAAATGCAAACCTCCTGTATCAACCTTTGAGGAAAGTAGATTCATGCTGTTTGGCTTTGTCCTTTTCCATACCAAGGTATCTCAGATGTCACAGAGCCATCTTTGTGAGCATCAGCTGGGAGACTACTGAGCCTTCAGATGCTATGCCTCATTCCCTAAACTCCCTGGGGAAGCAGCAGTATACACAGAGAGCCAGGGAAGGTTATGAACAGGTTATGGTGGCTCTACCTTCTTTCCTGAAGCCAGATACCAGAGCTTCTGAGCCTCTCAAGGGGGTGTGGCTTGCAGCAAAAGCTTAAGATTTCAACTCTTCTCTTGACAAGGTGGAACGTTTCAGCCATAATACTTGAGTCAAGAAGTGGTCATTACACTGGCGGTGGACCTTCCTACAATGTGGATCCTGGGTGTGTATTGATTGGGAGGTGATGGAACCTGAGCAGGTGTGGCCTGGTGGGAGGTCTAATCCCTTCCTTTTCCTCTTTTGCTCCCCAGCTTTAAGGAGAGTGGTTTTGTCATGACCTGATGTGTGTCCTCAACATAGCCCCAAAAGGAATGGAGCCAACACACTAAAATACCCAAAACTTGTAGTCAAAGTGAATATTTTTCTAAGTTTATCATCTCAGGGATTCGTTACAGTAATAGATACCTGACTGACTTCGAATTCAACATTGCAACAGACTAATGGTGGTTTAAAGTCTTTCACTGGTCAGAGACAAGGGACACACTCCCCTCCTCAAGACCAAGAAAGCCAGTATGGCTGGTGACCAGACCACCTCCTGTGGAGGCAGCCAGGTCTCCTCCTCCCACAGGTTCCTCGAACCACTAGGCTCCTGAAACAATAGATACTGGGGATGAAGGTTTGGAATCAACCTCCTTTCAACACCTCACCACACGGTCACAAAAATTGATTCCAAGGACCGGGCACCTAAACCAATCCCAAATAACAGCAGAATTATGCAGAGAAAGACCAAGGTTCTATGAATCTAGTTAATCTTAGACACAAGTTCTGCAAGTTTAAAACAAAGAGGAATCATTTGTGGCTACAAATCCAATATGAGCATTTACGTATGTTTGTATAATGAAATAAAGTTGATTAACAGATCCATCACCTTGGATAGTGCTATGACTCAGATGAAGTGAGGTCTGAGTGTATCCCCAAGACTTATATGTGGAAAATGTATTATCACTGGGAGGGGTTAAGAGGGTAGAAACTTAATCCAACAATATTTTATAGGGAGAAGCTCTGAAAAGTAAAGTTATCAGGATTTTTCCTGCCCCCCATAGTTTGATCCTGGTGAGTTTACGAGAGACTAAATACACACAAGTCTCTTGCCATATAGTATCCATCTTGAGACTGCAACAAAAAGCTATTGCCAGATGCAACCTCTCTACACTAAGATTCAAGAATTATAAGTAAGTAAGCCTCTGTTCTTATTATAGTAATATAAAACAGACTGATACAAATGCTTATCTTTTTTTGTGGGTCATGGGGCTTGAACACTGGGCTTGGGCACTGTCCCTGAGGTCTTCAGCTCAAGTCTACCACCCTACCCCTGAGCCACAGCCCCACTTCCCATTTTCTAGTGATTAATTGAAGATGAGAGTCTCATGGTCTTTTGTGCCCAAGCTAGCTGTGAACCGTGATCCTCGTATCTCAGCCTCCTGCATAGCTAGGATTATAAGCGTGAGCCACTGCACCCGACTTGCTTATCGTTTTTGTGTGAGACTATTTGGAGCTTATTCTTAGCAACTTTGAAATGCACTATTATTAACTATATTCACCACATTATGCAGTAGAGCTAAACATTTATGTGGCTGTCAGGTCGTGATTAAGAATGAGCATCCAAGAGCATGACATACTGAGTATGTTGAAATGAGTAAGAACTGGCTTGTTTTCACTAGGACACACTTTTTTTTGTATTAACATTACTAACAAGGAAGAAATCAAATGTTATAATAGTAATAACACAGTGACTGCCTTTTTGGTGGTTCTAGGAGCGACGAAAGCCTTTTTTCTGGAGATAAACATCTCGAATTAGCAATATTCTTTCACAGAATTATGGACTCCTATAATTAGTGCTTTCTTCATGGTACTAGGAGAATAGAAATTCCTGAACTAGGTAAGGCTCCATCTCCTTATCCTGTTTTGGCTGAAGTATCTACTGAAAGTGATTAGGTTTCTGGACAGTAATTTGTTTGACCAAGTAGTTTTATGGTTTGTATCATAGAGGCTGCTTTAGCTACAAAAGGCCTTGGTTCAGACAAACTTGATTTAGTATTCAATGTAAATATGTAAAAATGAAACCAGGTAACTTGAGAAGATGGGGCAGGGATGAGAGAGATGAGATTGATAGAAGGAATGATACTGATCAGGGTGCATTATATACATAAATTGATATTTTAAAATATCTTTGTACAACTACTTAAAGATAAATTTTAAGTTAATTTAATTAAAATAAAGAGGCTATGATAGCTACTTAGGGGGCTGAGATCTGAGGATTGTGGTTTGAAGCCAGCCCATACAGAAAAGTCTGTGAGATACGCATCTCCAGTTGACCAGCAAAAAGGTGGAAGTAGAAATATGACTCAATCCTTGAGTACAAAAGCCAAGTGAGAGCACAAGGCCCTGAGTTCAAGCCCCAGTACCAGTATAGACTGAGACAGATATACAGGTAGATGGACAAAGGTACAGCGGGAGAGAGGGAAGGAGGAAGGAAGAGAAAGAAAAGAAAGAAAAGTTAATGAGTTTTAAGCTCAGCTATATATAGTGGCTAATAGGTCAGCAGGACTGAGACTATTTCTGTCTTCTACCCTGATTCTTTCTATATTGGCTTAGTTCAGACTTCCTTTTTCATTGCACTAGTGTCTTGTTTCACATGATTGTTAATTCATAGTCCAGTGTAGATATGTGAGCTCTCACCATCTGGTCTATAAAGAAAGAGAGAAAAGAGCTTGCTTACCTTATTAAAAGACACTTCCATGTAAGTACTATTTTATGTTTACTCCTCTATGCCATTGGCCAAATTTGATCACATGCCCACACATAGCTTTGAGTAAAGCTGTAAATGTAATCTTTGCTCCTATGAGCCTCGCTAAATTAAAATATCCTACTACAATGAAAGATGCAAAAAAATGGTCATTGGAGCATACCTGTATTTATAACTAACAGTTCCAATAAACTTAAGTCTGATTAACTCGTTTCAAAGCTTGTATTTTTCTATAAATTTTAAGACTTTAGTCGTGTGCCTATCCTTGCTCCCAGCCCTCCAAGCAGACGAAGAATAACTGATTCCAGATCTGATTTTTAAGGGTCATGCTTAACCTTCAGAGAGGAAACAGGAAGGCTGGGACAGACAGGAACAAAAAAAAATCTAGTACACAGACAAATAGATTTTTAACAATAGAAATGTCCAGCATTCTAATGTAGCAATTCAATTTTTTGTTTCTGAGGTCCTAGAAGGGAAACAACTTACAGTGGGTCTGTAACCATTACTGTGTGTCACAAGACATGACTGTGTAAGTGTGTGTGTGTGTGTGTGTGTGTGTGTGTGTAGCTCTTCTTACCTCCCTTTCCACTCACTTGTCCTTGTTAGAAGTGAGATATTCTTCACAGAAATGTGAAACTTCCGATTTGTTTCTTTAGACACAATGAGTTCCAGTGAACTCCCTAATCTTTTAAAACATTGTAACTAAGATTTGAATATTACTAACTTCATGAAAATAATTACATCGAGGGTTAGCCTAACCTCCTCTGAGGAGCCACTCTGCTTAGACCCTGCTGTAAAGCATTGTCTTTCCCCTTAAATCTAGTGACACAGGCCCTTCCAGGAAATTAGCTGACTCAGGCCTTATCTTATCGGGTGACACAGGCAGCTATAACCATAAAACTTAGCCCTACCACAACAAAATCCCCCAGTCTCGTGCACCTCACTAACTCCACATTGCGCACAAACCAGACTGCAGAGTACTCTCTACCCCTAGTGAGATTCTTCACCCCCAGCTGCCTAGCCATATAAATCCCCTTGCTCAAAGACAAGTCCTGTCCCTGTCCAAGAGGGTCAGCCTGTCACCTTGTTGGCTATCATCTTCACTGCCTGTGACTTGGTGTCTGCATAGTCTTCTGGGCTGAGGCTTTCAGAGTGCATCTTCCTTATTTCTTCCTCTAATATTTTCTAATCAGACTTACCTTTTTTCAACCACCATGGGCAACCAGTCATCTAACATCTCAGAATGCTTTCTATGTCCTCTATTCATCCATCCTTTTATCCGTCCATCCTTCCTTCCTACTATCCATCCTCTCATGAAGTTGCTTACCAAGCACTTAGGAACAAAGATTGGAGAGGGTCCTTCCCTCCAAAGGACTCACATGCTTAGGGGGTAAACCAAAATAACTTGATTCCTATGTTTAGGATGCCAAGAACAGAACGAGAAGGGCTGCCCTGCAAAACTTCATAGACAAATGCCACTTGAGAAGCCACTGAAGACAGGATGGAGCTTATGCATGGAAATTCAAATGTGTAACTATAAACTTTTCACAGGCTGGGAGAGTTGGAGCTGGATAGTGAAGGGCTTGGAGAAAGATGAGCAATAAAGCATACGACAGCAAAAGTGCTTGTGTGCCTGTTGAAGCAATAGCTGGGAAGACCATCACTTAACTAGGCTTAAGAAGAGAGTAATTCAAATTACCTATCAATTTAAAAACTTGATGGCTCACATTGGTAAATCCTAGGTACTCAGGAGTCTGAGATCTGAGGATCACAGTTCACCGCCTGCCCAGGCAAAGAAGTTCATGAGACTCTTACCTCCACTTAACCACCAAAAAGCGCCAGACCAGCACAAAAAAAGAACTGAAATTAAGCCAGGTGCTGGTGTCTCACACCTGGAACCCCTTGGGAAGCTGAGACTGATGGAATCTGTTTCCAAGCAGACAAGTTTGCAACAGAGCTGAGTGTAGTGGGGTACATTGTTCATCTCAGCTGTGTGACATCGGGAGAATCAAGATTTGAGGCCAACCTGAGCAGAAAAGTCCAAAAGATCACAGCTCTAAAATAACCAGGAAAAAAAAAAAAAACAACATGCTGGACCTATGGCTTTTATGCTTGAAGAACACCAATCAAACAATCAAGCCAAGCAACAAGGTAGGGCTTGATTTGGCCTTACAAAGTCATTCATTTCAGTCCAACAACAAAACAGAATGCTCACCCAGTGAGGAGCAGGATAGGCATTTCAAATTTGGATGTGGCATGAGTTCTGGGGAGTCTTTGCCTAACTGCTTGACCCCCCACCCCCGTCCTAGATTGCATGCAACACAACTCTGGCCAGCTTTTCTGATGAAGACCCCATTCTCCTCACCAGTATGAAAACTCTGCTTGATTTTTTTTTAATTAAAAAGCTTGTAGGAGCTGGGCACGGTGGCTCATGCCTGTAATCCTAGCTACTCAGGAGGCTGAGGTCTGAGTATCGCAGTTCAAAGCTAGTCCAGGCACTACAAAGCGGCTGAGACTCTTATCTCCAATTAATCACCAGAAAACTAGAAGTAGCACTGTGGCTCAAGGGTACTGTGGTGGTAGTCTTGACCTGAAGAGCTCAGGGACAAAAAAAAAAAAAAGCTTGTAGGTCCAGGAGTGTGGCTTAGTGGTAGAGTGTTTGCCTAGCATGCACAAAGCCCTGAGTTCGATTCCTTGGTACCACATACACAAATTCAAAGTATCATAGATCCCCAAGAAGAAGACATACCCAGATAATGTCTTGCACTTGAGAGCTATGAAAAAAATCATGAATTTCTCCCTTATGCCAAGCTCTAGCTTGCACATTTTAATGTTCCTCTATCCCCAACAACATGGTGTCTCAAAAGTAATATGCTTGACACAAACCTTAGCCATTAGAAAGTGGAGGAGCAATTCCGAGGCCTATTGTCCACTTCTAGTGTTGAGGCTGATTGGTCAGGGTGTCTAAGAACAACACGCAGAGGTTTCCATGAATATTAGACTTTTCACATGTCTCCCCACTCCACTCCTCCTACCAAGTCTTTTCTTGTGACTAGCTCCCAGATGGATCTTACAGGTGTAACTGTAAAATAATGCTTTTTTGTGTTTATATATCTAGAAGTAAGGTAAGCTTAATCCCTGTATTCAAATATTCAGGTTAGCACAAAAAAAAAAAAAACATGGACAGCCCTACAGTAAACTGTGTCCAGAGTCCTGGATACTGTCTATCTGGGTGTTTGAGGCATAAGGCCATTAGTTCCTCTTTCTGATTTCAGTCTGATCCTATATTAGGAAGAGATTGATTGACCCTATCCCCTCAGGATGGGGGTTGCAGAATGAGAACAGGGAGGGAGTCTGAGATGATATAAGTCAGACAGATGGGGGTGTCACAGCATAATCTAACTTGCTTTGACCAAGAGGGAGCCTAAGGAGAAGGAAGCATCTGTCCTCCCCACCCTTTCACAGCATTTACCAAAGAGAGGCATGTTCCTTCCTATGTAATTAAACAGATGCATTTAGGACCAGCCTGCTACACCACTTTTTTTCCAGCTAACATACTAATGAACCCTAAGAATCTCAGCTGCCAAAGGAGGAAGCTTCCAACATCTCAGGCTGCTTAGGACAAGAAGACTAAAGAATGGGAATGGGGATATGTTAGAGGAATCTGTTTATCTGATACAATCTAGAATGCAAAAGCCAAATCTCACAATAAGTTTTTTTAAAGAAAGTTGTAGGAGACATACAATATAAATCTAAGAGGGGAATATTTCTTTTTAATTGTGGACAGTAAGGGGTAGCTTGAAAATACTCCTTCCTCCTGCCATAGCCAACAATAGTACAGAACTAAGGTTAGTTGCTGAAAGGGAAAACCTTTTAAATTATTTAGCTTCTCTAGCCTAAATGGGCTCAAACTCCTACCAGATGTTCTCATTGTAAATCATTTTCTATCTAGTCATGGAAGGTGGAAAATCTCCAGAGGTTCAGTCCCTATGTTTCAGATAAGAATCTGAGTTCAAAAGAAGAGAAGAAACTTGCTGAGAAACTCAAGTCTAGCTTTGCTTTTCCCACAAGAATAGATCCTTAGCTCTGATATCATATAAAACAGAGAAGACCTTGAATCTGAACTATCACCCCTATAGTATGTCTATATGAAATATTCAATTCCGGATACAAGCATGGTGGCTCACATGTACAGTTCCAGCACTTGGAAAGATCTATGATTGTGAGGAACAAGAGGGTCTGTGATGGTGAGTTTGAGGCTCGTCTAGATCATATAGCTAGAACCCTGTCTCAAAAAAACCAAATAAATTAATAAGTGATAGATACATAGATAAATAATAGACAGACATAAATAGATGAATGATAGATACACAGATGTATAGATATCTACGTATATAGATTTCAAGTTTTTAACTAGATTCACAATTATGGAACCATCACTACAGTCAATGTTACAACATGTAATTACCCCTATTAACAGCAATCGTCTTGTACTCCACCAGTCTTCAGTTCTGGGAAGCTACTAGTTCACTTTCTGGCTCTATGGATTTCTACAATGGGATCATATAATCCATGCTTCTTTTTTGCTTTGCCAGTCCTGGGGGCTTGAACTCAGGGCCTGAGCACTGCCCTTGGGCTTTCTCAAGGCTAGCGCTCTACCACTTGAGCCACAGCACCATTTCCAGCTTTTCTATGTATGTGGGACTGAGGAATCCAACCCAGGTCTTTGTGGATGCTAGGCAAGCACTAGGCCAAACTCCCAGCCTAATCCATGCTTCTTTATGACAAACTCCAGTCATTTAACATAATTAATGTTTTCAAGGCTCATCCATCTAGTAATGCAAATCAGGTCTTCATTTCTTTGTATTATCCAATAATATTCCATTGTATGGTTACAACATATTATATTTATACATTCATTCATTCATTATACTTTCATTAATTAATTATATTTGTCCTTTAATTAATTAATTAATTATTTTGCCTATAATTAGCAATGTGTCTATGGATGCTCTTGTGCAATATGTTCAATATGTTATGTGGTTATATGTTTTTATTTCTTTTTCCCCCTAATAATTTTATTATTTGTTATTATACTAATAACATAGACATTGAAATTCAAATATGAGTATGCCAGTAAATATAAATTTCCAGTTCTCAAATGCTCCCTGTTCTGGTTTTTGGCAGAATTGGGAATTTAAATTTCCAAAGACATTATCCCTTTCCTAAACCCTAATGGAAAAACTCTATCATCTTGTCCCTTCCATTTCATCTTTTTTGTTGTTTTTTGTTTGTTTGTTTGTTTTGTTTTGTTTTTTGTGGTTTTTTGCCAGTCCTGGGCTTGAGCTCAGGACCTGAGCACTGTCCTTGGATTTTTCTCAAGGCTAGAACGGTACCACTTGAGCCTCAGCACCACTTCTGGCTTTTTCTAAGTATGTGGTACCAAGGAATCGAACCCAGGTCTTCGTGCATTCTAGGCAAGCACTCTACCACTAGGCCAAACTCCCGGCCCTCATTTCATCTTTTTCGGTGCCATAGGAAAACAGTGGAATAGCTTCTTTCTCCCTTCACCTGTCAAAGTTCTTCTCTCTAGAGCTTAATCAGGTATGTTGCGCTCTTTTAACTAACCTTTGCATTTGGTAAGATAAATTGTATATTTCTTATATTTAGAATTGTCGGGCCATAACTGTATATTTAACTTGTGTGTGTGTGTGTGTGTGTGTGTGTGTGTGTGTGTGTACCTACATACATATGTACACACTCAGTAATATTGGAGCTTGAATTCTAGACCTGACCACTGGCCCTGTGCTTTTGTGCTCAAGGCTAGAGGCTCTACCATTTGAACCCCACCTTCATTTCTGGCTTTGTTGGTGGTTGAATGGAGATGAGAGACTTACAGAATTTTCTAACATTTTGAGAAGCTTGCAGACTGTTTTTCACATGGCTCAATTTACCTTCTTACCAGGGGATCAGAGGGATTCTGCTATCTCCACAGACTTACCAAACCTTTCTACCTCTATCTTCTTCATTCTACATTCTTCATAGATGTAAGGTGGTTTTGACCTAACATCTAATGAACCTCTTCTCGTGTGTTTATTGACCATTCTTATATCTTTTGTGGAGAATGTCTATTAAGATCTTCTGTGTCTGGCTTCCATTTTAGAGGAGATTTAGAAGTAGTGGGAAAGATGATTCTGGTCATTGTACATTTTAAGTACTGTTAAAATTAAGAGATTCTTCTGGAGATGAAAAATAAATTTCTTTGTTTATGTACTTCCCCTCCACAGATAACTGCTGAAGCTCCATGATATATATTATTATACATCGTTTTAGACCCTAAGGAGATTATGAAGGAATAAGTCATGCATTCTATTCTGAATAAGAATAGAGGTATGTGAGACAACCATTTGGTTTACTGTTTAAATAAAAGTTTAACTACTTTCAATGTCTGTGGATTAGGCTTTTAAATAACTTCAAGTGAGCCTCGAAATTAACTCAAGTAGTAAAATATTTTTCTATTGGGTTTAATTTCTTTAATCTCTCGAGCATTTTTCTCAGTACTTCTCTGTCTCTCTGTCTCCTTCCTTTCCTCTCTCTCTCTGCTTCCTTCCTCCTCTCACCCTGAGTATTGAACCTCACACACAGCTTAAGCACATACTCTGCCACTGAGCCACACCCACCATCTCTTTGTCTATATTCAATTTTTTTCTTTCCTAAGAAAGGCTGAATACAAGTAAAAATACATTTTGAGGGATGTTAAGATTCAACCAAGGACCTTGCTACCTTCTGCCAAATTTTATTTATATATATGTCATATATGGTATATATAGTACAATATATAATGAAATATGTATTGTATATTTATGGAATTAAATATATTTATGTTTCTATAATATATGAATATATGTTTTATATTATATAAATGTATTATATAGTATGTATAAATACATTATGTATTCTATTTATTTTTTCTATATTGCATGCTATTTATATAATATGTAATATAATATAGTGTATATTGTTTATATATCATATATGCCATATGGTAGAAGATATATGACATGTTTTTTTAATCTACATAAACCTATAGCAAAATTTTAGTAATATTCTCATTGAATTAGAATCAGCCACTCCATATCATTTGGTGTATTCTAGACCTGTTCCAAAAATGAATCACTAGCAGATGTTACATTATAATTTGTATTTTTTCTACATAAAAGTAAATATCGCTATCAGAAAAGAGAAAACTAACTTGTATAGATAGGATTATTATATGGCACAATAAAAACAACTAAAATTTGAATAGTTACTAGTTGATAATATGAAAAAAAATATTTAAAAAGCAGTAGTTTACCTGTTTATTAGGTAACTCTTTTTTTTTTGCCAGTTTTGGAGCTTGAACTCAGAGCGTGGGCACTGTCCTTGAACACTTTTTGCTCAAGGCTTATGCTCTGCCATGTGAGCCACAGAACCACTTCCGGCTTTTTCTGAGTTTGTAGTACCGAGGAATCGAACTTAGGGCTTCATGAATGCTAGGCTACTCTCCCAGCCCTAGGTAATGTCTACCTACTTATCTGGTATAAAAAGAAAACTACCTATAAAGGAAAATAATACTACCATTCTGAAATTTAATGCAAATAAAACTAAATCCCCCCATATAATTTTTTAGATATGAAAACTCCATGTAGAAAGAAACAAAACTTTACTAAGGCTAATAAAAGACACTCACATAGGGGCCAGGAGTTTGGCCTACTGGTAGAGTGCTTGCCTAGCACGCATGAAGACCCAGGTTCAATTCCTTGATACCATACACATAAAAAAGCAGGAAGTGTGGCTCAAGAGGTAGAGTTCTAGCCTTGAGGAGAGCCCAAGGACAGTGCTCAGGCCTTGAGTTCAAGCCCTAGTCCTGCAAAAAAAAAATACATAAATGGAATATTTTTCTCTTAGTTACAGTGACTCAAAAATAATATAAAGAAATTATAAACCAGAAGTGCTGTTGTGGCTCAAGGGGTAGGGCAGTAGCCTTGAATTGAAGAGCTCAGGGACAGCACCCAGGCTCAAAGTTCAAGCATCATCACCGACCTCCTTCCCCCTCCCCCAAAAAAACAAAAATAGTGTTACCAGAAAATTAAAAGAGATAAGAGGAGTTTTTCAGTTTCTAATTATTTTTTTTTAATGAAGTCTCATCCTTGTGCTCATCTCTGGTCACAAAGGAAATGCAAAACAGAATGACACTGAGGTTTGATCCAGCAGGATGGCCCTCATCAAGAACACAGCAAATGCTGGACAATGGGGCTGGGGGAAGACCCATTAAATACTGTTAGCACGAATGTAAATTAGTGCGACCACTATGGAAATCAGCCCAGAGGGTCCTTAAGAAACTAGAAAGTTATAGATCGGTGGCTCTTATCTGTAATCCAAAATACTCAGGGAGCTGAGATCCAAAAGGTCATAGTTTGACCTTTCTGCCCAGGTCTGGCCTGGGCAGAAAAATCGATTAAATTCTAGGTCTAAAATAATAAGCAAATGCATAGAGCAACTATAGGAACACAAGCAGAGCTAGCAAGCCAAGCAGAAAAAATTCCTGAATTCAAAATCCAGTACCACCAGAATAAAAAGAGGAAGAAGGAGGGAGGAAGAAGAGGAGAAGGAACTAAAAAATGCAATTATCATAAAATCTCACAATACAACTCTTACACATTTATCTAAAGGACTGTAAGTCAGGATATGATAAAGGCATCCATGTTCATTGCAGGGCTATATACAATACTCAAGTATGGAAATAGGCCAGATGCTCTACAATTGATGAATGGGTCAAGAAAATGTTACATAGCTGTTTATGCGCATATGTATGGATATGTGTATGTATGTACAAAATGGAGTATTATTAAGACATAAAGAAGGATGAAATTACATCATCTGAAGAGAAATTGATGTATCTGGAAACCATCAGATTGAGCAAAGTAAGCAAGTTCAGAAAGAATGGATTAAAGATCATTAATAATATCTTATATGTCTATCATCCATTAATGAGAAAAAAATGTGACCAATCGATAATAGACATAAAAGATATTATCAAACCATGGTAGATGTATGTGTGACATACTCTGGTAAAGCCCTTTTGAACAATTACCATGCACTTCCACAAAACTGAACATGAGGAGAATAAAACACATCCTATTGGGAGGTGGGTATTAGTGGGAACAGGGAGAACAAAGGGAGATGGTAAAAGAGGAAAAATACAGTCCACATTTTCTAGGTACATGTGTGAAAACAGAACAATTAAGCTTGTTGAAATTGGTTTGGGAAGTAAGGAGAGGGAAGGAGGGAGAGTGATGGATGGGATAAGTCCAAACAAGATTATTATAGAGAGATGTCAGAAGAAAACTCTTTATAAAACTAATTTGATAGCCTGGTGTGGTGGCTCATGCCTGTAATCCTAGCTACTCAGGAGGCTGAGATCTGAAGATCAAAGCCAACCCAGGCACAAAAGGACCTGAGACTCTTATCTCCAATTAACCTCTAGAAAACGGGAAGTGTGGCTTGTTCATGGGACTACAGAACTTGGAAAAGCTGTTGCTGCTATCGATGCATAGCCCCATAAGCCCCCCCCCCAAATAAAGAACCCACTAATTGATGCCAATAAGGAAGAAATAAAAGTGAAAGATAAATGAATGAAAATAAGCCTGCAACATATATAACAATGTAGTCTACTTATAAATTAACAGCAAAATATTAACATTCCAGTGCAAAATAAGCAAACCTTATAGGGTATATAAAGCTATATATTATACTTTGAAGGATTGTGAACACAATTAATTTTTTTGTCAGTTGTGGGGCTTGAACTCTGGGCCTGGGAGCTGTCCCTGAACTCTTCAGTTCAAGGCATTTGCTCTACAACTTGAGTCACAGTGCAATTTCCAACACAATTTTTAGCTTCATAAGTAATTAATAAAATGAAAATTATAGCTATAGAAGGATAGCATTTTAGATCTATTGTAGACAAACGAATTGGAAGTAATAATCCTTGTAGCAAGAATGCTAAGACAAGGGTATCCTCACATAAGGTGGGAAATTTTTATTTCTATAAAAAGTTTATCTTTAGGGGCTGGGAGTTTGGCCTAGTGGTTAAAGTGCTTGCCTAGCATGCATGAAGACCCAGGTTTGATTCCTTGGTACCACATACATAGAAAAAAGCTGGAAGTGGTGCTGAGGCTCAAGTGGTAGAGCCCTAGCCTTGAGAAAGTCCAAGGACAGTGCTCAGGCCCTGAGCTAAAGCCCAGGACTGGCAAAAAAAAAAGTTTATCTTTATGACTCTATAGACATAATTTTTTATTACATTGATTAATACATATCTATGATATACAAACTCTTAGCCTAATTTTGATTATGTTCTAAAAATTGAGAGCCTGTGATTGTATATAGAGATTCCCTTCTTGAATACTTGTTTGTTAAACACATCATTTGAAATATGATGCAAAAATCAATATTAATAAATAGTAATAAATAAATATTAATCCATATTAATAAATAAAAGTTTATCAAATGATATGTTCAAATACAATGCTCAGAATACATTTGATCATTGATTCAACTGTCTAAGACCTAGAAATTCATAGAAATGAATAAATTCAAAATGTGCATAAAGGCACTGGAAATGTAGCTTACTGGTCAAGCATGTGCTTAGCATACCTGAGGCCCTGGATTCAGTACCCAAAACCCAAAAGAGATGCATAACTATATTTATGAACAAATATTTAGCATTGCAGGATTCCCCAATGTACAATTATTGAACAAAATGTGTAAAATTAGAGATTAGCTTTAAACTTCAAAGGAAAATGTTCTGTGCTATAATTTATAGAACAGAATGCAAAGGCCTAGAATAATTAAAACAACTCTGAAGAAGAGCAATGCACTAGCTGCATCGAGGAGAATTTCATTTTCAAAGACCCTGCTAAAATAGATTATTAATATTAGCAAATGTAGTTAGCAGTACATAGTTGTGTCCTGTTACTGTGACAAGATCGCTGAATAAACAGAAGAAGGCAAACTTGACTGTGGCTCATAGTCTCAGAGGTTTCAGTTTATGGCTCGATCTATTATCTTGAGATCTCTCAAGAAGACAGAACATGATGGTAAGGATCACATAGCCTACCTCATGGCAACTAAAAGTCAAAGAAGAAAGGATGAAATTTCAATATCCCTTTCCAAAGAATACCTCCAATGACCTGAATTGATTCCACTGTGTTCTACCACTTAAATGTCCTAGTACGGTACGCCTACAGTGTCACAGGCTGGTCACCAAGCTTTGAGCATGCAACTATTTAGGGGACATTTAAAATCAAAATTGTGTTTGTCCTTTTCCTTTTTTGTACACTTGAGATATTTCAGAGATTTTAATATCTAAGGAGAGTAGACTTGCTGTCTATGTAACAATTCAAAACACCCACCTCCAAGGGAGATGAACATCCATCCATTTGATGATCCAGGACCCAAGCTGTGCGGATGGAGTGAAGAGCCTAATGACCCATCCTAGTACCTAATCTATCATTTTATTTTCTTCCATCTCTCCTGTGCTGAGACAATGCCTTAATGCCATCATGTGAATGTCTGTGTCCAGCCAGGACTCATAAATGGAATCTTAATGCCCTCACCCCTTACTGAGAGAGGAGGTGGGTCCCCTAGGAGATGATTAGGTCATGAAGACAGAACTCTCATGGATGGGTTCATAGAACAGAGACCTAAGAGCACTCTCTGGCCTCTCTACCAAGTGAAAACACAGTGGAAAGATGAAATAAGATTCAGGCCTTCACCAGACACTGAATCTGCCCACACCTTGGTGTGAGACTTTCTAACCTCTAGAACTGGGAAAAAACAAAATCTATTGTCTATAAGCCATGACCTTATTGTATATTTTGTTGTGGCAGCCAAAATGGACAAGGACTCCATAAGTACATGTGAAATAAGTACGTAGTTTACTATAAATCGCATAGCTACAGAGCCTATGATGTAATTGTGATAGACAATAAAATTGTCTACAGAAACTTAGAACATACTCTTATTCAAGGCTGTTCTCCAAGAGGAAAAACCATATATTTTTTTTTGCCAGTCCTGGGCTTGAGCTCAGGGCCTGAGCATTGTCCTTTGATTTTCTCAAGGCTAAAGCTCTACCACTTGAGCCTCAGCACCATTTCTGGCTTTTTTTCCCCCCTCTGTACGTGGTACAGAGGAATCGAACCCAGGTGCTAGGAAAGCACTCTACCACTAGGCCAAACTCTCAGCCCTGGAAAACCATATTTTTAACTAGTCTAATCATAGCTTGAGTCCCAGCTGAATTTCCCTAGATAAATGTAACATGTAGTTATAAATGAGAGTCATTGCAGAAAGTTTAAGACCAGTTTTTAAGCAAGTAAGCATTTCAGATCTGGTTTAACAGAATCAGAGAGCAGAAAGCCTTGGACCTTAGCCTCACCTCTCATTCCTTCTCAACCCTCCCAATATGACATGCGAAAGTGTGCAGTGGGGAATTTGACACAGCCCAGGCCCCAGGGCCAGGCTAGGGAAAAGTTTGTTTTTATAGTCCCAACACTTGAGGAATTAAAATCTGAGGCTGGAAATTGTTTATATCCTTCCTGCTATTTTTCTGGTGTCTTCTTTTGCTGAAAGGGCACTGTCCCTTTCCAGAGGCCATAAGGAGGCCAAGTTAACACTTGTTATACTAAACAGAAGCATTCCAGGACCCAGGAAAAGGCATACACAGGGCTGGCTGCTCATTTTCATTTCGTTAAACTGTTTCTAAATAATGTCATTAGTTTCAGAGTTCATTTATCTGTAACATATGGATTTCCCCATTATATAAACCATCTCCAAACTCAACTATCGCTCACCAAAAGCTATTTCCTGTTACACACATTGTTTTTGCCTCACTCAGTCACAGACTGGAAATTCATCACAATGCCATAGTAAATAGGGCAATGTAAGAAGCTGGGAAGCTACTGTGAAATCCTCTACTTCAGTATGATCCCCAGGAGGCTAATAGCCACAGACATGCCATAACAAGTACAAGGAAAAGTAAATAATGTTTGTCTTATCAAAACACAATTACTAAGCCAGGCGCGGTGGCTCACACCTATAATCCTAGCTACTCAGGAGGCTGTGATCTGAGGATCAAGGTTCACAGCCAGCCCAGGCACAAAAGGACCTGAGACTCTTATCTCCAATTAACCTCTAGAAAATGACAAGTGGGGCTTGGCTCAAGGGTAGAGTGGTAGCCTTGAGCTGAAGAGCTGCAGGGACAGCACCCAGGTCGAGTTCAAGGCCCATGACCCACAAAAAAAGAAAGAAAGAAAGAAAGAAAGAAAGAAAGAAAGAAAGAAAGAAAGAAAGAAAGAAAGAAAGAAAAGAAAAGACGAAGAAAGAAAAGAAAAGATGCTCCCTTTACATCATGCCGCTTTATAATGTTAACTTTGGAAATCTAAGAGGGACTAAATAAATCTACCTTCTTTTTTGAAATGGTTAAGTCTGGAAATTTTTCATAAATGAGACACAAAGAATGAAAGGCACATCTGGAAAAATAAAGTCCTAAAAGTTTCTTGAGAGTGAGAATATGAATTTAAATGAGAATTTGAATTCCCTAAATTCGAACCTCAGGACCATCCTCCCCAAAAGATAGAAGGATAAGAACAAGGAGGAGACAGAAAATGGAAGAGGAGAAGGAGGAGAGGAAGGGAAAGAAGAAAAAGAAAAAGGTTACTCTTCTTTTGGTAGGCCTCAGTCATCTTACCCAAATTGATAGGCTAACCTGACCAATTCCAAAAGTATAGAAGCTACATATAGAAACTTGCCTGGGTGTATAAAGCCTCTCTCCTCTTCTTATTTTTTCCTCATTTTGTGAGACTCTCTTTTTGGTGAGACAACGTGAGAGCAACCTGTGATTTTGCATAGAAACTGGGAAGATTTTTTTTTAAACCACGCATTTTCTGGTCATAAATATACCTTTGAATGATCAGTGAGTGGCTGAAAAAAAAAATGAGGGGAGGTTTTTTTTTTTAATGCCTAGAGAGAAATGAACATATAAAAGAGCAGAATTTTCGGTATACAATGAAAATGGTGTTAAGGAGAATGTTATAACTGTAAATGTCTACATTGAAAAACCAGATGCACCAGGTGTAGTGGCTCAGGTCTATAATCCTAGATATTCAGGAGGCTAAGATTACAGGCTGAGAATCACAGGTGGGAAGCCAGCTCAGGCAGAAAAGTTCCTGTGAGACTCTCATCTCCAATTCGTCACTCAAAAATCAGAAGTGAAGCTGTGGCTCAAGATGGTAGAGCACTAACCTTGACCAAAAGAGTTCAGAGACAGTGCCCAGGCCCTGAGTTCAAGCCCCATGACCAAGAAAGAAAGATAAAAACAGAGGGATTCTGGGCACTGGTGGCTTGCTCTTGTAATCCTAGATACTCAGGTAATTGAGGTCTGAGAATCTGTTTGAAGCCAGCAGGGCAGGAGAGTCTGTGATACTCTTAACTCCAATTAATCACCTAAAACCAGAAGTAGAACTGTGCTTCAAGTGGTAGAGCACTAGCCTTGAGCAAAAGAAGCTTGGAGACATAGCTCCAGGGCTAGCAAAAAAAAAAAAAGAGAGAGAAAGAGAAAGACAGAAGGAAAGAAACAGAGACAGAGAGAGAGGGAGGGAGAGATCCTGGAGCAGACATACCCTCTACAATGGGAACAAGAGACACAGTAATGAGAAAGATGACCCAGATCCTCTGAGGACTTTTTTTCTTTTTCCCTTTTTTCCTCTTTCTTTTACCTCCTGGCATTACCGGTACATCACACACATCAGTAGAACTATGCAAAAAAACTGCAAGCCTCGTTTAGGGAGAAGGTAGCACAGAACATGCATGTCAATGAAAAATGGAGTGATAGTGATCGCCTGATGGTGCCATGCTCGATCAGGACAACACGACAGAAGCTGCACAAGGCAAAACCACGTAAGTGGACAGTGTTCAGGCCCTGAGTTCAAGCCCAGTCTTTTTTTTTTTTTTTTTGCCAATCACGAGGCTTGAACTCAGGGCCTGAGTACTGACATCGGGCTTTCCTCAAGGCTAGTGCTCTATCATTTCAGCCACAGCACCACTTCCGGCTTTTCTTATATATGTGGTATCAGGGAATCAAACCCAGGTCTTTGTGCATGCTATGCAAGCAATCTTACCACTAGGCCAAACTCCCTGCCCCATATAATAATATTTCTAGAAATGAACTCCAATGAGTCAGGAAGCATAGCCTAATGGTAGAGTGCTTGCCTAGCATGCACAAAGCCCTGGGTTTGATCCCTGGGTACTGCATACACAGAAAAGGTCAGAAGTGGTACTCTGACTCAAGTAGTAGAGCGCTGGCCTTGAGGAAAGCCTAAGCGGAGTGCCCAAGCCCTGAGTTCAAACCCCAGGACTGGCAAAAGAAAAAAGAAAAGAAATGAAAAATGAAATGAACTCAAAGAAATGGAAATAAGAGATTTGTGTTATTTTTGCTATTTTTGTTGCCTTTTCCTTTTGTCTTGTTTTTCCAAAGTGAGCTTAACAGAAAAATAAAACTATCTCTAATTAACTAGCAAAAGAGTGGAGACATGGCCTAAGTAGTTGAACAAGAGCATAAGTCCCTGAGTTCAAGCCCTAGTATTACCCTAATTTGTGGATTGGAAATGTGCCTTACAATTACAAAATCTGTTGGGTACCACCTTTAACCAAGTGATCACATAAAACATCATTAGTCAGACAACCTACCAGTGCCATTTGATATTGTGCAATATGAGGAACTCAATAGCATCTACACATCATCCTTGCAAAAATGCTTCACTTGAATTTAAACAAGTTTTAGCCCTAATTTTCAATTTACAGAAAATGCAAAGAATAGAGGAGCAAGCTAAAACACCTTGAAAATAAAGATAAATTCCAAATAAGGCTCTTCTATTAAACACCTGACCTAAAGTCATTAAAAAAGAGAGAGCCTGGCATAGGTGACTCACACCTGTAATGCTAGCTATTCAGGAAGCTGAGATATGAAGTCATCCCAAGCAAGGAAGTCCCTGAGACGCTTATCTCCAATTTGCCATCAGAAAATCAGAAGTGGTGCTGTGGCTCAAAGTGGTGGAGTGCTAGTCTTTAGTGTGTAAGCTCAGAGACAGTGCCTAAACCTTGAGTTCAAGTCCCACAACAAAAAAGAATGGCAAAGAAGCACAATAAATAGCACTAGAGTACTTTCTTAGCCAATGTAAAGCCCCTGGTGTAGAGGGCCAGCCCTGATTTTTTTTTTAATTAACGTAACAATAGAGTAAATGATAGTCCAAATGTATTCCTGTAACCCAGCACTCCAGGATAATGATTTCCAGACAAGCCTGGGGTACACTGGAAGCTCTGGGAAAGAAAGAAAGAAAGAAAGAAAGAAAGAAAGAAAGAAAGAAAGAAAGAAAGAAAGAAAGAAAGAAAGAAAGAAAGAAAGAAAGAGAGAGAGAGAGAGAGAGAGAGAGAGAGAGAGAGAGAGGAGAGAAGGAGAGAAGGAGAGAAGGAGAGAAGGAGAGAAGGAGAGAGAGAGAGAGGGAGGGAGAGAGAGGGAGGGAGGGAGGGAGGGAGGGAGGGAGGGAGGGAAGGAAGGAAGGAAGGA
Organism: Megascapheus bottae; assembly: GCF_031878675.1. Lineage (NCBI taxonomy): Eukaryota > Metazoa > Chordata > Mammalia > Rodentia > Geomyidae > Megascapheus > Megascapheus bottae. The sequence continues at coordinate 1,759,097 of NC_143528.1, read as the reverse complement.
AGGAAGGAAGGAAGGAAGGAAGGAGGGAAGGAAGGAAGGAAGGAAAGAAGAAAGGGAGAAAGAAAGGAAGGAAGGAAGGAAGGAAGGAAGGAAGGAAAGAAAGAAAGAAAGAAAGAAAGAAAGAAAGAAAGAAAGAAAGAAAGAAAGAAAGAAAAAGAAAGAAAAGGAAGGGTACCTGCCAGGGGCTCACACCTATAATCCTAGTTACTCAGGAGGCTGAGATCTGAGGATCACGGTTCAAAGCTAGCCAGGGCACTAAAGTCCAGGAGAGTCTCATCTTCAATTAATCACCAGAAAACCAGAAGTGGTGCTGTGGCTTGAAAGGTAGAGCAATAGAATTGAGCTGAAAAGCTCAGGGACAGAGTTCAGGCCCAGAGTTCAATCCCCACAACCAACAGGGGAAAAAAAAGGCAGGAAGGCAGGAAAGAAGGAAGGAAGGAAGGAAGAGAGAGAAAGAAAGAGAATTGTTAGAACTACTGTAGATTAACCAAGACCTATAGCTCTATTGAACCTGATCCAAAAACAATTTACAAGCTCAGACACAGTAGATTGTGCCTGTAATCCCAACAGAAGCAAATACTGGGATTGTGTTTCAAGGCACACCCAGGAAAAAAATTACCAAAATCACATTTAACAAACAAGCCCAGCATTGTAGCTGTTATCATCCTAGCTCTGCAGGAGGATATCTAAGTGAGAGGATCTCATTCTGACATTCTGAAGCTAGCCTCAGGCCAAACAACGAAAAACAAAACAAAAAAACTGGAGACCCTGTCCAAAGATAACTAAAGGGGGAAAAAAATGGCTCAAGAGATAGAATTTAGCAAGCACAAAGCCTTGAGTTCAAAACTCAGTTCAGCCAAAGGAAAAAATGTCATTGAAACATGTAGAGGGAAATACACACACACACACACGCAATTTTTGTTTCTATACTATGCACATTCAGAGAGAAATAACAAAACAGGTAAACCCATCTGCTCTATAATCACCTGGCACCATCAAGACACTTGATGACATATATGCCCGAGAGGAATGAGTTTGGGTAGCCTGAGCTAGAACAATCCCTTTCCTGAGATCCAACCTCTCTATTGACAGGAGCTTGGAGAAATTCCCACCATTTCTCAATACTTCATTTCCCTTTTCACAAAATGTAATTATAATCCCATGCCTCCCAGAGGAATACTCTGAATATTCCCTAGTTAGTATCTGTAAACATTTTGAAGCTGAAAATCAGATGTACAAATATCAACACAGGCCAGAAGTATATAGAGAGGATTCAGGAGTTGGAGGTTAAAGGAATATAATAGAAGTCTGCCTTGGTGTTCCTGTTGGCATCATGTAAGTTTCTCTTCAGGACTTCAAGGGAGTGATGAAAAAGCCAGGTAGATGCACTACATTTGCTGGAAAGACAACCAAATTATGGAGTCAGAAGACCTAGACTCAGATCCCATCTCTGCCTTTCCTGTACTTGATACAGTAACTCATCTTCCCTGTGCCAAAATCAGTTATTTGTTTGCTACTGTTGGTGGTGGTGGTGATGGTGGTGGAGGTGGTGGTGTGTGTGTATGTGTGCATGTGCCTGTCAGTACTGGAGCTTGAACTCAAGGCCAGGCCGCTGTCCCTTAGCTTTTTCCCTCAAGGCTGACCTACCACTTGAGCTACAGCTCTAATTTCTGGTGTGTAATTAGAGCTAAGTGTCTTCGTAGACTTTCCTGCCCTGGGCTGGCTTTGTATGATCCTCAGATCTCAGCATCCTGAATACTTAGGATTGCAGGCATGTCATTTCTTTTTGTTACTAGTCTTAGCTAGACTGTAACCAAAGCTACACAGCTTAAACATACATCCAAAAAAAATGCAGTTAAAACTATGCTTCACCTTCATAGCGTTCCAAAGAGCTATCCTACATCTCATCTACATCTTGAATTTATCCCAGCCCCTCCAGATTACTATTAATATGACTATATTCTAATCAGATAACCAACAATTAGTAAAAAAAGGATTTCTATTTTTCGAGGCACCTTAATACCCCAATTGGTTGTGTCAGGACAATAGTTCCATGAGATAGAAAAAAAAAAAAAAAAAAAACCTCCAGGATAGTGAAACAAAAGCTATATAATGAATGATTGTTGTCCTTAATGTACTATGTTGTCTCTCATCTCCTTGGCTGTCCCTTGGTTATCTCATATTGGTATAGTATCTCACTTTGTTATCTGATATATTGAACTTATTTGTATTTGGATATTTGAAATTTGATAGGGAAGAGGGGAAAACCAAGACGGGTGGGGGGTGTGGGGGGGGAGGGAAACGGGTACCAAGACATGTGAAAGGGTATCAATGTATGTGAATTAATGCACCTTCTATCTGGCAAATATCATGTAACCCTTTTACTAATTACAATAAAAAAAAGAAAAAAAAAGAGCACTGAAAGAAAAAAAAAAAAAGAAAAACAAAAAAGCAGGAGACAAATTCATTTTGCAAGTGCTTAAACCAGAGCTCACACTATCTAAATCAAGGCTATGCCACCAAATTGAGAACATGACTCAATCCGTTTATCTCGGTGTCAACACAGCCTGGGCCCCACAGAGGCCTCTCTCCAGGCTCTCACCTATCTCTGATCCCTTTAACTAAGCCATTCTGGGTATACTGACCATTCTCAGTGGCATCTCTGCCTGCTGAGGTAGTCTCAGCCTTTCTCTAGCCAGCCCCCCACCCCCACTTCAATGGCCCAGGATGTCTCTGGAAGCCCTGAGAAGCTTCAGTATGTCTAGAAACTGGCAGGAAAGCATGCATGAAATAAAACTAAGACATGGTCAGTTGTGACAGAGATACAAGAGTCTATTGCTCACTTTCTTCCAGATCCCAGCCTTTCTCAGCAGTCAAGGATTAAAACTTTTTCCATAAAACCACAAAAATGCTTCAGAAGGCAGAAATGTTGAAGTTGATCTAATCTACTTGATTACCAACAGTGGAATCTGCTGCAAGTTTTGTTAAATATTTGTAAATCAAGCGACTCTTTGGAATCCAGGAGACTGATTTCCAAAGATCAAAGGCAAGTGCTTGCTGAAGTTTGGGCTCTAGAATTTTCTCTAAAAGACCTGGTGCTCAAGTCAGCTTGGAAATCTGTGTAAACTTTAAAAGGAGACATCCTCAGGTAACTGGGGATATGTCCTCAGAGGGGCTTGAAGGATGCCTTTGTCTTGCTCTATTTTTGACTCCTAACCATGAGCTGAAAGCTTCACCCACTCTCAGCTCCCCACACCCCCATGATATGCTACCTCACCACAGGCCCAATAGCAATCAGACCAGTCTATTGTGGCTTTCCAAAACTGTTGGCCATCAGGGGCTCATACCTGGAACCCTAGCTACTCTAGAGGCTAAGACTTGGAAGATCAAGTTTCAAAGCAAATTCAGGCAGAAAAGTCTGTGAGATTCCGCTAATTAACTAGCAAAATGCTGGAAGGAGTCACAACACAAGGGACTGGGCACTCAGTATGGGCGCGTGCGCGCACGCGCGCACACACACACACACACACACACACACACGAGTACACGTGTCTCCAAACCTGGGAGCCAAAATTGCTAATTATCTCTGGTATTTGTGGAAAGATAGCAGTAATTTACACCTTCCTATATTCCATCACACATTATCTGATCAGCCCTATAAGATAAGTAAAAACACCCAGGGAAAGAAAAACTTTTTTGTGCTCTTTAGGCATCTTTTTGTATTAGTTTGCTAGGCTTTTCAAACAAAGTACCACAGAAATGTGTGTGTGTGTGTGTGTGTGTGTGTGTGTGTATTTCAAAGCTCATCTAACTTGCTTACTCAGTTGGTGCTCTACCACTTAAGCCATTCCTCCAAACCAGCATTTTACTTGTTATTTTGGAAACAGATTCTCATTGACTCTCTACCCAGTATCGATTTGAAAAAAAAAAAAATCCTCTGGACTCAGCGTTCTAAGAAGTTAAGATTACAGACCTGAACCATGACTTCCCAGCTAAATTCCTTAATCACATACATTTATTGTCTCATAGCACCCACAGCTGAAAGTCTCCGATCAAGGTACTGGCAAGCTGACCTCTACTGTGCTTACAAGTGACCACTCATGATGTTTGTTCTATATAGTCTTTCTCTGTTTCTGACACAGACACTAGTTTTATTGGATGAGTGTCCACCCAGAAGGCCTCCTTTTAATTTAGTTACCTCTTTAAAGACTTTCTGAATCAGTCACATGAGTTGGGAATATTCAAACATGGACATGACACAATTCAGCCCCTAACACTCTCCTACGGTCCATAATTACTACTCAATTTATACTAGAACCCGGATAATGAGGAAATAGAAACAAAATTGGCCTTTAAAAGAACCAAAGTCAACAAGACGGTACACACCTATGGCTTAACGCCCAGGAAGCTGAGGCAGAAGGGATATACTGTTCAAGGCCCACCTAGGTCACGTAGTAAACTTTGTCTCGAAAATAATCAAAATAGGGGCTGGGAGTTTGGGCTTGTGGTAGAGTGCTTGCCTAGCATGCACGAAGACCTGTTCTATTCCTCAATACCACATACATAGAAAAAGCCAGAAGTGGTGCTGTGACTCAAGTGGTAGAGTTTCTAGCCTTGAGAAAGCCCAAGGACAGTGCTCTGAGTGCCCTGAGTTCAAGCCCAGGACTGGCAAAAAAGAAAACAACAACAAAAACAAAAACTGCAGCAGTGTTGAATGTTCTGGCTTATGCCATAAGAAGTCAGAAGGAAGCATTACTATCTTTAAGGATAGGGAAAAGCCAGGTACCAGAGGCTCATGCCTGTAATCTTGAAGAGGCTAAGATCTGAGGATCATGGTTTGAAGCCAGCTGGTGCAAGAAAGCCCCAAAAATAAAAATAATAAAAATAAGTAATAATAATAATATAATAAAAAATAAAGACCCAAGATATCTTCAAGTTATTATCTCACAGTAATTAACAGCTGATTAATATAGCTTTTCAGTGGTGCTGTGGTTCAAGGGGTAAGGTGGTAGCCTTGAGCTGATGAGCTCAGGGACAATGCCCAGGTCCAGAGTTCAAGTTCCTTGACCGACAAAAAAAAATTAATATAGCCTCTCTTTCTTTTTTTTTTCTTCCTTGCCAGTCCCTGGGCTTGAAGTCAGGGCCTGCACAGTCCTTAAATGCTTTTTGCTCAAGGCTAGCACTCTGCCATTTGAACTACAGCAACACTTCCAGCCTTTTCTGTGTATGTGGTACCACCGAATCGAACCCAGGGCTTCATGCACTCTAGGTGAGCACTCTACCACCAGGCTATGCTCCCAGCCCTGGCCTCTTTTAATAAGAAAAAAATCAGATAGGCTTAGTTTCCTTTAAAAAATTAAAAACTTATCAAAAAGTAGATATTTGAAAAATGGGAATGAAACACTACATCTTGAAGCAATAGAGTTGAAGTAACACCCCTTGTGATGTTTCAACAAAATAACCTTTGGCCTTGCTTGGGCCTTGTGAAGGCAGGATGCTGGAGGTCAAAGGTTAATTGACTTGGAAATGATAATATGTTTATCAGCAACATAAACTGAGAAATAGTGTGTGGGTAAAGGCCAATGTGTTCTCACTGTCTCAGATTCCTAGGAAAACACAATGAGATTGACAGTCAGTGCATTCTTTACACACTAACACACACATACATAGAGAGGCATTTTTTCCTTTCTTGTTGAGCTGAAGAAGAATGAGCCAACACAAACTTCTGCTTTTCATCCTGCCAGCAGCTCAGAGCAGCAGTGGTGTCTCTGACCCAGGGACATGTTTTTCAAAGCATTGGATCCTTTTCACACAAAATTAATTAATAGTGTCTTTTTAAAATCCTTCCTAAGTGTCCTCCACTCTGAAACTCCCAACCCAACTCCCCTCATTCCAGTCATTTGCTAAACAAAATGATTGTGAAAGACCAAGTTGTGCTAGGACATTGTTGGAAGAGCAAAGTGTGTTCTAATTTCGGATTTACTGCTCTCTGTGTGATGTGTGACAAATTCATCCAGTCCTAAGGACCTCTGTTTTCTCCAGAATCATACTGTAGGGTGAGACTCTTGCATTACTGCAATAAATAGCCTTTTTATTCTTTTTTTTTGTAAGGACAAAATATGCAATCTTCAAATATGTATGTAAGCCTTCCCAACCTGACAGAAAAAAGAAGAAGAGAAAACTGGTAAGCAATGAATAGACTTTTCTTCATGAAAATTTTACTATTGCAAAAGTGATTGGAGCTCCCTACTCAGGGAGGGAACCATGACACGCAATGATGGAGTGTGTGTCTACTCACACTCCACATACCACAAATGAAGCCCAACCTAACCTTTATAATTACCATCACGCTAGCATCTCCAGTCCTCAGTTTCTTCATCTGCAGAAAAAACATAGATGGCATTTGTCTTCTGTAGGATTGCGTTAGCGGGGTCGCTGGATATTGTTAATTGATAAAGGAAGCATTGCAAAGAGGGTGCATCTGTTTTTAATTAAATTCCATTTGCAATGTTTTATAAATGCCCTAGGAGATAACATACTGAGAGATACTGAAAGTGAACATATTGAAGCCATATGGCAAGTTATAACGAACAGACTCAACTAAATAGAATTAAATTGGTGATGAATGAAAACCAGAAAGCAATGAGAACTCGTGGGCTGAAAGATCTTAGAGGGAGTCAAAGTTTTTAGGCATTGGAAAAGTTAGAGAACATTTTCAGTAGAAATTGGATGTTAGCAAAACTGTCATTAGAGAACTAGATATCCCATGAACTTAGGATAAAAGGAAGGAAACCAAGACAAAAGAGCCTGAAGTAAAAGAACAGAGAGAGTTAAGACTCCTGGGATTCTGGAGTGGGAGGTTGACACATGAAATCTGCAGCACGTGGCGTCTCACCTCTGATTCTACATGTGACTGTAGAATCAGTTACATGTCTTTATTTTTGTTTTAGACTTGTTAGAGCAAAATCGTGCAGGAAGTACAGAGTATCCTTATTCATGTTGACACAATACCATTCAAAGCACACAGTCTTCATTTGGACTCATTGTTGGTATTGTACATTCCATGTATTTCATTGTACATTCCATGTATTTCAACCAATATATAATTATATAAATCGACCATACAGTAGTATACATAACAGTTTCGTTGCCCTAAAACTTCTTTGAACTCTGCCTAAGTATCACTCCCTCACCTAATTCCTAGAATCTATTGATGTTTTTATCATTTGTATCATTTTCCTTTATCCCAGAAGTTCACATAGATGGGGCCACAAAAAAATTTTAGCCTTCCCAAACTGATTGCTCTCACTAATATGCATTCCAGATTCTTCTGTATCTTTTCATGACCTGCTAGCATTTCTTTTTTTGTTGCTAAGTATTGTTCACAGTCTAGAAATATCACTATCTGCTCACCTACTGAAGGACATCTTGGATGCTTTCAAGTATGGGCAATTGTGAATAAAGCCACTATAATCATTTACATGCAAGGATTTGTTTTTGGGGTTTTTTTTTTTTTGGTGGGTCATGGGGCTTGATCTCTGCCTGGGCGTTGTCCCAGAGCTCTTCAGCTCAAGGCTACTGCCCTACCCCTGGGCCTGAGTGTTATCCTTGAGCTCTTCAGCTCAAAGATACCACCTGACCCTTGAGCCAAGCCCCACTTCCCATTTTCTAGAGGTTAATTGGAGATGAGTCTCAGGTCCTTCTGTGCCTGGGCTGGCTTTGAACCTTAATCCTCAGATCTCAGCCTCCTGAGTAGTATATGCAAGTTTTTGTGAGGACATAAAATTTCAATTTACTTTAGTTTGAGCATCTTTTCATACATTGAATTGAAACCAGTATTTCGTTCTTTAGTGGGGTGTCCAATTCTTTCCTTTTTGTTTTTTAATATATTGTTCATTTATTATTAAGGGGTTTTTTTGGGGGGTGGGGGTCATGGGGCTTGAACTTGGCCTGGGCACTATCCCTGAGCTCATCAACTCAAGGCTATTCTTCTACCCTTGAGTCAAGCCCCACTTCCCATTTTCTAGAGGTTTGAGTCTCCGGTCGTGGTCTTTTTGCCTTTTTGTGCCCCAGCTGGCTTTGAACCTTGATCCTCAGATCTCAGCCTCCTGAGTAACTAGGATTACAGGTGTGAACCACTGTGCCAGCCTTTATTGTTAAGTTTTATCGATCTTTACATATCTTAGATAATAGTATTTATCAAATTTGTCTTGCAAATATTTTCCCTTATATCATCAGTCATATAAGTTTTCTGTTTGTTTGTTTGTGAGTCATGGGGCTTGAAATCTGGGCCTGGGCACAGTCCCTGGGCTCTTCAGTTCAAGGCTACTGCCCTACCCCTGGAGCCACAGCCCCACTTCTGGTTTTCTAGTGATTAATTGAAGAGTCTCATGTTCTTTAGTACTCTGGGCTGGCTTTGAACCATGATCCTCAGATCTCAACCTCTTGAATAGCTAGCATTAAAAGTGTGAGTCACCACCCCCGGCTTAGTCATACAGTTTGATACTGTCTTAATAAACGAAACCATCACTTGCATTAGTTTACTACAGCAGCCATAACTTATACTATAGAAATTATCCTCATAGTTCTGAAGAGTAGAAGTCTGAAAGTCATCAGTAGGACCATACTACAGAAGATGGGGGAGGGGACTCAGGACAGCCTTTCCATGAATCTCTTCTATGAAGAATAAATGATGCAAAAAGTTGGTTGTACTGGTGCCGTGGCTTAGGCCTGTAATCCTCACTCAGGAGGCTGGGATCTGAGGATCTCGGTTTGAAGCCAGCCCAGGCACTAAAGACCATGAGACTCTTATCTCCAATTAACCACTAGAAAATGGGAAGTGGTGCTGTGGCTCCAGGGATAGGGCAGTAGCCTTGAGGAGAAGGGCTCAGGGACAGTGCTCAAGCCCAGAGTTCAAGCCTCACAACCCACAAAAAAATAAATAAATAAATAAATTAAGGGCCGGGAGTTTGGCCTAGTGGTAGAGTGCTTGCCTAGCATGCACGAAGACCCAGGTTCAATTCCTCGGTACCACATACATAGAAAAAAAAGCTGGAAGTGGTGCTGAGGCTCAAGTGGTAGAGCTCTAGCCTTGAGAAAGTCCAAGGACAGTGCTCAGGCCCTGAGCTCAAGCCCAGGACTGGCAAAAAAAAAAATAGGTTAATAATAAAGGCTCAGGCTGAAATCTGAGGATCATAATCCAAAACCAGCTCAGGCATTTTCATAAGACTTTTTAAGTTTTTTTTTTTTTCTCTGTGACCAAGATTCAAACTTGGTATCTGAGACTTGCTAAAACTCTTAACCACCAAATAAGCCAGATGTGAAGCTGTGGCTCAAGTGATAGAGTGCTAACCTAGAGCACAAAAAGCTCAGGGATAGTGCCCAGACCTTGAGTTCAAGTTCCAGGACTGACATAAAAAGAAAAAAGGGGGGAAGGGAGGGAAGGTAGAAGGGGAAAAAGAGAGACACTGGCAGAGGTTGGAGTTCTGCTGCCACAAAGCAAGAAATTCTGGAGTTTGCAAAAACCCACCAGAAGCTAGAAAAGGCAAGGAAGGATTCTTCCCAGGTCCTACAGAGCAAATGCGGCCCTCTTGATAGTATGATTTTGGCTCTCTGGCTTCCAGAACTAGAGAGGATGAATTTTGGTTGTACTACCCCATCCTATTTTCAGGAGTTTCTGTGGTAGCTCTAGAAAAATTGATATTGTATTCATTTACAATGAAGATAAAACTAGAAATTTCCAGGCAAATACTGTCTCATTCCAGGTACTTAACATGTGACAAAGTTTACAGATTCGTAGTTGCGTTATCTTCTATCATCTATCAGAATGTAAAGTTTATCTGAATAACCTTCAAATGACATTGCTTATTGTTTTTCATTCCTTTTTCTTAGGTATTTTTTGCCCAATTGTTTCCTGTTTCTATTTAGCTTACATTAGTTACATTTCTATACACTTTCATACTTACTCCATTCATATATTTTCTCTCTCTCTCCCTCTCTCTCTTTCCCTCTGAGACTGGATCTACTATGTATGGACACTTCCAACTCACAATCCTCATGCCTTAGCCTATCAAATGCAGAAATTACAAGGGTGCACCATTGTGTCACACTCATTCTTTCATTTCTGTGGCAGTGTACAAGGAACCTGTCCTAAATCCTGTTCACTGATGAGTGAATATTGTCAATAATAGTTCATTTTTATGTAGTACTTATTATGTGCCAAGCACCTTATGTATATTAACGCGTCTATTTCTCAACACCTGTGGGAGTCAATATGAAGACCAATCATAAATATGCCAATCCTTCATATTTCCCTAAGTCCATGACCCTGCATGTGACTTTTTGTGTGACTTTTTGTAGCTTCTCCACTAAGGAAGTAATGGAACATTTTTCTCTGACCTCCAATATGGTCTGGCCCTGTGATATGCTCTGGCTAATAAAGAGGTGGAAGAAACAATGCTCCAGATGCAAGCCATAGGTTCCAAGAAGCATTGAGTGCTTTCCCTCTGAATGCCATGAACACAAACCCAGGTTAACCTACAGTGAATACCTATGTTGTTTCAGCTGATGACTGACAGCACCAGAGGTACAGATGCCTACTCACTGCAGCTCCCCTCGACAGAGGCAGCCTGCCTCACACCAGCTAACTGACTATGCAGTCCAGCTCAGCCTGCCAGCCTACATCATTGTAAGCTAAACAAACTCGTGCTCCTTTAAGCTGTGACTTTTGAGGTGGTTTCTTTTTCTTTTTAATTTTTGTTTGCCAGTCCTAGGGTTTGAACTCAGGGCCTGAGCACTGTCCCTTGGGCTTTCTCAAAGCTAGAGCTCTACCACTTGCGCCACAGCACCACTTCTAGCTTTTTCGAACCCTGGTCTTCATGCAAGCTAGGCTAGCACTCTTACCACTAGGCCATACTCCCAGCCCCTTGAAGTGGTTTCTTAAACAGCAAAAAACTAATGGACATAGGTGAGTACTTTAATAATAGAGCATTAGTTCTTGTTTCCACTTCACATATGAAGAAACTGAGGCACAGAAGAGTGCCAAGGTGATGTAGATAAAAGACAGCCAAGTCAAGTTTGGTGGCTCATGCCTGTAATCCTACCTACTCAGGAGACTGAGATCTGAGGATCAAAGCCAGCCCCAGCACAAAAGGACCTGAGACTCATCTCCAATTAACCTCCAGAAACGGGAAGTGGAGCTTGGCCCAAGGGTAGGGCGGTAGCCTTGAGCTGAAGAGCTCAGGGACTGTGCCCAGGCCAAGTTCAAGCCCCATGACCCACCCCCCAAGAAAAAAGAAGTCAGTGTCCAGGCCCCAGGAGGCCCCATTGCTGTTGTATATTACTGTAAGTATATATAAATATATAATTCATATATTATAGTAATACGACACAAAAGGATTAATATGTGAGAAAGCAGGAACATTCCTCTGAGTGAAGGGAATAGGTCTGTCAACTAACTGCCTTAAATAACAAAAGACCGATCAAATGCCCAACCAAGTGGATCGGCTCTATGTCTCCTTAGGGAGGTGATGGGGCCTAGTGATTAGAAGTGTGTCCATTTTCTAGGTAACAGGCACAAAAATCCTTTCATTTAATAACAACAATCTCCTACTGCCCCTTCCACTGTGCTCTTCATACCTGATCCTTCCCCTTACTTGATAAAATCTACAGGAAGTCCTATAGCTTTTTTGCTCCCTTTTAATCAACCAAACAATTCTGTTTTCAATAATTAAAATATCTCGCTGAGTGCATGGCCCATTCCTGTAATCCTAGCTATTCAGCCTGAGATCTGAGGATTACAATTCGAAGTTGGCCTGGACAAGAAGGCCCAGGAGACTCTTAACTCCAATTAACTACCAACAATCTAGGAATAAAGCTGTGGCTCGAGTGGTAGAGTGCTAGTGTTGAACACAGAAACACAGGAGCTCAGGGACAATGCCCAGGCCCTGGTTCAATCATCAGGACTGCCATCGTGTGTGTGTGTGTGTGTGTGTACATACATACATACAGTGTAACATTAACACTCCAGATTCACTTAAGGCTTCTCTCCTTTCACTCGTTCCCATTCTCCCTCCATTGCCTCCCTTGAGGGGTCAGCCACTATCTGATCCTTTCAGGGACAGACCCAAGAGGAGAGATGCTAAGAGGAAAAGGCAATGTGATTAATATCATGTTAGTTTGGGAGCCATCTCTTCTTTGTGGCAGAACCACAAGTACCTCTTCCTGTTTGCTTGTTTGTTTAGCAGTACAAGAGTTTGAACTCAGAGCCTTGTGGTTGTTAGGCAGGTACTCCAGCACTGAGAAATATCTCAGCCATATTTTTCTCTTTTTTTCCTATTTATCAACAACTTTATTTACACTTCCTGAATCAAAATTAATTGTGAAATTTAACAGGAATGTCAACCATATTTTTCTTATAATGGCTATTTTGCTTTTGAGATACGGTCTTGCTTCCTGTCTGGATGTGTGCCTGGATCACCATCCTATTTTTTTACTTTTTGTTATAACTGAGATGACAGGTGCACAACAAAACACCCACCTTCATCCACTGCGATGGAGTCTCACAGACTTTTCTGCCTAGAGCCACAACCTTCTCAATCTTAACATACCCAGCAGCTAGGATTGCAAACATGAAACATTGGCTCCAAGTTTTAGTTTCCTCTTTTGTGTAAGCATATAGAGTTTCTTGTAGGAGTCAAGCTGGGATCCCTTAGCTTAGGCTAGATCTCTCTTCCCACGGTCAGTACATAGTCTTCCCTGTCTACCTCCATCTCTTTACAGGAATCCCTGTGCCTCTCTAGGAGATTATCATAGGATCCCTTAGGAATTGACACAAACCACATATCTCTTCAGTATCAACACTTGGTTCTGGGAAAACTGCTGCACAGTCAGGAAAATGAAAACTACCAAAAAAAAAAAAAAAATAGAAAACCACCACCTCCTTCCAATCCTGCTGCTTCACAGGATCTCCAGCAGGTGGCTCTGAAGGCACAGCTCCAGAGCTCCAGCCTCTAAGCACTCTAAGCACCAGGTGTTCAAAGCCCAGGGGACACACTGGAAGCTTTGCACACTGGAGCTTTGTAGAATGCTCCTTCTAATAAGGAAGATTCCCACCGCTAGGAGAGCCATGTGCAATGGACTGTTGCTCATAGGACCAGTTTTACAGATGTCCATGGACGTGAACAAGTATCACTTTGGAATGTGCAGTACCAAAGACTCTTCTCCACATGTAAGGTTTTTATGGAAACTGAGACGGTCACAAGTGTTACAGAAGCAACAGACAGGTGGGTTTCCTGCCAATAAGTTGGTCCTTCTGGGATACAAAATGAATTCAGATCCTAAAGTTGCAATCAATCAGTAAAAGTGACTATTCAAGCAGAGGTTGTACAGAATGAGAAACAAATGTTACCTTAATGTAATACACAAGAGCAAGTGAAAGTGACACTGTCCAAAAAATAACTGCACTTTTTACCTGACTTATATGAATTGTGACCCCTCTGTACATCACCTTTATAACAATTTTAAAATTTCAAAAATAGGGCCGGGAGTTTGGCCTAGTGGTTAAAGTGCTTGCCTAGCATGCATGAAGACCCGGGGTCGGTTCCTCGGTACCACATATAGAAAAAAAAAGCCGGAAGTGGTGCTGAGGCTCAAGTGGTAGAGCTCTAGCCTTGAGAAAGTCCAAGGACAATGCTCAGGCCCTGAGCTCAAGCCCAGGACTGTCAAAAATAAATAAAAATAAAAAAAATTTCAAAAATATAATACATGAGAGAGTGCCTCCTAGAAAGGCAGAGGGACTCTAGATACAAATGGACAGCCAACAGAAAGCTGTGAGCCACTCATAGGAGAAGCCTGGTTTTAGCAACAGAGTCCAGTCCAGGTAAGTAACATTTACCATTTTCTTTCCCACTACAGAGATCACTATTTCTATAACAGTGTCCTTCTCTACACTTAAGAAACACATGTTTTAAAAGAAATGAATATCAAAAAGTCATAGAAACAATTGTAATTCAATGTAGTACAAATGTTTAGACATATCGAGGGAAATTGAAAGGAAAGAAACAGCATAGGATAAATAGCCAAGTTAGGCAGGATTTCTCTTCTCTCATAGCAGCTACCCCATACTTTTGGGAAGTATTGCTACTGATGAACTAGCCTAGAAGCAGCTAAGGGCTTGTGTGTTGTGCATAATTGTGTCCCAACACTTGGCACAGTATGTGGAATGACATGAAGTATCATTACAGATCTGATGAGCAAATGAACTTTAGGAACAAATGTGGCTGTATTATGTAAAGCTAGTAGGTTTAATGCCAATAGATGTCAGGATCAATTTGCCAAGGATCATTGCTATGAGAATAGAATTGCAGATGCATTAGTCTTTTAATTTTTTGTTGGTTGTGGGACTTGAACTCTAGGCCTGGACACTACCTGAGCTCTTCAGCTCAAGGCTAGTGCTCTACCACTTGAGCCACAGACCACTTCCAGTTTTCTGGTGGTTAATTGGAGATAAGAGTCTCACGGACTTCGGTGCCCAGGCTGGCTTTGAACCATGAACCTCAGATCTCAGCCTCCTCGATAGCTAGGATTACAGGTGTAAACCACCAGTTCCTGATCAGATGCATTAATCTTTACAAACTCATCATCGAAGGCCAGGTACCAATGGCTCACTCCTGTAATCCTAGCTACTGAAAGAGGGAGATCAGAGGGTCATTGTTCAAAGCTATCCTTGGCAGAAAAGTCCAAGAGACTATCTCCAATTAACCAGAAAATAAACAAACAGGACTAGAAATCTGAGTCAAATGGTAAAGTGAAAGGCAAGGCTTTGTGTTCAAGACATACTTTCCAGTACAAATGAAAAAAAATGGAACTCTCAGCTAAAGATGAACCAATTAAGTAGTTCAAGCCAAAGGCAGAGTGAGGAAACTGGGTAAAAGGACAGTCACTATGTGGAAAGTTCATGAAATCCTTCCAAGTGTCTTTATACAACCCGAGAGATCAATCTACTAACACAAAAGAATATTCTTTCAATAAATTTTCAAGAGTACTTCCATATTATGATTATAGGCTACTTTGATGTTTTAACTATGCTCAAAAGAATGGAAAGGGAAGAGGAAAGGGAAGCGAAGAGGAAAAAAAGTCTTCCCTTCCAAGTGTGTGTGTGTGCACCAGTCCTGGAGCATGAACTCAGATGTCAATTCTCAGATCACAGTCTCCTGAATAGCTAAGGCATAAGCCACCAGCACCCAGACCCTTTAAGTGTTTGTAAGTTATGTTTTAGGTTCAGTAAGCCATAAGCCCCTACTTCCCTAGGAAGCAGCGCTGTGCCTGCCCTCTGGGGCAGTCTGTTGTCGGGGAATGGGGAAAAACACACCCCGACCAGGCCAAGCCTCGAGAGGAAGGGGCCCAATGTCCTCCCGCACCCCGGAGCACGAACAGAGACGCCACGCAGCTTCATCAAGGCAGGAAGATCTCTCTTTATTCCCTAAATCCCTCCTCCTTATATTGGGTGAGGGAGCCTATCAGTATACAAGATGGACAGGACAAAGAGATCCACGTGTTTTATCCCTACTACAAGCCTCAGCAGAAAGTTATTAGACACAGCGTTACTTGGCCCACAACATCTCCCCCGTTTTTTATCTTAAAAAAGACAAAACTTAGGATATGTGGGGCTACCACCATATTAGATCGGCTGTGCCTGCCTTGGGTGTCTCCAAGCTCATTAGTCTTCTTACCCATCATGGGATCACCAAGTCCTTTTTACTTGGCTCCTGTCTTAGTCAATAGGCTAATAGCTGGGACTTTCCCGTCTTTGACTACCAGCCACCTATTTAAGCAAACCATACTTGAGGGGATGCACCTATTTCCATGGGAGCAAACACCTGTCACATTAGCATTCACTTTCTGTGTTGACTTTGTATTATTTTAGGCAAGCAACATAGGCATATAGCACATAAAAATAAATCCAAACTGATCAATTCTGCCCATCTTTGATCAAGTCCTAAAATAGTCTCTAGTAAAGATAACCAATCATTTAAAGTTCAACATATGTCTGATTAACAGTAATTGTGTACATAGAGAAATCAAGCTGTCAAACTAAACATTAGACAGATTAATCGCTCCACTGAAAATGTCATATGGCAGTTCCATCAAGCAAAATCTGGAACAAGCAGCTCCACAAAAGGTGCTCATCACCTGCTCCAGAATATTCAATTGCTCTCGCAATAAATCAATTCATTGATCAAGCATAACAATTCCAGTCCTCACATGCTGATCAATGGCTTCTGAGATCTACAACAGTATTCAAAGCATTCTCTGTAGAAACTGCAGTGGCAAAGGCAATACTCCCAGCAGTAACGGCAGCTACAGATGTGGCAATGGCCACCACCACAGTTAGGAAAATACCAAAGTCTCTTTTACTGATGAGTGGGAAAGCATTCTCCTCTGCCTGTACAGGCACTGGCATATACTGAGGAGCTCTGACTACAATAGCCAGAGAAAACAGGGAAGCATTCCAACATTAACTAGAACAACATTATTAATAATTAGAGATTGAAACCAATAGAAAAAAAACTAAGACTATCACATAAGCAAACTGTATCATAGCCAAGCAATAGAAGAATTAGAAATCCTGAAGTATTGGTGAGAGGAAGGGGCCAAGACTGTCCGGGTCCCAGCAACGTGATCATGATCCTCAGTGACATTGATAGGGTTGTCATTGCCGCATGGATTCATTGGGGTAACTGCACTCATAAAAGAGTCTTCATCTTGACCGACGAGCTTCTGAGGAGTCTCCACCGTCTGACGTATCAGTCTCTCTGGCACCCAAATGGGACTGTCAGCATTCTGTGCAAAAACACAAACACTTCCTTGCCCCCACATGAGGACAGGGTCTGGTCCTTTCCAGTTTCCAGAGAGAATATCTTTTCACAATACTAAAGGTTTATGACTTCTAGAAGGATTAAAATGTCTATCTCCTGCGGAACGTCCTTCAGCTTTAAGAGTTAGAAAGTTTAAAGTAAAAAGAGCCATAGCAAGTCTATCCTTGGGAGTCTTCCAATCTCCTTTTTGTTTTAAAAGTAATAATTTTAATGTTTGATGTGCACACTCTACTATCCCTTGTCCTTGAGGATTATAAGGAATACCTGTTTTATGAACAATATTTAAAGTTGTGCAAAACTGAGCAAAGGAGGCAGATGTATTTGCTGGACCATTATCTGTTTTTATACTTTTAGGCATCCTCATGGATGCACATGCATGTAGCACGTGAGATATGACATCCTTAACCTTTTCTCCAGCATGAGAGGAAGCAAATATGAATCCAGAATAGGTATCAATAGACACACACACATACTGTAGAGCAC
The DNA here is from genome assembly GCF_031878675.1 of Megascapheus bottae. Classification (NCBI taxonomy): domain Eukaryota; kingdom Metazoa; phylum Chordata; class Mammalia; order Rodentia; family Geomyidae; genus Megascapheus; species Megascapheus bottae. Next base: position 1,741,737 of record NC_143528.1, on the reverse strand, counting down.
CAAAGCTAGTATCCCCTAAGAAATGTTGAAAATCATTTAATCAATTTATCTTTAGCAATCTGAATTTTTGTGGCTTAATACATGTATCCATAATTTGATATCCCAAATACAAAATGGAAGAACCTAATTGTACCTTTTCCTCAGTTATATGGAGTCCATGACTCTAACATATCCAACATTAAGCCAAAAAGCTGTAAAACTAAATTTAAATTAAGGTGTGCTAATAAAATATCATCCATATAATGTATTACTATTACATCAGGATAACTTTAAGAGGCTTAATGGCTGCATCAATATACACCCGACAGATTGTAGGGCTCTTAGCCATACCCTGAGGTAGGACTTTCCATTGAAATCTTTGACAAGGACTTCCATTATTTATAGCGGGTACTAAAAAAGCAAACCTTGGAACATCCTTAGGATGTAATGGAATAGAAAAAAAAACAACCCTTAATATCAATAGTAATAATTTGATATCCCTTTGGAATAGCTACAGGATTAGGGAGGCCAGGTTGCGTGGGACCCATAAATTGCATAGAATTATTAATGACCCTCAGATCATGAAGTCGCCATTTTCCAGATTTCTTTTCTATTACAAAAATAGGGGAATTCCAAGGAGAAGTAGAAGGCTCAATGTGGCCAGCTTGTAATTGCTCTTGTACTAACTTTTGGGCCGCTTGGAGTTTTCTCTTTGACAAGGGCCACTGAGCGACCCAAATAGGATTATCAGATTTCCATGTTATTTTTAACTGTGATTTCACAGTTGCCCTTAATAAAAAGGATAACCAACTCCACAGCGGTCTTTTTTGCTGGGTTATAAACAGAGGCTGAGGATTTCCTTGAAGATGTTTTCCCAGACCTTTCCCTTCCAGGTAATCCTGTTTATGCATCATTGTCCAAGCCCTCTTACCTGGGTAATATCCTGATTCAGGTTTTACCATCCAGGATTCTTTGTCTTCCTTGACAGGTTCTGTGGTAAGATGTACTCCCATTTGCTGTCATATATCTCTGCCCCATAACGTGATAGGCAATGATGCCAACACATAAGGCTAGAAAGTGCCTTTATGTCCCTCCTTATCCTGCCAGGATAAAACTCCAATCAGGACTTTGTGAAAGTCCTAACCCTCTCAGCGTGCAATCAGCCTTCTGAAGAGGCCATTGCTTAGGCCAATGTTGAGCACTGATAACGGATATGTCTGCCCTGGTATCAAGGAGACCCTCAATGGTCATTCTTGCACAAGTAATTTGAGCAGAGGCCTTTTTGAACAATCCTGCGCCCAATAAACCATTTGTTCTTTCTCAGTTGACCCAAATCCCTTGGATTCTGTTTTGAGGCATATGCATACCTGGAAATAAGATTAATTGGGCTATTCTATCTCCTGGACTGATGACCGAGATACCACGGGGAGAACTCACCATAATTTTAATTTCACCTGTATAATCATGATCTATAACCCCTGGAAAGATATGAAGGCCAGAAAGAATAGGCAAACTACATCCAAGAAGTAAGCCTACTGAATTTGGAGGGAGAGGTCCTGACACCCCTGAAGGAATTAATTGAACTCCCATCTCAGGTGTTAATATGAGTCGGGAGGTGGAACAGAGGTCCAATACTGCACTGCCTGAGGTTCCTCGGATGAGGGAGTCAATGGAAAGAAAGGATTGTGATGATGAATGGTCTGGATTATGCCCGGAGTACATTGTACTCGCATCTTCATAGCCCCGTACATTTGCGGGCCCCGAGGCAAAAAGGCGCCCGCCTTCCATTTTTTGACTTGGGCCTATTTACCAGGTTCTCATCAATATCAGTGACAGGTCTACACTTATTTGCCCAATGTTTACCCCTTCTACACTTTGAACAAATCCCTTGCACTGGGGACTTTTCTGGCTTCACACTGAAGCTCTTTGGAGCACCTTATTAGGACATTGCTTCTCAAAATGTCCTAGTTGGCCGCAGTGAAAACAAGTTATTTGTCTAGCTCCCCCTGCAGGCCCCAAGGGAGATACACCCCTCATGGCTGCTGCAATCACCTGACCTGTGACCACTGCATCATTAATGTCTCTGCAGACTTTTATGTCAACTGATAAATCCTTCTTCCCTTTCCATGGTCTTATGGCAGCTTGACACCACTTGTTTGCATTTTCAAATGCCAGCTGAAGTATTAATGGCATCGCAGTGTCAGCGTCGCCCAAGACACGAGTGGCTGTTTGAATGAGTCTATCTATGAAATCTGCATAAGGCTCGTTAGGTCCCTGAAGAACCTTTGAGAGATTACCTTGTAAATCACCAGAACCTTGTAAAGTCTTCCATGCTCTGGTAGCTGCAGTAGCAATCTGCGCATGTGTTCCTGGTTCATACTGAAGCTGGGCCTGTAACGCGGCATACTGACCCTCACCTGTAAGCACCTCAATATTTCTTTGTGGGAAACCTGCCGCAGCATTTCTTCGTGCCATTTCTAAAGATAACTCCTGCCAGCCAGTCTTCCAAATCAAATATTGTCCTCCACTCAGCACTGCCTTACATAATTTTTTCCAATCATCGGGAACCAAATTTAAATTTGCCAATGAGTCTAACATACTAATAGTGAAAGACACTTGGGGTCCATAAGCCATAACGGATTCCTTTAGCTGCTTAACAGTTTTAAAGTCTATTGGTTGATGAAATCTCACCCGATTTTGATCCTTAAACACTGGAAAATCCCATCCATCCCCCATTTCTAACGCTTCTACTCTTTTAGCTAACTTGCGATGGATTGGCTGAGGCTGGCTGGTGGCTCCTCCCACGGAGGTGCAGATGGCTGAACTATGAGCAGCGGCTCCTTATTTTGTAATTCCGCACCTGAGCACAGGCTTTCTAAATCCCTACCACTTAATTCTTTCTTTCTCAAGTATTTTTCCAAGCGTCTCTGCGCTTCTTTTCACCTGTTGTTAAGCTGTTTCTTTGGGCGAAAGTAAGCACTCCCGAATAAGTTGCCACATAGGAAATGTTCCTCGGGGGAGGTCTCCCTGTTTCAGCGCTTTCTCCAAATCTAATTTATGTAAATCCCATTGTGGCACATTAAGAAGTCCTTCCTTTAAACACCAAGGACTTCCTTTTCTATCGTATCCACATAAACCTCAACCGTGGCTTCTTTTACTGCAGTACCATTAGCTTTAAGTAAATCTTTTATAACTCTATAACCATTCGGTTCTTAGAAACATCTGAACCCATTATTCTGGCTTTTTAATTTATTATTATTATTTTTTTTTTTATCAAAACTCCTTTCACACACACATTCGCGGTCGTTCCAGTCTGAACCCATTCGGTTCTATTCTAAAATCTCTTTACACACATTCGTTCCCTTTCACACACACATTCGCGGTCGTTCCGGTCTGAACCCATCTCGGTTCTATTCTAAAATATCCTCGCCCTTACACTGCTCTGGCCAGAGACTCCCTCGAAGTTCCTCCCTACCATGCCCAAAGTGACCTGCACTTCGGAGGTGATCCGGGAATAATCTGTTAACATTTTTTTTTTTAGCTGTAGCTTCTTTTTGGGTTGCCTTCTTTATGGGTTTTTTTCAGGTTTCTCTGGTTTTTCAGTCTTTTCCTTAGGTTTGGGAGAAGTTTTTGGTTTTTCTTTTTAAGCACTCTCATGCTCCTTTCATGCCTTTTTTGTGCCCCTTTCATGCCCCACGTTGGGCGCCAGTATGTTGGGGTCCTTCATCCCCGGTCCCCCTCTACTAGTAGGGGGATGGGGAAAAACACACCCCGACCAGGCCAAGCCACGAGAGGAAGGGGCCCACTGTCCTCCCACACCCAGCCTTCTTACCCCGGAGCACGAACAGAGACGCCACGAAGCCTCATCAAGCCAGGAAGATCTGTCTCCCTTTATTCCCTAAATCCCTCCTCCTTATATTGGGTGAGGGAGCCTATCAGGATACAAGATGGACAGGACAAAGAGATCCACATGTTTTATCCCTACTACAAGCCTCAGCAGAAAGTTATTAGACATGGTGTTACTCGGCCCCCAACAGCCTGTGTTGCTAGTCACTGACAAATAGCAGGTCCCTGCTGACCCTTTTGAGCATCACACTGTCAAGCATAACCCAAGGCCTTCATATGCTGCAGCCTCTTTATTCCCATCCCAAGCTTCTTCCAAGTTACTGGGTTTTCTGTTTTCTGGTTCTCCAATCACAGTCACATATCACATAGCAAGACAACTAAAGGCACCATCTTAATCCTGGTTCTCATCTACCAGCGAGGTAGCACCTAGGAAGTTTAGATTCTGAACCTTGCTAAACAGTGAGAAGGCAATCCTGCATTGGTACGTTGGTATTCTGGACATCTCCACTGTCCTCAGCACCTCCCCTCCAAGCTCTGTATTGTATTTGCTTTTTGCCAGTGCTGGGGCTTAAACTCATGGCCTGAGCTCTGTCCTTGGACTTTTTCCTCAAGACTAGCACTCTGCCACTTGAGCCACAGCACCATTTCTGGCTTTTCCTATGTATGTGGTACCAAGGAATCGAACCCGGGTGCATGCTAGGCCAGCACTCTACCACTAGGCCAAACTCCCGGCCCAACCTCTGTATTGTATTATGCATGCATTTTATACACTTAGTGACACTCCTAATGTGACTTCCTTTGATTCATCTTTCACCCAGGATCCTCTTCCCAAACACCAAGAAAAGTTTTCCTTAGGTGATATTTATTCTCCTATTTCCTGAAGCAAAAATGATTTATTTTGCCACCTACTCTTAGTAATTACTGCTATACAGAGATCGCCAAACACACAAAGTATAAAAACTATTGAAAGGAAGTAGTACTATGGCTCAAAGTTGTAGAGCAGTAGCCTTGAGCACAAAGAGGCTCAGGGACAGTGCCCAGGCTTAAAGTCAAGCTCATGACCAACAGAAAGAAAGAAGGAAAGAAAGAAATGAAGAAAGAGAGAGAGAGAGAGAGAGAGAGAGAGAGAGAGAGAGAGAGAGAGAGCACTGTTGTAAGCAGGCATAGTGCCACCCACCTGTGTTCCTAGTGGCCTTATCCATACAGAAGGAAAGAAAGGAGGATTGTGAATTCAACATTAGCCTGGGCTAAATAGTAACAAAATAAAAAGGTTCGATTTTTTTGTCTATCCCATTAAACTGAGTGTTTTAGAGTAGAGGCTCTTTTGCCTCTTGAAGGTCTTCTCAACTGCCAACGCTAAATATGTAGACAAACAATTCCCGGGAGAGTTTACCAAGTGAGCAAATAGAAGACATGTAGACATGTAATGCAAATTAAGATCAGATGATAGAAAAGAATACAAAGTCTACAACAACCATAGATGCCTGGAGTTTGGCTTAATGGTAGAGTGCTTGCCTAGCATGCACGAAGACCCAGGTTCAATTCCTCGGTACACATACATAGCAAAAAAGCCTGAACTGGTGCTGTGGCTCAAGTGGTAGAGCTCTAGCCTTGAGAAAATGCAAGGATAGTGTTCAAGCCCTGAGTTCAAGCCCCAAGACTGGCGAGAGAGAGTGGGGGGAAGGAGGGAGAGATTGAGAGGGGTGAGATATTTTGGACAAAGGTACAAAGGCAACTGAGTAAGAATAATGACCTCTCTATGGGAAGGGGTAACTATGTTTAAGAAGTAATGTACCCACTACCTGGTGATGTAACTGTAACTCCTCTGTACATCGCTCCAAACAATAAAATAAAACTTTTATAAAAGAATAATGCTAGAGCAATTAGATAAATCACATTGGGGTGAAAAAGCTTCAATCTATATCTGTGGTTAGCAGAAAAACATCATCTTCAAGATATCCACACCCCAATTTCACAAGTCCATAAATATCTTTTAAAGTTACAGATTATGGCTCATGCCTTTACGCCTAGCTACTCAAGAGGCTGAGATCTGAGGATCATGGTTCAAAGCCAGCCTGGGCACTAAAGACTATGAGACTCTTATCTCCAATTAAGCACTAGTAAAAGGGAAGTGGGGCTGTGGCTCAAGGGTAGGGCGGTACCCTTGAGCTGAAGAGCTCAGGGACAGTGCCCAGACTCAGCGTTCAAGCCCCATGACCCACAAAAAAAAAGCTACAGACTAGGTGAAAATGGTTATAAATCATGGATATAAATCATGTATTTGATTTCATAATATATAAAGAACTATTGGGGCCGAGAGTGTGACCTAGTAGTAGTGTGCTTGTCTAGGTATCACATACACAGAAAAAGCCAGACATGGTCCTGTGGCTCAAGTTGTAGAGTGTTAACCATGAGAAAGCTCAAGGGCAGCACCCAGGCCCTGAGTTCAAACCTCAGGACTGGCAAAAAGAAGAGAGAGAGAGAGAGAGAGAGAGAGAGAGAGAGAGAGAGAGAGAGAGACAGAGACAGAGACAGAGACAGAGACAGAGACAGAGAGACAGAGACAGAGACAGAGACAGAGACAGAGAGACAGAGACAGACAGAGACAGAGAGAGAGAGAGAGAGACAGAGAGAGAGAGAGAGAGAGAGAGAGAGAGAGAGAGAGAGAGAGAGAGAGAGAGAGAGAGCTGTCTAAATTCAATACCAGGAAACTATTACAGTTTTAACATGAGTAATGATTTTCAAGGGTCTGCTTTTTAAGGTTTAGTCCTCAGGGTGTCAACATTGGGAGGTGGTATTGACTTTTAAGAAGTAGGACATTGTGGTAGATTCTTAAATCACTAGAAGTGTGCCCTTAATGTAAATGCAGGCCCCACCAATCCGCTCTCTTTGCTTTGTGGTTTAAGATGTGAGCACACACTTGGCATGTTCTCCATCATAAATGTGCTGCCTTGGCCAGAGGCACAAACCATTGGGACCACCTGATCTTGGACTTGAACGTCCAGAACCATGAGCCAAAATAAACATCTTTCTATTTCATAAGCAGTCCGTGTCAGCTATTTCTAGATAGTGATAAATGGAATAGTCAGTTCACCAAAGAAGATGTATATGGATGGCAAGTAAGTACCTACAAATATGCCAAAATTATTATAGACACACAATCTTGAAGGTTGTAGCCAGAGGAATTATCATTACACACATGGCAAAAGATGGGAGCAGGTAGGATTATCAAATACACCAGTAAAATGTAAAAATGGGTAGAGCAGTTTTAAAAACCAGTGGGCTGGGAGTTTGGCCTAATGGTAGAGTGCTTGCCTAGTATGCACTCTACCAAGTTTGATTCCTCAGTACCACATACATAGAAAAAAGCCGAAAGTGGTGCCGAGGCTCAAGTGATAGAGCTCTGGCCTTGAGAAAGTCCAAGGACAGTGCTCAGGCCCTGAGCTCAAGCCCAGGACTGGCAAAAAAAAAGTACCAATTTCTGAAAAAAATAAATATGCATATATATGTGTGTGTGTGTGTGTGTGTGTGTGTGTCTGTGTGTATAGAACATATATAGGTGTATATACATATGGGTCTACATATGTGATAGGTATATATGTATATATATGTATATGCTAGTATATACTTATATAGATATATATGCCAATGTGTGTATTTATATATACACACATAGGAATATAGGTATATGTGTGTAGGTATATGTCATTATACATATTTATATGCCACCATACATAGACATAGGTATGTTTATATATACACCCATTTATTGTATGTCTTTTAAAATACAGTAATAGTAGAAAATTAAATATATAAAAGGCAGAATGTGACAATGATGGTAATACATTATAGTAGCCAAGAAACACCACACAAAGACAGAGTGGGGTTTCTCTGGGTGTCTTACCAAGAGCCAGAGTAAAGGGAGTTCCATAAGTTAAATAGAAGACCACAGAGTGGGAGAAGACCTTCAGTAGCCACATAACAGACAAGGGCTTCATAGAAATATATCTACAGTTAAAAAAATTGAATCTCTCAAAACCAAATCCTCAAAGACACAACCATCTCATTAAAAGGAGGGTTAAAGACATAGAGACTTCTCTGAAGAGGAAATAAGAATGGCCTACAGACACAGGAAGAAATGCTCTACATCTCTGGCCATAAAAGAAATGCAAATCAAAACAACTCTGAGATTCCACCTCACTCCACTTAGAATGGCCATGATCAAGAAATCTAATAACAACAGATGCTGGAGGGGATGTGGCCAGGAGGGATCACTACTACACTGTTGGTGGGAGTGCAAACTCGTTCAACCACTATGGAAAGCAGTATGGCAGTTCCTCAAAAGACTAAACATAGAACTCCCCTGTGACCTAGCAATTCCACTCCTTGGCATTTATCCAAATGCCCAGAAACAAGAAGATACTAAATCCACCAGCCCAACGATGTTCATTGCAGCACTATTTACCATAGCAAAGATATGGAACCAACCCAGATGCCCCTCAGTAGATGATTGGATCAAGAAGATGTGGTATTTATACACAATGGAATTCTAAGCTGCTGTCAGAAAGAACGACATTGCCCATTTGTAAGGAAATGGAAATATTTGGAAAAAAAATCATATTAAGTGAAGTAAGCCAGACCCAAAGGAACATAGGTTCAATTGTTTCCTTTCTTTTCAATAATTAGTACACACCTAGGACTCTCCTCACAGAGGACTAAGAAGCTCAAAACCTATGTACATAAGGTCATATAGGATGAGACTAAATGAAATGAACTCCAGGATATGGAAATAAAGAGGTTTATCTTGTATGATTGTTGTCCTTAATGTACTACGTTTGTTCTCTTCTCTTTTTCTTTGCCCTTATGATTAATCTCACATTGTTACTGTATCTGACTTTGTTACTTGGTATATTGTATATACCTTTGTTTATTTGAAATAGGAAAAGGAAGGGGGGAAACAAGATGATTGGGAGGGGGTGAGAGAGGGAAATGGGGGCAAAAACATGAGAAGGGGTATCAATGTACAAGAAGTAATGCACCCACTACCTGACAAATATAACTGTAACCACTCTATACATTACCCCAGCAATAAAATAAAATAAAAGGGAGTGCCATGGACAGCAGAACTGTTTGTCCTCTGAGCTGAGGTACTGGATACAAATCTTTGTGGTGAAGAAAGACAACACCTCAGGGAAGAGTTGGGGGTGGACATTTGAAAATGTGGGCCTGGCTGCCCTCTATTCTATAAGCTCTGTCTATAGAGAGGTCAGATACATTCCTAGTAGCTTGCATTCTGGTTCTAAAAATACATAGAGAGCTCTGAGGCTGGGAAACTGGTGGGTTTCTGTGTTTGGGGTGGGTGGTACAATGAACAAGTAAACTGCCTTGTCCAAAACCAAATAAATACACATGACTATGACCCCTTGACTTCTTGCACCACATCTACTATTGTAGGTACCGTGGTGCTCTGCTTGGGCTATATCTTCCAGTCACATGTGTAGACACCCAGCAAGACCCAACAATCTCCAACAAGTCTCTCATATCTTCATTTAATCCATATCAAAAACTTTCCCGGAAGTGGTGCTGTGACTCAAAGTGGTAGGGCACTAGCTTTGAGCTGAAGAGCTCAGGGACAGACCCACCTGCCGGGGCCAGCCGGCAGCAAACCAGGGTTCGCGGATTGGGATTCCTGAAATAGGGGCAAGGACTAGGAAAAAATAGAAGAGAGACAAACAGATGGAGTTCGGGAGGACTACAGCCCAAGTCAGCGGTCCAAGAAGTCTGTGAGCTCCAGACTGCTGCCTAAGACTGTGTCGTTTATTTTAAGTTCCGACCTTAAATACTCTTCTTAAAACTAGGGAACTGCCAGAGGCTACATTCATACAAAATAGTAAACAAATCACATATAGGATAATTGAGAAAGGATTAACATTGCTTGAAGTCATCATGATAAGAACTGATTGACATAGCTTAAAGTCATCATGATAAGAACAGATTGACATTGCTTAAAGTCATCATGATAAGAGTTACTTCCTTGTGTATACAGTTGTGTAGGTCCAAGGTCAGGTCCAAGGTCATTGACCCCACAGTCGGTCCCCAACACCCACCCACAGGAAAAGAAAGTTACACATCACTGTCCCAGTATTTAGAAGTTATAAAGTAAGTTAAAAATATTCAGTAAATTCAGGCAAAGGGGAGGCTCACACCTGTAATCCTAGCTCCTCAAGAGGCTGAGATCTGTGGCTCACAGTTGCAGCCCAGGCAGAAAAGTCCATGAGACTCTTATTGCCAATTAACCACCAAAAACCTGTCAGGGGAGTTGTAAGTCAAGTGGTAAAGCACTTCCTTTGAGCATAAGAATTTAGGGGCAGCACCTAGGCCCTGGGTTCAAATTCCAAGAATTTTACCAAACAAACACATAATAATTACTTAATTTAATATATCCCTCCTCCTCTCTTAACATTACAGAAAAACATTTGAAAATGAGTAAAGGTAGATTTTTTTTAAGACTTCAAGTCAGGATTACATATGTGAGCCACCCCGATCGGCGACAGTAATACTACTTTTGTGTGCCAATACTGAGTTGTGAACTCAGGTCCTTTAGGGGTTTTTGTTTTTTTTTTTTTTTTGCCAGTCCTGGCTTGAGCACTGTCCTTGGTTTTTTTCTCAAGGCTAGAGCTCTACCACTTGAGCCTCAGCACCACTTCCGGCTTTTTTTCTATGTATGTGGTACCGAGGAATCGAACCCGGGTCTTCATGCATGCTAGGCAAGCACTTTAACCACTAGGCCAAACTCCCAGGCCCAGACAGTAACACATACTTTTTATTTTTGTTTATTCCATAAGATTTATTTTCCCTCACTGATTTCAGCAAAATGGTCATATTCTAATCATAGTAACTTTCACATAAATTGTTTCATAAACTTTACTTTAAAAGCACTGAAGCCAAATGTAACCATTCAACCACAGTTTTCTATGCCTTTGTCAAAAGGCAAATTATCTTAAAATATAAAAACATATATTAAGGCTTAAATCCTAAATCTTCTAAATGCTCTTCTAATAAAATGATCTATGAATGACTGGGAAGGTGAGGATGAAAATACACTTTACAGTAAGAGCTATTTGCCACGGTACATCCGGGAAACCTCGTATCTCAAAGCCTGGCATCCTCTGCCAGCTAAAGGGTCTACGACTCGCCCCGCCCATCCCCGCCCCCACAGCACTCTTCCTACCGGGAAGGCCCCGCCCCCTGAGGGAGAAGGCGGGGTGGGCCTGGCTCCTCCCCCAGCGTCTCTGCTCTTCAGCGCGCAGCCGCAGCAGGGTTGCTTTACGGCCGGCAGATGGGGCGGCGCACCGACTTGAGGCAGGAAGCTGAACTAAGGGGCGAGAGGGAGGGGGTGGGGAAAGCTGTTGCGGCAGAACGTAAGTGACGGCGGACGCAGCGCGACAGCAGCTGGAGGGCAGAGGAGGCGGGTTCGTGTTTCCCCGGACCGAACCTGCATGTTCGGGGGCGCGGGGTTTGGACCGGGGCGGTAGTTGAAGCCACCCTGCAGTAGCATGGGTGAAAGGGAGAGGCGAGAAGCAGGGCTTGGGCTTCTTCGGGCGCTGGGTGGGTCCTCGGGGCTGGCGGGCCAGTCCCCGGCCAGGCCGGGGATCTGACCATGGTGCCCCTCCTTTCCGAACTTGCAGGGCGGCGGGTCCTGTCCTCGCCATGAGGCCGCAGCAGGCGCCGGTGTCCGGGAAGGTCTTCATTCAGCGAGACTACAGCAGCGGCACACGCTGTCAGTTCCAGACCAAGTTCCCCGCCGAGTTGGAGAACCGGGTACGCCGCCGAGCCTCCCCGCACCTGCCCCGGGGCCAGGGAGGGGGACGCCGGGGACCGGGGTGGGGTCGGCCGGCCCGCGGCCCGTCTCCGATTCTGGGGAGGGACCGACCCGAGAGGAGGAGCCCGGCCCAAGAGGGTTACGTGAGTGTCTGGGAAGAATGAGTAAGGCCGAACCCTGGGGTGTGATCTCCAGAGCAACCTGTTGTCCCCGGCAGTCCGATTGCGGATGCCCCCTCCCGCACTAAGCCTGGGGTATTGGCAGCTGTGAGGAGCGCGTTCCTGAAGCGCCAGGCCGCCCTGTCCCCTCCCACCTCTCCACCTAGAGAAAACCATCCTCGTTCTCATCACTGTGCTGGCCGCCCAGCCTGGTAGTAGTGTTGTGCCAGGCCGGGCAGACAGGCCTTCTTGGAACCTGAAAAACGTAGAGCATGACGTGGGCCTGGACAGGAAAATCCCTCGGAACAGGCCTCGACCTCTGTCACTCCCAGACCTGATTACTAACAGCCACCTGTTTGGTTTGCATATCCGTCGAGATACAGTTCCTTTGGACAAGTGTGCCTATAGACATGAAACACTGAGGTTTGTTTCTGTTTCTTCATAGTTAACACACACTTGTATCCTGGTGTCAAAGTTCAGTGAAGTTGTGTGTGTGTGTGTGTTGTATGTTTTCTTGCGCATGTGTCTGTACACCCGACCAACCATACAACAATTCTTTTGTTGTTGAAGCACACTACGTAGTTTCTGTTTCCTGATTAGCTGGAAGCAGGTTTTCCTCTTTGGTAAGGAGGCTGAGTGGTAGCTGAGAGAAAACTAGGCACGAAGTGAGTGTGAAATTAAGAAATGGTGGTCAACGCCGGGCACGGTGGCTCACGCGTGTAATCGTAGCCACTCAGGAGGCTGAGATTTGAGGTCCAGCCCAGGCACTAAAGGCTGAGAGACTCTTATCTCCAATTAACCACTAGAAAACTGGAAATGGGGCTGTGGCTCAAGTGTAGGCCAGTAGCCTTGATCTGAAGAGCTCAGGGACAATGCCCAGGCCCAGAGTTCAAGCCCCACCGACAAAAAAAAAAAAAAAAAACTGGTCATCGAGTAAGTGGGTAGAGATGAGTTTTATTGGAAAAGTATGTAAGAGCCATTTAAAATCAGTTTGTAGGCTGCAGCTATAGCTTGGAGCACCTGTGCTTACTATGTGTGAGACGCTGGGCTCTAGTGCCAGAAATGTTTGGTCTATATCAGAGTAGATTCTGCCTAGTTTCCAAAGTTGGAAAATCAACAGTGATTGGCTATAGTTTCTTTCAGTTTGATTTATAAGTGTATTTAGGTTAGTGACCCAAATAGATTTCCTGAACTGCAAATTAAAGATCAAATACACCTTGAAAATATAGTGTATAAATTGTGTGATTCCGACACTCAGAAAACCAAGCAGGTGGATCCTGATATCAAGGTTAGCCTGTGCTATATATAGCAAGACATTATCTCAAAAAAAAAAAAAAATACAGGGCCGGGAGTTTGGCCTAGTGGTAGAGTGCTTGCCTAGCATGCACGAAGACCCGGGTTCAATTCCTTGGTACCACATACATAGAAAAAATCCAGAAGTGGTGCTGAGGCTCAAGTGGTATAGTTCTAGCTTTGAGAAAGTCCAAGGACAGTGCTCAGGCCCTGAGCTCAAGCCCAGGACTGGCAAATAAATGAATAAATAAATACAAATTTAAAAAGTTTAAATATACTTGTTTGTGAAATGCTATGTAAACAGTGCATTTTTGTAGTTTACTTGTTAAGACATACATGAATGGATCAGACATTTTATTAAGCCTCTAGTGAGAACAGTAACTTTATGCAGTTTATTATCGTCAAATCAATATGTAAATACTCTTTTTCACCACACTTATTAGGCGTGTTTATAGGTTTACATGTCAAGGTTGACCCAAACTTACATATGCAGAATCAGACATTAGTTTTCCACATGTGTTTGGTAGAACATTTCTTTTATTGTCTCAATACAGAAACCTGTGTAGACACAACACTCTGCTGATAGTTATAGAAAATTGATGTTGCTAAGTTCTGGAGTCCTTTTACTTAGTCACTGGTGGTACTGTCATGTAAATTATGTGTTACTATTCAATTGTGACCTTGAATTGTCTTTCTTTTTGACATGTGGGTTTAAACATTGGCTTGCACTTAAAAGTCCCAGGTGTTCAGTGGCTCACGCATGTAATCCTAACTACTCAGGAGGTTGAGATCTGAGGATCACGGTTCAAGTGTGCCCAAGGCACAAAAGTTCGTGCGACTTTCATCTTCAATTAATCACCAGAAAACTAGATGCAGTGCTGTGGCTCAACATGGTAGAGTGGTAGCTTTGAGCTGAAGAGCTCAGGGACAGCACCCAGGCCCAGAGTTCAAGCCCCACAACTGACCAAAAAAAAAGTGATTGGAAAAGCTTTGTTTTCTCCCCCACACTTGTATTGAAATTAAATTTAAATGGTGCAATTGTTTTCCTTACTTTGTATGAGGAGAAGTGGAAAATTTCCCTCTCTCAATTATCCCAGATATGTTGCTTATTACTCTGGTTTGCTTTTGGCTACATAATACATAAATTTGTGTTGTCCACTTCCCACTTACTTGGAGAGAAGAGTCTTATAGGCTTTCCTACCCAGGCTGGCATTGAACTATATAGTCCTCAAATCTCAGCCTCCTGAGTAGCTAAGATTATAGGCATGAGCCACAGGCATCTAGCCCTTCCGTGATTTTTTAGAAAGTTTCCTTTTCTATAATAACCTTTCAGAAAGTTCCCTTTTCGTTTTTTGCTATTGTGGTGAGTTTGTTTATTGGTTTTGCAAGTCCTGAGGCTTGAATTCTGGGCCTGTGCACTGGCTTTTACTTTGTATGTGATACAGAGGTATCAAGTGCTAGGCAAGCACTCTACCACTGGGCCATGCTTCTGGCCCATTCCTTTTTGGTTTTTGTTTATTGTTAACTATTGTTTTCTAATGGTGCTAAAGATTGAACCCAGGCCTTCATATCCTCTACCCCTTGAATACTCTTATCGCTGAGCCATACCCCTTGCCTCTCAAAAGCTGTTTAACATGTTTCTTTCTTTTTTTTCTTTTTAGTGCTTTCTTCCTTTTTTTTTTTCTAATTGGCCTGCTTCTAACTGGTAAAGCATTACAATCTCAGAATAACTTGAGAATTAACATTCCAGTATAAACAGAAATTCTAATGTGAAAGAAAGAAGATCCTGATTGGATCTCAATGGTTTTGAATCATACCTGAAGAAACTTAAGCCATGTCTGCTAGCATGAGCCCTATAATCACAGCTCCTCAGGAGGCAGAAGCAAGAGGATCTGACTTCAAGCCGAGCATGGTAGCTTATGCCAGTAATCCTAGCTACTTTGGAGGCTGAGATCTGAGAATCACGGTTCAAAGCCAGTCAGGCACTAAAGACCAAGAGACTTTTATCTCCAATTAATCTCTAGAAAAGGGGAAGTGGGGCTGTGGCTCAGAGGTACTACAGTGGTAGCCTTGTGCTGAAGAGCTCAGGGACAACTCCTAGGCCCAGAGTTCATGCTCCATGACCCACCAAAAAAAAAAAAATGTTGGGAGAGTAGCTCTAATACAGGGTCCTGGGAATCAAACTTGATTCATTAGTACACAAGGCATTAATTTAGGCATAATCAGGTACATCTGACACTTTACCATTCTCTTTTCTGAAGGAAGAATTGAGACTTAGGTGCCCAGATGACTGTTCTGATACCACATCTTAAAGCTCAATGTGTATCCACCCTTCCCTTGTCAGAAACTCAAAATACTCTTTAAATACTAGGCTCTTGTTGGCTCATATCTATAATCTTAGCTTCTCTGGCTTCGCAAAGCTCCTTTTTGAAAACAGTTATAAGTACTTTAAAGATGACATTAAACTTTCTGATACCATTTGATAATTAAGACCTATAATATAGGTCTTAATACTTTCCATACTAAAGACAAAACAATGATTACAGTTTCTTATCTAAAAGATTTTAATAACTTAGAGTGGATCAGGAGTTGTTTTATGCTTTCCGGGGTTATGTTCTTGAGCCGAGGATGTGACTCAGTGGTAGAGTGGTTACCTAACCTGTGTGAGCCTCTAGATTTGATCTCGAAACTACACACACGCACACACAAAAGTCTCTTTTAGAAACATTTTGCTTAGTGTTTTGTTTTTAATTTTTTTTAAAAAAGGACTTCTTAAAAAAACGAAAACTCATAAAGTTATTAGTTTTAAAAGGCTGAAGACAACAGAAACAGATTGATCGTTTCAAAATAAAATTCCATGGCCTTTTTGGAAAAAAAAAGTTATTAGTTTTAGGAATGAGGGAGTGATTTGTCAAGTGCTTTTGTTTTTTTTTTTTAACCAAGAATGATAGAATTAGATAATGGGCCTTAAAAATTCTCAAACTATGAGCCTGGCACTGATGGCTCACCCCTGTAATCCTAGTTACCCAGAAAGCTTGAGATCTGAAGATTGCAGTTTACAACCAGCCTGGGGCAGCAAAGTCTGTGGAGGAGCTACCATTATGTATGCAATCTGTCTTTTGACAGATATCACTGTACAGCAGATGGCTATTTTTTAAACATACAATAACATCACTGAATAGAAAGGTAATAGGAGTGACTTTTTGATATGAAGAGTTATGTGTCAGTTTGAGATTCCGCCTTGCTCAACAGCAGATTTTAGTAACAAAATAGTTATGTTAAAAAAAAAAAAAAAGACTGAGCAGATAGAATGTATAACTTGCTCCTCTTGGTAAATGTTTAAGATGCCATTCTTTCCCCTTTGTTGTTATGGGAAAGAATAGTAAATTCCATTGTTTCATTAGTAAATTTTAAGGTTCCCTATTCTGCCCAAGTGAAACTTTCTCCTTTTGTGTCCCCACTGTACATTATATTCACCTTTATTAATAGTACTCAGTGTATGGTGTGTTTATGTGTACATATCTGTCTGCTGGTACAACTAAACTCTTGAGGATTGAGATATCTTTAAGGCTGATCGTGGTATCATTATAGTAGGTGTTTGATTAAAATGAGTAAGTGAATTAAAGAAATTGTATGACTGCAAATTATAAATAGATTGTATAATTTAAGTTACTTGAAAATCTGGTATAAAGAAGTATTCAGTGTCCATGAAACAGATGAGATTAAACCACACGTAGTCTCAGTACCTTAGCTTAGGTCCAGATTGAATCACCAAAAAAGTAGTTGCTAACCCAAACAGAAAGTTCATCCCAGGGCAGAGTTTAATGGTATCCACATGTCATCCCAGTTATGGGAGAAGCATGATAGCTGGGTACAATGGTGCAAATCTAGCTTCTCCAGCCACATGGAAAAACATAAGGAGGAGTGTTCATAAAGAACCAACTCAAAAAGGGTCTGTGCCAGTTGTGCCCAACGTAGTGATGCCTAGGCCCAAAGTTGTCACCCATCAGAAATCACGAAATGTGGGGTGGGGGGGAGGGCACATTTTAAAAAGGGGGGAGTGGGGAAGGAAGGCTGATGATAGAATGAAACCTGAGTTTAGTCTCTAGGAATGCATCCCTCCCCTCCCCAAAATAAATAAAACCAGCATGAAAGCAAGTATTGGTGAGTTTCTGATCCTTTTTTGAAGACAATTTTAAATCTTTCCTCTCTACAGATTGATAGGCAGCAGTTTGAAGAAACAGTTCGAACTCTAAATAACCTTTATGCAGAAGCAGAGAAGCTTGGGGGCCAGTCATATCTTGAAGGCTGTTTGGCTTGTTTAACAGCATATACCATCTTCTTGTGCATGGAAACCCATTATGAGAAGGTACAGTTTCCTTTGTGTTCTTAAAATCATAAAGGAGGTGAGTTTATTTCATGCTTAAGTTTATAAAGCCAAAAATTAACTATATGTGCATTTATAATAATTTATACAAGAATCTTTTTGCTTTATTTCCTCAAATTTCTGTCATCAGTCTTACTTTTCCCTCCCTGACTGATCCAGAGTAGCTGGCATCTCAACTTGAAATGTCCAAAATTCCAATCTCTGACTTTCCCGTTTTGATCCATAGCACTTCTGTCTTTTTAGTATCATCTTTAGTGTGAAGGATAAAGAGAGAAAATAGTTGTCGATGACTAAAATATCTTTCATTTTCCCATTTACTAACTTCTCATGATTTCCTCTGTCAATATTGGACTATAGTCTTCTGATTCATTACTTATTTTTTCTATTTCCAACCTGTCTCCTCCTTTCTTCATAAAACACAACTGTCCTTCCCCTGCTAAGCTGGAGATCTTCCCTTGCTTCCCATTTATTGTTATTGGGTTAGGTTGAAGCTTCTCAGGCTAACTTCCAGCTTGACCTTACCAGCTGTCTCCCCTCCCTCCTTCTTTCTTTAGCAAACAAATTTGATTACTTACCAGTCACTAAAGATGTTCTCTGGGATTTTCCTCCACTTAGAATGGTATATTCAAATGCCACCAGTTCTTATTTCCCACTCCATCAAACATCTCCTGACTAATAGATAACTAATTCTAATCAGAATCAGTTATCTCTTCCCTTATGTAGCACTTGTCATGATCTACTTTGTAATTTAACAGTTCATGTTCTTGACTTGTTCAACTATAGACAATGACCTAGCCATTCCTGTATTCTTAATCACTAAGAATATGTATTAAGTATATTAGGTACTATTTGAATGAGTGAAGAAAGTGGTTTTAAGTTGGTCACTGTGAACTCAACCTATCCAATAATTCTAACAATGTTTAAAGAATGAAGCACTGTTAATACTATCTATTTTGTATCCCACCTGATAGAAATGTCCTGTGATGGAAGGAGGTATAGGTGCACCTAAAGTACTATAAGCTGTTGGCTAAAATGCTGCTTTATTTTTTAACAAGCTTTTTCATGTATATCCTCTTAGTCTTAGCTATAGTTATATTTTATATAAAAGGATATGTACATAGTGTAAGTTCTGTCACATAAAAAAGCAGCTAACTTACCTTTCAGAATTCAGAAGTTTGGGCTGGGAGTGTGGCCTAGTGGTAGAGTACTTGCCAAACAGGAAGCCCTGGGTTCAATTCCTTTGTATCACATACACAGAAAAGGCCAGAAGTGGCACTGTGGCTCAAATGGTATAGTGCTAGCCTTGAGAAAGCTTGAGGACAGTACCCAAGAGCTTTCAAGCCCCAGAACCAACCAACCAACCCAAAAAAAAAAAAAGGCTCAGTATCAGTTTATCTTTTTTTGGTGGGGGAGGGGTCAATTGTGGGGCTTGAACTCTGGGGCTGGGCACTGGCCCTGGGCTCTTCAGTTCAAGGCTAGTGCTCTACCACTTGAGCCACAGCACCACTTCCAGTTTTCTGGTGGTTAATTGGAGTCTCAAGGACTTTCATGCTGGGGCTGGCTTTGAACCACAATCCTCAGATCTCAGATCTCAGCCTCCTGAGTAGTTAGGATTACAGGCGTGAGCCACCAGTACCCAGTTTCTGTTTAGTCTTAGTATCTTCTGTTCAATAGCACATTTGATAAATAAATGCCAAGGACCTATTCGTGTGGTCACTATTTATTGAAAGCCTCCTGTATATGCCATGTAGTATATAAGCAGTATGTCTGGAATATAACAAAATAAGTCAAAAGTGGTTGCTGATCCACCTTGTGGAATTTGTAACTTAAATGGTAACAAACTGGCAATAACAAAGAAGGAGCTAAAGCTATTATAATTCTCTGTATACATATATATGCGTACATACATATGCGTGCACATACATGTGCTAGTATTTGGGTTTGAACTCAAGGTCAGGATTCTGTCCTTTAGCCATTTTGCTAAAAGTTGCTGATCTAGCCACAGCTGCATATCCAGCTCTTTGGTAGTTAATGAGAGGTAAGAGTCTCATGGTCTTTCCTGCTTTAGTCCTCAGATCTCAGCTTCCTGTGTAGCTATTTACAGTTGTGACCCACCCTGTGCCTGGCAAAACCATCTAAATTCTAAGTTGTGATAAGTACCTTGAAGGAAATATACTGGCTTTTGGTAGAAAATTAATAGGAAGGCTGGGCGTGGTGGCTCATGCCTGTAATCCTAGCTACTCAGGCGGCTGAGATCTGAAGATCTCAGTTCAAAGCCAACCCAGGCACTAAAGAACAAGAGACTCTTATCTCTAATCACTAGAAAACAGGAAGTGGAACTGTGGCTCCAGGGGTAGAGTGGTAGCCTTGAGCTAAAGAGCTTAGGAACAACACCCAGGCCGAGAGTTCAAGCCCCATGACCCACCAAAAAGAAAAAAAAAAGGAAATAGTAGAAAGGACTTGATTTAGACTGTGTGACCAGAAAACTAAGGTGATGGCGTTTAACCTGCCACCCAATGTAATTCAGGCAGAGAGGGAAATGAATACAAAGTCCCAAGAAGATTGCTGGTTCCCCAGAACCAAGAACTCATGGTCTAGAGGAGGGGCAAAAATGTTAAGAGATCAGTTTGGAAAGGCAGGCAGGAACTGTTTCATACAGGAATGCATAAAGAAATATAAATTTTGTTTCTAGTACAAAGCTTTTTACATGAGAGATCTCCTTTAGATCTTTTTGCTCTGTTGGACAAAAGCTTCAGACTAGAAATAGAGAAACAAGTTAGGAAGCTCCCAAGAACTTCTAGCAAAGGATTACTGCTTGGACCAGAAACAGGGCACTGAGTATAGAAGAATGCAAGTTATTTTAAGAGACATGTTGATAATGAAACCTAGACTTGGGAAGAAGGTGGGTGTAATAGAGGAGGGAAATTACATCTATGTAAGGTTTTTGTTTGGGTTTCGTTTTTGTGCTGATCCTGGGGCTCAAACTCAGGGCCAGGACACTGTCCCTGAGATTTTTTTGTTTAACGCTAGCCCTCTATTACTTCAGCCACAGCTCCGCTTTGTGTGTGTGCACGTGCGTGCTTACGTGTATGATGCTAGTCCTGGGGTTTGAACTCGGGCTTGAGCACTGTCCCTGAGCTTTTGTGCTCAAGCTAGTACTCTACCACTTGAGCCATAGCTCCACTGCTGGCTTTCTGGTAGTCTCATGAACTTCTTTTACCCAGGCGGGACAGAAACAAGATTCTCATGTATCAGCCTCCCTAGTAGCTAGGATTATAGGTGTGAGCCACCAGCACCAGGCTTACATACACACACAGACACTTGGATTTATAGACTATAGAAGGTACTCCTTTCTTCAAGGTCTCTTGTGGAATATATAAGTCAAGTAAAGGCCAAATAAAAAGAGCTAGGAAACTTAGACTTAAAAACCTGACTATATTTTTTAAATAGATGGTTATTTTTAGAAACTGGAAGTGAATAACTATATCATGTAAAATTAATAACTGGAATAATTTATATATAATCTAGAGAACTTTAAATGTGTATCTTTAGTTTTGATAAAATGATAGAAAAGCAAGGACAATAGCTCTTTTCCCCAGTCTGTCCTCTAGGAATTTTTGTGCTACTTATTTTATAGAAGAACAGGATTGAGTCATCTAGTGTCTATTGTTTTGTTTTGTCAGTTCTGGGGCTTTCAGGGCCTGGACACTGTGCTTGGACACTTTTTGCTCAAGGCTAGTGCTCTGCCACTTGAGCCACAATGCCACTTCTGGCCTTTTCTGTGTATGTGGTACCCAGGGCTTTGTGTATTCTAAGCAAGCACCCTACCACTAGGCCACGCTCCTGGCCCCAATGTTTCTATTATTTTGAACACTACAACTTCTAGTCTACAAATTGTTCAGCAAGTAGGATAGCACTATGTCATATGGGTTAAAATTTTTGAAACTGCAAATGGGCCTTTTTAAAACTTGCTAGAACGGGACTGGGGCTCAGGCCCTGAACTCAAGCCCTGAAATTGGTGTGTGTGTCTGCGCGCGTGTGCACTCGCACACACACGCGCGTGTGCACTCACTTGCTAAAACAATCATGTGTTTTTATCCTATAGTATGCTATTTATTATTGACTTGAAGTAAACATAAAGACTGCACTGTTTTGTTTGTTGTTACCATCTATCATAACTAGGGAACGAATGAGCTTGTAGAGGCTCTCCTCAGTAACTATCTCCCTTTATCAGCTAGAAAGCATCCCTTTTGCCTATGCTATGAGCTGTGAAGCCAGAAGTTAAGAGGACACTGAATATTCACTGAAAATGTGTGATGCTGATGTTCTCACTGAGCCTCACTGGAACTGGTTTTCTTGAGGACAGAGTATACTGTCTCCAGTTTAATGTTCTTTCTGGAGGCTGATTGTTTCATTTTGTAAATATTTCACAAATTCAGGTTATATGGAGAGCCTGAGAATTCTGTTAAATGTTCTGCTTTGTTTTGACGTTGATTTATCAAACATAATCAAGTGTGAGTAAAAGATGAACCGAAAGTGTCTTGTGGTGAGGATAGTGCTTGATGAGGGACTATAACGTGAGTATATTGATGGTTTATATTGCTGAAGAGATAAGATTAGGACAGGTCTACCTTTACCAAAATAGTATAAGAGGATCTGGAGCTTTTACAAAAAGAAAACCAGTTGTTTTTTTTTTCTAAACTGTTACACAACTACATGTGAATGTTACTTAAGTTTAAATATAAATTTGGCCCAGGAAAGTTACTTCTAAGTCAAAAAAAGGAATGCTGTTTCCTTACTGGTAACTTGTGCCCACGGAGAGGACTTGAACTTAGAACTTTTGGAGCTCAGTCCAGCTTCTAGAATTGGGATTACGGGTAGAGCTGCAAGAAGTGCTCTTTTTCTGGAACTCCTAGCCTGGTAAGGACTGGGCAGCCCAGCGGGCTGAGATGGGATGGACTGCCTGGCTAGAAAGCGGGGAAACTGTTCTGAAGAAAGCCTTTCTTCAAAACCAGGCGTGCACATATTTTTTCTGAGTGCCCTCTCCAGTATTAATGGGCTGGGATGAAGGAATCTCCAGTTTTACACTCTGGCAGTTGATCTGAGAAGGAAATTGGAAAGAAGATTTAGAGTCCTAAGTTAGACATCCTTCCTTATGGGCTACTTCCTTTTGTTCCTTTCTTCAAGGTGATTGCCGCACTGATATAAGACAGTGCCTAAAGAGGTTTGCCTCATAATGACCAAGCACAGTTCAGATGATTGGAAAGCGGGAAATGAGACAATAATATATGTTGCATCAAGTAATTTGGTAGGAAAAAAATTCTTTTTTCAGAAATAGTATTTTTAACCTATTAAAGAGCAGGAAGGATTGCTCATCCAGTAATATCACACTGTTTTCACATCTCCAAAGATGTAAAATTGGTAAGCTTTATTTTCCTTCATTAGGAAATAATTTTTAAAGAGCATTTAAATTCTAAATCAATTTCAGCAATCATCTAAGTGTAATATCCTTCTTGTTTAGTTTTACCTGGTATAGTATACACTTTTACATCATGGCTTAACTTCCAACTTTATTTTCATATAGTTTTTTTTTTCTTTATGTTCTGATTACCTTTGTGACTTTTATCATTTGCTGGTAGTGTGAATTTAAGCAGATGTATAAAGAGCTGAATCAAAGCCTAAATTAAACATTAGAGCCAGAAAAAGGAACAAGATGAAGGAGTATGATGTAAAACATGTAACTGTTTTGGGGTAAAGCTATTAAGATTTTCGTCTAGTTTATATGCCTCAGAATTGCCCTTAGTAAAGCTGTAGATTTGGCTATTTCCAGAAGTCCCTTTTTTACTGTATCTGGTGTTTGTCACCATTTGCTTTGACTTTTACAAGCTGATACTAAACATATACATTAAGTTCCTGTCTAGGAAATAAGAGCAAACTATAGAATAGCACTACATACAAACATAGAAATGATGCAGATATTTGTGATGATCAGAAATTCCATGACAGCTAATTAACTGTTTTGCAAAGGAAACAAACTGTACAGTTTTAAATTTTCAGGACTTCCATTAGGTTTATTGTTTTGTTTGATTTGTTCTATGTGGGGTGGTTATTTATTGTTAGTGTTTTGGGAAGGCCTGCACTTGTTAGGTGGACATTCTGCCACTTGACTCATACCGCAGCCCGTTTTGCTTTAATTGATTTTTGCATAAGCCTTCTACCTATGCTCTGTGTAGCTAAGACCATAGACGTGCCTGTGTGTCTTGAGATGAGGTCTCATTAACATTTTCCCTAGCCTATTCTGAAACCACAGTCTTTCTGATCTCGGCCTCCTGGGTTACTGGCATGTGCCACTGTACGCAGCAGAGCTCACTGTTGTTAAAAGGCCAACCCTGTGACATTTTTTTTAAAGTATAAAATAGATAAAGATATACAAAGGAGGGAAGAAACAGTTCTTAAGTGTTAAAAAGAGAAGGCCAAAAACTTTAATATTAGAAGAGGCCACAGTAACTAGCCACATTTTCTTCTGGTAGTGAAATGGAAACAACACCAGCCATTATATATATGATTTGTTTATTTCCTCTGGGTCCAAAACTGAAACCAGGAGGTTAAGAAGAACTGGAGTAGTGTCCTTATCATACTTCAGGGTACATTTGCATTTGCTCTGCTTTGATTTCAAGGAACATCACACTGTGCTGTAGGTCTGTGCAACTCATAGGAACAAGCCAGATAATCAGAGTTCTGTTTTGTCTTACAAAATGCCTTAAAAACTTACTCTACCAAACAAGATGATTGGGAGGGGGAAATGAGAAGGGGTATCAATGTGAGAAGTAGTGTACCCCACTATCTGGCGAATGTAACTGTAACCCCTCTATACATTACCCCGACAATAAAAAACAAACAAAAATTTTAAAAAATTACCATCTGAATATTTTGAGCTCTGATACTTGGAGGTAAATCAGATGACATTTGTAACTAAGCTGTGATTTCTTTCTGTCAGGTTCTGAAGAAAGTCTCCAAATATATTCAAGAGCAGAATGAGAAGATATATGCTCCCCAAGGCCTCCTCCTGACAGACCCCATTGAGAGAGGACTTCGAGTTGTATCTTTTTAGTCCAGATCATAAAATCTAAATATTTATAAAAGGAAAATTTTGATGTCACTATTTGTCATTGCATAGGGAGAATTTAAGTCCAATCTCTTACATTTGCCTTAGGAAGTTTCTCCATGAATTACATACCATAAGCATCCTGTCACCAACCATTTTTCTAAAAGCATTTTTCTTTACCCTTTGCATTGTGCAGATCTCTGGATTGTTTGTATTCTGGTTACCATCTTTCTTGGTGGCAGTTCTGAGGGCATCTTGTAGTAATAATAAGGGTTGTCTGAGTAATGCATTTCAGCTGCAGAAACTGAACCTGAAGCCCTTCTGAAACATATAAACCTGTAATGTGGTGAGACGTGTCATCCAAATGAATCGCAGTCCCTGGGTTCATCTGACTAGATGAAATCAGTTCCAGCTGCCAGATGTATCATTTCATTACCTTTGACATGCTCTACATGATTTTAGAGGCAGTAAGCTTCGGAAATCACAGAGTGAATTCATAAATAAAATGGCAAAAAGCTAATTTAGTGAATAACTGAAGTAATGGGTAAATAAATTCTTTTTTAAACCAGGACCTTCCAGCTGATAATAATCTCAGCAAGTTTCATTGTATTTTTAGGGGTCACAAACCCTCTCCTAAGAGAAAGTTTTCATAAATTTCAGGGCATTTTTTTGAATCCCTGTATTTTCTTATTTCTATGGATTCTCAGTCAAGAAATAAAGCATCCTTCAGGATTTTTTTATTTTTCTGGTTGGTCGTGGGCCTGAATACTGTCCCTGAGCTCTTCAGCTCAAGGCTACTGCCCTGCCCCTGGAGCCACAGCGCCACTTGCAGTTTTCTGGTGGTTAATAGGCGATGAGTCTCATGAATGGGCCTGGAGTTTGGCCTAGTGGTTAAAGTGCTTGCCTAGCATGCATGAAGACCTGGGTTCGATTCCTCAGTACCACATATGTAGAAAAAAGCTGGAAGTAGGTAGAGTTCTAGCCTTGAGAAAGTCCAAGGACAGTGCTCAGGCCCTGAGCTCAAGCCCAGGACTGGGGGGGGGGGGGGGGGGAAGAGTCCCACGGACTTTAGTGCCCGGGCTGGCTTTGAACTGCAATCCTTGAGGAGCTAGAATTATGGGCATGAACGACCATGCCCTGTTTTCCTTGAAGATTTTTTAAGTCTTCAATGCTTGAGAAGGAACTATCTATGGAATATTACAAAATACTTGTTAATTTATTTTTTTAACAAAGACAAAACGTTTTGCCTAAATAGGGAAACATTCTGGTAATTCTAAAATAAGCAAGGCAGGTTTTTGCTGGTCTGGTGCAGTTCACTCCTTTATTTGGGCATTTTTGGATGGTAGTTTCTTAGCTTTGCATTTTTGAGATAGCTCAGGCTGTTCTTGAACTTAGGATCATCCTATCTCTACCCCTGGAATGCTGCGATTACAGGCATGCACTACCATACTTGTCTCTAGTCCCCTTTTCCCTTTAATGTAGTATCTTTTTACAGTGTATTTTCTTAACAGCCTTGCTGCTTAGATTGAAATTACCATTTATGAAGACAGAGGTTTGAGCAGTGGAAGATAAGCCATAGAATTAAAGGTAAATATAAAGTCACATGATTTATAAGCTGATTTCCCTGCATGGTAAATAAATTATTAAATCATGCATTATATTGGCTTAAACTAATCATTGTTACCTTGTTATTTAAATGTGTATCCAAATTCCATTCAGTAATAAGAAATAATCCTGATTTAAATTCTCTGTATTGTCTTCATACTGGCTTTGTTGCTTTCATTTTTTTTTTTTTATGGAGTAGTTTATTTGGTTTGGTTTGGTTTAATATTTCAAAACTCTTATAGATAAATGTTGAATTTCTTTATTAGAGAATTTATTAACGTTTTTACATCATATTTTAAATGACAAGTTTACCAAACAAGTGTTCAAGGAGGGAATCTATTTACAGTCACTGGGACTTAGTATTTAGAACTTAATCAAAATTAGGCTAAGGGTTTTGTATGTCATAGATACATATTAATTTATGAAATAAAACATTATGTGTATAGAGTCATAGGTTTTTATGTCTATAGTTATGTTTATGTTTCCATTACCATGTCCATAGCTTTGGGTATGCAGTTATTGAGTCCTCGCTCTTGTACTCTTTGGACTTAATAGCCACATATTTAGGATACCATGCGCCTTTTGTTCCTTAGGTCTTGACTTGTCTCACTCAAAAATGTTGAATTTTTTAAATAGTAAACATCTTTATTTTCTAATAATATACTCACCTTTTCGTTCTTCCTTTCCTTCTTTCTTTCTTTTTTCTTTTTTTTTTTTCTTTTTTGGCCAGTCCGGGGCTTGAGCTCAAGGCCTGAGCACTGTTCTTGGGCTTTCTCAAGGCTTAGAGCTGTACCACTTTAGCTACAGTGCCACTTCTGGCGTTTTCAAATGACATGTTTAACAAGTGTTCAAGAAGGGAATCTCTATATACAATCACTGGCACTTAGTTTTTAGAACATAATCAAAATGAGGCTAAGGGTTTGAATATCATAGATACATATTAATTTATTAAATAAAACCTATCTATAGAGTCATAGGTTTTTATGTCTATGTAGTTGTGTTTATATTTCCTATACCATGTCCATAGCATTGGGTATGCAAATTCATTTGTTATATTTAACTGGGTGTTATGGAAGAAAATATATGATAACTAGACAATAAATTTCCTTTGCTTAAAATATTAATTTTTTTACTGTTTGATTGAGTTTGAGTATTTTGTTTTTGATGATTTGTTTGTTGTTTTTCTTTTTGAGATACGTCTTGCTAAATAACCCAGGCTAGTTTCAGGCTTGCAGTCCTCTTACTTCAAACTGCCTAGAAGCTATAATTGTAGGAGTATGCCACCACTCCCAGCTCTAGAATGTAATGTTTATTTGTTTGTTTAATCAATCATGGGGCTTGAACTCAGACTGGGTGCTGTCCTTGAATTTCAAGCTCTACCATTTTGAGCCCACTGCCACTTCCAGCCTTCTGGTAGTTAATTAGAGATAAGTGTCTCACAGATTTTCTTGCACGGGCTGTCTTTGAACCTTGATCCTCAGATCTCAGCCTCCTGAATAGCTAGGTTTATAGGCATGAGCCACTGACACTCCACTGTAAATGTTTTTATATAGCCAGTGATGTCCTTTAACAAATAATAAATTACTTAATATTAATATCTGTAGGCAAAACTTGTTGGGGAACTATAGGTATATCTGCCCAGGCTTCTGATTCTTCCATTTCAGTTACGTGCTCGCATGTATTCTGTTTCTACAATCTAATTGACTTGGCTTATAGTTTGGTGGTGGTTGTTGTTGTTGTTGTTGTTTTTATGGGACTTGAACTCTGGCCCTGGTGCTGTCCCTAAGCTCTTGAGCTCAAGGCTACCAACCTACCCCTATAGCCACAATGTCACTTTCAATTTTCTGGTGGTTAATTGGAGATAAGAGTCTCATGGACTTTAGTGCCCTGGCTGTATTTGAGCCTCAATCCTCAGATCTTAGCCTCCTGAGTAGCTAGAATTACAGGCATGAGCCACTGCACCCGGCTATGGCTTATAGATTCTTATTGCTAAGTAGCACAAACTTGTGCATATTCCTCTCTGTGGCAACAAAGCTATTTTGAAGGTACCTGCTGTGTGCCAGGGAATGTATTAAGAACCCTGCAAAGTGTTTTCCTCACTTTACAAATACATTAAATAGCCGAAATGCTGGCCAACAGAGTAATGGGAATGCCACCCAAATGTGATGAACCATAAAGGAAGGAGGGCTGTTCCTCTGGTTGGTTGGTTGGTTGGTTGGTTGTGCCTAGAGCTTGTAGTCACAACCTGGGCATTGTCCCTGAGCTTTTTTGCTCAAGTTTGGCATTCTACCACTTGAGCCATAGCTCCACTTCAGGCTTTTTGGTGTTTAGTTGGAGATGAGTCTCACAGACTTTCCTGCCCTAGCTGTCTTTAAACCATGATCTCCACACCTCAGCCTCAGTAGCTACTGGTGCCAGGCTTTTTTAAAGACCTATTTTGAGCCTCATCCTTCCTCTCAGTGCTTGTAGCAGCTGGAGGGACATAGAGAAAGGAAAGAGTTTGTCTTGTGTGGGAGATGAATAGTCCCTTTTTTCAGTAGCTGTTTTGTCTGCTCCCATGTCATTTATTAAATCCTCAACATTCTAAACTACCATCTCTTAGATCTAAATGATGACATTATCTGCCATATTTTTGTTTAAAAAAAAATACTTGTTTTAACATGTAGGGTTACTTGTCCATATATTTTCTCACATATAATTTCTAAACGGATCTTTTTCAGATGAGCAACCAGAAACTATGTGGCTTTTGTTCTGTGCCATTGGCTGTTTGTTTTATCGGTTGCAGCTGCAGTGACTGGCACGCCTGTTTGTCATGACTCATTCCGCAGCAATTGCTGCTTAGTTAGGCTGGTTTCAGAGGTTTGGTGTTTTGAGCAGTTACACACCAGAAGCTAATCCATCAATGGTCAAACAACTGTGAAATTTTGAAATGGGAAAGATTTACATTAGGAACTTCTGGAGAGTTTCATGAATGCAAATATTTTTGTTCAGCTCAGTTTAGTTTTCAGTGTTGTATGTTTCCTGAGTTCCAGGATCCAGTGTGGGCTGAGATCTTGGAGAAGGTGGGATGACCATAACAATAACATTCGTTTCTACCAGTTGTCTTAAGTCTACAGGTGTCTGCAGATTGAAGTGTGTTCTGCAGGATTAGCAGTTTAACAAAATTATAAGCAAACTCTTGCGATGGCCTTTGCATTTTAAAAAGGCTTTAAGCGAAACCATTTCTTAAAGTATTTCCCTTCTAAATTTTTAATGTCTGGTCTCTGTAGCCATAGCTATATTATTAGATAGGCTGATAGTATTTCTTCTCAATATTATCTTTATTAAAAAAAGAAATTATCACAGTCATGAACAATAATAAAAATGTCATACTTGTTGGCCCTAGGTCCACTGTACTAAGTGATTAATCATCACAACTATGCCAGATATGTACTATTATCTTTTTTATGATTATATTTTATTTGTATCCCTTATATTCCAAATACTTAAATATATTTTTTAAATAGTGTGGAATTACTGAATTCTAAATTCATTTCATTGTGCTAACAGTGCAGCCTTTTCTTGTTGCTGCTTTTTTACTTTTTTTAATTAAAGAATTTATTAACATTGATTTTTATATCATATTTCAAATGACATGTTTAACAAGTGTTCAAGAAGGGAATCTCTATGTACAATCACTGGCACTTAGATTTTAGAACATAGTCAAAATAAGGCTAAGGGTTTGTATATCATATTTACATATTAATTTATGAGATAAAACATTATGTCTATAGTCATAGGTTTTTATGTCTATGTAGTTGTGTTTATATTTCCAGTACCATGTCCATTGCATTGGGTATGCAAATATTGAGTCCTCGCTCTTGTACTGTTTGGATCTAATAGCCACATATTAAGGATACCATGCGCCTTCTGTTCCTTTGGTCTTGACTTGTCTCACTCAACATGATTTGTTCTAGATTCATCCACTTCCCTGCAAATGCCATTATTGTCCTTTAAAAAAAAAAAAAAAGTTCAGAGAACTGAAGTTACTTGTCCAAAGTTAAACAACTAGCTGTCAAGGCAGTCTCCTCCTGGCTGGCACTGGCTCTGCTACACAACCTCTCCTGATGTGGTGGAGATTTCAGTGTACAGGACTTGATTTCTAGACTACTAAGCTATACGGCTTTGAACCCAAATCCCAGAATTTTCTTAGAGTTCTAGGGGTTATGGGAAAACAGCTCACATTCCCCACATAAGCTGTTATCATTTGTGCTGGGTCCACCCAGGAGAAATGGCCCTTTCCTTTGTTCTCTTTCCCTGCACCCAGAAGACCCTGCCAGCATCCGTAACCTAAGCAGTAGGCATGCCTGGGGCCAGGGGGCAGTTCCCCAAGACTCTGAAGTCATGTCATTTCCTGTCCTCTGAGATCACCCCCACCACTCCACCCTCCCCTGTCTTAACGTCTCTCCCACACTTCAGCTCTGTTGTTGCACAGGCCAGCAGTTTAGTTTCTCCCTCTTTCTAATAATCCCTCTTCACCTGAACCGCATGGAGTTTTCTCTCCCGGGATGGGGAAGTGACCTTGGAGCCTGTGTCACAGGAAGAGAACAAAGGGAAGGGGCCATTTCTCCATGTAACACTTGGACATAGTAAGGATGGTTTTGGAGGTCATTTAACATTCCTTTCTACAGTATTTCCTCTTTCCCTCTACTTACAGATCCCACCTCCAGCTGGAACCCTCATCTGTCCACGGGCCGATCACAGTGTCCCTACCTCCTCTCCAGAGCATCATTCCTTTGTATCTGCTGCCAGAGCCATGGTGCCATTACGCCAAGGACTAACTTTCTAAAATTCCACACCTGGAGTGACTTCTAGTCACTCGGCATCACTTTGTGTCTCCAAATTGTGTAGGACTCTGCAATCTTTTGATTAGCTTCTGAGAAAAGACAATGGAGCATTTCACTTTGTAAATTCATAGTCATTTAATAACGCATGCAGTTTGAGGGCCTGATGCAAAGTTCATTTCTTACCTGCTACTGGGTAAGAAATTGTCATTGGTTCTCTCCATTCCTTGAGCCAGTTTCCCTGGTAGCTTTAAACTTCAAGAAGTTGTATCTTAGCCAAAATTCAGATTGATAAAAAGCTTTTCTCCAGGTGAGGGGCGTATTATGTCTGTGGTTTTGCCAATGCATCTCCGAGATTTCAGCGAACTACCATTTCTGCCATAATTCAAATCTTAAGATTTATTTCTGCTGTTCAGTTTCCCAAGCTGAAGCTCAATGAAAAAAGAAAAAGTATAAGGTTGCTTGTTTTATTACAGCAATTATTGCTAATTAAATCAGTATTTAATGCAATGTTTATTCTTTTCTTTGGAGACATGGGTTGATTTACATTACCTTTGGATGTTGGGAAGATGTGGTATGTGTTGCTTGTTCATTTACACAAAGAAGTAAGCACAAGGAAGTGGATGCTCAACTGTCAAACACAAATGTCCCTTGCTCTGTTCCTGAGTGTGTAATACAGTGTAATAAATACTTAATTATAGTTTTGTTATAAATATAACTTATGAGAAAAAGTTTGATAGGAATAATACTGTATATTGCTAATTTTTAATCTGCTCACAAACTTTCTGATCCATATTCTCTTCATATACAGTATTCAGTACACAGAAACTTTAGGTTTGGTTCAAGTAAAGTGAGCTAAGTGACTTCCGTGTGAGACTCTCAAGTCTTCAGTCAAGATTTCTAGTTCTTTTTTCTGTACCTTCTTAGTATTGGAGTTTATGTCCTCCATTTTTTTCAAGATTTGAGAGCATTGTATTTGGGAAAAAGTTAAGGAATATATTAGAGAATGAAGCAGTTAAAAAGTTCCAACTTTCAGAGATATTGTAGGTGCTAATACTGGATTTAGTCTTACAAATTTAATTTCTGAGTCTGGTAGTTAATATATCCCATCTGTCCATGTAATATTTAATTGTATAAAATGCATTTGTTACTTTATAGCCTGTAATAGTGTGTCTGTCTGCCTTTTAAACCTGTTGCAATAACTTTAACTTTGCTGAAATATTAACACATTAGTAAAACTTTTCTTAAACAAATTGTCTCTGTGTAAATACTTGATGCAATAATAATATGGCATTGTATTTGGCAGGTACTGTAACCATTGGTACAATGTGCAATAGCATTTTTCTTTCTTCTTTATCCTTTTTTTTTCTTTTCTTTTTTTTTTTTTTGCCAGTCTTGGGGCTTGAACTTGGTGCCTGAGCATTGTTTTGGGGCATTATCAAGGCTTATGCTCAACCACTTGAGCCACACTACCATTCCTGGCTTTTTCTGTATATGTGATACCAAGGAGTCAAACCTAGGGCCTTGAGCACTCTTACCACTAGGCCATGCTCCCAGCCCTTTTTTTTTTGTTTTATGTTTCATGCCAGTTCTGGGGCTTGAACTTGGCCTAAGTGCTATTGCTTAGCTTTTTTGCTCAAGGCTTGTGCTCTACCACTTGAACCACCACACTGCTTCCACGGAGTAGGATTTTTAAACACCTTCCAGTTACATGCTTTAAAAACAGATAAGCGAGAAACTGGTGGTTCAAGCCTGTAATCCTAGCTACTCAGGAGGCGGAGATCTGAAGATCACAGTGCAGAATTCAAAGCCAGCCCAGCCATGAAAGTGTGAAACCCTTACCTCCAATTAACCACCAGAAAACTTAAGTGGCACTGTGGCTCAAGTAGTAGAGTGCTAGCCTTGAGCTGAAGAGCTCAGGGACAGCTCTTAGCCCTGAATTCAAACCCTAGGACCTACAAAAAAATTATAAATAAAATATTAAAACCATGTTTTCCTTTTTAGTAGCACTGAACTTAGAATTCATACTTATTAGGTAGGTGCTCCAACACCTGAGCCACACCCCCAGCCCTTCTTTGCTTTTGGTTTTTTTGTTGTTTTTCCTTTTTTGGTACAGATTCTAGGGCTTGAAGTCAAGAGACTGCTCTACTTCTGGCTATTTGGATGCTTAATTGCTAATACAAGTCTCATGGACTTTTCTGCCCAGGCTGACTTGGAACAACGATCTCGGCCTCTTGAGTACAGTGGCTTATGTACCCCATTTTGCTTTAAAAAAAATTATATATATATATATATATATATATACATACATATATGGTTTTGTTTTTGCAAAGCAGACCTCAGACCAGTCTTATACTTTGGGCCTCCTGTGTTAGTGGAAGTCACAGATAAGCTTCACCCTGACAGGTTTTTTGGTTAAGATAGGATCCCCTATCCTTTAGATAGATTTTATTTGGGCTGACTTGAAAATCTGGCTCCTTATCTCCACCTGTAAGAACTTGGACCCCCAAGTATGAGTTACTTCCCTACTGTTGTATTTTTTTCACAGTTATACAAAGAGATAGAATGCTTCATTAGGAAAATCATGATTATTGCTCCATCTAGCATCATTGGATGCTTTTAACATGAAGTAGATTTGTAGGGAATCACAATAGAGGATATTAGTATATTCTAACTTTTGTAAGCTTGTTTATATAGAAATTTCAACATCTGTTTCCTATCTAATAGCACAAATAGTCTTGTTTTAAATATAAAACTAAGACATGCAAGTGCTGGTGGCTCACACGTGCAATCCTAGCTACTCAGGAGACTAAGAGCTCAGGGTCACAGTTCAAAGCCAGCTCAGGCAGGAAAGTCCTTGAGACTCTTACCTAATTAATCACAGTAAAAGCCAGAAATTGAGGTGTGGCTCAAGTGGTTGAGTGCTTTTCTTGGGTGGAAAAATTCAGGGATTGCACTCAGTTCAAGCCCTGGGACTGTAAAAAAGATTTTGAAAAAGTCTTGATAGGACTAATACTGAATATACTAATCAGAAATGTATAGAGGACAGCAAATATCGAATTCACATCTCTCTTGTTCTCAATTGTGTAGAGGACTCACACATAAGCTCTAGGTACTCAGGTTAACTACTAGGATACATCAGAAGTACAGCAGTACTTGTAGTTTGCTTCCCTATCAGCTGGCAACACAGCAGGAATAAAGGTTATGGCTCTTATGGCATTTGAAGTACCTATTTTCTGTAAGTACAGATGTAAAGTTTTGCAAAGACACACTTAAACCAGGTTCCACGGAAACTTTTAAAATATTTAAACCTCCATTTTACTTCAACCCAGAGCCTGGGCACTGTCTCTGAGCTTTTCTCCTCAAGGCTAGCTAGCACTCTACCTACCACTTTGAGCCACAGCACCACTTACAGTCTTCTGGTTGTTAAGAGATAAAAGTCTCAAGAACTTTCTTGCCTGGCTGGCTTTAAACCTTGAGCCTCTGGAGACATCTCTGGCTCCTGAGTAACTAGGATTGAGCCATCAGCACCTGGCTGCAAAAATACCTTTTTTTTTTTTTTTTTTGGTGGGTCATGGGCCTTGAACCCTGCTTGGGAGTTGTCCCTGAGCTCTTCAGCTCAAGGCTACCCCCCTACCCTTGAGCCAAGGCCCACTTCCTGTTTTCTAGAGGTTCACTGGAGATAAGAATCTCAGGTTCTTTTGTGCCAGGGCTGGCTTTGAATCTTGATCCTCAGATCTCAGCCTCCTGACTAGCTAGGATTACAGGCATAAACCACCACTCATGTCTCCAAAAGTACTATGGTAAGTCGGACATTACCAAAGACTAGCGTCAGTTGTCAAGTTAATTTAGATTTTATACTACCAGGGTCTTCTGGGGTTGGGATTTTCTGTTGGTTTGGTTTGGTTTGGTTTTTTTGCCAGTCCTGGGCTTGAGCTCAGGGCCCAAGCACTGTCCTTTGGCTTTCTCAAAGCTAGAACTCTACCACTTGAGCCTCAGCACCACTTCCAGCTTTTTCTATGTATGTGGTACCAAGGAATAGAATCTGGGTCTTCATGCATGCTAGGCAAGCACTCTACCACTAGGTCAAACTCCCGGCCCAGGGATTTTGTTTTTAATTTAACGGATTGTCACTATATATTGTCCAGGTTGGCTCTGAACACTGGAGTTCAAGCCCCAGTACTGGCAAAAAAAAAAAGAAAAAAGAAAGTTTATTATATTTTTCAGCTAAGGAAATCGTATACAGATAAATTTGAGAAATATGATTTCAGAGTTATCTCACAGGGGAAAAAATGATTATTTCAATACTTTTTCATCTAAAGGAGAGTGATTTTCAGTGAATAAACTGACATGAAGTTCTCAAAATGTCTCCATGTCTGATCATTTCACACAAAGAATGGCAAGATGTTAAGTTCAAAGACAACACAGCTGAGAGTACACCCTTGCCTGGAAGCTACAGGGTCCTGTACATACACACACACAAATAAGACTTGATACAGGGCATTTTTCTTTTTTAGCAAGACTACTCTTTAAGCATTTATTTCTAATTGTCATTAGCTTTATTTATAGATATTGTGTAAAAATAGAAGAGAGTAGAAGGAAAGGGCAGGGAAGGGAAGGGGAGAGGGCTAAGCTGTAAATATTTCAAAGTAAGTAGCTTGGCCTGGTTTTATTTTGACCTAAGGGTAATTCTCCAGGGTAAATTGTATGTCTGAAGCCCTGCTCAGGACTTAGACATATGAGCTTTCTATCAACCATGAACTTCTTTATAAAAAGGTCATTTCTCTGCTTGACTCATCTAGAAAATCATTAGAAAAGTCATTTTATTCAATCTGCTAAATGCTATGCTGGCTAGTGTTTCAGAAGATGGATTTCCTTTTTTAAAAAATTCATGATAATTTCATATACTACAGTGAGCAAATGGCTAGAGGAACTAGAATCTGAGAAGGAAAATTTGTAATATGAGGTGCCCAGGTTCTGTAATATCCCAGCCATTTTGGGGGGCCCTGGACTCCTAACAATGGAATCACTAGAACTCAGTAAACTGAGCTATGAGTCATTTTAGTAGCAGCTAATCTCCACCTCTGGGCTGATAGAGAGTAGCCCTGACCTTCACTAGCCTTTAAAGGTAACACCACACTCAGGAGGTAGTCACCATATGATGTCACCTTATGATGCCCACAGTCAATAACCACAAGGATGAAACCACACGCAGGTGGTCAAGCAGGTTATGCATTTTTACAAAAACAAAAACGGCAGCTAAGCCTACCAGGTTATTACAGTTCCTTCCATGTTTGTAAAGACCCAAGCTTGACCCTGGCCTCCTGAGTTTCCCAGCAACTCAGCCATACAAGTAAGTATTGGGCTTCCTCACTGGTCAGAAAAGTACCAATTTATACTTTCTTTAGGAGGCTAAACCACACATT
Organism: Megascapheus bottae; assembly: GCF_031878675.1. Lineage (NCBI taxonomy): Eukaryota > Metazoa > Chordata > Mammalia > Rodentia > Geomyidae > Megascapheus > Megascapheus bottae. Next base: position 1,705,293 of record NC_143528.1, on the reverse strand, counting down.
CTTATTGGTGCACATATTTCTTTGTGTGTATGTGTGTCTTTGTGTGCCAATACTGGGTTTGAATTCAGGACCTCCCCCCCCATAATGGTTGGAATATTACAAACTCAGGGCCTGGGCATTGTCTCTGATCTTTTGGGCTCAAGGTTCTGCCATTTGAGCTCCAGCTCCAGCTTTTTTTTTGGGGGGGGGAAGGGTAATTTAGTGTAGATAAGAATCTCAAGGACTTTCCTGCCCAAACTGGCTTTGAACCATGATCTCAGATCTCAGCCTCCTGAGTAGTCAAAATTACATGCATAAGCCACTCATGCCTGGCCACTTCAAGGGTTTTTTTTTTTGTTTTTTTTTTTTGGTGGTTAATTAATAAGACCCTCCCTAAAAGTGAGTGTGTGTGTGTGTGTGTGTGTGTGTGTGTGTGTGTGTGTGTGTGTGTGTTACCGGGCTGGAAACTCGGGGCTTTGCACATGCTAGGCTAGTATTCTACCACTTGAGCTTTGTGTACTTGTTTTTTTTTAATATATAATTTTTGTTATTTTTCCAATAAGGTCTTTTTCCCCAGACTGATCTGGAATGCAATCCTTATTTATCCTTCTCATATAGCTGAAGTGACAGGAACTCGCCACCACATTCAGCTGTTTTCTTAACTGGTTGGAAAAAAATTCTCAACCAAACATTTTGTCCAGGCTGGCCTCAAACCGAAGTATCGAGGACAACAGATGGAGCCACTGCACCTGATTTATTATTGAAATCATCATCCAAATTAAAATGCAATTAAATGACATTCCATTTGATGGCTATATTATCATATCAAAAAACTTAACATTGAATACACATCAACTGGGCATCCCTGATTTTCTTCTCGTCTATACATGCATACAGACATATGTAGCGATATGGAATGCCACTGTCGTTAACATTTTCAGTATCAACAAGATAAGTAAAGTCTTCTCCTGACTTCCTGAACTTGCAGTGCCCTCTGGCCAGTTTCACCAAAAATATGTGCCACTTTTCCCCAGATAGCACTTCTCTTCCTGTCTTGCTTTTTTCTTTGGTATGTCTTCAAATATTTCTTTATATAGTACAAATATTCCTCTGCAAATTCATTTTATCTGGTAACAATGAGTTCACAACATTGGCTAGGATCCAAGACCTTAGAAAAGAAAGAGAACAAATCTGGGACTGTGGCTCAGGAGCTAGAGCACCTACCTGGCTGGTACATGGCCCTGAGTTCAAACTCCCAACACTGGAAAAAAAATGCTAAGAGTAAATAAGTCCCCCAAGCTTGTTGGTTTATTCCTCATCCTTCAGGCAAACACTATTCTCAGTTCACCAGAAGCGCAGGTGACTTGAGGTCCCACCTCCACGAAGAAACAGGTAAACAACATTTATTTTGCTCTGTAATAGCTGGGTGAAGTGAAAGTAGGAAATCTAGAACCATCTGAAGTCTTGTTCAATCCAGCCATCTGAGGGTCTCTCCACATGGGATCTTGAGCATAGCAGCTACAGGGTAAGCTGACTTCTTACCCACCAGCTCACACCTTCCAAAGATCCACAGCCAGGTGGAACCTGCATTGCCTTTTATCAAAGCCTGGAAATAGTACGTTAGCCAGATTCTCCCAGTCAAAGCTATTGCAAAGGTCTTCCCACCAACTTATAAAGGTGAGAATGTTAGGGGTAAGTAGAAAAGCCGACATTTAGGAAACTGCAGCCTGTATAACGAATGGATGGCAGAATAAACTAATAAACCAAAAACTGACAATGAAATGGGAATACAGTGCTACATAAGAATAAGGAAGAGAGAAAATAAGGGTAGGACAAACACTAGGGTCCAGGTGGTTTAATTGCTTTCAACTTTCTGGTAACAAGAACAGGACCAAGAATGTGGTTGCCTAGCATGGGCAAGATTTGGGGTCCCATCACCTGCACCAAAAGGAAATAATCAAAAAGACAACACATAGACTTCATTCACTGATGGCAAAATATCAATGGTGCATGGCAAGAAGGGCACATAGAACAAGATCTGTATCACAGCAGGCATGTTTGGGGGGGGGGGAAACCTTCCACAACCAAAAAATAGCTGCAAAATAAAATTATTGAAAAGGACCTTTATAATGCCATCTATGAGGCCAGGAATATGGCCTAGTGGTAGAGTGCTTGCCTAGCCTGCACACAAAGAGAAAAAGCTGGAAGTGGCAGTGCCCAGGCCCTGAGTTCAAACCCTAGGACTGGCAAATACATACAATGCCGTCTATTTAGCTGGTCTCGGGCGATTCATGCCTGTAAACCTAGGTACTCAGGAGATTTGAGGAGTGCAATTCAAAGCCAACACAAGCAGGAAAACTCGTGACACTCTTTTCTCCAATAAAATACCAAAAAGCCAGATGTGGAGCTGCTCAGGAACAGCACGCAGGCACTGAGTTCAAGCCCCAGGTTTGGCATGCATGCATGCATGCACGTGCACACAGCCATCTATCCGTAATCCACAGGACACATTCTGAAAGACACAGTACAATTGTCCCTGTCGTTCGGAAATCCTTTCCAAATGTATGGCTCCTTCTACGGCCCTGCTACGTCAATTGCCCATTCTCTCACCAGACGTACTCACTTTCTACCCAGTGCTGCAGATCAACCTAGGACCTCACTTAGGATAGGTTAGCTCTCTACCAGGGAGCTGTATGCATCTGGGAGCATCACACAGATCACAAAACTTCTTAGTCTAGTATGCTCGGCCCTCGGCCGGGTGGCGAGCGCCTCCTCCTGGCCTCCGGAACGCTGTCAGCCTAGAAGGCATAATAACCACCGCCGGCCTCCCCAAGCTGTTTTCCGGGAGACACTGCGCAGGCGCTAGGCAGCGACGCGAGTCCCCGCCCCCTGTGGGCGGAGTCAGAAAGCGGCCACGTGCTCTCTCCCAGAGCCATGATTGGTTAGCGCCGCTGGAACTCGGTGACGTCGCGCCGGAGCGCAAAGTTTGTGCCGGAGCGCGGGAGCTGGATCGAGCACCTAACCAGGTACGGCCCGCGGCGGGGCTTGAACTCGCTCTCCTGCCGCGCTTCCGCTTCCTGGCGCGGTTTGAGAGCCGCCTGGCTTGTTGCTCCTCTGGGGAGCCTGTGCGTCCGGGGTCCGGTGCTGACCGTCCCTCTGGGCGTGCGCGCTGGGGGAGGGGACGCACCTGGGTCGGTGGCGCCGTAGGAGGAGGGGAGGCGGGCGGGGGGTGAGGAAGTGGGGTCCGGGCGCTCGCGCCCCTCCCTGCGCGTCCTGCCTCTGGGCCTGGAGGCCGCGCCCCGGGGCGGTGGGCGCTGGGCTTACCCTGGGTGCAGGCCCGGCTTCTGTAAGCCTGCAGTGAGGTTAGCGCTGCTTCCAGCTCGGGGGGGGGGGGGGGGGCACACGGGTCTTGGCGCCCCAGTACTGCGGCCGCCGCTAGGTGCCTGAACAGTCCTTGAGGCTAACAACAGGAAAGACAAGCAAAGGAACTATTATTTTTACTTGTTTTTTTTTTTTATTGTGCTGGTCCTGGGGCGCGAACTTGGGGCCTGGGCGTGGTTCCTGAACTTTTGTGCTCCACGCTTGCGCTCTGCCACTCGAGCCACACCTCCACCTCCAACTTTTTGATGATTAATTGCAGCTAAGAATCTCTCACTGCCCGTGCTGGCTTCGAACTGTGATGCTCAGCTCTCAGACTCGAGTAGGATTACAGGTGATGAGCCACTGGGGCCCAAATTTAAAACTCTTCATCTCCAGTCTGGAAGTGGGGCTGTGGCTCAAGTAGAGCACCAGGGACAGGGCCAAGGTCCTGAGTTCAAGCCCCAGTATCAGCACACACAAGAAAACTTAAAATATGCTCCATAAGGTCTCTAGCCAGAGGCCCCTATACACAGGGACTTTTTCTCTTCCCCAGATACCTAGTCTCACCTGCTACTGAATGAATGGAAAACACCTTGCAAGGTAATGCCTCTTATGCTCTCAGTAGGTTCCTGGTTTCAGAGAAGATGACAGAGGAACTGGATTCCATAGGGCAAGACTCAGATGGAGGCAGTGAAGAGGTGGTCCTAACTCCTGCAGAGCTCATTGAAAGGCTGGAGCAGGTAAGCATCTCAAATGGAATCCCTTTGCTTTATTTCTGACCTTCAAATTTTCTCCAGGAGTGTGAGTGTCAGGGACGGGAAAGTGAAGGAATGGATTTCAAGAAAACAGGTACTGGATTGTAATTACCTTCTACCCCAAAATAGGAAGTGAGGGACATATATCTGTTATGTCAAAATCTTTAAAGGGACAGCTTTGGATTACAGGTGTGAGCCACCAGTACCTGGCTAAAAATCCTCCTAAGTTTAGCAGAAATCTTAATCTGTCTTTATGTAAGAAGAAAGTTCAAAATTCTCCTTCCTAGAGGAATGCACAAGTGTTTATGTGCAACCCATGTTGAACTGTGGCTATTACTTCAGGGGGTTCATCTCCCAGAAGAGTTCATCTCCACCGGGAGAATGGCCAGTGGCCATATGAAAAAGACACTCAGTCCTTTTAGTAATCATCAACATGACTATTAACATCACAATAAGCCAGGCACCAGAGGCTTATACTTGTAATCCTCACTACTCTGGAGGCTGAGATCTGAGGATCTCAGAGCCAGTCTGGTCACTAAAGACCATGAGACTCTTATCTCCATTTAACCACTAGAAAACCAGAAGTGGTACTATGGCTCAAGGATTAGGGTGGTAGCCTTGAGCTGAAGAGCTCAGGGACAGTGCTCAGGCCCAGCGGTAGGGTGGTAGGCTTGAGCCGAAGAGCTCGGGGAGAGTGCCCAGGCCCAGAGTTCAAGCCCCATGACCAACAAAAAGAAAAAGATATTGAAGCCTATATACCAAGTGGGAAGAAAGCAGAATACTTGCCTGTGTGCGTGAAACCCTGGGTTTTATCCCTATGCATTGCAAACGTAGAATAAAAGGAAAGTGGTAAAATATAAATTGCAGAAGAAATCATTTGTGTAAAAATCACAGGAGAGGGACACAAATCCACTCATAATAATGAACAGACTGTCATAAGAATTGTAATCATGGGGCTGGGAACGTAGCCTAGTGGTAGAGTGCTTGCCTAGCATGCGTAAAGCCCTGGGTTTGATTCCTCCGTACCGCGTACACAGATAAAGCCACAAGTGGCAGAGCACTGGCCTTGAACAAAGCATGTCCAAGGACAGTGCCCTTGGAGTTCAAGCCCCATGACCAGCAAAAGACAAACACCATGTATTTAAACACATTTCTCAAATAACAAATTTTGAATACTTTCAAAGTTTTACAGTCATAGATGAAATTCCTAATCTGTCTGTCTGTCTGTCTGTCTGTCTGTCTCTCTCTCTCTCTCTCTCTCTCTCTCTCTCTCTCTCTCTCTCTCTCTCTCTTTCCCTATCTCTCCCCCTCCCTCCCTCCTGATGATTACCTCTGACATGTAACAACTTTTCAGAGAATAGTCTCTGCTTTGGAAAATTTCTCCAGAAAGTATGATTGATCTCCTTTTATTCTTGTACAGGTTGTGTTTCTGGTTAATTTATATAGTTACAGGGCTTGACAAGGAAGCAGATAGCTCTGTTAGCTCTGTACTAGAATGCTTGCCTTATATGCAAGGCCCTGGATTCAGTCCTCAAAACAGTTAATATATATATATATATATATATATATATATATATATACACACACACACACACACACACACACATACACATAGCTAGGCACTGATTGCTCATGTCTGTAATCTTAGCTACTCAAACCGAGATCTGAGGATGGTAGTTCTCAGCTAGCTGGACAGGAAAGCCAGCAAGACTCTTACCTCCAATTAATGATCAAAAAGCCGAAGTTGAAGTTGTGGCTCAAATGGTGGAGCACCAGTGTTAAGCAAAAAAGCTAAGGAACAGCACCCAGGTTTTGAGTTCAAGCTCTAGCACCAGCAAACACACACACACTGGCATACAATCAGTCATACAGATTTCAGTACTATTACAGTCGCTTATGTTCTTGGATGAATTTTTATGATTGTAGCAGTACCCAGTATTCAGTGTATCATGATGATGGTAATTGAGGAAACAGGAACTCAAGCACATCAGAAAAAAATAGGTTGAGCCTGATTGGCATATAATACTGAGCTAAGCTAAAATCCAGTTTCCTGTAATTGAAAGATAAGTATAGCTTTCCTTAGTCACTTTGGATATTTTAGTTCTGTGAGGCTGAATAATCTGCAAAGTGTACAGAGCAGCTGGGTCTGAGTCATAAATTAGAACTTGTTCTCCAAAACATTCACCTCTGTTGGTGATTCTTTATACTTTGGGACTGTTTAGTGGGTTTCTCAGCCTGTGTTTAGAAACATCAATAAGGTAAGGATATTTCTCAGATATTATGATGAGTGAAAAAAAATTATAAATTGAGCATCAGGAATAAAGAATGTTTAGATTCAGTGGTACTTTCTCTAAATGTGGAAGGTGACATTGCCCCCTGGTGGGAAGCAGCTGTCAAGGAAGTAAAAACGTGTTTTTTGTTAATACTACTTGGACACCAGGTGGCGTTCCTCAACCAAATAACTGAGGTAAATGGCACATTTTAAAACATTGGTTCAATGAAAGTTATGAATACAGAAGCAGTCGAGAAGACCTCATTACACGTTATTTCCAACCAGTAGGAAAAGTTTTCTTTGCCTGAGGTATCTGAGTTTTCATGGGCTGTGAATTGTTGTAATATTTGTTTTTCTCAATATTATTCATTAGGCCTGGATGAATGAAAAATTTGCTCCTGAATTGCTGGAAAGCAAGTGTGAAATTGTAGAATGTGTCATAGAACAGCTGGATCACATGGTAAGAGTTGCTTCTCTTGTTACTAAGGAAGAGACCGTTAAAGGCATTGTGACCTGACATCAAGATTGTTTTATTTGGATCAGCCCAATACTTTCTGAAAAAATTAAAATAAATGAAATCTGTTATCTGCATTTACAAAGCAACTTGGACTTAGTAAATACCTAGATGTCTAAAGTCTAAAGATAGGGCCACGCTTCCACATGACAAGCAGTTGACCTGAGCAGGCACCCCTTTCAGTTTGCTGGGCAGTTCCCTGTAACCCATGGCAACTCATCTTCTCATATCCCTTACCCACCTATTCTAAATCAGTGTTTAATTCAGCTTTTTAGAGCTCCTACACATAATATACCCTGTCTGTACCATATTATCTCCTTTACAACTAGGTTGGAATCCTGGGCCTTTATGCCTGATTATACTCAGATTCTGTTCAAAGAGTCATTTTCTAAAAGTAAATAATAATTTTTACACTGAGATTATAATCATTTTGTACAAGTAAAAAATATGTGTTTTAGGAGGCAAAGGCTAGGAGGATTGTGAGAACAAGGCTTCAAAGACCTTGTCTCAAAAACAAACAAAAAACAAGAAAAAAAAAAATGAAGAGGAGGGCTGGGACTTTGGTTGAGTGATAGAGCGCTTGCCTAGCATGCACAATTCTTCAGTACCACCTACATAGAAAAAGCTGGAAGTGGTGCTGTGGCTCAAGTGGTAGAGCTCTAGCCTTGAGAAAGTCCACGGACAGTGCTCAGGCCCTGAGTTCAAGCCTCAGGACTGGCAAAAAGAAAAAAAAAATTGAAGATGAGAATATGTGTAACTTTTTGTTTTGCTTGAAATGTCATTTTGGTCCTCAACTTTGCCAATGCTAATGGCTCTTAGTCTTTGAATCTCATCTCCCCCCCCCCCCGGTAAACTTCAGTTTCTCTTTTAATAGGAAGAAAATCTCAAAAGAGCCAAAAAGGGAGATCTGAAGGTCAGTATACATCGAATGGAGATGGAGAGGATCCGCTATGTCCTTAGCAGCTACTTGCGGTGTCGACTCATGAAGGTTTGACATACATGTTAAGACAATGAAGGTTGTAACTGGCTTAAAGGAGGAGGCACAGTGATGTTCATTGAAGCATTATTTACCATAGCGAAGATGTGGAACTAACCCAGATGCCCCTCATTACATGATTGGATCAAGCTGTATTTATACACAATGGAATTCTATGCTATTGTCAGAAAGAATGACATTGCCCCCATTTGTAAGGAAATGGAAAGACTTGGTAAAAATCATAGTAAGTGAAGTAAGCCAGTCTCAAAGGAACCTAGGCTCCATGGTTTCCCTCATTTGTAATAATTAGTACACATCTAGGATTCTACTAGCAGAGAGAATCACAATAGCTCAAAAGCTATCTGCAAATGGCCATATAGGATGAGACTAATGAACTTTAGGTTATGGAAAACAAGAGGTTTACCTCTGTGATTGTTGTTCTGAATGTGCTATGTGAAGTTATTTTCTCTTTTCCACTTAAGGTTAATCTCATGTGGTTACTGTATCTGACTTGGTTACTGGTATTCTGTATATACACTTATTTGTTTATTTGAAATAGGGAAGGGAAGGTGGGAGACAAAGAGGGATAAAAACATGAGAAAGGGTATCAAGGTTCAAGAAGTAATGCACCCACTACCTGATGAATGTAACTGTAACCCCTCTATACATTGTCCCGACAATAAAATACAATAAAAAATAATAATCTTGAGCCGGGTGTGGTGGCTCATGTCTGTAATCCTAGCTACTCAAGAGGCTGTGATCTGAGGATTGCAGTTCAAAGCCAGCCTAGACACTAAAGAATGTGAGACTCTATATCTCCAATTAACCACTAGAAAATGGCTCAAGCGGTAGGGCTGTAGCCTTGAGCTAAAGAGCTCAGGGATAGCGCCCAGGCCTAGAGTTCAAGTCCCAAAACACACAAAATAATTTTGTACCTGGGCACCAGTGGCTGACTCCTGTAATTCTAGATACTCAGGAGGCTGGGATCTGAGGATAATGGTTCAAAGCTAGTCTGGGCAGCAAAGCTCATAAGATGTATCTCCAATTAACCACTAGAAAACCAGAAGTGGAGCTGTAACTCAAGTGGTAGAGCTCTAGCTTTGAGCAAAGAAAGCACAGGGACAGTTCCCAGGGCCTACATTCAAGCCCCAGGACCAGTACAAAAGAAAAAAAATTGTGCCAGACACCAGTGGCTCCTATAATCCTTCTCAGAAAGCTGAGATCTTGAGGTTGAGGTTCAGAGTCATCCCTGCCAGACAGATCCACAAGTTTTATCTCTAATTAACAGCAAAAAGCCACACCTGGCCACATAGCTCAAGTGGTAAAGTTTAAGCCCCAATGTCAGCACAGAAAAAAAAAAATTAATAGTGTTTATTGTTACTATAAAGGTGATATACAGAGGGGTTACAGTTACGTAAGTCAGGCACAGAATACATATCTTTTTGGTCAGTGTCACCCCCCTTCCTCCCTCTCCCACTTCAGAAAAAAAATTACTTTTCATCTGTCAGATCTACTATATCTTGACATTCTAGTAGGACTCTGTGGCCATCTTAACTTATAAGCATATTATTGGGTTATATCACTGGGCTCTAGGGCCTGATCTTACTATCACCTGATATTTTACTCATCTCTTAACACTTCATGCATATGAGTCATAAAATGGGATTCATCGATAGTATTGAGCCAGTATTTCACCAGAGACTCCACTGCACATTAGGAACTACTCATTGAGCCAACCACTTAGGAACTTTCCAATTTATACTTTCACTTAGCTCCGTGTTTACAGTTTGTCCACTAGAGTATCAAAAAAAAATTATTCGATTTAAAGTCAAAATGAAAATGTATACAAGAAAAGAAAAAGATGTACAGTATGCTTCCCCATCTCCAACTACCAGAACAAGCCACTTACCTTTCTTATCTGCTTCCCTTTGATCTGGCAGATCCTCTTTGTGTTGATTGTGTCAACTTTTTTTCCCTTTTCACAGTGTATCTTTTGAAGTCATCTTATTCTGTTATAGTTTGGCTTATTAACTTGAAGACGAATACTCCAAATTTGAACATACACTTCCTTCTTTCTAGTTTTGAACCTCAGGGAATTTGCCTATGCCAATCTTTTACTCCTCTTTTGATTTTAGTAATCTTTCAATAATATGAAACTATACATATCTCTATATGTATATATATGTAATACACACACACATTGGGGTTTTGTACTCCAGACCTTATGCTTGTTAAGCAAGTGTTATCTCAAACTATATTTTCAGTTCTTTTGTCTTCAGTTATTTTATGCATGTAATATGGTAATCCCTGAACTTATTTTTATTACCTTTTTAAGTAGTTGCACATAGGAATTGCTCTTCAACAAAATGGTTTGTGAGTCTAGTACATCTTGATCAGTGCCCCCCTTTCAACATTCTTCTCCATCCCTCCCAACCCAGCCCTTCCCTCACTTTTCTTTTGTAGGATAAACATTGAATTTCGTCCACCCCTCCTCCCCTCAACACTACCCTACTCCTTTCAAGTACCGGTTTCCTGTTTATTTTGTCAAACTATGATTTTTGCCTTTCTCAGGAATTACACTGTTTGAATGCTCCCCTGAATCTACTGTATTTCAGTTCTCAAAAAAACAGAATATAGAACTACCCTTTGATCTAGCAGTTCCACTCTTGGGCATGTATCCAAAGGATTACAACCTAGGATACAGTAAAGCTTTCAGTACAACCATGTTCATAACAGCACTATGCACCATAGCCAAGGTATGGAATCGGCCAGATGCCCCAAGTGGAGCAATCAAGAAAATGTATATATACATAATGAAATTTATTCATCTGTGAGAAAGAATGTGCATCATTTGCAAAGAAATGTAAGGACCTGGAAAAAAATTACATTAAGTGAAGTTAGGTGGAAGCTAGAATTTATAAGTATATAATTAAATACTGTGGATGTTATGCAAATGTATATAAATGCTTTAATTACTTTTTAGATAGGATCTTGTACTTTTTGCCTAGGCTAGGCTCAAACTCTCCAAGCTCAATCCCCCCCCCCCCCCCCGCCAAGTAGTTGAGATTACAGGTTAGAGCAGGCCTTACTTGAAAATAGCAATTTGCATATGACAAGAAGGGTTTCATAAAGATAAGTTTCATATAAATGTTTATTTATCTGGGACATAATTTTATAACAAATGTATTCTAGTTCCTACTCATCACAGAAACCATACCTTTTTATAAAAGCTTTCATTGTTTTCTCTTGACTGAGTTGTTTGTTAAGTCCTTAGCATTTTCTTTCAAGTCTCATTGCTGGCCTCATTCTTCTAATTAAATGTTATTGTATCTGCTTGGCTATTCTGTACATATTTTTCCAGTTTCTGAAGGAATTTCAGTTCATAGAACACCTTGTACAATTATATACAAGGTTAAATATAGTCCCTTCAATAACATTTATAGTTATATCTTTAGGGCCTTCGTTTGTTTGTTTGGTTTTGTTTTTGTCAGGGGACTTGCAACTCAGGGTCTGGGAACTTCCCCTGAGCTTTTCCACTCAAGGTTAGCACTGTACCACTTTGAGCCACAGTACCACTTCTGGCTTTCTGGTGGTTAATTGGAAATAAGAATCACTTGGACTTTCCTGCCTGGGCTGGCTTCAAACTCCGATCCTCAGATCTCAGCCTCCTGAGTAGCTAGGATTACAGGCATGAACCACTGGTGCATGGCTATACTTTTAGGTTTTATTTAATGAAAGCTTTCTATCCATTTTGAACTGTTTTCCTTTTCAGAGTCTTTGTTATTTATCTAAGTTCTGGGAAACCTCTTTTGTTATCCTGAACATAGGTCTTATTATTACCAAGAATTTTAACCATAAACATGAGGACTTGCCATTTTGTCAAGTTGTCCCTGTTTTGTGTCTCTGGTGCTGCTGTGAATGAAACCTGTGGTCTTATTCATGCTAGGCAAGTGCTCCCCTATTGAGCCATTCGCAGCTCCTCCTTGTCCGTGTTTATATTAACCTCAGCCTTTTAGAAAAAGCAACTATGTGTTTGGTACTTGAATCCTGATAGATGTTTTCATGATATTTATTTGTCCTCTCAGATAGAGAAGTTTTTCCCCCACATCCTAGAGAAGGAGAAGATGCGCCTTGAAGGGGAGCCTTCCAGCCTTTCTCCAGAGGAGTTTGCCTTTGCCAAAGAGTAAGTGAAGCAGGAAGCGTTGAAGTGCCTGTCATTGGCTTACAAGCATGTGTTTGCTGGCTATGTCCACAAAGCCCGTTGGAGAACCTCATTGGTGGCCTGTGCACCAAATAGCTCTGAGGTGCCACTATTTGAACTTCATGTTTTAGGTACATGGCTCACACGGAGAATTACCTTAAAAACGTCGCCTTGAAACATATGCCTCCCAACTTACAGAAGGTGGACCTCTTGAGGGCAGGTAAGCAGAGCCTTCTCCAGCCTGAGAATAGGAGCCTCATCCTCACTCTTTAATATGGAAAAACAAGTGTGTATATGAGCAGCAAAGAAGCATTTTGCTTCAAAACAAATAACCAAAAGCAAGTGCAAAGGGCACTGTTTAGCATTACTTTTGTGTTCATTAGGTTAGGCTAAACCCTAATATCTGCCACAACAAATGCAAATCCAGTCATATATTTAGCTGTGCATCCCTTCAGCAGCAGCTCCTGGGTGTCCACAAGGCCCTGGCTCCTCAGCCACTGCAGATGCAGAGAGCAGATGAGCATCCATTGGCTGATTCCAAAATGTGCAAGGACTAGCTAGTTAGAAGAAAGATTTCAATAGGATGCTCGTGAATCATCAATCAGAGCCAGGCGCCACTGGCTCACACCTGTAATTCTAGCTACTCAAACTGTGAGGATCACAGTTTGAAGCCAGCATAGGCAGGAAAGTCTGTGAGATTCTCATCTCCAGTTAACTACCAAAAGTTGGAAATGGTGCTGTGGCTCAAAGTAGTAAGGGACTAGCCTTGAGCACAAAAAGCTCAAGTGCCCAAGCCCAAAGTTTAAGTCCAAGATTGGCACACAGAAAAAAACAAAACAACAAAAACCCATTTGGAGTCCATCTTACCTCTAGCAGAGCATCTCAGCTTTGTTGTGAGGCTTCTCTAGCTATGATTACAAAAAAAGAGCTGGACTATGTGTGGGAGGAAAAAGAGAGAAAGCAGCTGGCCCAGCTTCTATCCCGAATCTTCACTATAACCTCTGTAGTCTGTGAGGGAAAGGGAGTTAGAATCCAGCCTATCGCTCATTTTTCATAACCTGCTGTATCTGAGCAAGATAAGGCTCAATTGCCAGGCCAGACCAAACAGTTCATTTACAAACTAAGTTTGGTGTGTACTGAGATGTACTGCGACCCCGGGGAACTCGCCTCTGTCCTAGCCTGAGCTCGCCATTGTGCTGGGAGCCCTGTCGTGGTAGAACCGTGTCCTTGTCTGTTTGAGCTGTTCACAGTTTTTGAAGCTGGAATGTCCAAAATCAATCAGCAGGTTGGGCATTGGGTAAGAACCTGTCCCTCATGGTGCCCTCTCTGTCCTCAAGTGGCAGAAGGGCTGGCAAGTATCCAGAGGCCTCCTTTACCAAGTCACTAATGCCATTCTCTGTGTATCCTAATCTCACTTAATGAGGACGCCAGTCAAACTGGATTATGGTTTCCTTAATAGCTTCATTTAAAACTTAATTACCTTTCTCCAAACAAGATCCCATTCCTAAGTAATGGGAATTAAAGCTTCCACATAAGAATTTTGAGAGGATACGATTTAACACCAAGAGCAAGCCAGATACACACTAGATTTGGGCAATTGTGGGATAGTTTTGCTGAGCCAGCCTGAGGGAAATAATAGGCTTGCCCAGTCCATATTGAGCTCAGCCATTTTCACCTGCACCTTAGAACAGGAAAGGTCCAAGGACTCTACCATAGCCATTTTCACCTGCACCTTAGAACAGGAAAGGTCCAAGGACTCCACCATCACTTCCCCATGTTACCTCACCCAGCTGATCGTGGTAGCTGAGAAGCAAGAAGTAACAAGTATGCACCTTACTAACCCTGGATCTAGACATTGTCCTAGTACTTCTACTTGATGCTGGGGGACACTGAAACCTAACACATCAGCCAGGTACCAGTGGCTCACAATCTATCTACTCAGGAAGCTGAGATCTGAGGATTGCCATTTGAAACCAGTAAGGGCTAGAAAGATTATGAGACTCTTATCTCCAGTTAATCGCCAAAAAGCTAGAAGTGGAGCTCTGGCTCTAGTGGTAGCATGCCAACCTTGAGCAAAAAAGCTAAAAGGCAATTCTAGCTATAGTACTGACACAAAAATAAAAATAACACCTCTAGGCCAGGAGTACTTGCCTGGCATGCATGAAGACCCAGGTTCGATTCCTTGGAACCACATATATAGAAAAGCTGTGACTCAAGTGGTAGAGCAGTAGCCTTGAGGAAAAGCCCAAGGACAGTGCTCAAGCCCTGAGTTCAGTCCCCAGGACTAGAAAAAAAAAAACAACAACAAAAACCACCTCTAATATGCCATTTGTGATCTTTTCCAAGGACAAAAGCTGAACTAGAGTCAGAAGCTGTCCTCAGTTAACCAGATGCTGCAGTGACTGGGGTCTGTGGAGATTGTAGATCCCAAGGATAGGACAGGGCAGTGGGCAGTATAGGCATGATGAACCCAAGCTGGATTTCTGGAGTCAAACTGCCCAGTGGGGCCAAACTAGCTGGTGAGATTACAGTTTCTTTGGTAGTCCTAGCACCCTGAAACAGCCACGTGACCCTCCTTACCCTTGAAGCTGATTACTGTGGATCCTCTCCTAAAGATGAAGAAGCCAAGGGCAATAGAAATCTGAACCAAGCTCTTAGAATAGGGAAGTGTAAGTATGTTCTTTGAGTACTGCCATTGAGGCACACCTGTAGGACAAAGGTACTCCAGAGAAGAGGAGCTGTCAAATAGCCAGGCTGGGGCTTGCACTAACTGGAAGCCTGGGCCTGTAATAGAAGAGGGGTGGGAGCAGTCTTAGCCTGCAGTGGATCAGGGAGAGACCACTTTCAGGTTAACACCATATTCCTGAGTAACAGTCAAGACTCTCACCATGACCCCAGCCAGCTTTCTGATATTCCAGTCCTTGCACACTTCCTGAGCCACTGTCTCAGGCACACTTCCCTACAGTGCACCTCTGCTCCTTTTGCCTATATCACTGAGTATTGCCACCAGTGGGGGGGCTTTACCGTGTGCATGGTTCCCACCCATCTAGAGAGACCATGTGTTATGCTCACCTATGTCCTCCAAGGTGGGCAGTATCCCTTATCTGTGGCTCCACTTTTTGTTGTTTTTGTTTGTTGCCGAGCCAGTTCTGGGGCTGAAACTTAGGGCCTCATATTCTCACACAGCTTTTTCACTCACAACCAGTATTCTATCTCCAGAGTGACACCTCCAGTCTAGTGTTTTGCTGACTAATTGAAGATAGAGGCTCAAAGGCTTTTGAGTAGCTAGGATCACAGGTGTTAGCCAGTGGCACCCGGCTGTGGGTTCACTTCTTCAGGTTTATTACTTGCTGTCAGTCATGGTCCAAAATGACTTCATGGAAAACTAGAAATAATTCACAGCCAGGGCACTAAAGATCCTGAGACTCTTATCTCCAATTAACTACTAGAAAATGGCAAGTGGGGCTGAGGCTCAAGGGGTAGGACAGTAGCCTTGAGCTGAAGAGCTCAAGGACAATACCCAGGTCAAGAGGTAGGGCCATAGGCTTGAGCTGAAGGCTCAGGGACAGTGCCCAGGCCCAGAGTTCAAGCCCTATACCCCTCCCCCCCAAAAAAGAAAACTAACAAGTATTAGTATTATGTACCATTCTAATATAACATTTTGCTTATGTACTGTCACAAGTTCTTGTGTTCAAGTTATTCTCACAGGACCTCATTAACACTAAAATTTTCACTTTTATCTCCTCATGTAGGCTTGAATAAGTTTTTTTTGTTGTTGTTTCTGGGTCGTTTCTTTTTTGGGGGGATAAGGTGTCACTGGGCTTGAACTCAGAGCCTGGGCTGTCCCTAAGTTCTTTTGCTCAAGGCTGGAAGTCTACCACTTTGAGCTCCACTTTCGGTTTTCTGGTTAATTGGAAATAAGAGTATCATAGACTTTCCTGCAGGCTAGCTTTGAACCATGATCCTTGGATCTCAGCCTCCTGAATAGCTAGGATTGTAGATGTGAGCCACCAGTGTCTGGAGTCTTTTATGTTTTATATCATCACAAGAATAAGGATAAATCAGATGTCTACAGCTCATGTCTATAATCCTTAGGAATCAGAACAGGAGGATTGCAGTTCAAAGCAAGTCCAGGCAGGAAGGTTCACTAGATTCCATCTCCAAAGTAACTAGCAAAAGCTAGGTGCTGGAAAGTCTTGCCTTGTAATCTTAGCTGCTCAAAAGATTGAGATGTGGAAAATAGCAGTTTGAAGCCAACAAGGGCAGAAAAGTTCATTAGACATTGTCTCCAAAATAACCAGCGAAAAGCAGGAGTGACAGTGTTTCAGAACAGTGGAGCACCAGCCAACCCAATGTGAGGCCTACTACTTCCTCTAAAGAAAAACACTATAGTTTGTTCCCCAAGTTACTTAAGCTGAGCTGAAAATTTGGCAGAGTAGCAAGGTATGAAATTACAAAATTCAGTAGCTTTCCTGTATGCCAACTATGAAAGATTGCAACTGAAATCAGGAAAGCAACTCCATTTGTAATAGCCTCAAAAATAAAATAAAATAAAATACCAAGGCTAGGGATGTGGCTTAGTGGTAGGGTGCTTACCCAGCATGCATGAAGCCATGGGTTTCATTCCTCAGTACCACATAAACAGAAAAGGCTGGAAATGACACTGTGGCTTAAGTAGTAGCCTTGAGCAAAAGAAGCGCAGGGACAGTGTTCCCTGAGTTTAAGCCCCCCAGACTGGCACAAGTAAATAAATAAAAATAAAATACCTAGGAATCGGGCGAGGAGTTTGGCCTAGTGATAAAGTGCTTGCCTAGCATGCACAAAGACCCAGGTTCAATTCCTCCGTACCACATACATAGAAAAAAGTGGTGCTGAGGCTCAAGTGGTAGAGCTCTAGCCTTGAGAAAGCCCAAGGACAGTGCTCAGGCCCTGAGCTCAAGCCTAGGACTGGCAAAAAAAAAAAAAAAAAAATGTGAGGGGAAAAAAAATTAAAGCAGATTAAATGGAAAGCACCTTCCATGCTTCTGGATTAAAAGGAGTAACATTGTGAAAATGACAGTACTCCCAGACTATCTACAAATTCAGTGTAACTCCCACCAAAATCCAAACAATATTCTTCAGTGATACAAAGACAGCATCCAACAATTCATAGTGAATAATAAAAGACTTTGAATAGCAAAAACAATACTTACCAGGATGACCAGTATTGAAGGAATATCAACACCAAACTTTAAACTATTATAAACTCATAGTAATAAAAACAGCTTGGTACCATCACAAGAATAGGCTTGAGGACCAATGGAATAGAATAAAAGACCCAGAAATCAACCCACAGACCTACAGCCACCTAGTACTTGATAATGGAGCCCAAAACACAGGATGGAAGAAAGACAGCCTCTTCAACAAATGGTGCTGACAGAATTGGCTATATACATGCAGGAAACGAGCTAGATCCTTATATATCACCCAGCACCAGAATCAACTCCAAATGGATCAGAGGCCTCAATGTAAAACCAAAAACAGTAGAGCTCCTAGGCACAGGAAACTTACTAAGTAAATATCCAGAGTCACAGCAAATCAAAGAAGGACTGGATAAATGAGGTTACATAAAAATGAAGTTTCTGCATCACAGAGGACATAGCCAGCAAGACAAATACAAAGCCCCCAGAATGGGAGATTTCACTAGCTATTCATCAGACAAGGTCCTCATATCTAAAATTTACTTATAGCTCATAAAATTATACATCTCCAAAAGCAAACCCTCAGAGAACCCAATTAATAAATGGGCGAAGACTTAAAAGAGAGACTTCTTAGAAGAATGGCCAATAGACAGCTGAAGAAATGTAAATCAAAACAACTTTGAGATCCCACCTCACCCCGGTTAGAGTGGCCTTTAATCAAGGAAACTAACAATAACAGATGAGGAGAATGTGTCCTAAAAGGAATGCTGCTACACTGTTGGTGGGAATGTAAAGTTGTTCAACCAGTCTGGAAAGCAGTATGGAGGTTTCTTAAAATACTAAACATACAGCTTCCCTATGATCCAGCAATTCCATTCCTGTGCATTTATCAAAATAGACTACACACAAGGTGTCACCCTAAAGCTACCATCATAACCATGTTCATTGCAGCATTATCATACCCAAAATATGGAATCAACTTAGATGCCCCTCAGTGGATCAAGAAAATGTGATTTTATATATATATTCCATTCATCAGAAAGAATGATCAGTCACCATTCTTAACAAAATGGGAATTTGGAAAAATAATATATAAGCAAAGTAAGCCAGATCCAAAGAAACATGGGTTACATGGTTTCCCTCATTTGTGGAAATATAGAATTTGCCTATAAATCTAAAAGTAAACACATGGTAAAAGAAAAAATTCCGCATGAACAGGATAAATTAAATAGGACTGTAAACATTCACGCAGTAAGACCAAAGGAGGATATTCTCAGGAGAAGATCACAGGCTCAGTAGCTAGGTACATGTGATCATATACAATGATGTTTACTGAAATGAGCTCCAAAAAATGGAAACAAGGTTTTTCTCCTCTGTCAGTTTTTGATTTCTGTACCTTTTTGTCTTGTAAGTTTATCTTGCCTCCTAACACTTAATCCAGAGGAAGGGTAAGGGAAAGCACAGAAAAAATGGGACAAAGGGTGAATTAATTCAGTAAACACTACGTTGAAAATGAACTACACTTGTGGGGGAGGGAGGTTAGAGGGAAAAAAATGGGGAGAAACTGAGAGGTGACTCTGTTTGCAAAGAAATGTACTCATTACTTATGTAACTAACCCCTCTGTAAATCGTCTTTACAAAAATAAGTAAATAAAGGGTGAGTATAGTATATAAAATATTTTGAGAGCAAGAGACCACACTCACATAATCACAGTAATATAACAATGCAGTAATTACTGTTATTAATCTCTTAGTGTGCCTGATTTATAAATACAACTTTATCCAGACTTGACCTTTTTAGGGCCAGGAGTTTGGCCTAGTGGTAGAGTGCTTGCCCAGCATGCACGAAGACCCAGGTTTGATTTCTTGGTACCACATACATAGAAAAAAACCCAGAAGGGGTGCTGAGGCTCAAGTTGTGGAGCTCTAGCCTTGAGAAAGTTCAAGGACAGTGCTCAGGCCCTGACCTCAAGCCCAGGACTGGCCAAAAAAAAAAAAAGAATTGACCTTTTTAGCATATTTCCTAACTACTTGTTTGCTTTTTGGCAGTTCCCAAACCAGATCTAGACTCATACGTGTTTCTGAGAGTAAAAGAACGGCAAGAAAATATATTGGTAGAACCCGAATCAGATGAGCAGAGGTAAGTGGCCTGAGTGTCTTTCACAGTGGGACGTGTTCTTCCTCATGGAGAGCCGGCCAAGTTGTCTACGTGAATTCCTGTCCTCTTTTTTTCAGGGACTATGTGATTGACTTGGATGAAGGCTCCCAACACTTGATTCGATATAAAACCATTGCACCTCTCGTTGCTTCTGGAGCAGTTCAGCTAATTTAAAAATAAACAAGTGTGAAGACACGAAATCCCAGAAAACGTGAGAAAGCCTATGCCTCTTCATCCTCAGAACAATAAGGAGTCGTTGCTCCCAGTGCTGTGGGCCAGTGAGAATGGCAGGAATGCCACACTGCCATCTCAGCCAGCATCAGCAGGTGGGGCCCTTGCTCTTTTTGTTCTGAATATGAGGCAAAGAAACAAGACTGTACACCTTTTCAAAATAAAAATAATTTTAAAAAAAGTGTTATAAAGATGACACACAGGAGTTAGTTATGAAAGTCTGGTAATGAATGCATTAAAAAGAACTATGTCACCCTTTCCCTTTTTGAGTTTTTCCCTCTTGTCCCCACTCACAAATGATATAGTTCATTATCAGTATAGTGTCTAATGAGTATCACTGCTACATTTGTTCACCCCTTGTCCCTCATTTCTGTGTCCCCTCCTTGCTCCCTCAAAGACAGATTAATAACCAAGACAAAAAGAAAAAATTCCTCTTGTTACTATTTCCTAGAGTTTATTTCAATAAACATTATTCCGGCACTAGTGGTGACACATGCCAATAATCCTAGCAACTCAGGAGGCTGAGATGTGAGTATCATGGTTTAAAGCCAGCTTGGGCAAATAAATCTGTGAGATTCTTTAACCACTCAAAAGCCAGAAGTGGAAGACCCCTGGCCTTAAGCAAAAATGCTCAGGGATAGTGCCTGAGTTCAAGCCCTAGAACCCGCACCAAAAAAGCATGGGGGGCGGGGGGAACTTAACTGTTTGAGATTGCTAGATGTATTTAGCCCTAGCCTGACCATAACAGGAGAGATCACATAACCTTGATGGAAAGATTGTAAATAGATGTACTAAACAAAAACAGCTGCTGGGCACAAGTGGCTAACACCTATAATCCAGGAGGCTGAGAGCTGAGGGTAGAGGTTTGAAGCCAGCCTGGGCAGGAAAGTTCATGAGACTCATCTCTAGTTAACCACCGGAAAACTGGAAGTAGCATTGTGGCTCAAAGTGGTAGAATGCTCACCTTGAGTAATAAAACTCAGGGACAGCCCCCAGGTCCTGAGTTCAAGCCCCTAGACTGGAAAAAACAACAAAAACCAGGTCTAATCTACTCCTGTACTATAGCATTAGATTTTGTGATCTGACCTTTATGGAACCTTCAGTGTTGGACTTAAAACCAATTTCTGTTGCTTAATCAGAAATGATAACTAAAGCAACAAGCCACTATCAGATTTCAGGCTCTTGACGGAAGAAGCCCTTGGACTCAGCGTGCTGCCTGATGAAGCAGGTTCTCCCTCTGCTTACCTGCACCTGAGCCTCAGGCGGCGTTGCTGGCCAACCTCCAGGCCACCTGGCCTTCCCTGACCTTCCCTGGCCCAGGAGCAGAGTAGACTCACCATCCTGCTGTGTGACTCCAGCAATGGCTTTTCTTGGCTTTTTCTCCCCTTTCTCCAGGGAAGTGGATGAGATAGCCTGATGTGAGTGGAAGATCTTATGCTGATCAAGACCTAGAGAAAAATGCCTACACAACCAATGAATTACCACACTGAAATGCATGCAAAGCAACCTGTCTTCTTGTTTTTTGCTTGATGAAAGTCTGGAATAGGGGAAGGGGACAGAAATGGGCCAAATTTAGTTCAAGTACAATATGTACATGTACAAAAACGTCATAGTGAAACCCATCATTTAAGAAAATAACCCAGCCGGGAGTTTGGCCTAGTGGTAGAGTGCTTGCCTAGCATGCACGAAGACCCGGGTTCGATTCCTTGGTACCACATACATTGAAAAAAAAAAAAAAAGCTGGAAGTGGTGCTGAGGCTCAAGTGGTAGAGCTCTAGCCTTGAGAAAGTCCAAGGACAGTGCTCAGGCCCTGAGCCTAAGCTCAGGACTGGCAAAAAAAAAAAAGAAGAAAGAAAAGAACCCAGTGTTGCCAAGTGATGCACACTTATAATCTCCCAGGCAGGAGGATCTAAATGCCAGCCTGAGCTACATAATGAACCTGTATCAAGTAAAGACACATATGTGCATACACACATTCGTGCATACTCAAATACATAACGTGCGTAAAAGATCTGGACATGATGGCTCATGCCTGTAATGCCAGCTTCTCTGGTTGCAGTGATGAGGAAGATGGAATCTTGAGGCCAGCCAGGGCAGAATGTTCAGCAAGACCCCACCTCAATCAACATACCTGACATAGGAGTGGTACATCTACGCCATTTATTTGTTTGTTTGTTTGTTTATTGGCCTGTCCTGAGACTTGAACTCAGGGCCTGGGCACTGTCCTTGGGCACTTTTTGCTCAAGGCTAGCACTCTGCCACTTGAGCCACAGCACCACTTCCAGCTTTTTCTGTGTATGTGGTTCCAGGGAATGGAACCCAGAGCTTTGTGCATGCTAGGTGAACACACTGCCACTAAGCCACACTACCAGCCTATGCCATATATTTTGTGGCTTAGTGGTAGTGCTTGTCTTACATGCATGAAGCCCTGGGTTTGATTCCTCAGTACCACATACATAGAAAAAGCGGAAATGGCCCTGTGGCTCAAGTGGTAGATTGCTAGCTTTGAGTAACAGAAGCTCAGAGATAGTGCCCAGGCCCTGAGTTCAAGCCCCAGGACTGGCAAAAAAGAGAAAGGGGACTGGAGGCATGGTTCCAGTAGCAGTTCATTTGCTAGCAAAAAGTATTAAGCTCAGTTCCTATCACAAAGACAGAGAGAGAAATTACAATAACAAATGTAATCTGGGAGAGCCAGTGGAAAATTGCTACACTGGTCAAGGCAAACCAGTCAATGAAAGTTGAGCATTTGACCTGGGCTTATTTTCCAGAGCAGTTTTATCCTCTTGGGCTGCCTATTGCACATAGGTATTGAGCATACAGAGTGCCAAGCAAAGTTTAAGGCACTGAGGTTAATCCCTAATAAAAGTCAGTATCCTTGTTCAAATAGTGTGATAAGTGCCCTGCCAAGAATTAGAACAGGGTGACTTAGCTGGGAGTGGCCAGTGGTGGTCCTGGAGAGTCTTTACCAACATTTAGGACAAAGTCTGGGTAATCAGCTGGACATGCAGAGATCACGGGGAGAGAGCTCTAGGCTCTCTGTGCTTGTGCAAAAGGTCCTGAAGCAGAAATGGCTTGCTCTGCCTGTGATCAGTATGGCTAGGACACAGCAAAGTAGAAAGTGGTACCGGATAAGGCCTGAGGGGCAGTCTGGGCCCTGATTGATCCTCACAGAAGTTCTGAGACATAACACAGCAGATGCTAGTGGTAAATTTGGGATCCCAGCCCAAGTCTCCTTGTCATTCTCACTGGTGTGGTACTACACAGCTAGAAAAAGTGGGCCGTTGCCCAGAAAATTCTCAAATCTTAAGGGGCATGGCATTTTGTTAAGATATAAATAGAACTGTGCAGTGGTGGGGCAGGGGGATAGTGGTAGAGACCCTGGATTCAATCTCTAGTCCCAGGGCTTTTTCTCTGTGTTTTTTTTTGGGGGGGGTGTTTGTTTTGTGTGGTTTTTTTGTTTGGTCATGGGACTTGAACTCTGGGCTTGGCCATTGTTCTTGAGCTCTTCAGCTCAAAGCTATTCTCTACCCCTGGAGTCATAGCACCACTTCTAGTTTTCTAGTAGTTAACTGGACATGAGTCTCATGGATTTTAGTGCCTGGGCTGGATTTGAACCTCAGTCCTCAGATCTCAGCCTCCTGAGTAGCTAGGATTGCAGTCTCTGTGTTTTTCTATTTTAGTTTTTTCAGTGTAGCTACTGGTCGTTGGACCATGCTGAGCCGCCAGGCTTCATACTTTCTTGGGCAGCTTCAGTCCCGTGCTTGCCAGGCTGCAGAGAGGAGTTTGTGTTCCTTTCCTTGGAGTAAACCATTCCATTTACTAAATCACTTCTTCAAAGGAAGGTTAAGTGAGCTATATTATCTGATTATCACTAAATAAAGAGGAAGTTGAATTTCAAAAGCTATTAGAAAAGGAATGATATGGCTAACTGACCCTTGAATTTAGCTTTTTGTTTCATGGCATTCACTTTATGGTTAGCTCACCACATAAATCATGACATTTTCATCAAATTATCATTATCATCAGCTATTATAAGACAGCTATTCCTGAGAAGTATCTGCAGGTTTTCCCCAGCAAGTAGTCATATCCACTATGTTCTTTTGACATGCCTCCAGATGGGTCTCTGTTTCTCCTAGAGAGTCCGAGTGGCTTGCTGAAGTGACACTCCCAGAGGACTCAAGCTTCCTTCTGTACCAGGCATGTGGATACTGGCTCCCCACTTGGATTGATAGATTATCAACTTTTGTAAACAGAACAAAAGCTTGGCATCCTGGCCGGGAGTTTGGCCTATGTTAAAGTGCTTGCCTAGCATGCATGAAGACCCAGGTTCTATTCCTTGGTACCACATACATAGAAAAAAGCTGGAAGTGGTGCTGCGGCTCAAGTGGTAGAGCTTTTAGCCTTGAGAAAGTCCAAGGACAGTGCTCAGGCCCTGAGCTCAAGCCCAGGACTGGCAAAAAAACAAACAAAAGCTTGGCATCCTAGCCTCCATCTTACACAGGCCTTATTTGCTCCAATCACCTCCAGTCACCTCTAGTGAGGACAGGAATGGTCAATAATGAACTGAAACCACCCCTAAGGAAAAAGACAGCAGTGACTTACAGGACAGGCCACCCTCCCCCCACCCAAATGAGGACAGTTACCTTATAATGAGGCTGTACCCTGGAGCAAGATTGCTCCCTCAAATGACAAAGATAATTCCAGAACCCTCTGTAGAACCAAAACATAATTCACTGAGGACTGTTTACTTATGCATGCCTGTCTTTCCCCTTCCTAGTTTATTCTTTAAGTCTAAAGTTAAGCCAGGCATGTTGGTGTACATTTGTAATCCCAGAAACTTGAGAGGCAGAAATAGGAGGATTAAGGTTCTAGGCTACTGCAGGCTAAAAAAGACCCTAGGAGAAAAGAATGAACTGAATACAATGGTTTGATCTTGTAGTCCCAACTACTTGGGAGAAAGTAGAGAATTGATATCTGAGGCCAGCCCTAGGCAAAAACAACCAAGAAGTAATTAAAACAAAAAGAATTATTGCAGCACTATTTACCATAGCAAAGATATGGAACCAACCCAGATGCCCCTCAGTAGATGAGTGGATCAACAAGATGTGGTAATTATATACAGTGGAATTCTATGCTGCTGTCAGAAAGAATGACATCGCCCCATTTATAAGGAAATGGAAAGACTTAGAAAAAATCATATTACATGAAGTATGCCAGACTCAAAGGAACATGGTTTCTCTCATTTGTCATAATCAGTAGAAACCTTAGGCTCTCCTAGCAGAGATTTGCAATAGAGCAAAACCTAGATACATAAGGCCATATGGAATGATGCTAAATGAAAGGACCTCTAGGATATAGAAACAAAAGCCATATAATGAGTGATTGTTGTTCTTAATGTGCTATACTATCTCTCATGTCTTTTGCTGTCCTTTGGTTATCTCATTACAGTATTTCACCCGGTTATCTGATATATTGTATATATGAGTATTTGGTTATTTGAAGTCAGATAGGGAAGGGAGGAAGACAAAATGAAGGGCAGGGTGGGGGAAGGGAAATGGGGACCAAGACATGAGAAAGGGTATCAATGTATGTGAAGTAATGCACCCTCTATCTGGTGAATATAATTTAACCCTTCTGTTAATTACAATAAAAATATATGAAAAAAAGAACTGAGAGTTTGATTCAAATGGTGCATCACTTGCCTACTAAACTTAAGGCCCTGAGTTCAAATCCCAGTACTGGGGGAAAAAAGTGAGTCTATGTGTCTGTCTGTACCTTGAACATGACCTTGACCTCTTCCTGAAATGTACTTGTGTTATGTAAGGAATCTCCTTTCTCTTCCCTTTACCACTATTTTGTCTATTTGCTGTTTGGAGACAAGTGTCTAAACTATGTAGTTTCTCATACCCTTTTTTATGTTTGTTTTACAGTGCTGGGGATCAAACTCAAGACCTCCAACACTAAGCTAGTGCATTTCTACTGAGCTGTGCCAATCTTCTTCTTCTTCTTCTTCTTCTTCTTCTTCTTCTTCTTCTTCTTCTTCTTCTTCTTCTTCCTCTTCCTCTTCCTCTTCCTCTTCCTCTTCCTCTTCCTCTTCCTCTTCCTCTTCTTCTTCTTCTTCTTCTTCTTCTTCTTCTTCTTCTTTTTCTCTCCCTCTCTCTCTCTCTCTCTCTCCCTCCCTCCCTCCCTCCCTTCCTCCCTCCCTCCCTCTCTCTCTCCCTCTCTCTCTTTCTCTCCCTCTCCCCCCTCTCTCTCCCTTTCTGTCTCTGTCTCTCTCCCCCTCCCCCTCCTTCCCCCCTCCCCCCTCCTCCCTCCCCCCTACCCCCCCCCTCTCTCTCCCTCTCTGTCTCTGTCTCTCTCCTGTTCTTGGACACTTTTTGCTCACGGCTAGCACTCTGCCATTGAGCCACACAGCACCACTTGTGGCTTTTTCTTAGTATGTGGTACCAAGAAATCAAACTCAGGGCTTCATGTATGCTAGGCAACACTATCACTAGGCCATGCTCCCAGTCCAGAACTTCTATTTTTTTTTTTGCTAGTCTGGGGGCTTGAACTCAGGGCCTGGGCTTTATTCTTGGACACTTTCTTTTTTGTTCAAAGCTAGTGTTCTGCCACTTCAGCCACAGAGCCACTTCCAGCTTTTTCTGTGTATGTCGTACTGAGGAATGGAACTCAAGGCTTTGTGCATATTAGCCTAAGCACTCTACCACTAGGCTACACTCCTAACCAGAACTTCTAATTTTTATGATTGGCTTCAGGGGACAAAGAAAGGCAAGAGATAGAAGACAACATTAGAGGCACTTTGCTTCTAAGGCTGCTTCTTAAGCGTTTTCACACTCATCAATCGAAGGGCTTAGTATGCCCGGGCATCTTTTTGTTGTTGTTCCAGGGCCTGGAAACTGTCCATGAGCTTTTTTGCTCAAGGCTAGCACTCTATCACTTGAGCCACCGCTCTACTTCTGGCTCTTTTGGTGGATAATTGGAGATAACAGTCTCAGGAACTTGGTTGCCCAGGCTCGTTTTGAACCTTAGTCCTTAGATCTTAGCCTCCTGAGTAGCTAAGATTATAGGTGTAAGCCACTAGCACCTGCCTCCAGACACCATATTTTGGAGACATGGTTTTCTGAGCTGCAGCATATACCCTCAGAGACTAAAAACACCTGAAAATCCAGTGAAGGTGACAACACAAGTTATGTATGTTTTCACAAAGGAATGGATGAGTTAGGATGTGGAGGTGACAAGAAGACTCTCTGACACACTCCATCTCTGTCTCTCTTTCTTCCTCTCCTTCTTTCCCTCTCTCCCTCTCTCCCTCCCTCCTTCCTTCCTCCTCCCTTCTCTTCCTCTCTTCAATCCCTCTCTCCCTCTCTCAGGTTAAGAGACCTGAGTCTTAGAGGAGCCTGAATTACAATCTTGAAGAGTTTGGTGTTTACACTGAAACATTTGGGAGCTTCTGAAAGACTTTAAAACTAATAGGTCAGAACTACATTTTTTGGAAATCGGATTATATGTAGAAAAAAAAATCTCATATCTGGAAAATGGAGGCCAGACTGGAAGATTTGAAGCCGGGCTTGTGCCAGCAAAGATAAGAATAACATAACAGTGTAGCTTCTATAGCCTGCTGTGGTGAACTACGTCTCAGTCTTCACTGTGATAAAATGTAAAGAACTGTTCGTTGTTGCTGCTGTTAGTGCAGAGATTGAACTCAGGGCCTGGGTGCTGTCCCTGAGCTTTTCTGCTCAAGTGCTCTACCATTTTGAGCCATAGCTCCACTTCCAGTTTTGTGGTCGTTAATTCGACATAAAAGTTTCCCAAGCTTTCCCGCCAAGGCTGGCTGCAAACCTCAATCTTCAGATCTCAGCCTCCCAAGAAGAGGCCAGCTAAGAACGTTTCCTAAAAGACATCAGAAGGCTAAAAGGCAAGCAAGGAAGTAATGTATTGGGAAAATAGAAATTGAGAGATGTAAGGATGATATTTGCCAAGCCAGAGTAGCAATAGAGAGTGTCACTTCCAACAGCCTAATCCACACATTGTATTCCTGGGAATCGTGGTTCATACAATTCTGGGAATCCATGTTGAAGGCGAGGCTCAGGTGGTAGAGCACCAGCCAGCCAATGAATGAAAACATCGGGTACTACATTCCAATTTTAGTGTTAGGAAAAGAGGAAAAAAAGCAGTAGCTCATCTTCCCAGAAATCTGTACATGAAGCTTAGACTTTCTTTAGGAGTTTAGGAAAAAAGTTCCAGTAGTACTTGAAACTCTGTTACCAATAGACATCAGATATTTCTCTTACCATATTTATAGTTGTTACAGGTAAGTTAACATATCTTGCTGTTGTTGTTATAGAAGTGGTATACAGAGGGCTTGCTGTTCTGTGAGTCAGGTCATAAGTACAATTCTTTATGAACCATGTCTCCCTTTCCCTTGCTCTCACCCAGTTTTCTCCTCCCATCCCCACCCACCAGCTAGACAGTTCACTTTCCACATAGTGTCTACTGTTGTATTTGGTTTTTCGTTTTTCTTTTTTGAGGGTCATGGGGCTTGAACTCAGCCTGGGCACTGTCTCTGAGTTCTTCAGCTCATGGCTACCACCCTACCCTTGAGCCAAGCCTCACTTTCCGTTTTCTAGAAGTTAATTGGAGATATGAGTCTCAGGTCCTTTTGTGCCCATGCTGGCTTTGAACCTTGATCCTCTGATCTCAGCCTCCAGAGTAGCTAGGATTACAGGCATGAGCCACTGCACCTGGCTTAATGATGTATTTTTTTGGTGGGGGGGGGTCTGTCGTGGGTCTTGAACTCTTGGCCTGGGCACTGTCCTGAGCTTTTTTTTTTTTTTTTTGGTGGGTCATGGGCTTGTACTTGGCCTGGGCACTGTCCCTGAGCTCTTCTGCTCTAAGCTACCAGGCTACCACCCTACCCTTGAGCCAAGCCCCACTTACCATTTCCTAGAGGTTAATTGGAGATAAGAGTCTCGGTCCTTTTGTACCTGGGCTGGCTTTGAACCTTGATCCTCAGATCTCAGCCTCCTGAGTAGCTAGGATTTCAGGCTTGAGCCAGCCACCGCACTGCACAGTCGTATCCTGAGCTTTTCAGCTCAAGTCTAATGCTCTTATCATTTGAGTCACACCACCACTTGTATTTGTTTTATCACTATTTCTAAATGGTTAAACTTGTGGCTAGAACTTATTTGATGCATTGAGAAAGAAGCACATGTATTACTATGATCACATTCTTCGTGTTTTGATTATTTCAATATAATAAGTTACTTTTGTAACTCTATCTGTTGTGTCTTAAGCTTCAAGACAATGTTCTGAGGTTTTCATCATTCCATCAAACTCCCAAGGAATTGGTAAAATGCAAGGGTAAGTAATTACTCTACCTGAGGGGCAGATGTTAAGAGTTCAGTTCCTAGGAAGGGCAGAAGTCTGGAAAAGCACTCTGTAGTTGGAATTAGTACCCTAGGAGTAAAAATAAACTAGAAATAACCATGGCACCAGCATGATGTGTTGGGGGCCGAGTAACCCCATGTCTAATAACTTTCTGCTGAGGCTTGTAGTAAGGATAAAACACGTGGATCTCTTTGTCCTGTCCATCTTGTATACTGATAGGCTCCCTCACCCAATATAAGGAGGAGGGATTTAGGGAATAAAGGGAGACAGATCTTCCTGCCTTGATGAGGCTGCATGGCGTCTCTGTTCGTGCTCCGGGGTAAGAAGGCTGGGTGCGGGAGGACAGTGGGCTCCTTCCTCTTACAGCTTGGCCTGGTCGGGGTGTGTTTTTCCCCATCCCCCTACTAGTAGAGGGGGACCGGGGACGAAGGACCCCGACAATGATGGCCATGCAGAAGTAGGAGGATCAAAGTTTGAAGCCAGCCTGGGCTACTTAGTGAAGGCCCTGTCTCAAAAGAGAGAGAAGGAGAGTGAGGAGGGAGGAAAGAAAACATAGATCCCTAGCTCCACCAAAAAATAAAAGG
Source organism: Megascapheus bottae (assembly GCF_031878675.1). Classification (NCBI taxonomy): domain Eukaryota; kingdom Metazoa; phylum Chordata; class Mammalia; order Rodentia; family Geomyidae; genus Megascapheus; species Megascapheus bottae. Next base: position 1,675,693 of record NC_143528.1, on the reverse strand, counting down.
AAGTTTTACTTTTATAATGTTGATTTGGTTTGGGCTTTTGTGGTTTTGTTTTATTTGTGTAGGTCCTGGGGCTTAAACACAGGACCTGGGGGTCAGGAGTGTGGCCTCGTGGTAGAGTGCTTGTCTAATATGCATGAAACCATTCCTCAGTACCACATACACAGAAAAAGCTGGAAGTGGTGCTGTGCCTCAAGTAATAGAGCACTGGCCTCGAGGAAAGCCCAACGACAGTGCTTAGGCCCTGAGTTCAAGCCCCAGGACTGGCAAGAAAGAAAAAACAAACAACAACAAAAAAAGGGCCTGGGCACTATCCCTGAGCTCAAGGCTGGCTTTTTGCTGATTAATTGGAGATGTCTCTCAGATTTTCCTGCCTGGGGTGGTTTTTAACTGCAATCCTCAGATCTCAGCCTCCTGAGTAGCTAGGATTATAGGCCACTGGTACCTGGCGTTGTTGTTTTATTTTTGAGACAACTTCTCTTACCCAGCCTAGCCTGGAACTTGCTATGTAGCCAATGTTTCCTAAGAGCCCTGTGTTTTATTTTCAATACAAAAAAACTCTGACAATGATTGCTATTTATAATATCCATATTACCTAAACATTCTAGTTTAGATACTTAATTCAGTTGCATGAATTTTTGTGTGTTTTTAAAATTTTTATTGTTGTTTGGCTGGTTGGTTTCGGTGGTTGCTTTTTTGGTCTCTGTGATGCTGGCTATTGAAGCCAGAAACTCACCTAAACCTGCTACCTAAACTACATCCCATTTGCAAGAAGTTGAATGTTTAAAATTCATTTTCTAATTTAATGTATCTAAACCAGTTATTATAGAAGGGAAGTGTTTTTTCTGTTTGGTATTAATAAAGGGTTTGTTAAAGTTGTAAAATAAAGAAAAGAAAAGCACTCAACCAATTGAACGTTCTCATTCACTGCCATTAGCTTGCTTTTGAATTGCAAGGATGGCCCTGACCATCTTAAATGTGTAAACTGGGTTAACTTTGTCATGATTGCACCTGCTTCCAGCCATCTGTTATCATCCGTAAATTGCAATCATCTTTTGTATTTCCATAAGCAATTTTTCCAGCATAAAGATAACTAGACACATAAAGAAAAAAGATAAGATGGAGCAACAGATCATAGAAAAAGTAGCTCCAACAAGAGCGAGGACTCAATAACTGCATACCCAAAGCTATGGCCATGGTAATGGAAATATAAACATAACTATATAGACATAAAACCTATGACTCTATAGAAATAATGTTTTATTTCTTAAATTAATATGTTTCTATGACATACAAACCCTTAGCCTAATTTTGATTAAGTTCTAAATACTAAGTCCCAGTGATTGTAGAGATTCCCTCCTTGAACACTTGTATGTTAAACTTGTCATTTAAAATATGATGTAAAAATCAATATTAATAAATTCTTTAAAAAATAAAAAGTAGCTCCAGATAGTTGAATTTCTAACACCCATGTTCATGAGTGAAGATGGACTCAAAAGTTTCAGCGAGGAGTTGGAAGCAGTAAAAAGTAGCTGTGAGCTGGCATATATAGTTCAATGGCAGAGCTCTTGTCTAGCGTGGCCAGTTCCCTAGTTTTGATCCCCAATGCCACAGGTCCCCAGGCCTATTATCAGCTTGCCAAGAAATGCCACCCTGACTCAAATAAGGATGATCCTAAAGCCAAGGAAAAATTCTCAGCTGGCAGAAGCCTATGTGGTCCTGAGTGGTGAGGTAAAGAGGAAGCGGTATGAGGCCTGCAGTTCTGCTGGCTTTGATCCTGGGGCCAGCAGCTCTGGACAGAGCTATTGGAAAGGGGGACCCTCTGTTGACTCAGAGGAGCTGTTCAGGAAGATCTTTGGAGAGATCTCATGATCTTCCTTTGGAGATTTCCAGAGTGTGTTTGATCAACCTCAGGAATACATCATGGAGTTGACCTTCAACCAGGCTGCCAAGGGTGTCAACACCATGGACCCCTGCAAGTGCTGTGATGGTGAAGGGAATGAGCCTGGCACCAAGTTGCAGCACTGCCACTACTGCAGTGGCTCCGGCATGGAAACTATCGATACTGGCCCTTTTGTGATGCGTTCCACATGTAGGAGATGTGGCAACCGAGGCTCCATTATCACAAATCCTTGTGTGATCTGTAGAGGAACAGGACAAGCCAAGCAGAAGAAGTGAGTGGTGTTTCTTGTGCCTGCAGGAGTCGAGTCTGGCCAGATTATGAGGATGCCTGTGGGAAAACAAGAGATTTTTGTCACCTTCAGGGTACAGAAAAGCCCTACATTCCAGAGGGACAGCACAAACATCCACTCCGATCTTTTTATTTCAATAGCTCAGGCTATTCTTGGGAGGACAGCGAGAGCCCAGGGTCTGCAAAGGGAGACGATCAACGTGATGATTCCCCCTGGGATTTAGGCAGACCAGAAGATTCGATTGACTGGGAAAGGCATACCTCGATAAACAGCTACAGTTATGGTGATCATTACATTCACATCAAAGGCAGCAAAGCCTGATCCTGAGCTATGCTGAGGATGAGGCAGATGTGGAAGGGACCATGAATGGTGTTTCTCACACAAGCACTGGAAAACGGTCCACTGGAAACTAGGCTGGAAGCAGCATTTCCGCCCCCCCCCCCCCACTCAAGGCCAGGACCTCAGACATAGGAGGAACCCAGACCAACAGCACTGAGCCTTTATCTGCAAAGCCCTCTGGACCCCCTGGCAGCAACACAACTATGTGACGACACTTCTGCCTGGAAAGGTCCTCATAGGCAGACATGAGCAGTGACATGTAGCACCCAAGGGCTGGAAGAAATTTTTTGTCCACCAGTAGAAGCGTCTTCACTTCTGGCTTAGGCAGGGTAAGACACTTGGACTCTCTTGCAGTAGTAAAACTCTTGAAAACAAATATGGTTATCTTAGTTTAAAAAAAAATTAAAGGCCATGCTTACTGCTTACAAGTGAAGCCTTAAGCTGCATCAAGTTGTGACGTGATTAATTTTCCTCTCAGCAAATTCCCAGAAGTTCTGGAATAAGACCTTCCTGACAGGCGGTCTTCAGGAACTGAGGATTGTACACCCTACCAGGTCTGCCCTCCCCCAGTAGGCTCTGCCAACACATCAATTTCTCCTCTTGGAGTTTGTTTTTAGTCCTGGAGCTTCCGTACAGCTGGAAAGTTGGGTGTTCTTCCTCCTGCCCACCTCAGATGGCCACTTGTCCCAACTGCTGAGTTGTTGCTCTAGTCTGGCATGGTAGGACTTGCCTACACTGTGATCCTGTAGGGCAGACTTCTGAGAGCTTCATTCTGCCCACATACGCTGTGTGTTTAAATTGCTCAATGCCACACTATGAATCATTGTCTTTTTCCTGGGCGAAGGTTTGCTCAAGAGAGCAGAGTGCAGTGTGAGCCAGTGAAGGCTCCCACATGTAGCCAGAGCAAATGATCCATCCTCAGCCTTTACTGGTAGCATGTTACATTGTCCATGTGTTTCAAGGTTCTTGAACTCTAGCACAAGACAGGTGAATGAAGAACACTTTCTCAGTGGCCTCCTTTGTGTTTTCCTTTATAATTTACAAAAGTAAAGCATCTATTAGTGTCTGACTAAAGAATGTAAAATGATTCTGTATCAATGTAAATATGATTTTTTTACTGCAAAAGGTAAAAAATAAAAATAAAAAATAGCAGCATAACCTGATGCCGGTGGCTCATGCCTGTAATCCTAAACTACTCAGGAGGCTGAGATCTGAGGATTGTGGTTCAAAGCCAGCCTGAGCACTAAAGTCCATGATACTCTCATCTTCAATGAACTACCAGAAAACCAGAAGTGGCACCGTGGCTCAAATGGTAGAGCAATAGCCTGGAGCTGGAGAGCTCAGAAACAGCACTAAGGTGCAGAGTTAAATCCCCACAACCACCACCAACAACAAAAATAGCAACATTATAATTTCAGTCAGTATGCTGGAGGTATTCATGGAATGTGAAGTTGCAGACTTCTGTAAGAACCAGAATGTAGAAAGTCCTCAACCAGGTAAGAATGAGAGGCCTTAAAAGTTTCTGTAGTCTGACTTGGTGGCCATCAGCTAGCCTATGGACAAGATCCCAATTAATTTGTGAGTCTGGTTTTACTACATATTGTATTATCCCTATGCTTTGTAATAGTACATGGCATGGTACCACACAGCTTTTTTTTTTTTGCCAGTCCTGGGGGTTGCACTCAGGGCCTGAGCACTGTCCTTGGACTTTCTCAAGGCTAGAGCTCTACCACTTGAGCCACAGTACAATTTCTGGCTTTTTCTATGTATGTGGTATCAAGGAATCAGACCTGGTTCTTCGTGCATGCTAGGCAAGCACTCTACCATTAGGCCAAACTCCTGGACCTAAAACAGCTTTTAATCAGTAGTTTAGTGCTCCCTTCAATTCCTCTATTAAAACTTAAGATTTTGCAAATAGTGTGGCCTAGAGCAAAAGAAGCTCAGGGACAGTGCCTAGGCCCTGATTCAAGCCATAGGACTGGCAAAAACAAAAAACAAAAACAAAACAAAAAAACCCACTATTTCAAAAAGAATTGAATGATTGGGAGGGGGTGGAGGGAAGGAAATGGGGTCAAAAACATGAGAAGGGTTATCACTGTGTGAGAAGTAATGCACCTAGTGCCTTACGAATGTAACTAACTGTAACTCCTCTATACATTATCCCAACAATAAATTGAAAACATTTTAAAAATCAAAATAATTAAAGTTTAAACCTCAACAAAGCACCATTGATATCTTAAGTAATGTGTCTAATTGGCTCAATAAAAAAAAGTGTGGGGACTTTCTGGCTTCAATATTACGATCCTGGTTAATTGCAGATGTAGTATATTTAGACTTCTCTTATTTTTTGTTTTTTGTTTTTCCTAGTCTGAGTGATTATAGCTCAATAACCATTCATATCATTTTCATATCATTTCCATTTCAGTTTCATATGCTGAAGCAGACTCTTGAAAGCAAAGTGGAGAGACATGGGTATATTCTAGGATGAGGGGCTTTAAGACCAGAGGACATCATGCCAGCAGTGTTCTTGGCCTCAACAATTATGGCACACGATGGATGATCCAGGAGAAATGAAAAACATAGTTTCCCCATGGCGCCATTGGAAAGCACTGTACATTTACAATACAAGTGGTGGTGTTCCTTGGTCATTTCTATTTGCCTTTCATTGTATTATTAATTACAGATCTCTGGAAATCTAATAGCCTAATAAAGGCAGTAAGAAACCAAGCAGGGTCTCTGTTTTCCTCTAGAGGCAGTCCTGCATGGTTGCTCAAAACATGGGTGTTGTGGAACAAGAAAGGACCTAGAATAGCCAAAACACAGGCAAAAAGAGCAATGCAGATGGTATTACAATACCAGACTTCAAGCTCTACTATACAGCCATAATAACAAAAACTGCATGGTATTGTCACAAAAACAGACCAGAAAATCAGTGGAACAGAATAGAAGACCCAGAAATAGAACCACATACCTATAGTCAACTTGTATTTGACAAAGGAGCCAAAGATATACAGTGGAACAAACACAATCTATTCAATTATTGGTGCTGGCAAAACTGGGCAGCCACATACAGAAAACTAAAAACTGACCCTAGCCTTTCACCATACACAAGCATTAACTCAAAGTAGATCAAAGACCTCAATGTCAGACTGGAAACCAAGAAACTGCTACATGATAGAGTAGGAGAGACACTGGAACTCATAGGCACAGGCAAAAGATTCCTGAATAGAATCCCAGGGTCACAACAGATTGGAGAAAGACTAGATAAATGGGACTACCTAAAAATAAAGTTTCTACACAGATAAAAGCATAGTCGCAAAAGTAGAGAGAAAGCCAACCAATTGGGAAAAGATATTTACCAATAATACATCTGACAAATGCTTAATATCCAGTATCTACAGGGAACTCAAGAAACCAATCCCCCCCCAAACCCAACAAACCATTCACTAAATGGGCAAGGGAACTAAAGAGAGACTTATCAGAAGAAGAGATTAAAATGGCAGAAAAGCATATGAGAAAGTGTTCATTATCTATGGTCATAAAGGAAATGCAAATAAAAACAACCCTAAGATACCACCTTACCCCAACAAGAATGGCCAAGATTTTGAACTCAGACAATGACAGTTGCTGGCGGGGTTGTGGAGAAAAAGGAACCCTAATACACTGCTGGTGGGAATGTAAACTAGTTCAGCCACTCTGGAAAGCAGTGTGGAGGTTTCTTAAAGAACTGAAAATTGACCTTCCCTACGATCCCGCCATACCTCTTCTGTGCATCTATCCTGAAAATCATGACCCAAGATATTATAAGGACACACCTGCTCAGCTATGTTCATCTCTGCACTATTCACAATAGCCAGGTGATGGAAACAATCCAGATGCCCTACGCAGATGAATGGATACAGAAAATGTGGTATATATATAAAATGGAATTCTACATAGCCAACAGACAAGATAAAATAATGGCATTTGCAGGGAAGTGGATGAATCTAGAGCGAATCATGTTGAGTGAGAAGTCAAGACCTAAGGAACAAAAGGCGCATGGTATCCTTAATATGTGGCTATTAGATCCAAACAGTACAAGAGCGAGGACTCAATATTTGCATACCCAATGCTATGGACATGGTATTGGAAATATAAACATAACTACATAAACATAAAAACCTATGACTCTATAAACATAATGTTTTATTTCATAAATTAATATGTATGTATGATATATAAACCCTTATCCTAATTTGATTGTTCTAAAAACTAAGTGCCCGTGATTATTTATAGAGATTCCCTTCTTGAATACTTGTTTGTTAAACATGTCATTTGAAATATGATGTAAAAATCAATGTTAATAAGTTCTTTAATAAAAAAAAATGGGTGTCGGCTGGGAATGTAGCTTAGTGGTAGAGTGCTTGCCTTGCATGCATGAAGCCCTGGGTTTGGTTCCTTAGTACCACATAAACAGAAACATTGTCTTTGCATAACATGGTTTAGTGGATCTATCCCCCTGAGATTGTTTCCAGACATTTGTTTTTTGTTTTGTTTTGTTTTTGTCATTTGTGAGGCTTGAACTCTGGGACTGGGCTCTGTCCCTGAGCCCTTCAGCTCAAGGCTACCACCCTACCCCTGGAGCTGCAGCTCCACTTCCGGTTTTCTAGTAGTTAATTGGAGTCTCACAGTCTTTTTTGTGTGTGTGTGCAAATAGTTTAATCTCTACTCCAGAAATCCTATTGTACTTCATATCTTTTCAAAATAGATTTCAAACAATTATTTACTTAAAAATGTAATTTTGAAGTTAAGCTTTTCAGAACAACATTTGCAATAACCTATATACAAGAGGTACTAGGTACCACTGGCGAGTCTCACAGTCTTTAGTGAGGGGCTGGCTTTGAACCTCAATCTTCAGCCTCCTGAGTAGCTAAGATTATAGGCATGAGCCACCAGGCCTGGCTCTGTTCCTAGACTTTTGCTACTATAATTACTACCATATTGAATATGCCTTGTATGTGTCATTTCATTTATGAACAAGGACATCTGTGTGAGTCCTAGTAATAGACTATCTATTGTGTATACTTACTTTTGTTGGCATGGGCCATCCAGATAGATGTTTTGAAGTTTTCTACTTGCCAGGTCTTTTATCATACAGATCACTTGAATGTAGCCATTTTTTTTTAATGATCTCTGCTTTTGACCCACTACTTAAGAGTCTTTTCTTTTCTTTTTTTGCTAGTTCGAATCTTGGAGTCTTTATTAAAAGGCCAGTGACTGCATGGTGGACTCTCATCTCCAAAGTCCAGCAGCCAGAAAACACACTCAATACAGTTAGAAATCAGGCCAGAAATGACATAAACAACAAATCCAATACCAGCAAGCCAATTCAGCTCCAAGAGAGAGCTGAATTGGGACACAATGGTGACCTGAGAACAGCCAGGAGACAAGACACAGGACCCAAACATGAAGACACCTGGCAATGCCTATGCCCTAAGGTAGTTCAGGCCTAAACAGGTTCAGGGCAGGGCGCAGGGTTATAGGAAATTCCCAGTCCCATGTGCTGGACTAACAAGCCTAGTAACTTATCAGTGAAGTGCCCACCCCTGTCTCCAGGGATGCAGGCACCACCCATTACCTGGGGCAGGAGACATCACTTTCTCCCAGACTTAAGGGTCATTTCTTAAACCAAGGATATAAATATATCCTCCAGTATTTCCTTCCAAAACCTTAAGGTTTTGTTTTTCATATATAGGTGTTTGATCCAATGAAAGATAATTTGAGGTATGGAATGATTCAGGAACTAAACCCTTTTCCACGATCATCCCACATTTTGGGAACCAGAGCTAGAACACTATGTTAAAACACAGAAACTGGGGGCCAGAGTTTGGCCTAGTGGTAGAGTGCTTGCCTAGCATTCATGAAGACCCAGGTTCGACTCCTTGGTATCACAAACATAGAAAAAGCCAGAAGTGGTGCTGTGGCTCAAGAGGTAGAGCTCTAGCCTTGAGAAAGCCCAAGGACAGTCTCAGGCCCTGAGCTCAAGCCACAGGACTGGCCAAAGGAAGAAAAAGAAAGAAAGAAAGAATTTTTAAAATCAGCTCACTACCCTTTGTTATCTGTAAAATAGAGATAATAATAACAATACCAATGTGACAGGGTTGGCTTAATGAAGAATTAAGATGTGATATTAAGCTGAGCACTGGTGGCTCACACCTATAATCCTAGATACGCAGGAGGCTGAGATCTGAGAATCATGGCTCGAAGCCAACCCAGGCAATAAAGTCCATGAGACGCTTATCTCCAATTAACCATCAGAAAACTTCAAGTGGAGCTGTGGCATAAAGTGATAGAGTGCTAGCCTTGAGCAAAATAATACAGGGACAATTCTTAGGACCTGAGTTCAAGTCCCATGATCAGGAAAGAGAAAGAGGAGAGATTATTTGTTTTTTGAGGCTGAAGCAGTGGCTCAAGTTTGTAGTCCCAGAGACAGAGATTGGCATGGTTATGGTTTAAGGCTAGACTCAGGAAAAAGTCCATCTCAGTCAACAGGCCAGTCATGACAGAGCAAACACACTTGCCATCCCAGCTGTACACAAGACTGTAGTATTGTATACAGTCTATGTCCAGCCTTAGGAAAACACTCTTGACTCTACCTGAAAAAATAACAAAAACACAAAAGGGCTATGGATATGGCTCAATGGCAGACTATATGCCAAGTGTGAGGCCCTGAGTTCAAACCCCAGTACTGCCTCCCAAAAAGTTTTTGAGGAACCCTAGAATCCTATACATGTGTAAATCGCTCATCCATTATTGTCTTCATCTACTCACAAGTACACAGGGATGTAGGCTAATCCCACTATCCCACGTGAGAACTTGAGCCTTTCTTCACCATAGGCTGTGCAATCAAGCCCATAATCCAATGACTCTGACTCAAAGCAGAATTCCTTCCCTGACTTCCCACTGGTGTCCAGCAATATCATCCTGGCCTAGAAACACCTTCACAGTAAGGTTTGCCCAGGTGCTTATTTTCCAGCTCGGTGAGGTCCTGTGCTTTCTTTGTTAGCTCTCTTCCAAGCCTAATTTTGATTGAAAATTTCCTTCCAGCTAAAGGTTACTTTATAGGTAAAAGGTTTTAGAATCACTGAGACCGTGTGTGTGGGGGGGGGGTGTGTGTGTGTGTGTCTGTGTGTGTGTGTGTCTGTGTGTGTGTGTTAGTCCTGGGCCTTGAACTCAGGGACCAGGCACTGTTTTTGAGCTTTTGTGTACACGTGAGCCACAGTTCTACTCACAGCTTTGTTGGTGATTAGTTGGAGATAAGAGTCTTACAGACGTTCCTGCCAATGCTGGCTTTGAACCATAGCTAGGATCACAGACATGAGCCACTAGTGCCAGGCGTCATTGAAATTCTTGCATATATTCATGTTTGTGTTTGTGTTTAACCATTTGGAATTACGTGAGTCCACTTGCAGTCAATGTAACAGATACCAGAGATAATCAGCTTACAAATAAAATTGTTGTTTTGATGTTAAGCACCTGCAGGAAACTAAAGTTGAACCCTTCTATGTCACTCTGCACCAGGATTAACTCCAAATGGATCAAAGACCTCCAGGTAAAAGCAGATACCCTGAAAACTTTACAAGAAGGTATACGAGAAACACTAGGTCTTCTTGGCACATGTAGAAAATTTCTTAATAAAGACCCAGAAATACAAGAAATCAAAGAACATTTGGACAAATGGGGCTTCATTAAACTGCAGAGCTTCTGTATGGCAAAGAACATAGCTAGTAAGCTAAACAGAAAGCCCACAGACAAAAGCCTCATATCTAAAATATATCAATAGCTCAAAAAATTGAATCACTCCAAAACTAATCTCCAAAGAAACAACCATCCCACTAAAAGATGGGCCAAAGAGATGGGCCAAAGACTTAAAGGGAGACTTCTCTGAAGAGGAAATAAGAATGGCATACACACATGAAGAAATGCTCGACATCTCTGGCCATAAAAGAAATACAAATCAAAACAACTCTGTGATTTCACCTCACTCTAGTTAGAATGGCCATTATCAAGAAATCTAATGACAACAGATGAAGGTAGGAATGTGGCCAGGAAGGATCACTACTACACTGTTGGTGGGAGTGTAAACTCGTTCAACCACTATGGAAAGCAGTGTGGCAGTGCCTCAAAAGGCTAAACATATAGCTCCCCTATGACCCAGCAATTCCACTACTTGGCATTTACCCAACCATCCAGAAACAAGGACATACTAAATCCACTAGCACAACAATGTTCATTGCAGCACTATTCACCATGGCAAAGATATGGAACCAACCCAGATGACCCTCAGTTGATGAGTGGAACAAGATGTGGTATTTGAGGGCTGGGAATTTGGCCTACTGGTAGAGTGCTTGCCTCGCATGCACAAAGACCCAGGTTCAATTCCTCAGTACCACATACATAGAAAAAAGCTGGAAGTGGTGCTGGGGCTTAACTGGTAGAGCACTAGTCTTGAAGAAAGCCCAAGGACAGTGCTCAGGCCCTGAGTTCAAGCCCTAGGACTAGCAAAAAAAAAACAGCAAAAAAAAAAGATGTGGTATTTGTACACAATGGAATTCTATGCTGCCATCAGAAAGAACAACATTGCTTCATTTGTAAGGAAATGGAAAGTCTTAGAAAAAGTCACAGTAAGTGAAGTAAGCCAGACTCAAAGGAACATAGCCTCAATGGTTTCCCTCATTTGTCATAATTAGTATAAACCTTGGACTCTCCTAGAAGAGGATTACAATAGCTCAAAACCTAGATACATAAGGCCATATAGGATGAGGCTAAATGAAAGGACCTCCAGCATATGGAAACAAGAGCCATATAATGATTGTTGTTCTTAATGTACTATGTTATTTCTCATCTCTTTTGTTGTCCCTTGGTTATTCTCATATTGTTACAGTGTCTTACCTTGTTATCTGGTATATTGTACATATGTTTATTTGAAATAGGAAAAGGAAGGGGAAAACAAGATGAGGAGCGGGGTTGGGGGAGGGAAATGAGGACAAAAACATGAGAAGGGATATCAATGTTTGTGCAGTAATGCACCTTCTACCAGGTGAATATAACTGTAACCCTTCTATTAATTACAATAAAAAAATTAAAAATGCTGTTTTGAAACAACTTACAATTAGAAAAGGTTTGTTTAGGCTTATAGTTCTGTCCGTGGTCTCTTATCCCCATTACTTAGGGTCTGGGGTGATGGAGAGCACAATGATGGGGAGAGAGGGACAGAGCAAAGCTGCTCAGGCTATGGAGAGAGAAAAGCAGACAGACAACCACAGAGAGGGAAGGAAGGAAGGGTGGAAGAGGAGGAAAAGAGGGGATATCCCAATATCTCATTCAAGGGCATGCCCAATGACCTAACTTCCTTCCACCAAGCCTCACAGTTCTTACTGGTTCTGCCACCTTAAAAAAGTGCCACAAGTTGGAAACCAACCATTTAACACATGGATCCTTGAGGAATACTTAAAATAATTAATTGTACGGGATGTCGGTGGCTCAGGCCTGTAATCCTTACTCAGGATATGATCTGAGGACCACATTAACTAGCAAAGAAGCCAGAAGTAGAGTTATGGCTCAAGTAGTAAAGCACCAGTCTGGAGCTAAAACTTAGCTCAGGATCAGTGCCCAAGTCAAGTTCAAGCCCCAGGACTGGTCCAAACACACTATTCAGGAGGCTGAGATCTGAGGATTTTGGTTCAAAGTCAGCTCTCATCTCCAATTAACCACTAGAAAATGGGAAGTGGGGCTGTGGCTCAATGGTAGGGCAGTAGTGTTGAGTTGAAGAGCTCAGGGACAACACCCAGGCCCAGAGTTCAAGCCCCATGACCCACCAAAATAAAAAGATATGATATGATATGATATGAGCTGAGTGCAAATGGAAATGGATCATGCCAGTAATACTAGCTACTAGGAGGCTAGGATGTAAGGATTATAGTTCAAAGCCAGCTAACACAGGAATGTTCATGAGACTCTTATCTCCAATTAACCACCAGAAAACCAAAAGTGATGCTGTGACTCAACATAGTGTACTATTTATTTATTTATTTATTTTGCCAGTCCTGGGCTTGGGCTCAGGGCTTGAGCACTGTCCTTGGACTTTCTCAAGGCTAGCACTCTACCACTTGAGCCTCAGCACCACTTCCGGCTTTTTGCTATGTATGTGGGGTACCGTGGAATCAAACCTGGGTCTTTGTGCATGCTAGGCAAGCACTCTACCACTCGGCCGAACTCCCGGCCCCTGTACTATTTATTTTTAAACTAGGATTGTCAACTTATTTGGTGTAATCAAGTTGGGACTTACATTTATTTTCTTTCAAATATTTCATTGTGTCTGTATAATTTAGTTCTACTACTACTGCTGGTAGTAGGACGTGAATGCAGAGCCCCACTTTCATTTGGCTTACTAGCTCATGGCTGGCTGTCTACACCTTGACTTATCCTCTAGCCCTACTACTGCTGCTAAACATGTATTGCCAGAAGCCGGTGGCTTATGCCAGTAATTCTAGCTACTCAGGAAGCTGAGATCTGAGGATCACAGTTCAAAGCCAGCCCAGGCAAGAAAGTCTATGAGACTCCAATTAACCTCCAATTAATTCCAATTAATCTCCAGTTAACCACCAAAACAGCTGGAAGTGGAGCAATGGCTCAAGTAATAGAGCACTAGCCTTGATCACAAAAGACCAGGAACACTGTCCAGGCTCCGAGTTACATCCTTAGGACCAGCATACACACACACACACACACACACACACACACACACATATATACACTCCTCTCTCTCTCTCTATATATATATATATACATATATATACACACATGTATTCATATGTACATATATGTGTATATATACACACATATAAATTGGTAAATAGTTTGAACATAAAATTTGATGAAAAGGAAATGGATAATAGTATATATTTAAAATTACATTTTCTGCTGGGCATGGTGGCTCATGCCTATAATCTTAGCTACTCAGGAGGCTGAGATCTGAGGATCATGGTTCAAAGCCAGCCTGCGCACTAAAGACTCTATGACTCTTATCTCCATTTAACCACTAGGAAACCAGGAGTGATGCTGTGGCTCAAGGGGTAGGGTAGTAGCCTTGAGCTGAATTGCTCAGGGACAGTACCCAGCCCCATGACCGACAAAAAACAAATTATATTTTCCTTGCACAAATATAGTCAAAACAATGATGAGATATTTTTAACCCATCATAATAGGAAGCATTTTAAAGTTCAATAATTTTTAGTTACAGTGAAGGTGTAGGAAATAGACAACTTTCAAAGGCAATTAGTAAAATCTTAAATTTATACAATCTTTCTGAAGGCAATAATCTATTTGATTCTTGGCTGTTTTTTGTTTTTGTTTTTTGTTTCTGTTTTTGTGATGCTAGGGAATTGAAGTCAGAGCCTTTAACATACCCTCTACCATTGAACTATCATCTGTCTAGTGAAATATTTAAAATGAGTACCTGCTAATTGTCTCTTTTTTCTTCCTCCTCCTGTTTCTCCTCCTTCTTCCTCTTCCTTTTCTCTCTTCTTCCTTTCCCTTTTCTTCGTTGTTTTCCTTTCCTTGCTTTGTAGTAGCCAGGCTTATTTTCCATTTGTGATCCTCCTGCCTCTGCCCATGATGGGATTCTAAGTAGGTGCCCCCACTCTGAACTCAGATTTCATTCTAAACATAGGTTATTTATGTACATATTTAAGAATACCTTGGGCTGGAAGTGTAGCCTAGTGGCAGAGCGTTCTTCTAGCATGCATGAAGCCCTGGGTTTGATTCCTCGGTACCACATACTCAGAAAAAGTCAGAAGTAGTGCTGTGGCTCAAGGTGCAGAATGCTAGCCTTGAGCAAAAAGTGTCTAAGGACAATGCCCAGGTCCTGAGTTCAAACCATAGGACTGGCAAAAAAAACCTTTTGCACCTTATTAGTAACAACACTGAGCAACACTCCTAAATGTCTGAGAGCAAAGCATGATGGAATATTATGCACCATGGTTAAAACTGAGCCAGATCTGTCATACTATGTTATGAAAATATATCCTCTCTTAAGCAAACAATGTACATTATCTAATTTGTTTACATGTATATTATTTTTTTTTTGCCAGTCCTGGGTCTTGAACTCAGGGCCTGAGTACTGTCCTTGGGCTTTCCTCAAGGCTAGCGCTCTACCACTTCAGCCACAGCACCACTTTTGGCTTTTCTAGGTATGTGGTACTGAGGAATTGAACCCCAGTCTTTGTGCATGCTAGGCAAGCACTCTACCCACTAGGCCAAATTCCCAGCCTTTTACATGTATATTCTAAGACCATTCATGTAATGAACAACTTTAGTTACTTCCTGGTATGTTTTGTTGCCATTTTCTGTACTGGAGAATAAACTCAGAACCTGGTTGTTTTGGTTTGCTTTGTTTTTAACATACACTAGCTCTCCAAGGGGTGGTGGGGAGGGGTTCATTGTGACCTTTCTAAACACTTATACAATATACTCTAATCATTTCCCCTCTGCTCCCCCCTCCCCAACACTCGCTTAATACCACCTTCTTCCCTTCCTAGGACAATTTCGAGAGATTTCACTGGTCTGTTTTCATACTTTCCAGTAATCTTTTTGAAGCACTCATTAAGCCAACTTTCTACCTTTTTTGCTTGCTTGCTTGCTTGTTTGCTTTCTTTCTCTCTCTCCTTTCCTTCCTTCCTTCCTTTCTTTCTTCCTTTCTTTCTTTCTTTCTTTCTTTCTTTCTTTCTTTCTTTCTTTCTTTCTTTCTTTCTTTCTTTTTGTTGTTGGTGGTGGTGGTGGTTGTGGGACTTGAATTCTGGGCCTGGGTGCTCTCCCTGAGCTCTTCAGCTCCATGTTACCATTCTACCCCTGGAGCCACAGCACCACTTCTGGTTTTCTGGTGATTAATTGGAAATAAGAGTCTCATAGACCTTTTAGTGCCCAGGCTGGCTTTGAACCTCGATCTTCAGATCTCAGCCTCCTGAGTAGCTAAGATTAAGGCATGAGCCATCAGCATCTGGCTCTCTTTTATCTTTTAATTGAACTTTGTTGTTCTTTGTGACATGGTATATTTATGTAGGTAAGGTGTTTCATTGAGGTATTATTTTAATACTGGATTTGAACTCAAGGCACTTCTGGGCAAGTGCTCTATCACTTGAGCCATACCTCTACTTCTAACTATGTGCTAGTTAATTGGGAATGAGCCTATCTCCGATTTGTCTGCTGGCTAATTTCAAATTGAGATTCTCAGATCTCAGTGTCCTGAGTAGCCAGGATTATAGTCAGAAACTACGGAAACTTCATCACTAATTGAGTTTTGATTGAAGTATAATGTATACACAGAAACAGGGAACACACCTGAGTTACTATTACCTCGGTCAGAGATCCAGAACATTTTTCAGGAGTCTGATGCTTAAGAGAAAGAAGTTAACTAAAGGTATAGACTTGCAAGTTATCTGCCTGTGACAGCAACTGATAAATTTTTTGGACTAGATAAGAACATTTAAGGAAAAGCTAAAAGTGAAAAAATATAGAGGGCTGAGACCACATAAAGATTTAAGGGACAGAGAATGGTACATCTGCAAAGGAAACTGAGGACATCAGAGAGAAAAACACCAGAATCGTGGGCGAAGGCTATCTGACTGTGTGGCTAGGACAGGCTGCAACCCTCCAGTGCCATCTGGGCATGCCAGGTGGAAAATTTGCAATGTACTGTGTATGTTATTGGCCTGCCACTCTTTCACCTTGGACTGCAGCCAAGCTCTCTGTTCAAGGACTCTGATAGATGCTCTCTATACGGCCACACCAGCAACCATCCTCTCTGGATGCTACATGCCTAGTGATACAGAGAGCCCAGAGTGTGCCAGAGGCTATAGACCCACATGGGAATTAATTCCAACCCTGAGGTTGAGAGGAGACCAAAGTGGTATCATGTAATAGTAGGTGAAAGGCAGATTTCCTTACAGGACAGGTGAGGACAGTATAGTTGAGAATTTCTGGGGATCTTCCCTCTGAAAAGACAGAGCCCCACCATGAGTGACCCCCTGTGGTCCAAAGCTGCCCAGACAGCGGCCTCAAAGGAAGTGTCTGCATCCCATCCTTTCCTCAGCCATCAGAGAGAGGATATGTATGCAAATAAACAGTTCCTGGGGAAAAATGAGTCTCAGATAGGACTTGCTGAGGAGCTGCTACCAGGAGCTTTCTGGACTTGCCTGGAGCAAGGACTGATGGATGTCACCTGGCTTCTACCACCCAGTCTCCTTCTGCCTCACACGGAATTCCCTCCCCTGAAGCCGAAGGTGCAACACTGCCCTCCATGGAGCCCCGTGCACCTCAGTCTCAAGCACTGCTCAGTCTTACAGGAACTAATGCAGCCTGGCTGAGTGGAAATGCAGCCCCAATTGTCCTTTAATTCCTGCCTCAACAAGCCCTACTAGACCCCACCGTCCCAGAAAACAAATGATATTTGCAGACACCAAGTGGCTCTTGTTGCTAGCTGGGTACCCGTTTGAAAACCCAGAGGCCAACCCTGTGTCCAGCTTTGTGGCAGCAATGCTCTTTCCAGTGGTTTGTGGGCCCTGACATTGGGCCCTGTCCACCTGCACTGCAGGGTCCTACATGGCAGGCTAGCGGGCATGTTCAGGTCCACTTCTCTTTACAGTGTTTTCCGTAACTTTCTTAATCAATTAAGGACAAAACACCTGCTTGGAGCTCAGGTGGCTGGCTGTCCTGCCAGCTAGGCAATGGAGAGAGAGAGGATTTGACACAGAACTGTGCTGTTCTCTCATTTTTCTTTCCAACTGGGAAACCTGCAGTGACCTTGATTCCTCAACTTGTGCCTGCTCACGTTGGAAACCTGTCCTCTACCTCCCTCATGTTAGTGTACAGGGAAACTAGCTTCCTACCTACTGTATTTTACACACACACACCTTTGATGTTGGATGGCCCCCAGAGGGCACTTTCAGCCTCCCCACCAGAACGGTCTGACCACCCTGATCAGATTCCTTATATTCTTGTTTGGCAGGATCTGGTAGAGAATCCCTGTCTGGTTATCTCCCTTTCTTCTCTCAACAAGCGATGTCTTGGCCCTGTGCCAGGCTGATGCCCCCCCCCATTCAAGCCCTCAGCTCCCCTTTACCCAGTCCTGGCTGACAGTACAGACTCCCTACTCTTTGAACCTCCTCCATACTTTCCTCCTTCTTTCAATCCACAAATGCCAGCAGGAGGAGCAGAGGTGCCTTCCCCAGACGAGGTGGAGGCGAAAGTGGCCGTCCCAAACGCTGCGAGTAATGCCGAAGGCCCAGTGGGCAGGACGCAGGGACGGGTCCAATGAGCAGCAGTGAGCCTGCGCTTTCCCAATTCCACAGTGGCCCTCCCGCTGCATGAAATTGGTTTTCCAGATGACACTGGGAATCCTAGGTTCCAGTATTGGCCTTTCTCCACCAGTGATCTCTATAATTGGAAAACCCCGAGTGCTCGTTTTCTGATAACCCCAAAGATCTGATCTCTCTTCTAGACAGTGTTATGTTCACTCACCAGCCCACCTGGGATGACTGAATCCTGTTCACCACGGAGGAGAGGGAAAGGATCCAAGTGGAGGCCCGGAAATTGGTCCAGGGCGATGACGGGAAGCCCACTGTGAATCCAGATTTGATTAATGATACTTTTCCCTTAACCAGACCTCCCCAGGATAAATGGGACTATAACACGGCAGAAGGTAGGGGAAGGCTACAGGTGCATCACCAGACTCTACTGGCGGGTCTCCGGCTGCTGCTCACAAGCCCACTAATTTGGCTAAGGTGTATTCAGTTTTTCAAGGTAAAGCAGAAACTCCCTCTGAGTATTTAGAGAGACTTATTAACCAACTTAGGGGCTCAGATTTACTTCCTGCCAGGTGGACCCAAGGTGACAAACTCCCAGAGCCGGCCACTGTCAATACTGACCTTAGCATTAGAAGATGAGTATCACCTTTATCAGCAACAGAACCCCCCTGATTCAGGAATTGATGTCTGGCTCAGTTTCCAAAAGCACGGGCGGAAACTGGAGGGATGGGATTAGCTAAACACTGGCCAGCACTCTACATAGAAATAAAACCTGGGGCCAACCCTGTTCGAGTCCGACAGTACCCCATGTCCCTGGAGGCTCGGGTGGGAATAACTCCTTACATTCGCCGCCTCCTAGACTCACCCACACTATTTGCTGAGGCCCTCCAGGAGGATCTAAGTGAGTACAGACAAAAACACCCCGATCTGGCCCTTCTACAGTATGTCAATGATCTTCTAATAGCAGCACAGACTCTTGAGAGGTGCATCCAGGGGATGGAGGACCTCCTACAGACCTTAGGAAAGCTACCGAGCCTCAGCTAAGAAAGCACAGATCTGCAAGACTGAGGTAACCTATTCAGGGTACCTACTGAGAGGAGGGCAAAGGTGGCTAACTGCTGCCCGCAAAGAGACAGTGCTCCGCCTCCCCAGACCACAATCACAACAACAGGTGCGGGAATTTTTGGGGACAGCTGGATTTTACCAGCTGTGGATTCCCGGGTTTTTGGAACTGGCCAAGCCCTTGTACTTGGCTACTAAGGACTAGCAACCCTTTTGCTGGACAGAAGAAGCTGAACAGGCTTTCCAATAAATAAAAGACAGCTTTACTGTCTGCTCCCAGCCTTGGGACTCCTGGATGTTCTCAAACCCTTCCAGTTATTTGTGGATGAGAGTAAAGGGGTAGCTAAAGGAGTTCTGATTCAACATCTGGGTCCCTGGAGACGACCCGTGGCTTATCCATCTAAAAAGCTTGACTCTGTGGCTGCTGGATGGCCTCTCTGCCTCCAAATGATTGCGGCCATGGCACTGATGGTAAAGGATGCAAATAAGTTGACCCTGGGACAGGAGTTACAGGTCACAACACCTCATGCTATCGAGGGCATTCTCAAACAACCTCCAGACCTATGGCTCAGTAAAGCTGGGCTCGCTCATTATCAAGGACTATTGTTAAACCCTCTTAAGATTCTCTTCCAGTCTCCAACTGCCCTTAACCCGGCCTCACTACTGCCCGATCCAGACCTGGAAGCCCCACTTCATGATTGTGTTGAGGTTTGGGCCAAGTGCATGGAGTAAGAGAGGATTTGCAAGATGAGCCTCTGCCAGATGCAGAGATTGTCTGGTTCACCGATGGAAGCAGCTTTATGCACCAAGGACAGAGGTATGCGGGGGCTGCAGTAGTCTCAGAGACTGAAGTAATCTGAGCTGAGTCCCTGCCTGCAGGACTATGGCCTCTGGTGGTTCTTTTGGGGTCCTAGGAATTAGGGTACAACAACACCACACACACAGATGCATGGTCAGTTTTCAATGATTTTTTTTCCGCTGCCTAAGGGAGATTTACCTAGACTTCTGCTGCATTGCCTCCATGCTGTCCTGCCCTGCTGTGCACTTTCTGCCCTGTAATGGATGGTGCTGGTTGAATTGTCTTCCTCCTCAGGATCTAGCAGGCTGGGACAGGACTGTCCTATCTTCTCCTAGGCCACTATAGAACTCAGGGTATATGTTAGATAATACATGAGTGTTTGTGCCTTGTGAGCCTCTAGCTTCAATGCACAATATTCTGAGAGCTGTAGACATTTAAGAGATTGTTCATTCTCCCTAGATTCTATTCATGGGTGTACTTATTTAAATTTTTTTTTTTTTTGCCAGTCCTGGGCTTGAGCTCAGGGCCTGAGCACTGTCCTTGGACTTTCTCAAGGCTAGCACTCTACCATTTGAGCTTCTGGCTTTTTGCTATGTACGTGGGGTACCGAGGAATAAAACCCAGGTCTTCGTGCATGCTAGGCAAGCACTCTACCACTAGGCCAAACTCCCGGCCTCGGGTGTATTTTTTTTTTTTTAATTTTTTTTTTGCCAGTCCTGGGCTTGAGCTCAGGGCCTGAGCACTGTCCTTGGACTTTCTCAAGGCTAGAGCTCTACCGCTTGAGCCTTAGCACCACTTCCGGCTTTTTTCTATGTATGTGGTACCGAGGAATCGAACCCGGGTCTTCATGCATGCTAGGCAAGCACTTTAACCACTAGGCCAAACTCCCGGCCCCGGTGTATTTTTTTAAAATGATCTTTCTAACAGGAACAAAAACATGAGACGGGATATCAATGTGCAAGAAGTAATGAATGCACCTACTACCCGACGAATATAACTGTAACCCCTCTATACATTACCCTGACAATAAAATAAAATTTAAAAAATGAAAAGAATAACACTGGAAAAAACAATCTTTCGTTGTTAAAATGGATTACTACAGTCATATTGGATTTTAAAATCTCACTTCTTAAATATAAATATCTAAACCCTATGAAAGGGAAGAGGACACATATCATTTAGAAAATGTTCATTTAGGGGTTGGAAGTTTGGCCTCGTGGTAGTGCTTGCCTAGCATGCACGAAGACCTAGGTTTAACTCCTTGGTACCACATACATAGAAAAAGCCAGAAGTGGTGTTGTGGCTCAAGTGGTACAGCTCTAGCCTTGAGAAAGCCCAAGGACAGTATTCAGGTGCTGAGTTCAAGCCTTAGGACTGGCCAAAAAAAAAAAAAAAAAAAAAAAAAACGTTCACTCAACTTCATGGGTCCAGTGTACAATGTTTGTTTCATTTGAAACTCAGATATATTTGAAGTATAATGTTTAAACCAGGTGTAGTGGCTCATGCCTATAATCCTAGCTACTCAAGAGGCTGAGATCTGAGGATCACGGTTCAAAGCCAGCCAGGGCAGTAAAAAGTCCCTGAGATTCTTGGTACCCATTACCCTCCCCCCCACCCCCCCACCCGTCTTGGTTTTCCCCCCTTCCCTATCAAATTTCAAATAACCAAATACAAATAAATTCAATATATCAGATAACAAAGTGAGATACTGTAACAATATGAGATACCCAAGGGACAGCAAAGGAGATGAGAGATAACATAGTACATTAAGGACAACAATCATTCGTTATATGGCTTTTGTTTCAATATCCTGGAGGTCCTTTCAATTAGCTTCATACTACATTTCCGGCTTTTTTTCTATGTATGTGGTACTGAGGAATCGAACCCGGGTCTTCGTGCATGCTAGGCAAGCACTCTACCACTAGGCCAAACTCCCGGCCCCGTCCCTAAGATTCTTATCTCCAATTAACCTCTAGAAAACTGGAAGTGGAACCATGACTCAAGGAGCAGTAGCCTTGAGTTGAGGTGCTCAGGGATAATGCCCAGGCCCAGAGTTTAAATCCCATGACTGACAAAAAAAGAAAAAAGAAATATGGTTCCCATCTGTTATTAAAAAATCAAAATAGCCGGGTGCGGTAGCTCACGCCTGTAATCCTAGCTACTCATAAGGCTGAGATCTGAGGATCTAGGTTCAAAGCTAGCCCAGTAACTCCTATCTCCAATTAACCGCTAGCAAAGTGGAAGTGGCATTGTGACTCAAGGGGTAGGGCAGTAGCCTTGAGATGAAAAGCTCAGGTACAGCACCCAGGCTCAGAGTCCAAGCTCCACGACCAACAAACATAAATAAATAAATAAATAAAAATGCTTAAAATGAAACAAACAACAAAAAAGATCTTTGTCTGCTCTGACTCTTGTGGACTTCATGTGAGCCACTGATTGTTTAGCAGGTGGTGTGGTATAAATGTAGTCATTATGGCTTCTCTGCTTTGGCTAAAGATCAAGGGCAGATGTCATCCTCATCAAGATTACGCAAGCAACATTCACTGCATTTATTGTTTCTTAGGGCTGTTCTGCCCAACTGTAAACCTGTCTAGATCCTCTGCCAGGTGACTGACAGGGTGAAGACAGAGGCAGCTTTAAGCCCATGGCCTTCTAGGAATGATGGGAAGTGAACACAGTAATGCCTTCCTGTGATTCCCAGGCCACAGTGATCACCAGGGCTTAGCCTTTGTCATCTCTGCATTCCTTCTACTAGTCATGACTCCAGTAAGGGGTAAGCATGAGTTGGGCCAGAGGACTCATACCAAGGGGCTGGGATGTGGCTCAGTGGTAGAGCTCATGATAACACAGACAAGGCCTTTGGCTCCATTTCCAGCACTGAAAGAAAAAAAAGAAAAGAAAAAAATATCGGGAAGAGAATGATACAAAAGTTACATTAATCAGTGTGTGTTATATTTATAGAGGATATGTTGAAATCTCTATGTACAGCTCCTTAAAGATAACTTTAAGAAAAAAAGAAAAGAAAAATAAGCTAGTGGGAATTCATAAAACAAATAAGCGCTCTAAGTCAACTTATTCCCAGAAAGTGTGGGAATATATTCCTGTATATCTATCTATCTATCATTGGAGAAAATACAAACCAGGCTAGATTCCTGCCTATCTATCTATCTATCTATCTACCCATCCATCCATCGATCTATCATTGGAGAAAATACAAACCAGGCTAGAGCCAGTGAGCATAGAGAGTCCAGATACTTATTTGTTTCATTAAAGAGAGTCCAAACACAGACCTATGATATTATCTTCAAATGAAGTTACAGGTTGAACCAGAGAGAAAGCTAACAAGATTTGAAATGGCAGTGCTCACTTTTCACCTCTTCTGAATTTGACATTCCTGTCTCATTACCAGATCACATTCCTTGGAGTACACTTTAAAATGATTGTTGACATTTTTACAAGGCCTGTCTCATAAAGAACATTGTTTTATTGGCCCCTTTTCTGTTAAAATGGGTTTCCTGTGTGAGTTCATTATAATGTTCAAGTGTGAAAATATACATGTGTACAATATGCCAGTGAAAACCCTGTCATTTCTCTTTGTGGTACTGAGATCTGGACTCAGGACCTAGAGCTTGCAAGATAGGTGCTCTACTGTTTTAGCCATACCTCCAATCCTGTTTCATTGGTTAATTTTGAGATATATTCTCACTTTCTGCTGAGCTAATGTCTGGACTCAATATGCCAATTTCAGTTTTCCTGCTAGGATAACTTCCCTTTGATAAGATGGACTCTTAAAGACTTTTCTGCCCAGACTGGCTTGAATCCACAGTCTTCCAAATTTAATCTTCCCATATAGCTTAGGATGACAGACAGGTACTGGCTACTGTACCCAGCTATGGTCTGAGAAGGAGATCTTTTGAACTTTTATGTCCAGGCTGGCCTGAAACGGAAATCTTCCCATTCTCAGCCTCCCAAGTAGCTAGGGTTATAGGCAGGAGACGCCAGAGTCCAGCATTCTTTTCTTTTTTTCTTTTATCTTGTTTGCCAGTCCTTGGCTTGAGCTCAGGGCCTAAGCACTGTCTTTGGGTTTTCTCAAGGCTAGTGCTCTACCACCAAAGCCACAGCACCACTTCTGGCTTTTTCTGTGTAAAAACCTGGGTCTTCGTTCATACTAGGCCAACACTCTACTACTAAGCCACATGCCCAGCCCATCTTTCTTTTTTTCATATTTTTATTGTAATTAATAGAAGGTTACATTATATTCACCAAGTAGAAGGTGTATTACTTTACATTGATCCCCATCTTTCTTTTTTAATATAGCAGTAATCTTCAAAAAGAAAGGTCCATATTAACTTAGGGCCTGGGCACTGTCCTTGGACACTTTTTGCTCAAGGCTAGCACTCTGCCATTTGAGCCACAGCACCACTTCTGACTTTTTCTGTGTATATGGTACTGGGGAATTGAATCCAGGGCTTTGTGTGTGCGTGCATGCGTACATGCGCTCGTGTGTGTGTGTGTGTGTGTGTGTGTGTGTGTGTGTTGATCCTGAGGCTTAAACTCAAGGCCTGGGTGCTATTGCTGTGCTTTTTTACTCAAGTCTGGTTCTTTACCACCTGAGCTAAGAATGTCCGTAACTGTCCTGCCCAGACTGGCTTGATTCTCAGAGTAGCCTCCTGAGTAGCTAGAAATTACAGCCATAAGCCACAGATGCACAGTTGTTTCTTTTATGGAAAAGAGAAAAGCCTACAGGTTAGGGGTGGGGCAATGACAATTCCAAAAATGACTTGGCCATTGACCTGTGTCTTGCAAGAGTAAAAAAAAATAAAAAGAAACATATATTTTATTGGCAGAAAATATCCAACTTCTCTCCAAAGATAAACTAACTCCAAGAACCTCTATAGGATTAGCTTGATTTATAATCGCTGGAAATGAAGAGAGGCTGAAAAACAAAACAAAACAAAACAAAAGCAACTTCTTAAAATTTAAGGAAAGCCAGGCATCAGTGGCTCGTGTCTATAATCCCATCTACTTAGGAGGCTGAGGTTTGAGGATCTCAGTTTGAAGCCAGACCAGACAGAAAAGACTGCAGTAAGACTCATCTCCAATTAACCACTCAAAAAATCTGGCAAATCTGAAAACAAAAAGAGAAACAACAATAACAACACAAACAACACACACACACACACACACACACACACACACACACAACCAGGGCTGGCCAAGTGCCAGTGGCTCATGCCTATAATCCTAGCTACTGAAAAGACTGAGATCTGAGAATCATGGCTCTGAAGCCTGCCCGGGAAGAAAAGTTCCTTGAGCCTCTTACCTCCAACTAACCACCAAAATGCCGGAAGTAGAGTTGTGGCTCAAGTAGTAGAGTGCAAGCCTTGAGGAAAAAAGCCTCACAGACAATGCCCAGGTCTTGAGTTCAAGCTCCAGGAACAGTACACACACACACACACACACACACACACACACACACCAATATTGGAGATGTAGGACAGCTTGGCTAGCAACCCAAAGTTCAAACCCAAGAAACTAGTAGAAAAGGGGATTACATGTACAAAGCTTTTTCTCTTAGTACCGCTGCTAGTACAGTGAATCATTGTGGGATTTTTAATAAACATCGAAGACGAAGAAAACTTGTCCATGCTCATGGGTGGTGCCACAACCCTGGGGGAAGAAACCTCTTCTTGGTTCACAACACAATGTGTGGCACAGCCAGCAGTAGGACAGCAGTGGTGTATGTTGGAAATGAGTTCCACTTCTCACTGGCAGCTTAAACATTTCTTCTAATGGGACACTCTCCCCACTCCACAAATCAGGTTTGTAATATTGCTCAGATCTTCATTCTGGAATACAAAAATACCTTCCATAATAACCTAAAGAGAATCCAGATTCACAATAAGGAGAAATTTTCTAAAATGGTGAATAAATAAACTTGAGCTGAGGACAGCACTATGGTTAATGTCATTTGATCTGTCCTATTTGTGTCTAGAAATGAATGTGACAGAGATCTGCCTGACTGGTGAACTCGGTAACCCCTAAGTGAAGAAAGGAAATAAGAAGGAAAACAAGATGGCTCAAATGGTAGAGTATCAACCCAGGAAGCCCACACCAAAGCCAGACACAGATATTATATTGAGACATGTAATACTATATGCCACCTTAGAACTCTGACAAGAAGGCCATAACCAGAATTAAGCTGCTATCTTTGAAACTCCTGAACTGCCTGCCTGCCTGCCTGCCTGCCTGCCTGCCTGCCTTCCTTCCTTCCTTCCTTCCTTCCTTCCTTCCTTCCTTCCTTCTTTCCTTCCTTCCTTCCTTCCGCCTATCCTGAGGCTTGAACTCAGGACTGGGCAGTTCCCGGAGCTACTTTGCTCCACCAGTTAAGCCACAGCTTTACTACTGAACTTTTGCGGGTAATTGGAGGGAAGAGTTTCATGGACTTTTCTTGCTTCAGTTGGCTTCAAATCATGATGCTTAATTTCAGCCTTCTGTGTTGCTAGGATTATAGGTGTGAGCCAATGATGCCCAGCTTCCCCCCTCCCTCCCTCCCTCCCCCCCTTCTCTCTCTGTTTAGTTTTTTATTGTTGCTTGTGCTTGTGCTTGGCCTTGGACCTGATCCTCCATTTACACTATCTACGTATTTGGAAACACAGATATGTATCACCACGCCGTTTTGTTGAGATAGTCGTGCTTTTTGTCAAGATCAGCTTTGAACGTGGTCCTTCCAATGTCTATCTCCCAAGTAGTTGTGATTATAGATACGAGTCACTGTGCCTGGTTCTATAGCTTTACTACTATGATGAGGACTATTACTATTATTTTTATGATTGTGAGGCCTGAACTCAGAGCTTGAACACTGCCCCTGAGGACGAGTCTTAGCTCTCAGGCTCCTGAGTAGCTACGATTAGAGCCCTGGGCACCCAGCTTTACTAGTTAGTTGTACAGTGGAATTCAATGAGTCAGATTATGAGTGCAGTGCATCTCGGTCAGTGCCACCCTGTCCACCAGTCTCCCTTGTCTTTCCCAATCTTTCACTCTTCTTATAAAGCCAAGAATCCTGGGGGATTCCCCCTAGCTGCCCAATCACTTTCCAAAGGTACCACTCCTGCCCTCCGTAATCAAATTCAGTTCCCACCTTTATGAATTAACATATAACTGAGAAGTGCACTTCTGGAGGAGTGGGTCAAGTGGGCTACTTACAGGTGTTCATTGGTCCTGGGGGCAGACAAGGGGATCAGATGTCAATCCTGATAGGGTTCATACAGCCTGAGCCACTCGCACGGGGACAGTCTAGTCATTTTTGTGTCTAGGTTTTGAGGTGTAATTTTTACCTTAAAGACTTAATCAAATTATATATCAAGAAGTTACATTCTGACTGCGGTGTGCAGAATTAATTAAGAGGGTTTGGTATTCCTGGAGGCAAAAAGGAATCGCCTAAGAATAGCCAGGAGTCAGGTGTGTAATCCGAGCCATCAGAAGGCAGATTACTAAACTCCAGACCAGACTGGGCTGGTGCAGGAAGGCTCTGAATGAATGAGTGAGTGAATGAATGAATGACGACTGGGTACAGATAGAAAGGCGCGGGTCAGGCGTTACAAGTCGGAAGGGACAGTGCGGGATGTGTACACGTGGGAAGTCCGGTGGGACCGCCCCAAACGGTGGCAGATGGCGGCGGGAGGGCGAAGGTCGTCAACCCCAAGCCCCTGGGCTTGATCAGCGAGGGGAGACTGGGGGAGGGGGGCCCGGGACTCTGGTGGGGGCCCGGGACGCTGGTGGGGGGCCCGGGACGCTGGTGGGGGGGCCCGGGACTCTGGTGGGGGCCCGGGACGCTGGTGGGGGGCCCGGGACGCTGGTGGGGGCCGCTGGGACGCTGGTGGGGGCCCGGTACGCTGGTGGGGGCCGCTGGGACGCTGGTGGGGGCCCGGGACGCTGGTGGGGGCCGCCGCCGCTCTCGGGAGGGCCGGGCCCGCGGCGAGCCTGCTCGGCACGCGCAGGGTCTCGGCGACTCGATGACTCGGGGCTCGCTCTTCGGGGCTGAGTCGCCTCGGCGGGAGGGGCGGCCGGTGTCGGCCGTGACGTCGCGCGGAACCCTGGGGAGGGGGCGGGAGGGAGAGCGCGCCAGACGCCCCTCGGGCCAACCCGGGCCGGCGGCGCGCGTCCCCGCCGCCCTCCGCCGGCGCGCGCGGGGTTGCGGGCGGGCCGGCACGCAGGGGCACGTCGGGCGGCGTAGACAAAGGCGGGTGCGCGCACGTCCTTACGCACGCCTGGGCCGGCGCGGCGGGCAGGGCAGGGCCGGGCGGGAGGAACCGTCGCTGAGGACTTGGAAGCCGGAGCCTCGCGGCCGGTGAGTAGGGACCAGTTGGTCTCCCTTGGAGCGGTCCTCCATCGCGACACGGCCCCCGGCGGATGTCCAGGGCCCCACGCCTCGCCCCGCCCCGCGTCCGGGAGGCCCGGTCCTGGCCGGGTGGGGCTCCGAGCCGCCTTCCCGCCGCCGCCGCCGCCCCCGCGGTGCAGCCTGCGCGCCTCCCCTCGGTCGCTCGTCCCCCAGCGGGCCTGCGCCGCCCCGGCCTTCCGCCCGAGATCGGCGGTCGCGCAGCCCGGCCTCCCGCGGGGTGCGGGTCGTGGGCGGGCGGCGCCGGGTCACGCGGAGGCGCCCGCGGCCGTGGTGCCTGCTCCCGAGCTCCTCTTCCTCGGCTTCCCCGGAGCGCGGAGGCTCGCCGCCCCCCTCGCCGCCCCCCTCGCCGCCGGCCCCCCCCTCCACCCCCTCCCGGCCTCGCTCTCCACCTCACTCGGAGCTCTTGGCTTCGGCAGTCCGAGAAAGTTGAGGAAGACCCGTTGCCGAGACGAGGACGTTAAGATTCCGCGCGCCCTTCTGCCCTGAGATCACTTGACTCCCGCCGAAGCGAGCCGAGGACCTTGGCTCAGTGAAGCACGTCTCGGGAGAGGAAAACAGTATGGAAAGTACGGGCAGAATCCTGTGATCCTGCCTGCCGGGGTTGTAGTTGTCTCTGGAAAAAAGGGGGGGAAAAAAAAGTAGTTCTTTTTGCTTGGTATTTTGGAGAATTTCAGAGTCACAAAGAAGTTGTAATAGAGAGCCAGCCACACTCGATGATCTGACCTCACCAACTCATGTATGGTCCATCCTGTTCCCTCCCTCTTTCCTCCTTGGGCATATCTCAGGGAACATCTTTTTGTGTCTCTGAGGATCAGATCTAGGGCTTCGTGCATGCCACTTCACCACTGAGCTATACGACCAGCACAAACCTCTTAGACACCGTTAAACAGCGGCGAATCTTTGTCCTTATTCTCTTATCTGGTATGCCATTTGAAAAAAATCAGCGTTTTCCCGTGTCTACCGAAAACTATAATTGGAACTTTTCATTTGTTCCAAATTAATCAGTTGATTAGTTAATTATTTTTATGGTACTTGGCCTTGAACTCAGTTCTTCACATATATTGGGCAAGAGCTCTGCTACTTGAGCTGCGCTGCCAGTCTGTTTTATGTTTGTTCATTTTCGATAGGGTCTCACTTTATGCCTAGGCCAGCTTTGGCCTATTCTTTCCTCAGCCACTGGGATAACAGGTGTACTGCTGCACGAGCCGTTAATTGAGATGGAGATTTACAAACTTTCTGCCTGGGTTCGTATCCAACTTCAGCCCTCTTGATCACCTCTCAAATAGCTGTGACTACAGGTTTGAGCCATTGCATTTGGCCCAAATTTATTGGCACTATTCTGTAATCCATTGGAAAAGTGTGTATCTATACCAAATCTTTATGGCCCCTACACATTTCTTTCCTGAAGGTCAGCATTGTGGCAGAGAGGTTTCCTGTCTCACTTTAGTATGTGGCACCTGTGTGTCTGGACAAGTTATTGAGCTTCTCTGCACCCTGAATTCAGGTTTAAAAAAAATGAAGACAAGAGAACAAGATGACCTGGAAGTTGTCATCCAGATCAGAAATTTCAGTGTGTTGTTCAGCAGTGTGATCATTAGAGTCCCTTTTCTGGTCTTTTTTAACAGTCGTAGACTGGGTTCCAATTGAAGTACATAATGACTTTATATGATACTAAGATTTTATTTTGAATGTGAATTTCTTTCCTTTTTTTGGGTGGGTGCCACCTTGAACCACAGCATTACTTCCAGTTTTTTTTTTTATTTTAATTTTTATTTTTTTTTATTGTAATTAGTAAAAGGGTTACATGATATTTGCCAGATAGAAGGTGCATTAATTCACATACATTGATACCCTTTCACATGTCTTGGTACCCGTTTCCCTCCCCCCCCACAACCCCCACCCATCTTGGTTTTCCCCCCTTCCCTATCAAATTTCAAATATCCAAATACAAATAAGTTCAATATATCAGATAACAAAATGAGATACTATACCTTATTTGGAATTAAAAGTATCATGGACTTTCATGCACAGGCTAGTTTTGAACTGCATTCCTCAGATCTCAGCCTCCTGAGTAACTAGGATACAGGCGTGAGCCACCAGCACCCTGCTTAGGATGGATTCTTTGGCAAACTTACAACCGTGTACACAGAGCTTATGGACATACCACAGTTGGTTGGTGTGCTTTCATTAGCTGTAGAGATGTGGGTGGCAGTGACTGTGTTCTGTGTGCTTTGGACTAGTACTGTCGCACCTCTGTCAGAATTCTTGCCTAACCTGTTTAGTTCTTCCCACTTGAGAAAATCTCTTGCTCTCTTATGGACTGGTGATGTGTGGACTATACTGTAGGATCTCAGATAACTAAAACCTGGTTCTGGCAGACCTTTTACCTCTTAACTCTGTCATGATGCTCATGGGAAGGACTTGATGGAAAATGTTCCATTCCACGTGTCATTAAGTTACATAATAGTGCCTCAGTAGTATGAGTAATGCTTTACAAAGCATGAAAATGGAATTGGAGAGCCTGTAGGAATGTTTTAAGTGCTTGGAAGGCCCCCCTTACTTTCTCTTGTAGTAGGGTTGAACCCAGGGCCTTGTGCTTACTAGGCAGACAATTCTATCACTTAAATCATATCCCCAGCCCTTTTAGCTCTATTAATTTTGAGATAAGGGCCTGCCTCTTTTCCTCTGGGCCAGTGTGAATCTCTTCCCCCACTTGTGGGGCTTGAATTCTGAGCCTCGGACTGTCCCTGAGTCCTTCAGCTCAAGGCTAGCGCTCTACCACCTTGGGACACAGCATCACTTCCGGTCCTCTAGTGGTTAATTGGAGATAAGGGTCTCACGATCCTCAGCTCTCGGCCTCCAGAGTAGCTAGTATTGCGCGGTGTGAGCCACCTGTATCCATGACCATCTTACACATAGCTGGGAGCAGTGACTGTTCCATCATCTCTAGCTATTAATTGAGATGAGGTATTGCTAACTTCTGCATGGCTAGCTTCAAACCTTGATCTTGTCAATCTCCTCTTGAATAATCACGATGAGAAGTGCTGGCCAGAATGAAGACATTGGTGAACTAAACTAACTTTTAAAATTTTTACTTATTTTAGTTTCATTGTTTGTCCTGGAACTTAAACTCGGGGCCCTGGTGCTGTCTCTGAGCTCTTTTGCTCAAGGCTAGTGCTCTACGACTTTGATCTACAATTCCACTTCTGGTTTTTCTTTTGGTTAATTGGGGATAAGAGTTACAAGCTTTCCTGCCTGGGTTGGTTTTGAACTATGAACCTCAGATCTCAGCCTTCTAAGTAGCTAAGATTACAAGCATGAGCTATCAATGCCCAGCTGACTTTTTTTTTTTTTTTTTTTTGCTTTACAGATTTCTTTGGGAAAGCACACCATACTTCTACCCAAGGTCATTTTTTAGTCCAGAAGTCTGTTTTTTGACATCTCATAGGCCATGAATTCATAGGGGATAGGTTCCAATAGCTCATGCTCCTTCCCATTGGTTCTCACAGTGTGCTTGTCTGGTGGAGCAGGCTGATCCAGCTGACTTATTTTTGATGGTACTAGATTTTGAATTTAGGACTTCCCATTATTAGGTAGGCACTCTGCTATTTGACTCAAGTCTGCAGTTTTCCCTCTGACCCTCTGTTCTTGAAAGCACCTTCTTGCTTTTGATTTTTTTCATTCTTGTTTGTTTTTTTTCTTTCATGGGTCATGGGGCTTGAACTCTGGGCCTGGACATTGTCCCTGAGCTCTTCAGCTCAAGGCTACAGCCCTAACCCTTGAGCCTCAGCCTCACTTCCACTTTTCTGGAGGTTAATTGGAAGTAAGAGTCTCACGTTTTTTTAGTGCCTGGGCTGGCTTTGAACCTTGATCCTCAGCTCTCAGCCTTCTGAGTAGCTAGGATTACAGGCATGAGCCACCGCTCATCCCTTCACATTGTACAACAATGTGATGATAATTTAAAACAACAACACCACAAAATGCAACAACCTAGCAAGGAAAGCTAAATCCAGGAAAGCCAAACTACTTATTCGTGGTCACGTAGAGTAGATATAACTGCTGTGCTTAACTAGTATATGTTGAGTACTAAAATGAAGAAATACAAGTCAGAATTATTAAATCCCATTCCACATTCATTAGTATGTCTAGTATTGAAATGGCAGTCTCATCAGGTGTTAAAGAGGTTGTAGAGAAAATGGAACTCCATGCATTGCTGGAATACAGAATGGTGCAAATAGGAAGAAAGGCAGTTCATGACTGTAATCTTAAGTATACTGAGTGAAATAAACCACTCTTGTCTCTTTCTTCCTTCCTTCTTTTTTTTTTTTTTTTGCCAGTCCTGGGGCTTGAACTCAGGGCCTAAGCACTGTCCTTGGGCTTTGTCAACACTAGAGCTCGACCACTTGAGCCACGACACCACTTCTGGCTTTTTTTTTCTGTATGTGGTACAGAGGAATCCTTCATGCATGCTAGGCAAGCACTCTCCCACTAGGCCAAACTCCTGGCCCGTGAAATAAACCAGACAGTAAGTTGTTGCTTTGGTTTTTTTTTTTTTTCTTTTAAGAAAAAGCCATGGGGCTGAGAGTATAGCCTAGAGCAATATTCCACTTGGTAATGATCTAAATGCCTTGCGTCTTAGAGCCTCCAAAACCCAGTTTTCTATTTTAATTTTTCCTAGTACATGGATAGGGCCTGGAACCTTTTTGCATGGGCGTAGGCACAGGTCCTTTGAGTTATAGCTCAGTTGTAACCCCAGCCCCAGTTTCTTTTTGAAACTCACTAGGTAGTCTGTGACAGCCTTAGACTTGAGGATCCGCCTGTATCCACCTCCTGTGGATGACAGCTGTGCTCCACTGTGCCTTTCTTAAATGCATGGTGTCAGATAGCAGAATGTCTTGTGTCTTTGTTACCCTCCCAGCTTCCAGATGCTGTTAAAATTAAATCAGGCCAGAATGACCTTAGATAAGACTAAGACCCTGACAGCTGACCACATTCTGTCATCTAGTGAATTGAGGCTTCTTTGGCCTGTTGTGTTCTGGCTGTTATTGAGTGCTTTAGTTTTTGCAGGATTGATCAGGCTCACTTTATCCTAGTAGCTGAGTGCTACTTTGTCCCTTTGTAAGAACTATGCATTTCTTCTACAGAGCAGCATCCATCAAGCAGTATCTTGTCCTTCGTTGCTTCTGATCCCCTAGGGCATTCAACCAGCCTGGCACACATTTCTTTTGTGTCTGCGTGCATGTTGGCTTACTGTCTCATCAGAAGTGGGCATCTGATGGGTCTAGTCTTGACAGAGTAAACTAAGAATGATGGTGGCGTTTCTCTGAAGTATAACCCACTCTAAAACCAGCTAGATTCAATTCCTCAGTTACAAATGGCCTCAAGACTGGGAATCAGATCTGAGCCAGTCTGGCAGCTTTACTAGTATTCTATAATGTCTGAGTTATTCAATCTTTCCAAAGCTCAGCTAAAAAATAGAGGCTGGAGTAATATTTTCAGTGATCAATTAATAACCTGGATGCTTGTCATTTTCTTATTGCCTGCAGCTTTGTAATAATGACTTATGATTGTGCCTTCAGTTTATCGAACATTTTTTCTAAGTACTACTGTGATAGCTTGTCTATATTATCATATTCAGTCTGCATGAGAATCCATGGGATACATACTGCTCCCATTTCATCTGTGAAGAAGCTGAAACATGCAGTTAGAAAGTAATGGAGACTGGGGCCATGAAAGTGGCCTAGTGGTAGAACGACTGTCTAGCATGCACGAAGCCCTGGGTTAGATTCCATGTTGGTACCACTTACATAGAAAAAGTCGGAAGTGGTGTTGTGGCTCAAGTGATAGAGAAAGCTCAAGGACTGTGCCCAAGCCCTGAATTCAAACCCCAGGACTAGCAAAGAAAAAGGAAAGATAGTAAGGGAGACTGGTTTTGCATGCAGCTTGTCTGATTCCCTGTATGTTTAACCATTCTCTTCACTGCTTCCTTGACATTCCAAAGTATTTGTTTGTTTAGAGACAGGTTCCTGTCCAGGAGCTCCTGGAACACTACTCATGGTCTGACTTCCAGACTCCTGCCCTAGCCCCCTTAGGGCTCTGTAACTTTTAAGTAAATACACATAGATAAAGATCTTGTTTGGGGAAGGAATTTAAAAGACATATATATCTGTTTTAATCTCTATAATGTATCTGCCACTCTGCAGAGTCTAGATACAGGTAAATATTCTAAACAGCTTGTTACTGTTACTCCTTTTTCAAGGCTGGCAATCAGTTTCATCAAATAAAAACAAGACAAAATCTCAGAGCTAAATGTAACTGGAAGCATGGTTCAGTGTTATCTGTCTAGCAAGCCTAAGCCTCTGAGCTCAAGCACAGTGCCACCAAACAAAACCATGTTGTCAGGGTTTTATACCCCTGTGGATGCCTGGGAGCAGGCAATACTTTTATTTATGGGGGATGAATGCGGGTGCTGTCCTGTACCTTACAAAATGTTCAGTGTCATCCCAGTTCTGTGACTGGATGCTAGAAGCACTTTCAGTCAAGGTTATGGTACCCAGAAATATCTGCTGATTGCTGAATGTTCCCCAGGGGATCAAAACTCACCCCTGGTTGGAAGTCACTTTCAATTTATGCTAAGAAGGATAAATTTCTATAGATGGAATTGTTGTATCCACCGTTATGTACATTAAAACATTTTAGGGAATCACTAAATTGTTTTTTATCGAAGTTGCAACATTTTATACTCCATCAGTATTTGAAGGTATTTTCCTCATTCTAACCAATAGAGTGATGTATTTATTTATTTTTTAATATTTTGATCTGGACACTGTTGTCTCATGCCTATAATCCTGGCTATTCAGGAATCTGAGATCTGAAGATTGTGTTTCAAAGCCAGCCCAAGACAGGTCTAGTTAACCAGCAAAAAGCCAGACATAAAGGAGTAGCTTAAGTGGTAGAGTGCCAGCCTTGAGCCAGAAAGCTAAGGGAGAGCCTGAGATCCCAAGTTCAAACCCAGTACTGGCAAAAAAAAAAAAAAGTTGTTCATATAAGTGATTAAACTCAGGACATTAAATTTACAGGCAAGCAAGTATTCAGTCACTTGAGCCGTGCCCTCAGTCTAGCTATCCTTCATAAATCAAGCCTTTGGTACTTTCTAAGCATGTAGTTTGTTTTTTAGCTTGTAGATTTTTGTGACCAAAAAGTAGGAATACTTCTATTTCTGAATCTTAAAATTTTGTAGTCCCTTGGATCTTGTTGGATTCTAATGAAATGTTAATACACACCATTTGTTGGGATGTAATATGTAGTACTTTGTACTTGGCCTTAAAAATGCATCTATTGAACTAGGGATGTAACTCAGTGATAGAGTGCTTGCCTGGCATGCCCAAGGCCTATGTTCCATCCCCTGAACCTTTTTTTTTTTTTTTTTTGCCAGCCCTGGGCCTGAGCTTGGGGCCTGAGCACTGTCCTTGGACTTTCTCAAGGCTAGAGTTCTACCGCTTGAGCCACAGCACCACTTCCAGCTTTTTCTATGTATGTGGTACCAATGAATTGAACCCATATCTTTGTGCACGCTAGGCAGGCCAAACTCCTGCCCCTCCCCCAATTTTTAAAATATGCATCTAGCAAGTATTATCTAGATATCTTTGTCAGTCTGTCTGCCTCATCTATGTATCTTGAAGTTAGGGTCTTGCTCTTGTTCGTCAGATGTTTTACAGTTTGAACCATACTTTTAGTTATTTTTCACATAGGGTCTCAGTGTCTGCCCAGGACTGTATAGCTTGGAAAGTGTAGCTTGCTGCTGCCATGCCAGCCTGTTCATTGAGGTGATGTATTCCAGGCTGGCCTCAAACAGTGATCCTTTTGTATCATAGCCTCCAAAGTAGATTATGGGTGTGAGATTTTGTTTCTGGCTTTAAGCATTGATTTTTTAATGAAAAGGATACTTTGGAGTTGGCATGTAATATCTCTGGCATATTCTTACAGTTACAGTCTTCAGAGTTTAGATGTGTCAAAGAGCTAGTTAAAAAGGTTTGCCTCTGAACTTACGAATCATAAACATCCTGCCACTTACTTCGGACAGGGTCAGACCTGGTATAGTAGAGGCTCTAAGTTTCCTATACCCTTTCTTCTAAGACTTCTTTTCCTTGTGAACAACCATGAAACATTTGAAATGTTTATTTACTTGATTATTTCTGGTATATATGTTCAACATTAAATATGTAACCCCTCACAATTGTCTGGCACATACTATGTTAATTATGAACAAGTCACTCTAAGAACTGAGACCACTTGGATGCCTAAAGGCCCAGAGTTACCATTCAGGGAGTTGAAGAATTTAGTGGGCTTAGTAATGGGACCTGTTACCTTCCTAGAATGATGCCATCTTCCTGACAGTCTTAGAACTAATTGGTTCTTATGTTTTGTCTGAAATAGTTTAGCTATTAGAGCAACTTTGGCCCAAATGGTTTTTATTATGGTGGTTGGATTCCAACTGAGGAAACTGAAGGTGGGTAAATTTTTCCTGTGAATTAATGGTTGCTCCACCTCAACTATTGGAGGTAATGGTTACATTTCCTTCATGCAAAGTAATGTCCTCTCCTAAGTGAGCAGTTTTCTGGAAATCATGGTTCTGGATGAATTCTGATGTGAGTAGCTCAGGTATTTCCAGTCATCATAGCCTTTATTATGGGAGCTCTCAAACACCAGATATCTCTGACTTTAATGAGTTTTCTCCTAAGCCCTCAAGATGTTTGTACAGTTGTTTGATAACTGCCATTTACTTGCTGTTTTCTCTTCTTCTAAGAATTAAATTGTAGATTGGTATTGGCAAGGTAACTGGTCTGGCTTGTTCACTGTGCTCTGGGCAGGAGGCTAGCACTCATAAACAGGCAGTCAGAGGGTGGGGCAGGCCACCAGGGAAGAGGTTACCACCTCTAAGGGAGGCGATTATTTGGCTCATAGTGAAGCAAACAATTCCTGTCAGGGGCCAGATAGTAAATATCTCAGTCTTTGTAGGTTACAGTACCACATATCCTTTTCTTTTTTACATATCTGTGAAGAAAGAAAACCCATACCTAGCTCAAGAACCTTTAGATCAGACAATATCAATATTTGGTTCTCAGGCTGTGGTTTGCCAACCTCTGAACTAGGTGAAGAAATGAGCGTGTTGCTACATGTGTTTAATATTTCAGGGGCATGAACCCAGAATAACTTTGGGAATTCTTAATTGATTTTGATCCAAAAAAGAGTAGATCAGAACTTTGGCTTATGGAGCCCTGTTTGGTAAGTGACAGTCCCATTGGACCTGTGTAACTGGCCAAGGTAACCTTGGTCAATAGGACAGAGAGTTCTGTTCCTTCCCTGCAGGATACTGGCCAAGCAGAATGTGACTAGAGTTAGCCTGGGCGCTGGTGGGTGCCTGGAACATAGTGAGGCAGGCTGCTTTGAGGATACGGTCAGAAACTGCATGTTCAGTGAGTCTGGCCAGGTTATATGAAAGAGCACTGCTGTACCTTAGATTCTGAGAACAGAAAATTCTGATACATGAAATCTACATCTAGTTTTCCTTTAACCCCAGGAAGTTCTGTAGAGCATGCCTGGGAAGTGTTCACTTATTTGTTTCTGGGTAATCTGGGAGATAGGAAAGTGCAGTAATTGAAGAGCCTGGCCTCAGACAGAGGTGAAATTGGAATTCCTGCTCTACCATTTAGTGGTTGTGTGACCCTGAGAAACTTAATCTCCTTAGCCTCAGTGCCTTGGTCTGTAAATGGCAGTGATCATACTGCCACAAAGAACTTGTGAGAATTGAGGCTATTGTGTGGAAAATGCTGCTGTCTCAATTCCTATCGTGTTGTCTTCATTCCGTGTATAAGCAGTAATGATAACATGAATGTGGAAGAAATAGGGATCAGAAACAGGAACATATGTTTGTGATTTAGATCCAGCGTGACTTTGATCATACTTGATCGCCCCCTGTGATCATGTTAGGAGAAGAACAAAACTGGATCTGTGCCTGCTTCTTGTTTTCTGGTCTGTTCAGTGGAAATAATACTTGTTGCCAGGAGTGGTGGCTCACACCTGTAATCCTAGCAACTCAGGAGGCTGAGATCTGAGGATCGAAGTTCAAAGCCAGCCCAGGCACTAAAGACCACCAATAGGCTCTAATCTCCAATTAACCATTAGAAAATGGGAAGTGGTGCTGTAGCTCAAGGGGTAGGGCAGTAGCCTTGAGCTGAAGAGCTCAGGGATAGCACCCAGGCCCAGAGTTCAAGTCCCAGGACGGACAAAATAAATAAAAAGTAATAAATTCATGGATACTGACTTATCTTAAAATTTATTCAACATTTTATAAAGTCAAACGTGATACCTTTCTTAGTTACTAATCTGCAACCTATCAACAAACATTATTTTTTATGTATTTATTTTATGAATTTAATTTCTTGAACTTGTAAATGTCTTAGAACCAAAAGGTGATTCATGCTAAGCCAGAATGTTTTGCTAGGGCTGAGAGTGTAGCTCAGTGTTAGAGCACATGTCTGGTATGTGCTAGACCCTAGATTCTGCCCTAGCACTATGGGCCTTTTGGGTCATTTTGTTGGAAATGGTTGATAGGATTCTGTCATGTTCAGGACTTCAATTAGTAACTTTTTTTGTTTGTTTGCTTTTAGTTTTGGTGCTGGTAATGGGCTTGAACTTAGGGCCTTGCATTTTTGTTCAGCTATTTTGCTCACAGCTGGTATACTACCACTCGCGCCACATTTTTTTTCTCCTGATTAATTGAAGATAAGAGTTGACCTTTTTCTGCCTAGGCAGTCTTCAAGAAACTGCCATCTTCAAATCTCAGCCTCCCAAGTAGCTAAGATTGCAGGGGATTACTGGTGTTCAGCTTTGCTGGAGCTTTTGTAATAGGGAATGAGGACTAAAAAATTGGTATGCTTTTATGAGATATTTGAAATAGTGGAACTTTGAAATGAATGACCAGAGTGAGAAGGTGGCTAGAGATATGTAATCTTGGTTGAAGAAATGAGAGAGTATCTTGCAACATTAAAATTGTATGTGTCCTTTTCTTCTGTAATCCCCTTTCTATGAATTTATCTTGGAAATATATTTGCCACATGCATTTTGGATATAGTAAATTCAATACATTATTTGTAACAACCAAAAGGTGGAATTGATGGTGTTTAGCCTCTTAGATGACTGCTTACCTAAATCTGGGTACTGTGTTTCCATTTGTAAGCTATGTATCTGTGAAGAGCAAGGGACCTCTGTGAGCTGATGGAATTCTTCCAAGCTATAGTAAGCTGAAAGAACAAGGTAAAAAGCAAGGTGGGAGGAAAGCAGAAAGGAACAATTAATATCCTCCTATACAGACATTCTCTTAGGAAAAATACCCAGCAAGAACTCTGGGAAATGACCGGTAGGAGGGGATTTAAATTTCTTATTATATTGTTTTTAGCCTTTATGTTTTACAGATATATATATATATATGTTTAATTCAAAAAGTTTGAGTGACTACAGTTCCTATTATTGGAGTTGTAACCTATATGGAACTGTTAATGTCTGTCTCACATTGGTGTTGTGCCTCTCCGGTCCCTTTGACCTGGATGTCTGGAGAAGCTGGCGCTGACGGCAGTCTCACTCCAAGACAGTCTGCCCCTCCCACAACAAAGCACATTGACGTTTTTCCCTCTTAATTTGTGTGACTGACAGTGCTTCTCTTTCCATCCCCAGCTCCAGCAGCATGTAAACAACTTTTGCCAAGAAGCCAGATCACCGCTGAGAAAGGGGTCTTCAGGAAGAATTTTCAGTGGCCACCTCTGCCAGGTGTGCCTGGAGTTCTGCAGGCATGAAACATTCCATGCCAGCCTCTGTGTGCCACTGGCGAAGGTTGAGGCTCTTCAGGTAGGAGGGTCCTGGGGGCAGCAGCACCAGGAACCCTTCCAAATGGAGAATGGAGCCAGATTTGAACTCTACAGTGAATTTGGGTTTCAGCTTATGAAGGAATTTTAAGCAAAACAATTATTTAATTTCACGTATTCACCTTCAAAAACATTGTGTGTCAAGTGCAAGAGTCACCCCATCCACGGGAGTTATCAGGAGTTTTCTAGCACCAGAGGTGAACTTGGTACTTCTGGCAATATAGACCTGCTGGACAGAGTGATCTGCTGAATGCTGTGGAGCAGGCCACAGAGCAAAACCTCTGGAAGCAGTGGACAGGTGGTGGAGTGGAGAGCTCTCCTTTGCTACATACGAGCACAGAGACATAGCCTGGACCCGGATGCTGGTACTGAAGACTTGTTCTGCGGTGCTCTCTATCAAGTTCCTCTGCTCTGTACAAGCAATTGAATGATGTGATCCTGGGGATGGAGTTTGTCACCCTTAGGGGACTAGCTTCCTTTCCCAGGTTGGTGCTGTCAGAAAGGACCATCTGAAGGCCACGGTTTGTGCGTGGGGAAGAGGGCACCAGCCTGGCCTGGATCCTCCACCATGTTCCTCTTGCTGCCTTTTGATAGCCTGATTGTCAACCTTCTGGGCATCTCCTTGACAGTTCTCTTTACCCTCCTGCTCGTTTTCATCATAGTCCCTGCCATTTTTGGAGTCTCTTTTGGTATCCGAAAGCTATACATGAAAACTTTGTTAAAAATCTTTGCGGTGAGTTATTTGGGTGGGTAGTGTCAAGGGGTGGGAGATGGGGACTGGTTTTAGCAGACACAATTCTTACCTGGCTAGTAAGAAGACGTGGCTGTTTCTGCTAGGTCTGGGGGAGGCTGGGGAAGTAGGGGGGTGGCCTTTGGAGGAAATGGTGAAATGAATGGCCAGAGCTCCTATTCCCCAACTCCATGACTCTACACTTTGCCTGCCATATCACAGCATGGGACTCAGCATCAAACTCATTACTAGGCACCGCCTCTCCCTGTAGATCAGGTATGTGGGATATGTGGTGCACAGTGCTGCCAACTTGTCCCTCTCTGAGAAGCCTTTTCTCTCCTTTACATAGTTATCTAAAGGAAGTACTTATATTTCAGCACAAAAAAATGGATAGAAAAGGGAGTCTGAAGTGTTTCCTTTTCTGAAAGACAGAGGAGAAAGAGTAAATTTCTGAACATAAGTAAGAACTCTTAATACCATTGGCCAGAACTGGCTGCATTATAAAGGAAGTAGATGAGAATGTGTTCTGGGAACTAGTAAAACTAAGTGAGTAAGACTCACTATCAGATTTTGAATGTTTAGGCAGAGATTTGGTCATACATTTGCAAAATCTCAAAACTAGTCATCAACTCTTCAGGAAGTCTCTTCCATAGGTCAAATTCTGTATAATTTTGATAACTGCAACATCATGGTCAAAATAATGCCATACCTCTTGTTTATGGGGTATCTGGTAGGCTTGTTTGGTAATGCTGGAGCTTTTCACATACTGAGCAAGCGTTTTTCTTCTTGAGTTTTACCCTTAGCCCTATCTTATATTTTGAACTCAGGGCCTGGGAGGGATCCCTGAGCTCTTTCATTCAAGGGACAGCCCTCTACCACTTTGAGCCACAGCTCTGCTTCTGGTTTTTTGGTGACTGATTGGTGAGACCTTTCCTATCCAGTCTGACTTCAATCACGATCCTCAGATCTCCAGCCTCCTGAGAGTTTAGGATTGTAGGTGTGAGCCACCAGTTTATTTTATAGTTAAAAAAAATGCTTTCCCCTTCCTGTAATTCCTAGAATTATGTGATGAACATGGTAAGTATCCACATTTTTATCAATGAGGAAAAAGACTTAGAAAGATGACCTAAATATATGAAATGTTCATTATAGTGGAGGAAATGAGATTTTTTTTTTTATTTTTGTTGATGCAACAATTTGAACTCTGGACGGACCACACACCTGCTAGGCAAGCACTCTCCTTCTGAGCAAGTAAATCTTTTTTACAACTATATTTTAAAATGTACACTCTTATGAGTTTTAATGTAGTATTATCATTATGCCATGGAAAATTCATTCATTGTTTACTGTTGTGCTAACCTGTGGAGTTGTAATTTTGGGCCATCAGAGACACATCTTGAACATCACTGGTCTGAGCAAAGTGATTTAGTAATGGAAAGTAGTCAAGGAAATAGATTAAGATTTCAGAAGAGTAGGAGCTGGTGATATGGTACCATGGTAAAATACTTGCCAGCATGTGTGAGCTTCTGAGTTCCATTCCTGGTTGCCACTGTGCCCAGCTTCATTAGCCATTTCTACATCTTACTGATGTTCTTTGTAAATACCATTAACTATCATTCAGTTCATATGTTGTGCTTTTGTCTGGTTTGGGGGCAGATGGGGAAGATGTAGATGGATGAGTCCCTTCTTGGAGGACTAAACTCAGAGCAGGCCCTGTGGATGCTGAGTTACTGAAGACTAGAATGTTTAAGGAGTATCCATATTTAAAGTGTTTCAGTCTTTTCCGAAGTATATTTGCTTCAGATGTCCTCTTTACAGTGATGATAGTATTTTAGAATGGAATTCCAACTGGTTTGAAAATGACTTTAGAAAAGAACCCTGTGCGTCTCTGCCCGAGGTGAAAGGTACCAGTCAAGTTAGGGGAAAAGGATGAGACCCTTGTCATGGTCTTCTAGCTGCACTGTGTGATAGTGGTTATGAGGGTTTGGAAGCCCATCTTGCTGTGCTTGTGGGATTAATGTGGGATGAGCATTTGTTTTGGACCAGGTATCCCTCATCTTGGATCCTTGGGATTTTCCAAACTCACCTTAATCATCCAACTTTACAGTCTGTTTCCTCATCTAGAGAGCCATGGTAATTCCAGCCTCACATGGAAGTAGTGAATGTCCATTCTATCTATTGTAACTTTGACTGGGTAAGGACACATTGAAGGAGATGAGGATGGTTAGTGGCAGGAAGGAGTTTGAGATTTCATCATTTCAGGTCTAATTTTTCAAATGGAGACTTTGATGGAGAGAAACACTAAGAGTTGATTAAGTACAGCCCTTATTAATTGCCTATTAAGTGCCAGTTACTCTCAAACCACACACATAGTAGGTGCTAGCTTCTACTTCCATATCTGTCTCATAGGAGAGACAGATATGCACACATACACCTAATTCAACATGCAGTGCCAATTGAATTACACCAAGAGATTAAATTTCTGATGCAGGAGTTGGGTAGGTAACAGTTTATAGTAGACTTGGCACTAGACCTGGATTTTCGAAGAGGATAGAACATTCTTCAGGTTCACTGGGTAAAGGTAAAAAGCCAGCACATAGTTCACTAGAGCAAAAAGAGTGCATGAAGCAGCAAAGTGGGTTTTTGTTTTGTTTTGTTTTGTTTTGTTTTTTTTGGAGTTCTAAATGGCTCCTGTGTCAGATATTTCTTTCCCAAGATTTGGGAAATTTTCAGTTGTTTCACTTAGTTCATTTGTTTGTACCTTGGTGCTTTCTTTTTTTTTTTTTTTTTTTAATTGTAATTAGTAAAAGGGTTACATGATATTTGCCAGATGGGCCGGGAGTTTGGCCTAGTGGTTAAAGTGCTTGCCTAGCATGCATGAAGATCCGGGTTAGATT
Organism: Megascapheus bottae; assembly: GCF_031878675.1. Lineage (NCBI taxonomy): Eukaryota > Metazoa > Chordata > Mammalia > Rodentia > Geomyidae > Megascapheus > Megascapheus bottae. Next base: position 1,632,014 of record NC_143528.1, on the reverse strand, counting down.
CCTCAGTACCACATACATAGAAAAAAGCCGGAAGTGGTGCTGAGGCTCAAGTGGTACAGCTCTAGCCTTGAGAAAATCCAAGGACAGTGCTCAGGCCCTGAGCTCAAGCCCAGGACTGGCAAAAAAAAAAAAAAAAATTAAGATATTTGCCAGATAGAAGGTGCATTAATTCACATACATTGATACCCTTTCACATGTCTTGGTACCCATTATCCTCCCCCCCCACACCCCCCACCCGTCTTGGTTTTCCCCCCTTCCCTATCAAATTTCAAATAACCAAATACAAATAAATTCAATATATCAGATAACAAAGTGAGATACTATAACAATATGAGATACCCAAGGGACAGCAAAGGAGATGAGAGACAACATAGTACATTAAGGACAACAATCATTCGTTATATGGCTTTTGTTTCAATATCCTCAAGGTCCTTTCAATTAGCTTCATACTATATGGCCTTATGTATCAAGATTTTGCTCTATTGCAGATCTCTGCTAGTAGAGCCCAAGGTTTCTACTGATTATGACGAATGAGGGAAACCATTGAGCCTAAGTTCCTTTGAGTCTGGCTTACTTCACTTAATATGATTTTAAGTCTTTCCATTTCCTAACAAATGGGGCAATGTCATTCTTTCTGACAGGAGCATAGAATTCCATTGTGTATAAATACCACATCTTGTTGATCCACTCATCAACTGAGGGACATCTAGGTTGGTTCCATATCTTTGCTATGGTGAATAGTGCTGCAATGAACATTGTTGTGCTAGTGGATTTAGTATGCCCTTGTTTCTGGATGGTTGGGTAAATGCCAAGTAGTGGAATTGCTGGGTCATAGGGGAGTTCTATGTTTAGTCTTTTGAGGCACTGCCACACTGCTTTCCATAGTGGTTGCACTCCCACCAACAGTGTAGTAGTGATCCCTCCTGGCCACATCCCCTCCAGCATCTGTTGTCATTCGTTTTCCTGATCCTGGCCATTCTAGCTGGAGTGAGGTGGAATCTTAGAGTTGTTTTGATTTGCATTTCTTTTATGGCCAGAGATGTTGAGCATTTCTTCATGTGTCTATAGGCCATTGTTGTTTCTTCTTCAGAGAAGACTCTCTTTAAATCTTTGGCCCATTTTTTAATGGGATGGTTGTTACTTTGGAGATTAGTTTTGGAGTGATTCAATTTTTTGAGTTGTTGATATATTTTAGATATGAGGCCTTTGTCCGTTGTTTGGTTGGTGAAGATCTTCTCCCACTCTGTAGGCTTCCTAATTAATTTACTAGCTATGTCCTTTGCCATACAAAAGCTCTGCAGTTTAATGCAGTCCCACTTATCCAGCCTTTCTCTGATTTGTTGTGATTTTTGGTCCTTATTAAGAAAGTTTTGACCTGTGCCAAGGAGGCCTAGTGTATCTTCTTGTAAAGTTTTCAGTGTGTCAGCTTTTACCTCCAGGTCTTCAAAGTGGGTTTTGTGACCATTTATTTTATTAGATATTGGGAGGCCATTTAAGGTTTGAGCAAGAAAGTGATATGATTAGGCTCTGGCAGCATGTGTTCAGGTACAGGAAGGGAGGGTTGAAGAGGGAGAGGGGGGAGAAAAAGGGAGGGGGTGCGCAAGTGTGCAGTGAAGCCCGTGTTGGCCTGTATAGGTCAGAATAAAGGAGGGACGGAAGGAGCATGGAACAAGCAGATGTGAGGGAGGGCTTGGTGACATCGGAGGCCTGTGGAGTTGGAGGGCAAGGATGCCAGCTCCAAGACTGGAGTGTGCGGAGGAGGCTTGCTGCAGATTCTCAGTTGCTGCAGGGGGGTGCTGCCTGGACTTGTCATTGGCAGTGTGAGGCTGGCCCTTCTGTGAAATAAAGTGTAGGCTTGACAGTAGCTCCCTGAACATTATAGCCAAAGCAGGGAGAGGAGAGAGCTGTTAAAGGATGGAGTCTTTGCTGGGAAGTATAAGTCTGATGTTTTTCAGGGTCAGGTTCTTGGACATAACCAGTTGGTGGGAATGCAGTGGAGATTTGATTCAACTAGTATCAGAATTGTGTAGAGTGCCCATCAGAACAGCCCAATATTGTTAATGCCCTTACATTGACTTTGTCTGGGAGAAGCTGAAGGGGAAATAATTAAGTAATCTGATATGAATAGTCTTATAAATGACAGATCAGGGAGAAAAACAATTATAATGATGAAATGAACTCTGAACCTAGGATTCTTAATTTTATTCCAAAGTATCTGAAAACTACTTCCTAAAGTGACAGCTCAGAAGAGTTCCTGGTGTAGTTACTAGATATCACTATTATGCATTGGCCTGTGGTATAAGATAGGATTGATCTTTATGCCTTATTTCTGTCAGAGATCCTAACTGTAGGGATGCCTCCTGGATTAATATTTTCTATTGTTCTTAGTGAGCCCTGTACCCACATTTGAGCTTATGCTAAAGAAATGAGAGTACTGCAAAAAAGCCTCAAGAATGGATGGTTAGAGATCAGATTTTGCTTAAGTTGTACGAAAAGTCTTCAAACAAGAGGATTTAATGAACTTTTGGATGCTAGAGAATAACGTGCCTAGAAAAGTCTTGGAAACCTCACCCCATATCTTTCCTCTGCAATTCTATTGGGCACATCTTGATCTTTATCCTTTGTAATAAATTGTAAACAGAAGCAGTATTTCCCTGTAATCTGTGAACCACCTGAGCAAACAAAACAGCCCAGTGTGGGAGGTTATGGAAACCCCATTTCGTAGCCATTCAGAAGCACTAGTCACAATTTGGGCCCTGCTTTTGGTGTTTGGCAGCCTGTGTGAACTCACTCTCCAGGCATATAGTGTCAGGACTGAATTAAATTAGCTGCAGTTTGCTTAGTATATGCGTGTCCAGTCTCTTCTACTCCTCTAGCAGTGTTAGAAGTGTTTTGGGGAGTTGGTTTTCCCAGAGGCCCTTTCTTTCTCCCTCTATTAGGGCAAAGGTGGTTGAGTAAGCTGCCCTAGCCATCTCTTAACAGCTGTTCTCAGCTAATTGCCAGGTTTCTTCCAGCCCAACCTCTTGCTCCTTACCCTGTCACTGTGGACAGTACCTTAGTAAAGGGGATGAAGTGCTAGGGGTGTGTGCAGCCAGCTGAGCGCCAGCAGCAGTGGGTACTGCTGCAGACTCTTCCCATTCTTAAGAGACTGATGTGGCTTGCTGCTTGCTTCTTGCAGTGTAGTCTGAGTTTCAGAATTTAGCACAGAGTCATGTTTCTATTCTGATTATCCTTGCAATATCAGTATAGGATCCTGGCTAGAATGTGGAACCCTAAATATATGTGTTCATATTTTTAGATGTGTTTTAGATGTGTACATTTGGATGCTTGTGCTTTCTTATCAAATTTTTCTTACTTTTAGGAAACCAGGCAATTCATCTTCTTTCATTTTAGCAATTAACATTATCTACTCATAGAACCAGGGCATCAATGTTCACCTAATCTCAAATGTTGAAAAATGGGTTGGGTTTTCTCATTTCTGACTGTACTTTGAGTGGCTAACACTGAAGCCACCTATTGTTTTCTGGAGAATGGCATTTGAAGAGGTTTCCAGTTGAGGTCAGATCACTGATTAAATTCCCATCCAGTAGAACAGTCTTGTTGCTTTTTCATGCTCCACCAGCACAGTCTGGAGGGGGGTGGAATTGTTTTTTGTTCTTTTCATTTTTTGTTGGTCACTAGGCTTGAACTCTGGGCCACTTGAGCCACAGCACCACGTCCTCTACCAGTATAGTCCACCCTGAATGCCTCGGGTGCCATGCCTGTACAGCGTTGTGGTATTCTCTCTCCTGTGATAGAATTCTCTCCTTTGCGCCCTGTAAGAGGCATCTCTTGACCTCTCCTTTACCTCCTTTACTCACTGGAGGTGTTCTTTTTGGTAACATATTCCACAGGGGAATAAGTAAGCTGGCTTTCAATCTCTTACATGATAGAAGGACCCAAAGCAGACTCTGTTTATTCCAGGTAAAAAGACTGTACTCATGAAGGTAGAAAGCTCCAGTGAAAGCTGCTTCCCTAGCCTGGATTTTTTTTTTCTTTTTTCTTTTTTTAGTTGGACATGGGACTTGAACTCTAGGCCTGGGCATTGTCCCTAAGCTCTTCAGGTCAAGGCTACCGCCCTATCCCTTGAGCCACAAGTGCCACTTTTGGTTTCCTGGTAGTTAATCAGAAATAAGAGTATCACAGACTTTTTAGTGTCCGGGATGGCTTTGAACCTCAGATCCTCAGATCTCAGCCTCCTGAGTAGCTAGGATTATAGGTGTGAGCCACCACACCCAGCCAGGATTTTAGTAGTAATGATGACACCTAGTGTAACACACTTGTGTTTTCTAAGTTCTGTGACATACATGGTATATGTAAATGACCCTGCTAAGTAGTCTTGTTTTATAGATAAAGAGATCATGATTCTGAAAGTTAAATAAGTTCTTTATCTTCTTGAAAGCAAAAACTCACTTTTTGTGGTAATTTGATTGAAGGAGATCTGTCTTTGCTGGCTGTGTGCTGTTTGCTAGTGAGCTCCTCAGAGATCTGGAGACAGGTTCAGGTAAGTGAGAGGAGAGCCTGAGCAGCTGGCCTCAGCTCTTTGTGTTCCAGTTCTGTATAGTGGCTTTGGCCACCCTGGAAGAAGAGTGGAGCCTCTTTCATATCAGGTGCTAATTGACTACCATCTGCTCTCCACATTGGGACTGAGGCTTTCTTTCACAGAGTGGTTTTGGAGGTGCTCCTTGATTGAAAAGAATCTCATCCTTGTTCTGCTGTTTTGCTTTTTCCCTCCTCAGTGGGCTACCTTGAGAATGGAGAGAGGAGCCAAGGAGAAGAACCACCAACTTTACAAGCCCTATACCAATGGTAAGACTAATCCTTAGCCTGAGAGTCCTTTGAAATACGTCTCTAAGTGCTGTTGTTGGCACATTGGTTGAATTCATCTCTGTTGTTATAACACAAAAGAAAAGAGGTTGTTTGACTTCTAGTGGGTAGAAAATTAAGGCTCCCTAGCTGCTGTATGTAAAAGGGAAGAAAGAAGGGAAGGGTCTGGCATATGGCAAAAGAGGTCTCACAACCTTGAGGAGGGGCCAGGTTTGCATTTTGGAAACAAAATCCTAATACCATAGGAACTGCTTTATCCCTTAGATCTAGCCCACTCCCACGGCATGGTTTCCCTTAAGTAGGCAATAGGCCAGCAGCCCTGTGTCCTCATCCTCTTCCATGAGGCTGACCTCTGAGGTCTACCTCCTGTGGTACTGTTACAACTCCTTCATCTCTGGAGCATGCACTATACTTACACTTTGTTGGCTGTTTACCCTGAGTGTTTTTCACATAATTCCTGCAGTATGCCACTCAACAGATGTGTTGTATTTTTCAGGAATAATTGCAAAAGATCCTACTTCACTAGAAGAAGAAATCAAAGAAATTCGTCGAAGTGGTAGTAGTAAGGCTCTGGATAATACTCTGGAGTTTGAGCTCTCTGACATTTTCTACTTTTGCCGGAAAGGAATGGAGACTATTATGGACGATGAAGTGACCAAGAGGTTCTCAGCAGAGGAGTTGGAGTCATGGAACCTGCTGAGCAGAACCAATTATAACTTCCAATATATCAGCCTTCGGCTCACTGTCTTGTGGGGGCTAGGAGTGCTGATTCGGTACTGCTTCCTCCTGCCACTCAGGTGAGGACAAATGCAGTGAAGGAAGCCTGAGAGCTCTGCCTAACTCCATTCAGGGCCTCCTTACCTTTCATTTTAGAGAGAGGATAATGTGGTTCTTGCTCTAGCTTAGAAAGGGCATAAGTGGCAATTATTCTTTCAAGACCTTTCAAGATATTCAGGATAATAGACAGGAATCGTTGGGTTTCTTAAAGACAAACTGCTTGCCTGATCCAGGTGGGCTGAACCCAGCCAGGGAACATGGTGTCCTTTCTGGCCTGTCCTCTCTGAGCACGGCCTTCTTTCCTGACTCCTGCTTCTCTGATCCAGAGGCAATATTGAATTCTAGCTTTTTGTACCCTATGCTGTTTTGTGTGTTGTGCCAGATACGGGTACCTTCAGACCCTACTTCTTAGTGCTTCACAGAAGCTTTTGCTTCTGCCAAGCTGTAAAGCTAAAGAGAGGGGAAGCCAGCAGGACAGCAGGTGCCTGAGGGCAGCCAAACTGACTCTAGGGAGGCCTGTCACTCCAGCTGGTGAGGCTAAGGAAGCATATCAGTGAGGGTTAGTTTGGAATCACAGGGAGCTCTAGTTCTAATAAGCAATACCTATTTATGGGTAGAAATCTTTATTTTAAATTTTATTTTTTTGAAGTACCAGGTTTCACATTCAAAACTCCTGATTGCGTGAGTGTTTCCACATTCACTGTCCCTGGACTGCTGCAGTGTGCTCTTGTCTTCTCCTGCAGGATAGCTCTTGCGGTCACGGGGATCAGCCTGCTGGTGGTGGGTACCACTGTGGTGGGACAACTGCCAAATGGGAGGTGAGTAGAGTGTCAGTGTTCCTACAGGGAGGAGGAGGAGGTGGCATTCTGAGAATGGTGGTTCACACCAAAAGACCACTTGTTTTGATTCTGTGCCCAACCCAAGAATCTTAGATGGTTATAGAAACCTTTTGCTCACATTGGCATGCTCATTAAAAATGTTCATTTCCTGCCTGATCTTGATTAGTGACTGTTATCTAGGCCCTGCAACCCATAAATCCTTCCATTTTAAAATCCTCCCAGAGGAGGAGTCCAGGACTCAGATATTAACATGCTTCATTTATAGCATGTTTGGGGTTTTTGTTTGTTTTGTTGGTGCTGGGGATCAGAGCCAAGGCCCCGGCTCATACTAGTCAAGCTGTCTGTCACTGATTGCTCCCCCTAGCAGCACGGTGTTAGGTTCATAAGCTTATTAGAGAATAAATTCTAAAAATGGAATTGGAATATAGGGAGGGAGGGGTTGGTTTTGAATGTGCAGTGGGAAGTTGTAGAGCCAGTTCTGTTCTGCCAGGCTGTGAGGAGGCAGGCTGGATTCTGGTCCAACTTAAGGTAAGCAGCAAAGAAACCTAACAGACTCTGGTTCCTCTGTGCTGGGAATTGCAGGGCTGCATCTGTAATGTGGGCAGATGAAATCAGGCTACATTGCATTTCTTTGTTTCTCGTGGGTGGCTATAAAGATCAGAATCATGACAGAGCTTTACTATATGTTCCAATGCTTAGAATAGTGCTTGGCAGACTGGGGGTTAGTCAGCAGCTTGTCCCGTCTTCCTGCATGTCAAGCAATACTCCAGTTCTTACTGTGTTGTTGCAGGTTTAAGGAGTTCTTGAGTAAACATGTTCACTTAATGTGTTACCGAATCTGCGTGCGAGCCTTGACAGCCATCATCACCTACCATGACAGGTGAGGGGACTTGGTAGTGATGCAGTGGCTGAGAATGGAACCCACCTGCACTCAGCTGCAGGTGATGACACATGTGAGGTGAGAGTTGTTTCCCAAATGAATTCCCCCACACTCATTCTTGTTGCTTGCATACGTTTTTACCCTCAGGAAAAACCGACCAAGAAATGGTGGCATCTGTGTGGCTAATCATACATCTCCCATCGATGTGATTATTTTGGCCAGTGATGGCTATTATGCCATGGTAAGCAAGTTCTGTTTCTGTTGTTTTCTTGAAATGGGACTTATTTAGAAGAATCAACACTGGGAGACTTGTACTCTTCACAGAGCATAGAGTCACATGTGGGCCTAAACTAGATTCCTTTGGGGAATGCCTAGAACTTGGGTAAAAGCTGTTGTGAGCAGAATAAAGTAGCTAGAGGTTGTGCCCTGAATGATTGGTCTGGATATTTGGCATCCGATGGTAGAAGATTCTAGGGGAGAGCAGGACTTGAGAGCATTAGAGAATGTCCAGAAAAGGGTACTTGATAGAAGTTGAGGATGATTTGCACTGAAGTGCTCAGGTACATTTTTAGTTACAGATCTCTGGTACGACTCATAACAAGGAGAACTTTAGGATTGGGCAGACTGAGTAGTCGTTGTCTTGAGAGAAACCTACAGTTAGCAGTGAAGTATTAGAGGGTGAGGACTGGGATACTTACTTTGTGGGCCCAGGGGACAATTGTGTGAGAATGGATACACTGTTAATCATTCCTTTGTCTGGGACCAGGTGGGCCAGGTGCATGGGGGCCTCATGGGCGTGATTCAGAGAGCCATGGTGAAGGCCTGCCCACATGTCTGGTTTGAACGGTCTGAAGTGAAAGATCGCCATCTGGTGGCTAAGAGGTAAATGAACAAAATAAGCAGAAACCATTGTAGGAATAGAAAACTTAGAAAAAGATGTTTTGCTTCATGGTTTTGGAAGCAAGAATATCCAAAATTGGACATCTGTATCTGGCATGGCCTTTATGCCTTGTCATAACATTAATAGACAAGCAAGAGATTGTGCGTAGACAGACAAAATGAGGGGCTTCCTTGCTTTGCCCATGCTTGAGGTAACTAACCTAGTCCTGAGAAAAGCATTTATCGATCCTTCTTAAAAGTCTCTTAATGGCCTCATCTCCCAGCACCACCACAGTGACAGTCAGATGTCATCGTCAGTGTTGGAGGAGATGAAAGCACCATTGGGCCAAAGAGGTTTAATCCAGCGTAGCCACTGTGCAGTCAGATAGCCAGGGTTCACTGAGGGTATGGCAAATGCCTCCTTCAGATAGAACCAAGTCAGCAGTGTCCTCCGGGTCAGACTTTAGTATTGAACTGAACAGTTGTATGAATTTAAAAGTAGTCCTTCCTTTTGTTTGCTCATCTAATTAGTGTCAAACATAAATGCACTTTGATAACAGAGGGCAGAGGATCATCTGAGCTTTTATTTTGTTCTAAAGGCTGACTGAACATGTGCAAGATAAGAGCAAGTTGCCTATCCTTATCTTCCCAGAAGGTAAGAAGGGGTGATGACCATGAAGGGCTTTGGGGTGGGAGACCAGTTAAGATTGTGATCCCGATGTTTGCACTGGGTAATATTAGGTCCCATTCAGACTGTGAGTGAGACTGAAAACTGGACAAAGTTCAGAACGTTGCCTGAGTTGAGCAGTGTGGACTTTCTCAGTTCAGGATTCCCTTCTGTGGCATTGGCGGCAGACCATGGAGTTTCTTGCAGTGTCCCTCAGCCTTCCCAAGCCGACATAGCCACGGAGAGGATTTTCCTAGTTCTGTAAAGTGTTCATGACAAGGATGAGGACAGTTGGAATTACTGTAATTACATTATACTTAAATGTTTTACTCCTATCTGCATTTTAGGAACCTGTATTAATAACACGTCAGTGATGATGTTTAAAAAAGGAAGTTTTGAGATCGGAGCCACCGTTTACCCTGTTGCTATCAAGGTACAGGACCTCCAAGAGCACATGCTCTCTATCGTAGCTGCTCATTGTTACCTCTGGGCTGACCATGTCACCACGTGCTAACGGAGGACAATGTGCGCAGTAAGAGGCCCAAGAACTGGGCATTAGTGGAGGAACCAGATTTCAAAAATGGCAGGCCTCTCATCAGCTCTGTGTTTTCCCCTCTCACTTGCTGCCTCACTCCTCATAGAGCTGGCTCACTGGAGCACTCCACTTGGGAAGAGGGGGCAGCAGACTAGTTTAAGTGGAGGGAAGGACTGGCAGGCCCCATTAATGCCACAGTGCAATAACACTGCTGCTTGGATTGCAGCAGCATCTCATGTCACAAGCAGCTTCTCCACTCTGCGCAGCTCTTCGCAAACTTGTCCCTTCAAGCTCCCTGGACAGTCAGCTTCACACCTTTTTCTCTTCTTTCCTTCCCATTCTTTGAGTGTCACAGTGGGTCCACATTTTTTCTTATAGAATCCAGATCTGGGGTTGAGAATGTGGCTTCATGGCAGAGTGCTTATCTACCATGCATTAGGCCCTGGATTTGAATTTTAAAAATAGTAAGAACTTTTTTTAAGAAAATCTAGACCTCACCTCATTACTCTTGCCAAAAAAGGCTGTTGTCAGTATGGTCTGAGTACCTGGGCTGAAATCTCAGTAGAATCAGCAGTGAGCAAGGTCTATGGAGCATTGATTCTTGACCAGCTCCTGTGAGTTGCTTACTGCTGAGAGGGCACCAGGAGAGGCCGGCACGAGAATGATTGCAGGATGCCTTAGATGAACTGAACAAATTAGTGGAGAATGATGAGTCAGGGAATGGTCTCTCTCCTAACACACTGGGAGCCAGGCCTTGGGGAGCTGCTAGTGTGGTTGTCTTCACTTCAGTCATCCTTACACATCAGCTGCACCTGTGAGCTGCCTCTGGCGGATGGTTAAAATGCAGGTGCTGGGTTCCATGCCAGAGTTGCTGAGTGGACATTTTAACATGTCCTTGGCTAGTGGTAATCAAGAGCCTACTGGAAGTTTATTGCTCTAGAGAACAGTTCTTACCCATTGTTGTTGGAACATGGGCTCCTCTGCAGAGCAAATACATGTAAACTTTGTATGAATTTTCATTCGATCTGTAGAATAAAGTGGATAACCTGAACAGTGTCAAGGCTCATCACATCTCCATGGAAGTTAAGTCACTTTTGAGGTTCTATTGTACTTTGAGCTTTTGCCTTGTTTGTGTAGTGTCACCTCAGAGTAGAAAAGAAATTGAGCTCTAATCAAGGTGCATGCTACTCACCATGCCTGGCTAACAGCATTTTCTTATAGTTCTGCACTTAGCTAATTCATTGAAATTCTCCCTTAGCTTTCCTTTAGTGAACTCATTAGCCTTCTACAGTTATATCTAAATTTCTTAGTTTCTGTTAGTTAATATTTTTTGTAGTTAGGTATATAATCTTAACATACTTGATTTTATTCAAAAACTAAGGCTGAAAAGGCCTAAAAAAAGATCATACCGCTGGGTGTGGTGGCTCACGCCTGTAATCCTGGCTACGCAGGAGGCTGAGATCTGAGGATAGAGGTTCAAAGCCAGCCCAAGCACTAAAGAACCTAAAGAACAAGAGACTCTTATCTCCAATTAACCACTAGAAAACTGGAAGTGACGCTGAGGTTCAAAGGGGTAGGGCAGTAGCCTTGAGCTGAAGAGCTCAGGGACAGTGCCCAGGCCCAGAAGCCAAGCCCCTGCAGCCCAAGGCCCACTCTGCAGGTGGTCCTCCCAGGAAAAAGGAGGCATGTTGGCCCAGGAGAACAAATTGAAGTTTTATCTTCTTTTATTTCTCCTCTCTTCATTCCCTAGTCTTGCACTGTTATCCCTCAGCAGAGTCTTCCCCCTGTTTATCACAGCCCTTCTACTCCGTGCTTCATGCATCCTCAATGCCCAGTGCTTCCTGTTACTTCTTTTGTAACTTTCTCCTTCAGCTCATCTTAAACCAGAATTTCCCTTTCCTCTTGGGATTGCTGTTTGGTCAGAGGAAGGTTTGTAACTACAGCTATATTTTCCCAAAGATGCCATTGAAGAGAGCTTTTACCTCCACATGCCTGCTTCTCAGTGGGAAGTCCAGTACTCAGTTACAATCTTGTGAGACAATCGTCAGTAGATAACCATTCACTAGTGGGCACAGCTGAATTCTTCTTGCCCAAACAGATCATTCATGTTGTTAAATTATAAATACATAAATTGCATTTGTAATTGCATTTAAGTAATAAAAGCATATCATAAGCTCTCTTATTGGTTTTTCAGTCTGGGGCATGGGGAAAGATATAAAAAAGCTGGCACTTATACAAGAAGATACTTAATTTGGGTGTACATTACTCATGTTTCTAAGGGAATGCCATGATGTTGGGGGTAGTTAATAAGAGGGGGCAGGTGGAGGTGGTGAAATGTTGGCAGTAGTTGGATTTGGGAAATGGGTGGTGTATGGGAGTAGATTATCCTGTTCTCTGGTTTGGGAGTATCTGGAAAATTTAATAAGTCTGCGTGTGTCTGTGAGTGAGAATGAAGCAAATTGCTGATGGAGGATGGTAGTCAGTACAGAGCTGAGGACAGAGCCGGAGTGTAGCTCCAGAGCGGAACTGCCATGAGCAGAGCTGCCTTCTTACTGTTCTCGTGGGAGCAGCACTCTGCCAGGGCTGCCTGGTGAGTCCGTTCAGTGGTCAGACGCCCACATCTGACCTTCCTCCTTCCTGTGTTTCCAGTATGACCCTCAGTTTGGTGACGCATTCTGGAACAGCAGCAAGTATGGGATGGTGACCTACCTGCTGAGAATGATGACCAGTTGGGCCATTGTCTGCAGCGTTTGGTACCTGCCTCCCATGACCAGAGAGGTAGGAGCCGCCAGCCCCACGGCCCTCTCCACACCACGTCTGTCACCATGAGTCTGGCCCTGAGGTCTGATTTGTTCTTTGTTACAGAAAGATGAAGACGCTGTGCAGTTTGCTAACAGGGTGAAGTCTGCCATTGCCAGGCAGGGAGGATTGGTGGACCTGCTGTGGTAAGTAAAAGCAGCAGTTAGCTGAGTGAGTCAAGACCCAAACATACCCAAGCAGGTGCCCAGTTTCCTTTCAAGGGCTTCTCCCTGCTGATGTGGTGGTAAAACCCCACACCTGTCCTGGAGAGGGAGGAGGGGCCAGAATCCTTTTCCCTGGTTTCTCCACAGAATTGCCTTGGCCTGCCTTTCCTTCCAGAACATGGAGCCAGGCACTGGGAACAGAGCTGACTGCTTTCTTGGGATTTGTCCAATCTACCAGGGGACACATGTGGTTACCATCTCTAGAGGGGGATGACCCGTGGCTGGTGTGGCAGTCTCCTAGGAATATGGAGCTTTCTCTGATCTCTGTGCGTTTAGACTATCCTTAGAAAGACATTTCATTTATTGCATTTTGCTTGTTACCTACTAGAGAAGACGTTGACACACTTTTTTTGTAAAGTTAGTAAATGTTTTAGACTTTATGGGCCATATTATGTCTATTGCAACCCCTTCTGCCATTCTGGTATATCCAGAAAATGAATTAACGTAGTTGTAATAGATGGGAGGCTGGATATGGCCTTTAGGCTGGAGTTTACTACGCTCAACCCAGCGTGTGAGGTACTTATGCTCCACATCTGGAGAGCCATCGAGACATATGCTGCTTCAGATAAACTTTGCCACACTGTGGAAATGTTAGCTTTTGAGACAAGGATCAATGTTGTGAGTGCTGGTGCACAACTACTCAGCTGCTCAAGAAGTGGAGTATTATCAACTAGAGGCCAGCTCAGACAAAACCAAAAAGTGGTAGTTAAGTCCTCGGTTCAGTCCCCAGTAGTGCAGAAACTTTTTTTTTTTTTTTTTTGGTCTGTCATGAGGCTTGAACTGGGCACTGTCCCTGAACTCTTGAGCTCAAGACTACCACCCTACCCCTGGGCCTGGGTGTTGTCCCTGAGCTCTTCAGCTCAAAGCTTCTACCCTACCCTTGAGCTACAGCACCACTTTCAGTTTTCTAGTGGTTAATTGGAGATAAGAGTCTCACATCTTTAATGCCCGGGCTGGCTTTGAACCGAGATGTTCAGTTCTCGGCCTCCTGAGTCACAAGGATTACAGGCATGAGCCACCGTGCCTGTCCAGAAACATTTTTTTTTTTTAAATAAATGTAAGAGTCAGCTGCAGATGGGATTTGACGAGGTTGGCATAAGAAAACAAAAGGTAGCCTCTACACTACACTGGGGTGGCCCCACAGTGAGAGGCCACTATTTCCACTGGCACTTACTTAAAAGTGGTCAAGTTACTTTCTCTAATGTCACCAAGTAAGCTCTGGAGCCGGATTTGGAACACAAGCTGACCGGCTTTTTGAGTTAGGAAATTTATCTGTACCTCCATGTTCCCTTGTCACCAAGCATTGCTGTCAGCCATGCATTTTAGAATAGAGCAGGGAGTTGGGGTGTGGGTGGGAATGGGACTGGGAAGGAGGAGATGCAGGTCTAGAGTAGTTAGAGGTATGCAGAGGTGTGGATTGGTAAGGCCATCACCCTGAGAGCAAGCAGTCTGAGGGGTGGCTGGCTTACAGTACTGTCTATAGAGTGTAGACGAGGTAAGAACTTACATTTCCCTAGGGCTGGGTGAGCCACTTATGGCACTTGCCTGTTACACGTAACACTGTAGGCTTCATCCCAGAACTTTTCCCCCCAGTCCTGGGGCTTAAATTCAGGGCCTGGGCACTGTCCTTTGGACTTTCTCAAGGCTAGAGCTCTACCGCTTTACTGAGGAATTGAACCTGGATCTTCGTGCATGCTAGCACTCTACCGCTAGGCCAAGCTCCCGGCCAGGAGTGAATTTTATAGGTAACATTCTATAAAGGAATTTATGGATGCTTTGAATCTCAGTACTTTCTAAAGCACTCTTTTCCTTCTGGGGACACTGCAGTGAGTGCCTTATTGTCCTCTGCAGTGTAACCCAGAGATGAATGTTAGTCACAAAAATGTCAAGCTCCCTGCACAGGGTGTGTTGTTAGAATGTGTGTTCATCGTGAACTGTACCCTCCCTCGAGTTCCCAGGAGCTGGAGTGGTTATGCAGTCCTCTTGATGAGAGGCTTGGCGTCCTGTGTTTCCTGCTGGCCTTGCTGGCTCCCAGCTGTTTGGTGTATCTCCGGGATGGGGCTGGCCAGAGAGCCTTTCTGCTGTGACACGGGCCTTTCTCTCCTAGGGATGGCGGGCTGAAGAGGGAGAAGGTGAAGGACACATTCAAAGAGGAGCAGCAGAAGCTGTACAGCAAAATGATTGTTGGAAACCATGAGGACAGGAGCCGTTCCTGAGTCTGCACGCCGTGCTGGCCGGAGCATGGCCTCCCAGCCCTGACAGTGAGCCAGCGGAAGATGCTGCTCCCACTCTACCACCACTACCGCCGCCGCCGCCACCGCCGAGCCCTGCTGCTGCACCCTTCCACTCGGATCCCAGGACTCCAGCTTCTTCAGAGCCACACACGGCTACCTGGGCTCACGTGCTGTGGAGCTGCCGGTGCTCCGGCCAGGACGAGATGCCGCCTTCTTCCCTTACGATAAGCCCGCTGGAGGAGTGCCATTAAAGTCAGCTCTCCACCTGCGCTCGTCTTGGGCTGAGTGGTTGGGAGGCCCGGCCTCAGCCTTGGTAGGGTGTTGGGATTCGGTCCTGTGGTTTCCTGTGTACCAGGGACTTACTAAGGGAGGCCTGCGCGTGGCTCCTGAGGAGAGGTGCGCTGCCGGGCTTGCCCCAGACTTCTGCAGACCCCGTGAAAAGAAAGAAGACTTGCTTGCAGGAGCACTGGGCCAGATGAAGTTTGTAAATTCTGGATCCCCTGCTTAAGAAGGGGTGTCACGGGCTGGATAGAGGCCAGTGCCCCCTTGACCAGTCTGTGACAAGAGCCATCAATCTGTGTTCAATTCCAGGCTGAGCCTGCATTTCCCATGAGACTTGCACTTTGTTTAATGTGTGCCTCGTCTTCCCCGTGCGTGTCATGGGTCAGCAGGGGAAGGGATGGTGGTGACATCTACCTCACAGGGTTGTGTGGGGACACAAGTGCTGCCATGAGTGAAGAACATATGTGATGTGTCATGTCACAGGTCCAGGTTCATGGAACGTGGCAAGACAGTCAGCTCAAAGCTGTGCACAGGGCTTTGGGCATGTTTCGTGAGTAAATAAAGACTGGATGGTGAATGAATTGAGGGACTTTCCCTTTACTCTCTGCCCCTCGAAGGTAGCCCCGAAGAAAGGTATTCCCTGTCAAGTTTAGTTCTTGTACTTGAACATACTAAGAACCCTGGGGTGGCAGGGTCTGCACCTGATATGCAGAATGAGGGTAAACTGCTTATACCCAGCATTTGCACATCTCTGGTTAGTTTACGGTTTCCAGAATAGACTGGTTTTTCCACAGATGGAGCCATGGGATTGGAGGTGTATGCAAAGCCTTGGTTGGTTGAGGCGGAGGAGCTGGGGGCTGAGTTGGGGCAGTGTAGTGTAAGAGTGGGACAGAGGTCCTGAGGATGGGTGAGGAGCCAGGCCAGGCAGACAAGGGTATTGGCTTACCTTGAGTTCCACACAGCCACTTCAAAGGCAGATCCAGAGCCAGCCTTCCTTGAGAGATCGGCTCACTTTTCAGTGTTCTGGGAGAGAGGGAGGTTTGCCTCAACCACCCCATCCATCTGTCCCTCCCTCCCTCTCTTCTTCCTCGTTCCTTCATGCCATTATGGAAAGACCAGGACACCTCTCAGGATTTTGTACCGGCTGCGGTAAGTGTCACCTTGGACTTGGCTTGTGCTGTGAGGGAAGCCTGCTCTTGAGGCTTCGAACTGTCATTCAAGGCCCCTGTTCTGTTTGGTGGTATCCCTGCCACCTTCCCTCACCTCCCCACATAATTGCCTGTTTCTTTAACCTGTCCTGTTGCTATCCCCTGAAAAGCTCTTTTCTCTCAAATAAAAACACTGTTATGACTAAAAATGCCTCTTATGAACTGTTTTATGGGATGTTTGAGAATAAAAGGTTTTCAGCTTGTAAAGGGGCTGGTGTGTATAATGTCAGAGCCAGTTGGAATGCTATTTACAAATTGGTTTTCTAAGTCAAGTTCTTGTGAGATTTCTCACGAAGTAGTTGCTTTTATTTATTTCATGATGTGCCTAGGGGATTTTGTTTTGGTTTTGCTAGTCTCATATTCCACACACCTGTTACCGGTAATAGGGAAGCGATAAGAGGAATGTGAATTATACCCATGAAAATGAAATCTGTACCGTCAAGTGTTAGTTAAGGCAATTTAGGTCCGCCTACTTCCCATCCCTTTGAGGGTTTTTTTTGTTTGTTTTTTGTTTTGTTTCGGCCAGTCCTGAGGCTTGAATTCAGAGCCTGGGCACTGTCCCTTAGCTTTATTTGCTCAAGGCTAGCACTTTTACCACTTGAGCCACAGCTCTACTTCTGGCTTTTTCCTATTTATGTGGTACTGAGGAATGGAACCCAGGGCATCATGCATGCTAGACAAGCACTCTACAACCAAGCCACATTCCCAGTCCCCTGCCCATCGTCTTTAACGGGATCCTGTGGGCCTAGGTTGTCCTGGAGTTTGAATATTGATTTGAGATTACGGAGTTGGGTCTGTAGAAAAAATCTCACAACATTCTCTAAACTGCTCTCAGACCCCTTCCCTGATTGACTGGGGCAGTGGCCAGATTCAGCCTGCTTCCTTCCACACTTGCTGCTTCATTGCTGTTTTCTTTATATCTGTGTTTCTTGAGACATAACCAAGGACTTGGGTTGTGACTTCTAAGGCCTTCTACCTCTGCAATGTAATGTTTGCCCCCAATGCCACGGTTTGAACTCAGGGCCTCATGCATCACTTGCTCTGCTTGCTTGCTTGCTTGCTCAGCTGGTGCTCTTGAGCCACCCAGCTTTTGCTGGCTGTTTTGTAAGGTGGACTCTTTTTTTTTTTTTTGTCCTGGAGCTTGAACTCTGGGCCTGGGCACTGTCCCTGAGCTTTTCAGCTAAAGGCTACCCTACCCCTTGAGCCACAGTGCCACTTCCAGTTTTAAGGTGGTTAATTGGAGATGAGTCTCATGGACCTTTAGTGACCCGGCTGGCTTTGATCCTCAGATCTCAGTCTCCTGAGTAGCTAGGATTACAGGTGTGAGCCTAAGGTGGAGACTTTGTCCAAGCTGGCTTCAAGCTCAGTCCTCCAGATCTCTTCTCCTGAATAGGATTACAGGTGTGAGCACCTGGTGTCCAATTGATAACTAAATTTTGAGCTTTTCACTCAAATTGGCTTTGGTTTTAAAATAAAGCATTTGGAGCCATTTGTTCCCCCCAAACCAGGCTAATGATGCAGGCCTTTTTTTTCTCTGCAGGGGTCCCCATGTGTGGAACTGACCTCAAAAAGTGTAGGTGATGTGAGCCAGACCCACACTTCTTGAGTTGAGCTACTTAAGATGTGAATTAAAGACCAATTTTTCATGGAAACGTGAGCCTTTTGCAGCTAGAGAAAAGTTTCCAAAGTATCAGTCAAGCACAACTGACGGGAAGCTCAGTAGATGGCTCTATAACCAGAGCTAAATGAGCAAACTTGAAAGAGTAGTTTCCAGAGGCAGTGTGACAGAGAACTATCCTGGGGACATAATTTCTTGTAGCAGGCCCTACTCCCTCTACGCCCCTCCCAGACAAAGGCTTGATGTGGAGGGACAGTGAACGGGCCAGTGACAAGGGACCTCTCAGGTCTTTGTGACAGAACCATTGGTGGGTACAGACCCTAAATATTGTATAGAAACCAGATCTATGAACCCTGCTGCTTCCTAGAATTGGCCAGTGTCAGGATCTGCTCCCCAGTTTGTGCAAGATGCCTGTGGGAAGGCACATCACCTGCTATGCATGTTGGGTGGCCAGACTCTTCAGATACACCCATCCTGTGCAGCCTGGGTTGTCGGGGCGGGAAGGCAGCACATGCACACTGACTCTTGGACAGGTTAAGAGCCGACCATCCAGCCATCCGTCTTCCGTTGCACTCACACCCCTCTCCCCTAGTCAATATGTCTCTCTCCGATGGGAAAGTTAATAAATTTTGCTCTAGATTAAAAGTATTGATCATTTCATTTGTAAACGATAAATAAAAAGGGGGAACTTTTCATTGCACCAGGGGTAGTGTCTGGTGTATTTTGCTGGTGAAATTTAGCTCGCTGTTGGGGGGTGGGTTTCTCATATGCATTCCGGCCGGCCGGCTGCATTGATTTCCTATTAGTCTCCCAGCACCACCCAGTAACACATCATTTCACTACCTGCTATTAATGGTCTTTTGATAAATAATCACTTGTAAGTCAATAAATTTTTATTAAACAGTGTGGCTGTTTGATTTATTAAAATCCGACCGTGTTTGTCTGGGAGAAAAGGGATGCTGAATTGAAGTGGAGGTTTTCATACATCTTCCTGACGCCGAGCAGTCACCGCGCACTCCAGAGAAAAACAATTGCATTTTAACAGAAACAAAACAGCCAAGTTTGGAACTTGGGCCCAGGGAAACTTTATCTTCGTCAGTGTGGGGCTTATTGTATAGGGAGCTGCCGCAGGCTGAGGCCACCTCCGCTGAGTCAAGAACTTTGCTTCTGAGAGTGATGAGGTTTCCGGGCTATTTTCTGGGCTGGCTCCAAGGCACCTGTGCAGGTGTCATAGGACTGGAGCCATCTTCCATTAGAAATCAGAGATGTTGCCACAGGTGGTGGCTCACACCTGTAATCCTAGCTACTCAGGAGGCTGAGATCTGTGAATCAAGGTTCAAAGCCAGCCCGGGCACAAAAAGACCTGAGACTCTTATCTCCAATTAACCTCTAGAAAATGGGAAGTGGGGCTTGGCTCGAGGGGTAGGGTAGTAGCCTGGAGCTGAAGAGCTCAGGGACAGCACCCAGGCCCAGGGGTAGGGTGGTATCCTTGAGCTGAAGAGCTCAGGGACAGCATCCAGGCCAAGTGCAAGCCCGATCACCCACAAGAAAGAAACAAAAGCAATCAGAGATGTTGGACTGTCGGACATTTTAGCTGCCTTTCTGGCCTAATCACCAAAACCACATCTTGGGCAGGATATGCAGAGAGAGAAAGAGAGAGAGAGAATTTGTTGTTGAGAGCAAGCCAGTAGCAGAGATTGAAAGTCTTCGTGAGCTTACCATTGGCAAAAGAGTTGGTGTGAAGCTTGACACATTTTCATTAAAACCTGACTGTAGATAGACTTACAGAAAGCTGCCGAGCTACTGCATACAGAGCCTAAAAAGATGTTATGGGGAAGGAAAAATCCCCTTTGTGTGGCTTTGAAAGGGGGGATATTCGTGAGTCCAGCTGAGGGCCAGGAAATGCCACAGAGGTGAGTATTTACACAGTGCTACTCTGCAAAAGCTACTCTAGCTACTTGGGCCCAGGGTGCAGAAGGTTGATAGAGGAGCCTAGCCTCTCTCTGGTGGTCCTTGGGTCTGTAGCCTAGGCTGGTTTTTGAGCTCCTGGCCCTCCTGCTTTGGTTTCCTAACTAGTAGGCATGCACCACCAATCCTGCCTCAATCCATTTTCAACATCAAGAAGAAACTTCCATGTTTCATTTGAGGCCCCATCTCTAGCCTTTGTTGATTCTTCTCTCCTTGTTTCCCCTGCGCAAGTTCACTGTGCTCTTGGGTAGGAGGATTTTGATGGAAAAGCTGGAGAAGAATCTGAATCTCTTGTGCTCTGAGTTGACTTGTGAATTGAGATGCATCAAATGAGGAAAGGAACAAATTGCTTAGAGACTACCCTGCTAGCTGCTAGTGGAGGATTGGGGGAGGGGGATGAAATTGGCACAAAGGTGTGACAAGGGGGTGTGGGTATCATACCTATTGATGCAGGAGAAGGCAGTCAATATAATTTGGAGGTTGGGTGGCAGGTGGGGGGGGGGGACTCTTTCCCTTGGCAGGAAGGGAGAAGAAATGAAGCTTCCAGGAAGGAAGGTCTGGTGATTCTTGGGACAATGGCAATTGTTCTTGCCTTTGATCACATGGCCAGGAAATGCATCTAGAGTGTTTGAGGCTTTTGCAGCTCAGAATGCAGGGGTGTGCTCAGTCTTCCCATCTGATTCCACACAGGATCAGATCAGAGAGATCCTCAGGCTCCTTGAACCCTATCCTGCCTGGCTTCAGAGCAGCACAAGCATTTGCCTCCGTAAGGAGCTTGAAAACCCAGGTGAGCAGCAGAGCGGGACCAGAGCTCTGCTGTCCCCATTCCTGAAGCCTAGGCAGGGCTCCGGTTCCCAGATTGATTCCCGGCTGTGATTTGTCATCTCTCCCCGGCAGGCGCTGGTTTCTCTTGCTTCGGGAGGCCCCTTCGACACCTGCTTTATTTTTCTTCCTGCGCTGACGTGACGGGAGACAGGTGTTAAACTACTTAATCACTTTAAAATTGTTTTAATTTTCTGTTTTTTATTGATCTCTACAGCACCAATTAATCAGCTCACTGGACCAGGCAGTTAGTACATTAAAAATTGTCAGAGAGGCCGTGCATCTTGCAAAATGTCTAAAAAATATTCGGCTAGCAAATTTTGTTTTTCTTTAGCATGCAACAGTCCTCAGTGTAGAACTCCCACTTAGAAGGGGTTCCCAACTGAGGGAACATTTGGGGTACAGAAGGAATGCTGGCTAGGGGACTATCTGCAGGAATAACAGAAACAGAGGTCTTTCAGCACCCATTTGCCACCGGCTTGCTTTCTTGTACTTGTGTGGGGTTGTGGAGCTGCGCTGGGTCTCCTTTCCGCTGTGGTGGGTGTTGGATGTGGTTTTGTGTGGAAGGGAACACTTGCTCAGCATGTGTTTTGACCCTGCAAGGGCAGAACTTTCATGTCAGGGACTGGCCTGTGGCCAGGCCCAGCCCCCCAGCTCACTCTCTCTCCCATGGCTGTCAGCACTTTTGATTTATTCAACATGTCCAAAGCCACCTCCCCTGGGGTAGTGGCCAGCTGAACTTGGTACGCTGTGTGGCAGGCAGCTAGGAGTCTTGTCACCCTTCCATTGGCCTAAGGGCCTTCCGTGGAATGTTCTGGGCAGGCAAACACTACTGCCACCACCACCCTCCCTGCATTACACACTTGTCTTTTGCTACTCTTTTTGCCAATGATTCATTAGTTACCCAGCTGTACTTTCTGTCTTACATAAAGCATAGACTATTCAGAGGTTTCATGATTTCTTCTTAAGAGCAGAAATTCGTTTTCTAATTTCTCTTCTTTTGGGGAAGGTGGGAAGGGGCTGTCCTGGGGCTTGAACTCAAGACCTGGGCACTGTCCCTGAGCCTATTTGTGCTCAAGGCTAGGGCTTTATCACTGGAGTCACAATGTCACTTCCAGCTTTTTCTGAGTAGTTTATTGGAGATAAGAGTCTCATGGCCTTTCCTGCCCAGGCTGACTTTGAACTGTGATTCCCCAGATCTCAGCCTACTGAGTAGCTAGGATTATAGGTGTGAACGTTTTCTCCTGGTTTTTCTATCACTCGCTAAAAGTAAGCCCCATATTCTCCTCCCTCTGCCTCACCCTGTAGCAAATTAACTATTCAACAGCCTTGTCTTCAAGGTCTGAACTGCACCCCTCCAGCTTGTGGCTTCTCCCTGATCCCTCCACTGGTACTTAATGCACAATGACTCGAAGTCTTTTTTTTTACACTTGACCTCTCCACGTTTCTTCCACTTGCTTGACTTCTTTCTGTGCGCTCAGTTCACAGAACTGAATGGAAGGGGAGGTTTTCATCTGTGTTCCCAGCCTCCCTACTCATGTGAGGATTCTCCTGAGACTTCAGGCATGAGTCGCTCCTGGGAAGGCAGGGTGTGAGCCCTGCACTGTGAGGCCAGCTGAGGTCTACGGACAGCCAGGCCCAGTGAGCTCTGCATTCTGGCTGCTGGACTTATCTGACCCAGCCCCACCCAATTTGTATTAATTGGTATATGATTGGGGTAGAACATATAATCTAGTATTGATTTTCTCTCTGGACGCCACAGCTTTATTTGCTCACATCTGCTTTGTGTTTAATTGGTGCTTTGCTCTGGAAACCAGAGACCTTATCAGCCTGTTTTGTTTCTTTTCCTGGGGCACACAGGCATGCACACACCCCAACACCCTCCAGCTAGGGGCCTCTCCCAGACTCTCCTACTTGGAGGCATTCCTGGGGCATAGGGGAGTGGGTGATGACCCCAACGGACTTTCTTTATACTTGACCTCATGGGTCAAGTTGTGACTGATCCTTTCTGGTGTTAGTGTGTGTGTGTGTGTGTGTGTGTGTGTGTGTGTGTGTGTGTAATGATTTTAGGGGGAATATGGCTTTGGAGTCAACTAGGGTTCACATCTACTTCCTCCCCAAGGATGGCCTTGAGGCCAACAGATTTTATTTTTCTGCCTTATGACGTCTTTTCCTTATCTGAGAAAAAGGTAAAATCAGCTACTTTGGCCAGGCGGGCCAAAGTAATCCTAGCTACTCTGGAGGCTGAGATCTGAGGATCAAGGTTCAAAGCCAACCTCGGGCACAAATGGACCTGAGATTCTTAACTCCAATTAACTTCTAGAAAATGGGAAGTTGTTGGGCTTGGCTCAAGGGTAGGGTGGTAGCCTTGAGTTGAAGAGCTCAGGGACAGCGCCCAGGCCGAGTACAAGCCCCATGACCCACAAAAAAAGAAAGAAAGAAAAACCACTTTGTGTGTGTGTGTGTGTGTGTGTGTGTGTGCACATGCCAGTAGTTGAGCTGGATCTCAGGGCCTAGGTGTAGTGCCTTAGCTTTTGGTTCAAGGCTGGCATGCTACCCCTTAAGCCACTGCTTCATTATTGACCTTTTAGTGCTTTTTGAGTAAGTCTCACAGACTTTCCTGCCTGAGCTGCTTCACATCCTGATCCTCAGATCTCAGCCTTCTGGATAGCTAAGATTCTAAGTGTGAGCCATAGCACCCAGCAGAACAATACACACAATGAGCACTTGGAGTGTGTGCAGCAAATAACAGCTGCTCGGTCAATGCCCATCCACCCTGCCCATCTTCACACGTTGCCTGCTGGGATGCAAAAGAAGGCTGCTGTGGAGCTCCAGAAGAGCTCCAGTTCATCACTCAGCCACTCCTGTGTTTCAAACTTTTATTCTTTTCCCTTGGAACTGTGGTTTGGTATTGGGGCTCTCTACCCAGGCTTTTGCAGTAAACAGAAGATGTAGGATGGGGGTGGGGGAGAGAGGGCAGGTAAGTCAACTTCCTGTTGACTCAGTAACTCTCTGGCTTGGACAGGTGGACATACTGCCACTTAGGTTACAAGATTAATGGTGCTTATTTGGCAGTGGGGAGGGGCTGGTAAGGCTCTGTGCACTCACTGGCCTTCTGGACTGGCTTTGCTGTACACATAGGAGCCAGGCTCTGTTGTCACTACAAATCTGGCTCCAATTCAGGCCTAGTGACTTCCCAGCAGGAGCAAAGAGGTTTTGGCTTAGGCGTGGGAGCATTCTGAATCTTGCCATGTGGAGTGGTCCCATGAAACCTTCCCATCGGACCTCGCTGGCCTGCCACCGCCCCACTGTCACTTGTGACTCTCTTCCGACACATTCCTCTGCATTCAAAGGCAGGACTGTCTGTGCTCCATTCAACTGAAGGGTGAGGAGCAGGGCTGGAGGCTGGGGCCTCCTGGGGCAGCTGGCAGGTGAGCATCAGAATTGAAGGATGTTCTTTCTGTCCTAGACAGGAGCTCTTGCCTGGCCTGAAAGTGATGCCACTGCAAGCGCAGTGACTCTGGACCTTTGTATGATCCATAGAACTTCTTGCTATAGATAAAGAGAGGAAATGAGGACTGTGCCTCTGCCCCTCCCCCCTTTCCGTTCCTAGCTGCCAGGAGGTGAGCAGCTTTGCTCCACCTCAAGCTCCCCAGCCTCTCGGTCTGTCTCATCTCACCACAGACCCAAATCGTTAACAGGGTTAAGAGGCCGTGGAGATTTCCAGATCCAAAGGAAAAACAAAACACACCTTTGTCTTTGGCATGGTGATAGAAAGCTAGCTAGCAGGACATGCAAGGGACTAGAGCTGCAGTAGTCTTCTAAAGGAATGGGCTGTCAGGGTTCCCAGGGCAGGAGGCATCCAAGGTCATCTCCACATAGGCAATGTCAGCACAGATCCATCCCATAGCCAGTGCAGTGCAAGATCTGAAAGTCCAACATTGATCTCCTTTGCTGAGCACACTAGCAGAGCTTGAGGAAATTGTGAGGATGCAAAGTCCCTTGAGAAAAAGAAACAGGTAGACGCTTGTGGCTCAAGTAGTAGAGGGCCAGCCTTGAGTGAAAACAAATAAGACCACAAGACCCTGAGTTCAAGTCCTAGTACTGACTGGCAGACAGAGGTGGGGGGGAGACAGAGAGAGAGAGAGACAGAGAGGGGGAGAAGGTTAAACCAGAAGCCCAGGGAGGTTTATTATGTTAGACCTTCCCACTGTACCACTGCCTTGGCAGAGGCCTGGGTGTCTTCTCTTTTGTTTCCAGGATGAAGTCCAGCTCCTTGACTGCTTTGCCTCCATTCACTGCCTTCCAAGATATCTTCATTATCTGGGGAAAAAAAGGTGCAAAAACAGAAAGCATTTTAGGTCTTGGCAACAATCTTTTGTTGGGGGAAAGGAGGTAAGGTTCTCCCAAAGAGTAGGCAACTGAAGCAAAAATAAAACCTCTCCCCAGCAAAGGAAATACCAGTGTGATAACACAGTCTACAGATGGGGAGAAAGTTTCAAGCCATGCATCCACTAAAGGTTAATATCTAGAAAATACTAATGACTTGGTAACAAAAAAAAATGTTTTTAAATGGCCTTTCTCAAACAAAGACACACAATAACCAGATACATGAAAATACATTTAACATCTCTACTCATTAGGGAAATGCAAATTAAAACTATAATAAGCCAGGGGCTAGTGGCTCATGCCAGTAATCCTAGCTACTCAGGAGGCTGAGATCAGAGGATTGCAATTTGAAGCCAGTCCCTGAAGACAAAACTGAAAGACTCATCCCCAATTAACCAGTAAAAAGCCAGAAGTGGAGCTGTGGCTCCAATGGTAAATGTTAGCCTTGAGTGAAAAAGCTATGAGACATCATCCTGAGTTCAAGCTTCAGTACTGGTGCATCATCTTTTTGTGGGAACAAAACATGGAAATCAGGGCTAGGAGTTTGGCCTAAGTCATAGAGTGCTTGCCTAGCATGCACGAAGACCCAGGTTCGATTCCTTGGTACCACATACATAGAAAAAAGCCGGAAGTGGTGCTGAGGCTCAAGTGGTAGAGTTCTAGTCTTGAGAAAGTCCAAGGACAATGCTCAGGTCCTGAGCTCAAGCCCAGAACTGGCAAAAAAAACAAAACAAAACAACAACAACAACAACAAAAAACCCATGGAAATGGGGGAGATCCTGTATGCCATCGGCGGGAGGTGGATTGGTATAACCATTATATAAAACAGTAGAGTTTCCTCAGAAGAACTGAAAAGAGATACAGCAATCCCACTTTTGGGTCTTTAACCAAAAGATTAAAACTGGGCTGAGAATGTGGCCTAGTAGTAGAGTGCTTGCCTAGCATGCACAAAGCCCTGGGTTTGATTCCTCGGTACCACATACATAGAAAAGGCCAGAAGTGGTGCTGTGGCTCAAGTGGTAGAGCGCTAGCCTTGTGAAAGCACAAGGACAATGCCTAGGCCCTGAGTTCAAGCCCCAGGACTGGCAAAAAAAAGAAAGAAAGGATTAGGACTTGATCCATAGTAGTGATATATGTCTAAGCACACCTGTAATCCCAGGACAATAGAGTGTTATTCAGCCTTAAAAAGAAGGAAATTCTGAGCTCTCATGCCTGTTATACTAACTACCCAGGAGGCAGAGATCTGAGGATCAAAGCCTGCCCAGGTACAAAAGGACTTGAGACTCTTATCTCTAATTAACCTCTAGAAAACAAGAAGTGGGGCGGTAGCCTTGAGCTGAAGAGTTCAGGGACGGCGCCCAAGCTGAGTTCAAGCCCCATGACCCACAAATAAAAAGGGAAATTCTATTATTTGTGGAAAAGGGACCGAACTAGAGAGCATTAGAGGCATAGAAGCCAGGCAAGAGAAAGACAACTACTGCATGTCACGTGTGGAATCGACGAAAATCAGCTCAGAATGAGACTGAAATGGTGGGTGGCAATGGGAATTCAAGTTGTCATTTCAGAAGAAAAATTTAAAATGATAATGAGATGCTACAGTGTAAGGAAGTGTCTTGAAAAGCTACAGCATGCCATAGCAAGTACAACAGTCCTGTTTAACATGGGGACTGGCTTACTGCTTTCCATAGATTATGAATTCCAAGTTTTAGATGACAGACAGCGAATGTTACTAAGGAATGTTTACCTTCACTTCACTGTCTCCTCCTCCTCCTCCTCCTCCTCCTCCTCCTCCTCCTCCTCCTCCTCCTCCTCCTCCTCCTCCCCCTCCCCCTCCTCCTCCTCTTCCTCCTCCTCCTTCTCCTCCTCCTCCTCCTCCCCTTCTTCTTCTTCTTCTTCTTCTTCTTCTTCTTCTTCTTCTTCCTCTTCCTCTTCCTCTTCCTCTTCCTCTTCCTCTTCCTCTTCCTCTTCCTCTTCCTCTTCCTCTTCCTCTTCCTCTTCCTCTTCCTCTTCTTCTTCTTCTTCTTCTTCTTCTTCTTCTTCTTCTTCTTCTTCTTCTTCTTCTTCTTTTGTCAGTCCTGGGGCTTAAACTCAGGACCTGAGCACTGTTGGGCTTTCTCAAGGCTGGAGCTCTCACACTTGAGCCACAGCACCACATCCAGCTTTTTCTAGATATGTGATACTTACCGAGAAATCAAGCTCAGGTCTTCGTGCATGCTAGGCAAGCACTCTACCACTAGGCCAAACTCCCAGCCCTCATTGTCTATCCTTACACCCTAAAGAATGGAATGCTTTTATTGAAATGTGTTGTGTGGACAATTGTGAATTTCTTTTCATTGTGAGTCATTAATATGGAATTACAGGCTGATACCACCATACTCTGTTGTCATTCTCTCCACCTGTTCCCTTGCCTCTGCCAGCTCCTCTGCTCCCCTTGCTCTGGTGAAGACTGCTCAGGGTGGCTCTATATTCCTTTTCTTTCTTGAAGCCCATCTTGGAGACTATGAGTATCAGGAGAGGACAGGCTGTGTTGTACCCAAGCTCTAAGCTCCAAGCTTAGACGCAGAGGGAAAAAAGACTCAGATGGTGACTGCTTAGATTGTTTTATGTATATGTGCCAGTACTGGGGCTTGAACTGAGGGCCTCTTAAAAACAATTGGCCTCTTTGCTCAGGACTGAGGCTCTACCATCTGAGCCATACCCCCACTTCTGGTGTTTTACTGGTTAATGCTAAATAGATAAGATGTTCTTTCTAGGCAGGCTTTGAACCTGGATCTTTTGATCTCAGTCTCCTGTCAGGATCATAGATGTGAGCCACCAGAGCACAGACTTTTAATCTGTGTGTGAGAGTGTGTGTGTGTGTGTGTGTGTGTGTGTGTGTGTGTGTGTGGTGTCTCAGGGCTTGAACTTTGGGCCTGGGCACTGTCTCTGAGCTCCTCAGCTCAAGGCTACCACCCTACCACTTTGAGCCATAGCAGCACTTCCAGTTTTCTGGTGATTAATGGGAGGTCAGAGTCTCACAGACTTTCTTGCTCCAGCAGGCTTTGAACTGCAGTTCTCAGATCTCAGCTTCCTGAGTAGCTAGGATTACAGGTATGAGTCACCAGTGCCTGGCTGGCACAGATTTTTTTTTTGCACAGATTTGTATGTTTAATATATACAAACTTTATGTTCATTCAAGCATTTTTTTAGCCTTAGTTCAAGTGGACTTTCTCTCTTTCTTCTTTTATGATGTTACTGCTGTTTTAAATCTTGATAGTATATATTCATTCAATTCTGGGGTTTGAAGTTTGGAGTTGAGTTTGATCATTATGTTCTGCATTCCTGGCCCTTTCATGTATCTGTTTGTTTATTTTGGGTTTTTTTGTTTGTTTTCTGCGATTTTTGTCTTTGAGACAGTTTCA
The DNA here is from genome assembly GCF_031878675.1 of Megascapheus bottae. Lineage (NCBI taxonomy): Eukaryota > Metazoa > Chordata > Mammalia > Rodentia > Geomyidae > Megascapheus > Megascapheus bottae. Next base: position 1,603,626 of record NC_143528.1, on the reverse strand, counting down.
CTAGGTAGTCATGCTGGTCTCAGACTCAGGAGCCGTAGAGGTATTAACTACCATGTCATTTTTAATTTTTAAAAATCACCTTATTTTGTTACTTTACTTTTCATATTATCTTTTCTTTCTCATTATTGCAATTTTATGATGGCTAGGAGACTGGGCACAGTGACTCAAGACTGTAATCCTAGCTACTTCAGTAGAAGAGTCGGATTGGGTGATGGAGGCCAAGACCAGTAAAGAAGATTGGAATCTCAACAGTGGCACACACCTGTGTATCTCAGTGATAGGGGAAGCACAAGTAAGACTGCCGTGAAGCCAGCCAGCACATAAAATGAGACTTTACTTCAAAAAGAACCAACACAAAACCAAACTAGAGGCATCACTCAAGTGGTACAGCACCTGCCCAGCAAATGTGTGCCCTGAGTTCAAAACCTTAAGCCAAGAAGGTAGAGGAGGAGGAGGAGGAGGAGGAGGAGGAGGAGGAGGAGGAGGAGGAGGAGGAGACTCCAGAGCCAGCCTGAGTTTTAAGCTGTGTGACCTGGGGCAAGTTACTCAAATTCTCTGTGCCCCAGTGTGGACAGCTATAAGGTAGGTGTAATGATAGTGCAAACACTACATAAATTTTTTGTAGTTTTTATTAGCATACACTAGTTTTACAAGGAGCATTTCGCTGTGACATTCCCATACATGTTCACAATGTATCCCAAGTATCCTCAACCCTCTCCCTTACCCCCTTTCCTCTTTAAATCCATATGGATTTTTTTTTTAATATAGGTGGTAAGCAAGGGGTTACAAACAAACTGAAGTGTAATAGTCTCCATGGAGAGTGTAAAATGGTATAATTCTTTTTTTTTTTTTCCAGTCCTGGGCTTAAGCTCAGGGCCTGAGCACTGTCCTTGGATTTTTGTCAAGGCTAGAGCTCTACCACTTGAGCCTCAGCACCACTTCCGGCTTTTTCTAAGTATGTGGTACCAAGGAATCAAACCCGGGTCTTTGTGCATGCTAGGCAAGCACTCTACCACTAGGCCAAACTCCCAGCCCCAAAATGGTATAATTTTTAAAAAGACAAAATCAAAGCCCAACAAAGTAAGTATCAGGAAATAGGCACTTGCCAGAAGGGAGGGTGGGTTCAAAAGGAGAACGGCAGAAGACTGAAGGGGAAAGATGGGAGAATGCAGGTAAGAATCCATTGAGAACTATATAAGGGAAGGGGTGGGTTGAAGGTAGGTAGAGCTGTTGAAGGGATGGCACAGATCAAGATGCATTGTATACATGAACTGCTTGGTTAAATTGCAAAACATTCAATACATAGCCTAAAATTAAGTAAGGGAAAGGGTGGGTTGGGAGGGGGGGCATATGAGAAATGTTGAAAGGGTGACAATAGATCAAAATGCCCTGGTTTCACTGCTGAATGGCAACTCCTTTGTACAACTACTTAAAGAAAAAAAGATTCAAAAATTAAAAAAGAAAAAAGATTTAAAGAAGAGCAACACACCTAGAACGGTGAATAGCCCATCACAAACATCTTGTGTAAACACTCATCATGTGTCCCAACCTGAGTGGTAGCAAACGACCATTGTGCCAGGCCAGCAGCCAGTGGCCAGGTGCGGGACTTGTGTATGGGAGATTGTTCGTGCGCCCTAAGCTGCCAGCTGTTTCCTCCACCTGGTACTTCATCCGGAAAACAGACACATTATTTATCTACAGCTGATGAAAGATACATATGTGATGTCCAGCCAAGTGTCTGGAAGGACTTCCTTCAAAGGAGTGTCCTTTGTACCCAGAGCTGCCGAGTTTCAGCCCCTGCCCTGCAGCATCAGAGCCCAGGGGACAAGGTTGGCCTCTCACACCTCCACTTTTAGGATTCTGAGATTCTACTCTTGTGTGACATGATCCCAGGCTTAGCCTGGGGTGGCAGTACTGCTCACAATTGGGTTCCACAATTGGGATAGGTGTATCTTCCTCTCCGTTTCAGTCTAACAATTGTTTCCAAGGTGCTGGGAAGGAACTCAGAGCCTCTGTGACACTAGGCAAACATTCTGTCATTGAACTACTCCCCAGTCCCAGCCTAACAATTTCTACGAGGCTCTTCCTTTGGGCTGAGCTCTGGACTCTGGGAAGAAAGTACTAGCCCACAGTCATAGGGCAATGTGCTCACAAACCTGCCTGCATCTGACTTTGAGATAGGGTCTGGGGTTCTGCATTTCTACTTGATTCCCATGGAGACCAGGATTGCACACAGGGAGCTGGTCTTGCAGAGGGAGGTAGAGCAGGATGTAGATTCAGAGGCCTTGTGGGGCCAGGCAGGATGAGTCACTGTATGGACCCTAAGACTTGTGTGGAGAAGTGGTGGGGATCGTTCTTTGGGCCATACTTCCTGGCCAAGCAATAAGCTATCATTTCTGTTAAAGCATGTTTTAGTTCCCAAGGAGACATACCTATAGGCCAAGTCACTCTGGGTGCTGGGTTAGATCCCTATACCAGTTGCTTAGATCTTAGGGTTTTCAAGAAAAGGAACCTGGCCACACAGGCAGCATTTCCATGACATTTAGGTGGCAACAGATCTGTCCCAATCGCAGTATTTAACAGAAGGAGGTAGACCTGACTTTGGATCCATTTATTGCATTGTTTGAGCAGATCTGTTTAGAAGTAGCTCTGCCACTGCTCAGTGGTGTGAATTGGAGGAGGAAGGAGAGGGCCCAACCACCACACCATTCAGCACTTGTTCATGATAGCATATGATCACGTCTGTCTTTCAGAAAGGGGAGGGGGAGGGGAGGAGGGGGAGGGGGAGGGGAAGGGGAGGGGGAAGGGAAAGGGGAAGAGGAGGAAGAGGAGGAGGAGGAGGAGGAAGAGGAGGAGGAGGAGAGGAAAAGGAGGAGGAGAATAATAATAATAATAATAATAATAATAATAATAATAATAATAGATTTACTAGCACTGTGCCTCAAAGAAGGCCTCTGGATTTAAAGAGACAAACTGACCTGGTTATAATGATGCAGCTCCAGCATTATGAAGAGAGCTCCAAACTCAGGATTGTTAGCCTCTATCTTCAGTCCAAATATCAGAGAATCACAATTGGTAGTTTGTAAACGATAGGAATTTTTCTTCTTAGAGTTCTAGAGGCTGTCACGATTGAGTTAAAAGTACCAATATGGGGGCCGGGAGTTTGGCCTAGTGGTAGAGTGCTTGCCTAGTATGCATGAAGACCCAGGTTCGATTCCTCAGTACCACATACATAGAAAAAAGCCAGAAGTGGTGCTGTGGCTCAAGTGGTAGAGCCCTAGCCTTGAGAAAATCCAGGGACAGTGCTCAGGCCCTGAGCCCAAGCCCAGGACTGGCCAAAAAAAAAAAAAAGTATCAATATGTTTAGTGTCTGGTGAAGGCCTGGTCTGTTTCCAATATGAATCCTTGAAGGCTTGGCATAGGGACAAGCCTTTTTTTTTTTTTTTGCCAGTCGTGGAGACTGAACTCAGGGCCTGGGCTCTGTCCTTGGATGCTTTTTGCTCAAAGCTAGTGTTTCAGTTTTTTCTGAGTATGCAGTACCAAGGAATTGAACCCAGGGCTTTGTGCATGTGAGGCGAACACTCTACCACTAGGCTATGCTCCCAGCCCAGGGATAAGCCTCTTATAAACTCACTAATCATTTGCATGAGGGGAGAGCCCTCGTGGGTGGAGAGCATTTCCCAAACCAGGAGACAAATTTCAACAAAGGATAGTGTGTGTGTGTGTGTGTGTGTGTGTGTGAGAGAGAGAGAGAGAGAGAGAGAGAGAGAGAGAGAGAGAGAGAGAGAGAGAGAGAGAGAGAGAGGTGCTGGGATTTGAACTCAGGGCCTCCAACTGTCACTTGACTTTCCTTTCTCAAGGCTAGTGGTCTGAAGCCACACCTCCATTTCTTGACTTTTCTCTGGTTAACTGGAGATAAGAGCCTCACACAGCCTGTCTATCCTACAAGTATGAATCACCAGTACTCAGCTTTTTTTTTTTTCTGTCAGTCCTGGGGCTTGAACTCAGGGCCTAGGCACTGTCCTTGAGCTTTCTCAAGACTAGCACTCTACCACTTGAGCCACAATACCACGTCTGGCTTTTTCTGTGTATGTGGTACCAAGAAATTGAACCCAGGGCTTTGTGCATGTGCCGTGAGCACTTTCTCACTAGACCACACTCCCAGCCCCTGCCCAGCTTTTTTTTTTTTTTTTGTCAGTCCTCTGGGGCTTGAACTCTGGGCTTAGGTGTTGTCCCTGAGCTCTTCAGCTCAAGGCTAGTGCTCTGCCACTTGAATCACAACACCATTTCTAGCTTTATCTAGGTATGTGGTACCAAAGGAATGGAACCCAGAGCTTTGTGCACACTAGGCAAGCACTCTACCCCAGGTCACGTTCCAGGTTCCATGTCTCTATATGTTTGGTACATGTACTTATTCTACTACACATTGAAATGTGTGTATCATTATTCTACTTTGAAGATGACTAAATTGGGCCTCAGACACTCAATAATCCAAGGACATGAGAAATGGCAACGCTAGTGATTAAAGTCCATTTCTAGCTCTCCATGCTTCCGGTGCCTGTGGGCTCCTGGGGTCACACTTTCTTCTTTCTTTCTTTCTTTTTCTATTTTTTTTGAGGGGGGGTTGGTTATGGACTTGAACTTGGGCCTGGGCATTGTTCCTGAATTCTTCAGCTCAAGGCTACTATTCTACCCCTTGAACCACAGGGCCCCTTCCAATTTTCTGGTGATTATTTGGAGATAAGAGTCTCACTAACTTTTTAGTATCCAGGCTGGCTTTGAACTGCGATCCTCAGATCTCAGCCTCCTGAGGAGCTAGGATTATAGGCATTAGCCACTGCACCTAACCTGGGGTCACATTTTCTACTGACCTGAGTAGGAGGAGGGATTACTAGAAGGGAGATTTTAATGCTTCATCTCCTTTTTCATTATCACCATCAGGATGACAGCATTCTGGACGTGGAGAGACTCTCTTCCCTCCCCCTGACCTGCTAAGAACACATCCCAGATTCTTTAATATTGGAAGGCAGGAGCAAGATAGCTGGGGCAGAAATCTGCATCTTAGACTCCTGGCTATCAGGAGTACAGGTCTCAATGCCCTTCCTCCAGTCTTTGAGATGGAAGGAGACAAGCTATGGAAAGAATGTATAAGCAGTTCCTTTTGTGAGATAAGAATTGGGTGTATGGCTTATAGCCGTGTAATAGATGACTCAGGAAGGGCTTGTGTTTCCAACAGCATACATGTAGGTGCACACATATCTACATATCTGCAGAAGGGGGCATGTTCTAAATTGCCTTTAGGACTCTAGATCATTCACCCTGAATTCCTTCAAGTTCCAAGTCTGCCTTACCAATAGACTTCCAGGTTGGAATTAGTGAGATGAAGCCAGGGCCTCACCCTTGCTTGGCCTAGATTCCAGCTTCCTAAGGCATGCAATGAAAAGAAAGAAGCTGGAGGGAATTATGGGACTCTCTTAGTCCAAGTTTCCAGAACTTTGACTAGAGGAGGTTTTGTTAAGCTCAGCAAATGTCTCCCTTTCCTCAAACAACCTGAGTCCGATGGGCAAGAATTACATTGATAATAGAGCAGTTCTGATTACAATATGCTTAAGAAAAGCACACCAGCACATTTTCCTGTAGGCCCCTGCTCTCTTCCTCCACATCTGCTTTCCCCACCTGGGTTTTAGCAACAACTGGACCTGCTGTGTTTGAGCAGCAGATGCATCATCACCTCCGGGCTCCACGGAACCCCTGGTCCCCTAGGACACCAGTGGCCCTCTGGATGGCACTGCCGTGGGGCCTGTCGGCGTGGGGCTTCTTGAGGGGCCTGAGGCATCCACAGCCAGGAGCATCCAGGGCTGCATTCCACCCTCTCAGGGGCTTTGTTCTTCCTTCTCCATTTTGAAAAGATGGGGGCCATGTGAGTAAGTGACATCTTAACAAAGTGAAGAGTTGGAGGCTAACATTATTCTACATTTCCTTGTCCCACTCTGTCTTCTGGATCCACGAATGGCTTCTTGCCTTACTTTCTAATAAGTTCTGCCATTCCTGCCTCAGCTGCCCCTGAAAGCCAATTGTTTCTGCTCTGGAGCGTGTGCTGAAAGAACTTGAAGAGACAACCAGGGACTCAGGCAGCTTGCAGTCCTGGTCCTTGCCCTCAAAGTAAAGTTGGAAGGATCTCAAAGTACAGTTTGCCTCTTGTTTCACAGAATGGGCTTTGAGAGCCTGCCCTTTGTACTGGGGGCAGTATAACTTGGTTTAGGGACTTCTTATCCATGCAAAGAAAATATACCTACCTCTTAGGTTTCATGTGGGGGCAAGACAAATAATTCAGACATTGTACCAGGAAAAATTAGCAAGGTTGTACCAGGAAAAATTAGCAGGTGTCAAGTTTCTGTTAGTGATTTTTACTCTCTTCTTCATTACCTTTTCCTTCTGGTACCTGATTAAATAATTTCCCCCACTAGTCTAGGAATTTTTGGAGGTAGGACACAGCACTAAATTCATCTTGGCATTTCCCCCCCTCCTCAGAATCCAGGATGGTCTTGGCATGTACCAGCAAGATGAAGAGATTTCAAACTGAGTGGAGTCATGCAATGTTAGTGGCAGATTCAGATCGCTGAGTCCCCTTGGAGACAGCTATATGTATTTATGTGCACACCCATTTACCTATGTACACACATGTGTGCATCTGCAGAGGGGGGGCACACTCTAAATTACTACTAGGAATCTGCATTAGTCACTTGGAATTCCTTCAAGTTCCAAGTCTGCCTTATCAACAGACTCCAGCTCCCTCAGTCCCCACCCCCAAGCTGACATGGCAGGTGCATGCACCATATCTAGTGCCTGCAAATGGTTAATTTCACAGAAGCACACGAGTCATGAGGGTATTTCTAGAGCTTTTATTTTTATTCTCTGTGTGTGTGTGTGTGTGTGTGTGTGTGTGTGTGTGTGTGTGTGTGTGTGTTTAAAGCCAGTGAGGATGGGCAAATGCTTGTTCCCTTTTGGGCTGCATTCCTTTCTGGCTAATCCCACCCACTTCCCCAACCCTCCCTATCCCGCCTCCCTGCCACCTCGACCCTGGGTGAAAGTCACCAGTCAGGCCCAGGAAGAAGGGTGGTGGGTACCCAGCATGCCCTGGGGCCAGCTCTCTTGGCATCTTCCCCCTTTTTACTGCCTGGCGCACCGGTGGGAGGAGCAGAGGGTTTGGAGACCCTCCCCAGTCCCTTCTTCCTTCCTGACAGAGATGCGCCTGTGTTCCGGGATATCCACCAGGCAGCTCTCAGGTGCTGTACTGGGCTACATGAAAACTGTTTCCTTCCCAACCAGCATCTTTCCAAACAAGGAAAGACTCGTGAGGGCAGAGCGGAGCTAGAAGGCCGGGACAGGCTGGCGGCTCAGGGCCTGCATCCTCTAGTTCCCATGTCCAGAGTGTTTCTTCTTGGGGACCCCAACCCCCTTCCCGAGGCGCCCCTCCAACTCTGGCCTGGGCGTAGGTCTTAGGAATGCACCTGCCATGCATCTGTCAGCCAACTCTTCATTTTTCTTCTTTCACCCTGCTGTCCTGGCCCGGCACCCCCTCAGCCAGCTGCCACCCTGGGGAGGTGCCCATGGCTGGATCACAGCTGCAGCCCAACGATTTCAGTTTCCCCGTGCACTTAGGAATCTGCAGAATTGGCAGGGCAGGGCCATCCGAGGGGCAAGGTGACAGTAAAGGGCGCAAATCTTACGAGACTTGGGTCTCTTAGCTAGATTGACCATTCTCCTTCTCTTTCCCTCTCCCTCCTCTTCTCCCTTTCCTCTTCCTCTCGTCACGTCCCGGTCTTCCTTTACCCCCTCCTCCTCCTCGTGCCCCTCCTCCAAGCCGGGTCCCACTGGGCGAGCTGAGTGGAGAGGGGACGGGGAGGCTGCAGGCTGCGCTGGGGCCTGGCTGTGCGGGCGGCGGCGGCGGCGGCGGGCGCAGGGCAGGGGCGCGGGGCGCGGGGCGCGGGGCGCGGGGCGCGGGGCGCGGAGCGGGCGTCAGACGCTGTGAGCGCCCAGGCTGAGCACCGAGAAGGCGGCGCGGTGCTTGCGGAGCAGCAGGCGGATCTTCTCGTCGTCGGAGTCGGGGTCCAGAGGTTTGTTGTACTCGTCGTCCTCGTTCTCGGAGGCGGCGCGATCGGCGCCGGCGCCCGCGCCGCCCGGGGCCCGCGGCGTGGAGGAGGAGGGCTCCAGCGCGCTCTTCTTCCTCCACTTGGTCCGGCGGTTCTGGAACCACACCTGGGGAGGACAGTGGCGTTAGTCGGGGCGGGGCACCGCGGCCCAACTTTCCCACCGCGGCCGACCCTCTGGAGGGGCGGCTTCCCCCTCGTCCATCAGGAGCCCCGGGCGGGGCCCACGGCCCGAAGGCTGCTGCGGAAACAGAGCACGGCTCCCTTCTCTCGGCTCCACGGACTGTCGGGCGTGGTTTCCCCGCAGGAGAAGACGTTCACGTCCCTTGAGAGCGCTTGGGGTGGCAGACGCATCTGGAGAGGGCTGGTACAGGCGGTTCCCAAGGGAGGCGGAGACTTGGGGTCCCCACCTGCCCCTGCACCCTACCAGTGGGCCGTGCGTGCGCTGAGTTGGGTGGGGTGGGCCTGGCCCACGTCTTTCTTCCCCACTCCCCACAAGAGCTCTCATGACAGAGCTGCCAGCCCTCCCTGGGCTGTGCCACAGCCACCAGCTGCTCTGCCATGCCTAACACCACCCCAGCTCCCCCGACCCCCGATGAGTGGCACGAGGAGGGGGTGTCACCTTCACCGTAAACATAGCCAAATAGAAGCCAGCCCCTGTCGTTACTGGCTAACGCATCCAGGCATTTCTAATCTGGGCCCAAAGCTACCGAGGTTGCTTGGCAGCCACTGTGAGAGTGGATCAACACCAGCTCTCAGGGGTTCGGTTGGAGGCCAGGAGCAAGAAACTGGCTTGAAGTTGTGCTGCCCTCTACGAAGAAGGCCATCACAGAAACTTCAGCACTGCCATGAGCGCAGAGTGCCAGGGGCTCACATCTACTCAGAAGTCTGCGATCTGAGGATAGTTGTTCAAAGCCAGCCTGCTCAGGAAAGTCCATGACTCTTTTTTGTATGTTGTGTGTGTGCAGGTCCTGGGGCTTGAACAGGACCTGAGCAGAGAGAGGACTGTCTCTGAGCATTTGCTCAAGGCGAGTTCTCTACCACTTGAGCTGTAGCTCCACTTCCACCTTTTTTTTTTTTTTGGCAATTTGTGTACATAAGAATGTCACAGGCTTTCCTCTCTGTGCTGGCTGGCTTCGAACCTCAGCCTCCTGAGTAGTTAGTATTACAGGTGTGAGGCACTGATGCCTGGCTAACTCTGTCTCTCTGTTTCTGTTTGTGTCTGTTTCGGTCTGCCTGTCTGCCTGGTTGTCTGTCTGTCTCTGGTACCAGCCTGGGGCTTGAACTCTATCCCTGAGCTTTGGTGCTGGAGTTTTAGCACTCTACCACATGAGCCACAGCTCTGCTTCTAGCTTTTTGGTGCTTACTTGAAGATAAGAGTCTTATGGACTTTACTACGTAGGCTGACTTCAAACTGCAACAATCAGATCTCAGCCTCGAGAATAGCTTGGATTACAGGCATGAGTCCCAGGCACATGGTTCTATTTATCTCCAAGTAACCACCAAAAAATCAGAAGTGAAGGTGTGGTTCAAGTAGTAGAGCACCAATCTTCCTTGAACACAAAAGCTAAGAAACAGCGCCAAGTCCCTGAGTTCAAGCCCTAGTAAAACATCAAAAAATAAAGTAATAAAAATTTTAAAATAAAAAAAGACTGCTGTGAAGATTAAATTCGGTACCACATACTATATAGCTAGAGCTCAGAGATGGCGGTTCTTGAGGTCCATTTCTAATTACTAAAAATCTCTGTGGTTGGATGGGCAAGCAGTACCCCTCCGGGATGAGCTCTCTCTGAAGAGCTGCCAGTTGGGGAACAGTGTGTCTACATGCATGCAGTCACCTCCTGTCCCTGAGATAGCTTCTTCCATATACTCACCTTCACCTGAGACTCAGTCATGCCCAGCGAGTATGCTAGCCGTGCCCTCTCAGGGCCCGCCAGGTACTTGGTCTGTTCAAAGGTTTTCTCCAGGGCAAAGATCTGATGCCCTGTGAAGGTGGGCCTGGTGTGCTTTTTCTTGTGGATGCTTTCACTCAGGGGGTCCGGGGCTGGTGGGAGGAAGTGAAGTGGGTTAGTAGGATATATGGAAAACCTAAAGATGTGTACTGCCTACAAGGTGCCAACCCACCCCTGCCTCTCCTGCAAGGCGGGAGCCTCTCTGATGGAAGCCATTGATGTTGCAGGTAACAGTGATGGTGACCTCTGCCATGTCTGGGAAAAGGGCCCCATATTCTAGCTTTTCTGTCAGATGTTCTCATGATTCAGTGTGCTTCCTTCTAACAGGAATGAGGTGTCTCCAGATACCCAGACAAAGCTGCCCCTTCACGTCACCAAGATGGGTTGGCACTGTCTAGCTGCAGTCAGAGCCCCTGGGGCCTGTGAATTGCTCCCCACTTCCTTATTCCTAGGCTCTGACTTCCCAGGTTGGAAAGGATGGGCAAGCCTCCAGCCCCAAGGCACTATTCCTCCAGTCCCCAGGCCCTGGGGTCATAGGTTGTGATGATGCCAGAGGGACTGGGCACTGAGGCTGGGAGGCTCCAGCCAGGAAAGCCATCTCAGAGATCGGGCACGGGCCGTAGACTGGGAAAGCCATCTCAGGAAGGAACTTGGTGCCCTGGGCCCCAGAACAGTGAAATCTCTATATGCTGGGCTTGATCAGTACAACATAGCCCAACACCCCACACCCTTTTCTCTCGTCACAGGCAGGGATATTGAGGTACAGGAATAGGAAGGGAGATCCTGAGGTACCATTTTTTTAGTCCTGCTCTTTCTTCCTTAATCTGACAACTGACTTTTGGCTATTTTCCGATGGGTATGTGTGTCCAGGACAAGGACGAAGGGTGGAGGTGAAGAGCGGAGTAGAGGAGAGACAGATTGAGGCTTATGGCTTTCCCAAATCAGACTATACAATAGGCTACATGAACTGTAGCATCCTTTGAAAGCCCCTAGTTTTTCAGAAGGGAGAAGGGGTGTGTGGCAGGTGGGAGGCAGGTGTGTTTTGGGAGTCTCCATGATTGACTCAGAAATCCAACTGTCGTGGGGAGCCTGGAAGTCAGCCTCAAGCAAAGGTCCATGTGCCTCTTTCCACCCAGATCTGGCCAGGACCCCAGTGGCACAGGAATGGCTCCTAAAGCTGGCTATTGTCTCCCTGACTCACAGGTGACCCTGCCTATGCCATATCTGGCCACCTCCTCTAGGCCCCTTTGGTGTCAAGGGTGCCCTGTCTCAATTCTCTGAAAACTAAGGCTGTGCAGGAGTTAGAGCTAAAGTTCAGCGAGGCTCAGCTGCTGCTCCTGGAGGCTGGGCTGTGGCTGTTGCTACCGTTGTGCTCTCCTGAGGGGAGGGCAGCAGCCCCTCGCTTACAGGTAGGGCACAGTAGCCTTAAAGCAGATTTGGTTTCCTTCAATGATGTTGGGTGTTAGTGGGCTCTTTGGGACTGTGACACAATGGTGGCTATGGCATAGCAGAGGTTCTGGGCAGGAGGAAGAAGGGAGCTACCAGGACACTGCACAAGTTAGGCTGGGCTATGTGGCCTCTCCTGGGCTTAGAACACTCACGGATCCAGAGAGGGCAGTGAAGTGGCCGTGGGTGAGATGAGGGTTAGACAGCAAAGGAAAGGAAAGGGGTGGAATTCAGGCCTCCCCTGAGCTGGGAAGATGGATGTAAGGTCTGGGCCCCTGGCTCACGGTGCCTGGCTAGGGGAGCCCCTGCCTGCCTCCTGCCTCCTGCCTCCTCCCAGGCCAGCCAGGCTGGGGGTGAAGGGCCCCATACTCACTGTTGCTGCATGGCCGCCCTCCTCGCCAGTCCTGGCCTGTGTCTGCCCAGCAATTCCGGCTCCGGGTGGGGTACTCATTCCCAGCCTTGGAAAAATTCCCCACCTGGGGGCCATAGTAGACCCCCTGAGAGCTGAGACCCCCAAAGCTTGCCACATGGGAATAGCCAGAGAGAAGGCCACTGTTCGGCGTGGCCACGGGCCTACTCAGGATGTCTGTGATCCCGTGAGGAGTCCCAGCAGCCAGCTGGGGGCCCAATCCCGGGGGGCTGAGCTTGTAGAAGGAGTTCTGCACGGAGTACTGGCACACGGGGGCCTTCATCTCCGAGAACTGGGCCAGCGGCGTGTTGTTCAGCAGGAATGTCCCCTGCAGATTGGACTCCATGGTCTCCAGATCAGGAGTAGGACAGCGAGTCGTCCAAGCACAGGCTCCTAAGGCCTGGGAGCCTAGAGTGCAGCCCGGAATCGCATGGCAGGTTTGGAGGGGGGAAGCAGCCCAAGCCTTGGACTGCCCTCCACCTAAAGCATCCGGTCCAGCCCTTGCCCAGGGACTGGCACCCACGTCAGCTTCTCGGAAGTCAGGTGCACAGGGCAGGTGGGAGGTCTCGGCGCCCTCTTTTTTCTTTTTCCAGCCTACCTTGACTGGAGAAGAGTGTTCCCCAAGCTCAACACAGCCCCTTCCTCTGTCTCTGGGTCTGGAGACCCACCATGAGAAGTTTTAAGTTCAGAGAAGGGACATTTCCCTGATAAAGATATGCCCATTAGAATACAGACTGCAGACTGGCTGAGCTATGAGAGCCGAGCCGTCATTGGCTGGAACCCACACGGGCCCCACATTGGCTTTTCCTAGACAAATTGCACTTTGAAAGATTGACTGTAAAATCAGCCAAGGTGTGTGTGTGTGTGTGTGTGTGTGTGTGTGTGTGTGTGTGTGTGTGAGAGAGAGAGAGAGAGAGAGAGAGAGAGAGAGAGAGAGAGAGAGAGAGAGAGAGAGAGAGAGAGATTAGCTCTAGAAACTGTTCATTGTCAGAGGCTCCTCCTGCTTCTCCCAAGTCCAAGTTCTAGGAAAAGGTGTGTGCCTGAAGCCTCTGGGGGAAGTCACAGTCCATATGGCTGTTACTGAGGATGGACTGCAGAAGCTGCTCCCCTTTCTTTCTGTGCTGAGGCCCATGCTTTCTTTGCAGAACAGAGCTGCTTCCCTTCTCTCCCTTCCTCCGTGCTAACGCAGAGTAAGTAGGGAAGATGGGCAAGGACTGGGAAGGATGCTGATACCTGGGACTTTTGTGAGAGCATGGGGGGGGGGGTAGATGGGGTCGGAGGGTGGGGAGTGGTCAGCTCTCAATGTGGAAGGCATGTGTAGCTTCCTGACCACAGGAAGGCTTGAAAGAGGGGTGGCTGTGTAGCCTCTCTGCCTCTGGGCTGTCTTCCCTGGATCTCTCAGTAGACTCTGTCTGGGGTCTGGGTGTAGAATCTGATGGTGAAAGGTTTCCTGCTTTGGAAGTGGAGCCCTGTGCTGGGCACTTGAGTGGGGCTAGGAAATATTTAATACTTGAGGCTGATTGAATTTCAAAGTACTCATCTACTATTTTGTCTGATAATATATATGTTGAAAATAACACACGAGGGTCTACTGAGGCAATCACTTATTTCACAACAACCAGGAAAGTGAGGTATAGAAGAACTATAGCCTACTTCCAAACAATGGGGGTCTTTTCTGTTTGGGCAGTGTTCTATTTTTAAAAGTTATCTTCTGAATATGGAAACCAGAACAGCATTTGTCTGAGCAAGACAACAGGGGAAAAAAATTGAGATTGCTAGACAGAGGGACCATTGCCCCTTTGCTGCCTGGAAAGCCCAGAAAAATTCCAGACTCTGGGCTCTGTGGGGCTCCCTCTCACCACATTTGGGCCACATTTTTGCAGGTGGAGACAGCAAGCACCCCTTGCCAGTAGAAGATGGGCCTAGGATAGGGAAGACCCTTTACCACTCAGAACTATGACTCCCTGAGTCATGCTCTCTGGAGTTCAGACCATTTAGGTTAGGGGAAAGAGGACTTGAGGATGTGGAGATGGTTTTTCTACAAGGTTAGATTAAGATCAAGAGAACAGGTTTTTACTCTCAAAGGAGGCTTTGCCGGACATTACAACTATTTTGGAAACAGTTGAGTCCCAGGGATGCCTCCCAATCACTTCAAGGTGATTGTCATCCTGAAACTATTTTTTAGGAGAGACCTGGGGGTGATGGTGGTGGTAATGCAAATGCAGAGCAAGGACTGGCTCATTGAGGAGAGGGACAGAGAGGAGCTGATAGAGCTAGAGTATTCTGGGTTACTTGCTAGTGATGGGTGTCATGAAGCGGGAAGTTGGTAGTAGGGTTCAGTTCTTATTTAATACCACAGCTGACAAGGTGTGGTGTCTGGGAAGGGACTTTTATTATTTAAGCTGTTTTCAATGGTTAAGGTAACAGGCTAGTGAGATACACCCACCGCCTTTCATGAAGTGTTAGCAACCAGTGAGGCACAAGGCTATTTTCTTTCTTTCTTGCAAGAGCAAGTTCGTGAATGTTTAGTGGCACTTAGTGCAGGCCCAGATGCCTTCCAGGGGAGAGTTAGACGGCCCTGGCCTTGCATGCCAGCTTCAGGTTCCAGCAGCTTGACCTGCCTCCTCCCCTCCAATGTCTCTCACTTCAGGATAGCCTTTAGGCAGGTGAGAAATGTGCTTCTCTCTGGAGGTTCCTTCCAGGGTGATGGTCCTGATTGATTGCCCGGGCTTCCTAGAGGAGCAGGACATTTGTGGACTCCTGGGGAGGGGAGGCCTTTCCCTGATCTGACCCCTGATACCTTTATCCAAGGCTCACTCCGAACTCAGACCCCCCCCCCCCACGCCCCACTCCAAGACGATCCAAACAGAGATGGAGCTCCACGTCATCAGTCAGTTTCTTTATTAATTTGACATTTGTTCAGCTGGTGAAGGGACAATGGTCTATACATCAGAATGGGCGTGGAGGGGGGGGACATTCTCTCCCAGGAACACAGCATGTGAGAGAGTCAAGAAACGATTCCTTTTCCATGACAATTAAAAAAATCAAGGTAATTTCAAAACTTCTAAAAAGCGTCTAATGTGCAGACTGCAGCATTCTCTAGGCATCAAGTGGAGACCCCAAACTCCTCCTAAACAGCTCCTACTAGCAAGGGAGCGTGCAGCCACACGCCGAAGGCCGGGCCGGCTGGCGGCCAAGCAGCCATGCCGGAAGGAGCGAAGGTGCCAAAGCATAGCCTGGGGCCGGGGCCCAACGCGGGCCGCTAAGAGGGGCTACTGGGTCGGCGGCGGCGCGGCCGGGGAGGACGGCGCAGGGCGAGGCGGGCCGGCGGGCTCCGTGCCCGGCTTCGTCTTCCGTGGCCCCGGCCGGGCGGCTCTCGGACCGCGGCGCCCGGAGGGCCGGGACCGGGGCCGCGTCCGCGTCCGGGCAGGCCCGGCTGGAGCCCGGGGCGGGCGGCGGCGCGGCGGGGAGCGGGGCCGAGCGCCCGGACATCGCCGACGTGGAGGGCGCTTCTGTGCTACTTGGAAGGTTTAGACGTGTCCCGAGGACACCTCCGAAGAGCGGCGGGAGGAGGCGTGGACGTCCGTCCGCCCGTCGGTCCGTCCGTCCGTCCCGGCTCTGCGCGCGAGAAGAGCCCGCCAGTCTCTCTCCTGGCCCTAGGGGGCGCCGCCCGAGCGGGGCGGGCCGGATTGTGCTGATTCGGGCCTCCCTCGGCCGGCTCTTTAAGGCTCTTCCCGGGTGGCATCCAGGCTGTCAGATTCCTTCCAACTCCCGTGGCGGGAAGGAGGCCAGGCGCTCCTTCCCTCTGGGTGCGGGGTCCCAGCTCCGCCCCAGCTGGGAGCCCAGGGCCTGCACCCAGGCCACCGCCCCGCCTCCCAGCCTGCAGGCCGCCTGGACTTCGAGCACCAAGTTGGCTCTGAGAGACCTCTGGGTGGTCCTGACCTGTAGGAACTGGCAGATACATTCTCTCCTAGCCTACCGCCTTCCTTCCTGTGTCACTGAGAGGCAGCCCTGGCTCCTTCTCCCGCAGAGGGAAACGTCCTCAGGAGCTGAGCTGTCAGTGCTTTGTACATACTGCTAAGTGTTTCTATTGGTTTGCATAGTATTTATTGTTTTCATATACACAAGGCTGATTACTGTACAGTTTACACTTTGAACACAGACTATGATAGAAGTGCTTGAAGATATAGAAAACCTCTTTCTCTACAGAACATGCTGTCCCGGGACAGCACCAACAAAAAGCACGTTCAGATGGGCCCCTGGCTCCCTGAGGCCTACAGCTCAACCTGGGGGGGGCGAGGGCCTCCCTCCAACTCAAGTCTCTAACACAAAGAGCCCCAAGTACACTCACAAATGAGGATTTCCTACTGGAAGATGATTACTGCTGAATCTGGCAGAGAGACACACATTTAAAAAAAAAAAAAAGAATCCATCTAATCCACCAGAGCAGGGTGGACACAGCTTCAGAGGTGGGGTCAAAAAGCAGTGTGGAGACTGGGGAGCAGAGTGTATGTCCTGAATGTCAGGTGGAATGCTCTGGCAGGAGCAGTCCACAGGGAAGGGGGTAAACTGTCACAAACAGAGTGGAGGAGTTGGGGCCAGGGGAGGTTCGGGGCATGGGATTAAGGTGTTAAACAGATTCATGCCTAGTTCTTATTCATTTTTCTTTCCAGGAAGCCCACATGGATTTCTTATAGATGAGGTTGAAAAAAAGTACCCTGTGCGAAGTCAAAATCAAGACACTTAAAAAACAAAACCCAAACCACCCTCAGCCACAAGAGCCCTTATTCACGTTTGCATTCATGCCCTCTCAGGCACTAATTTTCTATCCTTTTCTCTCCTCTCCCCTCTTTTTGCTGCCTTTGTTTTGATTCCTGACAGATCCACAGTCGCTAGAGGCAGGATTGAAGACTGCAGGTCATGCGTCTGCAGTCAGTCGTTCATGCGAATAGGAGGCTATAGGAAGTCCCTTACAGAGGTCATGCCGTGAGCTGGAGAAACATGTGCCACATTCTGTAGCCCTCGTCCAGCTCTCCTCCTGTGTGCATGGCAGAATATGTTGAGTTCAGGGTTTGGGTGTCGAGGTGTGATCCTGAGGGCACAAAAAAAACCCAAAGTCATTTAGCATTTAAAAGTGCAACTCTAAACACAGATTTCGTGGTTCTCTGCACAGGCTGGGGTCTGGTGAGGAAATCAGGCTTCTCAAGCACAGCGAAGAGTCGGAGCAGTGCTGCTTGCTGACACTGACCTTCTAGAAACACCACCCTTGCTTTCCTGCTCATTGCCCACAGGTGCTTTACGGTGCTGGCTGCCCAGCGCACTGAAAGTGTGTTGCTTCCTTCTCAGGCAGAGGGTGCTTTCCTGCTGGTTCAGGCCACCTGGAGAAAATCCTCACAGGTGGGCCAGGAGTTTGGCCTAGTGGTAGAGTGCTTGCCTAGCATGCACAAAAACCTGGGTTCGATTCCTCGGTACCACATACATAGAAAAAGCTGGAAGTGGTGCTGTGGCTCAAGTGGTAGAGCAATAGCCTTGAAAAAGCCCAAGGACAGTGCTCAGGCCTTGAGCTCAAGCAAAAAAAAAGGCAGATACATTTTCCTGAGAATATAATGTATATCTGCCTGTAGGGCAAAGTCAAACTCTGCAGCATGGGGCTCATAGCTCACAGCAACACAAGACTCTCCCCCCCTCCCCCCAACAGAGCCTCAGTGTCCAGCCTGATTGAGAAACTGCATGTTTTCAAGACAAGCTACTCAAGATTTTGTTGTTGTTGTTGGTCATGGTGCTTGAACTCTGGGCCTGGGCACTGTCCCTGAGCTTTTCAGCTCAAGGCTACCACCCTTGAGCCATAGCTTCACTTCCCATTTTCTAATGGTTAATTGGAGATAAGAGTCTCACATTCTTTAGTGCCCAGGCTGGCTTGGAACTGAGATCCTCAGATCTCAGCCTCCTGAGTAGCTAGGATTACAGGCGTGAGCCACCGCGTCCAGTGCTACTTAAGGTTTTATTTGCAGGAACCCAGCAATCCAGGGGGAAAGAAGTCACTAGAAAAAGAGGAACTGACAGTCAAATGGTTGTAGTTGTGACATAAAAGTACGAAGGTATTCAGAGGCAGAGTTGTTCCCAGTCTTAGAACTCTCTTAGGCCTTAGAGGTGGCAGGGCTAGGGAGGTATGCTGGCATTAGCCCAGGAGACCTCACTTCTGAGCATTTCCAGGGAAGGAAGAGTGGTGTAAGGGCCTCTGCCAGAGGCTGCTATGTACTTGCTGGCCAACCAGGTTCTGCTGAACTTCACTGTGCTCTCTTGTCAGCACAGGGCTCTACTCTCAGCCTAGCCCCCCACCCTCTTTGTCAATCCCCCTACCAAGCCCTGTGAAGTATTCTGTTAAAGCTTCAGTCCAGTCTCCTCGCTGGCTGAGATCAAGGCCTACCTCCACAAACCTTCTTGTTCCCTACCTCATGTGGCCTGTTTGTGAACATTACAGGGCACACAGTTTTGAGAACACAACCTCTGAAGCCAGGCTGCTCCAACTGTTCTGCCAATTCCCAGCGCCCTGACCTCAGTTAAGCCATTTACCTGCTCTGCAACTCAGTGTCACCTGCCATAAAATGATGGCAGTATGAGGACCAACTCAGATGGCTCCAAGTCCCTGAAGTGCCTAGACAGGGACATTCTGTACATGTGAACTATTTCTGGGTTCTCTTGAAAGGGGGATTATAAACACGGGGGAGGGGGGCGGAGTTCCACAGTGCAAAACCCTCCTGAAATAAGAAGCCACGTGAGATTGAGGGCCCAAGAGGCTAAGATCTCCAACAAACTTTTCTCCTAGGCCACACACAAAGGCTGGGGCCGTAGAGATCAGATAGAGAGGAGCAGAAGTAAGTCCAGCTGGGGTAGCGAGCAGCCAGCACTGGGTTGAGAACACAGCCTCCTGCTACCCTATCTGCTCCTTCTCCACTGCACCCCACTTTCCTGTTCTTACTATAAAGAGGCTCAACCTGGGCTGGGAGTTTGGCCTAGTGGTAGAGTTCTTGCCTAGCATGCATGAAGACCCGGGTTTAATTCCTCAGTACCACATACATAGAAAAAACCTGGAAGTGGTGCTGAGGCTCAAGTGGTAGAGCTCTAGCCTTGAGAAAGTCCAAGGACAGTGCTCAGGCCCTGAGCTCAAGCCCAGGACTGGCAAAAAAAAAAAGAGAGGGGGGGGTCATCCTTCCACAACTCAGCAAATAGCCCTTTCTGCTTCGTGGCCAGGCTCCTTCCCTCATTTCCTCTCTGTGCTGTGGCACTGGCCCTTGCACTCACCTGTTACTTGTGGCTCACTTTTGTCTCCTCCAGTCTCTGACTCTGTCATACTGGAAGTGGCTGGTGTGACAATGGATAGTAGGTAAAAGGAAGCCTCACAACCTCCTGCCACTGAGATTATGGATTGAATTTATCAACACACTCTGCTATCTGATCTAATGCAAATTTGCAACCACGTTCTGAAAGTTTCTTAAAGAGGAAAACAAAGAAAGGTGTGTGTGTATGTGTGTGTGTGTGTGTGTGTGTGTGTGTGTGTGTAGGGCGTAGGGGATAGGGAGGGGATAGTTCCTCCTGAAGAGTCCTGGAGAGTCCTAGGGGCATGGAGGAGTGTGCCGACGCTCCTAGAAACCCAGGGGACAGTCTCTGCCTCCAGTCCTCCTAGGCCCCACCCCCTCCTCTACTATCTGTCCTCATTGATGTCCTGACGCTTGAACACAGAACAAGATCCATCACCTGCTTTAAATAAGTGGCCATTATTTACTAGTATGTTCCGCTCTCCTCCAACCTCAGTGCAGAAGCCTTCCCAGTGCTAGAATCGACTATGAAGTCAGCAAAATTAGGGATGAGATCTACTTAGTCCCTGCTGGGTGGAGGTTCCCTGCCAAGAAAGGATGTTCCATATCCCAACCAAAAAACCCATCTTTTTGAAACAGGGTAACTTGAGGAAAATGAGGCTTGGTAAGTCAACCTAGAAATACGGACTTTAGACACAATGAAGTTCCATGTTGCTTCAAAGAGAGACAACAGGATACATTCCTGAGTTCAAGCCCCAGGACAGGCAAAAAAAAAAAAAAAAACAAAAAAACCCAAAAAACCGATAGGGATCTGTTTTATGGCAGGATGCATATTTACCTAGAAGAAATGCCCCCAAATATCCAGAAACACAGAAAATGACATCAGAAGTAATTAGAGCAAAGATGAAACAAATAGCTTTACATAACTTTGAAGCCCCACCCCTCCCTTTACCTGGTAACTGCCAAAGAGGTGTGTGTGTGTGTGTGTGTGTGTGTGTCTTCAAGAACACTCACAGTGTGTTAAGAGTGTGCCCTTCCGTTTTTTTTTCATCTTGTTTGCTTGCTTACTTAGTCAATAAAGCTCTGCTAAGTTTTCTTATCATTGTGACTTGCTCAGAAATTGTTGTTGTGCATCCAAGTCAAGAACCCTAAGTGAAGCATCCCCACTTTTAAAGGAAAACGTCACTAACCTTCACCTACATCTGGTGACAAGTTTTTTCAGCTTGCATTTTAGATGTAACATCTACAACTGTGCCACAGCACTTCTGGGAGATTTGAGAAGGCATACTAATCAATTTTCAATACACGTAAGATCAATTAGCTGCTTGATAGAGCATGCTGCACTCTAGAAATGGAATTTAGCATGAGTGGGGCAAAGGCCAAAAGCTTACATGTTCCTTATCCACCACCTTACCTCCCCCCCTTTTTTTTTTCTCGGTGCTTGGGATGAAGCCAGGTGCCTCATACATGCTAGATAAAGGTTCTACCACTAAGCTACATCTTTAGCCCCAGGAATCTACATTTTAATAAGATTCTTGGAGGTGACAGGGGACTGTGGATTGCACTTTGATCGAGTTCACTGGAACTTGACAATCTATAAAGCCCTTTCACAAACATAAGCCCATCCATCTCCACGGCCATCCTGTAAGGAAAATATTGGCAGTATTGCTACTGTATGGACAAAGAACTTGAGACCCAGGAAGGTCAATTGACTCTACAAATACAATCTGCCATTGACTGAGTACCAGGAGTGACTGCGTTCTCAATAGTCCTCACAATAACTCCCATGCTAGCATTCTTTGTAAACATTTCTTTTTTCAGTGCTGGGGGTAGAACCCAAGTTCCCATTTGCTCCAGCACTGGGGGAACACCATGAGCCTTGTGAATTTCCTTATTTACACATATCAAAAGGAGCCATTCCCTACTGAGGATTCCAAAGTGTGGGGCAGTTGAATAACTTGTTTAAGGCCATACAACCTGAGAATAGGGGATGGGAGGAGACTGGCCTCAAATCTAGGCTCTCAAGAAAACCTTTCACACTCTGATTGTCCGTGTTTGCAGTAGTTATGTTTTGCATCTGAATTAGTGAACATTGAACCAGTGCTCCTAAGGGAAATATAAGGTTAGACTCTTGTGATGAGCCTCTTTTCTAAGAGTTTCACTAGTCAGTCAGTAAACACTTAGCCCTGTTTTATGTATGTTTCTATTTGATGGGATGTTTATGTCTCATTAACATGATCAATAAGCCTTTTTTTAACACATGTATTTTCTCTGGAAGACACATCTATGACATTGTTGCATTTAGAAATCCCACACAATGTCAGGTGTTCCTGGCTCATACCTGTAATCCTAGCTACTTAGGAGGCTGAGACTCTATGAAACTCTTATCCCCAATTAACCAGTAAAAAGCCAAAGTGAAGTGGCTCAAGTGGTAGAATGCAAGGGAATGAAGGAACTGGGGCCGCGAGTTCAAACTCCAGTACTGGCGCACACACACAAAAAAGCAAAAGCAAAAGATCAGTACCTCACCAGAACCACTGGAGAAGATTTTAACCAGCAAAAATAATCATGAAAAGCACCCAATGTGGCACTAAATATGCTACCAACAGAATGCTTGGCAGTTGAGAACTGAACTGAGGCAGAGCACGCTTTGTTCCACCTCAGCTGGAATGTGCATGTCTGATGGTAACTAATTCTTGCAGGTGTATCTGAATGACCACAAAAGCACGGTGAGCCTGCTGGGGTTACAAGGAAATTTTCGCAAGTAGGTATATTTGCAGAAGAACAATGATGGCCCATTACTTGTGCTTGTAGTAAAAACCAGACAGTCTGCAGCCCCCTCACTGTCTTCTCAGCAGCCTTTTCTCTCACTGGGAGGGTAGAGTGTTCGAGGCTGCCTCTTGGCACTTTGGGATTCTGGTAGATGCCTGTCTCCATGCTGGCTCTCTCTATACCCCAGTACACGATGCCCTTGCCATTTGTTGGCAGGGGGCCAGCCCTGTCCAGGAGCCAGGCTTCACTGTGTTTCCCAAACCATGCTCTTGTGAATATGGTCCTCATTACCTGTAAGGTTTTTAGCTTCTCTGAAGGCCATTTATAGCATACTAAAAAAATTCAGGCTGGAGGCATGGCTCAAGTGGTAGAGCACTAGTCCGGTAAATATAAGGCCCCGAGTTCAAGCCTCAGTAGTGGCAAAAACAACAAAATGTCAATGCCTGGCAGTGGTGTCCTGTGACCCTAATTGCTCAGGAGGCTGAAATCTGAGGATTGAGGTTCGAAGCCAGACTCAGCAGAAAAGTCCTTGAGACTCTTACCGTTGATTAACCAGCAGGAAGGACAAAACAAAACAAAGAACCAAGGAAGTGGAGGTGTGGCTCAAGTGGTAGAATGCCAACCTTGAGCAGAAAAAAACCAAGTGAGAGTCCCCTGGCCTTGAGTGCAAGCCCCAGTACCAGTACACACACACACACACACACACACACACACACACACACACACACACACACACGCACACACACACACACACACGTGTTTTTGTTCCCTATTTGTCCCAGTCTAGCTTCTACTGTTCCTATTCGAGGCATTGCTAGAACCTAAGACAAACCAAAGCTCAAATTTAAAGCTGCTACTACCATAAACAAAGTAGAAAGGAATGCATTTGCTTCAACATTATTCACCCCTTCGGATTATTTCTAGGTCCCAATCACAACTCCATAGCGTTCTAAGGCAACAGCAGCTGCTGCCCTCCACCTCCTGGCATAGGCAGGGTTAATGTTGTGGCCTCCTTAAGCTGCTGAGGAGTCAGGTCTAATTTTATCCTTAGACTGGATCTGCCAGTCCTCTTTTTTGCGAGTGCTGAGATATGTCGGGAAGCCTCTAGTCAGCACTTCTGATGGCTCAGAAAGCAGCAGGCCCTGCTTTTTTTTGCAAAAATGCAGAAATCCAGTGACTGCTGGCTGCTTGGCCCCAGAGGCTGACCCTGGAGGTGTGGTGTGAGGCCTCGGCTCCCTGCTGACTCCCACCCCGACAAATCCTGTACTGAGTTGCCCCGAGTTGGACACAAAGAAGAGCCTCAGGGCAGCTCAGTACAGGATCCCTCAGGGAGGACTGAGATCGCAGCCGGATGCTAGAGCCCCAGTTCTGTACAGGTCCCCTGAGACCCTCTCTGCATGGCATACCCCTCTTCAGCACCACTGCCCCATGCTCACATTCAGCATGCACGGGCACTCAGCCCAACCTGAACACCCCCTGACTTTCAAAGTCTCTTCCTAGAAAGCAAGCACGCAACCCTGTCCATGGAATACCAAGGAGAACCTCAACCTGGGCCATGACTTCAGTATAGTTCCAGCCTCCTGGAAATTCCAGCTCCAAGTCCTTGAGTACTGTGTGGGCCCTCATGTTGGACTTTCATAGCTCAGAAGGCCTCTCTTCCACTCTCCAGTCCATCAGCTCTAGAGAGCCCCCGACCTGCTTTCCACAGTACATAACCGCTTAGCTCTGTGGAGTGCTAAGCATTGCTTCAATACTATTCAAGGACTCAGTGGTAAAGCCTGTGCCTGGCATGCATGAAGCCTGGGCTCCATTCTCTGCATGGGGAGGATGCGTGCATTTGTACAGTCCCTGACAGACAGGCCAGGGGGATAGGACTGACTTTTAGACAAAGAAGCCAAGGCTCATAAACCATTACTAGGTTTGGAGGTGTGAGGGACAGGATCTCCAGACCTGTCAGGTTGACCCTGTGCTCTGTGCTTGGGTGGGGAAGACAGCCTGGGTGGGGCGAGCAGGCAGGAGCAACCATTCCACTGAGGATGCAGAGCATGCAGAAGGATGAGAAAGCCTTCATTACCTCCCAAGAAACTACTCCAAGGAGACTTGAGATCACTGTTTGCCCCTTTTAAGGCTGGCCCGCTTCACTATCTGAGCCCCTTTTCTGCCCTCTATCAGGTCCGGCTGCAGGCCACTCCCTCTCAGCTCCACCTAGAGATAACAGCAAACAGAAAGCAGGACAGATCACACTCACAGGTGAGAAAAGGAGGCCAAAGAATGAAAAGGGACAATGGGGAACTGGTGGGAAGCCTGTCCGTCAGTCAGGAAGGAGAGCAGAAGCACAGCGCAGTGTAGACAGAGGCGGAGTACAGGCGAGGCAGGAGAGAACCTCACTGGCTCACTCTGGAGAGCAGGGCTTCTAGGAGCCCGCAGTCCCTTCAGTACCTTGGAGTGTTTCATAAAGTACTCCATATCGGCCTCCAGTTCACTAGGGTCCTCCAGGGCCCCCTCAACAATCACCTCCTCATGTAGCTGGGTGTCATCAGTGCCAGATGAGTCTACCTGCCGGACGACCTTGCGAACGATCTGGAAGAGAAAGAGGAAAGTGATTGTTGAAATCATCAAGGCAGGGTTAAAAAAGGCAAGTCTAGGAGAGAGATGTGAGGGAGGGGCAGTCCTTGTCCTTGAGGGACCAGGAGGGGAACTGGGCCCTGTGGGAAAGCCACACTGGAACATGGCAGAGGCGCTAGAAAGTGTGGTCTCTGTGAAAGTTTCACTTAATGTTCACTTTGACCATGTATAATGATGCATTTATCCTTAGATTGGTTTCTACCTGTCTTTTGGATGACAGTTGAGGCTGTCCTTCAATCTGCAGTGCCTGAGGGCTTCTCTTCTGCATCTATAGCAGTTCTACTCACCTCCCACCCCATTACCCTTTCCCATCTTTTTCATTCATTCAGATTTGTAAGCACTATTTACTCTGGGCCCATACATAAGGGGAGAGATGACTGAAAGGCTTTTGCCCACCCAGGTAGCAGCAGCCCCGTGGAGAAATTCTCCCTGTGTCCCTCTCCTAGTAGCAGACCAGCTTTTTTTAATTCTGCATATGGGCACATGCATGACACATGCTCACACATGTGAATGCTCACACACCTGTGCTGGGGTTTTGAGCTCTTGCTTGGCTTTTTTTGCTCAAGGTTGCTGCTCTACCATTTGAGTGACACCTCCACTCACATCTGGATTTTTGTTGGGTGACTGGAGATAAGAGGCTCAGACATGTCTGCCTGGGCTGGCATTGAACCTCGATCCTCAGATCTCAGCCTCTTTAGTAGCTAGAATTATAAACTTGAGGAACCAATACCTTGTCAGGCCAATTCTTTTTTTTTTTTTTTCTTTTTTTCATTGGCCAGTCCTGGGCTTGAGCTCAGGGCCTGAGCCCTGTCCTTGGACTTTCTCAAGGCTAGAACTCTACCACTAGAGCCTCAGTACCATTTCTGGCTTTTGTCTGTGTATGTGGTACTGAGGAATCGAACCCGGGTTTTCATGCATGCTCGGCAAGCACTCAACCACTAGGCCAAACTCCCCGCCCCATGTCAGGCCAATTCTTAACAGCCAACTTCTTTGCGGTGAGGTATGTATTAATACACAACATAAATATATCTCTACATCCTTGTCAATGAGAGGAAGCTCCTGATAGTCTGGGGAAGACCACCTTGTTCTCTAACTGCTCATTTTTAGGGCTGGGCATCGTAGGACTAGGTTTGGATATTTTGAGGGGACTTGTCCTGGGACAGGGAGCTTGTGCCCTTCAGGCTCAAGTGGGACAGAGACTGTGAAGACTTCCTTGTTGGGAATACAAAGGGCTGAGAAAGCATTTAGCTCCTGATCCATGGGAGTTGGCTGGCTACAGCTGTGCCAACTCCATTAGGAGAGCAGTGAGGTTGAATTCTGCTGCCTTTTAATTCCACTGGCCTCTGCCTAGAGCAGGTGGTGCCTGTCTTCACCTACCTTCTTGGTGACAATGTTACCCTGCTCATCTGTAAATTGTTCCTCGGTCACCTGCTCCCCTGGAATATTCTGAAGCTCATGTCCCTGAAATTAGAAAAAAGGAAAAACACAAGTTTGTAAGTGGGAATTTAGGAGTCACAGTGCAGAATGAGGGAATAGAAAAGCAGAAGCAGCAGCAGCAGCAGTATCCAATAATGGCATCTAAATCCAACAATGGCAAGAAACTTAAGAGCTCTGCAAGTAATTACAATCAAGCCAAGAGTTGTGGGTGGTACCCGCATGGGGCCTGAGGCCTGAGGCGGGAGGCCAGGAAAGGGTCCAGTGCTTTCCTGGCTTGATCCTCCACAGCAGGCCGGACAGGCCCTGAGCAGGAAATAAGTCTCCTGTTTTAGATGAACTTTAAAGTTTAGATGCCCAACCACAAGCAATGCTTCCCCAAATGACTTGTAATGCAACCCCTAAAGTTGACTGGTGACAAAATGGCAATAAACTGATCTTCGAAATCCCACAGCTCAGCTCTCTGGACAGTTACCCTGTGTTAGGTACAAGGAAGGTACCCAGACAATGACACATACAACTCTGGCTTCTAGAACAGAACCCAGTCTGAAACCGTCCTGATTCTTCTCTTCTAAAACATTTCCTAGCGCTGGTGGCTCACGCCTGTAATCTCAGCTACTCAGGATGCTGAGATCTGATGATCATGGTTCAAAGCTGGCCCAGGCACGAAAGTCTGTGAGACTCTTATCTCCACTTAACTACCAGAAAACCGGAAGTGGCCGTGGCTCAAGTGGTAGAGTACTAGCCGTGAGCTGAAGTGCATGCAGGCCTAAACTGACAAAAAAAGCCCCCAAAACAAACACAAAAACCAAACCAAAACAAAACCCCCAAACATTTCCTGACCTGACTTGGCACAGCCCCCAGCTCCATCTTGTGTTTGGTTCTGTGCCCCCTCCACCCTCATCCTGCCACCTGTCTGGTGTTACCTTTAAGAAGACCCGCCGTCGGACCACCCTGGTGGAGATGGTCTCCTCATCATCAGTCAGGCCCTCACTCTCCCCCAGCTCCTTGTCCAGCTCCTGGTGGATGTGCTTTAGCACGAAGCACAGGGAGCCCTTCACAATGCACATCACATTCTGACAGCTAACCAGGAAGAAGCCCAGCAGCACCAGCATGACCAGGAGCTGGATGATGAAAGTCCACATCCTCACCTCCTCCCACAGCTGGTCTTCTGGAGACCAGGGGAGCCAGGGGCCCAGATGTGGCAGGAAGCCAGCATCTCATGCTCCTTTGGGACTCCTCATCCCCTCAACCATCCTGTCCATTCTCATTCTCTCTCTCTCTCTCTCTCTCTCTCTCTCTCTCTCTCTCTCTCTCTCTCTCTCTGTCTCTCTCTCTCGTTGCTTTCTATTCCTCACTATTTCTCTCTCCAAGTAGGAGAGCAAATCGCCCTCTCAGCTAGGACAGTGTGGCCTCAGTGCCCTCCTGTCGAGCTGCGCAGGCTCTGGCCTCACTCCTGGGTGACGTCAGGCTGCTATAATTTCACCTCTCAAAGCAGCTGCTGGAGCTGTCCAACTTGGCTAGATGGGAGCCAGCAGGTGCTGGGTCCGGACCCTGCAAGCATATATCAGTCCTGCGGGGCCTTCCTGCCAGAATCAGAAGGGCTTTGGCCCTGGGAAATGTTCTTGTCTGGTGACAGAAAACAAGATGGCCTGAGCCTGTGGCTACTTGTACATCTGTCTGTCTCCAGAACATGCTGCTGGGGTGATCAGAGTGATGGTCTCAGTGTGTGTGTGTGTGGGGAGGGGCTGAGACCACCTGGGATAGTGAAGCATTTATTAAAAAAAATCACTCTGATGCATGTTTTCTTCTCATATGTGGAAATTAGATCTAAATCACAAACCTCCATGAAAACATATAAAGGGTCATAAGCATATATACACAAACATCTCAACCAAAGTATGGCATACACGGGGGGGGGGGGGGAAGCTGAAACATGTGTTGTACGTGTGAGGAGGGGTTGAAGTCAAGGGGAGGGGAGGTGGGCAATGCAGCCATAATATCCAATGTACATATCTAAAAAGGAGACCAGTAAATTGAGAGATGAGGGGATTGGGAGAAATGGGGAAGAATGGTAGAAGGGATAACAGTGACTAAGATGCATTGTACTGGCTGTGAGCGTAGCCTAGTGGTAGAGTGCTTGCCTAGCATGCATGAAGCCCTGGGTTCAATTCCTCGGTACCACATACTCAGAAAAGACCAGGAGTGGTACTGTGGCTCAAGTGACAGAGTGCTAGCTTTGAGCCAAAGGTGTCCAAGGACAGTGACCAGGCCTGAGTTTAAGCCCTAGGACTGGAAAAAAAAAAAAGAAAGATGCATTGTACTCACAATCTGACATGTTGTAACTCCTTTGTACAACCACTTAAGTATAATTAAAATAAATTTTAAAAATAGCCACAAGAGTGAGTAGCTTTCCAGGTTAGGTCAAATGAGGAGGGTAGGTGTCGGACACAGTTGGTAAGGCCACACAGAAGCTGGCATGGTTTCCATTGGCCCCACGGGCTTCTGTCCCTTTTTATTCCTTTTCCAGCCACAGCCCTAGCGTAGAACTGGCGTGCCTATTTAAGGCCTGTCCTCAAAGGCTCTTTCTGTGCTAAGCTAGGAGTGCCCACCGAGCAGAAACATCTTGCTTTACTCTTGCATTCACAGAGACTACAGCCCCGGCATCTGAACGTTCTGGGTCAGGTTGTTTCCTTCAGGCAGCAACCCAACTTGGCAGGAAAAACACTGACCTGATCATAGCAAACTGACCTTACAGCTCACTCACCATGGGGTCTTGGGAAAGCTGATCTTCTCTAGGCCTCTGTTTCCTCATCTGTAAAATAGAATTAAGGTGTTCTCTCTACTCTATCAACTTCTGTGAGGACCATACAGTTGATAATACTAGTGCCATGAATAACACTGACAAGGAGATTGTAGTGTGTCCTGTTCAGCAGGCATTGGTCTGTGGATTATATATTGACTTGCTTAAACCTTACTGCCATCCTACCACTTATGCTCAACTTTCTTTCCTATTTTCCATAGAGGAGACAAGCAAAGACAGTTATGGGAACTTGCTTGTAGAAGTATAAATCCTCCCCTACTTCTTCCAAATGGCCTCTGTTCAACAAAAAACACTTAGATAAATAAAAGCCAAACAAAGATGCAAGTCACATGAGACACGTAGTTGTAGCTCACTAAGAAGTATAGGGAAGCTGGGCACAGGTGACTCACACCTGTAATCCTAGCTACTCCAGGAGGCTGAGAACTGAGGATGGAGGTTCAACGCCAGCCCAGACAGGCAAGTTCATGAGACGCTTATCTCCAGTTCACCACCAGAAAACCAGGAATGGAGCTGTAGTTCAAAGTGGTAGAGCGCTAACTTTGAGCAAAATAGCTCAGGGACAGGCTGGGAGTTTGGCCTAGTGGTAGAGTGCTTGCCTAGTATGCACGAAGATCTGAGTTCGATTCCTCAGTATCACATACATAGAAAAAAGCCAAAAATGGTACTGAGGCTCAAGTGGCAGAGCTGTAGCCTTGAGAAAGTCCAAGGACAGTGCTTATAGGTCCTGAGTTCAGATACCAGGACTGGCTAAAAATAAAAAATAAAAAAATAAAGCTCAGGGATGGTGCCCAGGCTCTGTTCAAAAATGTTGTTGTGGACATACTAAATCCACTAGCACAACAATGTTCACTGCAGCACTATTTACCATAGCAAAGATATGGAACCAACCTAGATGCCCCTCAGTTGATGAGTGGAGCAACCAGATGTGGAATTCTATGCTGCTCTCAGAAAGAACAGCATTGCCCCATTTGTAAGGAAATGGAAAGACTTAGAAAAAAATCATATTAAGTGAAGTAAGCCAGACTTAAAGAAACATAGGCTCAGTGGTTTCCCTCATTTGTCATAATCAGTAGAAACCTTGGGCTCTCCTAGCAGAGATTTACAATAGAGCAAAACCTAGACACATAAGGCCATATAGGATGATGCTAAATGAAAGGACCTCCAGAATATAGAAACAAAAGCCATGTAACGAGTGATTATTGTCCTTTATGTACTATGTTATCTCTTATCTCTTTTGCTGTCCCTTGGTTATCTCATATTGTTACAGTATTTCACCTGGTTATCTGATATATTGTATATATGAGTATTTGGTTATTTGAAATAGGGAAAGGGGGAGAACAAGATGAGGGACGGGGATGGGGGGAGGGAAATAGGGACCAAGACATGAGAAAGGGTATCAATGTTGGTGAAGTAATGCACCTTCTATCTGGTGAATATAATGTAACCCTTCTATTAATTACAATAAAATATATGAAAAAAACAAAGATAAAAAGAAAAAAAATGTTGTAAGGAATGTTATAAGGAAACTCAGTCGTGAGAAACAGAGAAGCCACCACTTAATGTACTATGTTATCTCTCATCTCTTTTGCTGTGTCCCTTGGTTATCTCATATGGTCAAAGTATTTCATCTTGTTATCTGATATATTGGATATATGTGTATTTGGTTATTTGAAATCGGATAGGGAAGGGGAAAAACAAGGTGAGTGGCGGAGGTGGGGGGCAAATGGGGACCAAGACATGAGAAAGGGTATCAATGTTTGTGAAGTAATGCACCTTCTATCTGGTGAATATAATGTAACCCTTCTATTAGTTACAATAAAAATATATGGGGGAAAAAAGCCAAATTATGAGCCTTTATTAGCAAGCTGGAGGATTACTGGTGGACTCATGTCTCAAAGACCAGCAGCCCTAACCCCCCAAAAAAGTAGAGAGGAGGAGAGAGGAAGGTGAATCAGTGGCAGAGTACTCGCTCTCTCTTCTCTCTCTCTCTCTCTCTCTCTCTCTCTCTCTCTCTCTCTCTCTCTCTCTCTCTCTCTCTCTCTCTCCCTCTCCCTCTCTCTCTCCCTCTCTCTCCCTCTCTCTCTCTCTCTCTCTCTCTCTCTCTCTCTCTCTCTCTCTCTCTCTCTCTCTCTCTCTCTCTCTCTCCCCCCCCCCCTCTCTCTCTCTCACACACACACACACACACACACACACACACAGTATCAGGTCTCCAGAGCAATCAGTTAGACTGTGGTTGTTTCCAGTTGCTTCCCAAATCTCAAATGACTTGATATCTCTTTACTGCTCTGTCACCCTGTCACTGCTGTTAGGGATTCAATATAAACACTGGCAAATGGGAGCTTGGCTACTTATTACCTCCATTGGGCCTCATTATCATCGTATGGAGGAAAGGCCAATTTCCAAATAGTGACCAGTCTATCCATCCACTAACAGTCCTCAGGCCAGGGAGTTAATGGGGTGAAGCCTGCATATTCAGACTGGCAAACTGAGTCCCACAGAATGTGATACGAGACGCTGGACTCTCCTCCCAGATGCTGACTGAGTCTTTGAGCCCCAGTGAAAACCCAAGGTCTTTCTCTAGGCCTCGGTTTCCTCATTTATAATCAAGAGAGTTGATATGTGATGTGGAAATGTTCTCTCTGCTCCCCATTTTCTCCTCACCATGAGTGGCGCATGGGGAGCTGAGGAAAGGATGCTTGTGAGGTCCCTCTTGTTTATGGGGGATTCAGAGCTTGTGCTCTGAGAGCCATTGGATTTGATGTCAAGAAGAAGCCTGATGGGAAAGCATGTCCTGAAGGCCTGTGGTTAAAAATGGATGCACTGCCTGTCCTGTCCAAGTGCACATACTTGGCAAGGAAGTTTTCTAAATAAAACTCTACTTAATTCCTAGCACTTCTTTATAGCCAACAGCTCAGAACCACTGGAGAGCCACTCTTGTTCTTAAGTGTCTAAAGGATCCTGCCAGGCTAGATTCAGGGAGGAAGAAAAGAAAATGAGGGAAGAGCTGTAAGGGAAGTGGGGGACAAGATGGGAACAAGGTGCTGGGGTAGGACATATGGGTCATGTGCGTATTAAAAACATCTGCAGAGTGACAATACAAATTTTATAAGAACCCATAAATCAAATGTTAATAAAATGTCTGAGATTTGTTTCCAAGTAATATGTGCGGGAAGGAGAGTTCCAGATGCAACAAGATTGGCAGTGGTAAGTGGGTGGAATGAGGAGAGAGGGTGGGGAAGGATAGAGACAACAGATCAAGGCAGACTTAGGGGAGAATGGAAATGTAAGAGAGGAAGGGGGGTGGATGGGAGGATGGAGAGAGGATAGCAGGGGGAGGAAAGAAGGCTGCTGCCTATATCCTACTGCCTTCCAACCCAGGTGGCACCCAGAATCCCGGAAGTCCAGAGCTGGTGATGCTGATGACTTTCCAATCACTTCCTTGATAACCACTGAGGGCACTGAGGGGCTGAGAAGAGAGGGGCTGGTCATGTGTCCTGAGAGAACGGTGCTGTACATGGCCACATAGATCCAGCCGGCCTAGTCTCTTGGCTCCAAGCTTGTTTCTTTTCTTAGTACTTTTCTTTTCTCCTTCCTTCCTCCCTTCCTTTCTTGTTCTTTCTTTTGTTCCTTTTTTTCCCTTCTATTGTTCCTCCTTTTTCTTAGTGCGTGCGTGCGTGTGTGTGTGTGTGTGTGTGTATACAGGGGCTTGAACTCAGGGTCAGGGCCCTGTTGCTTAGTCTTCCTTCACTCAAGACCGGTGCTCTAACACTTGAGACACAGGTCCATTTTTGTCTTTTTAGTGGTTAATTGGAGATGAGTCTCTGGGACGTTTCTGCCTGGGCTGGCTTCTCACTGTAATCCTCAGATCTCAGCCTCCTGAGTATCTAGGGTACTCAGGTACCTGAGTATCTACAGGTGTGAGCCACTGGCACATGGTTCAGTTCCAAGCTCTTTTAAAATCATGTTGGGCGAGCAAAATAAATAGAAACTGTGGTTTGAAGCCCTCTGGGAGAGTAGGGCTTTGGGCAAATCACCCAGCATTCTGAGAATCACTGGCTAAGGAGGGAGGGGCGAGGGCTGCCATGTAAACAAAGGGGAGAGATCACCACAATTGCCGTGAGCCTTGCCTCTCCTTAGTAGAGGCCAAGGAGGCAGAAAGTTCTTGTGTCCCCACTTAAAACGAGAAATAAAGTCACGGTCACCGTTTCTAAAGAAAGTAAACATCCTTGGCTCAGGGCTTGATTCATAAGCTTCCTAGATTGGAAAAGAAGAAAGGAGGTGCTCCTCAAAGGCTCTCACCTGTATTTTCCGGGAAAAGGTGCTCCCGGCTGCCTGAAGCCACTCTCCAGGGTCTCCGAGGTTGTGTTTCCTGCTTTCCTGGATGCTAGAAGTCTCAGACTGCTCCATCCTCACAATCTCCCTTGCAGACACCAGCACCTTTTCATATTCCTGAGGCCCACTGGGCTCCAGCCTTTGGACAGTGGCAATTTTTCTCTGGAGCGAATGGGGGTCTTGCATTTGTGCAACATCTTGCAGGTGAGAAACCACAGAACTTTGTCTATCCCAGTCCTGTGGTCTGGGATCCAAGCAGGAGACAGATGACAGAGAGAGAGAGAAGAAGGACAACTGGTCACCCTCAGTTTCTATTCTTAAAGATCGTTCCCCCATCCCAGCCTACCCTACTCCAGAACACACTCTGGACCATCCTCTAGCCTGGAGGATCTGGAGGTTGTAAACACAGAGGTGCACATGGCATATCAGTGTCGCCAGATGGGGAGAGTCGTCAGGCCACTTTCCCCTCTGGGTTCACAGAAACATGTTCTCATGTCCTCACACAATGCCATGTAACCCTGACGTCTAGGTCACTCTCATATTCTCATGCGACAATGTGATCTGTCTCCCCCACCCCCCATCATACTGTTCCATGGCTTCCTCAACATCAATTCTGCCTGGCTCCCCTCCTCTGGCACTCCTGTTGGAGCCTTTGTTGGCTCTCTTGGCTTTCTGAGCGCTGTGGCAGCCCAACTGTCCTCCGAGCTCCTGCTATCCACACCTACTGCCTCAGTGACTGTCTGCAAGTCTGGACTTTACATCCATTCAGATGTTCATTTTGCCTGGAGCTCATCTCTTCCCTGGCCTTCAAATGTATATATCCATCTGCTCTTCTGCCTTTCCACTTTGGATCTCTAACAGGCATCTCAAAGATGGCACGATCAGATTTCACTGTGGTCTTCTCTTCAGCACTTGTGAAGTTCTTGCATTTGTCAGGGGACAGCACCAGGGCCCCCCTGTCTCCTTGCTTCTCTCATACAGTATTCGATATCGTATTGGTCAGCAATTCTTTCTGGTCTGACTTTAAAATACATTCTGAATCTAACCACCTCTCTCACCAACGATGCCTCATGATGTGTAATGCCATCACCATCAGTGCTACCTCCTGATTGCCCCTGGGCTTCCATCTTGGCTATGCCAATCTCTGCTCAAGACACAACCTGCACATGTTCAGATGGGACACATTTTCTTTTTTTTTCTGCAGGACTTAGTTTTGCTATGCAGGCACTCTATCACTTGAACAGCCCCCCGCCCCCCAGCCATCCCTTAATAATTTTTATTCACAGTTGGCTGAATTCGTGGATTTGGAATCCATGAGTTTACCTTATCTTATTTCTATGTGCACCTTATCGTATTTCTTGTCAGTTTTTCCACTAATTCTTTCAGGTAGAAACGTTCATCTGATTTATTAATATCATATCCCCATCATTGTATTGTTTATAGTGCCCAGAAAACTGTAGGTGCTCAATAATTACTATCTCGTGAATGAATGACATCCACACTGGATGGCTGACCAAGGTCACAGAGCCTATAAGTAGGCCTAGAACCAGGCAACAGTGACTGGCCAGCAATACATCAACATTTAATGGATGCCATGTTGAATGAATGGCCAGCATTCATTAGGTGTCAGAAGATAGCCTCTCCCACAGGGATTTTACTTTGAACCCTTATCAGCTCAGTCTGTCCAATTCTTTCCACCAATAAAAGTATTCATTTTGTAGATTTCCATACTTTAAATGACCTCTGTTCCTCGACAGTCCTGAGTGACCCCGGGGAGCAGCCAGTTTCCTGAGCTCCAGTAGAGGGGAACAGAGGAGGGGAGGGAAGCCCTCCACCTGGCCAGGGCTGAGATCCCTGGCAGCTGCTGTGATCACAGGCCTTTGCTCCAGGGAAACTTAGGAAACAAAGCCGCATGGACAAAAGGCCTCTGTCCTTCACATCCTGTGTCAGGCGAGGAAGGGACGCTCAGCTCATGTGTGACTCGTTACTATGCCCCTGTACAGGACCATCTAAGTTCTGAGCTCTCACTGGCCTGCAATTAGCGCAGTGCCTGGATTCTGGTAGCTGTTCTGCTGGGACAGTGGAAACTCAAGGAGTGTGTGATCCTCAGCCCTGCAGTGTCTGCAGAGGGTGTGAGCCTACCTGCCTGAACTGCCATGCTACTTCCTGATCTTTGACTAACGATTGCTTAAACCTTGAAAGCGCTGTCTGGCTTAGGTAAGCCCTCCAGCCTCTCTTGTTCCAGGGGCATCAGTAAAGAGGCCTCTATTACCAGCAATCACATGCAAATAACTTCCTTGGGTCTTGGTTCTGCTAGGTATCTAAACATGGCCTTCAATAGTAAGAATAAAAAGATGACCAGAGCCCAGAGCACTGCAGCCCACAGCATTGTGGAGACTCAGCTTCCCAACCCTGATGACCCAGCTCCTAAGTATGCACTTGCTTGTCCCAACACCTCTTGGTGTCTTTCCTGCTGAATGCTCCCAGGAGGGGGTCTTGGGCAGGCAAGTGGCTGTGCATGTCCCAACTCTATTTAAATTTAGTGTCTGCAGACGCAACTGGTGTCACAATGGATTTAAGTCAAGAAGCACTGAAACTTCCTCTCTCTACTCACTGCCAGGCAAAATCACCCAGAAGCCCAGAAGCCACAAGAAATCTTGGCTTCACAGTTCAGCTCTTACCTGTCCTGGCTCCTCTCCAGCACCTGACTCACGATCGGCGAGTCTGTGATTCGGGCATGTGCCCTCTGTTGGCCTGAAACAAGAGACACTTCAGTCTCTGAGTCCTGCCCTGCACCTGAGTCCTCCTGCCTCTTCTCTTCTGACCTCTGACCTTCCTCTTGGCCAAGCAAATCAGCAAGGCCATTTGTAGCATCTGAATCCACTGTGTCGTCCTCCACAAGGTCCTGAGAGCCCATCTCCGGGCCTTGCGGCTCCTCTGAGAGCGCCCCCTCCAACTTCCACTCTTGTGTGGCGTCAGAGTCCTCGGCCTTACTGCACTCCAGAGAGGAGTCCTCAGCAGTGACCAGGGAGGGCGTGAGGCCTGCGGACCACACCTGCATGTCAGACATCTCCAGCATGGTGTCATGCTCCGTGGCTGCCAGTGGGATGGCATCTATGACGGCCACCTCGTTCCAGTACGGGTCTACACGCAGCGGAGAGGGAAGCGCGTAGTGCAGGGAGGCGGGGGACAGCAGCTCGTCCTGCAGCGAGGAGTAACCTGGAGAGGCAGACAGAGGGCAACATGCTCCAGAAGCGATTTTTGTCACACACACTCACGTGCAAGTCCACGCACTCACACCCACACACACAGGCACGGCCACAAAGAGGCATGCACATTCGGGGTGGGGGTGGGGTCTTTCCAAGCTCCAAGTCCAATGCTCAGGCCTTGTGGCTGCTGCCAGGACCTCCTGGCAAGAGAAACAAGACTCTGAACTGGGAAGGGGCAGCCAGGGAGTGAGGACAAAAGGGGGCTCCTTTGCCAGAGGGCAAAGAAATGCGATTGGAATTCTTTCTTATCCAGTTCAGAGCACTAGATAAAGAAGGCTTTATCCAAAGGACTCATGCTCCGATCTATGCGATCAGACGAAAGCCCCACCTCTCCACCGCTGGGCAGGAGAAAGTGTTGCTTTTTTTTTTTTTTCTTTCTTTCTCAAAACTTCACTTTAGCACAGTCTTTAGTTAAGGTCCTCGTAGGAATACACCTCAAAGGGAGAGTGCAGGCCCCCCAGGACCAAGGTCAGTAACCAGGCTGCCCTGGAGGGGTCTAGCAGGGTACACTGAACATCCACAGACCTCAGTGCGGTGGTCAAATGGGAACCAGGCTTCTGGTTTGGCATGAAGTGACTTTTCCTCAAGTTGCATATTGGTTCCAGAAACTCTGAATGATCTACAGTGGCACAGGTGAGGGTTCTAAGGGTTCAAAAATGGGGGCAAGGTCAGAGGGGCACGGTGGATACCAGGTGCACCTGCCCTGCAGCTCCTGTTCCGAGGGCCCTGAGCCATCCTCCCAGCTCTGCTTGGCCCTGGGTGCCCAGTCGGAGTCACATGCATCTGACTTCACCTGCCTATTCCGATGTGAGGCCCTGTTGGTGCTCTGCTTTGGCGCTGCCTGCCTGAACTCCAGAAGTGACTATGGAATAGAGGGGGCTAGGATTTGTTGTGATGTGGGGCAAGGGTGGGGGTTCCTCAGCCCTCCGCTAGCCAGGAATCACAAGAAAGCTTCTAACTGCTGTAGTGCTGAACTGTGGTGAGAAGAGACCAGAGGATAAGATCCTCTACTCAGCTTCGTTTATCTGAGCCAGGGAGCAGGTGCATGCATGCCTACAATTGCTGAGGATCCAGAACTAAAAGTCTGCGGTGTGTAAGTAAGTGTGTAGGGGTGTGCGGGGGTGTGTAGTCTCTCTGCTGCTTAAACAGCCCCTCTCCCCAGCCTTGTGTTCAAAGCCTTCCATCACTAGTCATAGCAACTCCTCTAGGTGATTGCCAGGCTAGGTTTCTGCCCTGTGTGCTTGGGCCAAGCAGACTCCTCTGTGTTCTCAGATCTGAGTCTCAGCACAGCTGTCCCATAGCCTCTCCCTCTGCCAGTGCTATTTCCACTTATCTTCATCCACCCACTGATTCAAGCCCCAAATCCACCAGTGTCCAACTATATGCCAGACACTGTGCTGTGCTAAACGACTGGGGATCACAAATATAAAACCACACAGACACACACAGACAGGTTCTTTTTTTAATGTCAGCTTTCAGATAAGGAAAAATTCAGCTTGGTCTTCTCATATCTGAGCCTGTGCTATGCCCCTCACCGGGCACGCTCACAGAACAGTAATCCCTTTGAGGACAGAGATGGTGGTTGATTCTTCCTCCCACTTGTCTAGAACAGGATTGGGGACCCACTGGGCTTGGTGACTTTTGCAGAACTCTCTGGATTTTGAGGGACACAGCAGCCAGAGTGGAATGCCCTTCCTCAGATTCATAATCACTATTGCTACTGGTTAACTGTGGGCCCTGCGTGCCAGCAGCTAGGCCATGTGCTCAACATGCCTTCTCTTTTTCCATCTTCCCAACTAACTCTACAAGTCTAGGTTCCAAAATTAGGGGACCAGGGAAGACCATGGTCCTGGGGCTTGAATTCAGACTCTGAGTGCTGTCCCTGAGCTCCTTTTGCTCAAGGCTGGCAGTCTACACTTGAGCAACAGTTTTGCTTCTGGCCTTCCTTTCCTTCCTTCCTTCCAGCCCAGATAGTCCTCAGATTTCAGCCTTCTGATTAGCTAGGATTATAGGTGTGCATCTAGCTAATGTGCTTTTCAGTAGTCACAACAATGTTATAAGGAATATTACTATCAATCACTCCTACTTAATAGTCTAGGAAACCAGAGGTTTAGCAACTTAAAAGTTACACAGTTTAAGCTTACTCAGTTTCAGAGGTATAGTTGAATACAGAAAACACACACCTATGGACACACTTGAAGCTATGATTACCACATAAAAAGACAGTGCCACCCTACCCAGGCTTCTGTGTGTGTGTGTGTGTGTGTGTGTGTGTGTGTGTGTGTGTGTGTGTGTGTGTACATGTATGTAAATGTTCACGCTAGTACTGAGGCTTTAACTCAGGGCCTAGGTGCTGTCCCTCAGCTTTTTTGCTCAAAGCTGGTACATTACCACTTGAGCCACAGCTCCCCAACTGGCTTTTTGCTAGTTAATTAGAGATTAGTCTCAGATTTGCTTTACTGGACTGGCTTTGAAATTGGTTCAGGACATAGCCTCCTCAGAAGCTAGGGTTAGGTGGGAGCGTCTTGCACTGGGTTTCCTTATGCTTCTTTGTAATCTCCTCCTTCCCTCCCCACCAAAATGATTCCCTAGGAACTGCTGATTTGATTTCTGTTACTACTCATCACTTTACTCCCCCCAATTTTTTTAATCAATGAAATCATGGTTTCTTTTACTCAGCTTAATGACCTGGGGTCCACCTGGCTGCTGTGTGCTGAGCCACATGCTACTGTATATACTAAAGTTTGGGTCTTTAACGACCTGTCCAGAAACATTTGGGTAGCCTTCAGCTTTAGGCTATTATACATAGTGCTGCTCTTCTTTCTTGGTAGTACTGGACTTTGAACTCAGAAACTCATGTTTGCTCAAATAGCTTTGTTTTACTTAGCTGGTGCTCTTCTACATAAGATAGGCCTGCAGTACTGGTTAACTGAAGATGGAATTTTTTGGACTTTTCTGCCCAGGCTAGCCTTGAATCTTCATCCTCTAGATCTTAGTCTCCAGAATTATAGCTTAAGCGAGAATTATAGGTGTCAGCCGTGACTTGTACTTCTACTGTGCTTTCCCTCATGACTAATGAATAATGTATAACATCATCTCATATGCACATTTGTCATGTGTAGAGAGTCTTCAAATCTTTGTCCATTTTAAAAATTCAGTTGTTTTGTTATGATTGAGTTTTAAGAGTTCTTTATAGATTCTGGAGATTTCCTTTATCCAATGCCATTTACTAATATTTTCTCGTAATTTGCAGATTGTCTTTTAATTTTAAATAGTTTGAAGAAGAGTTTCTAATTCTGACGAAGTGCAACCTACAATCCTATTGTATTTCTGGTATTATGTTTAAGAAATCTTGACCTTACCCGAGATTTCTGCTTTTCTCTGTTTTCCTCCAGCAGTTCTACATTGTTAACTTTTACATTTTACCTAAGACCCATTTTGAGTTATGTTTTACACACAGTACATGGAATTAATGCAAATTCATTTTAGTTTAGTATTTCGTTTGTGTAAATATTTCTGCAATATGTTCTTTTTCAATATCCGGGAAATGCTGGTATAAAATTAACCAGAAAGGTATTATTTTATTATTTTCTTTGATGTTTTCTAAGTGAGTAATTTCTTCTTTAAATGTTTGGTAAAATTACTAGTACATGTTTTCTAGATTTGGAGTTTCATTACAGGAATATTTTAAATTATAAATCCTAATGTATTTCAGTTATACATGCCAATTCAGTTCATTTCTAAGTAACCTCTGATAGTTTGTATTTTTTAAGAAATTTGTCAATACATTTTCAATTTTATTAAAATATTTTTATTATTATTGCCTGCAGAATCTAGAATGATATCATCTCTTTTATCCTCCAAAAATCTATTCTTTTTGGTGGTTAACTAGAGGTCAGAGTTTCATGGACTTCCCTCAGATTTTAGCCTTCTGAATGCTAGGATTACAAGTGGGAGTAACTGGCACCAGGTAACAAGTAGTTTTGTCTTTTTTTTCTCTGCTCAGTCTGGTGGTGGTGGTGATGGTCGTGCGTATGTGTGTATCACTTCTGTTGATCTTGTGAAAGTACTAGCTTTTGGACTCATTTGTTTCCCACAGGGCTTTTCTTCCAGTTTCACTAATTTCTAATCTGATCTTAACTATTTTCTATGACTTAGAGTTTAATCTGCCACTGTTTGGAGAACTCTTTTTGTCTTTTTGTTTTGATACATAACCCATGCTGACCTTGAACTTGGATCCTCTTGCTTTAGCTACTGGAACGCTGGAATTACACGCATCAAACCCAGCTCTTTGTTTTTTTCAAAAGTAGTCAATACATGCTTTAAAATTTTCCCTAAGTACTACTTTTGTAGCATCTCATAGAATTTGAGACTTTAATTTTTATTTTCATTCAGTTGAAGATATTTTCTATTTGCTTTACTTTTTACTCTATGGGTTATTTAAAAGTATTTAGTTCCTGTTATGCTTTCCAAAAATCATTGTATATGACTTGAATATTTTGGATTTATTGAAACATGTTTTATCTATTTTGATATTAACTGTAGCTCTTGATTATTTTAATGTTTAGCCCTTAAATTTCTGTTGTTAAATTCACTGATTTTTTTTTCAGTCTAAATCCATACACTGTACCTACCATGTGCACATTAAGATGTTTTACCTTGTAAGCTAGGCACCAGTGGTTCATGTCTGTAATTCTAGATACTCAGGAGGCTGAGATCTGAGGGTCATGATTCAAAGCCAGCCTAGGCAGATTTGTGAGACTCATCTCCAATTAACCACCTAAAAAATCTGGAAGTGGTAGAACACCAGCCTTGAGCAAAAAAGCTCAAGGACAGCACCTAGGTCCTGAGTTCAAATCCCAGTACTAGAAAAAAAAGGGAGAAGACCAAGAAGAAGAAAGAAAAAAGATGCTTTACCTCTAGAACAGTTTGGAATTAAAAAAAATGTCTATCAACGTCCCTACATAACTCTTCGAACGTGCGAAGCACATCCCTGCGAAGCACATCCCATTCTACCATTCTTGCCTGCTCATTGTTAACAGGTTTCATGCCTGCTTCAATCCATTATTATGGGTTGGTTTTCTCTGCCTCTTCATTAATCTTCAATTACTAAACTGTGGGAGTTTTACCTTTTTATATGCTGGGTATTTTTTGAGTCCTATTAATATTCTCGAGCTTTGTCTGTCATGTAGTTATGTGTTTAGAAGCAGGTTGATCCTTCTGTATTTTACTTTCAAGATTTATTAGGTAGGCCCCAAGCATTACTCGAGCCAGGGCTAGTTAGACTGCTAGTTAGACTTTATTTCATGTTTCGGCAGTATTGGCGCTCTTACTGAGGATCTTGAACTTGCCAGGCAGGCACTCCACCACTGAAGCCATGCCCCCAGCCCTGACATTTCTGAGTTCAGACTCTCCTCTGTCCCCAAATATTTGTGTGATCAATATGCCTCTAGGAAGAGCTGATCAACTGAAACTTGTTCCTACAAGTTCCTACAAGACTTTTTGTAGGTCTCCAAAGTTCTCTGCTTGTGCAGTTATCTTGGGAAGTCTAGCTATCTTAGTCTCCTCAGCCCAGGGAGACTGCCTGACCATCCAGGTCATCAGAGAACTTACTTCATTTATTCCCCTTGCTTCATAGGTTACTGTTCCTTGCTGCCTGACAGCCAGTGTCTTACAAACTACTGTCTCTTACATTTTGTCTACTTTTTATCTGCATTGAGCCTGAGAGTATACATAGTACCTGTTACCCCATCACCCCATCGTAGAATAAATAGAATGCGCTGTAATCAGCTTCTCAGATATGGACAGAAGACCATTTTGTCACTCCTGGGACTCTTAGCAAGATTTAGAGAGACTGGGAAAACAGAGCTTTGCCGGCCATAGAACATCTGGGACTCTTCTTGAGCCTTGGGCTTTCTCAAGGCTAGAACGATACCACTTGAGCCACGGCACCATTTCTGGCTTGTATGTAGTAGTACCAAGGAATTGAACCCGGGGCTTCGTGCATGCTAGGCTGCCACTAGGCCCAGCCCTTGCCCAAACGTACTTATAAGGATGTTGAAACCAGGCCACAGAAAGATCTCTGCATGCCCTTTGTGGAATCTCAGAAGTGCCCATTTCTCTAGGTTTCTTCTAGAGGCTTATCTCTCAGCTGAGAGTTCTCTCTCTAGAGTTAATATTGGGGATATCAGGAAAGAGGCCACTATATATATTATGAAGGGCAGAACAGGGTCCAATGGTCTCTCCTTATCTCAGATTGTCACCCCACTTGCTGCTAAGCCAGATGTAATAATCATGTTATTAATGTCAGCAGTCAGCAAAAGGTATGGACAGGAGGCCTGGCCTAAGGCAGGGGTCACATTTCACTAGCTGTATTAATTAGGAGTTGATGCAAATAAAAATATTTATTTCCTTGTAGACATTAATGTGTTCATTCATGAAAGCAAACTAGAAATGACATGGGTACAAGATGCCCAGTTTGTTCTTTCATATAAAAAATCTGTTTCATTTTCAGGAACATGCTAAGTTTTTCTTTACGGGCAAATTTTCCTCTTCCATCTATTCCATGAACTTGGGGGTAGTTCTCTCCCATGAAGGAAATACTAACTGGCATTTATTTATTTATTGTTTGTTTGTTTGTTTGGTCAGTTGTGGGGCTTAAACTCGGCCGGGCTCTACCACTTTGAATCACAGCTCCACTTATGGTTTTCTGGTGGTTAGTTGGAGATAAGAGTCTCACGGCCTTTCTTTCCCAGGTTGGCTATCCTCAGATCTAAGCCTCCTGAGTAGCTACGATTATAGGCATGAGCCACTAGCACCCAGCACTAAATGGCCTTTGGGTCTGATCTTTTTTCTGACATCACCTCTTGGAAGGGCTCTAGTACTCAACATCACCTGCTTTTCTCCTATTGCTGTTCTGAGTCCTTGTGAACTCAGAAGAAGTCCCAGAGAAGCAGAGACATGAACATAGCACAAAAGAGCCAAGGCGATGGTGGTGACCTCAGTATACAGGTCTGGGTTGGCTGCAGGACAAGCTGTCACGTAGCTCTCTTCTGGAGACAGCCACAGACAGTACAGGAGGCTGCTGCCTCCCCATCCTGCTCCTCAGATCCTGCCTGCTCCTTCTTTCCAGAGCAGAAGGGCACAGAAGTGGGGCACCTGCCTGGGGGCAGGGAGGAGGCTAGGCAAAGCATACAGAAGCCAGTGTTGACACCTAGAATGGCAGAAGGGGCCAAGCCAGGCATCTGTTTGTAGTATGTGCTTGGGCAGAAGGCGAGGCATGCAGGGCAAGGGTGTAGGCCCTGCTGAGAGGGGCTGCAGAGGGCCTCCAGAGGCCACACGGGGAAGCAGGAAGTAGAGATGCATT
Organism: Megascapheus bottae; assembly: GCF_031878675.1. Classification (NCBI taxonomy): domain Eukaryota; kingdom Metazoa; phylum Chordata; class Mammalia; order Rodentia; family Geomyidae; genus Megascapheus; species Megascapheus bottae. Next base: position 1,559,731 of record NC_143528.1, on the reverse strand, counting down.
TGATTCAGCACCAACTTAACTGGGCAGGAAGAGAAGCCCCTTTGAAAATCCAGGTAGATCATGCCACTCTTTTGCTTAAAACTCATTGGGTAAAATCCAATCTCTTTAAGACATCCTTCAGTTCGCTGTGCCTGCTCTCTCTCTCTCTCTTGCTCCTCTCTCAGTCTCTCTGGCTCCTGAGGTCCCACACTATCTGCACATGTACAGATGAAGCATCCTTTGTTCATACCTAGCTTACTCCTTCATCTCCTTTACATCTTAGCCCACAGGCAACCATCTCACCACACTGGTTAAATCTCCTAGTGAAAAGCATGGTATGATTCTTTCATGTATTATGCTGTTGGCTCACCCAACAGAGAGGAGGTTCCACGATGGCCAAATTTTGTTTGATGTCCTTGTTCGTTTGAGAATTGACATGTTCTCTTCTGCCTAAGAACCTGGCCTGCAGTTGATGCTTGACAATGATTTTCTGAATGGACTAGCCCACTGCAGCAGAGGCCTTGGTGCCAGACATGAAACACAGAGACCTGGTCCTATGCAGACTGCTCAGACATTAGGATCTTTAGGCCAGTACCCAGGAGTTCTGCAACCAATGGAGACTCTTCTTACTCCCGGAAGGAGTTCTAATACAGCTGCTAGTCTTTAGGTACCCAAGTAGGGAATACACAGAAAAGAAAATCTTGAGGGATGTAAGTAATCTGAAATAAGATGGGGATAGAAAGATGCTCAGGCCACACAGGAAAGGACTGGTATTGGATGCCTTAGATTTCCCAACGTTAGCAGAATTTCTCAGTTGCTCCCTTTTGCCCTTGGTGAAGGGGAACCGTCTACTGAAGAGTCTTCTGAGGTGTTCTAACCAGGCCCCCTGGGGAACAGCTACCTTCCCTGTGGGTGTGGAACCCTTTACTGTGGACCTATAGAGTGAGCGGAGCACACCATCGGCAGCCATACAAAGTGACACAGACGGCACGCCGTGCACACACGCACACAGATGCCCACGGGCACAGCTAGGAGACATGGAAGGGGAAGACTGGGAGTCAGTCACATGCAACTGTGGAGGTTGACAGCTCTCATACACTTGGCCAGGTGGAGACAGTGGAGACAGGAAGAGAATGAGCAAACCAGAAGTCAAGATGAGGTCAGAGGCAGAAGAGAAAGGTAACAGGACATAACCAACAGATGAAACACTGTGTCTGGTGGCACTAGATGGCATGTTTCAGGAGACACAGGATGTGGGAGGGAGAACAGGGGAGGTTCAGCATGCACAGTCCCTTGCCTGGCAGAGTGGTGCCTAGTCAGTCATGACCTCACCATAAGTTGGCATTCACATGCCCACGTGGTCAGTGTGTGTGTGTGTGTGTGTGTGTGTGTGTGTGTGTGTGTGTGTGTTCCTTAGAACTAGGAACCTGAATGGCACTGATGTACACAGCCCCCTTCCCAGGTGTCCAGGGGATAAATTAGTTACCAGAAGTAGATATTTTCCATAATACTTTTTTCCCCCAAAGTCTGTAAGGAATTTAAGGAACTCAACCTTACTTGCTGATTTTAAAGAAAAGGAGAACATTAAGCCAATCAGGAGAAAGGTGGCAGGCAGGAAGCAGCTAGAACCCAGGCTTCTGGATCTCTGAGCTGGGTTGAGGCAGATGTGGAATCTCTGTGCTGTGTCACTGACTAAAGAGAGGGCAGATGGAGGGGGACCGTGAGGCACCCCCAGCCGGTGGCTGCTGCTTCATGAGGGCAGACCTAAGATGCAGCTGAGAGCTGCTGGGCAAATGAAAGGACCTCTGGGTTTTCTCTCTTTGGGCTGCCATGCTGAACCACACCAAAAGGAATGAGGGGAAGCAGATGAAATGAGACTACAGGAAGAGAGTGAGAAAGAGAGAGAAGAGGGAGAGAGAAGAGGATGGAGGGGAAGAGAGAGGGAGAGAGGAAGAAGAGAGAGAGGGAGAAAGGAAGAGATAGAGGAGTGACAGAAGGAAAGGGATAGAGATAGAGAGGCAAAGGGAGAGAGAGGGTGAGGGAGTGAGAGAGGAAAGGAGGGAGAGAGATTATAGGCTCAAAGAAAAGGAGACTTCAGCCTCAGAAGTGGCCACAGTGGAGACTTGAAACAGCATCTAGCTAATCCACACCAGGCCCTGGTCAGAACCTTCTTGGCTTCCCAACATCTGAACATTTGCAGATAGGAACACTGATGTCTCAGAGAGGAGGCCTTGGGAAGAGTGCCATAGAATGAAGGCAGACGAGGGTGAGGGTGTAGCCAGCTACTTCCCACCATACCAGGCCCTGCTAGGACCTCAGGGCTGGTAGTGATGGCCTGGGAGGTGCTTGGCTCATGGGTACAATGGCAGGCAGTGTAGAAGAGGACCCCTACCTGCACAGGTGTATGCCACCTGTCTCTCTCTATGGCCTCTGCTCTCTCTGGGAGGAGTTCATTATTGGCAAATTAAATATTCTACCCATAGGAGGGAGAGATGACTTTAGGGGGTGAAGGTTTAGGAAGGGACTATCAGTAATTAGAAAGACGGGGCCCAGCGCCGCCTGGTCCCAGTGGGCACTCACCATTCATTTGGGAGGGTGACAGTGAGTAGTCCCGGTCTGTGTGCCGCCGATCTGGCTTCAGGTTACGGCTCTGCCGGCCAGAGCCCTCCAACATGTTTACAATCTCACTCCGGTCAATGTTCCGAAGGGCAGTGTACAGGTTCTCCACTGCCAGGGAAGGAAAGAACGGCAAGTAAGGAGTGAATTGTAGCAATTCAAGAGCATTAAGGAACGCAGCACAGCCAGCCTGAAAACTGGGCCAGGAGGAAGAAGAAATGAGGTGACCAAGTTTTTCAAAAAGAATCAACCTCAAATGCTTCTCTGGAGAAGGTTTTTGTTTTGTTTTGTTTTAATTGCTACACTGGATCTTTGCTAAAAGCTAACAGTACTCTCCCCTCCTCCATTCCCTGTAAGTGTTGGGGACCACAGCAGTGACATCACACATGCCAAGTGAGGACATTAGCTTGGAGAAACAACCCCAGTCCCTCACCAATCAGTTTAAAAGCATAAAAAAGAGCGTTTGTTTTTTCCCCTGCTTCTTTTTGGAAAGGAATACCAGGACAAATGAGGCTAAGGATTACTGGATTCTGTCCTCTAGACATTCTGGGTCCTGGCTAGTTGATTTGAGATTCAAATGCTAACAGTCAACTCCCTCATAGTGCTGCTGAGAAGAATTTGGTTGAGGAGACTCAGAAAAGAGAGCAAGGCCTATCTTCCTTCTAGGCTGGGGAAAAGATGTTCCTGGGAGGATGAAAGTGGCTGGGGATTGGTTTGTATCCCACCCAAGTCTGTCCTGAGACAGCAGCCAACTCTACTTTGGTTGAGAAATTCAGGAAGTCTTTGCAGATGAGAGTAAGCATACATTTCCTATATCTACACTGTCATCCAGTGAGAGCTTTTTAAAAAAACCAGTCCTGAGACTTGAACTCAGGGCCTGCACACTGTCCTTGAGCTTTCTCAAAGCTAGCACTCTACCACTTTAGCCACAGCACCACTTCCAGATTTTTCTCTGTATGTGGTACCAAGGAATTGAACCCAAGGCTTCATGCATGCCAGGCAAGCGCTCTACTGCTAGGCCACACTTCCAGCCACAAGGGGGAAATCTTACTCTGAGAACAGAGGAAAGATTGAGGTCAAGATAGGCTGTGCAAGTGCATGTTGTAAGAGGCACCAGTGTGTGTGTGTGTGTGTGTGTGTGTGTGTGTGTGTGTGTGTGTGTGTGAAAGACAGACTGACAGAGAAAGAAAAAGAGTGCAATGGAGTGTAAGATCACAAGCGCCAAGGTCAACACAAGGGATGGAACTGGAAGGAAGAGATCTTTTGGCAAGGAGCAGGTCTAGCAAGGCCAGGTAGCTGAATAGTACTGACTCTTTGCATTTTCTCCTTCCCGGGCAACCCACAGGGTCAGCAAGGCTGCACTTTGCTCCAACAAGGAATTGGGGTTCTCTACCCGGATCCTGTTGATGTCTTCCACACTGAACTGCAACTCCCGGGCCAACTCTGCAGACAGAAAAGCAAGAGCAATTGTGAGCCCAGACTGCTAATACACAGCCTCCATGATCCCATGTTTCTGCTCATCAAGGGAGACGTGGTGACCTGCAAGAGGCAACCGGCTCTAAGTCTCCAGAAAACAGAAAGACTGAACAAACGTCCTCTTCTGATGCTTTCCTGCCTTCAAATACAGGATGGAAGAAACAAGTCTCTTGGAAAGTTCAGCTACTTTTCCAGTATCTTGGGACAAACAAATCACCCAGCTAATCTGGAAAAGGAACTGGAGGCATGGGTTGCCTGCAAATACATATTTCTGCATAAGAGACCAGAGACTCTCCCCCAGGAACAAATGAAGGTGGAAAGGCGGCTTGGTCGTTACCCATTTTCAGGAAAATGTGATAGTCACATTTAAAACGAAACCATGTTTCCACTCATATACAACCCAGAAACAAGAACAATAGCTCCTGCATAAGTGGTTAGAAGATGGAGGTACCCTTGAGTATACTTTCAAAAGTAAGGGAGATTGGGAAGAAGTGATACCGTCGATCAGAACATGCCTATACAATACTCATGCCCATAAACACATACGCGATGCACACACAAAACCCACACATACATACATAAATGTGCACATATGCACAGGGCAAATCCTTGCCCCCCACCATGGTATAAATAATTAGTTGTCCCTAAACTTTTGTTTCAGCAAGTTGTGGCTGAGGATTGTAAGTCTGTCTAAAGCATTATGCAGAGGGAGTAGGTGACAAGTTCACTCATATGAAGGCCAACAAAAAGGGGAAAAAGAGCATAAGAGAGTTGAGTTATAGGGCCTTTGCTGCATAAAACACATTCTGAAAGGGTATCAATGTATGTGAAGTAATGCACCTTCTATCTGGTGAATATAATGTAACCCTCCTATTAATTACAATAAAAATATATGAGAAAAAAAACACATTCTGAGCATCTCTCTCCTTTAAAGTCAGATGTCCTGTTGTTGGCAGGAAGTCTTACAGGCTCATCTATAGCCAGGATGATAAATGACACGTCAAGTCTTTCAAGCCAGGAGCTGATGGCTCTTGCCTGTAATCTTAGCTACTCAGACGGCTGAGATCTGAGGATTGTGGTTTGAAGCCAACTTGAGCAGGAAAGTCTGTGAGACTTTAATTAATAATTAAAAGCAAGTAGAGATATGGCTCAAATGGCAAAGTGCCACCTTAAGTGAAAAAGCGGAGAGATAGTACCTAGGTCTTGAATTCAAGCCCCAGGTCATCTGTGCATTAAGTGTACTCTTGCATATGCATATGTGCATGCTCGAAAACCATACACATGCACACACAATCTGCCTTTCTCACCTCCTTTTCCTAAGCAAGCTACCTTTGAAGGATGGTGATGCATTGAAGGGGAGGCAGGGGATATGTTGTGTGTGTGTGTGTGTGTGTGTGTGTGTGTGTGTGTGTGTGTGTGTTTTGCTCATTTGATTTCTGGATTCTGTCTCTAGCTAGCTTCAATAAGCAAGTCACTCTATTATAATGGATTTCACTTTTTTCTATTTGTTGAGATAAGGTAAACTAGATAAATCCCGGAATTTTTTGTAGTGTCAAGAATCGGTTCTTGGGGCTAGGCTCAGTGATTCATGCCTATTTGGGAGGGGGAAATCAGAAAGATGGCAGTTTGAGGCCAGCTGAGGCAAAAAGTTAGCTAGACTTCATCTCAACATAAAGCTGGCTGTGGTAGTTTGTTTAGCATCCCAGCTATGTGGAGGTATAGGAGAAGCACTGGGGTCAAGGCCAATCTAGGGAAAGTAAATGAGAGACCCTATAACTTAAAATAAAAAGCATTCCTTTCAGATGACAGTGGAGGAGAAAAGCTCGCTGCTTTCCATAGGCACCTCCCAAACAACCCAAACAGATGCACAGTGCACCATGGACAGGGTTATGTTGGGGAGGTGGTGCGTAGTCCAAGGTGTTTTTTTTTTTCCTGTCCTACGTTCCCCACTCACCTGCCCAGCTAAGGCCAAGGTGCTCTGTTATGACAGCCATCTTCATATCTGCTTTGTCAGTCCCGCTGGGAAAACCTGGAGAGACACATTGGACCTCAGTTAACAGCCTGGACAGAACACAGCGTTGACAGGTCTCAGGGTCTCTGATGAATGGGTATATAGGTCACAAAGGGAACCTCAGAGTACAGGAATCACTGTTTCGGTAAAGCCTGGTGGAGACCTGGGAACAGGCCTACCTGGGTAGACTGAGAAGAATATATGAAGGGATGAGCTCCTGACCATGCCCCCCTCCCTCCAAAACCTTTCTCAGAGGAGCAAGCATGGGTGGGTCTTCACATAGAGGATCATACCCAGAGGTGACTCGCTGAGAATGCTGTATCTCAGAGACAGGGGTGTCAAGGTCCTTCTCCTGTCCTCAGCTCCACTCCCCTGCAGAGGACAAACAGAGGATGTGCTTTGGGTTTGGCACACCTGGAGAAAGTGGTATCTCAGGAGAGGAATGGTGGCCAGGGGCCTAGTAGGAAGGTACAGAGATTGATGACACCTATTATTTTATTAATGACAACTACAGTGCTCATGGCTCAGGCCTGGGATCCCAGCTGTCAAGAAGGTTGAAATCTGTGGGTTGAGGTTTCAAGCCAGCCTGGGCAGGGAAGTCCATGAGACTTTTCTCTCTCCAATTAACCACCAAAAGCCAGAAGTTGAGCTGTGGCTCGAGTGTCAGTGCTAGCATTGAGCAAAAAAGCTCGGAGACAGTGCCTAGTGCTGAGGCCCTGAGTTCAAGCCCCAATACCAATACACAACACACACACACACACACACACACACACACACACAAAGTAACAACTACAACGGCAGACTCATAACCCTAATTGTGTGTGAGGCCCTGTTTAATGTTTATGACAAACTATAGTTAGGTACCGCTTTTTGTTCCCATTTCATTTATGATGAAACTGAGGCACAGAGAGGTTAAGCCACTTGCTCAAGGTCACTCAGTGAATCATCAGTGGAGTTGGGGTGAGCTTAAAAACTTAGTTTGTCTTTTCCTATATCTTTCTGCTTCACAGACCTGGTTTTGACATTAGCCTAAGGCTTAATACTTATTTGTTCTAGGCTGCAAGAAATCCTTTCTGAACTCTGATAGATTCAGCGTAGAACACAAACAGTATAATTTCTTGGAGAAGCTAACCCGTAGTCCAACAAAATAAACACGAGGAGATAGGTACTCGAAGTGGGGGTGGGGAATCCTCCCTGAGAGAAGGGAGTGGAATCAAGACAGGAAGGAGCTGAGAATGCAATCATAAGATTCAATGCATATCCTACAAAATAAGACAATTGAGGGAAGGGGTGGGGAAGAATGAGAGAAAACCATGAAAGGGGAACAAGGATCAGATGCATTGTTTTCACAAACTGCTTTGTTGAGTGGCAACTCCTTTGTACAACTACTTAAAGATAATTTTAAAAAATCAATGCAAACTAAAAACAAGAAAAAAGAAGAAATCTTTTCAGAGAGTAAATAAATGTGTCTTTGTTTTTCAGTTGATCATGAACGGCTAATGATTAAAACAACTATGAGACAATATTAGCAACATCATGGAGACATTCTGGAGAGAAGATTATACGGGCATTCCTGACAGAGAGGACAACCGTGACACTGATAGGCATTGATTGCTAAGTGATCATACATCGTCAATGTTCCTTGGCTAGACTCAAATCTGGGTGTTTGCAGTGGCTGAAGGCTTAGTATTCGTGAAGATCAGTCAGTAAGAAACTCCACAGCCAGTGACCTAGAATGACTCAACACCCAGTTCCAAGCTCCAGTCATCTCAGAGAGAGATGCTCTGACTCGTGGCCTAGAGCCCAGGGCCCCTCTCTATACACCCAGCACCTCTTCATGTCACATGATCAAAGCTGGGCTGTGCTTTGTGGACAGGCTTCATAGATAGGCTCTGTAGGCTTTCCCAGCCAGGCCACAAAACAACTGTCCCTAGCAACACTGAGAACCTTCTGCACCTTGGAAATGCGAAGGCAATGTTTTAGTAGGAAGAAGTCCTTTGGGAACGTCTGCCCTGGGGTCTGTCAGGGGGACCTCCTTAGGGCATGCTCCCTCTGGCTGCAGGTGTGGGGCACGTGACCGCTCACCTTGGTGCAGGGAGGCATGGTGATGTTGAGGTGACACAGGATGTGCTGAGTGTCCTCATACTTCATTGCCTTGCGCAGGAAGGATAAGAAACCTCCGGGCTCCCGGCTGCTGTCCCTCACCTAAAGTCAATCACACAGGGAGAGTTGGCAGGCTGTCTGTGGCCTCCAGGCCGGATGGCTCAGAGATTTCCACCTCCCAAACTTCCTAGACCCAGAGGAGCGAGTAGCTGAGGAGAGAGCAACCAGAGGAAGTCCGCACCTTCACAGGGATTGCCAAACGGTTCTCCCGAAATGACTGGAAATGGAAGCTTCGCTGCTGGGCAGCTTTCTTGACGGGGACCAGGTTCCCGGAGAGTTCTGCAAACAGAGGCATTCCTTCTAGAACCTGAAAGAAAAGAAAACAGTCCATCAGGTGCAAATGCCTGTGAGCTTCATCCTTCTCCTCCCCAGATGAGATTGTGATAGCCTGAAGAATGATAGCACGTTCTGAGAAATGCCTTCCTGTCCACAGCTGTGACGGTGAGGCACACTCCCCACAAAGGGAAAGAATAACAAGCAGAAATACTTTTTACATTCTGGCATTTATCAGGATTACACCTAAGAACTCTAGAACTCCACCAGGAGAACATCATGTGGCTTCTAGGGGGGAAAAAACCCCCAAAACTGGTCTAGTTTACATCTGTCCAAAGAAGTTTAGCTCAGGAGAAGTGCTGGAAAGATGACATTCTATTTTAATCTCACCTTTCATAAGGATCTCTTCTATACATCTAGTGCTTTCAAATGGGATGTTCTTGGGAACACACTTGACAGTTAAGGAAACTGAGGCCCAGAGATTGCTTTGCCCAGTAAGTACCCAGGACAGCAGGGATGATCGAGTCTCAGTCCTATGTTTCTTCCACAGACAGATTTAGCTCAGATTTGCAGGCCAGACCCTTAGAGGGCTTACTGCACATGAGTAAGTGTCCTGGGGTGGATAAGAGGTTCAAATCTAGACCCTAGACCTAGACTCCTCATTTGTCTACCAATCTCTTCTGCTGCTCGACAGCCCCCAAACTTCAGTGATGCAGACAAACGTGTGGGTGGGTTAGGAGACCTGGACAGACCCTATCTCTACCATTTATTCCCCTGTGACTTCGGACAGGTTACTTAACTTGTCCATGCTCAGTGTTTTAGAGGATAGTAAAGGAGCAGGCAACTAAGAGAATGAAATCATAATGCAAGCAATTCATTTTGTTGTTGTTGTTTTAGGTGATACGGGGGTTTGAACTAAGGATGTTGTACTTATTAGACAGGTACTCTATGCACCGAGTCCTTGTTGCATTAGTTATTTTCAAGGCCAGCCTGGACTGCAATCCTCCTATCTGTGCTTCTCTGCATTTCTAGGATGACAGGTGGCACCACTGTGCCAGCCACTGGCTCTGATGGCGTCTCATGAATCTTTATTTATTAATTAACTACCTGAGCTGGCCTTGAACCTTGGTTCTCTGTTCTCTACCTCTCAGGAAAATTTCAGGTTCAAGCCACTGCACCAGCTCTACAATTTTTTTTGGAGGCGGGGTTGGGGGAGGGAAGTACTAGGGCTTGAATGCAAATCTTTGAACTCTTGCTTGACTTTTTCACTCACACTGATGCTCTGGTACTTGAGCCACACCTCTGGTTCTGGATCTCAGCATTCTGAGTAGCTAAGATTATGCCACCTGCAACTGGTTACTTTTAACAGTCCAGGCTCATAAAAAATTGAATGAAGCATTACAAATGGCAGACCAACTGTCTACTGCCTCCCCAGGATACATATGGTGGTCTCTTTTGAGTCTGTGGTAGCTTGAAGAGACAGAGCAGCCGTCTTGAGTCCTCTCCCCAACACAAGCAGTATCTGCTGTCCTGCTCTTTATGCTTCCCAGAGACAGTGTCAGGAACCTACCCTGAATCCAGGGCTCGGTGCCTTGGGAGAAATGACAAAGGCCTTTGAGGGCCCAGGCACAAGGGGACTCCATACCTCTATGTCCCTGCTCCGGGCCACCTCCACGAAGTTCTCATGCTGCTCAAGGGTCTTGTCTACCTTGTCATCTGTCATGCAGTAGCAGCGTAGCCGCCCCTCCCGGGGATCATTCATCTTGGCAAAAATGACAAACTTGGCCATGTAGGGTACTGCGGTAAGCTCTTTGTATAACAGAGTGGCAAAGTTCACAGCCTCGGCAGTTCGGGGACAGTCTGAAAGCCAAAACCTAAAAAAGAGCACATTCCTGAATGTTCCACGGCCATGCAGGCAGCAGCAACTTCTGAGTCACACAGCACTGACCACCATGATCAGGTGTCTCTGTGCGGGTCTTCACGCTCAAGCCTGGCTGTGAGGATGGGGCTCCCGGCAGCTGCCATGCTGGGCTGGGCAATACTAGTCTCACCTGGCAGAGACGTTGGTGGTAAAGTTGGCGCACTCATTAGCATACACAAGCTTGGTTGTTCCTGTTATATCTTCCCACTGGGCCTGGTCGGTTCCGCCTGCAATACCAGCAGAAGTGGGGCTGGGGGGCATTCTTCTGGATGTAAACATGGGACTTACCAAAGCACTGAGGGGCAAGTGTATAAGGGCAGAGGTGACACATCTGGGTGACACTTCCTGGGTCTGTGGCCTCAGCACCCTGCGGTTCTCATACTCTGTTCCTCATCCTATGGATCTGCAACTCTCTTCCTCCTAGGGCTCAGAGGTATGCAGTCCCTCCAGCACCCTCAGAGAGGCTAGCAGAACCTGAGGTGTTTGCTGCTTTCTATCACCTTTTCCTGTCTTTCTGAAGCAAGGATACCACTCACCAATGACACTGCACAGCAGACGCAGGCTGGTGGTATCTCCTTCCCCGCTATCCCTTGGGTTGTCTGTCCATGAGGGAGGGAGTGGGATTCGAAGCCCGATGGGTCGGTGAAATTTCCGGCGCCTTGGTTCCACAGTGACAATGGGGCTGAATGTGGCCTGATTACCCAAGAGCTTGGTGACCAGCTCATCAGGAACAGGCTGGGCCTGGAAAGTGCCAAAAACGGGATGCTCAGCTCCAGGCAGAGCAGGGACAGCCCTGGTTAGTTTAGATGGCTAGCATGGCATCCTCCAAACACAGGGCAAACCCTGCTGAGGAAGTGCCCACACTGGAGGACGATTCACTTTACTAAGGGGCTGGTACCACAGCTCGGCTTTCTTTCCCAGCGTTTATCTTCTATTTCCTGCTCTCCAGTTCCGAGGCCTGTGCTCAGCATTGTAGCCTACTGCAGGCAGCTCACAGACTCCTCCTGCTGAGCATAGCTTGCTTTGCCACCAGACCCAGCCACTGGTCAAGAACACAGTCTTAAGAATGCCTTTTTTTTTTTTTTGGCCAGGGCTAGCCTTCAATCTCTATCCTCAATCTCTGTTTCCCAAGTAGCTGGTATTCCAGTTACTGGGCTCAACTCCACCTGACATCCTTCTGAGCTTTCAAGTCAGATTCTCTCCTATGGAGAGGGGAGCAGGGATCAGCCTAGAGGGGCTCCCCTGGAACTCCTGCTACTTCCAGGACTATGTGAGGGGGCTGCATCACCTGCAGGGCAAGCTTCACTTTCTTGGTGACAGCATTTTCTGGGAATGTTGCCTGCACCAGGGGCACCAGCTTGCTCTTCAGAGAGCCCCCTTCGGGGCCGATGGTGTCGTAGTCTTGGCAGAGTCTCGACATGATTACGAAGTACAAGGGGAAGTCAGTGGTGATGATGCGGCAGACCCTCTTCTTTTCCAGCTCCTCCAGACTGCCCAGCTCTGGAATCATAGGCACCAGCCACCCATGTGAGGCCACAGAGCTTCCTTGTCCCTGAGACATGTAGCCTCAGGGGGCCAGCTGAGAGGTGGCCTGGAGGGAGAAGTGACTGGGCACAAAGGCCCAGCACGAGAGGTGCAGGCTGCAAGCAGGAGCTGAGGGCTACTTACATGTGTTTACGTTTGACCTAGGTGGGACCACTGCCATTCTTTCCAGAAAGCCCTGAGGGCCCATCCCCAAGGTCCTACCCCAGATCCTGTCTTCTAGAAAGGCGCTGTGAGGTGGGTCCTGGGCTCCTTACCTTCATCCATCCCATTGAGGATCTGATCCAGGTAGCTTTCTTCATAGCGGCTCTTGTGTTCCTTCCACACAGAGCCATTTTCACTCCTCAGAACCACGAGCTCACGGTCCCCACGCCCATGGGAGGCAAAGTGAGGGATCTCCACAATCACAGGGCTAAAGCAGGACAAAGCAGACGGTGGAAAGTTGTTCCCAGCAGGGGCAGGCAGCCAGGGACACAGGGATGGAAGGGATAGTTAACTCTGCTAGCAGGAAGAAGGAGCATCTATAGCCACTCTATAGATGCCACCTGTGAGCAGATCTCTAAAATAGAGCAGATCTTCTGCAGGCTCCCTGATCTTCTGAGGTTCCCTATAGCCCTGTTTACTCCCACTAGGCCTGAGGCAAAGTGATGGGAAGGCAGGTTTGGGGGTAAGGGTGGGGTAAATCTGCCCTGCCTATGCAACTGGAGTTCTGCCAAACAATTCTGCCCTTGGATTTAGTTCTGAGAACTCAACCCATTTCCCACAGAGGTGATCTGGCCTTTTTGACCCTCAGGCGTCAAATAACCAGTGATATTTCCTTTGGAGGGAGGCTTTGAGGGCTTTTGGTTTTGTTTTCCTTCCCTCCCTCCCTCCCTTTCTTCCATCCCTCTTTTCCTCTGGGTCTCAAACTCAGGGTCTAGATGCTCAACCTGAGCTTATTTTTGCTCAAGACTAGCACTCTACCACTTAAGGCACAGCTTCACTTCAGGCGTATGGGTGAGTAATTGGAAATAGGGTCTCCCAGACTTTCCTGCCCAAGTTGGCTTTGAATGGCGATCCTCAGATCTCAGCCTTCTGAGTGGCTAGGATTATGGGTGTGAGCCACTGGTACTCAGCAAGGGCTACATTGAAGGAGGTAAATTTGAGGAGTAAGCATGCTGCAGGCTGTGAGGCCAGCTCACAGGGGTGACATCTGGGGAGATGGAGATGGAAAGGAAGGACAGGCCTGTCAGTCTTGTACCTCATGGTACGTGAGGGCACACAAGCTCCAAGGGCCTAGGCCTTTGCCGTCCACGGAAGCCACCGGGTGACTTCTTTAGTGCCTACAAAACTACCCTAGGACCCCAATGTAGATCTGAGAGCAGTGTCATCCACCAGGCTATGGACTCTTCAGTGGACTGGAAAATACCAGTCAGGAAAGGGAGGCTCCTGAGAGCTCAGCCCACAGGGCCTGCCGGAGCAATTGGCCATCTTACCTCAGGAACTGGACTCCCGTGGGTCCCAGCGCAATGATCCGGCTGGCCAAGCCCTCCTCTTCAGCCAGCGGGGGCGGCGTGCTCAGCTTCTGGGGCTTGACCAGGCGGCAGGTGATGCGTGTGGGCGCGGCACACGTCCGTGGCGGGATCACCACCCTCAGGCCGTTGTGCCGGCTTCCTCTCATGGAGCCACCGCGGGCATCGACCATGAAGCTCACTAGAAACCTGGAAGCAGTGCAGATCACGGTTGGGCGCTGATCCTCTCCCCTTGGAGACAAGAAGAGTGGAATCCAGAGTCCTGGTACTCACCCTGTGTGGACCGGGCTGGCCACGGGGCTGATGTTGTCTGAGGTTTCCGTGGCTGGGCTGCTGGGGATGAGTGAGTCCTCATCGTATTCCTTAGAACCCTGAGGAGCAGATGAAGACCTCCTGTCTTGTACCCACCATCCCCCAGGCCACCTGCACATGGTTCCAGGCTGCAGGGGCTCAGGAGGTCCCCCAGGAGAAAGCGGTTCTGGTGGACACTCAGAGGAACCCATCTGCACCTCCCCTGCTCATGGCTTCTGCTTGATTCCAGTCCTGAGGTAAAACACTGGACAGACAGAGTGAGTCCTTTGTCCTTACTCTGAAGTCTGGCTGTAAGTCTCTTTCTCCTTCTCTCCCACCATGTCCTAGAGGAATGTTCTGCTCTACACAGACAGCTTTTTCCCTCAGGAGTTTGTACTGGGACCCAGGCTGTTACCTCCTAGCCTATATGCCCTGTCGCTATCCAGTGTCCTTGAGGTGAAGCCATCAGGCACTGGAGGGGGCTTCTCATCTCTCACCATGCCTCAAGGCAACATGGCAACTCCAGCGCCCCCAGCTGTCTGTGACATAAGGATCCATGGAGGTCAGAAGGATCGACTCTGGTGTTTGGTAGCCCTCGGGCTTAAGGGCCTGTTGACTGCACACGTTCCGTGAGGGTGAGCTCTCACTTCAGGAGTCAGGACTGAGATATTCTACTCTGCTTTCACAAGCTTCTCTTCTACTCTACAATGTCCCAGTCCCTGCCATGTCTAGTCCAGTGCTAGCCTCCCTCATCTGCACTCTGGAAGGTCTTGGGGCCACAGTCACCTGGGCACCTCAGGGCCCCCATGTCTGCACACTATACTAAAGCTCATAGTAGCTCCTGGAAGGTCATTGTTTACAGTGCTACATGAAGACACACAGATGCTTACCAGGAATGCAGTTTACACCTTTGATGTGAGCTTAGTAACTTGAGCAAAGAGGTGCTGGGGATATGGCTCAGTAGCATGTTTAAGGTCCTGGGTTCCAATCTCGGTATTCCCTCCAGAGAATGGGCTTGTCAGGAAACCACAGGACCCGAGTCCAACTCTGCTAGTTCCTCCATTGCTGGCTTTGTTAGCATCCAGGCATGACGCCACAGGGGCATAGCTACCCATCTCCCTCTAACATCACATACTGATATTTGTGCTGTACCATTCTGGTACACGCTGGCACATGATGGCTGATAAATGTGCCACTTTTTGCTCCAGGGCTCTGGCTTCTGTTTTCAGACTCATGCCTCTTACCAGGCACAGGAAGAGCTCAATCTTAGTGAGAAAATAGCAGAGCCCAGCTTGGCTGTCAAACCTAACTACCATTCTCCTTTTTTCACATCCCTTTTCTTTTCTTCCTAGGAAATTCCTTTGCTTTGGAAAGGAGGGCTACCACCATAGTATGAAACTAAGGAAATGTCCTAAAGCATGTCTATTTCACATCCCTGCTTTTCAGGACAAATGAATATGGCATGCCAAGGAGCCACCAGCCAGGGCACCGTGATGAGGCCAGAGGCTTGTGGAGCAGTTCTCTAGCACCTATTTTGGTCTGGGCAGAAACTGACCCTCTTATGGATACAGAAGAGAAAGCTCATGGCAGCCCAGAAGCATGGTCTAGTGGTAGTGTGCTATCACTAGCATGCACAAAGCCCTGGATTTGATTCCCCAGAACTACAAACACAGAAAAAGCCAGAAGTGGCATTGTGACTCAAGTGGCAGAACACTAGCCTTGAGCAAAAAGTGCCCAGGCCTTGAGTTCAAGTCTGGCAAAGAAAAAGAAAAAAAGAGAAAGAAAGAACGCAAAGCAAAAATAAAAGAAAGCACAGGAAACTGTGCAGCTTGGAGCCTCATGGTGTATGTAGGCTGAGCCCCCTTTGCCATGAAGAGGGCTTCCTCCCTGTTCCCCATGTCAAGTGGGAACAGAGATTGTGGCTGTGAATGTGAGCTTGGAAGAGAATTGTGGGTATTAATCAGGTCTCCCCATGTGTGTCTGTTTCACACACTGAAGTCTGCTGAGACCTCAGCACTGATGTCAGTACTACAGGCCTCCACAAGACATATGCAGCTGTGGATCTGAAGGGGCTCTGTGAGCACAAGTGTTTCTACAATAGTTCATTGTCCTATGGTCATTTCAACACAGCCACTGTGGTGGGGGTAGGTGCTGGGCTTACTCTGCAAAAGGAAATGTAGGAGAAATGGTGCTTCCTACCTGGTCTTGCTCCTCAGACCGAATCACCACCGTCTCAGGTGTGACACAGGGAATCCTGGGAATGGCTGGAGACTCCACCCTGAGTGCCAAGAGCATTGGGAAAATCAAAGGCAGGGTATCTGAAATAGCCTTCTTCTTTCCCAGGAGACTCAAGTGAAGGGCACAGTACCCCTCTGTAATGACCTGGCCAATCCACCCCTCACAGGTCCTTAACTCACCTCTCTCCTCGCCTTACATGTATAACATGACAATCCTTTGGCCAGCATTTCCCATCCCTTGAAGCCTCTCCCTCCTTGGGTCTCTGAAAGCCGGGTGCCCCTCCCACCTCACTGGAGGACCTTCCTCTTCTATGAGCCTTCCAGATGAGCTGAGCACAGTCCTTTCTAAAGTTGTTCAGCCTTGGTGACAAGTCCCTACCTGATCTTCATAATATACTATTCTGCACTGTACTCTGACCCCTTGGTATGGTATTGTTTTTTTTCCAGTCCTGGGCTTGAGCTCAGGGCCTGAGCACTGTCCTTGGACTTTCTCAAGGCTAGAGCTCTATCACTTGAACCTCAGCACCCCTTCCGGCTTTTTTCTATGTATGTGGTGCAGAGGAATCGAACCTGGGTCTTTGCGAATGTAGGCAAACACTCTACTGCTAGGCCAAACTCCAGGCCCTGTTTATCTATTTTTGCCAGTCCCAGGGCTTGAACTCAGAGCCTGGGCACTGTCCTTGGACCCTTTGGACACAGCACCACTTCTGGCTTTTTCTTGTATATGTGGTACTGCAGAATTGAACATGGGACTTCGTGCATGCTAGGTGAGCACTCTACCACTAGGCTACACTCCTGGACCCTTTGGTATGGGCTTTTAATCCCAACAAATGAGCCTTCCAGTTCTTTACAGTTAGGGTTGAGTTCTATGCTTTTTTCTTTTTTCCTCCTCCTCCTGTTCCTCCTCCTCCTCCTCCTCCTCCTTCTTCTGCCAGAGCTGGGGTTTGAACTCAGGGCCTGGAGTTCTATGTTTCTTTCTTTCTTTCTTTTTTTTTTTTAGCCAGTCCTGGGCCATGAACTCAGGGACTGAGCACTGTCCTTGGGCTTTCTCAAGGCTAGAGCTCTACCTCTTGAGCCACAGCATCACTTCCAGCTTTTTCTATATATGTGGTACCGAGGAATCAAACCCGGGTCTTCATGTATGCTAGGCAAGCACTTTACCACTAGGCCAAACTCCCAGCCTGACTCTGTTTCTAAAAGGCAATCTGCTGCAGGTTATTGCAAACTCTCTTGTGTACAAATCTACCCTCTTATAGTGGCCAAAGGAAGGAATGATATGTACCATACCTCACATATGGAAGCATTTGGCCGTGTTTGGTAAGTTTGGCAAGTCTGTAATGTGAACTTTCTTCCAAGGAAGTCTGGTGAGAGGTTGAGTGTGTGTGAGCAGGAGAGAAGTGAATGAGGGAAGTATGCTGGGTGGTGGTGTTCCAGAAGAGGAGAGGTGCAACCAGACAGCACCCTGAGGAAGGCCTCCACACAGGCCCCTGCTGCTCAAGGTGCAGAACGCAGTGATTCTGGATTCTGGAATCACAGCGTGACTCTCCAGCATTTTGTCTGGTACTCTGATGGTGGTACACCCAGGGCCTGGCCTTCCTTTGAATCTTCCTCAGCCTACAGTCTGACAAAGCTGTATTCACCACCCATGGCATGACTTCGCCATCTAGTGTGAAATTCCCACTGGCCTCAGTCATCCACCATATGGGTCTCCTTTGAGTCTTGGTCCTCTATGACATGACCCTTCTCTGCCCTACCACAATCCAGCCATACCGGGACATGACAGCACAGTGGGCCCTTCTTACACTTGGTCTAGCTTTGGCACAAAATCCAGCAGCTCCTTCTCTTCATCCACATCCCTGGAGTCTTGCCTCTCAGCTTTGGAGCCAGCAAGCTCTTCCCCTGAAACAAGACGAACTCAAGTGAGTGGCAGTCTGGACTCTTTTTTCTTTCTTTTTCTTTCTTTCTTTTTTTCTTTCTTTCTTTCTTTCTTCTTTCTTTCTTTCGCCAATATGGGGGTTTGAACTCAGAACTTTGCACTAGCTTGGCTTTCTTGCTCACAAATGCATTCTACTATATGAGTCATTCCTCCAGTCTGGCATTTTTACTAGTTAATTGGAGATAGAGTCTCATGGACTTTTTGTCTAGGCTGGCATCAAGCTGCAATCCTCCAGGTCTCAGCCTTCTGAGTAACTAGTATTACAGGCATAAGTCACAGGCATCCAGCTCTTTTCTTCTTGAAAGTGATTTTCCTGGTCTGCCTCTCATGCTTGCTCCTGAGGAGTGGAGGGAGGCCTCTGATGCATAGCCAAGGCTCTCCCTCCAGTCCCCATCTCTTAGTTTGTTCTAAGCAACACAGACAAAAAACTTTCTTAGCTTGACAAGTTCCCCACTGCAAAAAAGCCCCTTTCAGGGGTTGAAAGATCCTTAAAAGAATCACTACAAAGGCACGGCAGTGGAGTAAGCTGAATCTGGATTGTTACCCATTCACTTTGAAGGGCTGTAGCATTTTCTGTAACTGTGATGGATATCTCATTATTTCTGTTATTATGTCTATTGTCTCAGTAATTCCTATAATAGAGACATGTTTTTGCAGTTTCAAGGCTAAAGACAAAGTAATTTAAGCTATTGATGCATCTATTTCTCTATGGCCTCTATTTCTCTCTCTTCACCGGATTTGGAGCCACTGCCTTGGCCCTATCCTTGCCCTGCCCTTGACTGTCCCTCACAGTGGTTGGCTGTGATTGGGAGCTGACAGGATGGAATCACAACTGCTCATGCAAGATGACCACGAACATAGTGGCAAGGGCACAGACACACAGATGGACAGGCAGAAGCTGCCCACCGGGCGTGGGGCTCATGAGTGTGATATCTTGTCAGTCAGGTTCTGGGCTCAGATGGTGAGCCAGGAGAAGATGGAGGGAGATGGGTTAGTGAGGACTCAGAGTGTGAGGGTGGAATGCACTTGGTGAGAAAAGACCACGGGAACAGAAAGCATTTCATACCCATTAGACTTATGTGAGCAGTTCCTAGAAAGCAAAGAAGAGCCGAGTTGAAGGAAGGGCAGCACTGAAGTTGGTTACAGTAGAGGCACGTTATCAAAAGCACTCACACAATGAAAGCTTTACTGTCCTAGCTGGCAGTCATACAACCACTGAATTATAGATGAAAAGAGCTGTGGGAAAAACCCTGTGGTCCCCCAGTATTCAGCAACCCAAGGGTTCCCTCAATTCTAAGTGAAGAAATATGGGTTCTAGAAGAAAATGTTACTAAATATGCTCTGTAGTTCATAAAGCTGAAATTGTATGGCACGTCTCAAAACCTGTAGACCACTATTGTGGTCAGAAGAGCAGCTGATGAAAATGCTCATATACATCTTTAAATAACCCACTTATCATTTGTTTAAACTTCAGGAAAGCAGGAAATGTAGGATAATCTTTTGCAATTATCCTTATCTGGTATGGGGTCTTGAACTTGGGGCCTTGTGTTCTTGCTTAGTCTTTTTTGCTTAAGGCTGATGCTCTATCACTTGAGCCACTCCTCCAGTTCCAGCTTTTTCTCGGTTAGCTGAAGAGATTCTTGGATTTATTTGCCTGGGATGGCTCCAAATTGTGCCCCATCAGCACTCAGTCTGCTGAGTACCTGGGATCACATGTGTGCATCATGGTTACCTGGCTTAGCCTCTTGCTATACTGAATGGTGATCTGAGCTGATCCAAGTCGGATCTAATGTCATGTTACAGGTGCATATGTATACTTACAGACTCTGTGAGATTTAACATTTGAATCCCTGAGTCAATTTTGCTCATCTAACATTATTTGAAACTTTTTTTCAAAGCTAAAGCCCAAACTCAGGGCCTTGCACCTGTCCGTCAAGTGCTCTTCCACTGAGCTGCATCCCTGATGCCTATTCCAAAGGTAACATCATAAAAAAGTGGTGTCTTTCATTACACATACAT
This sequence comes from Megascapheus bottae, assembly GCF_031878675.1. Taxonomy (NCBI): domain Eukaryota; kingdom Metazoa; phylum Chordata; class Mammalia; order Rodentia; family Geomyidae; genus Megascapheus; species Megascapheus bottae. The sequence continues at coordinate 1,539,756 of NC_143528.1, read as the reverse complement.
ACAGAGCCTGCGTGTGCTGTGAGGGACCCCAAGTGCAGCCTGAAAGGGGGTGAGGGGCTGAATGGAGAAACCATTCAGGATGCATGGAGGCCTTCTGTCTACATCACTCTGAGCTCATACCCCAACGTTACCTTCATCTTCAGAGACATCCAGGATCTCATCCACCGTCTCAGGATAACTCATCCGGTGCTTGTCACTGACTAACTAAAAATGACAAAAGGCAGAGACTTCAACCCCCCATGGAAAAAGCACCTTTCTCCAGTGAAGTAGTGACTTGGTCACAATGAAGATATAGAGCAGGAGGCTAAAAAGATGCGTCCCAAGCAAAGAAAATCGTATCTGAGGGAGTGCTTGACTGGGAACTGGTGCTTATCTGGCATCCCAGGCAGGATAAATGGAGAGATCTCCAGCTCCCCTTGTCACTGCCCTTCCCCAAGTCCCATCCACCTTACCACAACCCCAATTCCTGGGGCCACTAGGTGGCAGTATAGCTCCACTCGGAGCAGGAGGCCTCTGAGTTGTGTGTCCCATTGGTTTGAAGCCCTGGGTTCCAGAGTATGGCACGGGTCTCTCTGCTGTGGGTGGGGGTTGGGCATAGGGGAAAGGCAAGCATACCACAACACTGGTTTCATCCGTGACAACTTTGAGCACATCTGTTACAGAAATGTAGCCCAAACGCTTGGCTATTGCCAGAGGTGTGGTTCCATTCTAGGACAAACAGACAGAGGATGGAATCAGACAAATCAGACAAGTCAGGGAGGAAAGGCTGCCCCCTTGTATATAGACCTCTGAGTATTCAAAAGGATCCAGGTAGACAGAATCAGCCTTGGAGCCAAGAAAACCCATGCACAAGTGTGTGCACAAGCTCGATGCCCGCAAAGATGCAAAGGTGAGGATTGTATTCAGCATGAAAATCTCTCCAAGTCAGGGTGAGCAATGTCAGGAACAAGCCCCTGAAAGGTTCTAGCGGGTCAGGAAGTCACGGCTCTAGGAATGGGAAGGCTCAGAGCACTGCAGCTCACTGCTCTGAATTCACTTCTTAGGGGGATTAGGAACGGAGGCCCTGCTTGTAAGTGAACTAATTAAACTAGTCAGAATTTACAAATCACCAGAAGTGGGATAGAGGTATAGTTTCAGTTTGATCTTACAAGAAAGAACTAAGTGAAAAACTTTATTTCTCTTAAATCTTTTTTTACCTCCAAGATGTGGCCAGCAGACCACGTGAGTTCAACTCCATTCGCAGTTACAATTTCAGCTATGCAGAAAATATAATCACATCTCCACATCATGAGAGAAGGAAGTTGATCATGTTGTACCATTTTCACTGAGGATCCCTATGGCCTTAAGGGACTGTGAATCCCCAAGAGATTCTGTTTTGTCCATTTACATCATACTGAAAGCTATTTCCTATATATTAAAGGGCTGGCAATAAGTGCAAATATCTGGGTGTAGTATACACCCATAACCCCACCTATTCAAGGATGAGGTAGGAGGATTGGAGTTCAAGGCTAGCCTGTGCAAAGTCTAAAAAACTTTCTGCAAAATAAACAAAGAGTTAAATGACTTCAGTCGTGATTTAAATGATAGAACTTCTCTACCAAACCTGAGGCCCTAAATTCAATCTTCAGTACAGGGTTGGGAGGAGGCTTGGGACACACAATAACCACCACTAACACCACCACAACTGCAAACCACCAAGAGCATGTAAACCAAAACAAAAGAGGAAAAAGTAGAGCCCGAAAGGAGAATCTTCAGTTAGAGAGAGAAAGGCCACCAAAGCCCTCCAGCCACTGGGACACAGTGAATCCATGACCTGCTGGTGTGGGAGGTATGGGTCCCCAGCTGCTCAGAACTCTGTGGTGAAGGGCATCTCTGAGGGCTGCTGCTTGGACAGTGGCCTTTTGAAATCAGGCCAGGTGGGCACTCACCGAGCTGACCTCGTTTGGGGAAGCGCCATTCTTGAGCAGCAGAGTTACAATGTCTGTGTGTCCTTGCTGGGCTGCTTGGTGCAAGGGGCTGTATCCGAGCTATAAAGAAGGCAGATAATGGCACTATCAGCTCTGGCCACAAACTGCAGGGCCTGTCCATCTTATTCAGACATAAAAACATGCATCTCGGCAATTTCATTCATCACAGCTTAGAAGTGTGGCAGAAAAGAAAGAAAAAAGAAGTATTGTAGAGTCTCAAGTGTGCAGAGAGTAGCTCTGATTACAACCTCTTTGAACACAGTACCTTGGTCTTGGCATTGACATCGGCTTGGTGCTGTAGCAAAAACTTCACCAGCTTGATATTTCCGTAATGACTAGCCACATGGAGTGGGGTGTAACCCATCTGGAAAGCAAAGGATGAATGAGGGGACAGCAGGGTTTCTGAGCAGACCAAGAGCATCATAAGCACATGCCTGTAAAACAAGCAATTTGGGAGGCAGACTGTCATTCTAGGCCAGCCTGAACAAAAAGTTATGTGAAAGCTTGGTGCCTGTGGTTCATGCCTGTAATCCTAGCTACTCAGGAGGCTGAGATTTGAGGATCACGGAACAAAGCCAGCCCAAGCACAAAAGTCTGTGAGACTCTTATCTCTAACTAACCATCAGAAAATCTGAAGTGGTGCTGTGGTAGAGCACTAGTCTTGAGCTGAAGAGCTCAGAGACAGCACCCAGGCCAGAGTTAAAGCCCTTTAACTGACCAAAAACAAAGTTATGGGAGATCTCCACCTCAACTAGTTGTGTGGTTTGTGGCTGTAATTTATTATTCAGAAGGATGGGCAAAATCTTAAAACCTTATCTAGAAAAATAAAGCAAAGAAAGGGCTGGAGTGTGGCTTAAATGGTAGAGTGCCTACTTGGCAAGCACAAGGTCTTGAATTCAAATCCTACTGCTGTCTAAATACGTAAATAAAACAAGGTAAAAGTAAGAAAAGATGTCCAGGAAGTATTTGGGATGGCTGACAGCTTCTGGAAGGTGCACTGCTGTGGTCAGTCAACCCCTTAGCCTGGGAAGCAATAGAGGTCAGTGTCAAATAAGAGAAGTTCCAGATGTTCCTGCGATAAGGGAGGGAGCTGACTAGAACCCTGTGAAAAGGGCCAGATTGTGGAGTCAGGGTCAGCAGAGCGGGAGCTAGAAGCCATGAAGATGAAGGAGGGTGGCTAATGTAGTGGAGGGGGGACAGAGTGGCCTCCAGATGGTGGCAGCATTTATTGGGGAGGGAGGTGGAGAGACCCGGAGAAAGCTCTATGCCAGGAACAAAGATTGGCTCTCAAGGAAGGTCAACCAACAGGGCTTCTACTGAGCAGAACACTAGAAGAACAGATGGCCTTGGGAAACCACAGCAGACTCATTCCTACCAGAAAGGTGGGAAAAAAGTGTACTGTAGAGCACCACAAGGCTGTCTGAGTTACTTAGTTTTAAATGAATTGATGGGAACTGGTTACCATCTAAAATAGGCATCATTGGTCATTTAATCACGTAAGCTTTTGGGCTAATTTCCCAAGAATTTGTCTTGCTTAATCTTGTGTGCCTGTGCAAGCACTTCCTGCCTGAGGACTGAGCCATGTCCTGGACCCTCGGAATGTTTTGGTGATGCCCTCAAAGGTCCACAAGACAATGAGCTCTCTGGTCTCCACTTTCCCTGGGCAAACAGTTGGCAGATTCCCAGAGGCCAACTGAACCCATCCCTTGGATGGGTTTTCATGTGAAAGAATCGCTCTATGAGCCTTGACACGCAGGTCTAACCCAAGAAGTGGGGTTTCTTGAGACCCCAAAGAATTAAGACAGGACTCCCAAAAGACTAAACTGGATCAAGAGTGGCCTGCATCAGTCTAGAACATTCTTGGGTTTTTAAGATTCTTGTCAAGGCTATGGCAGTTGGGGAAAAAAAATGTGTCATAGGTCCCTCTTAGGGTGACCTCACCGCAGCATTGGTGCCAGTGCTTATTCTGTTATTCTGTCACTCTGTCCTTTCTTATGGGTCATCTTGGGACAAAAGAGCAAAATACAGTTCTATTAGGAAACCTTTTCTTTCCCCCAGCTCAAGACTCCTCATCCTTCCTCTGGGATTCAGGTTACTCTCACTGGATGCCATTATATGACTCATCTGTGCCTCAGGGTCACATCTGAGTCCACCCCCACAACCTCACTCCTTGGCCACAGGTTTCAGAGACCGTTGAACTGAATTCAATGAAATGCTGGAAGAAGAAAAAAGTGAGCGACTTCTGAGTGACTCCATTATATCCAGGCACCTTGATGTGCCTCAGTGTTGTAACTGAACATTCCTCTCCAGTTCCTGGGACAGGAGCTCAAAAGCCTAGCAAACTTTCAAAGCATAGATATTAGCATTTTCCAATGCCACTGTTAGCCCCAGGAAATGGCAGGGAAGCTACATCCATATGGAGCTTCATGGAGGAGAGATTCTAAGGTGTGAGGAAGGAGCCTGCAGGATTGTACCATGGAGTGTGCAGGTGGAGAAGGAAGCCCCTGTGGAGGAGAGCACAAGGCCAAGGCTGCCGGCCTTACCCGGGTGGTGGCATCTACCGCAACCCCGTGTTTGATCAGCACATCTGCCACTGGAACGTGACCTTCTTGTGCTACCAGATGGAGAGGAGTCAGTCCACTCTGGAAAGGAAAAGATAGCAGTCATCTTCCAACCAGGAAAGCATTCCAGGCTACTGTGATGGTTCAGTGGCTCTGCAGCTAACAACACACTCTTGAACTAGCTATCTGGCAAACCATTTTTTTGTTCTGCTTCTCAGTAACCTTATCTGAACACTGAGGTTGCTAAACTAGGTCACAGGGTCGACAGCTTTTTCTGTTAAGGGTCAACCAGATCGTCAATATTTTTGATCCTGAGTCCCTGTAGTAAGCTCTCAATCTTACTAGCTGGGGTAACAAATCATCTCAGACCAACAAGGAAATAACAGACATGGCCACATTCCAATCAAGTTTTATTTATGCAAGCATGCAGTGGGCCTAATGAACACAGATTATAGCTAAACCTCTGGTATCTTCCAATTGTAACATCTGTTATTTCCATGGCAACCTTTAGAGTCATAGCTTTCTATTCTGGAAAACAGGAGTTATCATTGACCTACCACAAGGGCAAAGTAAGCACTTGAGAAAGCACAGCTCATGAGACCTCACATGGCAAAGCATCCTATCATTACCACCTCCAGGTCAGTGCAGCATTGTATTAAGGGAAGATCCTCAGGGAATGAAAAGACCATATTCTGGGCTTCTCACCTCTGCATTTTCTCAGGGAGATAGAAAAGTATTAGAAATCTTCCTTGTATGTGGTGCTCTCACAAAAACATTGCTGTTGTATATCTCTCCTTTATCGTCACACAGTCTGCTGACAGCCGGCAGTTCTGCTCTGATCTTTTGCAGACACAGGCAGTAACCCCACTGTAGTGACTCCCTAGCCTTCCTCTGCTTCTAGGCTTCCCAAAGATGAGCAGAGGCCCCTGGGCAGCATATCTGCCAGATGCACATGGACTGGTATCACTGTGTCTATGACCAACCTAGGCAGACACCCTGCCTGGCTTGTAGGAGAATATTGAGGATCTGTCAGAAATGTTTGGTGCCTAGGTAAGTCAGTGTGTTTTCAGAACAGAGACTCACTATCATCCAGATTAACCCTTTCACTAGCTTGCTTAACACCGGGCAAGGAAAATATCTTAAACAATGTAGTCAACTAGAGCAGCAACCTCACTGGAAGTGGAGGGTTTCACTTGTCCAAGACTGTACAGAAATAGCCCATAGAGCTAAGGCTTTCTTTTTCTTTTTTTTAAGCTAATGGTTTTAAAGAAATCTTGGACTAGTGGCATGACCTAAGTGGTAGAGCACCCACCAAGCAAGCAAGTTAGGCAAACACAAGGTCCTGAGTTCAAACCCCAATACAGTGGGGGGGGGGAGAAGCATTTATATTAGTGATATGCTGGTGGCTCACACTTGTAATCATAATCCTAGCTACTTAAGAGATCTGAAGGACTGAAGTGTGAAGTTAGCCTGGGCAAAAAAAAAAAAAAAATCCCCAAAGACTCCATCTCCAATTAGCTTTTTAATCTGGCTTTTAATAGCCAGACTAAATGGCTCAAATGATATAGAGTATCGGCACTGAAAGGTAGAGAAAAAGTATGAACACTCACCTACAAAGCTTAGTTTGTATCTATACTTCCTAAGTACATGTCAGACACCCCCCCCCCGACACCCCCTTGTAGTCCCTGGATTGAGAGCTAGTCTAATATATAGGTCAGCATTTAAAAAACTATCTTTCCTGACAGAAAACTGGATAGTAGCATTATTCAACACATTGGGATCATTTATTTATTTATGGAGTTCAGAGAAACATTACAGAGGACTGTTGTAAAAGATCCCTAAAGCCAAGCGCTTAATAAATGATGACTCACAGTTTTCTCTAGTAAGCTGAAACCATGGCAAAAGTGGGTGGCACCTACCTTGTTTCCCAGGTTGCCATTGGCTTGCTTGGAGAGGAGTAGGGCAACCATCTCTGCATGGCCCTCTTGGGCAGCTAGGTGAAGAGGAGTCACTCCTTGCACAGACTCTGCATTTGCCGATCCCCCATACTGGAGCAGACTGCGAGCCACTTCCATCTGGTTCTGCTTGGCAGCAATATGCAAAGGGGTGTAGCCATTCTGAAAGAGAAGAAGCCGCCGAAGCTTGATGACAGGATGCTGAGCCGATAGTATGAGTGTGCAAGCACAGAAAGGAGGATCAGGCTAGGATCTAGGCCTGCTCATCCCCATCCCAAAGAGCTGGTGCCACCCAGGAGAGCAAGTTATGCAAACAAACCAATCAACAAAACCTACTAAGTTTGGAACCAGCTCTCCAGACTCCCAGAGCCAGCAAACATCTGTGCCTCTCTGATTTTCTGTGCTCTTGCTCAGACAAACTGCTGAGCAGGAAATGCTCTGTTACCAGGCAAAGCTAAGATTCTAACGGACAGCCTCAGAATTAGTCAGAAGCAAGGGCGATAAGGAAGTTAAAGTCCTTCTCTCTCCTCTTGAAATAAAAATTCAAAGCCTCAAGTAGTTCATAAAGGAAAACAAACAATAGTCTTTGATTTTTCTGAGTGTAACGGTGCCTGCTGTTGTCCCTGAGACCCGTGGGCACCAGATTAAATGGTGTAAGGAGAGATACACCAGGGAAGAGACCTGAGGATATAGAATTAGTGTTTGTCCCAGGCCAAACTAGGAACTCAGCATTCTACCACCAAGTTTCTTTTAGTACTTTTTTTCTAGTCCTAAGGCTTGAACACTGGGCCTGGGTGTTGTCCCTGAGCCTCCCTAAATGCTCAAGGCTAGTGGTCTATCCCTTGAGCCACTGCTCCCCTTCTGGGTTTTTCAGAGTAGTTTATAGGAGTAAGAGTCTCATGGACTTTCTTGCCCAGGCAGCTTCCAACTGGGATTCTCAGATCTCAGCCTCCTGAGTAGCTAGGATTACAGGTGGAGCCGCCAGCACCCAGCTTCCTTTAGTATTTTTTTAAAAAGTCATTAAAAGTAGAACATCTACCTTGTTCATTTCTCAAAATTGTTGTGTAATCAAATATGACAATATATGAAAGGTGCTCTCTAGAATTAATATATGAAATTGAGAAAGGTCAGACACAAGAGCGGACCTATTTATATGTTGTGCCCCCTGTAACCTCACTTGTGAGGGAGGAATAGATAGGAGGCATATGGTTCAGGGTTACCTGAGCAAAAAGCAAGAGATTCTACCCCAAAAACTAACTAAAGCAAAAAAAAAAAGAGCTTGGAATGTGGTTCAAGTGGTGGAGCTCCTGCTTAGAGGTTCACTAAGTTAAAAGGGCTCGAGGAATGGTTCAAGTGGAAGCAAGTGTGGAGCCCTTGAGTCCAAGGTCCAGCACTGGCAAAGAAATTTAAAAAAAAATAAAGCTATGTATTGTGGTTTTATAGCACACTGGTTTGTAAGACATTATAAATTTGATGTCAATGAAAGAGGTTGGCCTAGAAAACTAATTGTGTCAGTGTGAACAGTTTTGTTTTGGACCTCAAAATTTTCTCAATGAAAGAAGCAATGCATGTTTCAGCTGGAGCAAGCTCTATATCCCACAGGCAACAGATGACAAGCTATATGTAGGCTAATTGATCATCCCTGTTTCTAATGCTTTTACCTCCACTACTTTTTTTTGGTGCTTCACACCATTTACAGTAAGGCAAGTGCCTTACATGTGGATAAAGAAGCCATTTCTCTAAGAAGAGCTATATCTAATGTCCTATAAAAGACAAAACAACAGGCAAACCAGCTAGAACATGGTTTCTGTGTACAAACCACTTGGGACTCCATTAAAATACTGATTCTGATGCAGGTCTCTAGAGGCCTCAGGAACGTGTGTTCCTGGCTCAAAGGTAATGATGCTGCTGTTGGTCCAGGGATGAACAAGGCCCAGAAATGCTGAGAATGAAGAGGATGCCAGGTCCTCTGCTTGGGCAGGACCTGTGGCCTTGGGACACATGTGTCCACTCAGCCCACAGTAGATGGCTGCCAGTGCCATCTGTCTCAGGCATATGTTTCCCCTACCTTGCCAGCATTCCTCTGGCTTGTCTGAAGACTGAGCCCACTGCCAGTTCATTGCCACTGTCTCACCATGGCAGTGAACATTCCTGACTCTGACAGAATTACTGGCAAGGAAAAGAAGAAAGTAGGGGCTGACTGATAACACAAAGTCCTAGTAAACAGCCCTAGGGATACAGAAAAGCCCAGCAAGGTTGTCTATTAAGTAGCTTCTGCAGGAAAATAAAGTTGAAAGTTACCTCCTAAATTAAATTGAATTAAAATGTCATTCTTTTTGCAGGGTATTAGATAATTCCTTTTAGTATTTATCTATTTAATTAGATGACACTTTGAGAACACATGACATTGTTCTTCAGAGGATGTGTTCATACGACAAGATTGGCATTTTGATTATAATATAATTAAGCAGGATTACTTCTCCTTGATATCAAAAGAGAAAAGGAGTCAGACACTAGTGGCTTATGCTTGTAATGTTAACTACTCGGGAGGCTGAGATGTGAAGCTCGAAGTTCTAAGCCAGCCAAAGTAGGAAAGGACTCTTACCTCCAATTAACCAGCAAAAACAACTACAAGTGGAATATGTCTCAAGTGGCAGAGCATTAGCCTTGAGCAAAAAAGGGACAGTACCCAAGCCTTGAATTTAAGCCCTAGGACACACAGACACAAAAGCTGAAGTTGAACTGTGGCTCAAGGACTAGCTTTGAGTATAAAAGCTAAAGGACAAGGCTGAGGCCCTGAGTTTGATCTCCAGTACTAGCACACACATACGTTTGCATGCAGGAGGTGCAGTTCAATGGATTCACTGGGTAAAGCCTGAGACGGGGAAACACTTCCAGATATACACCTCTGAGATAAGCGGGGCACAAAGCCTGTTCCCTAGCACTGCAGTCCCCTGAACTGGGATAGGCATAAACACCAGCCAGTGCTAGCACTCACGGGGAAAGCAAAGCTTCTTTGAGAGTGTCTTTATGTGCAGAAGACTCCGGTGCAAACTCAAGTATGTTCAGGGACATATCTCAGGAGTCCCTGGCCACCTGTGCAGCAATGGTCATTCAGGCTGGCAGAAAGAGATCAAGGTCTCTCTTGTCCACTGGCAAGCTTGCCAAGGGGATGGCTAAGGCTGCCAGCTCACCCTGGGTTAAAACCAAGACTACAAGAGCCACTGATCAGGGTCTCAGAGAATGAATCAGCACATGGAACATTCTTTAAACCAGGACTAAAGAGATGGATTTCCACTAGGCTGGAGAGGGAAGAGAGGTCAAGGAAAGATGTGAGCCACAAAAGGCTCTGCTTTCCCAAGGAAATGAGTTCATGGGAAAGATACTGCTGAGAGCTCTGCCTAAATAGTGCAACATTAGCATCAAATTAGGAAGGGGAGGGTTTGGTTTGGGTGCAGAGGGATTTGCATGTGAAATTCTACAAAATTGCCAGACTACTTTGGAAACTATTTTTTGCCATGGAAACAAAACCCATCTGTGCAGGGTTTGCACTTGCATTTAGCTCTCCTTAAATATCATAAACCTGGCTCTGGTTCCTTTTATATAAGAAGGAGAGTGAGGAGGAAGCGGAGGAGGGGAGGGGAGTCCGGTTTGTTATTTTTAGAGGCAGGAGTAAGTCGACATCTTAGCAGGGCCTTGTGCTCCAGTGACATAGGGCTTGCTACTACAGAAACAGGGACAAAAGCCAAGGGAGACAAGGAAAGTCTGGAAAATGCTGTGAATCTACGTGTGTGTGTGTGTGTGTGTGTGTGTGTGTGTGTGTGTGTGCGCGCGCGCGCGCGCGTGTGCGCACACGCACGCGCACATAAGAATGAAATGCTAGCAGTGTGAGCTGAGCAGCTAAGGAGAGCAGGGAAGCCAAATTAAAGCCCCATGTGTATTTTGCCCATCTGAAATCAGCTTGTGTCCCTGGAAACTCATGGGGCCCCACTCCAGAGTTTCTGTCCCTGTAGCACTGAGCCTCCACGCATGACTGCACTCTGCTGTAAACAGACCTCTAGGACTTTTTCTCATGTCTCAGCCTTCCCAAGCATATTATAAGCTCCCAGATGCAGAGTCCCTGTGCAGGTCTTACCTCCCAGTCCCGAGCTTCTATCTGGGACACTAGCTTCAAAGCTTCTAGCCCCTCATATACACAAACCCCACACAACCCTCACTTGCCCACAGGGGGCAGCCTGCTCCCCCAAATGGTCCCTTCTGCACTCTGGTTTATCCTTGTTTGGTTCCCTTGTGGCTTGGCCCAGGACTCTGGTCCCTTTGGGATAACAGTTCTACTTTTTGTGGGCATCTTATTTCAGAGGCTGGTGGGTTGGGCCTTTGTTTTAAGTGGATGGAATAGATAATATCCTCATTTCTAAAACTATCTAAACATTTGAACCTATAATAACAATAAATTTGGAGTGATTATTAAATCTAAAAGAGGCCCCTTGCTCTAAGGTTTCAGTGAGCTTACCCAAGTCTGGTCCAGGTGTGGTCACTGCACGTAATATCAGAAAACTAGGAGAGCAGATACAAAATGGTCCCTCCCAGCCACGGCCATGAATAGGAATTTCTGATAACAAGACTCATAGCTCTCTCAAATTTGTACCAGTTCTGATCTGACAGCTTTGTGTGTATAATGGCTGACACCTCCCTGGACTTTGTGAAATAGATACAGTGCCTATTCCTTACGCCACTCTTGCAGGTAACATTTGTGCAAGTGAGGTGAGATTTCAGAGATTAAAAACACACACACACACACAACCATTCCACAGCCTTACCCAGGCAGGGCTGTGTGGGGAGCCACCCCGGGGAAGCAGCAGCTTGACAATGTCCAGGTTGTTGTGATGCACTGCCACATGCAGGGGGGTCAGGCCATTCTGCAGAGAAACAAAGCAAAGGAATGAGAATGCCATCTTTTAGGTATACAGGATCCATAGCACTTAGGTAAAACCTGGTTAAAAGATCCATCCAAAGCTAGCCTGGGGATTAGCTCAGTGGTAGAAGGCTTGCCAACATTCTTGAGGAACTAGGTTCCAGCCCTAGCACTATAAAACACACACACACACACACACACATGTATATATATATATATATATATATATATATATATATATTAACACATATATAAAACTTCTCTTTAGGGTTGGGAAGGGGGCTCAGTGGCAGAGAGTACTTTTCTAGTATGTACTTTTCTAGCCCTGGGTTTCATTGCCAGCACTGCAAAAAAATAAAATCAAATGATCTGTCCATATCTAGTTCTTTTTTTTTCCTATCTAGTTCTTTTTTGTGCTGATAATGGTCTTGAATTCTGGGCCTCATGTTCTTGCTTGGCTTTTTCTACTCAAGGATGTCACTCTATCACTTGAATCACATTTCCACTTTTGGCTTTTTGTTAGTTAACTAGAGATAAGAATCTCTCTCAGTCAAAGCCACTAAGGACAGCCCAGGAGTAATCTGGGGTCTCAACACACTTGCAGGGAAGGCACTAGATCCTTCTAATACAGAAGAACTTTTTGACAGAAGGATGGCTTTCTCCAAAGACCCTTCTCCCTGGACTGTATGCCCACCCCAAAGAGAGATCACAGACTGTGAAGTATGTCCCTTCCCACTCATCTGTCTTGAGTGAGAGGATGTTCAAACTCACTTTTCCAGCAGCGTTGGGATGTGCGTCACGTTCCAACAGCAGTTCGGCTACTTTAACCTTCCCATACTTAGCAGCCACATGGAGAGGGGTAAATCCTTTCTGAGGAGAAACAGAGGCTGTCAGGACCCCAGAAGCCAGAGCTGGCCTCTCCAAAGGAAGGTTCATGGCAAAGGCTCATCCCCCACTTAACCATTACTGGGATGTCAGCAAAACAAAAGGTATCCAAGTTTTGATCCCTTTGGAGGCCAAAAGTCTGTGAGAATTAGCCTAGTACCTCAGGCTCCACTCTTGTAAGACATATAAGGCCTTCCTGTACTGTAAAGTGATTGCCAGGCTTTGTTTCAAGTGAAGATTGAGTATTTGTTTTGTTCTGTTTGAAACAAGTATAACTATGTAGCCTTTTCTTAAACTCATGGTCCTCCTGTCTCAGCTTCCTAAAAACTAAGATTATACATGTGCATCATGTTTTGTAAAATTATTGTGATTATTAAATTATTATCATTTATCAATGTCATTTTGTAGTGCTGAGGGGGGAACCAAGGACCTTGCAAATGCTAGGCAAAAGCTTTACCACAGAGCCATATGCCCAGTCCTGCGTCTTCTTGAAGTCTAAGAACCTGCCTCTGATTTCTATGATTTGTCTAGTAAATAATTGTTTCATAGGAAACGGTTGGAGGGGCTGGGAGCAGGGCCTAGTGGAAGAGTGCTTGCCTAGCATACACAAAGCCCTGGGTTCGATTCCTTGGTACCACATACACAGAAATAGCTGGAAGTGGTGCTGTGGCTCAATTGGCAGGGCACTAGCCTTGAGCCAAAGTGCCCAAGGACAGTGCTTACATCCAAGCCCCAGGATGTGCAAAAAAAAAAAAAAAAAAAAAAGGATGGAGGCTGATGGGGAATAAGAGACTAGTCCTTGTCAATTTCTGGAGAAGAAAACAGCACATTGGGTTTATAGATAACAGGCAGTCCTATAGGGACCTGGCCCTTTAAACAGACTGCATCTTAAGACAATAATAGAAATCAGGCAAGAACCCTCTCAGAGTCCAGACCCAGCTTGTCATTTCTTGTTTTTTGTTTTTCTTTCTTTTGGTTCAGGGTCTCACTCTGTGCCCTAGCTGGCCTTAATCTCTGGTTCATTTGATGCTCCTGGCTCAATCTTCCAATAGATGGGACGAGAGGTGCATGCCATTGTACCTGGATAGCCTGATGCTTCTTTTTCTTTTTTCTTTTTTTTTTGCCAGTCCTGGGCTTATGCTCAGGGCCTGAGCACAGTCCTTGGACTTTCTCAAGGCTTGAGCTCTACCACTTAGCCTCAGCACTACTTCCGGCTTCTTTCCATGTATGTGGTACCAAAGAATCAAACCCGGGTCTTCGTGCATGCTAGGCAAGCACTCTACCGCTAGGCCAAACTTCCAGCCCGATGCTTTTTTTTTTTCTTTTTTTCAAAAAAATATTTAATTTAATTTTAAGTAATCTTTTAGCAGTTGTACAAATGGGGTTTTAATTCAACGTGAGTTTTATGAGTACAATACAAGCTGCATGCTTCTGAAGAGTGGGAAATGGAGGCTGTACCTTGGTCATGCAGGCCTGGGATGCATCCTTCTCCAGAAGGGCGAGGGCTGTGTCCATGTGACCTTCCCGAGCTGCAGTGTGCAGGGGTGTGTGGCCAGCGGTGGTGGCCAGGTTGGGGCTGGCATTGTTCTCCAACAGAAGCTTTACCATGTTTGTGTGGCCAATTCGAGCGGCACAGTAAAGCGGGGTCTGATCATCCTAGACCCCCAAGGTAAACACAGGACAAGATGTGTTCGCTTTTCCAAACTGGTTTGCATTTCTCAGAAGAAGAAAATGACTTTCTCAGAGTCTCTCAGCTAAGAAGACAAATATCTGGGATGTCGACCAAGTGAGCTGTATTTCTAATTAATTGTTCAGACTCTTGCCCTTCTTTCTGAAAGTGGGGAAATGGTATCCGCTCATAGGGTAGATCTTAGGACCAAGGAAATCACTGATGGAAAGTGTTTCATACAGTGCTAGGCACAGACCCCCACCCTCACCCTAGTAAAGCGTGATTGCTATTTGGTTCTAGCTCTCACGTATTTCAGAATGGACATGCTTGTCTTCCTATCTGGTCTACTTTGAGTCATGGCTCTAAACTGCTGAAGGGGAAAGATGTCCTTTGCCCCCCATTACCAGGCTTCCTGTATATCTAACAGTACAGGGGCTGGTAGATAAGGCCTCTGTGTTTTGAGGCTAATCAGAGGTAAGAACCAAACACAAATCTGGCTTCTGACCTTCAGGGAGCTAGCAGAGCCAGGTTTTTGTCACAGTTCAGCAGCTTACAAAATCACCAACTGTGCTGATTGTCATTACCAATGCTTAAAATTGTATTGACCACAATGGGTCTTCTACTCTCCTGGCTGACTGACTTTTACCACAATTACTTATTAGCCCAATACACACTGTAGGTCAGCCAGCCATACTTCCAGGCTTTCACTACTACAGAGAAGCACAGCTGTGGTGCAGGAATACCTTCTCAGAGTTCCTTAAAGCAGAACCCACGTTTCTAGTGACCTAATTGGGAATGACAAGTGACCACAGCCACAAAGTCCTATGGCCTGGCCCCTAGTAAGAAGAGACTCCCTTCATCCTGACTGAATTGTTTATGTCTTGAGATCTTACTCTTCCTGTTTTCAGCACTCACCTTGGCCTTGGCATTGACTTTGGCTTTGTTCTGGAGTAAATATTTGGCCACTTCTGTGTGCCCGGCTCTGGCTGCCATATGTAGCGGAGTCTCCACTTTCTGTAAAATAACAAAATGATAGAACTGTTAATGCATGCTGGATTTATAAAAGGACACACACAGATCCCCAAAAAGCCAGCTTTGTGGGCTTTGGCCCAAGAAGTAAAGTTGCCCAGCAAGCAGCTGTTTAGCTTGCTTTTGTGTGGGTGTGTGTGTTAGTATTTTAGGTATATAAACCTAGAATAAAATAAACCTCACAGCTAGTATTTGAAAGTGTAAATGTATTTATGGATACATTATCTTATAAAAGTTCCACAGGCTGGGCGTTTGGCCTAGTGGTAGAGTGCTTGCCTAGCATGCACAAAGACCAAGGTTCAATTCCTCGGTACCACATACATAGAAAAAAGCCGGAAGTGGTGCTGTGGCTCAAGTGGCAGAACACTAGCCTTAAGGAAAAAAGCCCAAGGACAGTGCTCAGACCCTGAGTTCAAACACCAGGACTGGCAAAAAAAAAAAAAAGCTGTAAAATAGTATCCCAAACAAAAAGCTCTAACAATTTACAGATATACCAAATTGGATGGGAGAAGAGGCTTTGCTATAGTAAAAGTTCTACCTCTAGTGGCAGAGAGGTGATAAGGAGGACCTGCTCAAGCCCCCAGAGCTCTTGGTGTGTAGTGAAGAGCCCTTGCTGTCCTAATGACCTTACCACGTTGGAGACATTGGGTGATGCCCCTCGCTGCAGAAGGTTCTTCACAATGGGTAGGTGTCCCATGAAGGAGGCCACGTGGAGAGGTGTCAGGCCAGACTAGAACAAGAAGGAGTCAAATGAGCATGCAGGGACCTCCATGCAAAGCAGAGCAAGTGGAGTTTAGCTAGTGCTTGCCTGCTGCTCTGTGCCCCACAAAGGGTTTTCCAAGGTGATGGAGGTAAACAAAATCAGTTTATTTTTAGGAAAATGATGGAAAGTACCACTGGCAAGCAAGTTCTACCACTTTTATACTTCCATATATTCCTTTGGATTTGGGGAAGCTTCCTGAGATCAACACAAATCCCATTGTCTCAGCCAGTCAATTCTTTTCTTCAAGAATCCCTGATCTAGGCATGCACACACACACACACACACACACACACACACACACACACACACACAACACACACACATATACACACACGTACACCACACAAATCCACAATGAGCCACTGTCAGAGCAGTTGATAGAGGAGAGCAGGGCTGAGATGCATGCGCCCACAGCTTCTCCTACCTCTGTGACTGCATCAATGGAAGCTCCAGTCTTCAGCAGCAGCTCCATGACACGAATGTGGTTTTTCTTACAGGCAATGTGTAAAGGGGTGAAGCCATTCTGCAGTCCCACATGCAAAGGAGAGAGACACCATGGGCTTACACACTAACCAAGACAAGCCTTCAAGCCTTTTACTGTGTGAAAGGCAGCCCTTCCCAGCAGATACTCAGAGGCTCATGGGTAAATCCCCATTGCTTGTGAGGTCTGTCATTCTATGCACCAAGCATGTGCCCGTACATGTTGTTTAGAAACTAAAAAGAAAATTCTTATTTCTGGATGCACTGAAGTATCTGCTGTATAATGCCCCATTGAGGGCAAATTTATAATGGAGTCAGGAGCAAACCATGATGCTCTGTCCTCAATCCTTGGATCACTGAAATGAAATGAAGCTGTGCTCAAATGGGGGATACTGGCCTGGATGCCCAAGAGGTCAGGGTTAATCTGACTTTGTATCTGCCTTTGCAGTATTACATGTGACTCTTGGAGGCTCTCAAACAAAGGACGGTGGCAGTGGGGGATGGTTTGTACCTCCTCCAACATGAAGCCACATCTGGAAACACTTTTGATGGTCATAACTAGGGAAGGAGAGCTGGGAGCCTCTAGTGGTAGATGCCAGGGATGACACTACATATTTTTAGTATACAATGACAACAAATGTCAGCTCCAGTGCCAGTAGTTAGTCGCCAGGCTGAGGAATTTCAGCCATTGCAGACCATGGCCTGTGGTCAGTCCTGTGGTCAGTGCTCAGTGAAAGCTTCTTTTGCATAAATGTAATCCATTTATCTATCTCTGCAGTCTCTGGAGAATACATATCCCTCAGTTCTCCTCTCCTGTTATGGGCAAACAGTCTATGGGGGTCACAGGTATGGTCTGGGCAGAGCTGGATTTCCCAGACTCCTAGACTGTCTTAGGAGATTCTGACCAGGAGAGCAGGACAGAAAGCATGGCTATAGGGGGAATCTGCTAAACCAACATCTGCCCCAGAACTGTGGGAACGGAGCCCTCTTTATAGGAAGGATGTTTAGCTCAGACCAGTGCAGCCAGGGATATCTTTAAGGCATCCTTATCCTTCAGCTCTGTGCTTGACTAGAGCTGAAGTGGATCTGAACCCATATGCTCACAATGAACAAGACCTAAGCCTGGCCTCAGGAGGTGATGTCCAGCTGACTGTGTAGGGGAATGTGGAAGATTAGCACACCCCAAGTTTCCATCAGTTTATATACAACTGCTTCCCATACTGAGCACTGAGTCATAGGAGTTACTCTAGGCCCCTACTCTGGGCCTGACTCTCTGCCATTAACCCTCTGGCACCTTCTCCACTTACCAGGGCCCTGGAGTTTGGCTTGGCTCCTTTATCCAAAAGGACCTTGGCTACCCTGTGATGGCCACAGTGGGCTGCCACATGGAGTGGGGTCAGATGGTCCAGGGTGATGTCATCTATCTCTGCATTGTATTGCAACAGGAGTCGGACACAGTCAAGGTGGTCTCCCTGAGCCGCCATATGAATTGGGGACAAGCCATTCTGGGGAGGAAGAGGAAGAAAACAAGTCATTGTAAAGCCTTCTGAGGACAGAACATGAAAATGAGCTTGTCCTGAAGGACAATAAAGCAATATCACTTCGTACTTCTGGCTGTCATGATGCTTCGATATGAATTCAGAATGATCTTGGCTCCTTCTGGTCACTGCTCCTGTTAGCCTCTAACAACCTTTCTCTTTTCCACCCAGCCAAATCTGCCTTTCACCTTTCTCCTTTCCACTCAGCCATTCCAGCTAGGGTCACCTACTCCATGAGGCGGCTTTCCCTGATCCACACCACTCATTCAAGCCTTATTCTCAGGTTTGCCCACACATACTGCTCTCAGTCAGCTTCTCAGGTTTGTGGATCTTTTTTCCACTTCTTAAGACCAGGGATTGTGCTTGCCATTTTTAAAATGTCCCAATGGCCAGAAAAACGCAAGTGACATGAATAGTAATGCCTTTTTGAGTACATGAAGGATGGAAAAAATAGAGCTTGGAACTAAATACGTCTCTTCTTTCCCCTAATGAATGCACTTCTGTGGCTGACTTCTTTACTTTAACCATGTCTTATAAACTCACCCCAGAAAGTGGGGCAGAGGCAGCATGATGCGGCCAGCAGTTTAAGGCCCTCCTGGAAGACTCAAGTCCTCCCATTAGAACTTAAGAGATGGGCCTTTGCTCTGTTGTCCAATGGAACTGAACTCTGTTACAGTCCAATGAAACTGTTCTCTTTTTAACTTTGTTCCTATCTGACTTAGGCTCTGAAGAGTTTCAGAAGTCTTAGCTTCTGTCTTTTCTGAACTAAGGTGGAGGAGATAGGGACTGATTTAGAGCTGAAATAGGGAAACAACTACTTATAAACCACATCTGGCTGGCCATTTGGGCCTGTAAATAAAGTTTTATTATAACATGGCACTAGTGTACTTGTTGCCCATGCAGCTTTTCTGCTCCACTGGTACAGTTTGATTACTGCTGCAATGATCATGGCCTAAAAAGCCAAAAAGTATTAAATATTTGAGTCTTTGAATGAAGTTTTCAACCTTGATCTAGATAATAATTAGTGGCTCCTATGTGACAGGCACTGAAACAAATGTCACATCCACTGTTATACTTAGTTGTACTGGCACTGCTATTTTTACAGGAATAGAATTGACCCTGTGTCTATCTGCCCTGGATCCCTGCCTGGTCAGACAGAAGATACCCTACAGAATAAAAACGAGGCATACCTTGGTTTTGGCTTGGATGGGTGCCCCATGGTCTAGCAGGATCTCTGAGATTCGCACGTGCCCATTCCGAGCTGCACAGTGGAGAGGTGTCAATTCATCCTTTAAAAGACAGAGTGACGGACAGAAGCCCAAAAGGCACCCATCAGTGGCTGTGTGGAAAGGAGGCTGCCAACAGCATCATTCCCAGAAGCCAAAGTGCTGACACTTGCTCCAGACTAGCTCCACTTCAGTGCCATTTTGCAATCATCTCCTCTTGTACTTGGCTAATTCAGGCTACTTTAGGAGATGGCTGACTTGTCACTAACCATGCCACCGAGACCCACCACCCAGGCAAGGCTCATGAAAACAGAATTCCTTCTTCTGGCCTGGCTATGAAGGCTACTGGCACCTACCTTGGTCCTTGTTTCTATCTGGGCCCCCCGGTCCAGTAGGAGCCGTACCATGATTACATTCCCCCTGCGGGAGGCGATGTGCAATGGTGTGATGCCATTCTGAAGGGAGGAAGCAGGGGACAGTCAGGGCTGGCATGCATTTCTGGGCACATCCCATTGTCTAACTCCCAATCCAGCTTCTGGCTGCTGTGGCATAAGCAGCTAACTTTTAAGTATGTAGCATCTCCTCCCCCAAGAAAGAGCTCCAAATGTGTAAGGAGGTTAATGCCATCAACCTGGCCAAGTCAGTGTCTCCCAGGGCCAACCTAATAGATGGAAGAAAGCAGTCTCCTGTCTCTAGGTGTCCACCATAGGATTGAGCAGAGGTAGCTTTATTTTCTCAAAGCAAAGTAGGTGGAAACCAAGGGGAAGATGGTTAAGGACCTGTAACCTTGGCAGACGCCATGTCTAAGTCACAACAGGCATTTTTATGGTGCAGATGAACTGTATGGAGCCAGAAGAAGGGGCATGTCACTCTAAATACTCCAAGCACAGGTTACCTGCGGTGTGAAGTTGACACTGGCCCCCCTGTTGAGGAGCAGCTGGGCCACATTGAGGTTCTCGTAGTGAGCTGCGATATGGAGGGGTGTGAAGCCCGTCTAGACACAACAGAGAAGGAGGACCTGTTATATGTGACTAACTGGCGTCTCTATCCCAGAATCAGCCTGCAGGGTCCAAGGACCCAACACACAATTCAGATGTTGACCACAGGTAATATTTTCCACAAGATGTCTTTGGCAAGCTATACTCAAAGCTGGGTACCACCCTAGATAATCTCTATCCTGTGCCTCATGGCCATGACCAAACATAGACTAGATCACTTCCACTGGAATGACCACGTAGGAAGACTTTACTTCCCAGTTAATAGTGTTATGAGTCCATGAGTTTACCTATAGGATCATTTCAGACCCCTAAAAAGGGCTGGTGCTCCAGGATATTTGCCAAAGGCAGACCTCTGACATCTGACTGTGTTCATTGTCACCATCCTGTCCCATATCCTCAAATTACCTTCATACTGAAACAGCCACTTTTCAGATAAACTTAGGAAACATAGGTGGCACAGAGTGCAGAGGGGATGGTGTGAATAACTCAGTTCAACTCTACTCTGGCTGAAGGAAGCAACAGTCTAGATGTACAGGCAGTGGGACACAGTGCGACCAGCCAGAGAGGCCGCTTGGCCTCCTTTCTTCACTACCCAGCCCCTCCATTATTGGGGGTATCTTCACTCTGTCAGTAGCAGCAGGGGAAAAGAAAAGGTGACAGCCTGGATATATCCTCCTGGGCTTCCAACTTTTCTCTGGGAACCCTTCCTGTCTTCCTGTAGATTGTTCTACATACCCTGGAGCTGTAAGAGCCATCCAATTAATTCCACACTATGCACATCATCTCAGTCTTTAGCAGGGGTCTGAAGTGAGGCTCTCAAGTCGCCACCAAGGCCTTCCTGTGTTGCTTCTGTTTCAAAGGAATGGTAGTGGCTCACACCTGTAATCCTAGCTACGCAGGAGGCTGAGATCTGAGGATCAAGGTTTAAAGCCAGCCCCAGCACAAAAGGACCTGAGACTCTTATCTCCAATTAACCTCTAGAAAATGGAAAGTGGGGCTTGGCTCATGGGCAGGGCAGTAGCCTTGAGCTGAAGAACTCAGGGACAGCACCCAGGCCAAGTTCAAGCCCCATGATCCCCTTCTTCCCCCCAAAAAGGTAGGAGCTGTGCTCATTGTGTTTGTTGGGTCCCACTGTTCTTGCAAAACGGTTGGGTACTGAAGCTATCCATTCAGGTAGTTCAGGTCTTCAGGCCCCATGCCCATGCAGCTGTCCTTACCTTGGAAAGGACGTCGGGGTTGGGGTCATTCTGCAGGAGCACTGCAGCCGTCCTTGTGTCATCATTTCGGGCTGCGATGTGAAGAGCTGGGAGGCGCACTTTCCCCTTCGTCCCATAGTTGATGAGGTGGGCCACTACGTTCTCATGGCCCTGTTGCAGAGCCACGGCCAAAGGAGTGAAGCCATCCTGGCCAGGAGGAAGAGAGGTTTGTTTGCTGTGACTAACGAATCACTTGCTAGCCTCAAAACAAGGCTATATACTTTTACCTCCAGCTCATGCTTATGAAAGGTCCCAGTTTTAATGACCTTCCTCCATCCCTCTGCTCTTTAAAGTCCTCCAGGTTGCATCCTCTGAGATCAGCTTAAGTGCTACCCCCTCTCCTCCCCTCGATCTTGCTTGACCTATGTCCTTCCTTTGAAATCTCACAAGGCCTGCTGTTTCCTCCCTGTAGCATTTAGTTTTCCTTTACCATCTGTTTCTAGTGTGATTGCACACTAAGAGATTCTGGCTGTTAGCAATGAGAGACATTTTATTGTTCATTGATTCCTATCTGTCCTTTCTCCCATCCCATCTACCATGTTAAGACCATACCTTGAATGTGTCAGAGTTTTGCTAAACAGGTGTCTAGATGCTGGGAACCAAGCTGGGTCCTGAGCATTCAACTGTGAGTTCTTTTTTTTTTTTTGGCCAGCTCTGGGGGCTTGGGCACTGTCCTTGGACATTTTTTTACTCAAGGATAGCATTCTGCCACTTGAGCCACATCACCTCTGGCTTTTTTTCCTGTGCATGTGGTTCCAAGGAATCGAACCCAAGGGATTCGTGCATGCTAGGCGAGCATTCTACCACTAAGCTACACTCCCAGCACCAAACTGTGAGTTAATAGCAATTTCCTTAACTGTACTGAGGGCTTGGGACCTCATGAAGTGGGGAGAAAGAATTCAATGAAGCTATGTAATCACAGGGTCACACGATGATAAGAATTGAGAAAGGCCTTAGCTCTGTCTAGTGGAACGTCATCATTTCACCAACAAGCCACCAAGTCAGAGTTAGGGATTTGTCTAGGGATTTGTGACAAGAGCCTTCCCCACAAGGTTCAAAGCAGACTTGATAACCAGGCCCTCCCATCCCCAACTCTATTTTGTTAGCATTTGCCATTTCTTCACCTTCACCTGACAATCTTTTTTTTTTTTTTTTTTGCCAGTCCTGGGCTTGAGCTCAGAGCTTGAGCACTGTCCTTGCGCTTTCTCAAAGCTAGAGCTCTACCACTTGAACCTCAGCACCACTTCTGGCTTTTTTTTCTATGTATGTGGTACTGAGGAATCAAACCCGGGTCTTCATGCATGCTAGGCAAGCACTCTAGCACTAGGCCAAACTCCCGGCCCGCCTGACAATTTCTTTAACAGGTGTCTGCCTTCCTTAAGGTCCATGACTTGCTCACACTAACAGCTCCAGGATCAATGTAGAGATTCAGTGACACTCCATCAGCGGTCACTTCAGGCCAGGTACATAGCTCAGTCAGTGTCACACACTTGGGGCACTTCTGCCTGTAAGCATTGGCCCCAGGGTACTTACTTCTGTGGCTACATTCTGATTGGCTCCATTTTCCAGTAAAAACTTAACTACTTCCAAGTGATTCTCTTGAGCTGCCATGTACAGGGGTGTGAAGCCTTTCTGTAAACCAAGAGAAGAAGCCATTAAAACAGCTGCAGCAGGGAGAGACACAAATAGACTGCATACTTCCCACCCGGAGGGTAGCTCTTTAACTCCAACTCTGTTGCCTGTCTAGCTTCTGGGAAATGTCTTTACTCTCACTTGGAAACTCCTTGTCATGTGGAACTGGCCCTTGGAATTACTATTAGAAGCCACAATGTGGGGAGGAGAGGGAGGAGGATAATTCTCCATGGAGTGTTCCACCTCTAATCACCTCAGTCAGGTTCTGGCCCACATATTCCTCCTTTGTTTCCACTCTCTTCTTTACTAATCCCGCCATGCCTCAACCCCCTTCTCTCCTTAAAGAAGCCATGCCCCTGGGCTAGTCTCCTGGACAGAGTCCATAACCACCCAATCCCACTATGCTTAGAATGTGTGATTAGCCATGAAGAAATCATGCAGACTGCCTTTCCCATCATGCTTAGGGATGCACTGCTAATGAATCTAGACTTAATTACAGTGTGTATTAGCAGCAGAAATGTAACTAGCAAAAGAAATGTAAACCAGGAAAGATAATGCCCTGTAGCAAGGGCCAAAGAGCACCTACTTGAGACTGGGCATTGACATTGGCGCCATAGTTGACCAGCTCCCGGACCACCTCATCCTGACCAGCGAGGGCAGCGATGTGCAGAGCAGTGTTCCCCTTCTGAAACACATGGGAGAAGGAACAGAGGCTTTTCCTATGCCTGCACAAGCCACAGCTAAGAGAACAACAGTGTTGACTGGAAGGCAGGAAGGCCTTTCTGTAGGTCCTAAGAGGTAAAGGTCCTAAGAGGTAAAAAACAGTTGTGTGTGCACCTGGCCAAGCCTATGCTATGAAATAGCACTGAGAATATAGGGAGGAAAATTCTGCCTGTTTTCCCCGAAACACAGTGTTGAAAGCAAACAGACATGCCCACACACACCCTCTTAACTCTCACTCTTGCTACACATAGCCACAAGACCTTGTCCCTGGCTGATGGAGTGAGAGTCCCTTAGGACACAAACTACAAGTCATGCCAGCAAGCAAGCCTCCACTGAACGTTGGCTTCATTTGATGTGTGCCTGCAGGGCACCACAGAGCCCTCTGCTACGCCCATGCACTCTGGGGAAGGAAGACAGCTCATACTCTTGATACTATTAGGAACTGAAGGACTGACTCCTGCACCACTACCCCAGGCACACAAAGAAGTCAGGCAAAATAATAGGTGTGTAAAGATGCACTTGATTGCAGGTAAGGCATTCTAACCTAGGCCTAACCATAAGTTCCTGCCACCTTGGGTGGAACATTCCATTGTGAGCCTGACCAGAAGTCCCCACCTCACCAGAACTGAAGGTCTTTTGATTTTTAAAACCACTTACTTGGCCCAAACCTCATAAAAACCTAACTTCAACCCCAGGAAAGATTGTTTGCTCCTTGCTGTGCCTCGCTAAACAGTCCTGTTCCTTTCTCTTCCATTTTCCTAACAGGTATGCTCTCAGAACAAGGGAACCTAAGGTACAGAGGTGATTGGAGGATAAAAGAGTGGGTAAAGCAAAGGGCAAGAACAACAAAAGAGTAAAATGTCCTATGTGATACAGGAGGCAAGAGAAGAAGAATGAAACTGCATGATGAGGAGCATCAAAAGAATCAAGAAGAGGAAAATACAAAAGAATAATACTTGAAATTCTACTAAGTAAAATGTAATGAGCAAGGCTTCACCAAATAAGAGAAAAAAGTCAGAGGGAAGAAATGAAGAGAAAATGGGGCATACAGTTGATTTAAACTCTTTAAAAGGAAAGAAGCAATGACAGGACATAAGGCAGGTTCTGAGAACACAAGTTTACTGTGTAAGATTCTCTCCAGACGCTGGACAATGGGGGAGGCATGCGGGGCGTGTGGCATTGTTTTTGCTAGAAGCGGACATTCCTAGCCAGCTAGTTTTCCTGCCAGGCTTCTTCTGGTCTGGGGGTCCTGGCCAATGAGCCAGTACTGTGCCCTGTGAACCCTTGCATGATTATACGGCACATTTATTCAGGGACATTCTGGGGACAGTAACCCTTTAGTTCTTTGAGGGTGAGTCCCTGAGCCACATGACATAACAAAATATGCAGGGCATTTGCACTATATTAGACAACATAGGTAATCTAAAAATGGTTGCAAGTTAGCAGAAGGATATGTGTAGGTTATATGTAACTATTGGGCCAATGTATAGAAAGGACTAGAACACTGTGAAGTTTGGAGTTCGATATTCTCCCTCCTGATGATTGTACCTAGGTGTGTGTGGGGAAGTGAGAGAAGGGGAGAAAGGAGGTTTGCCCGATGTTTTCCAGTGCCTGTATACAGGTGTGGAACATAAATTGCCTTTGACTTCTTGCTTTTGCTTTATTTCCCATCTTCCCTAGGCTTATGAGAATAATTACAAATTCTCAGTCTGCTGGGAGACTTTCTTTTAAGCACATGGTTTGAATTTCACCTCTCCTCTTCCCCCCTCTTTATGGTATTCCAAAATTATACTAGCTTATACATTTTCTATAAATAAGGCATGACAATGTTTATTGCAAAATAGCAATCAAAGGGTGGGGTTTGGAGGGAGTAAAAGGATAAAGGATAACTTTTTCACAGAACCCAAGGATATGGCAGCCTCAAAAGCCAGTCAGGTGGCTTACAAACATCTGCTTGCAGTCAGACATGTGAGATAATCATCATCATCATCAATAATAATAATAATAATAATAATGATAATACTAACAGGAATTATAGTAATTATTACTCTATCCCTTCACTATGGAAGGAGCAGGTGGAAATTGCTATTTGTCATAGGATTAGAGGAAAATGTTCTACAACAAACTCTGTCCATTTCACTGAGCACAGTGAGATTTTTGAACTTGGGGAAAATGACAGAATTTGAATACAGAAATGCTTCTGTATTAAAAATATTTTGGTGGTTCATTTCCTACCTTATACACAGTTCTACTGCAGCAGAATGCTTGCTGCATGGAGCTGAGTTTGAGGCTGTATGTGTGGCCTTTAATAAATAACAAATGGAACTAAGAGGCTGGGGGAAAATTCAAGGAAACTCAAAGGAAAACAGGGAGAGGAAATTCAGGGGGGAAGAGACTTAAGCTGGTAAAGGGAGATGAGTGCTATAAACCTAGGCTGCATGCATCCTGTGTCATAAATAAGATGCATGCATATAAGAAATAAAACTTTGGGCCAGGAATTTGGCCTAGTGGTTTGCCTAGCTAGCATGAAGACCTGGGTTCAATTCCTATGTACCACAAACATAGAAAAAAAAAAGTCGGAACTGGTGCAGTAGTTCAAGTGGAGAGGTCTAGCCTTGAGAAAGTCCTGAGTTTAAGCCCCACAAATGGAGAGAGAGAGAGAGAGAGAGAGAGAGAGAGAGAGAGAGAGAGAGAGAGAGAGAGAGAGAGAGAGAGAGAGGGAGGGAGGGAGGGAGGGAGGGAGGGAGGGAGGGAGGGAGGGAGGGAGGGAGGGAGGGAGAGAGAGAGAGAGAGAGAGAGGGAGAGAGAGAGGGAGAGAGAGAGAGGGAGAGAGAGAGGGAGAGAGAGAGAGAGGGGTGGGTGGGAGGGAGGGAAAGAGAGGGAGGAGAGGGCGGGAAGGAGGCAGGATGGAGGGGGAGGGGGGAGGGGAGGGGAGGGGAGGGAAGGAAGGAAAGAAAAAGAAAATTGCAAGCCCCGAAATTGGCCAAAGAAGGAAGGAAGAAAGGAAGGAAGGAAAGAAAGAAAAAGAGACTAACCATCGAGTTCCCCAATGACCCAGCAATCCCACTCCTGGGCATTTACCCAAATGTCCAGACATAAGGACATACTAAAGCTACTAGCACAACCATGTTCATTACAGTATTCTCCATAGCTAAGATATGAAACCAACTCAAGATGCCCCACAGTAGATGAATGGATCAAGATGTGGTACTTAGACATAATGGAATTCTATGATGCCATCAGAAAGAGTAACATCTCCTCATTTGTAAGGAAATGGAAAGATTTGGAAAAAATCATATTAAGCGAAGTAAGCCAGACCCCAAAGGAACAAAGACTCCATGGTTTCTGTCATTTGTAATAATTAGTATGTATCTAAGATTTTCCTACCAGCGGAAAGCAATAGCTCGAAAGCTATGTGCATATGGCCATATAGAAAAGGCTAAGCGAAATGAACTCCAGGATAGGGAAACAAGAGATTTATCATTGTGATTGTTGTTTTTAATGTTCTATGTGAAGATAATTCTTTACTCTTTTTTTCTCTTTTTCTTTCCCTTATGGTTTATTTTCTGTTGTTGCCGTATCTGACATTGGTACTTGGTGCACTGTATATACATTTATTTGCTTATTTGACTCAGGGAAGGGAAGGGGAAAAACAAGATGATAAGTCAAAGGACAAAGGATGAACCAATGTCACAGTGATATTCACAAGACAATATGTTGGAAAAGAACTCTACAACTTGGGAGGGGGTGGAGGGCGGGAAAGTGGGAGAAAAACATGGGAGGAAGGGTATCAATGTTCAAGAAGTAATATACCCACTACCTTACAAATGTAACTATAATCCCTCTATACATCACTATGATAATAAACAATACATTAAAAAAAAACTTGCTTCGGGGGTTTGGGTTATAGCTCAGTGGTAGAGTACATGCTTAGCATATGCAAAGAACCAGAAAAGAAACTATTATTATCTCTCAATCTACAGATATGTATTAATAGATGTCTCTGTGCCAAATATCTTATCACAGAAAGAATGTTGCTTCAGTGACTGACCGAGACAAGTTTACAGAGGAATCTAGAATTTCTTCTATAGCCCTCAACAACATAGACATCCGTTCAATGATTCCTTGTATGACAGATACCTCATTTGTATGTATTACTTCACTTTACCTTCACACGAATCCTGTGTTTTACTGAGGAAACAGAAGCTTCCCAGTGCCTGAGTAACTTGCCTAAGATCTCAGAGTGGGAAAGTTTCTCTGCCAGGACTTGAATCCAAGGCAGTCAACTCTGCAGTTTCTAAGATTCCAGTCTTGCTATATACATCTAGAACATTGAGGAAAGGGATGTCATTTTAGAATCTAGTGATGAGAATAAGGTCAAGTGCCCATTGAATCTTTCTGGAAGCAGGGTCCAGTTTTTCAGATGGCATTAGGTACCCAGAGAATTAGGACACAATGGGAAGGATCAGGGAGATTCAGGTTTCTCTCAAGAAAGACTTGCATCTAAGTCAAGGTTTAGGATAATACACGAGAGATTTGAATTTCAACAAAAATTATCAATCCTCCCACCTCACTCAACATACCTTGGTTGTTGTTTCTAAAATGATTTCTTTGTGCAGAAGTTCAACCACCATCTTCACGTGGCCTTCTTTAGAGGCCAGATGCAAGCCATTCAACCCATTCTGAAAAGAACGAAGAGGCAGAAAGGATGTGGTTAGCTTAGTGGGACTGATCATTTTGCCTTTCCAAGTGACTGGAAGCAGGATCCTTCTCAGCTGGGAGGGGAGCAGGGAGGGGTGGGCAGAATTGGAGAGATGCTGAGTGGTCTCAACAGGCTCAGAGTGGAGCCTCCCCCATCTTCCCTTAGCACCTCTTAGGTAGGTGTGTCAGGTACCAGAAGAGCAAAGACGATAACAAGACCAGTATGCCTTAGAACTGAATCAACCTGGAGAAGCTCTCTGAGAACCAAGGGGATCTTGAAGTTCAGAGCTTAGGCAGTCTAATTTAGGCATTACTATGGTTTGGATGTATCACCTAAAGTTCCCTGTGTTGATCACCAGCTAGTGGTATTGGGAGAAGTGGAACTTTGCAAAGATAGGGCCCATGGGAGGATGTTGAGGTCTCTGAGAACATGCCCTGAAGACATGGGAGTGCAGGTGTCTTCCTCTCTCTCTTTCACTTCCTGGCTTCCAAGAGATAAGCAGTCTCCTTTGCTACATGTTCCTGCCAAGATGAATAGAGCTGTCACAATCCTAAAGCACTGGCCAGTGATCATAGATTAAACCTCTGAAACAGAACCAACCTTTCCCTTTATTAACTTTATATCCTCAGATATTTTTTACACTGATGCACAGCTATGACAAGCATCCCACTTGACTGAAACAGCTTCATCACCCTGGTGAATATACACAATAATGACCAGGAAAAGCCCAGAGTCCAAATCACTGTATCCTCAACATCTGTAGAGACCCCATGTGCTTGCAGTACTATATATATGAGTGCGATATGAGGCCATAAGTAGTACTATCAACCCAGCTATGATCTCCTTCAGAGAAAAACCAGTATAAACTTCTTTTCTAGAGAAGGTCTTGGAGCCATCCGTTATTGCTCTGGCTAATAAAGTGACCCTCATGGGCTTCTGACATGAGATGTAGGTCTCTGAAGCCCTACCCTGAGCTTAAAGCTCTAGGCGAAGGCACTAGTAACCCCACTAGTACATTGGTCTTAACAAAGTAACAGAGAAAAGTCATGGAGTCACATGGATGTGTATAGAAGACATTCTTCATCAGAGCCTGGGTCAGGGTAGGCATACAGATATAACAAGGGTTAGAGGAAAGGGAGACACAGCTGCAAAGGGAAGTTCAGCTGTGTTCTGCCTCACACCACAAGTTGCTCTTGCATGCAGTTGGCCAAACCTTTGTCCATAACACAGTGGACTTACCAGGTATGACCTTGTCCTCGAATACACTTGCACAGAAAAGTAGGCTAGGATTGATGGGATGGTCCCTTCACCAAACATTTCCTCTTGGCTAGTGCAGCCAATTTCCTCACATTTTCTCCTCTTACTGATTTTCCACACCATTCATTGAGTGCAGATTCTTCACCATGGGCAAGATAGCCAGTTTTAATCATGGGAACAGGTTATAGAGTGGAGTGCCTAACTTACATGTAGTATCAGAACAGGATGCCAAGAGTACCTGACAGATACAAACTCACATCTCTTGAATCCAATTTGCAAAACACAAATGTGGAGAAAAGTGATTTGTCAAATGAGAGGTACAGCAGGAGGCCCCAAGACCCTTCCTGAATGAGTGAGTGTGTACATGTGTGTGTGTATGTGCTGGTACTGGGAGCTTGAATTCAGGGTCTTGCACTCTTACTTGCTTTTTTCCTCAGCACTTCTACCACTTGGGCTACACAGACACTTCTGAATTTTTTGCTGGTTAACTGGAAGTAAGTCTCCCAGCTTTTCCTGTCCCAGTTGGCTTTGAACTTCAGTCCTCAGAGTAGCTAGGAGTACAGGGGTAAACCACTGGTACCTAGTTTCTCCCTGAAGACTTAGTTGTTCCCAAGGGCAGGCCTAGGAAAAGCCCTGCTCCTTCCCATACAAGGCCTGCTGTTCCGATGGCAAGTTCCAGGAAGCACTGAAGGCAGGTGCCTGGGGTCACTTCAGGATGTTGTCATGAGAGGACCTGCTATTACCTGCTAGCTGCAGGAGGCGGACCTGGGGCTGACTTCAGGTTTGGGGCCTGCCTGGGGAGTAGCCACTGATGGGCATGCCATGGTTCTGACATCATCAAAGCTCTGGGTTGGTGGCCCTTGAAGAAAACAGTGAATGTCAATAGCTAGTGCTCCCAGGTGGTTTGTCTTATCCTTCAAAGTCTGTATGTAGGTGTAAGCTCAGAGGGATTCTAGATGTTCTATCAAGAATCTTGACCACAGGATGCTGGGATGGAAAGAAATCAGAAACCCTTGGCCTCTGCTCTTCCTCCACTGCTAAAGAAACAAGGTACAAAGCAGTCAAAAAATCAGTGGAAGTCAGGACACTGGACCAACTTGGACTTCCCAGGGGAAAGCATTTGGATTTTTCCTCTAGGAGCTACTGTGTTTCTTTTCAGTAGATGAAAACATATTTTCTCCTTTATGGTTACCCAGAAGTATAGAGCAAACACTCAGTGACAATTATTATCCCTATGATCTCTGCAGTTGATTCCAGTATTTTACTCATTGCCCTAGTCCACAGGAAAGCTCCCTTTCTTTCCTCCTTCCCAAAGCCACACTCCTGGCAAAAGGTGATCTTCTATACAAAAGGGGTGCTCTAAAAGAATCCTTGCATCTCTCACAGCTTGACTCACCTTCCCTCCCATATCCTCATTCAGTGGTCTCTTTCTTCTATAGGACTCCTGATCTCTCTCATTATTTTTGAACTTGTCTACAACACAGTCTCTCTAAGGTGCTGTTAAACCTGTCACCGTGGAGATGGAAATCTAATGTCTTTATCTGAGTCACAGAACCAAAGCCCGTCCATTATAACCAATGAAGATATGCAGGAAGATCCAGGAGATTAGGACACCATAAAACCCGTGGGCAAATCACTGAACAAACACTGGTCTCAACACTGATTGCAATCACGGCTACCATCTAATAGTGAGCATTTAATCTAATCAGACATTTACTGAGTACCTACTGTACCTGGCAGTATGCTATAGATGAGTGAAATGTAAAGTTTCCTTTGAAAAGCTTCCCCTAAAGGGAAGGGTAAGATAGATACATATAAAATAATGAAAACCAGCTCCCCATCCTTAAAAGGTACATGAAGAGTAGTAGTGAAGGAAGAAGTGGGTGATAAAAGACTGAGGAGCCAGGGATACAAGTTCATTGACAACAAGATGAGAAGCCATGTCTGGCTTTATATTTAAATCCACAAGCTAATGTTTTAGAAACCATACTCCCAGACCTTCTCAACAAGCACCCTCCTCTTCATCAAATAGCTGAATCCAATACATGCACAAATGCCCAGATCCACAGTGGCAAATTTTCTTCCCTCTCAGTAGACAGATGTCTGGTGAGCACCTGTAAATAACCACTGACCAGTGGTTTCTGAGTGCCTGCAACTTATTTACTTCCCCTATACCCTAAGGAGCCTGAGCTGTCACCTCATTAAATGCATAACTAGTCCATACAGGTCACCGATCCTGATACCCAAAAGAGTGCTACATGTATCCATACCATAATTAATGCTTTCTTTTTCTTGAAACAGATTTTTGTTCAGTATTGGGAACTGAACTAAGGCACAATTATTGGGAGGAACTCTAGCAATAGAGCCCCTCTCCCGCCCTGGCCCCTGGCTCCTCTGTTGTCTTGATACTTTTGAAGGAGGGTCTCAGCTTGTACTGGACTGCAGTCCTCTTACTTGTGCTCCCCCACATCACACTGAAGATGTCTGGTGTGTACCATTTGCACAGCCATTGTGTTTCCCAGTGGTTGGATTAACAAACAGGTGCATGTGCATGCCACATTCAACCATTGCTTGAAATGGAGTATCATGAGCTTTTAATGCCTTGATCCCCAATCTCCACCTCGTAAATAACCAGATTACAGACTGAAACTACCATAGCTGGCATAAACAGATCTTTCTATGGCTCAAATTCAAAGGGAGAGGAGCGTAAATTATTGTTCTTAGCTACGACAAGGATGAATAGTAATTTTCCACCCCTTCAAAACCAGGAACCATATGTTTTATTTTAGTTAAACCAAGTGTAAGTTGGCTGCCAAAAGTGAAAGGCATGCTACTAGATCTTGTCTTACAATTCAGCTACTCCATCCAACCTTCACTGCCACTTTTCTTGATGCCAAATGGCAGACAGGCTGTTGAGGGGATTATGAATGGGATAAATCACATATTTCTTCCTTCAAATTACACAGTGTAGAATATAAGCAAAAAGGAAGTGGAGCAATATGACAGTAAATGCTTCCATTAAATTAGAAGCTGGGGAGAGGCAATCAGTACTTGTAGCCATTTTCAACCACATGGCTTCCCCTGGAGGGAAACAGAAGCTTGTTAGTCCTCTTCTACACTGTCCTACCTTTGAGACTCATTACACGTGGTAGACTCATGGAGACGGTTCCATGACTCTCAGTAGTGCTGTTCTGTATTTTTCTCTTTTCCTTTGTTTCCAGTTGAACCATTTCCCTGGAGTTGTCTTCAAATTCTTTGATTCTCTTCCTAACTACATCTAGTCTATTGATCATCTTGTTGAAATTTCTCATCACTGTGCAATTTTCATTGCTAACATCTCATTTAACTAAGAGAGTTTACATCTCTTTGCTAAAATTCTCCATCAGTTTGTGAATATGACCCATTGTCCCAGGAGATCCTTCAACATCATAGTTATTTTTAAGTTTTTTATTGTGTAATACTTGTACAAAGAGGTTAAATTCCATAGGCCAGGTTATGAGTACAATATTACCCCTTCTATTGTTTTCTCCCATTATTCTTCTTCCCACCCATCTTAGCTGATTTAAAGTCTGTCTTATAACACCACCATCTTGCTCATTGGGTCTGATTCTGTTGATTGCTTTATCTCTTGGCAGTGCTTTTTTTTTCCTTTTTTTTCTTTTTATGCTAGTCCTGGGTTTGAGTTTAGGGCCTGAGCAATGTCCTTGTACTTTCACAAGGCTAGAGCTCTACCACTTGAGCCTCAGCACCACTTTCGGCTTTTACCTAAGTATATGGTACCAAGGAATCAAACCTGGGTCTTTGTGCATGCTAGGCAAGCACTCTACCACTAGGCCAAATTCCTGGCCCCCTTTTTATTTTCTTACTTTGTGATATATATATATATTTTAATTAATTAATTTTTTTGCTGGTCTTGAGGCTTGAACTCAGTGTGGGCACTGTTCTTGAGTTCTTGTGCTCCAGGCTAGTGCTCTACCACTTGAACTACAGTACCACTTCTAGATTTCTGGTGGTTAATTGGAAAAAAGAGTCTCACAGACAGGAGTTTGGCCTAGTGGTAGAGTGCTTGCCTAGCATGCACGAAGACCCAGGTTCGATTCCTCGGTACCACATACATAGAAAAAAAAAGGTGGAAGTGGTGCTGAGGCTCAAGTGGTAGAGCTCTAGCCTCAAGAAAGTCCAAGGACAGGGCTCAGGCCCTGAGCTCACACCCAGGACTGGCAAAAAAAAAAAATGAGTCTCACAGACTTCCTTGCCATGCTGGCTTTGAACCAAGATACTCACTCAGATCTCAGCCTTCTAAGTAGCTAGGATTACAGATATGAGCCAATGCACCCAGCAGCATTATAACTTTTAATTAAATTCCAGATGACTTATGAGAACAGGTGAGATGAAAGTAAACAGGATTTATAGAAGAAATGGACACACTTCTTCAGCTATGATGTTAGCATTGGGTGGGAAGCTGAGCCAGCCCAGTCAAAAGTTGATTTGAGTTTGAGTGTCATTGTTAACATCAACACGTCAACAATTAACACACCTTTGTCTCTGAGATCTTTTTTTTTTTTTTTGCCAGTCCTGGGCTTGAGCTCAGGGCCTGAGCACTGTCCTTGGACTTTCTCAAGGCTAGAGCTCTACCACTTGAGCATCAGCACCATTTCTGACTTTTTTCTATGTATGTGGTACTGAGGAATCGAACCCGGGTCTTCGTGCATGCTAGGCAAGCACTCTACCACTAGGCCAAACTCCCAGCCCCTCTGAGATCTTTAGAAGGAAGCTTCTGTCACCTAAGCTTTGCACAGGAGGCCAGGGACTGTGATCTTAGTCTTCCCAGCTTTTAGCTATCCCATTCCCCATGCAGCCTCCAGCAGTCAACCTTTACTTGTTACTGAGGTAAGTAACTGACCCTGGCTTGGGTCAGTTGCCAGCCTCCCCAGAAGCCTAGAACATTGTACTACTGCTTCTGAGGGTGTATGGACCCTGAGCAGGAATGTCTTCTATTCTTCAACAGAAGCAGAGGCATTCAGTGTCTACTCCGCCCCTGGAGGAATGGACTTTTGAAGGTGATGTGAAGGGCAGAGAGTTTGCCCTTGCCTCCTAGGAGTATGGAATCTGGAAGTTATGAAAGCCCTGTACTTGTTTACTTCCACCTCAGCCTCACATCTACTGCTCACCCCTATACATCTGAGCCACTATGGCATCTCTCTCTAGTCCAGGTACTTCTCAGGAACACTAGTTGAGGACTAGGACAAAAGCTTGTCCTGGACACTTGGGCCAACAGTTTGCCTTCAAGAGTTGCAAAGATTTGGGTCTGAATGGGGCTGCCTTTTCCTTCTATGCTCTGCCAAAGCTAAAATAATGTATATGGCCTCTCCTTAGAGGACTTTGCCCCTCTTTGGAATTCAGTCTGCTTGATTGCTTTACAACCTTAATCCTAAAATGGGTCAGAAAGAATTATAATTGTATAGATTATCCATCTCTTCTCTCATTCTTTGGGTGACAACAATGTTATTTGAAGCCCTCTTCATATTACATTCTCCCTCTACTGATCCTCTGAGGCTACTTGGCACCATGTGATTTTTATACTACATAGTCCTATATCACTTTTTAGGCTCTTCATTGTGAAAAAAATATTCATACTACACACTTACACCTGGAGTTCTTCACATGCCTTTGCTCTTTTTCAGGTAAAATATCTTAGATAATTCTTTGGAGAAGCAATCTGTTGGACTGGAGGGGAATTCTCAGCCAGGCTGTGCTTCCTTTAACATTTTTAAAATGAAGAAGGAAGCAGAGTCCAATTCAGCCAGAATGATTTGATTTTGAGTATTTTCTTGTACCAACTGTGACCAATTTGATTGGCAAAATATGCAATTCCAGACATTTGTTCTCAGTAAAATGCCCCTCTGTTTAGCTCCTCTGACTGCCCCAATTACACTAATTGATTTCCAAATGTACAAATCCAGTAGACATGTCACAGAGAATTCAGCTCTTCTTTCAGAAGCAAAGAAAGGTTTCAAATGGGAGGGTACTGGTATCCCCAGGTCCAACAATTCTCTGAGAGTTAAAAACATATTAAAGCAGATGCCTCCAGTCTCCTGAGGACACATGATCTGACTCACCTTTGTCTAATGGTTGTCTATTTCGCTGCCTCCCTGAAGTAGGCAGCCTGAGGCCACATTCTCTGAGGCTCTCAGGCCCATCTGACTCTCCTACTCCACTCCACATCTCCTGAAACTCATTATTTCTGTACCCACATCCTTTCTGTGAGCTAAGCAGTAGACTAAGACTAACATGCAAGAGCACGAGGCCCTGACTTCAAACCACAGTAGCAGTGCGCGCGCACACACACACACACACACACACACACACACACACACACACCCACACACACCCCCACCCCTGAAAGCCTAGGGATAGGCTAGAGAATGACATAATGTGTGTTATATATTACAGATGGATGGATGAGTAGATAGATGGATGGACAGGAAGAATGTATGGAGTTGCCATGAAACAGTCACAAAGAATGTGGGTGAGCAGGGGACATGTGGGAATTCTTTGTACTGTAATTTTCCTATAGCTAGGAAACTATGTGAAGTTTTAAGGAAGACAAAGAAAAGGAAGGGATGAGTGAAAGGAGGGTTTGAGGAAGCCAGGCTTTTAGTAGTTCTGGTCTCTGGCTTTGGTGGAGGTTAACAGGATTCCTGTCAAGGATTATCAGGTGCAAGAACTCCAGCCAGGATCATGTGAAGATACTTGCTCACTCAGTTTCTTAGGACTCAGGAGGATCAAATCTGACCAGAGTTCTGGATCTTCTAGGATGAACAGAACCTGTTCTGTAGGCCCAGATAACACAGCAGCCCTCGGCCCCATATGGATGCCACTAGCAGAGACATCTCCTACAGAGGACTCGCTTTTATGCTTCAAGGACCAGCCCACTGGAAGCTGGGTTGTTTTTCTTTAACTCCAGATAACTCACAGCTATCTGAGATTGCTAGATGGGAAAGGTCTGTTAAAAATGTGTGCTATTCGGATGTAATGAATCAGGAGCCAGACAGATCCAAAGTGGCTGCTTTCCCTGACAGGAAATCACCCTGTCAATCATTGTTTGAGGCTGTATTTACCTAGAGACAGGGACAAGTGCAGCAGAGAAAGGCCAGATCGGACTGTGCAAACTCAGGAGAGGAGGCCAGATGGAAAGGAACATGCCAGCTCTAAGCATTTTCCCTCCTTCCCTTTATTACAGTCTAAATTTAGCTCTCTACCTAGGTTGCTCTTAAGATTCATCATTTACTAGATATTCACAGGAGGAAAAACACTGTAATTCTTTTCATTATCTTAAAAAAAGAGCAAAAGAAAAACCCAGGATTCAACAATTTCCAAGCTCTGCCAGGAGACAAGCCGACCTCAGATCACCTTCTCTCCACTCTGACAAAGCTCACAGTCCCCATGCTCTCAAATCCAGCTGCTTGGAGCAAACCCACCTCAGAGGCTTTAGGGCCCTTGGGAGCAGAGCAGGAGGAAGTGCAAATTCAACTTAATGAGAGAATAAGCTCTGAAATTGAGCTCAGCTGCTAAGAATATCTCCCATGCACTAGAAAGGTTCTGTCCGAGATCTTCATCTTCCTTTAGGAAAAGAACCAGAGCTCCCAGTGCAAGACAGTGGGTTTAGAAAAAGAAGACTGAGTAGAAGTCTGGTCTTTCAGCTCCTCAGGACTTGGGCTGTGCATCTTCAAATGACAGACTCATGCCTGTAATCCTAGTTACCCAAGAGGCCAGGATCTGACTATCCCAATTCAAAGCCATCCCAGGCAGAAAAGTCTGTGAGACCACTACCTCTAATGAACCAGCAAAAAGCCAAAAAAGTGCTGCTGTGGCTCAAGTGGCAGAATGCCAGTCTTGAGTGAAAAAGCTCAGGGACAGCATACTGGCTCTGAGTTCAAGCCCCAGTATTGGTGCCCTACTCTTCCAAAATGATAGACTTACTCTAACCACCTGCTCCCCCCAGCTCCCAAGAATCAAGGCAGCCATTTTGTGTTTCTGAGTGTTTCTATACACAGTAAGACCCATGACAATATTCCCACCAAGGCTGTTCACTGGTTTGTGGGGCTAGGGTGACTGGAGGCGACTTTCAGTTTCAATACATTTCTACACAGTTTTTTTAAGAAAAAAAGTTTTCATTAACTTTTGTTGTTTAATTTAAATAATGAAACCATTAACAGCAGAGACATGCTTGTCAAAAATCAGGAAAAAACGTTGACATTAAAGAATCTACAAATCAATAAGTTGAAGGGGGATTAAGTATAGGAGGGATGGGTAAGAATGTTGCAAGATGTGATTGACCAAAATGTACTGTATTCATAAACTTCTTTGGTAAATAACAGCTCCTATGTACAAGTACTTAAAGATAGTAAAAAGGAAAATAAATTTATTCAGATCCCTGGAACCAGTAAAGCAAAAAAGAAAAAAAAATCCACAACTCAAGGCACTAAAATTTCACATTCTAGTTCCATTCCAATCAAAAAAAGCACTGCCATCAATACTTCCTCTATCATTCAGAAGGTCTGTCTCCTCAAGGCCCTATCACTTTTCTTGAGGAGGTTCCCTGTCCCTTGCCTGACATCATCTTATCCTATTTTCTGTCCCTCCCTCCCTTCCTCCCAGTCAACTGCTCTCTTGCCTGCATTCCCAAGGAACTTAGTGATAACTTACTGAAAAATGCACTCAACTGCCTTTCTGTCTGCCACAGAGTCCTGAATTTTTTTCATTATTTAGAGAATACTTTATTATTTTCTGTAATCAAACCCATGTAGATAAGACCTGACATATCTAATACAGTGGGTTGTCCTGATTTTTTTTTGAGGTTCCATCTTCTTTTGTAATCTGGTTCTAGCCTGAAGCCTGGTACACAGACTATTTTTCAGAGTGTACAGAATTCAGTGTACACATATATACATGCAGTGTATATAGCCCTCTTTTCTCATAGTCTCATCACTAAGACAATTAGATCTGGGCTGTTAAGTGACAGCCCTCAGACTGCAGAGTTTGGAGAATAGACGTTTCTCTTGCAATAGGCTCCAGATTTCTCCGGACAAACGTTCATCATTTTTTCCCCCAGGACCCTGGAGATGACTCTGTGATCACTACAAATGACCATCTTTATGTTACTGCTTAAAGCTTTCTTTACTTCACAGGAAGAGGAAATGAAGGAATGCTAGGGCAGGTGGCACCAAGGCACAGCATAGCCGTCTCTGCTGTTCCTGGTCCATCTGTGGCACTCGGTGCAGTGCGGTATAGCGCAGTGCAGGCTCAGCTGGCAGTCATTAGTGCTGGGCTCAGACTGCGGTGTGATGATCTGTCTCTCTCAGCCTCACTGGCCAAATACCTACTCTGTGTGCTTCCCTTGGCGAGAGGTGGGGGGGGGGAGAAGACCTCCAGAGCTGCTGTAATTATGAAACATGTTGGTCCTTCCTACTTTGGTACTTCCTAAAATTAGCAAGATGAGCATTAAATGGAGAGTTACTGTTAAAAAAAATCAAAAGTACCGTTTTGATTTTATTTTTTCATGCCAGTATTAGGGCTTCATGTTCTTTTTTTTAAATATTTTTTATTGTAATTAATAAAAGGGTTACATGATATTTGCCAGATAGAAGGTGCATTAATTCACATACATTGATACCCTTTCACATGTCTTGGTACCCATTACCCTCCCCCCCACCCCCCCACCCATCTTGGTTTTCCCCCCTTCCCTATCAAATTTCAAATAACCAAATACAAATAAATTCAATATATCAGATAACAAAGTGAGATACTGTAACAATCTTTTACTTAAGTTTGTCATTCCACCACTTGAGCCACAGTTCTACTTCTGGCTTTTTCTGGTAAATTGGAGATAAAGAGTCTTTTGGACTTTCTTGTCTGAACTGGATTCAAAATGAGATCCTTAGATCTCAGACTCCTGAGCAGCCAGGATTACAGACATGAGCCCCTGGTGCCTGGCTATATGCCTACTTTTAAATAAATTTTGATTTACTCTAATACCTCACAACAGAGAGCTATCCTGCATTTTCAGTAGTGTCTGTCCCAGGGGGAACCAGAACTTTGGAAGGTCCCAGAGCACAGGGCCACTCCACTGTCTGTCTAAGTTAAATCCATGCCTCAGGAGCTTTGTCCTAGATGGAGGTTGCTGGGGTAGGTCTCTCCTTATCATTATTCCACACCTGCACCCAGGCAGCAGGCCCTAACCCCATCCTCACAGAACAGAGGTGCAGGTAAGACTTATGGAACCACGGGCTTCAATGCCATGTTTATAGCTGTCAATAGTTCCTAAGAAACTATCATAATCATACGTATATCCTATAGATCCAAACTCCTTATTTTCATGGACCTCATGTGCACCCACTCTCCTTTCCTCTGAGCACCCAGATCAATGAGCCCTTGGGCCTTCCCCACTCCCACATCTGCAGGCTTACTCTTTCTCTCCGTGGCTCCTGCTTCCTGTTTCTTTACCTAGAGATGAATTCTCCCAAGACCCTTGTCTAACTCAATGGTGTATCAACAACTCTCCCCAGAACAGAAACCACTGTGATCAGGCACTTGGATGGATTCACCTGCCCTTGTCCTGTGCTTGGCGTGACATAACTATTCCATAAACAGATGTGGCTCTCAGGAAAGCATCCTGAGGGGCTTCCTCTGTGTTCCTTGAGCACACAAGTCAAGCTTTCCTTCCTGAGTTCCTTCACAACAGGGACTGGATTTACCTTTGTTAGTCTAATTCTCTAGGATGGTATATAGGTCATTGGAACACCTGTTTCTGGAGTAAATGAGCTCAGAAACTGTATG
Source organism: Megascapheus bottae (assembly GCF_031878675.1). Classification (NCBI taxonomy): domain Eukaryota; kingdom Metazoa; phylum Chordata; class Mammalia; order Rodentia; family Geomyidae; genus Megascapheus; species Megascapheus bottae. The sequence goes on along the minus strand of NC_143528.1, from coordinate 1,499,361 downwards.
TGCATCATCTTTTTAAAAATAGAGTCTTGGGGCCAGGAGTTTGGCCTAGTGGTAGAGTCTTGCTTAGCAAGCACTAAATCCTGGGTTCAATCCCTTAATATCACATACATAGAAAAAGCCAGAAATGATGCTGTGGCTCAAGTGGTAGAGCCCTAACCTTGAGAAAGCCCAAGCATAGTGCTCAGGCCCTGAGTTCAGGCCCACAGACTGGCAAAAAAATAGGGTCTTGCTCTATAGCCTAAGTTGGCCTCAAACTCTTGCTTCTCCTGCCTCAGTTTCTTCAGTGCTCGGATTACAGGTGTACTCTGTCACGCTTACATCCACATCACCAAAGGGAAAGTCCTAAAGCTTGTAATACACTCAGAATAACCTGTAGACCTTGGTTTTCCTAGCTATAAAGTGAATGCTGAAAGCCATGATCTGCTCTAAGCCCTCAAACCTTGTAACTTGGAAAGATTATAATTATCACAATTATCAGCGCCTAACAAATCCTGGTTAGAAGACTTGGCATGTGGCTTCTGTTCAAAACATTATTCTGCAGCAGAAGTTGCTGGGTAATGTGCTTCACTTGCTTGAAATGCCCCAAATCCATTACCTCCCAGATAAACAAGCGCTAGCTAGCAGAGGGCTTCCTAAGGCACACATAGGAATTTAGCTGGTATCATGGGGCTGGCATGGCTGTGCTGGCACTATGTGCTGGCTCATCCAATGGCTTGAGCATCTGTGTGCTGCAGCAGATCTCACCGCATGCTAGACTGAAGGCTGTGACTACATCTGAGCCATCATCCCGAGCTTGCAATGTCGAGCTACGCTATCCAAAGTGAGTCTTGTGAGTCTAGTGCTGTGTAAACTAAACATAGATTTGCTCCTTCGTTGTTACAGAATTTGTCACTTGTCTGTCAGTCTGCTATGTGCCAGGTAGGATCTTGATTAGGGCCAAGTCCTTTTCCCTGGGAATGTCTACATTTGAGTGGACCTGAGAAAAGTAAACAAGCAGACACACAAACGCACAGTACTCCAGGCAGTAGTAATATGTGCAAAGGAGAAAAGTAAACATGGGCCAAGGAGCCAAAAGGATGTGGATGATTAAGGAACTCTCTTTTCTCTTCTGCCTCTTTCTGGTGGGAAATTCTCCCCTGGATATGTAGAAACTTTCTTTCCTACTAGGAAGGCCAAGTAAGGCCATGTTTGCTGGTATCTGAAGAACAGAAGTGAGCTTGGGAGCGAGTGGCAGAGCGGCTCTCATGGCTCTTCCTGTCTAGTCATCTTGTCAGCTGCTAACTGAGACAACGTCAGTGACCTCATACTAACAAGTTAAGTTTTGTTTTGTTTCAGTGGTACTGGTATCTGGATTTAGGGCTTCCAGCTTTAGGAAGGTTGTCTGTTACCTGAGCTACACCTCTAGCCTTTCTTTGCTTTATTTTTCAGATAGGGTCTTGTGGTTTTGACTAGGGCCTCAGGTCATAAGTAGAAGGACCTACTTATGTATGCCTCAATTGTAGCTGCAAACACAGGCCTGGACTCCCATGCCTGCAACAGAAAGTGGAGTTTTGTTTCCTGGTACTGAGACTTGAACTCAGCAACTGTGCACTGTCCCTTAGCTCATCAGCTCAAGGTTAAGTGCTCTACTACTTGAGGCACAGCTCCATTCCGGCTTTTCTGCTGGTTAACTGGAGATAAGAATCTCACAGACTTTCCTACATGGGCTGGCTTTGAACCAGAATCCTCAGATCTCAGCGCCCTGAGTAGCTAGGATTGAAGGCACAAGCCACTGGCTGCCAGCTCAGAAAGTACCTTTTACTTATTATGGTTTCCACAATAAAATATTCTTTTTTGCTTGACATCAAACTCTTGATGAACACGGGGAACCGATGACAGGTATGAGTAAAATCACACTACTATTTATTCAAAAGGACCAGGGCACAGTGAGGGAGTGAAGCCAGTGGGCGTGGACTTGGTCCTTTTGTGCTCAAGGCCAGGCCTGGTGGCAGCACCATTCCAACTGCTGGAGAGAGGGCCCATGTATATTATAAAGACAGAGTACTCAAGCTTCCATTACCATTCCTTACTTAAAGCCACTGTGTGTTCCACTTAGAGCCCTAGTAAGCTTCTAGGCCCTATTCTGTCATTGCAGCCCTGAGCTACTATGTATCAGTCTTACTCCAGCTGAGAGGGCAGGTCAAGCTTCTCTTTCAGAACAGAGAAACTAGGCCTGAACATGCCTCCATCACTGCATTTTTTTTTTCTTTTCAGTTGGTCACTGTGGGCTTGACCTCGGCCTGGGCACTGTCTCTGAGCTCTTCAGCTCAAGGCTACAACCCTACCCCTTGAGCTACAACACCACTTCCAGTTTTCTAGTAGTTAAGTGGAGATAAGAGACTCACGGACTTTTGTGCCTAGGCTGGTTTTGAACCGTGATCCTCAGATCTCAGCCTCCTAAGTAGCTAGGATGACAGATGTGAGCCACCGGTGCCAGACTTCCTCACTGCTTTTGGGGGGGGGGGCAGTTGTGGGGCTCAATCTTAGGGTCTGGGTGTTGTCCCTGAGCCTTTTGCTCAAAACTAGCTCTCTACCTCTTGAACCACAGCTCCACTTTTGGTTATTTGGAGATAAAAATCTTACAGACTTTGGACTACAATCCTCAGCTCTCAGGCTCCTGAATAGCTAGGATTATGGGCATGAGCCGCCAGCCCAGCCCTCACTGCTTTTTCCCTATTCCATCCCACTCCAACCACATTATCCTTCCGGGTGCATCCCAGTTAAGCTAAGCTTCTCTTGGCTCGGTCAGTGCCTTAGCACTTCTTTCCCTTCTTCCATGATGTACCCAAATACCACATGCCCTCTCCCCTTCTTCCAATTCTCTCGGTCACTTCCCTAACAACTGTTTGCTTTTTCTGTGATGTTTCTCACCAGCCATTATAGGTTTTCCTGTTTCCATGGTTGGCAACCATCTCTTCTACAAGCACAAACAAAGATCACAGCCCATCTAATCTATTTAGTTTTTCAGCACCTAGAACAGAAGCTGGCACAAGGCAGGTGCTTCCTAAACACACAGGGAAGTGGCTTCACAACACCCCTCCCACCAGGTACTGCTACATTACCTGTCTCCATCCCTCACATTTGTCAGTGCAGCACTTGACATCCTGGAAGGCTGTCTGTCTTTGGGCCCCAGGTTCAGATAATCTCTTGCTTGGTGTCCATTTGCCCTATAACTCAGCAGGACTCTTCCTCTTCCTCAGGAAGGCAGGACCACTTCCCCTCACCCCCCTTCTGCCCCTGGCCAGCTCATGACTCCTTACTTCCTCCATGTCACACCACACCTAGTCATGAGCAGTGCTCTCCCCTCCACACTGCACAGATCAAACTCAGAGGGTTGTTCTTCAAGTCTTCTTCCTACAACCCCACCATTGTCAGGCCTCTGGCTTTGCTCTTTCCCTATAGTCATGTCTCTTGGTACGCTTATCCAAGTACCAAGATTCTCCTGGACTGTCCCTAGTGGCCTCTGTAGCCTTCTTCTGTTTTCTCCATAGAAGGCAGAGGGGTCCTTTACAGCACACCCTCACCATGATACTCTTGGGCTGGACTTCATTTTCCTCTGCTCCCAGGATAATGACACAACTTCTACAGGCCAGGTGTTTAATCAGGACACACTGATACAGTTGTTCACTACGGAAATACATCTGTTATTCTTAACACCCAGTGTCTACAGCTCTTTGGAACTACTGATACCTGCTTCTCTGGCCCAACGAGGTCCCTTTTTCTAGATCTGTTTCCCTGAATCAGCAACTCCAGGGTTAATAACACATATGCACGTACACACACACACACAATTCAGGACCCTAGGGACACATAGTTTCAATGACAACACTGTGAAAATTCCAGCTCGATTGTAGTTTTACCTTCTTTGGTCCCATTCTAGGCTTTGAACTCTATTCTTTTTCCTGAGACCTTGAATGGCTCTCCAGATTGAAATGCATTTTGTCCTTTCACCCCACTAGCCCCTGCCCATCCCTTCAACTCACCTCTGATGTCTGACTCTAGATCATGAATCTCACCTTTTCTCAGAATATTTTAAAACTTTCCTGCATGGTACCTAACTTAAGATTTTGGGTTGCATATCTTCTGTGGGATTATCTGATGATCAGCTCTCATTGATGGTAGGCTGCATCCAACAAAGGCAGAGGGCCAGGATTTCTTTTTCCTCTTCTGTCTCACCACTGTAGTCAAGGACTCTGCATGTGTGTGCACAGGCACAGGCAAAAGCGAAATACAGGATGTAAAGCACAACAGATGCATTGCGCAATCAATGAATAAAAGAGCCAGTGCTCATGGAAAGACACTGGGTAGGAGAGGGCATGTGCCTGCATGCACTTAGAAAGTCATGTCTTCTACAAAACAGAATAATAATGATGATAAAATTAATAGATATGATCTCTGCAAAAAAGGAAGCTGCCCAAATATTCACATTGCTTGCTATATGCCTGAAGTAATTATTTCCTTCCTCCCTGGCAGCAGTCCTGGCCCTTTGCTCACAGGACCTCATAGAAGAAAGGGGGGGGGGGCTCATGGAGGAGGACCAGCATTAAGGTACCAATATCATCACAGTACAGAGGCCTCTAAGACCCCCTGTCATAAGCCCAGGCCAAAACCAAGTGTTACCTTCTCACACATGCCAGCTTCACAGAGGAGACAGAAAGCTCCAGGGCCACTACTAGGAGGCTAACCCGAAGGCCATCAGAAAGCAGAGGTTTTTCCCTTCAGTTAAGGCCCAGTTTAGCTACTGTGCCTTCCACAGCACGCTCTTTTCCCAGCTGAAACAGGACCCAAACCACCTTACACAGCCAGTGAGGCTCTGGCCATTCCATCCTGCTCCTTTCCAGGGATACCTAGCCACCTGCAGTCACCTGCAGCTGCACAGTCACCAGCCTAAGACATAGATAAAAGGGCCCAGGCTCTAGGGACCTGGGGTTCCTCTGGGATAAGCAGGCAACAGCCACTTGTGGGTCTCTATTCCCTTTTCATTGTACTTTCTCCATACAGCTGGGTCTTCAAATGACCTTGATGGCAGTCAGGATGGAGGCCTGGAGCTAGTGGAGGCTGTCAAAAAGTGTACAGAGTCTGCCTCCAGTGGCTGATGCCTGTTACTCCTAGCTACGCAGAAGACTGAGATTTGAGAATCATAGTTCAAAGCCAGGCCAGGCAAGAAAGTCTGTGAGACTCTTATTTCCAATTAACCCCAGAAACTGGAAGTAGTGCCATGGCTCAAAGTTGTACAACACTAGCCTAGAAAAAGGTTAGGGATAGCACTAGTTCAAGACCCATGAGAGAGAGAGAGAGAGAGAGAGAGAGAGAGAGAGAGAGAGAGAGAGAGAGAGAGAGGAGAGGGAGAGGGAGAGGGAGAGGGAGAGGGAGAGGGAGAGGGAGAGGGAGAGGGAGAGGGAGAGGGAGAGGGAGAGGGAGAGGGAGAGGGAGAGGGAGAGGGAGAGGGAGAGGGAGAGAGAGGGAGGGAGAGGGAGAGGGAGGGAGAGGGAGGGAGAGGGAGAGAGAGAGAGAAAGAGAAACAGAGGAAGAAAATAGTGCCTGGTTACTTGCTGCTCTGAGCCAAAATACACAGAACTGTCTAGGTGCCCATGGGATCAGGCAGTCACATCCACAGATCAATCTAGCAAAGCCAACCCTTGATGTCGCTAAAATGCTCTAGGTTCACATAGAAAATGAGCCCCGGCTCAGGTCTTCTATGCTCAACTGTCACCATTCAGCTAGAAGCTGAGGGTCATTTTTCTTTAGCCAAACTTCAGAACTTACCCTGCTGGCCAGGGAGGTGAGGGAGGAGTGCAGCACCCTCCCCTGGTAGAGGACAGCACTGCAACTTGTGCATGGCTTTTGGGATATGGTAGGAAGGTGTCTGGGGCTCCTTCCAGTCTCACACAAAGCAGTGAGTACAGAGTGTCCATTTGCAGGCATATTTTACTGCATGTCAGGGTCATGGCTCAATCACCGTGAAGCCTCTGGCCATGCACATTGAGTTGGTGCTTCTGGGTGGGATGGGAGGTAAGGGAAGGAGACTGGCTGGTCCCTGTCCAGCCCACATTCTCCAATCCAGACACACACTCCATCTCCAATCTGCAGGTCATGGCCATGGCTCTGCTTCATAAACATACCTCAGCTGCCTGCTCCCTCTCTGATCCTTCTACTCTGCCTTTCAGCAGGACCAACAGAACCCTGAGGAAATATGGACTCTAAGAGCAGGTTGCACTCTGCATTTTCAGCAGGCCTTGGAGGGGCAGGGGTAGAGGCATATTGCCCATGGAAAAGGCGGCCTGCATCCTGGAAATGTGTTTCTCTGGGCTAGTAGATATCAATCAGGCTTCTACAGTGTGGAAGATCTGTAAATACATTGCTGAATGAGAGAAGCAAGTCTGAATGCAACTAGGATGCAACTTCTAGGAGTCCCGGGAGTCAACAAAATTTTAGAGACTGGAGGTAGAAGGGCAGAAGGGGTTGGGGAAAGGGAAGGGGGAGCTGTTGTCTAGTGAAGACAGAACTTCACTGGCCAGATGTGCAGAATTCCACACGTGAGTGGTGGGGGCAGATCGCTTGCAAAGGGACTAACACAACCAAATTAAGTACTGAAGAATAGTAAAGACATTGTGTCATATCTACTTCAGCACACTTAAAAACAATCTTTAATACATAAGGCCATATAGGATAAGGCTAAATGAAAGGACTTCCAGGAACTGGAAACAAGAGCCATATAATGTGTGATTGTTGTTCTTAATGTACTATGTTATTTCTCATCTCTTTTGTTGTCCCTTGGTTATTTTCATATTGTTACAGTATCTGGTATATTGTATATACGATTATTTGTTTATTTGAAATAGGAAAGAGAAGGGGGAAAACGAGAAGAGGGGAGGAGTGAGGGGAGGAAATGGGAATAAAAACATGAGAAGGGGCATCAATGTGTTTGAAGTAATGCACCTTCTATCTGGCGAATATAACCGTAACCCTTCTTCTAATTACAATTTTTTTAAAAAGCTAAAAAAAACAATCTTTAAAATGGTTAAGATGATTCAATTTTAAAAAGTTATAATTGTTTTTCTTGGTTTTTCCTTTATAGCTAGAGATGTTGAACTTTTTTTTTCATGTCTATTGGCCATTTGTACTTCTGAGCTTAATTATTATTACATTAGCTCATTTATTAATTGAGTTGTTGGGTTAATGTTTTAACTTTTCTATACATTCTAGATATTCGGCCACTATCTGTTGTGTAGCTGCCAAAAGTCTTCTCCCATTCTGTAGGCTTTTTTTTTAAATAGGTCCAAGAGTAGGACTTAAGCTTAGTACTTGCAGCCACTTTCACTCATGGCTAGCACTCTACCAAGTAAGCCACACCTCCAACATCTGTAGGCTCTTTTTAGCTTATTGGCTATCTCATTTGCCCTGAAGAAACTTTTTAATTTGGTGCATTTATCCAATCTTTCTTTGATTTGCTGTACTTTTGGGTCTTTTTACTCAGAAAGTTTCTACCTGTGCCCAGGAGCTGTTTTCCTTACTCTGCAGGTCTCATACTGAGGTCTTTAATCCTTTTTGAATTGATGCTTCTGCAAGGCAATGTGTTAGGATTGAGATCTACCTCATTCTAGTTAGAATGGCCATTGTCAAGAAAACAAACAATAACAGGTGTTGGAGAGAATGTGACCAAAGGGGAACTGTTGATGGGAATGCAAATTTGTTCAATAACTCTGAAAAGCAATATGAAGGTTCCTCAAAAACTTAAACACAGAACTACCCTGTGATCCTGGGTGTTCACCCAAAAGATTACAAACCAGGACACAGTAAAGCCATCAGCACAACTATGTTTACTGTAGCACAATTTACCACAGCCAAGGTATAGAATCAGCTTAGATACTCCTTAATGGACAAATGCATCAAGAAAATGTGAATGGAATTTGACTCAGCCATTAGAAAGGATGATATTGTATCATTCGTAAAGAAATTGAAAGACTTGGGAAAAATTATGTAAGTGAGATTAGGTCCAGAGAGACAAAGGATCTATATTTCCCCTTAATGTGGAAGCTGGGTTTAGTTTATAAACACATAACTAAACCTGTTGGGTGGTACGCAAGTATATACAAATGTATTAACTGAAATATGGTAGATCTGAGATCTCAAATAGTGTAATTGCTTAGAAAGCCAAAATCAAAGTTCAACAAAACAAGACATCAGGAAGTAAGTACTCGAAAGGGGTGAGGTAGGGTCAAAGGAGAAAAGGGTAGATGAATGAAGAAAGAAAAAGGAAAGAAATGTAGATACGAATCTAGTGTAAATCCTACAAAATTAGTAAGAGTGAGGAATGGAGCGAGTAGGGGAAAACCAGATGAGAACACTGAAACCAGTGACATTGATCAAGACATATTGTATTCATAAACCGCTTTGTTAAATGGCAACTGCCTTGTGCAACTACTTAAAGATAATAATATTTTAAAGTTACAATCGGTCCAGTTATTCTAAATTAGACACTGAGTTAATATGTGTACCTGACCAACTCAATTGGCTATCAAATAGCAACAATAAAACCCAAACAAGTCAGGCAAAACCCTACACTGTTCCCTTCCCTGAGGCCTGGTTCTTCTCTGTTAAAGTAGTGCCTATTTCCTTGGCCCCAGACCTAGCCAAGGATCACCCCAAGTGCATTCAGTTTCCTTCCAGCCCTATCTGAGACCAGGATCCTGGATCATGGCTCATGAGCCAGTCCAGGAAGACACTGTATCCTGAGTCAGGCTTCATCTCCATCCTCCACACTGAGCGTAACCCCAGCTACCTTTTCCTAGCTCACTGCCAGGACCCGCAAGGCTGCTGGTAGACAAAGGAAGCATGATAGCCACACAAATACAGACTTCTTCAAAGGCCCTTCCTCCCATCTACTTTCTTCTCCTTTTTGTTTTGGCCAGTCCCGGGGCTTGAACTCAGGGCCTGAGCACTGGCCTTGGGCATTCTCAAGGCTAGAGCTTTACCACTTGAGCCACAGCACCACTTCCAGCCTTTTCTATGTATGTGGTACCAAGGAATTGAACCCAGGTCTTTGTGCATGCTAGGTAAGCACTCTACCACTAGACCAAACTCCCTGCCCCCTCTCATCTACTTTCAAAGGCCACATCCTCTAGAGTGAGGTCAGGGACTCACCCAACTTCCAAGGCCAAAGAGGACTGGGTTATGGACCTCTGTAGTGTGTACCCAGAAGGGGAAGCATCGTTCTATGTGGGAGTGGGTTTGGCCTTAGCTGGCCCAATGACTCAGGGGTATAAGGTTCTGGGAAAAGATGATGAGAAAGACACTTTCAAAGCACTGAGGAAATGATGCTAGGCAGAAGCTGCTTCTTTTTTTTTTTTTTTTTTTTTTTTTTTTTTTGCCAGTCCTGGGCTTGAGCTCAGGGCCTGAGCACTGTCCTTGGACTTTCTCAAGGCTAGAGCTCTACCACTTAAGCCTCAGCACCAATTCCGGCTTTTTTCTATATATGTGGTACCAAGGAATCGAACCCGGGTCTTCATGCATGCTAGGCAAGCACTTTAACCACTAGGCCAAACTCCCGGCCCCAGAAGCTGCTTCTTTTTAAGAGAACACGCCTGTCTCCATTGCTTACCTGGTTGCAAGTGTTAATGTCCACCCCATTCCGCAAGTGGTCCAGAGCCTTGTCCAAGTTGCCCGATCGAGCTGCCCTCAGAAAGCTGGTGGCCGCGTCGGCCTATAGAAAACAAAAGGCTGTGAGTATCTTAAGACTCTTGGTGCCCCAGACCATGGCAGCAGTTACCCCATTCTCCTGTTAGAACACCTTGTCCATAGTATCCCTAGGTATGTAAGTTCCCTTGGGCCTTCAGCTGGACTGTTCTGGGGCCCAGAATGTGAGGCTGCTCTAGAGCACATCTCTAGAGTCAAATATTCTTGAACAGGACCCGGGGGGACCAGCCCTTGAGAGAATCCTGCTCCTGTTCCTACAACAAATGCTCAGCAGGGCTGGAGCCCCCTGCTTCTAGCTTTCAAGGGCTTATGTCTTACAAGGGCTCACCTAGGCCGGGGAGAAGGAAGTGCGCCAGAGCTCTTTGGGGATGTCTTGTCCTTTGCAATCAGCACACAGCACTGTGTGCTAACAACGATGCTGCATTTCATGGATAATATACAACCACAGTGCATGTCGGGCAGGCAGACACATAGAAACGTAGACTGTAGACTCCCCCAGAGATAAGAGGCACAGCAGGACACATAGCCAATTTAGAAACTTAACCTCCCAGATCTGACTCTTAACCAGGTCCTCTGTCAGATGTCTGAGATGAGAGTGAAGATTCTGCCTTGAAAGCTCTGGATTGCATTCAACGTGTGACAGCTAGAGAAGGACAATGGAAAGTTTGCTAATGCAATGCAGGAGGAGCCAAGAAGTGAAGGGGTCAAGGCCACAGCCCCTGCCCTAGTGCAGCAAGCACCTTGAAGCTATCCTCAGTTCTATCTCCTCATCTGTAAAATGCGGGGAAGCAAGGCCTTCCTTATATCCTGTGATGCTTCAACGAATTAGCTTCTTGTATAAAGTGTGAGCACAGTGCTTGGCATACAGAGCGGAGTTTATCAGGAAAGAGTAGCTGAGCAGCGGGGTATGGTGGCTCAAGCTTATAATCCTAGCTATTATGGAGGCAGAGACCTGGAGAACAAGGTTTGAGGCCAGCCTGGGGACAGGGGGAGGGGGCGAGGAGAGGGGAGGGGAAGACTCCATTTCAACCAGTGGCTGGACAAACCAGTGATGCAAGAAAGTACAACAGGTGAGTACAGTGTTGACACCCTGTCACAGCATCATAGCTGCGTGTAGTGCTGCGTGTCTGTCATCCCCAGTGGCCCTGGGAAGAACAAGTAGAAGGACCATAGCCCTGGGCATAAAGCAAGATCCTACCTCAAAAATAACCAGTGCTTGAGCTGGAAGTTTGGCCTAGTGGTAGAGTGTTTGTCTAGCATCCATGAAGACCGGAGTTCGGTTCCTCAGTACCACATACATGTAAAAAGCTGGAAGTGGAGCTGTGGCTCAAGTGGCAGAGCTCTAGCCTTGAGAAAGCCCAAGGACAGTGCTCAGGCCCTGAGTTTAAGCCCTGGGACTGGCAAAAGAAAAAAAAATAATAACCAATGCAAAAAAGGACTAAAGGCACAAGTCAAGTGGCAGAATGCTTGCCTAGCACACATGAGGCTCTAAGTTGAACTCCCCACCCCAGCCCCAATATCACACACAAAAAGGGTTGAATGTCTTGTGAATGTGTGCTTTGCCATTCTTGCAGATGATCCCACCCCAGGGGCTTCCTCTACTTTAGGCTCTCTCCTCTGCCAGCTAAATAGTGTGTTGCCACAAGGCAAGCCACTGTAAGTCCTGCAGCCTGTGACTGTCCTCCTTTGAAAGAGACCTTGCTGCTGTAATGTTGTGGCTCCTGAGATGAGATCATCTAGGTTGACTCTAAAGCCAGGGATAAGTGTCCTTCCAGGTGGTAGAAAAGGAGACAGAGTTGGAGGGATGAAGTAGAGGGCTTAGGGGCCTCTACCACAGAAAGAGCTGATTCTTGAGAGGCTCCAAGATCCCCAGCCTAATTCCTGAGGATCACTCAACTCACCCTTCCAGCCTCCAGACTGGGAGAGAAGAAATTTTTGTTCTCTGAAGCCGCCAGTTCGCAATGACACTTGTCATAGTGGTTATAGGAAACCAATATATAGACGACTAAACATAAAACTCAAAACCCACAGCCATACACGAATGGTACAATGAAATTCTGAGATATGCACTTCTGCATTTAACACGGTAGAAAAAGAAAACATCAATATGAGATCCTCCTCCTTGCTGCCACCCTTCTCTCCTCTATTATGGAAGCTCCAATACAAGACAGGACACACATTCAGACTTTACTGTCCCCAGTGTGGCAGGAGAGCCCCTTCTTGTCCTCTTTCTTGGTGTGGTCTTGGTTACTTCCTGGACCCTGGGCTCCTCTCTCCTTCCTTCTAGGTCTTATAGGAACTCTGTAATATGCTATCCTCAGACAAAGTTTCAAAACCTAGGATCCAAGGGCAAAATTTTGTTTTCCAAATTTTATTTTAAACTTGTTTCTTTCTAGCTATTATGCAAGTTGTGTCTTCCCAGTCAAAATGCTTGTTACCTGGGCCAGGGACCAAATCTTTCATTGGGTCTGACAAAGCCATGCATGTCTATTGATGCCAAGGCCTCTCTACTGCCTGATGGCCCTGTCTCTCAACAGGCTGTCTGGGCCCATGAGACATTTTAGAAAGGGGACCTGTCCATTAGTCCTCCATGCATAACCTGTATTCCAGAAAAATCAGACTCAAGGTCTATTTCTCAGTTAAAGATCTATGGCTGCTGATGCACAAAGTCTGTCTGCAACTAGCAGAAGGAAAACACATTATTCCCCAAGACTGAGAGTGCTGAAGAGACGAGTCTCCCACCAATGAAATGTCTTTTACAGCACACTAATAGATTTGGGATAAAACCCTGAGAATGGATGGATAAAAATAGATGTGATATCAACAAATGACACTATAGCTTTGGTTCTAGGAAGCAAAGCATCCAATCATGTCAGACAAGCAGACAAATCAAGGCGAACAGAAGCCAATTTGGACTTCACTGAGGACAGCTAAACAGTTTTCTCAGTTTCTAGAATATAATGGTAAAATTATGACAGTAGCATTGACCCACACATTACTGACACCTTTTACTGTTGTTTGCTTTTGTGCCAGGGACGAACCCAGGGTTTTAGGGATGCTAGATGAGCCCTCTTCCATTGTTTCAAAGCCCCTAGCTCCCAACAGTATATCTTTTCATCTTCATGGCAATTCTTGTGGTAAGTATAATTGTATCCCATTTGAAAAGTGGTAAAACTGAGGTTTGGAGACATTAATGACTGGCCCAAACTCTGCAACTGGTTAACACTTAAGGCAGGTATGCCTAAGTCACAGTGTCAGCCAACTCATGGCTGATGGTATGGCACTGTACAAGACCATAGCTAACCCACTGCAAAGCTCTTGTGGCAAAGCTTAGCAGCTTCTGCCCTGTGCCTAAACACTAGGTCAAGGCCAACTAGACTTTAGAAAGGAATGTGTAGTTCTAAAACCTCTTTTTACTGAAGATAAATCTGAGGCCCAAGTGAATGGCTGAGGTTACCTAAACCATTCAAGGTAAAATAACTTATTGTCATTTCCCATTTGATCTTCTACAGGGACAGTAGACAGGACAAGAGCAAGATCCTTAGGTTGGTTTAACTCCCCAACCCACCCCTGGCTACTGTTCCCTGTTCACTTTAGTTTCACAGTGCATTTACTCAGTTCAAATCTAGTATCTTTCTGGCAGATAAGAGACGGGGGGTGGCCAAAAGAATGGAGGCCTTGTTCTTCTGATTTGAGAAAACACAGCTGAGTTAGAGAGGTCATTCATGTAGGCAGATATCTACAGGATACATTCTACAAGTATTCATTGAGAAATAATTCTCAAGCTGCAAAACCAGTGGCCCTAGGACTTATTATGAGACTCATCTTTATTGCCTTGCTCTTCTGTAGTTCCATCGCCCATTCATCTCATTCAATGACTCCAATTCAGCTTTGTGCCTGTCACACCTGGGAGCAGCCTTTATAATCCAACAGGGTAGAAAAACAACAAAAGAATCTAACATGTTTCATTAAAAGTGTTTTTCTGGGTAGGCCAGTTATGGTAGCTCATACTTGCAATCCTAGCTACTCATAAAGTAGACATTGAAAGAATTGGCCAGCCCAAGCAAAACGTTAGGAGACCCCCATCTCAACCAACAAACTAGGTGTGATAATGTGCATCTGTGATCCCAGGTATATGGAAGGTACAAGTAGAAGGATCATATTCTAAGGCTGGCCCTAGGGGGAAAAAACAAAACATCTCAGAGGCCCTATCTGAAAAACAAGCAAAAAAAGGCTATATTTGTCTGAGTGATTATGACCCAGAAAAGGAGCAACAAATTTTGGTAATGGAGGTCTCAAGTTTTGTTATGGGTAAGGAGACCTGGGAACCTAGCGAAGGCTTGCATGCTGTTCCAGTGTCCCAGAGTGCACACATACCTAGAACTGCACCATCAAAGTGATCACATTTCCCTGTGTGGACCAACATAATCCTCTGGACCTTTGTCTCTTCTTCTCTTGAGTTTCCTTTTCAACATGTGTCAGTGTGTGTGTGTGTGTGTGTGCGTGTGCGCATTTCACGGGCAGAGTACACTCAACACCAAATGTATTTTGGTCCCTAGCCCACATTAATGCGGGTGAATCTACGTACTATCCTTGAACTTCTCAACACAAAGTACAGAGGTCTCACTGTGTTTTCCATGTTCCAACTCAATTAGACAAGTACCCTATTATCTCATATTTTATTTTTGCAGATGAAGTGATAACTCACCAAAAAAGTAACTTGGCCAAAGTCATACCGCTATTATGTGGGTTTCCAGAATTTGAATCTAGGTAGTGTACATAGCAGCCTTTCACTGTTCTGTCATTTTGGAGTGCTCAGGCTCCTCTCAAATTTAGCTTTGGCTAGTGGAGGCCTTCTCTCACCTTTTGGAGGAAGGAAATGAAACAAAAAGGAAGAGACCAGAATTCCTTATAAGTCTCAAGTTATCGAGGCCACTCCGGAAGGAATGTGCTCTTATCACATGTGTACTTCCTGTGGTGTGGTGGTAACTTAGTCATGGATGAGCAAAGGAGGGGCTCTAGTGTCTTAAAAGGGAGAGGCCAGAAGCTTGCTACATGGCAGTTTCTCTCCAGAGGGTAAGAGAATCCAGGCCTCCCCACTCCTCCTGTGAGACCTGAGGGGGCCTGGGTTTCCCCCAGGCCAGACTGGGGTTTCTTTTCTCAAAGACCCAAGCATGCAATTCCTCCTCTGAAAGGATGAGTAGCCACTAAGCCAGCATCCACATCTCTAAGCAGCAATAAGGTGGTCTCCACATCCAGCTCTCTTTCCCAAGACCCATTAAGGTAGAACTCCTGGGAAGAGTCTGGGGGCTTTTGGGGGTAAGTATAAAAAAGCAGGAGACACTCACTGTTTGCTTGGATGGAGGGGAGTGAGTTCCAGCTCAGAGCCTTCGTTTTCCTCTAGGCTCCCTTTTACCAGGAGGAGGCTCCAGCCCAAGTATGTGTGTCCCTTGCCTTTATTCCCTCCATTACCTACAAATATTAATAAACCCTGGCCCTCTCACCTGTTTTTGTTCATTTTCTTCCCAGAAAGCTGGGCTATTAGAGCTATGCCATATCTCCAGCACTCAACAGACTATCACTGTCAAAGATAAAATGAAAATAAAAGAGATTTCATGCACCCGCCTTAGAGGCAAGCTGGGTGGTGTGGACATTTGAACAGCCAGGGTGGGCTTATTTTGGGGGGGGCTGGGGAAAACCTGCCTCTTATCCCCCCTTCCTCACACACACACACCCACAACACCCACATACACATTTGCTGCTCCGTGCTTCAGCCAAGATCCCAAACCTCACGGACCTAGGGGGCTGGATGAATAATTCCCAGCTGGGCTCCGGCCCCCCTCAATTCTCAGTACCTGCTCCCTAGGGGTGGTGGGGAGGATACACTTCTAAGAGCCAGGGTCAGAGGTGACGCTGTCCAGGCCACGGCCGGGCCTAAGGCGTCCCCAGGACTGGATTTACGGCAGGGTCCTTCCGGGGTGAGGGGTGCAGCTTCGCTGGGCTGCGCACCGCTATCCCACTCCAGGCCCGGGCCCCGATCCCTGTGGGGAGGGATTTTCCTCTGGACTGTACCAGCAGCCCGGGCGCCGGTGGGAGACAGCTTCGAGAAGGGCGGCCCGCGCGTCCCCGCACCCGCCCCGGAAAGTTGGCGCGAGCGGCCGGCGGGCAGCCGCAGCCCGCAGCGGAGGGCCGGGGCGCGTCCCGTCCCGCCCCGCCGCCGCCGCCGCCCCGCACCCGGCCGCGGCCGCGCTCCACTCACCGCCGGGTCTGGGCCGGCCCTGTCCGGTCGCGCAGCCATCGTCGGACACCCGCGCTGAAATCTGAGATCCCGGCCCGGTTATCTGCTGGGGTGGCGCGGGGAGCGCAGGCGAGTTACGCGGGCATCCGGCTAAAAATACGGGCTCCCCCCCCACCCCAGGCTCGACTGGCTCCGGCGCCCAGACCCTGGAGTCCGTCCTCCAGCCCGCCGCTAGCGAGCTCCCCCCATCCTCTCCCCCATCGCCTCGGATGGGAAAGTTAAAGCGAAGCAATCTTCGGGGAGCAGCCCCTGGCTGAGCCCCGCCGAGGGGCGGCCCGAGCTGCGGGGACCGGCGGCCCGGCGGGCGCAGAGCGGCGTCCTGAGCCGCACCAGCGAGGCACCCCGGGCCAATGGAGCCGAGGAGCTCCAAGCTGCATGGCGCTGTAGCCTTCCTCCTGCCACGCCGGCTGCCTTTCTGAATGGGCCTGGGACCTGCAGAGAGCCCAGGGTGAGCTCAGGGAAGTCTATGCCCCGGAGTGGATTTGCATGGTGTGAGCTCTCCCATGGTGTCCTGAGACGCCAGTGAGCCAGCCCGCTGCAGACTGCGCGCAGGGAGGCAGGGGCGAGAGCGGCAGGCGTGTTACTACTGCCCGCCTCTCTCCTCCTGGTGACTTGTAGCAGAAATGACACCCCCAGCCCCGCCATCGCCCTGGGGCATGTGCCCAGGTTTCTGCTTGAAGACCTCCCCACCTTTTGTGAGGTCATTCCAGGAGCAGATGGCAAAAGCATGTCAGGAGCTGGCAAAGTCTTAAAGGCCACACCAGGGAGATTACAAGTAATGACAACTATGGCTGATGAGTGAGGGTCAGGAAAAGCCAGGCTGGGTGATGGGCCCCAGGTAACCCCCTGTGTTCACAGGCTGCTTGTATAAAGCACTAGTCCATTTTCACGCTGTCTCAAGTAACTCTCTACCTACACCACCAAATGCTCTTTGCTGCTCCCACTTGTTAGCTGGTAGACCTCCTTATGACTCTCAGGTCCACCCATAAGGTAGACAAGGCAATGCTGCTGCTATTGTATGGATGGAGAAACTGAGCTCAGGAAGGAGGGTGGAGGCCACAAATTGACTCAAAGTCCTTTCACTAACAGCACTGGCAAGACTCCAAGCTAAAGATGCTCAGTGCCAGGAAGAGAATACCCTAGAGGGGTAGAAAACATGAGACTGAGAGTAAGGTGTTCTTTACAGCCTTAAAGAAGTCTAGGAAGCCTAGAAGAAGCCTAGGAATCTCGAGGATAAGTAAAGATCACAGAAAGGACAGAATGCTGCCCAAAAGGTCTAATGATTGTTTACTAATGCAACTAACTCCTTGCTATGTGAAGGGAAAAACAAAGCAAAGCAAAACAAAACAAAATAAAATCAATGTGAAGACAACATTCTCTAGGTCCCAAGACTCCCAACACCAGTAGAGATGGAACTTGAGGACAGGCATGCTCTAGAAAACTGCAAAATGCCCTGCTCCTGTACCAACAGTACATGTCAGTCCAGATGTGGATAGTCACTGGCCTCTTCCAATGCTAAAACACAGGTCACCCTGTATAGCCCTTGCCATGTGCCTCGTAACTGCCTCCCTTTGGTAGAATTTTCTATGCTGAAAGCTTCAATTAATAAGTTATAAACCAGGTGCAGTGGCTCACGCCTGTAATCCTAGCTACTCCGAAGTCTGAGATCTGAGGATCAAGGTTCATAGCCAGCCAGGGCACAAACGAGCCTCAGACCCTTATCTCCAATTAACCTCTAGAAAACAGGAAGTGGGGTTTGGCTAAAGGCTAGCCTAGAACTGAAGAGCTCAGGGACAATGCCCAGGCCCAGGGGTAGGGAAGTAGCCTGGAGCAGAACTCAAGCCCCATGACCCACAAAAAAAAAAAAAAAAAAGTTCTGGTTACTGGAACATCCTTGATCAGCTCAGGGAAGTACCTCAAGGGATATAAGGCACTGTTCCAATATTAATATTTACAGAGGGAAAGTGAGAGAAAGCATCCTACTCCAACTCAAAATGAACAATATGTATATTCTGAAAAACTACTTAGGCAATTGACCTGCATAGTCAACTGACAAATACGAGTATTCACAGTATTTAACTTACAATGAATGCATTTGAAAATGTACCATTTGAAAAGCCATATAATGAGTGACTGTTGTCCTTAATGTACTGTTATCTCTCATCTCTTTTGCCATCCCTTGGTTATCTCATATTGTTACAATATTTCACCTTGTTATCTGATATATTTTATATGTGCTTAATTGATTATTTGAAATTGGATAGGGAAGGGGGGAAATCAAGATAAGCGGGGGGAGGGTGGGAGGGAAATGGGGACCATGTCATGAGAAAGGGTATCAATGTTTGTGAAGTTTTGCACCTTCTGTGGTGAATATAATGTAACCCTTCTATTAATCACAATAAAAAATTATTTTAAAAAATGCACCATTTGATCAATTTGGCATATCAATCACCTCCAAACTCTTCTGGTGCCCCCTGGCAATCCCCTGGTCAGCTGGGCCACAGCCTTGCCCACAGTTGGTATGGTCATTCTTAATTTAGACATCCTTATAGACAAGATCAGACAGACACATTGTGGTTTTAGTTTATACTTCCTTATTCTACCATCTACTATCTTCTTTGATAGTGTAAATTCTGTATCTTTTACTATTTTTTTTTTTTGCCAGTTGTGGGGGTTGAACTTGAGGCCTGGGCACTGTCTGAGTCTCTTTCTGCTCAAGGTTAGCACTTTACCAATTGAGCCACAGTGATATTTCCAGTGTTTATGGGTTAACTGGAGATAAAGTGTCTCATGGGGACTTTTCTGCCTAGGCTGGTTTCAAACCACCATCTTTAGATCTCAGCCTCCTGAGTAGCTAGGATTACAGGTGTAAGCCCACCTGCACCTGGCTTGGTCTATTTTTAATTATTTTCTTCTTATTGAGTTTGGAGAATTCCTTGAATAGGGTTATCTGTCTCAAAGGTAAGGTAAACTGAAACCTTGCAAGTGAAATGGACACAGATTAATTAAAAAAAAATCCCAGTTCAGTTTTGGTACCTAGTTCTTCTAACTCCTAAACCTAATTTTTCAAATTATGTAAGAAATTACAGAAAGATGGGATAGTTGTAGTAGGCCATGAGCTGAACACAACCCACAGCACTATGGATAACGGAAAAAGATGCTGGGAAATACAAGGGAATTCAGCACCCATATATGACAGGATCCTTGGCTTAGCCATGGCCTTATTGGGTTTGAGGCCTTGAAACTTATTGGAAGAGTCAATTAATGGCAAGAGAAGAAATGATACAGCTGCAGACATCATGTTCAGTAAGACCTGGGGTTAAAGGAACTGAGATGATTAGCATTAGAGAAGAGAAAGCTAAAGGCTACTCTGGGAGGCAGAGTTCGCATAGTGCCCTTTCCCCGAACAAGCATGACAACCCCAGACCAGGACTCAATTATAAGCTTCTCAGGAGCAGGAGTAGCCAGAGGCTATTAACAAATCCAGACCTCCTAGTCTAGCCTATGGCTTTGTTTTGTCTACAGGCTTTTCCCACAAGCTTACTAAATTTTGCCAAGTACCTCTCTGCTGTTCCCTCACTATGAAAGTATAATGAAGTATTGGTAGATTTGGCTGGGAAGTTCTGTCCTCCAAACCAGGAGGAGAACATGTAGGGGAAGAAGAAAGGACAGAAAACAGTCAGGTGGCACATGCTATAATACCAGCACTCAGGCAGAAGAAACACAAAGACCATGAGTTCAAGGTCAAGACAAACAGCATTCATTGGACAGCACTGAGAGCCCTGGCTGGCTTGCCTGGTGAGGTAGCTGCCCCAGGATGATGGGAACTGAGACAGTCTATGAGTTATGACTTCTACAAACCCTTATTGGACTGGCCAGTCATTCTTTACCTCTTCCCCAGACTGGGAGAACACTTTTGGTGTGGGTTTCTTATTTGATAAAAAGCCTGGAAAAAAGAAGGTGAAGTTCTCCAGAAGGTTCAGCTCCCAAGATACTAAACAGGAGCCAGTGTGGTATTCAGGATAGCTCTTTGCTGATGGAGAATCAGAGACTAGGGACAAACATGGCTCCAGAGTAAGGCACGCTGGCAATGGACATCCTCAGCCCTCTGCCTCCCAGCCTTGGTTGCACTGCTGTAATCCTTCTATGTAATCAGCTCAACCATGGAACTGAATAATAACATGTTCTGCTTTTCTGAGCTGCTTCTTGAAGTATCCATATTAATAGGTGTGCCATTGACTATGTTTTGATAGAGGAAATTACATGTCAAGCACTGTTTTCAGCTTCAGCAAAACAAAAAGTACTTGGCCTGCCTCTCCAGGTATCATGGGGTAGACGTGAAAATGCCAAGCACACATTTGACCCATAGCAGGTGCTCAGTCAACGATGGCTCGGGCTTCTTTCTTTCTTCCCTCCCTGCCTAGGATCCTCTTCTCAGCTCCATGTGTTTGACGGTGGATTAAGTCCTAATTCTCCAGGGTAGAAATAAGATTAGTAACATTCTAAACTCCTGGGGAGGAAGTTTAGCCAAAGCTTTAGTTGGGAAGAAGAAAGCTGGGCTGCAGCAAGAAGAGCAGTTTGCATCTTCTTCTCAATTTGCATCTTCTCTACACAAAGGAAGTGATTTTCTGATTGCACATCCAGTGGATGCTGTGCTCCCAGCCTGTGCCTGACAGCTCCTCTGGCAGTGTCCTGTTGTGTCCTGGTTACCTACCCATCCAATTTTGTTCTTTACTTTTCTTCTATCTGCTCTATCCCTCACCCATGCAGGGAGTTAACCCTGAGGTTCTGGGTGCCACCGATAAGGGTGGATACAAGAGCTCCACCCTTTACCGAGAAAGGGAGGCCAGTTTATCGCCACTTAGGAGCCAGACATAAACCACCCAGGGGAGGTCATGAGCCATCTAGCACATCACTGCTGGGAAAATGTAATTCCTCATCTATGCACCAGTGCCTCTCCTCCCCAATTAATTAGGCAGGGCTTTTATGAGATGTTCCACACAATAGTCCACTGAGTGGAGTGGGGATAGCTCAGTGGTAAAGTCTGGATTAGAATGAGTGAAGTTCTGGGCTCCATCCCTAACTAAATAAATAAACAAATAAATATGCTGAATTGAATAAGAAATACAGTCTGACTACCTTATTAAAACCATAATATTATTTTCTAAACATTTAAAATAGGAGAAACATTTCTCCTATTTCTTTATTTTGCCAATCCTGGGGCTTGAACCCAGGGCCTAGACACTATCCTTGGATATACTTTTGCTCAAGGCTAGTGCTCTGCCACTTGAGCCACAGTACCACTTCCAGCTTTTCATGTATGTGTGGTATCAAGGAATTGAACAAACTCAGGGCTTCGTGCAAGCTAGGTGAACACTCTACCACTAGGTTATGCTCCCAGCCCCTATAGCTGGTTTTCTATTTGACTTTCTGTGGTGAATTTTCAGTAGTGTATTAGGTAACCCTGGGTTCCAGGCCTCTTCAGATGAGGTGATAGCAAATGTGGGGGTTTATTTAGGGAGGTGACCAGCTCTGGGTATCAGATCCCATAGTGTTGGCTCTGGTCTTTACCATGTTCCTTTTAAGAGGGTTGGCAGCCTTGGAGTCTATTTTTAAACATATGAGAAAGGTGCTCAGTGGATTCCAGATAGGCCAGTGTTAAACTGGAGATCACTGCATGCTAGAGAGGGAGTGTGGCCGGATCTAAGATTTTTCCCTTCACATACGCATAAGGGTCCCCCCTAATTCCTGGGATCAGTCATAGACTGTAGATTCAAAAGGATCTCTTGGGTTGCACGCCCACTCTTTGGCACAGTCTCCCTGGAATTTGACTCCAAATGAGCCAATAAGTTGTTGAAAAGCTATCTGGGCTGCCTCTGTGTCTCAGGATAGAATATTTTCTGGTCCCAGTGTGAAAAGTCAATATATTGTTTACATATATGTCAAATCACATGCTTTGGAGCCCTTGCCCTCTCCAGCACAGTTGAGCCTTCAGTTAAGGAGCATTTAAGCATTTGAGTTCCCAATGGCCACTGTGCCCAGCCCCAGAAATCTAGCACTGAGTGAGAAGGAGGTACTGGATCAGTCACAAGTCTCGAAAGACAGGGCTGTTTCTCCAATAGGAAGAAATAAACAAGCATCCAACATCACTGTCTCACCAAAGGGCCAAATACAATAACAAATCTCCTCTTTCAAATCCATTTTTCCAGGGAGTAAAAGAGGGAACTGCAATTCCTAGGATCAAAACACCTTGATAGTGAGAAAGTACTTCCTCTATACTATCAGGGAAAAGGAGAAGAGGCAAGGGGTCTTCTCAGATCTGCTGGCTCAGATTCCAGATCTAGCACTGAGGAAGTTACACCCAGCTTTTTGAATGGAACAGGACTGAGCTGAGCTCCCCAATGCAACCAAATAAAAGCTTCTTGCCAGGCTTGCTGAAAACAACAGATGTGGTCTTAGCATGATGCTGGCCACACACCAAAGATGCTATACACATTAACTGCACTAATGTGTGCAATCTCTTCTGACTTTAAAATGAGGCACATCAGTAGAAACGAAAGCAATCAGATATCTTGGCTGGTTGAAAAAACTGTTCATTTCTACATGAGCTGTTATAGCTCCTATGGGGTCAGCCTTGGAAATACTGTTCTTTCTCAGATGAGGACTTCACAGCTGCTTCCCATTCCAGAGCCTGGGGCCATGCAGCAGAGATAGGATCCCTCCCTCAGTGCATACTTCCGCTTTTTCCCTATCCTTTCATCAGGCTTAAATGGCTCCTACTGTCTAGCAGAGCCACTCGGCTTCTTCAAGACACACATTCTTTCATGGTTCCTGGTTTCCTTGCTAAGGTGGAAGGTGTTGGGATGTCATGAGCATATACTAGCCCATGTCAGCAACCATGCTTCAGCTTCCCAGGGAGAAGCCCACACTTCACAAAATATTGCTAATCTGGGAGACCAAACTCCAGTGGAAATGAGCGTTTTGGAAACATGTATGGGCTGCTTTGCAAGAATGGTCCCATTTACTCAACAGCCTTGAGTGTTTGCAACACCTTACAGAAGCTGTCTCTACAGCCTGCTGGGGTAGAAATAGAGCAGTAGACACTGAAGAAACTACAAGCTTAAACATACTTGCTAACGTGAAAAAAAATGTTGCTTAAATTGGCCAAAGAATCGTCAATGGATGCAGTTTCTGAGGCTGTCCAGAGGCTGCTCCACTAGCCCCTTGTGGCATGCCCACTTGAAGCCTGGCAGCCCATCCTTGTTTAGAAATGCAGTGTAATTCTGCCTCAAAAGAACCACAAGCTAAAGCCAGCAGGACTGACCTGTCTCCTCTGACTCTCAGAATCAGGACAGGTAACACTGCCAGGCACAAGGAGACTTGCTGAAGATTCCAGAGTGGCCCAGAGTTTGCTGAATGCTAAAGCAAGGCCCTTCCAGGATAGGACGGCATCCTGGGACCCCCGACTTGGAGGTGGACTTTGCACTCAATATTTCACCAAAGTAACAATTACACAGAGATGGGAGAGCAGGGAGGGGAAAAGGCTTGGAAAATAAAAGGGCTAGAGAGCTAGGAGCCAGAGATTGTTGGAAGTACATCAGATAGTGTAACACATTTAGTCACCACACCCAGCCACTAAGGTAGTGGCTATCATTGTCCCCACTTCACAGAAGCATCTGTTGAGGCCACCTGTGGGCAGGATGCAGCTTTGGGTGGGACATGGTGTGTAAGAAAAGAGCTACTCTGAGCTTTGATCTCAGATGAGCCAAAGGTATACGAGAAATGTAAGCTTCAATCTTTTCCAGCAAGATTTGCTCAATCCTGGACATTTTGGTACAACAGAGCATCTTCAATGAAAATTCTCTCTATTCAGAAAAGACCATAGCCACACATTAGACACAACTGATACAGACAAATGCCCATGATCCACAGAAACCTCAGTCCTGGAGGACAGAGGCTGGCCTTTCAGGAGCACTGTAATGGGAGGAGGAGGGGAATGTGTGCAACAGAATGGCTGAACTAAGGCTGTGTACTTTCACTGAGATCTCTGGATCCATGGAGGCAATAATGAATGAAACTGTCATTCCACTGGTCTTCCCAACCAGGCCAAGAAGCTCCTGAAAATGCATGTTGAACCTTGCCTGCTGACCCTGAATTGTGGACCTCCAGACCAGCTGACCAAAGAGACAGAACCTGAGGGACTCTCTGCTAGGGAATTCAGCTCTACTCCTTTCTCAGTCCTGGGGATAAGAGGCTGGTCTGCTGGCCAAATGCTGACTGCAAAAGTGCCTCCTCCTTTCCAGAGCCAAAGCATTGTAATGCATTAACTCAAATTAAACCATAACCAGCCTGCCTACCGTTGTCTAGATTTCGTCATTCTCACAGTTTGCAGGGTGATGGGCTCGTTCCTCTCAAATCCTCATGAGCCATTTTCAATGGGAGATGTGGGAGCTGTCATCTGCCTTCCGTGTCCCATTCCTCTCTCCTTTGTATAGCCAAGAAGAGAGTAGGTACAACCAAGACTTTTCATAATTGAACTGAAACTATACCTTTCTATTTAATCCTCTTGTAAGTTCTAGCCAGCTTCTCTTTCAGCTATAGTATTTTTGCCACTTCCTTTATAATTATTTTAAAGGAGAAGGGAATAAGCCATATACCTACTCTCTTGTCTGCAGGAGATCCTATCCATGGTGAACGGATTCCAAGATATGTTAGATCTGAACATCTCTACCCTGCACAATAACAAAGAAAAACTACCTGATACCCCTTTTAAACCTTAGCATCATATCTATGGAAAATAAATAAAATCTTGGCTGGATCGATGTTCCTGGCATGTCGAAAGTTCGGTGACTTTATGAAATGATGACTTTATTTCTACTGTAAAAGCAATCTTAAAGGTCATTTCCAAAGTTGCTTTTCTTTTTTTTTTCTTTTTTTTTTTTGCCAGTCCTGGGCTTGAGCTCAGGGCCTGAGCCCTGTCCTTGGACTTTCTCAAGGCTAGAGCTCTACCACTTGAGCCTCAGCACCACTTCCGGCTTTTCTATATATGTGGTACCAAGGAATCGAACCCGGGTCTTCATGCATGCTAGGCAAGCACTTTAACCACTAGGCCAAACTCCCGGCCCAAAGTTGCTTTTCACAACACTGCTGGCTTGAATTTTTAAGTAAAGAGATGGTATTAGAGAAAGAGTGGAAGAGATGGACAGTGAACCAAGTATTATTATTAGTAGTAGTAGTAGTAGCAGTAATAATACCTGTTAGGTTCAGCTAGAAGAAATGGCCCCTTCCCTTGGCTCTCTACCCATGTACCCAGGAAATCCCCATCCAGCACTGGTAAACCTGACAACTGGCATGCCTGGGGGCAGTGGGAGGTCCCCCGGTCTGAGGTATTTCCCATCCCCTGAGGCCACACCTCCCCCTATATACTCTCTCCTCCCACCACAGAGCCTATTGCTCTGCCTGACTCCATCTTGAATGGCTGGAGTTGCACTCTCTTTGTTTCACAAATAAACCCCAACTGAAAAGTTGGAGGCAGTGACTCACATCTGTAATCCTAGCTACTCTGGAGGCTGAGATCTGAGGATCAAGGTTCAAAGCCAGCCTGGGCACAAAAGGACCTGAGACTCTTATCTCCAATTAATCTCTAGAAAATGGCAAGTGGGAGTTGGCACAAGGGTAAGGTGGTGGCCTTGAGCTGAAGAGCTCAGGGACAATGCCCAGGCCTAGTTCAAGCCCCATGACCCACAAATATATATATATATATATATATATATATATATATATATATATATATATATATATAATAAAATAAACACCCATTGCATGGAGTTTCCTTTCGGCAAACCTTAATGCCCAAACTGGTTCCTTGCAGTGGTGGTGGGGGGGAGGAGAGAAAGACAGGAGGGGGAGGGGGAGGGCAGAGGGAGTTATCCAGAATTGCAGATATGATGCAAAGATACCTGCCAATTAACATTTCCATGGGAGACCAATCTTTAACCCTCAGTGGTTTTCAGATGTAAGGAAGAGAAATTCCAATACAAAAACTGAAGAGTGGTCTGGACATATGTTTTCTTGTTCATCCATTGTTCATCTATATGTCAGCTGTGGTCCTGCCAGGCACAGCCAGCACAGGTAGAAAGATACATATGGTATGTATATATAAGTTATACTTATATATACGTATACATAAAATATACTTAACCAGGAAAGTGAGCAGAATAAGAATAGAGTTAAATGTATACTCTGTGAGACAATGGTTCAGGAGATTCGTCTGACAGTGTACAATTATACACCAAACAGAGGCTCCCACAAAGAGCACAAGAGTTCAGGGGAGGAGAAAAGAGAGGTGTACAGTACTTGAGGGGGTGTTTATGTAGCAGTGAAATCTTCAGAATCTAAAGGGTTGTTAGTTCTCAGGAGGCTGTGGGCTCCAATTCAACACTCCTGATGCAGCTATGGTGCCTTGAGTTCTGGGTGTGTGGTTCTAAAAGATAAGAAGGGGAAAAAAGTGAAGGCTTCCAAACCCAGATGGAGCCGGTGGATCCAGAGCAAACCCTTGTCAATGAGAATATTCTGTCAGGGGCAGACAGGGGTGAGCTTGGGGGAGATGGGGACGCATGATTGAAGGGATGATACTGATCAAATGTATTGTATTCATAAATTGCTATGTTGAACTGAAACCCTTTTGTACAACTACTTAACAATAGTAAGACAAAAAACAAAAAGAATGTTCTGTCAAGCAACAAAAGAAATGTACCTCTTCTAGGGAACTGTGTGAATACTAGATAGAAGGACAATTCCCAACTGCAAAGTTGATTTGAAATTTTTAGGAGTTTTTTTTTTTAATCCAGTTCTGGGGCTTGAACTCAGGGCCTGGGAACTGTCCCTGGGCTTTCTCAAGGCTAGTGCTCTATCACTTGAGCCATAGTGCATTTCTGGCTTTTTCTGTGTATGTGGCATCAAGGAATGGAACCCAGGGCTTTGTGCATGCTAGCACTCTACCATTAACCACTCCCCCAGGCAATTTTAGGTGTCTTCTGCCTTAAAGTCCAAGGGACTTTCCACCCCCATAAATATTTTGCACAAAGGAGAGAGAGAGAGATGGTTTCTTTTCACAGCTATTTGGCTTCCTGGTGTCAAGAAGGTTCTGACAAAGAACAGACAGAAGCTTGTTCTCTTGGAGCTGGTGTCCCTAACAGGAAGGTGGAAAGGTAGAGGGTAAGTGATGTTACCACGTCTTGTCAGACTGTGGAGAACAGGAAGAAGGGCCCAGGTCTGTATGCAGGCACCCATCAAAGCTGAGTACACTCAAGGGTGCTAAGAGGTAAGCCTAACACAGTCATGGGTCCGTAGGGCCCTACCTCATCTATCACCAAATGATCCTTGCTCAATCCACAATGTTCTCTATGTCTATAGATTCTGTACGTCTTTGGTCTATGGGATAAGGAACTGGAGGCACTGGTAGAGGAAGTGGAAGAATGAAGATAATAATGAGTACCATTTTGTTGGTGTAGAGTTATCACTCTACAAATGATAACTCATTTAACCATCACAGCAGAGAAATGGCAGGATTAGAATTTGAAGTCTGCAGTTGTAGCACCTTGTTCTAGCATCTGGAAGATATGGACTGTGGGATTAGAAGACTAGGTCAGGAACCGAGGAAGTAACATGAAAACTGCAAGCATCTGCCTGGGCATGAGATGAGAGCAAGCCTCCCTTGGACCCTCCTCTCAGTTAGTAATCTGATAGGCTGCCCCAAGTAGTGCTTTGTCTGGCCACTTATTCTAATTGTTACTTAGCATTGCTAAAGGCCTACTTCACACCCAGGCCATCAGGGGAACACTGAATTCACAGACAGCTGAAACAGTTCTCCTATCTTCCCGGCCTGAAGCAGCTGGCTGGTTCAACCAGATAAAAGACCCAAGTTCAACTCCTCTGAATTTCTAGCCAATAGCTTTCAATTATTTCTTTCTAGCCTCTGGTTGAATTCATAAATAGCACGAGCCTTCTCAAAGGTCTGTAGGAGTTTGTTGCGCTAACCAAGATGACTCACAATTACAACCCTCTGCTTGTTTCCCTCTCCTCCTACACACCATGGGGCAGGGAAGGCTATTCTCCCATAACGTGGGTGATGCTGAGTGTGAGGTGGCATCAGAGTGCTCAGGCTACTACTATCTTAGAGAGAATCAGTGTGCATATGTAGGTGTCATCCTGACAACTTCAGATAACCAGTCCAAGATTAGACTAGAGGATGTGAGACTCTGGCCAGAGGCAGTGGAATAAGTGTAGGAGCTAGCAAGGATAGTGAGATACTCACAGACTGACTCACTGACCCTCTCCCTCTCCCTCTCCCTCTCCCTCTCCCTCTTTCTCTCTCTCCCCGTGGGAAGACACACTGGTAGTTTATTAGACTAATTGCCTATAGGGGGTACAGGTAGGTAAGGGGAGAGAGTATACTATAGAAAACATTTGAGAGTAATTTTAGTTGGGTGAAGGGACCACACCTGTAAACTCAGGAGTTCTGGGGAAGCCAGCCTTCTATGGATTGGGGAAGAAAAACTGAGTATTTCCACATGGAATTGTTAAACCGGACAACAAACTCTCAAGACCAAAATGCAGGCCCACAGGAAGTTAGAGCTGCTGTAGAGAAGGTACCGGGTGTGAGGTAAGGATATGTCTGGCACTTCTTGGATGTTTATTTTAATACACAAAACAAAACTGCCTTCCTTGGGATCCTCATGTCACCCCTCAAATCTCTCCTTGTGTTTGCCACTAACCAGCAAATTACTAAACAAACGTTCCCCAATTTCCACCTCTACAAAATGAGATTTCATTTCCCAGTGGGAAAGTGACTCAGGTGTGGGTCCAGTAGCCCTGGCCCTTGAGTATCATTAGCAAGACCTTCACTGCCCCAACCTACCACGAGGGGTGGGCTGTTGTAACCATGGATTCTTCCCGGACCAACTTCACTAAGCATTCTATTTCCACCGGACTCTATTGCAGTGCATAAATTAATTTTTATTTCACTTTACACATTTGAAAATAGAGCGCTCTAATCACCCATGCAGATCCAAGTAAACAATGTGAAAATCTGAATTCCAAATTAGATGAAAGAAATTTGGCTCTCCTTAGCTTTTAAATTTCAAGTATTTCATTGACTCGATCATTAACGACCAGCTGATCAGGAAGTTGCAAGATTTCTAACTCCTGCATTTAAATAGCCTAAGCATGTCTAAAATATCTATACTGGAAAAGGCTCTTTTGCTCATTCCAAGTCCATTTCACCCGACTGAATGATTTTCTCATTTCCACAGAGAACTGTGAAACCAGCCAGGCAAACCCCAAACCCCACAGGCTCAGGAAGAGAAGAAATTAGATGACACTCTGATAAGTCTAGTCCTCAGTAGAGGCAAGTACCTCTAATTGAATGCAGTACATTGAATCTTTGTTAATCAAACCCCATGTCCTTCTGGAGTTGTCTATCTGATAATGAAGCCGTTGAAGGGGGTGGTTTTGAGGTCATCAGAGTCTTACTCCTGGTCCATGTACCTGTCTTCCTTCCCAAATCTTGACAGGCCTTATAGCAGAAACCTCTCCCTGTGGAGAAGTCTACTTGTGGAAACTCTTTTCCTGTGAGTCCTACCTTATCCTTTCCCCTGGTCCTGCCCCGGAAGTACCTCAGGATGATTCTGTACCTACCAGTGACAATAACTGGGGGATCGTCTTCATTCTCTGAGTCTTTTATCTCCCTCTATTCCTCTTCCCTATCTCTCTTCCTATTCCCAGTCCTCCACTTAACCCCCATGGTTAGCAAGAGCCAACTCATGAAAACAAAGAACTTCCCTAATGAGTAAACTGTATGTAGCAAATTCCTTCTTTAAAGCAAAACCAACTTTTAAGATATAGTTAATAGCTTTCATAAATTTCCTGATTTCTATCTTCTATAGATGATGGGTGCCTGTCTTTAACTTACTGACATATACAAAAGGCAGTGTAGGGAAGTGGAATTTGCAGACACTTCTGGCTGAATCTATTCAGTAGGAACATTTTTGTGCCCCTCACAAATGTTTTTATATATGGTACTTTTTTCATATGCACTTAGGAGCTAACTACTTAAGGAACTCCCACCGTGAAGCTTTCCAAATCAAATGTTCATGTCTGTGAAGAAACTGCTTTTCCAAGCTAAAAGGCTTAGTGAGGTAGTTCTGGTTTTGTTTTATATAGCAAAAAAAAAAAGCCATACACATAGTGATCCAATAAAGATATGTCAAAGGAAAGGGCTCAGTGGATGACAGGAAAGTCCCAAAGGGGCTCCATCATGAGCCTGCCCAACGCCTGAGACACCTTCCATCTGGGGGTACTATTTCTGTGGCTCCCATGAAAAACACACTAGATAGGCTGATCTCAGTACTTCACACCTACATGTCCTTGGGGCCTTCCCCCCCTGGGGTGCTCTACCACGGCTTAAAAGTGAGGAAAGGCCAGAGAATGGCCTGAGAAACAGGACTGGGCCAAAGAGCCAAGGATGCTGTAGATGGGTCCTTAGTGTCAGATAGGGCATCCCTGAGTCCTGAAACACTGCCAGGAGAGACACACTGCATGCGATGGAGACCATGAAAGCACACCACCTAGTTCACAACTCACAATAATGTCTGAGCCTACACTAGTTCGCTATTAAACAAAGGCAGATGTCAACAGGCAAAGCTAAGAACTAAGCAAAGAACAGGCGAACTGAAGAACTCAGGCTGCCCCGTGGCTACCTGCTCTAAATACAATCCATGTATTCAAAAAGCTGGAGCCCATGTTCCCAATGGCAAGTGAGCAAAGTGACGTAAGGGCTCAGACAGCTGCGCAACCCTTGAGTGTCTGAAACAATAGTCCATGCAACTGGGCACTCAGCCCCCAGCCTCGAAGGGAGTTGGTGCCATGAGCTTGAACCTGGAAGCTGAAATGAAAAGGCATTTTTTTTTTTTTGCCAGTCCTGGGCTTGAGCTCAGGGCCTGAGCACTGTCCTTGGACTTTCTCAAGGCTAGAGCTCTACCACTTGAGCCTCAGCACCACTTCCGGCTTTTTTCTATGTATGTGGTACCAAGGAATCGAACCCAGGTCTTCACGCGTGCTAGGCAAGCACTTTAACCACTAGGCCAAACTCCCAGCCCCTAAAAAGGCAATTTTTAAAAACACCATTGGAAGACAAGATAGAGACTGACAATCCAATCCTCCTACTTCACCTTCCCTCTGAAATTTTGTTCCCAATTGAGAGAAAGATTGTCACTCCGGCAGAATGATATTTCTTTGGGGGCTGCTGGACAGAGAATAACAATGTAGTGGAGAACAAGTTCCACCTAATGAACAACTGAGTGTGACAACGAGGATACATCCTCCCACGAACAGAGCTCATGTTCAGTGGCCATTCATTTCTACAACTCCACATACATTTGCTGAGAGCAAAAGACTTCACAAAGCAAAGCAGGATTGGCTGTTGGATAAGGGCCAGGACCTGGGGAAAACCAGAGGCCTGGGGGTCTGGCAGGCTGGAGTGGCTGCCTCTTGGCCACAGGAGTTTCATACTGGTGAGAGGGACTGGGTTAAGAACAGGCCCAGCCTGGAGGTGAGAAGTATTCTTTGCTGGTCATTTTAGAAAACTTGAGGAAGCTCTATGCTGCCAGGCATAGATGGTCCACGCCTGTCTATATTGCTAAGTACTCAGGAGGCTGAGATCTGAGGACCACAGTGTGAAGCCAGCCAGGGCAAAAAAGTCTGTGAGACTCTTGTCTTCAATTAACCCACCAAAGGCCAGCGGTGGAGGTGTGGCTCGAGTGGTACAGCAACAGTCTTCAGTGAAAAAGCCACGCAAGAGTACAAGACTCTGAGTTCCATCCCCAGTAAGGTACCCCTCTACACACAAGAAGTGTACACAAAGGTGTGGCATTTGCAGAGGAGAATTCAAATGGTGTAATTTCTAAAAACAAAAACAAAACTAACTCACAGTGCAACACAATGAATACCAGAAAACTGTCACTTGAAATGTGTTGGGGGGATGAAGGGGAGGGAGAAAAATGAGTGAAAAGAGGAAGTGAGGGAGAATGCAATGCATATCCAATTAAACTAGGAAATTGGAGAGAAGGGTTGTGTTGGGAAGGATGGGGAATGGTGAAAGTCTCGACAATCAATCAAGATGTATTGTACTTATAAACTGATTTGTTGAATGGTAAATCCTTTGGACAACCACTTAAAGATAATAAAAATAAAATTTTAAGACAAGCTCCATATTACCTACTGGCTGGAACCAGCAACTCACATATTTGGCAATGAACAAAAAAATCCACTGTCCTGCCTCAGTGTGTTAGCTTAGTACTGATACAGGCCCAGATCAGGAGAGAAACCCTGGCATTTACTGGCTCTCTGATCTATGGCTAATGTCCATCACAACCTGACAACAGCAATGTGTGACAGAGTGGGGAATATGTGCTAGAACATCCTCTTCTGGGAAATGAACCAACAAATCTGAATACGAGGTAGGACCATCCTGGATGGTCTGCCAGATAAATGTCAGTCATCATGACTTATCTGATGAGGGCTGAACTGAAGCAGACAGAAAAAGGAAAAAGAAAACCTACAATGGCCAAGAAATAGGGGCTATGACATGCCCACTAAGCTGCCTGAAAGCCCCATCCATTCCCAGATCCTCTAGCAGGACTTCAGGACCATAGTGATTTTGCCCTTGAGGCTGACTAAGGCTCAGAGCCATTCACAACACAGCATCTCAAGCAGCTGCTGTCAGATGGGCTGTGTTGACATCAAGCAATGAGACTCATTTTCTATTCCCATGTTGTTGAATCAGCAATTTATAACAACGCAATGCTCTCAGCAATGCGAGTGAATGATTCATCAGGCCTCTTGATGACATATTCTTCAAGATTCTTTTGCCTCCTGTCTCCCTGCCTGTATACTCAGTATAACATATTTGTATGTTAGATATTTTTCCAGTTCTGGAGCTTGAACTTAGTGCCTAAGCACTGTCCCTGAGCTTTTCTGCTCAAGGCTAGCACTCTACCCTTGTGCCAAGCCCCACTTCCCATTTTCTAGATGTTAATTGGAGATAAGAGTCTTAGGTCCTTTTGTTCCCTGGCTGGTCTTGAACCTTGATCCTCAGATCTCAGCCTCCTGAGTAGCTAGGATTACAGGCATGAGCCACCATACCCGGCTTAAGTAAGATATTCTTAACAAGACAGAATACACTGAGGCAATAAAGCAGATGAGGGAAAAAAAAAAGAAATACAAGAACTGGAGACTCCTTGGCTGTGGACTAGATCCCAGACCACAGGGTCTTGTATTAGCAGCCAGCAAATATCTTGAACAACAAGATATTATCTTCATAACAGCAGCAAGACTCATTTTTCTCATTTGTAGCATGGGCAATAGCTACATAGGTGGCTATTGTGACTATTACACAAGTTTCAACATTTGATCACACAGCATTGTAGCTAAGCCACAGTTTCTACTCAGCAAAGTTAATGATCTTTCATTGTCCTTGATTTTTTTTCTGCCAGTCCTGGAGCTTGAACTCAGGGCCTGAGCACTGTCCTTCGGCTTTCTCAAGGTTAGAGCTCTACCACTTGAGCCACAGCACCACTTCCAGCTGTTTTCTATGTATGTGGTACCGAGGAATCAAGTCCTGGACGTTGTGCTTGCTAGGCAAGCACTCTACCACTAGGCCAAACTCCTGGCCCTCTCCTTGATTTTTTAAATTTTTTTTCCAGTCCTGAGCTTGAGCTCAGGGACTAAGCACTGTCATTGGACTTTCTCAAGGCCAGAGCTCTACCACTTGAGCCTCAGCACCACTTCCGGCTTTTTTCTATGTATGTGGTACCAAGGAATTGAACCCAGGTCTTCGTGAATGCTAGGCAAGCACTCTACCATTAGGCTAAACACCTGGCCCCCTTTCCTTGATTTTTGTGGTGTTTTTTTTTTTTCTTTTTCTTTGGATGATACTGGGATTTGAACTCAATATCTCATGGTATGTACTTTACCATGTGATACTCTCACAAGACACAGACAAAATTTTCCCAAGTGGTTTCTACTCCAGTGGTTTATTTTTCCCAATCCTGCCAGATGCAAACTTCTGAAGTATAGGACTCATGCTGATATAGTCCTTCTACTCACGCACCTGTGCTCATCATCTGACCCCTGTAGAAACAAGCCTGAAATCGCTGGCTGTCAACTAGAAATTAGCAATCCAGGCCCACCTAACCTCTGTTCTAATCTCCTGCTGCTGTCCACCATTTACTTGTCCCTATGCACCTGGACTGTGCACCCTGAACTACCTCTGCACAAATATGTTCCCCATTGTTCTCCTTAGCCCTGTGAGACCCCAACTGACTGCTACTCAAGTTCTCCCCATTATAGAACTTTTCTGTTCCCCCCACCACCCCAGTTTGGTAGAATGAGCTCCCCCTGTTCAGACACCACCTGCTCTATTTCACCCGCTAACATAATGCATGCCACTTGCTGAAGGGCAGGTGTATATTACCTGTTGTTGCTTTCTACCCAATAAATTCTGTTCACTGGAATCAAAGGTATATTTAGGTGGGAAAACTCTTAAATTTCCAAACTTCTTAGAGTTCATGAAAGTTTCTGATCAAAAAGAAGAACTTGTGGGTAGGCCATGTTATGAGACCTCATCTCAACAACTCAATCTCAAACAAAGCTGGGCATGGTGGTTTGTGCCTATAGGAGGATCCCAGGAGAAGTCCAACTTTGGGGGAAATACTCTATCTGAAAAATAAAGCAAAAGAGCCAGAGATGTGGCTCAAGTAGTAGAGTGACTGACTAACAAGTGCACAAAGGCCCTGAGTTCAACCTCCCTCCCCTATTACCAAAAAAAGAAAGAAAAAGTGAGGATGTTGGATTGTCAGAATCCAAACAGAGTTATTTGTGCTAGTCTTCCCAAAATATAAATAAAAATGAGATGTTAAAGAAACGTGTTTAGGTCCAGCGTCTCTCACTTACATGCATCTATATTGTGGTCGCTCAGATTATGGCAGACCCAATCCTAGGCTGGAGGGATATCTAGGAAGGACTCAGGCGTAGATGACTGTTTTAGGTATGGAAGCAAATGTTCTCTCTTCCCATTCACATCCTGGTACTTCTTCATTGCCATCCTCTCTTTTATGACCCTACACTTAATGCCACTCCTTGCTTTTGCATAATCTATCAAAACTCTACTAAGAATCAGTCTCTTGCAAGTATAAAACTCACCATTCCACCAGAAAGGTATAAACCTGTGTGCTTCATGGAAAACTTATAGAAATACTGTGTCTGTAGGTATCACACTATGGAGCCAGAAACACCGGGACTTGAAGAAGACAGATGTTGGATATCACACAGATGTGTGATACATATATATTGAAGCCTGCCCCTACCCTAACTCCCAGTCAGGGCAGACTGTATGTAGAAGGGCTGGCCCTATAGGGTAGCTTGCTTACTGCTGAAGGTTTTTGAGTGGCTGGACCTGTCCCACTGTTTGCAACTTTTTTGCCATCCTTGATCAACAGTTGGGCCACCAGGGATCAAATGAAGGGCTGAACAAAGACTAGCATCTTTCCAGCTTTTCCAGGTCCAGCTTCC
This sequence comes from Megascapheus bottae, assembly GCF_031878675.1. Lineage (NCBI taxonomy): Eukaryota > Metazoa > Chordata > Mammalia > Rodentia > Geomyidae > Megascapheus > Megascapheus bottae. The sequence continues at coordinate 1,463,699 of NC_143528.1, read as the reverse complement.
AAAGAAAACTAAACTAGGTACTCTTCTAAAACATCCTGCTCATGGAGAGGGCAGGGCAATAGCTTCTCCTCTCTTCCAGAAGGAGGTAGGGCCAGTAGCCTACCTACCCCATCTTGCAGTAGATTAGATTAGAGAAGGTTAGAGACAGAGGCGGTTGGCTTTCTCTGTTTCCACTCATCTTACAGTAAACAAGTGTTGTCTTCAGGCAACAGTGTTTCTGTTCCTGTTCCTGCCTCTCCCACTACAGCTGCTAATGGGTTTCAGTAGCTGGTTAGCCAGGACCATTAGCAGTGAGACCACTTCCTCCCTTAATGGGCTCTCCTTCCTGTGTGGGAACAGTAAATTCAGGAGATAAATCAGCTTCTGCTTACATCAAGCCACAGAGTGAGGGTGGTGGCCAAGGGTGAGCCAGAGACAAAGGTTGAAAGCAATCACATTCTCACCAGCTCTCTAATTGGTTGTCAGTGCCTGCTTGAAGCCAATGACAAACTTTGAGCTTGCCCAGAACAGGTCCCCTGGGCTGAGGTCCAGGACAAAGGAGCCCTTAGAAACTGGACTTTGGGCCAGCCAGGCCACTAGGCCATTAGGCTGTGACCACCTGCTTCTGTATAGAGACTGCCTAGACATTTATCTTCTAAATAAATAGCCCAATGCAATAGTCAATGCTCATGATTAGGGCAAGTGAAAGGAGAAGTGAGGGCAAAGGACTCATTCACTGCCTTTAAATTCATTCATCTGACAGATGCCTTTTTCAGTTCCAAGCTCAAGACATTTGTAGACCTTGTGGATAGTGAGAGGAAATGACTCAAGGATGAGTCAGGCAGGAGCGCTCCCTTCTCCAGCCTGAGGAGGTTCTGCTCCAAGGAGGAGTGATGACAAAGATGTAAATAAGTAACAAGATGTGGGAAGTGCCCCCCCCAGGAGGGTTCCAGTAGGGTAGGAAGGGTAGGATGAGAGTTCAGAGCAAGGGTTATCTTAGTATCACCAGGCTCCAATGAGCACCTTGGTAGCACGTGCCTGTAAAGTAAAATCCAGATATTCTCAAGACTGAGGGCTAAAAGTCGAGATTCAAAGCCAACCTGGGTAGAAACATTGCCCTAGGCTCTCATCTCCAGCTAACTAGTAACAAAGCCAGGAGTGGTAGCTCAAGTAGTAAAGTACCAGTTTTATGTGAAAAAGCTAAGGGTGAACAATGAGACATCCCTACCCCCAGTTCAAGGCCAAGTACAGTCACACTTGGGTAAAACAATAACAAAACACAGTAGTCGAAACCGTCATCTCCACAACTGCTAGCTTGCTTTGTAGAGGCAAGTCTGCAATCAAACTAGTGAGCAGTTATGAGTCCTGAGGCGTTTGGCAGGTGGTTCAGTAGTGTCATCAACATTTGTGTCAGCAAACATGCAACTGCAACGGCACAATGGTGTCAGCGCAAATCCCATCCCTGTGAGTTTTACATAAATAGCATCACCAGGCCTACCTGAATTCCCTGGGGGAGTGTAGAGGAGAGAGGATCAAGACCCAGGCTATAGCAACACTGGGCATAACTATAAGAGTCCTGTGTGTGCCAGAGGGGAAAGATTGAGAACACCTGTACTATGATTCCATACTACCTAGTGCTTCCCATTCTCTGCCAGGTGATTAGATTTAGCAGCCCATCATAGAATTTGCTTTCAAGCTCATCCAGGAAGCAGCAGAGATATTTTTTTGTGCCCATACTGGGGCTTGAACTCAGAGCCTGGGCACTATCCCTTAGTTTTACACTGAAGAATGGTTTTCTACTTCCAGCTTTTTGTTGGTTAGTTTGAGGTAAGAGTCTATGACTTTCACGTCCAGGATGGCTTTGAGCTGCGATCCTCAGATCTCAGCCTTCTGAATAGTTAGGATTACACATATGAACAACCAGTATCCAGTCAAGCAGCAGGTTCTAAGATGGAAGTCAAATTATTATTTGTCCATCATGTTCAAATGGTCTAGCATCTCGTTTCACGTAAAGTAAAAGCAAACCACGCATAATAATGTCTCAAGCCTTGTAGTTTTGTACCTGTCTTCCAGCCCAAATTTCTCTTTTCTGTCATCTCTCTGACTTTCTCTCTGCCTGCCCTTTTCCTCCCCATCTTGCTTTAGCCACACTGACCTCTTGCTTAGTCCCATAATGCCTACTGCAGGACCTTTGAGCTATTCTCTCTGACTTTTTTCCAGAATTGTGCACGCTCACTCCTCCATCTCCTATAGTTATGCTTTTACTCAATGTTACTTTACTGAAGTTCTCTGAGGCCATCTAATATATGAGAGCTCACTGCTAACTGGAGTTAGCTTGCCTGCTCTAGGTTGCCACATCTCCAGTGTGATTTACTGTGAACAGGCCTGGGAGGGAGGCTTCCCTAGTGCTCGGTGCAAAGAAACAAGAAGGTCTGAGCAGGCCAGAAGGGAGTCCCAGTGTCCCCACAAGGTCTCTCCTCCTTCCACAAAGAAATGAGATTTCTTTGTGAAAGTGCCCAATTACTTGTAAGGACTGGACTCTGAGTTTCCTGCACACTGTGACTTGCAGACACCTATCTTGCTGGCCACAAGAGTCCCTTTCTCTGAGCCTGTTGGCCTGATGTTTGCCAGAGGAACCCAGGAAAGTCCCCTGACAGACACAGAGAGGTGGAACAGGCTGAGGGCTGAGGGGCAGTGATAGGTCCTATCTTCCCAGGGGGACGCTGGGGCCACAGGGGCGTCCATTATCACAGCAAACTCTCCCCAGGCCCTATCTCCTAGCGCACCCCAGCCCTTGTCTCCTTCCTTCTGAGACTCCTTGCCTTCTGCCTAGCAGCACAAATCCAAAGCGTCGTAATTCCAGAAGACAGAGGGGTGGCAGAGAGGGGGGGGGAGTCTGAGACAACAGAAGAGGGAGGGTGACCCCCAACCCACCTCTGCCCTCCTCCGCCCGCCCTTCCACCTGGGGCTGGCGCCCGTTAAGGAGCAGCCCTCACCCATGCACTTCTGCCAAGAGTCAGGAAAGTTGCCAGGACCCCAACAGATTCCGATTCCCGCGCAGACCTTCTCCCCCACCCCGGGGAGGCGGAACTCAGCCCCACAGCTCTTCGGTCGCTTTCAGTAACAACATGAACTGGGTTCATGGAGTCAGGCAGGGGGAGGCCACCTGCCACCCATCTCCTGCGACAGCGCCTCCCCGGGTCGGCAGCCCAGGGGTCCTGGGGCCGCACTCTCCCTCCTCCCGGACGTCCTCCGTCCAGCTGGCCGCACTCACCTGGCACAAGCCCGGCATGCCGCCTCCAGACCACGAGCCTGCCGACGGGCGCTGCGCTGCCGGAACCGCGCGGGCCGCCGCGCGCGCCGCCTCTGCTGCTGGCCCGGTGGGGCGGCGGGGCGGCGGGCGCCCGGTCTTATCGCGGCCCGCGGGGCGCTATCGGCGCAGCGCGGGGCGCGCGGAGGGCGGCGCCCAGTGCCGCCTGTGGCCCGCAGATTGGCGGGCGCGCATGGGGGCCGGGGCTCGGTGGCATCGCGGCCGCTGCGCCCTGGGGCGCAGGTGGAGGGTCGGGGCTCCGGGAGCGGCGAGGGCGGGGCTGCGGGGCCGGGGCGGGGGCTCTGCGCGCCGGCCTTTCTGGGGACCTTGTGTGCGTTCTTTTCTGGTTTGCAGGGGGGTCTGGGCACCATCTCAAACACACGGGGTCCAAGTTTGGCGCCATCCGAGGAGCAGGGGCGCGTCCTCCGCAGATGGCGGCCCGGAGGGAGGGAAGGGGGCGGCTGGTCTGCCCGCTGCCAAGCTCCGGCAGTCCTGGCCAGGCATGGCTCTTTTGCAATATCCGTCCAGACCAACGACGGGACCGCGTGGCATCTGCCCAGAGTGGCTTTACCCGGTGAGGACACCGTGCCCCCAGGAGCAGCTGGCGGCTGGCGGAGGGAGGAGGTGACTCAGAGGAGCCTCGCCGAGGCCTGGAGAATGGCAGGTACGCCTGCAGCCTCCGGGGCCTCCTGACGAGGGCGCCCCCTGCGCGCCGACCGGCCTGGGGTCCGTCCCCAGAAGGGGCGCTCCAGCCTTCCGTCCCCCTCCACTAGCCTGAGGTTGTCCAGGTCCCCTGAGGAGGCAGCCATCTGGCTTTGGATTTTTGCTTCGGAACCAAATGGGCCCCTGCTGGGAGGGCACAGCTGCCACGGAACAAGGGCCATCAAAAGCCAGGCCACTGTGACCCCCTGATTTCCACAGCAGTTGGAAAGCCCCCCACTGGAGGCCAGCCCACCTCTGCCTCCTCCAGCTCCTGACAGGGAGCGGGCCGCAGAGTTCCCGGCCGCATTCAGACTAAAAATAACTGCCCCGTATGGCACAGGTCCTTAAGCAGGCTCTTTGGAAGACCTCACACAAAATAATGTTTGTCTTCTTTTTTTTAAAGGGGGGAATGGCGTAGGTAGAGCGCTCGAATATATAAAGAAAGCAAGTCTGTTCAGATAGGACTTCAAATAACTATCATATGACCCACAGTCTTACTTGGCAATAAATATAGGGCTGGTGCATGGTGGGAATGCCATCCAGAATGGCATTCAGGCTGGGAAGGACTCCGGTAGTAGCAGACCTGATACCTAGGAAATGCTCAGTGGAAAGTTCTGAATTTAACTGGGCACGGGTGACTCATGCCCATAAACATAACAACTCAGGGGGCTGAGGCCTGAGAATTGTGGTTTCAAGTCAGTCTACAAGACTTATTTCCAATTAACTACCAAAAAGCCAAACATTGAGCTGTGACTCAAGTAGCAGAGCACTAGCCTTGAGCAAAAAGAGCTCAGGGGCAATGGCCAGGCCTTGAGTTCAAGCCTCACTACTAATATATATATATATTTTTTTTTTCTTTTTAAATCTGAACTTAAGGTATGCTTGCATAAGAGCAAGACACCAGGTGAAAAGAAAGCACAGTATCCCTTAGGAGTTCTGGCTCTGAGATTGGTTATCCCAGCCATGCATGTTGGTTATCCCAGCCATGCATGTAGAAACTAAAATACCAGGTCTCGGCCGGGAGTTTGGCCTAGTGGTTGAGTGCTTGCCTAGCATGCACGAAGACCCGGGTTCGATTCCTCAGTATCACATATGTAGCAAAAAGCCAGAAGTGGTACTATGGCTCAAGTGGTAGAGCCCTAGCCTTGAGAAAATGCAGGGACAGTGCTCAGGCCCTGAGCCCAAGCCCAGGACTGGCAGAAAATAAATAAAAATAAAATACCCGGTCTCATCCTTAACCTTGCTTGGTCCTTGCCTGGTGCACTTAGGGTAGCACAGTCACTCACAGATCTCCAGCCACTCAGCTGCTCTGTGAGGCAGATAGCCTCAGGCTGTACCTCTAGAACCTCACCACCACTACACACAATGCAAGAGTCTTCTCCCAAGGACACATGGAAGTGGAGAAAGACCAAAGTAGGAACAGAGGAAGCAATCAAGGCCCAAGAGTTTTGAACTATACTGTGCATGACTTGGCTGTGGTGTTTCGTTTTGCTTTTTGAAGTAATATGGGAGACAACACATTGAAAAGTTCTTAATCCAGTGCCTGGCAATGACATGGTTTTCAGAAGCCAGATTTCCCATGTACTTGAAGATTCTTCAAATGTACCCCGGGACAGACCACCACAACAGCATGTGCAGCATGTGTTGTATTGTGAGCTATTTGTCACAACTTTTATTACTAGGCTGTTTCCAAGAGCTCTCACAATTTCTTTTTTTTTTTTTTTGCCAGTCCCGGGCTTGAGCTCAGGGCCTGAGCACTGCCCCTTGGGCTTTCTCAAGGCCAGAGCTCTACTACTTGAGCTACAGCACCACTGCCTGCTTTTTTTTTTTTTTCTATGTATGTGGTACCAAGGAATCGAACCCCGGTCTTTGTGCATGCTAGGCAAGCACTCTACCAAGAGGCCAAACTCCTGGCCCAGCTCTCACAAATTTTGTGCCACATAATTCTTCTTTCCTTTCATCTTTGAGAAGGAGCCACAGAGTCCATCCCAAGGCTGATGGATAACTAAGGTTCTGCTCAAGACCTTGAAGGGATCACTTGAAAGTGCAAAACTCCCTGGTATACTTTCCAATTCCTCTTTCTCACCACCTACCTCCTGCTTGTCCAATTTCTTTTGTCTTTATCAAATATTTGCAGGTTCACTGCTAGGTGTGGGGTGCTCTTCTAAGTGCAGGTAAATAGTAACCCCTATATACCTTGTAATCTATCTAGTAGGCCCATCCTTTACAGAGGAAGAAGCTAAGGCTTAAGGTGATGAGGGAAAACACTCCTGTGAGAAGCCCTGTGCCAGACTGAAGCTGTGAGGTCTGAAGGGGCTGAGAAAATTCCCAGAACCTGGAAGCTGGGGTTCTAGAAAGATCAAGCAGTCTAGGAAATGCATAGGCTCAAACTACTAAGTGTGTTTAAGATGAGAGTCTGTGTTAGTGTGGGAATATCTGTTGTTTCCCTCCAGTTTCCTATGAAAAGGAAGTCAATAGTCATTTGTATACAAACTATGCCTGGTGTTGTAACTGTAGCCTTCACACATACTACAGTCTCCTCCCCCTGTACTAACTTCAATAAAAACATTCCTTAATGGGTTCCTGTCCTGCCATCTAACAGCAGCAATTGCTTTGGGTCTCCTAGTTCCCAAAAACCTCAGGTCTTGGTTGGGTCATCATTGTACCATCCCAGGTCTCAGCAAATTCAACAAACTTCAGAGGAGTGGATTTTGGATGAAGAGTTTAAAACTTGAATTTCATCTACCAATATGCTTTTCTTAGTTAAATGCGGACATTAACAACTCTTCAATGTTTCAATTGTATTTCATTTTTAGACGTGACAAGTCAAAAGAAGGTTTTTATAAAATTGTAAAAGTAATAAAACATTTTCACTTAATAAAACCCCAAACACTTGAAAAATGGAAGGTACATCACCCTGATAATAAAATTTATCAGGGTGATGTACATTACTTCTTGAACATGGTTAGCCCTTCCCATGATTTTCTCCCACTTACCCCCCACCCCTCCCAAGTTGTAAAGTTCTCTTTCAACATATTGTCTTGTGAATATGGCTGTTACACTGATTCATCCTTTGTCCTTTGTCTCATCTTTTCCCCCTTCACTTCCCTGATTCAAATAAACAAATAAATGTATTAGACAATACAGCAGGTACCAAAATCAGATACAGTAACATCAGGGGATGAATCATAATGGGGAAAAGAGAGTAAAAAAATGGGGCCAGGAGTTTGGCTTAGCATGCACGAAGACCCGGGTTCGATTCCTTGGTACCACATACGTAGCAAAAAGCCAGAAATGGTGCTGTGGCTCAAGTGGTAGAGCCTTACCCTTGAGAAAAAATCCAGGGACAGTACTCAAGCCCTAAGCCCAAGCCCAGGACTGGCAAAAAAAAATAATTTCACATAGTACAATAAAAACAACAACCACAAGGATAAATTTCTTGTTTCCCTAACCTGGAGTTCATTTTGCTTAGCCTCATCCTATATGGCCATATGCATACAGCTTTTGAGCTATTGTGCTCCTCTGCTAGGAAAATCCTAGACACAACTAATTATTACACATGAGGGAAAACCGTGGATGGAACCTATGTTTCTTTGGGATTGGCTTACTTTACGTAATATGATTTTTTTCTCCAAGTCTTTCCGTTTCCTTGAAAATGGGGCAGTCATTCTTTCTGATGGCACCATAATATTCCATTGTGTGTGTGTGTATACACATATATATGTATATATATGTATACATACATGTCACATCTTCTTGATCTATTCATCTACTGGGTTGGTTCCATGCTTTAGCTATGGTAGCTATGTTAAATAATGCTGCAGTGAACATGGTTGTACTGGTAGGTTTAGTATGGCCTTGTTTATGGACATTTGGATAAATACCCAGGAGTGGGTTCACTGGGTCATATAGGGAGCTCTTTTGAGGAACTGCCACACTGCTTTCCAGAGTGACTGAACAAGTTTACTTTCCCAACAATGTAGTAGCGTTTCCTTCTGGCCGAATCCCTGCCAGCATCTGTTGTTACTAGATTTCCTGATCATGGCCATTCTAACTGGAATGAGGTGGAGTCTCAAAGTTATTTTGATTTGCATTTTTCTTTTATGGCCAGAAATGTGGAGCATTTCTTCATAAGTCTATTGACTATTCTTATTTCCTCCTCAGAGAAGTCTCTCTTTAAGGCTTTAGCCCACCTTTTAATGGGATGGTTGTTTCTTTGAGGATTTGTTTTTGAGAGATTTAATTTTTTGAGCTGTAGGTATACTTTAGATATGAAGCCTGGAAAGTACTTCTTATAATCTCAGTCTCCTTTATAAACTCCCAATATAGCCACAACTACACACTGATTTTCCTCTAGCCTCTCATTTTATTACACATCTTTTCTTTTTATTGTACTATTGGGATGAGATATTTCAAATAAAAAGAAAATTACGTAAGATATCTGTATGAATCTTCCTGTGCCTACTCTAAGAGGGCTTCATTAAGTTTGTACCTCCTGTCAAATTGTTTAAAGAAATAGAATGTCATAGAGACTGTAATACATTATTATTCCACCACCTTCTGTCCTAGATATAATATGCTGATTAGTCCCAAGAATTTTAATACAAAAATATTCAAGGCAAGACGAAGAAATAGTATTCATATGTCCACAAATCAGTTAATGGATCAGAGCCACTGTTCTGGTCTTTCATCTGGCTCTACTGATCTCATGACTGTTCCCCAGATGAAGACACCAGTAGTTTACAACATCATTCCCAGGTGTTCTCTCTCTCTTTTTGTCTGTCTCTTTCTGTCTCTATCTGTGTCTCTGTGTCTCTGTGTCTCTGTGCCTCTCTGTCTCTCTGCCTTTGTCTCTGTTGCTGTCTTTCTCATATGCTGGTCCTCGGGCTTGGGCTCAAGAAAGTCTAGATACAGTCCTTGAGCTTTTATGCTCAAGGCTAGCATTCTACTACTTGAGCCACAGCTTCATTTCCAACTAATTGGAGAGAAGAGTCATACACTTTCCTGTCTGGACTGGCTTTAGATGAGGATCCTCAGTTCTCAGCCTCCTAAGAGGCTAGGATTACAGATGTGATCCAATCACACCTTGCTTCCCCGGTTCTCTTTCTGTTTTTGACATGTACCTATGTTTACATTTTGATTGTTTAGTTTTGAACTTGCCTAACTGTGAATAAATATTTATGTTTTTGAAGCCAGGTGCCAGTGGTCCATGCCTGTAATCCTAGCAACTCAGAAGACTGAGATCTGAGGATCACAGTTCAAAGCCAGCCCCGGCACAAGTCCATGAGAAAAAAAGCAGTGGCACTGTGGCTCAAGTGGTAGAGCAGTAGCCTTGAGCTGAAGAGCTCAGGGACAGCACTCAGGCTGAATACCACTGACCCCAAACTGACATATATATATATATATATATATATATATATATATATATACACACACACACACACACTTACGTTTTGGGTGAAATATGGCATTCTTGGACTTATTTTTGCTGCTGTATCGTATCTACTGTAAATAAATACTAATATTACTTTTTTTTTTGCCAGTCCTGGGCTTGAGCTCAGGGCCTGAGCACTGTCCTTGGACTTCCTCAAGGCTAGAGCTCTACCACTTGAGCCTCAGCACCAGCCTTTCTTTTTCTCTGTATGTGGTACCCGGGTCTTTGTACATGCTAGGTAAGCACTCTACCACGAGGCCAAACTCCCGGCCCTAACATTACTTTTTTTTGTTGTTAAGAATTTATTAACATTGATTTTTACATCATATTTCAAATGATGTGTTTAACAAACAAGTATTCAAGAAGGGAATCTCTATATACAATCACTGGCACTTAGATTTTAGAACCTAGTGGAATGTAGTTCTGTAGCAGACTGCTTGCCTAGAATGCATACGGATATATGTGTGTGTGTACATATAGATAGATAAATAGATCCTGTGTGTATGAACAAGCTTCCTGGGGCATATGTGTAAGACCTGCCCTTAATAGATAAGGAGAACAGAACTGCTGATCTGCACATACACCTCCAGCCTCACTGGATCCCACTGAGTTGTTTTTGAAGCTGACGTACCCAAGTCACACTTCCAGTCACAGAGACGCACATTCCTCGACACTGGATTCTGTTAAACTTCTAAGTTTGTGGGAATGTAACTACTAATGAGCTTGGGCATCTTTCCACTCCTCATGGTTATCAGTCATTGCTTTTTCTCTCCTGTCTCTGCTCCAGCCCTTGGCCCCTTTCCTACAACACTGTTCTTCTTTTTCTTCCTGGGGGCTAAGAGCTCTGAATACTAACTTGTTTATTGTGTTCGTTGACAGCATCTTCTTCAAGCTCATAGATTATTCTTTCACCTCTGAAAATGATGTCTTTTCACAAATGTAAGTTATCAATTATTTTCTTTATCCTCTGTGCTCTGCTATCTCTTCCTTCCCCAAGCTTGTAAAAACATTTTTCTATATGGCAATTGTGTCAGTCTGCCTTCTATCACTGACAAGACATCTAACACAACCAACTGAAAGATTGGCCTCTGGTTTTAGAGGTTTCAGTTCACGGTTGATTTCTTGCTTTGGGCCTGTGGTAGCACGGGGGCTGTGTGTGTGTGTGTGTGTGTGTGTGTGTGTGTGTGTGTGTGTGTGTGTGTGTGCGCGCGCGCATATGAGAAAGGTGCGCACAGACGAGGGTACACACATTGTAAAGCAAGCTATTCACCTCATGGTAGCAGGGAAACAAAAAGAAAGGCAAGAAGGGAGCCCCATTCAAGAACACATCTCTAAGGTCTTACTTCCTCTGACTAGGCCCCAGAAGACTGGGAACTGAAGATCACAGTTGGAAGCCAGCCCTAAGAAAGAAACTCTATGACACCCTTATCTCCCATTAGCCTCCCGAAGGCTGGAAGTGGAGCTATGGCTCAAGTAGTGCCACACTGGCCTTGAGTGAAAAAGCTAAGGTACAGTGCCCAGACCTTAAGTTCAAATCCCAGTACTGGAATAACAACAAATAATTCCAGCATATTTTATTGAGAAAGCCCCGGCTCTCTTTACCTTCTCCATACATTGTTTCTGCGGGTGAGGGGCTCTGTCCTACAGCATGCAGGCCCAGGTGTCAAACTCAGTGGTAATGCTGCACTATCTTCATTGATATTTTTTTTACCCCTGGTCATGGGACTTGAACTCTGAGCCTGGAAACTGTCTCTGAGCTCTTCAGCTCAAGGCTACCACCCTACCCCTCGAGCCACAGAATCACTTCTGGTTTTTTGGTGGTTCACTGGAGATAAGAGTCTCATGGACTTTAGTGCCTGGGCTGACTTTGAACTGTGATCCTTCATTCTCAACCTCCTGAGTAGCTAGGATTACAGGTTTGAGCCACCAAGCCCAACCATTGATGCTGTTTTATAATAAGCTTTTTTTTTTTTTTTGGTAATAAGTATTTTTGTGTACGTATCTTTGACCTCAAGGTTTCACACCCTTGCTTGGCTTTCTCACTCAAGGCTGCCACTCTACCACTTGAGCTATAATGCTCTAATGCTACACTATCCTTGCAGTGAAGCCTTCCTTGCCATAATGTTCGAGTTTTAATATAGCACCAGTGAATTAGAATTGTGGGATTTTCTGTAGGAGTTTTGCATCTATACCCTTAACTTATATTGGTCGTATTAATTTGGTAACATAATATCCTCAAATTTTAGTGATTTACAAGACACACAAATCGGTTACTTCACAAATTGTATTTGTAAGTCAGGAAGCTAGGGGGAGTTTCTTTGCAGGCAGCTATTTTTGTGAAATCATTTATTCAAATTTGTTTTAATTTCTCACTGCATTCCAGCCATCTGCTGGAGCAGACCCAGGACAAATTATTTTACTGGTGGAGAAATGAGAACAGTTCAGGTTCTTACCAATGTTGCAGAATTGGTGAGATAGGGAGAGAAGTGTAAGTCGTCCTCTGAGATACTATATTGCCTTCAAAATGCCTTCCTCTGGCTCTGAATCACTTAGTTCAATTATCTGAACTTATACTCCCCTAAAATGTAGCAAGAAAACAGTCATGATTGTGCTGTCTCTTTTAATCTAACACTGTGATTTCTATCCAATAGCAGCAACATCCCTCCAATAGCTTGCCATGCATGTATGAGGGATGGCTGTGGACCCATGCCTCTCACTTTGATGATGTCTGGTGGTAAAAGGAAGGTGATAATCACATTGCAGTGACATAGATAATAAAAGCATCAATCTACATTAAGATATTTGGGATGCTCAGGGAATTAACTTTTTCTCTCTCTCTCTTTTTTTTTTTTTTTTGCCTGTCCTGTGCCTTAAACTAAGGGCCTGGTCATTGTCCTTGGGCTTTCTCAAGGTTAGAGCTCTACCATTTGAGCCACAGCACCATTTCTGGCTTTTTTTCTATGCATGTAGTACCAATGAATTGAACCCAGGTCTTTGTGCATGCTAGTCAAGCACTCTACCACTAGCCTAAACTCCTGGCCCCCTCTCATTTTTGAGATGGAGGATAAAGTTGGCAGGTGCTGGTTGCTCACACGTAACAACCCTAGCTACTCAGGAGGTTGAGATCTGTAGATTGTGGTTTGAAGCCAGACCAGGCAGGAAAGAAAGTCCATGAGATTCTTAACTCCAATTAACTAACAGTAAACCGGAAGTGGTGCTGTGGCTCAAGTGATACATTTGAGCAAAGAAGCTTTGGGACAGTGTCTAGAACGATGGCCCAGGACCACAAAGGAAGGGGGGTGTTTAAAATATCTTGCATGAAGATGAACAAATTTAGATTCATGTCATGGAAGCATCCTCTCTACACTTGTCTATAAGGAGAAGGAAGTTAACTAATTTTCTGGAGAGCTGACTTAACTACCACACCCCTAGGTCAGCTTCTCTCTGACCCCAAAAGTGTCTTGGCTTGGAGTGGCCAACAGTGCTGTTGCCAGCCTCGCATTTCAGTTCTGGCCCTACTCAAACTTCCTCATGTGCTTTCAATTCCATTCCTGAAAACTCTGGAAGGAGTTAGTGCACTCTAGTCCCATCACACTTTTGTTACTAACGTCTATGGAAGCTGGCACTCCCCACTCACTCTGTCCTAGCCCCCGGACTACCTTGACTATATATAATACAGCTGTGGAAGGATCTCTGCCTGTCTAGACCACCTTCACTATAATACAGCTGTGGAAGGCTCTCTGCCTGCCCAGACCTCCTCGACTATAATACAGCTGAGGAAGGACCTCTGCCTGCTTCCAAGATGGTTAGGAGGATGCAATCATTGATAGATTTTGGAGCACTTTATCATCACCTGAAACAGCAGGTACACTTCTAGCTATCAGGTCTCAGGTTTACACATTCCTGTGTTCCTAGTAATTATTGAATCAAAGCTCCAACCCTGCACAAACTTCCAAACTAGTAGGAGGTTTCCATTTTACCATCACATGCTAGAAATGACTGTTTCTGAAGCAGCTGGCAGTTGATAGACAAGTAGAACTCACCTGATGCATGTAATACCCAAAGTAATCCTAGATGGTTTGTGCTGTACTGGGGCTTGAACTCAGGGCCAGAATACTGTCCCTTAGCTTTTTCACTCAGGGCTAGTGCTCTAGCACTGAAGCTCCATTTCTGGGTTTTTTATGGTTAATTGGAGTCGTACAGACTCTCCAGCTTGGGCTGGCTTTGAACCGAGATCCTCAGATCTCAACCTCCTGATTAGGTAGGCTTATGGGTGAGCCACAGGTGTCTGGTGCAACCCTAGTTTGTTATTATGAAAAAAATCTGTCTGACAAAAGAGTGACCAAAACTCAGAAAAATGAAACAGCTACCTGTGGTCTGCCAGTAAATTATCCACTAAGGTGAAGTACAGTCCAATCAGATGTGTGCTGTGGTCTGACAGCTGTGGTCTGATAGCTAATTATCATCTAAGGTGGAGTACAGTCCAATCAGATGTGTGCTGAACAGCAGGTGCTTCCAAGGGCTGGGTGAGGAATAGTGGTCATGACTAGCTAATGGTATTGGGTGTGTGGTGGGGGAGACAGAGACAAATGATGAAGAAATAATTTGCTTCTAGAATTTTATTTTTCAGAGCTCAAGTTTGAATTCAGGGTCTTGGCTTACTAACCAGGCACTTGACCAAGTAATAGAGCCATTCTCACAGCATTTTTAAAATTTGAGTTATTTTTCCAATAGGGTCTTGATTTTTGCTTCAACTGTCTTAGACCACAATTCCCCACCAAAGCTGAAATGACAGGTGTACACCACTCAGTCCAACCATTGGTTGAGATGGAGTCTCTCATGAACCTTTTTTTGTTGTTGTTGATGCATAATTTTTTGTTGATGCAATTTGTAATTCACTGTTTATATACATATGGTAACAGAATATTAAAATTTTGGCAACTATAAAGCTTTGGTAACACATATTTTATAATTTGGGAATGCAAAAGTCTAAGATCCAAGTGAGGGTTAGGAGGGAAAAATCTGCCCCCCATTTCTCTGGTGATTTGCTAACAATCTTTGTCATTTCCTTGAAAAAAATTAACTCAGGGGCCAGGAGTTTTGCCTAGTGGTAGAATGCTTGCCTAGCATGCAATTCCTCGGTACCACATACATAGAAAAAAGCAGGAAGTGGTGCTGAGGCTCAAGTGGTAGAGCTCTAGACTTGAGAAAGTCCAAGGACAGTGCTCAGGCCCTGAGCTCAAGCCCAGGACTGGCAAAAAAAAATTAATTCAGGACCTCACATTTAACTGGCTTTTTTGCCCCACTAGTATTCAGCCACTTGAGCCACACCTCCATCCCAGCAGTCTTCTAGTTATTTTGGAATTGGAGTCTCACAGACTTCTCATGAACTTTTGGCTTAGGCGGTCAGTCTTCAACAGAGTTTCTCTTGTTTTTTTTTTTTTAACCTCCTAAATAGCTGAGATTACAGGCATACCTATCTTGGACAGATAATTTTTGTTTAAGTTCCCCCAATCCTAGCTTTGTCCAGAAGTGATGATGACAACATTTAAAGTATTGACTATTCTATTAAGGGCTATTTTCCAGTCCTCAGGCCTAGGGACTCTTGGAGTTTTAAGCTTACACAGACATGGGAGAGAGGCTGCCTGGTATTTCCCAGTCATATTGACAAATTGCAAATGTTCCTAGCTCAGCGGAACCACCAGCAAATCTGCAGCTTCATGTTAAAAGGTTGAAGAGTTGAGGCTATTTCTATTTTTACTTCCCCAGAAGCTGCAGCTCAGGCCATTGGCAGCTTAGGCTTGCTCTTCCCAGCACCTCCCACAGCCCTCCTTTCCCAGCCTCAGGCTGCAGCTCTAACCTCTAGAAAGATTGGTGTCTTCCACAATGCAGCCAAACCCTGTCCATGAACAGTGGCTACAGGGCACAATCTATGCAGACTCAGAAAGACCTGTGCAGATCCCTTCTACACCCTGGTAAACAGCTGGTCACCTCCCGCTCCCTCACGGGCTTCACAGGGCTTCTTCATACAGGACAGCCCTCATGCCGGCCTGCTGCAGCCCCATTTTCAGCAAACCCACCAATGTCCTCTCACTTGTCAGCCTTGCAGAGGATCTGGTAGCCTCCTCCTGGCTGTAGGCCATGCTCCTTCCACTAGACTTAGGGCCAAATCATGGCTGGGGAAGCCCTCTGCCACAGGTTGGACTTCAAAGGCCTATGTGTTGAAATTTGATTGAAGCAGCCTTTGGGACCTTTTATAGGTAAGGCCTGACGGAGGAAGTTAGGTTATGGGGAGTAGGGTGTCCTTGGAAGATACTGGCATCCAGCCCCCATCTCTCATCCCTCATCTCTCTCTTTCACTTCCTGGCTACCAGGAGGTGAGCAGCTTCCTTCACCGTACATTTGTAGTGGTCGTTTGGTGCCATCACCAGCCCAAATGCAAGAATCAAGACATCATGGACTGAAACCTCTGAAACTGTGACCCAAAGAAACATTTCCTCCTTTCAGTCTTAGATATTTTTATACAGTGATAGAAAAGTTAACAAATACATCTAAACCTCAACGTATTTCACTGCAGGCATGCAATGAAAGAAACTGCTTACCTCACAGAGCTCCTATAAGGACTCTGAGATCGGGCACCTACAACATTCAACATGGCGGCCATATGCAGCATGCACTGGGTAAATGTAAAGCATTATTATCATAGTCCTTCAGCATCTGCAGGACAGTTTCAGGCCCCACAGATACCACAAACTAGGGATGCTCACGTCCCTCATATAAGCTGGCATAGTGCTTGTATATACATTCTTACACACACTTGAATCTCCAGACTGCTTATATCTAAATAGTGTAAATGCTACACTAATAGTTGCTGCACTGTTTTTCACTTTTTTTTTCTGGTCCTGGGGCTTGAACTCAGGGCAAAGGCATTATCTCTGAGCGGTTTCACTCAAGGTCAGCACTCTACCATTTTGAGCCACAGCTCCATTTCTGACTTTTGGTAGTTAACTGGAGTCTCTTGAACTTTCCTGCCTGAGCTGGCTTTGAACCATGATCCTTATCCTGAATAGCTAGGATTACAGACCTGAGCCATTGGGGCCTAGATCATTTGTACTGTTTAGGGTTTTTCCCCCAGACATTTTTCAATTGGTGGTTGTTTGAATACATGGGATGTAAAACTCCAGGATATAGAGGACCAACTATCTACTTTTCATTTGTGTATGTTTCTCAAGGTCTTTCCAGAATTCTGGAAGAAATCTTTAGATATAAACACAAGACAAAGAATAGGTTCATCTCTGCTCATCAGAATGCATTTACCTTCCCAACAGTCAACTGAATGGGCTTGCTATATGTAGTGGAAAGGTAATGGTTAATGGATCTGTGGTGGTATCCAGAAGTCATCACCGAAAATCTCCTTCTTGGTTGACTCCATATATTCCATAAGCCAATGTGAATATAATACAGTATTTGACCCCTTGTCTACAAATCACCTATTATCCAACCCAGATCTTCACTTTTCTTCATTTTGTCTGAGAAATTATGTGAGACTCTCCTAATGTTTAACATTTACAAAGTAGATTTTAAAAACTTTCAAGGGGATAGTCAAAATAAATAGAAGTTCTAGTGTTTTTTTTTTCCTTATGGAAATAGATTTTTCTTGTGACAGAGTCACTGATTTCTGCTGAACCCTGGACACATTTGTTATGGGAGTGGGTTGCACTGAGGAAATACTTGATTTTATTATAGGCATTTGTGGACATGTTTGCCTCCTTTATAAAATGAAAGCTATTAGGGAACAGAGATTGCATATATTTTCATTGCTAGATGTCACCCAACCCTGGGGCTTTAAACTTAAAAGATGCTCAGTAATATCTTGCCCAGCGGACCATGAATACATGCATGAATAAATTCATGATTTCTTCCAGTAATCCACTGATGAGTATTTTAAAAGAAATGAATTTAGTTGGACATGGCTCATTTTGAGTGATCCCATGCTAGCTGCTAGAGACCACTGTTTTTTTTTCCCTAAGTGGTCATAAACTATCTGATTCATAACAATCCATTCTAAAATTCACATAGGAATTTGACCTTGTAAAATCTGCCCCCAAAGTGAGTTATCTACCTGTCCTCAGTTTTCGTCTTCAATTTGTGATGATTTAACCATCATTTTCTAGAATGTCACTGTTACCATATGTCCAAGGTCACTCAGTATCCAGGCATGATATGACTATGTACTATAAGACTTGAGTGAATTCAATATTTGTGACCTAACAGCTGACTGAAAATAGGTCAGTGGAGTACTTTATATCTGAAACTATTTTTTTCCAGTGCTGGGAACATAACCCAGGGCTTTACCCATGTTAAAAGCAAGCATTCTATCACTAAGCCATACACACTAAGCCATACAACAAACCTTAGTCTCTGAACAGTTTTTCTTGTTGTTGTTTGTGTGTATATGCATGTGTGTACAGGTGTGTAGGTGTAGGGGTGTGTGTGTATGTGTGTGTGTGTGTGTGTGTGTGTGTGTGTGTGTGTGTTCACACTGGACTTGAACTGAGGGCTTGGACATTGTTCTTTAGCTTTTTTGTTCAAGTCTGATGCTCTGCCACTTAAGCCATATATTTACTTTTAGTTTTTTGCTGGCTAACTGGAGATAAAGGGCTTCTTGGATTTATCTGCCTGGACTAGCTTAGAACTGGGAACCTGGGATCTTAGCCTCCCAGGTAGCTAGGACTGCAGGCATGAGCATCCAAATTTTCAAAATCAAACTTCTCAAACTTCAGAGCCAGTTCTCTGAAACTTTTTTTTAAAAATCAGTTGTTGGGCTTGAAGTTCAATTCCAAGCCCTGAGCAGTTTTGTTCAAGGCTAGAACTCAAACAAATTTGAGTCACAGCTCCACTTGTGGTTTTTGGGTGGTTAATTGGAGATAAAAGTCTCACCAGGATTTGTCAGCCTGGCTGGTTTCAAACCATGATCTTTAGATCCCAGCCTCCTGAGTAGCTAGGATTACAGGTATGAGGCACTGATCTTGACTCTATCAAATATTTTTGAGTGTTCATCTTCAACAGATAAATATTTCTTTATTTACAAACCATGTGCAGGTGCTACTGTGGCAATACTTACATATATTATATACAAAGAAAGGATGAGATTTTCCCAATCTAGATAAATAGAAGTATAAATGTCTTTATGCATCTGGCACTCTTCTGAGGTAAACAGATCCACTTGGAAAGCTGAGGCCTACCACTTACAATGTTCCTCATTTAGGGAAAGTTGCTGAGCACACTGAGCCAATTCTGGCCTACACATAAAACAGGAAAGCTAACACCTACAGTTCAGTCTGCTCTGAGAATCAAATGAAGTAGCACGAGTAAATTTGTATGTTAGGGCACGGAGTTGGTACCTAACAAATGTGTGTTTCACATATAGTGTGTGATCTTTTTACTTAGATGGTCATGTATACAAGAAGCTGATCCGATCTCATTAAGAGCCTCCATGTTGATACATAGAAGTGTTTTTCTTCTAGCTGTAGCTGAAGATATAATTACTTAGAAATGCTGAAAGGGAAAACCTAGGGTGAGAGAAGTGGTTGGTGGAGATAGGAAAGGGAGTAGGAATTAATGAGGAGCCAGAGAAAACTAGCACCCAACTAAGACAAGAAACAAGCATATTTACTCAGCTTTCTCACCCCCTGCTGCATCTTCTGTAAAATAATTTTTACATTAAAGATGACCTTTTTACAACATAGTTGTATGTATTTTTAATGTATTAAGCAGTGTTTAAGATGCAAGAAAAAGGTAAAGAAAAACATGGCAAATGTATCCAGCACTCAGCTGAAGAATACAACTCTGAATGACAGAAAAGTAAAACAGACTGGGAATGTGGGAGTAGATCAGCTAAGGGGAGTGAGTGAGGATGAATGTAGTCCATATAGATTATTTGTATGTATGAAAATGGAACAATGAAACATACTGAGGTTGTTTTAAGAAGGGTTAAGAGGCAGGATGGGGAGTGACAGAGAGGTGAGATTGATCAGAATACAATAAATGTGTGCATGTGTGGAAATGTCAAAATGAACCCCTTCCCTGTACAAATGTATGCTAATAAATTTATTTAAAAATGCTAGGAGCACCATTAAATAACTTTCTTCCTCTTCTCTCACCTCCTTCACTTTATTAGTAATTTGAAATTTATTATCCACATACTTCTGTGTATTTCATAACATACACAAAAATTCCTAAGCAGTATATAGTATTATTTGGGGTGTTTACAAACAAAAATATGTTTGATAGTACTTTGGTTCATTAGCTCACATTTACAATATATTTATAAAGTGCCTGCCTCCTATGTTCTTTGTGCCAGGACTAATGATCATATCAAGGAAAACCCCTTCCTTCCAGCCAGAAAAATGTCAACACAAAACATAGGGAAAATGATTTCTTCTGAGAGTTCTTCCTGCTTCCATTGTCTGACTCCTCCAGAAAATCCACTGTTGTTCCGTTATCAGGCAGAGAGCACTGATGGACATGGAGACTCATGTATCTCATGTTGAGATACACGAAGAGCGAAGCAGGCCTGTCTAGTCCTGATACTCTGGTTACCAGAGTTTGGAATAGTGTGTGATCTCTCCAGTCTATTGATGGAGTCTGGCTACAGAAGCATCTGCTTAAGGAGTTTATGCTAAAGAAACTCAGTGACCCTTCCAGTCCTGCCTGAGTTTGTGGTCAGGATGAGTATGGTAGATTGCTTGTGGGCTCTGAGGCATGTGTTCTGTTACTAGTTCTTGCTGTGACAGTCCATTCCAATGTGAAGACTGACCAGGCCCCACTTTGTACCTCCCACATGTAGATCCGAATCTTACAAAGTACCAGAGAAGTGTCACTAAATGGCACATCAGAGGCTCCTGAGCTCATGGGTCTCCTCAGCAGGGAAGTCCCTTAGGCATAGCATGGCTAGTTCCAGGTTATAGGAACTCTGGTCACACTTGGCTCAGAATCAATGCCAAGGCTTCTGCTCACCTGATGAGGACACAACCACAATTCTAAGCTACACATCATTCTAAATCAACTACACAGGTGCTAGCTGCAAAGATTAAGTTCACCCTGCTCTTATCCCATGGATTAGGCAAATGAAAGTCCTTCTGTAACTACAAAACATTGATACCCTATTGATGTTTCATTGCAACTGTTGGCCAGCTGTAAGGCCTTTCTAGCTTCCTTCCTCCATGAGATGGGCCTTTAGATCACACTTCCGCTGTAATCACTCATGCCAAGAAGGCCTGTGCTGCAGCTCCACTGTACATATAGACATAGTGACTCTCCTAGGTGTCCATACCTCAGCCTGACTCTCTTTCCTACAGCCGGAGATTTGAATCAAACACAATGAATTATACACCTTAATGAGATCCACCGTGACATGCACTGGTCCATCGTACTCTGGTCACGTCCATCCTTCTACCCTTTGTCCTCATCTCCCCCAAGGAATGGACCTGCTCCCCTCGTGCAGAACTTGTTTACTTGTAACTATACAGAACACTCAGTGATCTACAAAATCCCAAGCAAGGAGGCTGGGAACTTGGGACTAGGCTCCTGTTAAAGGGATGTGCAATCCTCCAGAGGGAAAGGATATTTCTTGCCTCCTGGTCATTTCCTATTTTCACTCTGCCAGATTTTTTTCCCTTCCCTTTCTGCCATGCAGTTGTCCTGTTTTTCCTAGAAAAGCCTTCTCTGCTCCCTCCACTTGTCTTAACTGCCCATGACCCATAGAGGCCAAAGTTCTGGCTCCCTTGAGTCTGAGTTACTCACTGAAGAACTTTAGAGCTGCTGCCTCCTGTCCACATTTGCCTGATTTGTTCCTGCCATGCAAATCTCGAAGCCAGCCTGAGTGTCACTCTGTGCTCATCTTTGTCACTGTCACTGCCCCACCTCTCTATGCACAGCCTTTCCCAGCCACACAGCCCTCCCAGCAGTGTCTCTGTTGAATTTCCCCTTACACCCACTGCTCTGAATGGCCCATCGATACCTACACACAGCCCTCTCTGAGTGAGAAACCCTGATTTCTCTCCAGTGTACAAAGATAAACCATTTCACTGTAAATAGAAAATATCACAAAGTAGAAAAGAAGAAAGTAAAAATCACCCAGAGGGTCTCCATCACCAGATAAACACTGACATTTTGATACATTCTCCTCATTCTCTCTTTTCTTTGCATATAAATATCATATATATTTTTCAAAACTAAAATGATACCGCATATAAGATTTTGTATCCCTCAATTTTCCTCCAGACCTGACTGTAGACTATGATTCTTGTTCTTGTCTTGGTATCATCATATGTGCCATCATTCTCAAAGTGCCTACCCTTTGCTGTCTTCACTCATCTATATATAAATCTCTTTTTACCCTTAATTCCCTGTCCCACAAAGGTAATCTTATTCTAGTCTGTATTCATTTTGTTCCTGTCAATAATTCAGCCTTTGTTACAAAGATTGCATAATTTACTGCTTGACATACTGCCCACAAAAACTAGACTTGTGTTCTTCTTGATAACGTAAACTCTAAACCTCAGCAATTCTGTCTCCCACATAGCAGGTGCTCTGTAAATCTGGGCTAATTTTCAGGTTGCTTTAGACTCTTTGATTCTAGTTCTCCCTCGGCTCTGTTGTTTCTGTGCAAAAGTGGAACATCTCAACTTTACCAAACCTGCATCTGTACACCAGCCCAATGGTGGCAGCATTTGGTAAAGTTTAGCTTAGAAAAGTGTGGGGCTCAATCTTATAGTTTTTAACTCAGTTCTTCCATTTGGTGGTGGGAATAACAGGTGTTCCTCACAAGTGTGGTTCTTTGAGGCTCTGATGTAGGGGTGGAAGAATCCTGGGCTTTTCTAGATTAGAATTGACTAAGATAGGAAAAGGTATCCTAGGGCCTGAATGGAGAAATATGAGATGCAAACTGTCCTAACATACTAACTTTACAACTTAAAAATTAAAAATGACATTTAAGAGAAAATTTAGGTTAGACAGGATTATAAATTAGTAACACTTAGTTTCTCACATTAAACAAAAAGCATTTTTTCTGACATCCTTATAGAAGTACAATTCTTTCCATTCCCAAACTCATATACACACACTTGTATGTGCACACACATGCACATGCATGTATGATGCCACACACTCATGTGCACGTGCACGCTCACACATGCAGTTGCACACACACACACACTCCTCCTACTGAGTAATAAATAACACCCCCACACACACACTTTTTACAGGAAGCTGGGAATGTGGCTCAAGTGACTGCCTGGCATGCAAAGAATGCTAAGTTCAAACCTGAGTATTGCCTAAAAGTTACTATTATAAGGCCCTACACTTGTCAAGCTGTCAGATCTCAATTTTCTTTTAATGTGCAGCATCGCTTTACATTAACTTCTACTTCAGTAAAATCCAGTTTTAGCCAAAAATGAAACCAGATTTTTACAAATAGCAGACTAATCAGATGTATAACTGGCGAAGATCTTCACCTGGATGTCATTTGATATTGTCTTTCACTCTGCAGAAGCTTCTGAGTTTAATGCAGTCCCATTTGTCAATTTTTTTCCTTCTTTGCCAAATCCCTGGAATTCTATTCAGGAATTTCCTGCCTATGCCAATAAGTTTGAAGTTTGCCCCATTCTTTCCTGTAGTAGTATTAAGATACCGGTTCTTACATTAAGGTCTTTGATCTATCTTGTATTGAAATTGGTACATGGTGAGAAACAGGGGTCCAGTGGCCGTCTTCTGCATGTGGAGGTCCAGTTCTCCCAGTACTATTTGTTGAAGAGGCCATTCTTCTTCTAATGTATATTTTCAGATCCTTTGTCAAAAATAAGTTATTTGTAAGTGCATGGGTTCATTTACCGTCTTCCAGTCTATTCTATTAGCTTTGGGGTCTGTTTTGTTGCCAAAATCAATCTGTTTTTTGTTATTATGGCCTTGCAGTATGATTTGAAATATTGTATTGTGATAATATATAAACATATATATGCACACATCTACATACTCAGGGTTGGTTTGGTTACACTCTTTGTGCTTCCATATGAATTTAAGATTGTCTTTTCTATTTCTGTGAAGCATGATTGATATTGGGATATTGATAGGTATTGCATTACATTTGTAGATTGCCTTTGGCAGAATCAACTTTTTTTTCCTTTGGCCATGGGGCTTAAACTCAGGATCTGGGGCACTGTCCCTGAGCTTTTTGTCTCAAGGCTAGCACTCTTTCACTTAGAGCCACAGCATCATTTTTTGGTTTTCTGGTGGTTAATTAGAGGTAAGAGTCTCATAGTCTTTCCTGCCTGGGCTATCTTCAAACTGCCATCCTCAGATCTCAGTCTCCTGAGTAGCTAGGAAGTATGGAAATTTTCATGTTATTGATTTTACTAACCCACAAACCTAGGGGATCTTTCTATTTTTTCATGTATTTTCTTCAAGGTTTTATTGTTTTCATTAGAAAATTCCTTAGGAAGGTTTAGTCCTAGGTATTGTTGGTAGTTACTTGTGAATCTAATACATCAGACAAGGGTCTAGTAATAGCTGACAAAACTAAAACCTCAAAGAATCAATAAGCCAGTTAATAAATGAAAAAAGAAGGAGAGGTTCTCAGGAGAGGTTCAGATGGCCAATAAATACAGGAAGACATGTCTAACATCTCTCACCAATCCAAACAACACTGAGATTCCATCTCGCTCCAGTCTTAATGGCCATCATCAGAAACATGAACAACAAAAACTGTTGATGAAAATGCAGGGAAGATGGGGCCATAACTGCAGTGAGTGGGAATACAAATCAGTGCAATCATTATGGTAATCAGGGAGATTCCTCAAAATGCCAATGACCAGCCGAGTGCCAATGGCTCACACCTGTAACCCTAGCTACTCAGGAGGCTGAGATCTGAGGATCGTGGTTCAAAGCCAGCCTGCGCATGAAAATATGTGCAACTCATTTCAAATTAACCACCAGAAAACCAGAAGTGGTGCTGTAGCTCAAGTGGTAGAGCGATATTCTTGAGCTGAAGAGCTCAGGGACAATGCTCAGGCCCAGAGTTCAAGAACCATGACCAACAACAACAACAACAAAAAATAGCTATGATCCAGCAGTATCACTTAGGCATTTATTCAAAAGGTTGTAAATCAGTATTCAATAAAGAAAATTGCACATCCATGTTCACTACTAGTCACTATAACTAAGCTAGGGAAACTGTTCAGATGTCCAGATGTCCTACAACAAACAAACAGATCAAAAGTGTCTGTGTTTATACATGCATATATACACAGATATATTTGTATATATACACATACACATATTCATCCATTAGGACAAATGAAATTATGACATTTGCTGGGAGATGGATGAATAAAATAATACTAAGTGAATTATTCTAGGCTCAGAAAGAGGCATATGTTTTCTCTCATATGTGTATTTTGTCCCCAAAATGTAATCTTTCATGTAAACACAACAGAATTATATATATATATATATATATATATACACACACACACACATACACAATCAAGCTGACACAGGTCTATCTGTGGGAGTAAAACACCATGCTGTAAACACTCTGAACAATTATTAACGGGAGTAGAGGAATGGGCCAGGGAATGGTGGGCTGATACAGCCATAATACTTACTCAATGTATGTATGTGACAAAGGAAATGGGAAGTGGGATGTGCCTGGTGAGGGAATAGCCAAAGGGGAAAGGAGAGGGTAATAGGAGTGACTGATCAAGACATACTGTACACATAAATTGACAGGTGAAAATGTAAACCCCTTGTACAATCATTTGGAGATAAAAGTTTAAAAACACAATGAGCTAAAGCCATTGTGCAGTTGTCTATGAACCCTACATTACCTTCTGTTTAATGTTCAGTTTCATAACCTCTGGCCATGTGCCAGAGTTTAAGGGGGAAACAGGATGTGGAATGCCACCCCAAGTCCCTCCTATACATCCCACCATTTCTTCCTGGCAGCCCCCTACCAGCTTTTTCCTGCTTAGACCCTGCATCTAGCTGTGTGATTTTGGCAAATCACTTTCTGTTTCTGGTCTAGCATCTCAGGGTCCAGCATCCTGTGAAATCTCCTTCACTGTCTCTACCTTCCTCACATGCCAAACTTTAATAAGTGCCTAAAAAGTGTGGTGCAGTGAAGACAGTTACAGACTCCTGTGGTTTTTAGTCTTTACTTCCTGGTCAACCTCTTGCTTCCAAAGGAGCCAGAAACTTTTCTGTCTTGGAATCACCAGAGAGAATGATCTGCTCCTCTGACTGTAAGCAGTAAACAAGGAGGAAACAACTGTTTTCCCCTCCATAGTGCTTCTTAAATGCAATCCTGGTCATTCTTGAAACAGCAGCACCAAAGTTGTAGCACCTGGCTACAACTGTTAAGTGGACAGTTCTAGTTCATACTGCAGTGGCAGGGCTCAGCACAGGAACAAAATAGGTCCTGTCCCACATAGGACCCTCTGGGAAAGGGTCCACTTTTCCCTTCCTGAAGCTTCTCCTGAAAAGCTCCTTGAAGTAAGTAGCTGGGGAAGGCACCTGAAGATACTACAGTGTGACAGGCAGAGCACAGCCAGCAGGTTGTGCTTCTGACAATTCCAATAATGGCCAGCAACGAAGGGCTCCAACAAAGCCAGTGCCAGCACCCCATCTGCCCATCTCTAGTCCGAGGATAGAGCCCCTCTGCCATCTGTCCATGCCTGAGTGTGCTTGGAATCTTTTTGGGTCAGGTGGACTCGACTCTGCCAGCTTCAGACTTGGGTGTGACTTAATGAGCTTACTTGTTGAGCCATGGTGAGATGCCCTGAACACTGATAAGCCCTCCGCTGTTCCTCCCCACCTCCTTGCCCAGGTGATAGGTACCTGCTGCTTTATATACATTAAAGCCTTTCAAGCACTTTCTAAGACCTGTGAGTTGGTTTTCAGAAGCTTCCTCCGAAGGAAAACCTCAATTTTGGTATTTCCTAGGGGAAAAAATATGGTTTCTTCCTTTGGCTTGAGGCTCCCAGCTTGTGTTGTTTAGAACAAAATCCAGTATTTGGTCTTGATAGCCACTGGTGCTCCCTGGGCTCTTCTCTGCCTCAGAGGGGAACATTGCTTCTCTGCTCACAGGAGCAGAAACTGGGGCTGTAGGGGCTATGTCTGCAGTCCTTACCTCATTGGGCTTTCTGCATCCAACCTCTCATACGATCCGCATTCTTGGAATTGTGCAGTAGTGTGATTGGTCTACCAAAATGTGTACCAGGGGAAAGTCATTGTTTAAAGACTACTCAATGCCACCCACAGCCCTTAAACCTGAGCTGACTTAATAGGGTATTTATTTGGTACTTTACATTTTCGTGGTGCTGGCGATGAAATCCAGGCTAGGCAAGCCTTTGACCATCCCAGACCTAGGATGCATAACACCTCTATTGCATAAGTAAGACCTCCTATCTTTATGTCAGTATTCCCCAGATAATATCAATAAAACTATCTAGCATGTTGTGTTTGGCACTCGGGGAACAATAAATAACTATTTGCTGAATCCACATGGAGTCTACAGGGATCCAATTGGAAGCATTTACTCAGTACTATCTACGTCTCTCTGTGAGAGAGATATTATTTCCTTAAACACAGTAGATAATTAAACTGGGATAGGTCAATATGTCATATATTTGGCTTCAAAATCAAGTCTATTGGACCAAACAGAATAGACCCTCAAATGTCTATGAAATACACAAGCCACTAGAGAAGCATGTAGTTCACTCTGGGGTCATTTGTCCCTGAGGAGGCTTATTAAAATAGGAAACTATTTTTAAGCAAAATCATCAATCAAAAGAATTCTCCATTCTGGTATGGCTGCTTTCCACAGATAATAAAATTCCATCAACTTGCTCCAAAGAAAAAGTGACCTATATAACAATGACAGCATGAATAACAATTAATCCTCATTGAAATGTTCAAAAGCTAGAATTGCACTAAAGCCAAGATGCTAGGGAATGTCAGCTCCTGCTATCTTGATGGTAAGCCTTGAAAGGATGAAAGAAGAGCTGTCTGCCTCGGACCTTCAGGGACAAGTCTCAAATCCCAAAAGACAGATACAGATGGAGCTGAACAAGAAATAGCAAACAGAAAATAGACCATTGGTTCTGTGTCTTTCTGTGTGCACAGCTCGCAGAAGAATTCTATTGATGAATGGAAGAATGTTTCAGACAACACATCATGCAAAGTAAACATGCTGGGGTGTAACTGCACACTGCCCTAACCCTTGGAGATGGATTCACTCCATTAGCATATTGTGTCCACGTGGTCACTTTATCTTTACCAAGTCAGTCTACCCTCAGGGGCACATTCGTCATCCATGGTATTTCTTGGTGTACTCCCACAAGAGAACGAGTGAAGGGAATTGGACAATATAAACTAAAGAACCAGAGAAATGAGCTCTGATTTTGGCTTGAACCTGACAGTAACTTCTTTAGAATCCTCAACTTGTCATTTGACTTTGCTCCTTCATTTGCCCATCTGTGAAACCAAAAGCAATCAGCACTGAGATGCTGCCACTTCTCAGGAAGTGGTGCCAGGGTTCCCACCAGCTCCCTGAGTGAGGCAAGGTCAGTAGTTTCTAATAACACTAAAGACACCTGGTGTGGGTCCCAGAAATCTAACTCCTTCATCTTTCTTTACTCAAGATACATGAAAGCCTATGTTGAGACAACAACCTGAATATGAATATTGAGAGAAGCTGGGCTTCACCCAGATCCATGTCAATGGGCTATGAACCAGCTGTAGCCCTCCACATACTGACTGTGATTCAGGAATAAAGCAGGCCCAGGAAGCTGCAGATGAACCCAAGATGCAATGGAGAAGCAGCCAGATGTAAAGACTGCGTACTATTTGACGCCATGTGGGAGACTCTGGGGACTGAGTACATATCTGCATGGCTGTAGATGGTGGGAAGGTCAGACTCCAAGGAAGCAACATACTGAGAGAAGATGAGGCTTGTGGACCTGTTTCCTATCTGAGTGGAGGTAGTGGCATATGACTTTATACACGTCCCCAATCCAGAACAAAAAGAAACATGAATTAAAAAATAAATGCTTAAAAAACTTAACCACAGAGGGGAAGGGGTGGAGAGAGGGAAATGGGGACAAAAACATGAGAAGGGTTATCAATGTGTGAGAAGTAATGCACCTTTTATCTGGCGAATATAACTGTAACCCCTCTATTAATTACAATTTTAAAAAATCAGCCACAAGGGCCGGGAGTATGGCCTAGTGGTAAAGTGTTGCCTTGCATGCACAAAGCCCGGGGTTCAATTCCTTGATATTACATATACAAACCAGAAGTTGTGCTATGGCTCAAATGGTAGAGCACTAGCCCTAAGAAAGCCCCAGGGCAGTGCCCAGACCCTGAGTTTAAGCCCCAGGATTGGCAAATAAAATTAGCCACGGTTAGGAACTGGTGACTCTCTATATAATTCTAGCTATTCAGAGGCTGAGATTGAGAATCGAAGTTTAAAACCAGACTAGATGACAAATATATGAGACTCTTATCTCCAAATAACCAGAAAAAAATTCAGAAGGATTTTTGGACGCATGACTCAAGTGGTAGAGCACCAGTTAAAAGTGAAAAGCCAAAGGAAAGTGAGAGGCCCTGATTTTAAGCCCCAGTAAGGAAAAAAAAAATCCCCAAGTCAAATGAAAGGATATCCGTCCATTGGGATGGGAAAGTCATAGAAAGGAGAATGTCCCCAAAGTCAGCTTGAGTTCCCTGGGCCTCCCAACCTCTGGCACTTTGCTGTCCCCTTAGCTAGACATACCACCTCAGAAGCTTTATGACAGACTTCAGGCTAGAACAAGCCATCTTACCAGCATGGAAGGAAAAAAAGCCACTAATATTAACAATCAACTCTCCATATTTTTCCTATCTCCTTGCTGCTCTACTATCACCAGGCTGGCCCAAGTATCAAGAAAATAAATCCAGGATAAGTGACATGGCACCATGGCCCAGTTTCCCTGTGCCCTGCTCCTGAATGAATGCCTGTCTCTTCTTGATGCAACAATAGCAAAAATGCCCACCCTCTCCACTCTCCTATGCTGCCAAGGAAGCACAGAATGTCTGATAAATTTACATTTCCGATAAAGCACAAATAACAGTCTGTCACAAGTCTGTCCCATGAAATACCTGGTTGTATTTTTATTTGCTGAATCCAGCAACCTTACCTTTCATTCTCAGGGGATGACCTCACCTGCTGCCATCTCCAAAGGTAATTTGTCTATCTGAACAGACACATACACCCATGTTGCCTGTCTCATGGCATATTCTCTGAAGATTCGAGAACTAGGATTATTAGAAACCTTCTCTAGAAAACAGGCTAGGGTACCAAAGATGGGATAGAAAAGTCCAGCTACATCCTTTCTCAGCTGAGCAGAAGACAGCTTACAAGCATGTGTGAATCCCTGGGCTCCTTAGCCAATGCTGCAAAAGAGAAAAGAGGCAGGAAGAGGAGGAAGAATGGAAAGCAAAGCATACCTTGAAAAGCTGCTCTCCTGGACCTTCAAGGCTTACTGAGCCTAGAGTAGATGGGAAAGGCTATGTCAGTCTGAGAATGTCTTCTGAGCATGCTGGAGGGAAAGAACTGAGCCCATTCTGAGTTACCTCCTAGGATACTTCAGTCCCTCTTGCAAGGGCACGGGGGTACTTCTGTTCAGTCCTTATGTGGACTCTGCAAGTGTCCAAGCTTCTTGGGGTTTCCCTAGCTACTCCCAAGCAAACCTCAGTGGTTGCTACCTACTCTAGAGCTCTGTGATTACAGCAGGGGCTGAGAGTGATCCACTCATAAGGCCTTCACAGCACATTTCCTTTCTGGTGTCTTTTATTTCACCACTAACAAAGAGAAAATCTGTCTAGAATTTGTATTCAAGGCTTCAGCAGATGCCAAGCAGCTGTTCTCCATCTGCAAAATTGACAGCACACAGTCAAACTGAAGTCTCAGGGATTTAGCTGAGATTTGCTACAGAGAAAGTAGCTGCTACAAGGATGTGGGAAGGGGAATGATGGCTTCTTGAGACTGGCTCATCTCCCTTTCCTGTTCTGAGAGAAGGTTAGATGAGAGTCAGCCAGAGGAAAGGACAGCATGCACACATGTGCATATACGTGTGTGTGTGTGTGTGTGTGTGTGTGTGTGTGTGTGTGTCTGTGTTGTGCTTATCTAGTCCCATCCATCCATGTCATTTACAAAACAAACTGAGACCTCTGAGTTCCAGGTACTGGGTTATGTGGGTACAAAGATAAAGACCACAGTGCCCTGGCACCAGAGAACATGTGCTAGGGAAGCTGCCACCATCACAGACTAGGCAATATGAGCAGGTTCCTAGGATCTGCAGAGAAATGACAGGGTGGAACTGGGTGCCTGAAGGAGTTGCTATGGTCTGAATCTTGAAAGTCCCCCAAATATCCATATGTTGAAGACTTGGTCTCCAGGCCATAGCATGTTGGCAGGTGGTAGATTCTGGTGGGAGATCTTCAGACCATTTAAGGTATGCCTTTGAAGAAGACAGTGGAACTCCAGCCTTTCCTCTTCCTCTCTTTTATAATTCCTGCTATGATGTGCTGAAACACCATCACCATCACCAGAAGTCTAAAAGTAACAAGGATGCCTGATCATAGACTGATGCTAAGAAGGCTTTGATCTTCATAAATTGATTGTATTAGGTTTCTGTTACAGTAAAGGAAAACTAACTAGCACAAGTCTCAAAAGAGGGGCCAAGAGAAGACTGAAGAGTGTAACACTCCAGGCAGGGGATTCAGCAAGGATAGACATGGAGGCCAAAAAAGCCTATGGGGAAGGACTCTAGCGTACTGTGTGAATCAATGCAGAGAAGAGCAAGAGGTAGGAGAGAGGGGCCGGGAGTTTGGCCTAGTGGTTAAAGTGCTTGCCTAGCATGCATGAGGACCCAGGTTCGATTCCTCGGTACCACATACATAGAAAAAAGCCGGAAGTGGTGCTGAGGCTCAAGTGGTAGAGCTCTAGCCTTGAGAAAGTCCAAGGACAGTGCTCAGGCCCTGAGCTCAAGCCCAGGACTGGCAAAAAAAAAAAAAAAAAAGAGGTAGGAGAGAAAAACCAGCGCTCACCTAGCCTGGGCACCACTGGGGTTCAAGTGCAGCACACTTCCACAGCCCATGACACCTACAGACTGTGGCCCGTTGGGAGGCTGTTCAGGGTTGGGGGTGCCAAGGCTCTTGCAAGGCCATGGCAGCAGGATGGAAAGAAGAAAAGGGTCCAAAAAGTATTCAAGGGACAATTTCATCAGACATAGAGACCAACAGAATGTGGGAGGAGAAACAGACGCAGCAGAAGAACTCCAAGACTTTGGATTCAATGACTTTTCCAGGTTTTCAGCATCAGGCAGCTGAGAAGATTGAGCAAATGCTATGTCACTGGTGTCAAGGCAGGCAATGCTATGGTTCATTCTTGCAAACTTACCCTGGGGTCAGGCCCCAGGTCCCAAACCTATCATGTGAGTTGTCGAAAATTCAGATGCTTTGGGGTCTGTACTATTCAGACTCCCTACCATTTCAACTGGCTGTGGCTCAAACAGGGCTGCAGAATGGCAGGAAGAAATTAATAGGCTGTGAAACCTCTACTTAGTGGTTACCACGGCGATATCCTCGAGGAGATGAGACAGAAGTCAGGGGAAGTCTGGTAGAAGTAATGGGGAACCTAGCCCTTCAGATCCCTTATCTATCTGTCCAATGGTGAATCTATAAAGGCTACCATCCTCCAAGGGCCTGCTGAGGAGGAAAATCAGCAAGGATAGCTCAGTGCTGCTGTCTACTGTTCACTTCAGGAACTACATACCCAACTACTTAGACAATTCCACTGTCAGAAGCACCAAGAGACCAGGATTTCCAGCCAGGGCACAGCTGATGGTCAGCTTTGGTTCAGAAAGGCGTCCCTGATCTCAGCATCTGAACTGACAGCAATGGTAGTCAGAAAGAGGCCACGCAGCTACAAGGGCTAGAGGTCTGCAGCTGGAAAGCAATAGGTAACTCAGAGACTGGAGGGCTCCAGAGTCACCACTGGGCCTCTGCATCTACAGGCAGGAGGCCAAGCCCACGCTGGGTGTCACTCTTCTTATGAGAGCCGTGGAAGAAAAGATTCAGGAGATAATCATCAGAGTGATCATCATATCATTCACAGAGATCATCAGATTCAGCCCACAGACCAAATCCAGCTGCTAGCTTTTTGCAGAACTCCCACTAAGAATGGTGTGTTAGCTACCCATTTCTGTAACAACATACCCAAGATCATCAATCTTAAAACAGGAAAGGTTTATTTAGCTTTCAGTGGTCAGTGGTCACAGGTCCTTGGGCTCACGGTGAGGCAGCACACAGTAAGGGATACACAGAGGAGCAAGGCTGTTCAGTTCTTTGTAGCTGGGGAGCACACAAAAAAAGGGCTGGGTCTAATATCTTCTTCAAGGGCACCTTAAAGTGATCTACTTCATCCCTCTAAGCCCCACTTTTTTTTTTTTTGGTTGGTAGTTGGGCTTGAACTCTGGGCCTGAGCGCTGTCCCTAAGCTCCTCAGCTCAAGGCTGACACTCTACCACTTAAGCCACAGCACCACTTCCAGTTTTCTGGTTGTTACTTGGAGATAAGAATCTCATCACCTTCTGTGCCTGGGCTGGCTTTGAACCATGATCCTCAGATCTCAGTCTCCTGAGTAGCTATGAATATAGGCATGAGCCACCAGTACCCCGCAGCCCAACTTCTTAAACACTCTACCTCCTCTCATGAGCACCATGGATTAGGAACTAAGTTTTTCAACAATGAGCCTTGGGAGACATCTAGGGTCCAAGTTAGAACAAGTGGTTTTTACTTTACATAGTTAAAAAACAAAACCTGAAAGAAGAATAAATGCTTGTAACTGAGACCGTGTAGTCAGCTAGGTTTGCAATGCTGACTGGCCTTTCAGAGAAGTTTCCTAGGCCCAAGAACAGCCAAGGCCCACCCTTTCCAAAAACTAGTTCTAGGATTGGGGCTGGCCTTGGTGAATGTTTGTCCAGACAGAGGGGCCCTTGCTTTTCGCACAGGAGTCTCAATGTACCCCAAGAGCATCATGGGTCCACTGTGGAAAGATGAGCATGGAGAGGAGCTGGAATGTCGAGGTCAGATCTGGATCTGCCCCACTCAGCCCAGCTGTGCATGTGGGCTGACACTCCTCTGGTGCTCCGCTAGGGATCACAAGACTGTCCAAGGCCTCAGTGAAAGACCTCAGCTAGAGCTCCCCCAGGCCCGGGACAACTCACACTGCTTGTCAAAATGACCTCCTTTCCTGCTATAGTTCCCTTCTCAGCAACCTAAAACTGCTGACACTGCAGGGTTTTGTTGTTGTTGTTGTTGGTAACAACTGAATTTTAAAAAGATGATGATGATGAAGGGAAAAGAAAAGAAAACACCCTCAGTCCTGTGTTTTCTGAGCAGAAAGGAAGTCATTTGTAACACAAATAAACAAGGAAAGATTTCCATCCTTCTACAACAGCAGGTACCATGTGAGTAAAGAACCAGAGCTCCTAATGGCGCAGTATCCATGCTATGAGTCTACACACCCTCGAGGCCGGGAGCTGGCTCTAGCCCTGCCCACAATGGTGCCAGACATTGGGGGACCAAGGGTGTGCTGAGAAACACAGGATCCTAGACAAGTGCTCTGGTTTTTAAGGGTGACCTTAAGCCAGCTGTGCTTAGGTTCTGAATAGTAAGAAGAATGGGAACAGAGCAGAGAAAGGGCCTGCAACTGTGGCTGGCAGCTATGTCATTACCCAAGGACAATGTGCACTGCTGACATGATATAACATAGATACAGGCTCACCTGAAAACGGCCCTTGATCAATGCTTATTTTCTCTTTGCTCCCTAGATTCATAAAGGGGAGACAATCCCCTCCCAGCCCCTTTCTCCCTTTAATGTGGACTAAAGATTTGTATGAGACAAGTAGTCCACTTGCAATGAAAGTAACCCTTCCTATCTATTACCTTATATTTGTGAGGATGTACACTAGCAAAAAACATCCCAGAGATAAATGTATTGAGTTTGTGCAGTATTTGTGGATGTGAAATAGTGCCGCTGCTGTTGAAACAATACAGAGGTTCTCTAAAACAAAAGAAATGGAATTTCTATATGATCAGTCCATCCCACTTCTGGAGATGAATCCACAGGAAAGGAAATCACAATTCCCAAGAGAATCGGCACCCATGTTCATTGTACTTGTTTTCATTACTCACAGAAACAAACACACAGAAACAGACTGTCTATTGTCAAATGAATGAATAAATTGTGGCACATATGGAAATGTTACTCAACCTTAAAAAAAACCCACTGCAACTTCATGTATGAAGTCATTGCCAACACTCAACTTAAAAAAAAAGTCACAGAAGGGCAAAGATTTCAGGATCCTATTTATTGGAGTGCATCATTATTTTGACTTCTGTTGTTACGGCAAGGTACTTGTGGCTGACTGCTTCATAAAGGAAAAGATTTATTTAGAGAAGTTGCCTCTTTGCTTCATCCTGTAGTAAAGCTTCATGGCAGATGGCATCATAATGGTGGGGGGAAGAATGGAAGAGGTCACATGGCAAGGGAGGGCCCAAGAGTTCAGGGTCCTTGGCTTGCTTGTTTTATACCCAGTCACTGTAAAAACTCCGCAATTCTGGAAGACCAGCATTAAGCATTAAGCTTCAGAGCTTGATGCTTCCGTGGCCTAATCAATTGCACTACCCCCACCTCTCAAACACCCCACTATCTCTCAATAGCTCAACGTTGAGGACCAAACCTCTAGCACTAAATTCTTGAAGAACACACTCAAACCATTTGAACACTTCCCCAAACCACACAGTCAAACTCACAGCAGCAGAGACTAGAATGGAAGTTGCCAGGAAAGAGGGCGAAAGGGAGAACTGCTGTTCAGTGGGCACAGAGTCTCAGTTATGCAATATGAATTTGTTCCGGAGCGCTGCTGCACAGCACGGTGCCTATAGTAAGCAATTCTCTGTTGCACACTTGAAGAGGTAAGAGGATGGAATTTGGCCTAAGTATCCTTACCACCAAAATCACAAACAGGCAAGAACAAAAGAGGTGCAAGGAAACTTGGAGATTATGAGTAGGCTTATTAGACTGACCGTGGCAATAACATCAGAGAGACAGACGAGTATCCAGAATCAATCTGGGAAATTTAGTCCTGATGGGAACCTCAGCGGGAGCTGGTACAGAAAGAAAAGGGACCCCACACCTATCTAAGTTTGTTCTACTGAGGGTCCTGTGGCTATGGTCACCAGTGCCGGATAAAGAATGGAGACTAGGACAGCCACTTTTTTAGCTTAAAGCCATTCTCTGAGCAGATGCTAATGTCAACACACTGATTAGCAACTAGAAAACACTGTGTTGATTACAAGTAGGCTATGTGGAAGCCAGACATGGACCTGGGGGATTCATGGCTTCAGGGGTTGTAGAGAGGAACAGGGACTATTAAGTGTCTCTTGCTAGCGCTGTGGTTTTCAGTTGAGCAGGGCTGTCAAACTACTTTTCCCCTTCATGAGCAGACTCCTCCGTAAAATGGTGATCGCCTGCTGTGCGCGATCTGATCATAGTGAGTTTGTATGAATTCTCATGGAATACCCAGATGTGGCACAGCCACCTGAAGAGCTGAGCAAGTAGTTAAAGATGTATTTGGGGGTACTAGGGCCATACATGGGAAGAAAGATGCAGGATAGGGGCCTGTTGTCTTCTCTGAAGCTAAAATTTCAGAGGGCATCTATCATTTGAGTAAAATAGCACTTACTCATGTGTATGTATTGTGCCAGTACTAGGGCTTAAACTCAGGGTTTGTGCTTTTGCTTGGCTTTTTTTCTCTCTCTCAAGATTAGTGCTCTACCACTTGAGCCATAGCTCTACTTCTGGCTTTTTGATGATTCATTAGAAATAAGTCTCACAAGTTTTCCTGCCCAGGATGGCTTCAAACCATGATCCTCAGATCTTAGCTTCCTAAATATGTAGGAGTACAGATGTGAGCCACAGGTTCCCAATCTGAGCATGTGTTCAAAGTGAGTTCCCTTATGCTATGCTCCACCTACATGTCCAAGACAGAGCAAGCACACCGTGGTGATGCAGCTAGTGCAGCTATAAGCAATCAGAAGATTCCATGCAGTGTGAAAGGCAATCCCTGGGATTTCTGGGGACTATGTGACAATGATGATAAGACTCAAGAAAAACACCATGAGAAATACAAGCAGACATTAATGTGTCCCCATATCCCAGAGCACCAGTGAGTAGATCTCTACAAATTCCAAGGATGTGATTTTTAGAACAAATTTACAACAGGTTTTAAATGATGAGACCTGTTAGCCCAATATGTGGTGCAGACTAGAAATCAGAGCAGTAGATCAGGAAGGGTTTGTATAAATCCCTTGTTGCTGGGAGCCAAGTAACGCCATGTCTAACTTTGAGCTATATCATCCGTATTGTCAATAACTTTCTGCTGAAACTTGATTACCATTAGTTACGAATGTGTTATTGCTTTATCACTCTCTGCTGAGACCTATAGTGAGGGTAAACACGTGACCTCCCTGTCCTGCCCACCTTTGTGCTGATAGGCTCTGGCACTCAATATTAGCTGGAGGGACTTCCTCAAGAGGGGGATTAGAGTTCCTGCCTTGACAGAGCTCCCTGACGCGTCTGATTGTCCCCCGGCGAGGGAGGACTGGGTGCGGGCGGTCAGTGGGCCCTCTCCTCTCTCAGCTTGTCCTAGTTGGGGAGTGTTCTCCCTATCCCTCCTGCTGATCAAGAGGGACCGGGGACGAAAGACCCCGACACCTTGTCAGTAAATTACACATTTATTACCTAGGGATGCCAAGGAGGCTATAGCTGCCCCTTGCCTTTAAAAAATGGCATGTAACAACTGTAAACATTTATGGAAATTAGTGTGATGATTGGCCTTTTGGAGTTAAAGGGCCTATCTTTGACCTGACCTGGCAAACTTCGGTACCTCTGCAGGAATGTCCATATATCCATGGCTACATTCTGGTTCATTTGTCCAGTTTATTTTAGATGGCCCAAATGTGAGTACAGAAGTAAATCCAGCTCAAAATATAGATGGGCAAAGGCTCATATCTGCCTGGCTAGTTTGAGATGAATCCTCTCCCACCTCCATCACCACTGCCTCCATTCCAGTTACCCAGGCAACACATATCACATATGCCACATGCAGGACATGGAACCAAATACGACCTTTATTGAGGTCATATTTGTAATACAGCCTTAGACATGTCACTGAGTCTTCTGAACATGGTTTCCAAAGAGATGTGAGTGTAGGTAGTCTCTAAGAACTTTGTGAAGTGCAATCAGCTCTTAAAAGGTGCTGCTGTTTTTGTTTTTGTTTTTTTTTAATTAAAACGCACAGCTCTGCTTTAGACTGTGTAAGATGCTATCTCTTGGTCCATCAGCATGAAGTGAGGTGGAGGAGACTGAAGAAGCTGCCCTCTGGTGTGAACTTCCTGGACCTGATGGTCATCTAGGGCCAGAGACAACATCTGCAGCCACCCTAGAGCCACGGGAATGGGAAAAGGTCTCCTGCCCAGCTTACTGCCCATGTTCATTTTGAAAATTGTCCTTCATCTCCCAAAGCAACAGGGCAAACAATCTTATCAAAGATGAGTGATTCCAAAGTGGTCACCTGGTGGGTCTTCCTCCCTTTCTTCTCTCCTTTCTGTCTTCAGTAGCCTCCAGGCTGGGCTCCTATCCCCTAAAAGGCTGTGGAACAGCTGTACTACTTGCCTCAGGAGGAGGGCCTGGGATGTGGAGCCTGAGCTGTGAAACAGTGAGTCACTCCCTTCCGGCTTTTTCACCCACTGTTAGTAGGGACAGAAGAAATTATTAACTCCAGGAAAGCAGCTCATTTACATAGATGAACATAAATTATGGCCTCCAACAAAATTTTCTGACAGTGAGTAAAGGCAAAAGGAAACGTGTCTTTCTGTTCTTCTCCATCTGTTTTTCTTCTTCTCCTCCTACTACTTTCTTAAACACTTCAAAATGATTTTAAGCTTCCACAAAAAAGTATGTGTTGGTACATACATTATCCAGACATGCACAGAATGTTTAGATGTTGGGGTCACCCAAATCCCTGCTTTCTTCTACCTCCCTCTCCCCCACCTTCTTTCCAAATTTATCTCCATCCTTTTCCCTACAAGATGGAAGGCTTCAGAAGACACTCACTGTCTATCACCTATAGATCTGGAGGCTTCTCAAGTTAAAGCAGTATAACCCTTAGCTGGACAGGAAAGTCTACGAGGACAGAGGCTGCCTATGTTAGCACAATGCACTAGGGTCTATGATTGGACAGACAAGACCACTTCACAAGGACAAAAGACAAAATAGGCCAGGCTTCCTGCTTCTGCCCCCTAGAGACCTTCCCCAGGAATATGCTGACCCAGCTGCTTAAAACCACCCTTTATGTCCCAGGAGGCCTTTTCCAACAGTGATCAGGCACAGAAGGAGCACCAGAAGAACCAGTCTGTAGCCAGTACAGAGATCTGCCAGGCCCACATGGGCTGTGGCACGTGCAGCAGTCACCTGTCCCTGTCTGAGCTGCTCCTGAAGGCAGGCAGCTCTGATAGCTCACAGGGCTGGCAGCTGTCCCAGAACAGAGGCCAAGGGCAAATCACTTCTTAATTACTGCTTACAATGCAAGATTTTTGTGTAGGCCTGGACAGTGGCCAGTCCCCCCAACACACTGAGTCTCTTACCAGCCTGCAGAGAATTGATCCTAGGAATCGATCCTTGTCTGATCCATGGATTCTGTATGCAACTGGAGAAGTGGGACCAGCTGTCTCTAGCCACAGGCTCTTCGCTCTCTGTAACCGAGGCTGCCAGAAGTTCTCCTCACAGGTCCCTCTCCCCATCTCACCCACTCACCTCGGATGGTCTAAGCCAAGCCTTCCTAAGGAGGGGTCCTACCCTCATGACCCACTGAGCCTGCCATATCATGTGAACTGAGAAGCTAGATAGCCCAGTTCCACCACTGCCTTCCACAGCCCTCTGCAGTAACACTGAAGCTTCATCATCCATCTCCCACTGGGTTTTTACACACAAGATTACGAGGCCAGCAAGAAAGCCAAATCATGTGACCTTCCCACCA
The DNA here is from genome assembly GCF_031878675.1 of Megascapheus bottae. NCBI lineage: Eukaryota > Metazoa > Chordata > Mammalia > Rodentia > Geomyidae > Megascapheus > Megascapheus bottae. The sequence continues at coordinate 1,424,072 of NC_143528.1, read as the reverse complement.
GACAGGAAAGAAACCGAGATTCAGAGAACAGAACCAAGAGGAAAAATTGGCAAGGTAATTAATACACCTAGGATTATTCAACCAAGGACTTTCCACATCCCAGTGGCTTGCTACAGGAGTTCACTTCATGCTCATGTCACAGAGTCATGCAAGCCCATTGGCTTTATAGGTAGCTGTCCTGCAAGTGGACTCTTGGAGTGGCACTGTTATCTGTGATGTTTCCCTGCAGAGGCAAATGTGAGGAGAGTGGTGCAGATGGATTTATGACCATGCCAGAAACAATGTACATCACTCACTCTACTTGGTATACAGTTCATTGGCCGGAACTAGTCACATGATTATACCTGTGAGGAAGGCTGGGGACTCTAGTGTTCTTGTGGGATCAGGAGGAGGAAAAGCACAGCTTTGCATCCAGCTACTGCTCCACATGGAGGCAATGGAGTTGATGGTTATTGATGGAGCTTCATGTGTCAAACCGTGCTGGGAAGGATCTCAGCATCCTCTCGTTCAGTCCCCACAGCAGCTCGGTAGGGCGATTCATTTTCCTTTCAGCTATGAGAATGTTGAGAAAATCCAGTGCTCAGCTTCCAAGTCCCTACTCTATCCTAAGAATGTATTTTCTTGTGCAAAATTAAAATACTAGCCAGGTACCAATGGCTCATATCTATAATCTTAGCTACTCAGGAAGCTACCCAGAAAACCTGGAGTATCTTGGTTTGAAATGGAAAAGTCCAAGAGACTCCTTCTCCAAATAACCAGCAAAAAAAGCCAACAAGCAAGCATAGTGGGAGTACAAAGCCCTGAGTTCAAGTTACAGTATATGTGTATGTATCTTGTATATTATATATATATATAAATGAGAAGACAATAATCCTTTTAACCATCCTATATCCCATTCCAAATCCCCTCAACTCAGCATTCTCAGTCTGATGAATATTTATATATATATATATTTTTTTTTTTTTTGCGACAGGGACTCCTTTGCTAAACCTGGGCTTTTAAAATCTTTCTGCTTCAGCTTCCCCAATGCTGAGATTACAAAAGTGCCCCATCATACCTATTTTCTTATGGATCTGTTTGAACATTATCTTTTACTCAAAGTGATCACCAAGTTGATTTATTATTCTCTTTTTAAAAATAGAACTAGCCAGACACCAGTGGCTCATGCCTATAATCCTAACTACTCAAGAGGTTAAGATCTGTGGATCATGTTTCAAAGCCATCCTGGGCAGAACAGGCCCTGTGAAGTAGTACTGTGGCTCTCAGTGGTAGGGCACTAGTCTTGAGCAAAATTGCTCACAGACAGTGCCCAGGCCCAGGGCACTGGGCACAAATCAGAGTTATATATTTTATGTATATATATCTAACACAAACCTTTTATGAAACAAATAGTTTTATATATCTACCAGATTACCTAGCTCCACCACTTCATTGGAATAAGGTATAGTCTCTGGAGGATCTTGGCTAAAATGCAAACCCATCACCAGGAAGCATTTATAGCCATTCACACCTTAGCTCAACACCATTTGTCACAGTAGAGCCAGACTCGGGAGACTAGGTACTAGGCAAGGTCATGGCTCTGACTTCCCAGAAGGCACCATTTGGCCCACTGCCTGATCTGGAGACTCTTGGCTGTGCCTTAAGACTGTCAAGACTCTCATCAGACCTCTTGGGATATTAGGAGCAGAGGGGACAAATGGACCCTTAGAGAGTAAAAAAAAAAATCTAACCTTTTAGCCAGGCATTTGGCCTAATGGTAGAGTGCTTGCCTAGTATGCATGAAGACCCAGGTTCAATTCCTCAGTACTACATACATAGAAAAAATCTGGAAGTGGTACTGAGGCCTTGAGAAAGTCCAATGACAGTGCTTAGGCCCTGAGCTCAAGCTTTGGACTGGCAAAAAAAAAAAAAAAAGAAAAACAAATCTAACCTTTATTGAAAGTGGGTCTAGACTACACCAAACTGAAGACAGCTTAAATATATCAGCCCCTAAGGTCATCTCACATAATACTTATACATCCATTTCTAACATGCAGAAAACATGGAATTTCTCTCTTCATTTCACAGCTTGGATATACCAGGAAGCAGATGGCACATAGGTGGGCTACAGAGCCTACTCCTTGTCTGTTTTGGACCCTGCCTTCTCAGGCCAGGGGTGGAGATGGAGGACCTACATCTGTGTTTCTTGTATCCTGACCTTCTATTTAAGTAATCTGTCCTCAGAATCATCAATAGTTTCAGAGAAGGATAAGGCAGGATCCTGACCATGACCAGAGCTGTGCAGGACCTCACACTTACACATGGAAGGAGCACAACACACAGGGCCAGGAGAAGCTCTTCATCATTTCAGCAGTCTAACACTTTACTATTCTACCTGCAGGACAATGTCTTTCTCTCTCTTTCTTTCTTTCTTTTTTTTTTTTTGTCAGTCATGGGGCTTGAGCTCTAGGCCTGGGCACTGTCCCTGAGCTCTTCAGCTCAAGGCTAATACTCTACCACTTTGAGCCACAGCACCACTTCCAGTTTTCTGGTGGTTAATTGGAGATGAAAGTGTCACTGACTTCCATGCCCAGGCTGGCTTTGAGCTGCGATCCAACCTCCTGAGTAGCTAGGATGACAAGCTTGAGCCACCAGCACCCAGCTAGGACAATGTCCTTCTAAATGATCGGTTTAGCTCCACATGTCAATCACAATGTTGGCTCTTATATCCTCCTTTACTCTTACTCTTTCTCTACCATGTGGAAATTTGTGAATATGTGTTCAATAATCATCTTCATCGTTACCATTTCTGAGTGGATGCACCTAGCTGGGCCCAATGCCAGCCTCACAACAGGAATTCCTATGTTCCTTCATGCCTTCCCAGCCAGCAGCTCTCTGCATCTTCCCAGGATCCCACCGCTGCCCACACTTGGGGTTTTCACCACCCTGCAGGCACTGAGTCAAGCACACTGAGGGGAAACCACACAACCCTCAATGTAGTTCTCTCCCTAAGGTCAGTATAGACCTTAGGGACAGTTAATGCTTTTTGTATGCTTCATGTTTTCACGAGAAGACATGTGGGGGAGGGAGGGACTCAGATCCTCATGCTTGCTAAGCAATTGATATATCATTTGATTGGTACCCTAGCCCTTTTGCTTTTAGCCTGTTTTATAGAGAGTTTAAGGTTAACTTTGTCTTAGCTGATCTCAAACCATGATCCTCCTATCTCTAAGTCCTGAGTAGCTGTGATTACAGGTTACACACCACCACACCCTGCCTACAATAAAAACTTTAAACAGAGCTAGGCATGGTGGTATTATATGTCTATAATCCCAGCACTCAGGACACTGTCAGTTTGATCAGGGTCATTCTGGGATAGATGGATACTATCTCAATAACTAGTTTTTCAACGCTAAGTAAGAAAAAGAAAATTGGGTCTACCTACTAGAATATCCTGAGAACTCAGTATATAGTGGTGTTGAATAAATAATCATTGAGTAAAAACCAATTAAGAGATTAAACACTTGAAACCTGCCCGAGGTCTGTCCAGGAGTGGCTATCTGGGCTGTGAACTAAACCTATATATACCTCCTCCAAAATCCACTTGCACATCTCGCTGGGGGAACTACTGGCCACCACAGAGGATGAAAGACTGACTGAGAAAAGAAGTCCCTTCACAGTGATCATCCTCTCACTTCAAACCCATTCCAGCACCAGAGCTGGCAGCACATCTGACCTTTGACAGAAAGATGCCTTTCGTTTGATTTGAGAGCTTAATGATCAATATGGGAGCTGCAGAGTTCACAGTAAGAAATCAATAAAATCTCAATCAATATTAATAGCTCTGAATGGTCAAGAGCTAACTCAGCTCTATCTTCCCCTGTCTTATTTTCTTACCAGCCCTCCAAGAACAATGGCACAGAGGCAGACCATAGAGCCATAGTGTGGTGCAGGGTGTGGGGGCGAACAACTCCCACCCCTGCCCACAGCAGGAGTCTCCAGATGAAATCAACACCAAGTCTGCACCAGCCAGGCACAGGAAGTGCTAGGTTAGGTGGCCTTCCTCCTCCCTGTTGCCTCCTCCACCACTGCAGACTTCCTCTAATGTCCCAGCCCTGAAGCCCTGGGACTGCTGTGTGCTACAAGCCCAGCTGCTCCCATTTCTCCACATAACCTGTTCTCAGGGAGCTGTTGTTGCAACCCACTCAAGGTATTTTTCTGCCTGTTAACTATTCTTCCTCTTTGCAACTTCAAGCTTCTCACAGCTGAAGGAATGGAGGCCGTATGATTAAATGTAGTATATCAACATTACATGAGGAGTAGGTCCTTGCATCCTGCCATAGTGGGTCTGGAGTGTACTCCAAAGGCCTATGTGATGAAGGCATCACCTTGTGGTGCTTTGGGGAGGTGCTGGGTCCTTTAAGAAGTGAATCCTAGTGGGGGGAAGTTAGGTCATTTAGGTGCACACCCTTGAAGAGGATATTGGGATTTCTACCTTTCTTCCAGTTCCCTTCCTTCCAAAGCAGATACTGGAATAATAAGAAGGTTGGGTGTCCTAAGATTCTGCCCAAGCAGTTGCTTGCTTGGGGAGAAGCATAAAAACTGGACAGCAATTGAGATGTCCTGGTGTCACCCCTTGCTGCTCTTGCACTGACACAATCTCTGTTACCATCAAGGTGCCCTCCACACAGCTCCCAAGAAGGAGCATCACCTGCTGCAGAAGGTAAGTAGGACACAAAAGAGATGCGGCGGGGGGGGGGGGGGGCGGTGAGCAGAGGAAGAGAATGGGATAAGCCACAGGGTAAAACAGTCTGACTGAAAGGCTCTGTGCTAAAGAACTTCTGTCCTTTGCTGACTATGGACCCCATTGACTGAGTAGCTGTTATTAGCTGGCCACAATTTTCTTCCATCCCTCGTGCTGTTTTCAAGGAAGTCATCCTTAGCCTTATCAGACCTGAGGGCTTCCTGTGGCTGATGACTTATCCAAGATGATAGAGCTGGAGGGAGCTACATCAGAAAACTGTGGCCCCGGGCCAGAAATTTACGTAGCTCTTCCATGAAATATATATGGTTAATTGGAAATAAGAGTCTCATGGACTTCTCTGTCTGTACTGGCTTCCAACTATGATCTTCAACACCCAGCTTCCTGAGTAACTATGAATGAAGACGTGAGCCACCAGTGCTCAGCTGAAGAAGGCTGTTCTCTTTCCTCATATGTCCTAACTTTTGGAAATGTTCTTCTGTTACAGCCTTCATGGGGCCAAATTATTCTTTCTTCTGATCACTTTGTATCTCTTTTCATGGTGGTTCCTGCTTTAAGCATACTCAACATATGAAGATCTACCAAAAAAAAGTTTTTAAATGCAAACCAAGTGAGAGATGAAACTATTCTTGCAACCAGAAGCATCTGTGTCTTCACAACTGGGATTCCCAAGTGCATTCAAGAATGAGACTCAATTTCCAAATATTCACTTGACACTCACTTTTCAGGAACATGACTATTGTCAATTTATGAGGACCAAACCACTCTCTTTCCTGGCTTTCCTCCTGATACCAACAAGCCAAAGAGTCAGAGTTTGCTGAAAAACGTTTTACTCTACAAAAATGTTCTGGCAACTTTGCTTACAATGTCTTTTTAACACACTCTTCAAATAAACTTTCAAAATTTATGCACTGTAAAAGCAAAATTGTGAGAAATAGCAAGTTCAAAAATGCTTTGACAAAATCAATGGGATATACTTCAGACTTCTTTTTCTAGGGTCTGAACACTAATGTTTTTCTTTTTCTGAGTAATTTTTCAACTTGAAATGTTATGATTGATTTTGCTCTAGATTTTATTGGTATATCACTTTAAAAAATAAACTCATTTTAATTTTGATCTCTTAAAGACAATACTAAAATAAACTGCTTCATCTTCTCCAAGTTCTACCCCTCACACCCCAGCCTCCCCACCAAGTAACAGATGCCTTCAGAGGATGGACTTTGAAAACCAGGTCACTGTTCCTTGGTTAATACACAATTGGCTAAATGAATTAAAGTAGGCTTACTGTATGGTATGACCACTTCTCCCCAAAGGACAGAAATGCTTTGTCCTTATCAAGCCAACAAAATATTCACCCAATTAATATTTGACTATTTATTACTGCTGCCAATCATGCCAATTAGTTAAAAGCAAAACCACATTTTTCTGCAGAGGGTTACTGATCTCAGCTGGCTGGCGCCAGGGTTTGGCACTGTCAGGGGAAAGAGGACGTCTTTCATGCAAATGTTCACATGAAATGGGAAGGCTGGGAAGGTGGCAAGAAGGAGCCTTGTTTATACAATCACCTGCTGTAGCTGCAAATCTAGATTAAAACTGCAATCTTCTTGCACCAGAGCTCAATTTCAGCCTCAATTCCACTGGGCCAACCATGGAGCCAAATAATTCAAAATAATCAATTAATTCAAATAATCAAACTAATCAAATAATTCAAACTAAACTATTATTTAATTATCTGGACATCCAGAGAGGATATCTTATAAGAACAACTACTGTGATGAGGGAACCCAAGAGAAAGTAAGGGGCTGCTGATGGCCAGAAAGAAATGAGTTTTTGCTGGTTTATGATGTTACTGAGGATTTAGTGGAAGAATTAAGAACAAAAGGAACAATGTTGCCATTATAATGAAGATTGGCAAGGGTATATGCCTAGTGATACTTCATGAGGAACCTGAGGGCATTTTACCAGCTGATCTTAAAGGTAAACTGTCTGAACAGCAACGTGGTCTCAATGTGATGATGTGAGAGTTTCATATCCTCTGTGTTTTTTGTTTGGTTGTAAGCCTAAACAACAGGTGATACATGCTGCAAGGAAGAAAAGCTAAGGCAAACAGCTAAATTAATCAAGGATTCTTTTTTGATTTTTTGTTGGTTGGTTTGTTTTAGGTCCAAGACTGGGATTCAATTTCTGACACTTTTGCTCAGTGGCTAATGCTCTACCAACTGAACTATGACTCCATCCCCACTAACCAGGGTTTTCGAGGCAAGGGAAACTGAAGATTCCATTGAAGAGTTGGCTATAATAAGAAACTTGGATTTTTCTACTAATGGAAATGTCTGTGTTTCTAAAGTGTTTCTATGTTGACTTTGACCATACAATCTATATATAAATGCCTACAAATGCCTTAGTACTTAGTTTGCTTCCTACAGTAAAGTTAAGTTCATGTTGAGTTTGAACAAAGAGGAAATCACCTTCTTGTTAATAAACCGTTGTAAAGTATTTCCTTATATTTGCAATTGTTAGGTGGACTACTTTTGCACAGAAACTTTTTCAGTCTTGTGACAAGTTTCTGTGATTCAGAAGTATGATTATGATCGGAATTCATTATTTATCAACATCATAGGAAAATGAATATTATATATGATATAGACAATAGTTGCCTTCTTTTGATAAATATTGGTTATTAGCAGTTCATAAATGTCAAATCATTGAAGTTCATTTAGGGTTGAAGATAAGAGCTACCAAATGTTGAGCTATGAACTGTAATTTACAAGTCTAATTTGCATTACATTTCTCATCAACTCCCATACCTCCTTTATTTTTATTTATTTTTTTTATTTTTTGCCAGTCCTGGGCTTGAGCTCAGGGCCTGAGCACTGTCCTTGGACTTTCTCAAGGCTAGAGCTCTACCACTTGAGTCTCAGCACCACTTCTGGCTTTTTTCTATGTATGTGGTACTGAGGAATCAAACCCAGGTCTTTGTGCATGCTAGTCAAGCACTCTACCACTAGGCCAAACTCCTGGCCCGAACTTCCTTTATTTTTTAAATAAAAAATTTGTCTTCAATCACTTCTCTTGAAGGTCTAAGAGTTACATTTCATGAATTATGGCTGACTATTAGGTGTTCTTATAGAAAATAACATCTTAGTCTTAGAAATTGAAGATTGTAATAATCAAGGGCTTCATTCCTATGCATTTCTAGATAGTTTTGAATCTAGGTTAAAAACAGTTTATTTATAAAGCTCCTCCTAACATCTTTTGAACACTAATCATTTTAAATGTGTTAATATTGTGTCTTTGATTTATTAGCTTTAAAGTTAGTTCAAGACTTTTACACTGCCAGTATTCTAGATTTGGTAAAAAAAAATACTTTTTTATTGTATTTTATTTTGGGGGTAATATATAGAAGGGTTATAGTTACATTTGTTAGTGATTAATCTTTTTTTTAAAAAAAAAAAGGACTCAAGATTTTTTTCACATGTGTATCTGAAATTTGTAATAAAACCAATTTATTTTTTTTTTAAAAAATCAGCTACCTACTTGCACAGGTGAAAATCTAATAAGTGAGAATTATAATTTTAAGCATATTTGTGATTAGTTTTGTGTCATAAGAATTACTTATCCTAGGGCCAGGAGTTTGGCCTAGTGGTTAAAGTGCTTGCCTACCATGCACGAAGACCCGGGTTCGATTCCTCAGTACCACATACATAGAAAAAAGCCAGAAATGGTGCTGAGGCTCAAGTGGTAGGGCTCTAGCCTTGAGAAAAGTCCAAGGACAGTGCTCAGGCCCTGAGCTCAAGCCCAGGACTGGCAAACAAAAAAAGAAAAGAATTACTTATCCTATAATTTTGGCCATAGCTAATAACAACACCATCAATAGAAATCAAATTTTCTAAACTTAATACTAGAATAGATGGCTAAATCAGCCATGTTAGATGATAGCACCACTCTTGGCAGAAAGCTAGAATTCTAATATATTTGCTAACATTATACTGTAAATCAAATGGTGAATATTAATTTGCTACCAGGTCTAAAAACTCTAATCAAAAATTGTTATTTATTATAGTAAGAATATCCAATCATTTCAAAACTAGCAAAGGCATTCTTTTTATGTTGGCATATTTTCTATTCATGTATTCTTTGCATTTGAGTTTTGGAGGCTCTGTGCCAATTTTTATAAAGAGGGAACAGTAGTGGGAATTTTTACAATATTGAATAGAACATTTTCTGTTCCCAAGACAGTCTTTGTTAATTTAGAAGTCAGAAAGCAATTATAAAGTGAAGATGAACAAGTGCTATACTAGATATTTGTTTTGGTTAATGAATGTTCCATGTTCCATGATTCTAATTTCTAGATGGAAAGAAAGTATTTCACCTACAATGGTTTTTTTTTGTTTGTTTTGTTTTGTTTTGGCCAGTTCTGGGCTTGAGCTCAGGGCCTGAGCACTGTCCTTGGGTTTTCTCAAGGATAGAGCTGTACCACTTGAGCCACAGCACCATTTCTGGCTTTTTGCTATGTATTTGGTACCGTGGAATCAAACCCGGGTCTTCGCGCATGCTAGGCAAGCACCCCACCACTAGGCCAAACTCCAGCCCTCACCTATAATGTTTAAGAATTTCTTTTCTTTTTTTTTTTTGTGCCAGTTCTGGGGCTTGAACTCAGAGCATGTGCACTGTCCTTGAACAACTTTTGCTCAAGCCTAGTGCTCTGCCACTTGAGCCACAGCGCCACTTCTGGCTCTTTCTGTGTATGTGGTACTGAGGAATCAAACCCAGGGCTTCATGCATGCTAGGTGAGACTCTACCACTAGGTTATGCACCTGGCCATGTTTAAGAATTCTGATGCAAGGATTTTGATAATAGAGAATTTTGTTTTTATAATTCTGCAGAAATGCAAACAATACTGAATGGAGGAAATGACATTTTTTTTGGTCAGTCCTGGGCTTGAGCTCAGGGCCTGAGCACTGACCTTGGACTTTCTCAAGGCTAGAGCTCTACCACTTGAGCCTCAGCACCACTTCCAGATTTTTTCTATGTATGGGGTACTGAGGAATCGAACCCGGGTCTTTGTGCATGCTAGGCAAGCACTCTACCACTAGGCCAAACTCCAGGCCCAGGAAATGACATTTTATTTCATATTAAAAGGAGAAACTAGCCAAATGCTAGTGGGTCATGACTGTAATTCTAATTACCAAGAGTCTAAGATCTGAGACTCATGGATAGAAGTCATCTGGGGCAGGAAAATCTGTGGGACTCTCCAACTAATCTCCAACTAACCACCAAAAACAGTAAAGGCAGAGCTTTGGCTCAAGTAGTAGAGTGCTAGCCTTGAGGAAAAAAGTTCAGGACTACACCTAGTCCCTGAGTTCAAGCCCTAGTACTAGCACCAGAGAGAGAGTGAGGGAGGGAGAGAAAGAGGGAGAAGGAGAGGGAGAAGGAGGGGAGAGAGAGCAGGGGGGAAGAAGCAGGAGGAGGAGGAGGGAGATGGCAAAAGTAGTGCTATAAGACTTTGTATTTTTAATGAGGCTCCTTGTCTTTTCTTGTGTATTTTAGTTGCTATTATTTAGTGGGAAGTTCTGTACAATATCAGATAAGAAAGCCAGTCAAGGTAGCTACTCAGGTGGCTGAGATCTGAGGATCAAGGTTCAAAGCCAGCCTGGGCACAAAAGGACCTGAGTGGGAAATAGGGCTTGGCTCAAGGGTAGAGTGGTAGCCTTGAGCTGAATAGCTCAGGAACAGTGCCCAGGCCAAGTTCAAGCACCCACACACAAAAAAAGATCAGATAAAATGACCTGCCATTTACAGAACTTTTCACTTCCTTTTTATTTTATTTTATTTTATTTGTTGCATCCAGTGATTTATTTACATTCTGAGGTGCTTCATGCTGTCTTAAAGCAAATATGTACTTATGTAGCTAAAGCAAAATAGAACAAAATAGAAGATACTTACTTTTCTGACACACACAGACAAGTGTGTGTTGGGGTGGGGTGTGTATATGTATAACACATAATATAACACATAATGTTTAGTGATAGTCTTCATTTCAGAGCTAGCTAGAATTCACAGCTAGTTTAGTTTTGTCTTCAGAGTGACCTCAGTCATTTTGGTGAGTTGTGGGAATGAAATGTGCTAAACATAGATGGTAAGTCTTGGATATGTCATTAGTTAATTTTTTATAATTGTATTTTATTGTCAGGGTGATGTATAGAGGGGTTACAGTTACATTAGTCATGTAGTGGGTACATTACTTCTTGAACATTGATACCCCTTCCCATATTTTTCTCCCAATTTCCTCTCCTCCCTCATCATCTTGTTTTCCCCCTTTTCCGTCCCTATTTCAAATAAACAACATTTCCTTGTTTTCTATCAGGAACTCTAGTTTAATAGTGGTAAGGACTGCTGGACTCCTTATCAATTACATGTGTTTTGTAAGACCATAAGATTAAAGGATCAGTAGAACATTTTTTAAATTTTTCTGTCCTAGAGGGAGAGTTATAAAGCTCATATTTAAAAAATTGTAGAGTTTTCCATCTCACTAAATTTTGCATTGTTCTTTTAAAGTATATTTCCTATTTAGTCTTTCTGTAAATATTAACTACAAGATTATATGATTACACTTTTTACATTCCACAACTTTCTGGTACAACCATTTCCATTTAGCCTTAAATCTTAATCATAATCCTTTTTGGCAGTTACTTCTTCCTGAAAACTTGCTTTGTGGTCATCATGGTAAGCGTTAGTTTTGAAATTGTTGGCACTGGATAAATTCTATACAGCCTTTGATATTCAAATTGAACCATCGAGAGACTAAAGTATAGATTTAGTATGGGTTTTGTGGTAATATAAAGAACTTAGAAAAAGAATTGTTCTCAAATTACTATGCTGAAATTTCAAAAAGTCTGAGTTTTGGCTAATAATCACTTTGTTCCTGTACTGAATCAATTACACTAGGAAAAAAGTTGACTGATTAATTTTGCTTAATTGACTTTGAAAATAAGTGTTTGAACTGTCAATTTCTGTACGTTCATAAATGTCCAGTGCAGTTAACATACTCTTGTTTAAAAATAGGTTGCTATTTTTTTTTAACTTTGTTATAGGTAGCCAGGTGGCCAGTGGCACAAGTCTGTAATCCTAGTTACTCAGGAAACTGAGATACAAGGATGAAGAGTTAAAGCAAGCCTGAGCAGTAAGGTCCATGACAGTCTTATCTCCAGTTAACTACCAAAAATCCAGAAGTAGAGCTGTGGTTCAAGTGGTAGAGATCCAGCCTTGAACAAAACTGAAAAAGGAGATTGTCCTGGTTGTGATTTTAAATTATCCTTACTATATGAACTGTGTGCTTAATGTCTGTTAGCACTTTCCCTCCATTTCTATTACTTAGCCTTTAGAGTCAAAAGTCACCATGAACTATATCCTGATCTGGAACTTGTCGTTTCCAACTATAAGTGTTCATTGCCAAATGGAATTTGGCTATTTTCCCTCTACCCATCCGAATATGAAGAAAGGCTTGGACTACTCAAGCAATATCATTAATCCAGATGTGGCCTGAGGATAAATAGATATTAGTATATGAGATTAAGTGTCAATTCTTGGTAAAAGTAGAAAGTAACTTCTATCTATGGCATATTCTTGGTGGGTCATATTCTTTGTTACATGGACAACACTGAAATCTACAAAGTTTTCATCTTTACAATTCATATGAAGCAATATTTTAAATATTTCTGGACAAATCGTATTTTATATTTCTGGAAGAATATGAATAACCTTATGGGCTACTTGAAATTGATGGGCTCAAATTGATTTTTCTTGAGAAACCTGTTTCCTCTTACGGTGTTTAATTGACATTTCAAATCAGTGCTCATATTCTTGTAATGTTTAAACAACTACATTAAGTTTGTGATAGGAACCTTATTTTTTGCTTTTTGGAATATAATTCATTATAATTCAATATAATTGATAATTCACATATAATTATTTGAATATTGCTTGAAATCACTAATATACAAGGGCAATTTCCACTGATTTAGATGGTCTAATATAATCTCATACAGGAGGTTTGAAACATTAAGGGTTTACTGTTGTGATGTTTTACACGTGTGTGGCTGTGTGCACATGCACACACATGCACATAGGTGGAGACTGGAGCTTTCATTCAAGATCTGGACGCTGTCCCTTTCCTTTTCCTCTCAAGGCTGGCAACCTACCACAGCTCTACTTCAGGGATTTGGGAGGGAGGGGGAGGCTGGCGGTTAATTAATAGTCTTTCCTGTCTGAGCTGGTCCTCAGATCTCAGTCTCCTGAATTGCTAGGAATATAGGCACGAGCCTGGCTTTTCTTGTGAATTTTAACAGTTCTCTGTCATTGTTTCACAAAACTAATAAGTGGCACAACTTAACCTGTGCTTTCAGTCTCTGCTGGGTTATAACGTTTTGGACAGTCCTTTGTTAAACACAGGGCCTGCATTGGTTTAAATAAAATGTTAATATAAAAAAGAACAAATACTCCATTTGAAAAGTTTTTCTACTTTTAGAAAGCACCTTTATCTGGGTGCTTTAGAACATCAACCCATTAGATCAGAAATAATGATGATGAAAGAACATAAGGGGCATTGGCGGTGTTTGCTCTCCTGCAGGGTGGCCTTCAAGAGGTTTATGCATTGAAATGCCAAAAATCAGCATCCCATGTGAGCATTTAAAAAATGCATGAATTTGGGGCCTCCTCAAAACCTAGGACTCAAAATTCACATGTGTCAAGATTCACAGGTGATGTGTGTTCACCAAGACATTGATGAACACTGAAAACACTGCCAGCTCTCGAACCTAACACTCAAGAGTCTGTGTCTCACTCATCTCTGTATTTCTAGCTACAGTATCAGCCAGATAGCTAAGTTAGCTATGTAGATAAGGAAGGATGGACACACAGACAGACAGACAGACACGTACACGTACACGTACACACACACACACACACACACACACACACACACACACACACAGAATATATGAAAGATAACCACTGAGAAACCACCTAAAATCTGGGTCATGGCCATTCTCATTCACTTTTCACTTTTATTGGAATCTTCTCTCTAGGAATGTGCTCCAGTTGAGGCAGACCCATCACCAGCCACTGCACAGAAGCCCACTGTCCTCCTTTGATCAATACCTGACACCACTGGGTCATGGTTAGACAGTGTGTTTCAGAGGCCAATTCAATTAAAGAACACACCTTATATATAAAGAACCCAGCAGGGTTATTCGTAATGTGTTTCTCGACTATTTTGGAAACGAAATCATTCTGAAGAAAAGAAGTCAAGAAGAAGGCCTCTGTCTACCCAAAGTAACCTCGTCTGTTTTTACCAGCATGACCATGACAGCACTTTGGATTATCTACATGTAAGGCCTGTGCTCCTCCAATGTTCATGGACCCTGCTACTTGTCTTCCCCTGTGGTGTCAACAGGACGAAGGATGCATCAACCAGAAAGGAAAGACTTCATGAAGAAATTGATCTTGCTAAGTGGAAAATCCTGCAGTCCTGACTCCCATAGCATCACCGTGTAATGTCACCCATGATACCATGAGCCTGAACACTGCAGTCCCCACAGATTTAGAACCAAGACATTCTGAATCTAGAACAACCAATGGCATTGGGAGACTTTAACTCCCCCCATTCACTCCTCAGCTGCCGGGGCCAACCGGCAGCAAACCAGGGTTCGCAGATTGGGGTTCCTGAAATAGGGGACAAGGACTAGGAAGAAAAAGAAGAGAGACAGACACACCGTGTCCGGGATGTCCGCAGTCCAGGCAAAGACTGCCGAGACTGCCGCGTTTATTTTCCACTCCCCCTTCTCCCCTCCTCCAGACCCCGGGAACCTGCAGGTGTTACATTCATATGGTAATTCTCAGGTCATTTACATAGAATAGGGCCAGAAAGCAATAAGACAATAAAGCCATGGTCTGATGCAAGTCAAGGTACAGTTTGATTCCACTCTGGCTCCCAACACTCAGCATCTCAAATTCCAACACCAATGTACCAGAACAAAGCTTTCATCAGAAGTCCACTGATGACATCTGCTTTAGAAACTTTTCTCTACCTCTGAGCTGGAAGCCCTAAGTGTTTTGACTCATGGACACCTTTGAGAAAGAAAGAAAAATGAGATTTGGCTCCCTGTCTCCCAGAAAAAGAGGCACATTTTCATGTTTTGGGTATTTTTTTTTTGGCTTTCAATTTAAAGGGAACATATTCAGAGCTATTCAAGGAGTCTCTAGGGTCCAGAAATTCTAGGTTAATAATCACTAATTGAAATTCAAGCTATAATCCTTTTCTCTGGTCCTCTAAGCATTCTATTTAACATTAATGTCAATAGCAGTTGTTTTTAAATTTTCTGTCTATATATAGAAATTAAAAAAGAGAGTGCTCAGGAGATTAAGGCAGAAGGATAGAAAAGGCATATAGGAAAGAAAAGGAAAGGGAGGGAAGAGGAGGGGGGAAAGAAAGAAGGAAGGAAGGAAGGAAGGAAAAAAGGAAGAAAGGAAATAAATAAATAAAATAGAAAAGGGTTTCACTATGCAGAGGGTAAGCCATATAGACAGCAGTCAAGAAGAATCTGAGTTTGAGTCCCAGTCTGGTGCATTTACCAAAGTCAAGTCACCTCTTCAGAGACTGCTTTTCATCTCAACAATGGCAACTATAATAGTACCTAATAAATTTTTCTGACTACACATGACAAGGTACCAATATGCATTGTGTACAAGTGCTTGAAAAATGTAATTTCACTGTCCCTTTTTGAAGGGACTTCCCTAAAAGACTTTGAGTCCATATTTAAGATATCCTTTTGCAAGAAGTCACTAATAGGCTTTAACAAAAATCCACCCTGGTCCAAGACATGTGTAAGAAGCATGTGGTCCATACCACTTTTCATATTTAAGACACTGGGAAGCACCAAGGGCTATGCCTTGGAAGAAATGATATGAATTCCAGAAGATCCATTCAGACAGTGCCTTACACCTGGTGGGTATGTGGGAACCTGCTGACCTGGACTCAAACATTAGGCACCAAGTATGAGTTCCATTCCTTCTACTTACCATGAATAAAATACTATATAAAATACACACATACATGCATGCATAAGCACACATACACACATTCACATATTTCTTTATTGAGAAAGAAAAAACAACAATAATAGAACCTGTTATGCCCAAGTCTCAGGACGACCACCAAGAGACCACCGGGAGTCAGACGTTCCGAAATGCAAAAGCAAGGCTTTATTCAGGCGGGCTAGCTCCGGGCTCCGTCCTACACTCCCATACAGCGGGAGCCCAGGAGGAAGCCCTGAACAGCTTTTCTACAGGGCTTTTAAAGGCAGACTACAGATTTACATCAACACAGCAATCAGCTATTGGAATGAGATAAGGTAGGGGTTAGGGACAGTTCAGGGCGGTTGGAGCTAAGGGGGATTCCTATACCAGTAGAGTCCTAATTAGCTGTCTAAGGGTAGTTTTATGGTTTTAGAAAACAAATGCCATCCCTTGAATTTACGTGCGAGTTCTGCTTTGGAAAACAAATGCCATCCCTTGAATTTACACAGAGTTCTGGTTAATTTTAACACAGACAGGTCAGTTCCTGGGACTTAATGGCACCACAATTCTGTTTCTTTAATTTGGGTGCACTTTTGGGTCACTCACAGTTTAGATAAAAAAACAAGATAGTTGCTGCTTCAGAATGGGGGCGCTTTTTTAGCTCTTCAGAACCTACCTCCCATGTGGTGGTATTCTACTTATCTAAAAACTCTAGTATAGGATGGGGTTCAGACCTTTGGACTTTCAGGTCCTTCTGCTCCAGAGAGGCCTCAGAAAGGGGAGGAGCACACACCTTAGGTATGGAAAGAGTTCTGCATAGGCAGCAGAAAGGAGGGTCTGGCATTAGTCTTGACCATCATAGTGGCATTGCCACAGCCCTAGAGAGCAGGCCCCAAAAAATCAGGACACTGAGCCAGGATCTGATGATTAGATGATGGGTTATCAGTCCTGAGGTGGCCTGAGTGGTCAGATATGGGGTCTCTGAAGTCCCATGGGGAAGCATAAGAACCCAGAACCAAGCAGGAGCTGGAGTGCAGAGGGAAGAGCAGCCCTTTGGGTTGGCAAGTGGGAGGACAAGAGACCAATAGCATCTTCAGGGATCTTTCTAAGGCTCAACCCTCTGACAAGAATAGAAATTCTTAAACCCATATTGCTCTAATGGCTTCTTTTTCTGACAGTTACAGATGATGTGCTCAATAAACACTTATTGATTCATTGATTTCTTCCTTGGCTAATGTTGCCAGGAATGAAACTAAGCAATGGCTGTGCATAGGGTTATGAACTACCTGTCTCCCCACTGCTAAGGGCCTCAAGCTCTAGCAGTCCATGTAGTAGATGTATGGTAACTGGGACAACTAAAGGAAGCTTGAGCGATGACACTGGCTGCAGTCAACCAGGAGGATCAAGGCACCTACTATCTTGATTCTCTAGAAAACTGCCCTTCTTCAATTGTCCTCTGCCACCATGGTTTGGCTCTCACTAAGGGGAGAATGAGGAAATAGAGTCTATCAAAGAGAAGGATCTGGAGCAAGGACAGCTCCCTCCTAAACTCTACCATCAGCAAATAAGATGAGATGAACTGCAGACTGAACCTGCTCAAACATTTATGATATGAAAGAGGGAGGGCACTAGGATGGGTTTGGAGCATGAGACTATATTCTAGAAGGGCATTTTAAAATTCTGTTAAATCTCCAAAGCCCAGAGGAGCCTGATCATTAAAAATCTTGTCTTTTCAGGCCAAGAATAGCTCAAGATTTATGTTTAACCCTGGACAATCTTCTGCCTAGATACTGCCTGGAGTGAGTGGTACGATCTTGCTGTGCTGACATAGACCGGTTGCAAGGCTAGAGTTCATAGGCAAGAGCACCTTAATGTATAAAAAGGGGAAAATCAGTCCTGCCCAGAAAGTTAGGTGATAAAAGAAATCCACCATACTTCCCTAGAAAATATTTACAGAACACAATGCCAGAAGACAATTGGTAGCATGGGTAGGTGCAGAAAGTCAGCTCTGGCCAAGAATCACAAACAGGTTACATAACCTCTCTGAACCTGAGGTTCCTCATTTGAAAAATGAGGGTCTTAAGAGACACCAGCACACATGATGCTGTGAGGACCAACACAGAAGTGCACTCAATGGAAATACCGCTTTTAACATCAGCATCTCCAAAATACAGGGACAGCAAAAAGTGGAGGGGTCACAAGTATGAAACATTCCCTGATGAGAGCCCTGTCAGGGTGGTTGATAAGCAAATGTAAAGCTGGGAGAGTCTGAGCAGAGTACCTTGGCGGTGCCTATTGTGATATCCTGGAGTATCACCAAGAGCAAGACCATTTCTAAAGCCTGGTTTCAACTCTGCCTGTGGGAGACTATGCAGGACAAGTCAAATATTCTCATGCAGTCTGAAGACAGGATATTGCTGCTGCCAGAAAGTCCCACTGCTGCTTGGCCAACCTCAGAAATGCAGCAACGTTTCCTAAATCTACGGCTCTGTAGAAAAACTAACAGGAATCAGAGCTTTGGAACACATGGAAAGGAAGAGGTAGCTGGAACAATCTATACTTGGAAAGGCCAGGCAGACTCATCCAGCAAGAGAACAGGGCATGAGATAAGGCCCCCTTCTAATGCAGATCAGCATTTTCAGCCCATTATAATCCTAAACAGCAATGTTTCCCAAAGTCTGGTCTGTCTTATGATGTCCTCCATTATGAAAGAATTGCCTTGAGCAAAGGTGTTTCAGAATGCTGCAGAATACAGTCCCTGTGGCACACAGGCAATGCACAGAGCAAATGCACCCAGGGGATCGTACCAGAGGATATGTCTGCACCTGTGCAAGGAGCCACTTTTTTGTGGCAGCTCATAGACCACACTGGGTACACCCCATTGGAGCTGTCCTATAAAACTGCTATAAAACTGGCCTGGGAATCACCTCCTGGCTGCTAATGATGCTCCATTTTTCCTCAGTGCCAAACACAGACCAATCTCGAGCCCTCCAAGCAGACAGACTTGCAGGACAGCAGCCCAGGGCTGGAAGGAGAGAAGTGAAAAGCCATCTCTCAGCCTTTTCCTGGAACGCTGCTTTCCCAGCTAAATCTTACAAACTTCTATTTGCTATTAGCTTGCTCTCTTATAAAATGTACTTGAGGAGATTAGAGGATTGGCTTCAAAGCCAGCCAAAGCAGGGAAAGTTTGTGAAATTTTTATCTCCAGTTAACCACTAAAAATCTGGAAATAGAGGTATAAGGACAGTATAGGACTGACAAAAAGTATCACCACACACACACACACACACACACACACACACACACACACATGCACACAGAGTGCTGAACAGTATACTGCTTGCCTGGCATACAAGGAATCTTGAGTTCCATCTCCAACATGGAAAAAAAGGGAGAGGAAAGAAACAAGATAAGAAAGCACATTTGAATGTATTCAGAACATTTTTTCTGCATATTACTATACTAGATGACACTGACATTGTCTTCTCCAATAATGTTTTTGTCACTAGGTAAAGCCTTATCTGGATGGTTAAGTCCTCAGAGCATCAACCATGTTGGTGGCACATTATTAACCCAATTTTCTGGTGAAACAACAAAGGCCTAGGAAAGTGTCACAGAAATGTCACAAAATGTAGGAGGTTGTAGACCAGGGCTTAGAATGCCCTGCCTGCTTCCTGGAACAGAAAATATCCTCTCATCTGGCTGGTCTTATGAGCTGTGGGACTCAGCAAGCTCTGAGGATCATTTCTATTCATCCTTATTATATAACACAAGGTGCTGAGAATGCATCTGCTTTGTGTTAAATGCTTTCTTTAAATTCAAGGGTACCATTTCCGCAAAAAAAAAAAAACCTTCTTGCTAAAGGGGATATTATTTTTCCCAGTGGATTATATATGAAAGAACCCTATAATAAAGCTTCTTTATTTAAATATTTAAGTATTTAAATAAAGGCTTCTTTATTTTCAGTGGCTGTCTGGGACACAGACAACAGCTGTATCAGCCTCAGTGGTTCTGAGAGAGCACAGTTTCATTCCCACTAAACTCCAAGCTTCCTTTACCTCTTCATACAACAGAGTGGAATTTACTGGCTGCTAACTTTGTTTGGCTTTGTTGTAAACAAAACAAACCACAACTGCTTCTGCCACAGTAATTACATTGTAAGTAAAATAAATAGAAGAATCTGAAGGAAATTAAGTCCTATCAAGAGATTAACACAATGGATGAAGCAGAAAGGGAAAAGATGAAGAGGACAGCACCCGGCACTGTTACTGGAGACCAGCTGTGGCATGTGTGAAGATCCACTGAGGACAGACAAAATGGATCTCACATCCTCTCTTCCCCTGGGGCTTCCCAACCAAGACCATATGCCTGAAGCCCAACATCTAGATTTCTAGAAAGTATTTCCTACAAGCATCTTACAGCCCAAGCACCCGGGATGGAAGGGTAGAAGCCTTAGAGGAATGACAACCTGATAACAAGACGGCAGGTAGGAAATTCACAGCCACAAATGCAATGTCACAATCTGTGACCCCTCCAGGACCTTGTTGACCCCCAGAACCTACTATAGCAGTCCCCTGTTCCTGCTGAACTTACGGTGCCTAATCTGGTAGTCTAAAGCTGTAAATCCTTTAGTTTGGGTTTCCTTCCCCTGAGACTTGTGACTCCCAAGGCTTCTTAAAGCTTTGGATCGGTGGGCTCACCTAGCTCAATTCATATAGTTAGTGAATTTGGATTCCTAAGCACAAATACCTAAGTAACTGTTAGGGCAAACTTTCTGTTTGTGTTTTGGCAAAAAACCAAAAATTCACAAAGCGAGTAAATACTGTGCTAGTAAAAGTTAGCAGATTCGACTCTAGACTTGTTGCATGAAAAATTTGGCTGAGAGCCCCGCAGAATTTTACTTTTAGAAGAATAACATTGCATGTTGTAAAGAAGCCACTAAGAAAGTTGCTATAGAGCCCACATTTTAAAAAGTTCTGTTAGCTCTACCCATTGTGCTGTCACTAACAGTTCAAAGCTGACTGGTCTCTTTGAAATGGTTGTTTGGCTGGGGTCTGCAGAGAGTTGAGCTGGTCTTCCCTCTGGTTTGTTACTGTGGTTGTTTTGTTTTTGTTTTTGGTGCAAGTCCTGGAGCTTGAATATAGGGCCTGGGTGCTATCCCTATTTCTTTTTTCTCAAGGCAAATGCTCTACAACTTGAGCCACTGCTTCACTTCAGTTTTGTTTTGTTTTTAGGTAGGAGGGGGAGGGAGAAGGTAGTTAATTTGGAGATAAGAGTCTCCTAGACTTTCTTGCCTCAGGCTGGTTTTGAACTGTGATCCAAAGATCTGTTTCCTGACTAGCTAGGTTACAGGTATGAACCACTGGTGCCCAACCATTCTTCCTTTATTTTTTAAACTATATTTTTTATTATCTTTAAGTAGTTGTACAAGGATTTACAATTCAACAAACAAGTTTATAGTGTAATACATCTTGGTCATTGTGTCACCACTTTTATCATTCTCCACAACCCTCCTAAACCCTCCTCTGATTTTCTCAATTTTCCATTTGAATTGACTATTATGAATGCATTCTCCCCCTCCCCCTCCTCCCCCCCACTTTTCTATTGGTTCATCTTCCCCTTCCCTTGGCTCTTCACCCCTATCTCAAGTGTCAGCTTCCTGGTATTTTATCAAGTCCTCCAAGATCTTCACAAATCCCACCTGAACACACAGAGAAATGGAAGCAAGTATTCCTACAGGGTAGGGCACAAGTCAAAGCCCTGGCTCCTAGTTGGTGTTGGGTGGACACTGTAGCTTCCACACACTCCCTATTCCAGCTGCTATGTATGCTCTCCAGTCCATGTCTGCAGCCCAGCTCTTCTTGCCAAATTCTCACACCCCACTGGCTTCCACAGCAGATAAACTGTGGCCTCCAGAAAGAAATCACCCATTCTCCTCCACTCTGCCTCCCTCCTCCCCACTCAGCCAGCCCAGCCATACCCCTGAGTGAGTGAGATCCCTCACACCCCAGTGAAGCCCAGAAAGCTCCCTCCTAACTCCTCTCAGGCTGGATTAAGTTCTCATCTTTTCTGTGTGTGTTAATACTGTAGTTTGAATGGGGGCCTTTCCACTGGAGCCAGGTCTCTACTCCAGTACTTTTTCTGGTTAATTGGAGATGGAGTCTCATATAATTTTCTGCCCCAGCCGACTTTGATCCTCCACATCTCAACCTCTTAAGTAGCTAGTATAATAGACATCAACCATTGGCACTTGGCTGCACTGGTTATTTTCAAAGTAAGCATCCTCCTAATTGTGCTTTCCTTATCAATTGGGGAAACGTGATAGGTGTACACAACTGCACCCAGCCACTGTGCTTCCCTCACAGCCAGGGTAAGAGATGCACCCCACCATGCCAGCCACTGATTTAGTCTCTGGAATTCCCCCACATACTTTGAACCACGCCCCCCCCCAATTACAGGCTTGAGTCACCACACCCAGCTTACCATAGTTGGTTTGTTGTTGTTTTGTTTTTCTAAAAGAAATTACCTTTGGATAAAAGTGAACAACTCATCCTGATAGAACACAGTGCATAGAGCTGAAATGATTATTACCTGGGAGGCCCCAAATTCAATCTTCAAACAAAAGAAAAAAAATCCTCAATACCAAAACCAAAGAAAAAACAAAATAAAACTGTGGTAAGCCAGACTCAGTGGCTCACACCTGTAAGCTCAGCCCTTCAAGAGGCAGAAATCAGGAGGACTTCGGTTCAAAGCTAGTTCTGGTAAAATTTGCACAATTTTAGAAAAATAACTAAAAAACCAAAAAAGGTCTATAGGTGTGGCTCAAGTGCAAGGCCCTGAGGTCAAATTCCAGTACCACAAAAGAAAAATAAATTGGGGCCTGGACTGTGGCCCCAAGTAGTAGAGTGCTTGCCTCGCATGCACAAAGACCTAGATTCCATTCCCTTGTACCATACACGAAGAAAAAGATGGAAGTGAAGTGGTACTGTGGGGCAAGTCGTATAGTGCTAGCCTTGAGAAAGCCCAAGGACAGAGCCCAGGCCTGGAGTTCAAACCCCAGGACTGACAAGAAAAGAACAGAAAAGAAGAGAAACCTCTATGTAAAAAATTCAAGTACTTTCCCTTGATAACCATTTATAATTATAAATTTCAATTACATATCCATTCACAGCATTGTATAACTGTCACCCCCAACCAACTACAGGGTGGTATGTTTTAACATAAAACTACCCAAAAAGACAATTCCACATTGCTCCTTTCCATCCAGCAACAACAATCACGTAAATACTTTGGGAACATTATATATGATGGGCTTATTTCACTGAGGGTAATATTCCTCAGATCTTTCAGGCGTTAGCACACGTCAAGCTTTCCTTTCTTTTTAAAGCTGAGTAATGTTCCTGTGCAGGTGGGCGTGTGTGTGTGTGTGTGTGTGTGTGTGTGTGTGTGTGTGTGTGTATTTACAATGCTATATGACTCTTTGAGGGTATACACCAGAAGTGAAGCTGCAGCATCATTTGGTATTCCTATTTTTTTCCATGTATTTTTATTGTAATTAAAAGAGGGTTACATTATATTTGCCAGATAGGAGGTACATTAATTCACATACATTGATACCCTTTCTCATGTCTTGGTATTCCTATTTTTCCATAGAATTGTTCCATTCAGCGTCTTTCACAGCACTTTAACCAGTTGATTCTAAGGGAGAGGAAAGAACCCAACACTAGAAATGGACAAGGATCTAGATCCGTAGAACAAACTTCCAGAACAGAATCCCAGGAAGTACAAGCAGAAGTGAGTAACTCTACCCTCCCCCCGCACACACACACACACACAAGCTTTCTATCTCAGCCTTGAAATGGGCTGTTCCAGTTCTGAAGGGTAGATGTTGCTAAACATGGTGAACTCTGACAAAGGAATAACTCATTTTGGTAAGCTACCTGAGAGCCAAGCAGAAGGTACTTGTACCCTGCTTCTTATGGTGCCCAAGTGACATCACAGCATGGATAAAAAAATATTTTCAAATGCCATAAAACCTCTTAGAACATCCAATGAGTAAAACCTCTAGGAAGAGGAACTGAGGAGGTGGAAATTCTGGATTTCTTTAAGCCCCTGCTCCTCTTGGGGAGGGAGGGAGAACCTGCAGCTTCCTTCACAGTGGGCCTTCTCCTCCAGGTCTTTGCTGTGCTGTTTTGTGGAGCACTTCCCCACCCAACAGCCACCCATTAGTGGGTGGTTTCTGCTCCAGTGTCACCTCCACCTCCACCTCCACCGGGAGGCCTGGGGGGGGAAGGGTACAAGTTAGCCCAACCCTCCTCCGTGCTCCCCCTCCACACTCTGCTCTCCCCTCCAATGAGCTTCTTTCTCATTTCTGTGTCCCTCATACCTAACACAGGAGTGCCCTAAATATTTCGGATGTGTAGACATTTCTAAAGTAGGTTTTGCTGACAATAGCAGTAACACTGTTTCTCAACCTCAGCAACTATTGCCCTTTAGGGCAGGATAAATCTTTGTTGGAAGTATTAGCCTGCAAATGGCAGGGTGCTTAGCAAAATGCCTGCCCTCGCACCAAATGATAGGAGTCCCCTTCCTTCCTGAATGGCACCCTGAATGTTTCTAGGCTTGGCCAAATGTCCCTTCCCTGGATTGGGCCAGGGGATACAATTTCAGCTCAGTGCCAATGCATCAGGGTTTGTTCTCTTAGACCTTCTAAAACAGCTAGGCCCAAATACAGAGTCCAGACAATATGAGTGAGATCTCATCAGAAATATTCACAACACTTATTATCATCTTATGAATGATTCATAACTTTATATATCTTGTGAATAATTAAGAAATGTGCCTGGGAACCTCTTCCAACAGATCATCTGGTAAGAATCTTAAGTCATTTGCCATAAAATATTGACCTGGTCTGATTCATTATTTACAAAGCTCACTAAAGCTCCAGATAAGGAAATGCTGCATCAAAATTGCTCGAAACCTTTTCTTAAAGGCTTAGCAGTCTTGGTGATCTGGAGAACAGTACCTATAACAAAACTTGACTGCTGTAGTCTCGTTCTGAACGCCTCCTTAAAGGCCCATGTGTTAAAAGCTTGGTGGGGCTATTGGGAGGTGATAAGACCTTCAGGAGAGGAGCTCAAGTGAGGTTTTTAGCTTACTGGAGGGCAACCAGGCACCAGTGGCTCATCACAACTCTAATCCTAGCTCTTCAGGAGGCTGAAAACTGAGGTTGAGGTTCAAAGCCAACTCAAAAAGAAAAGTCTGTGAGACTCTTATCTCCAACTAATCAAAAGCTGGAAGAGCAGCTTTAGCTTAAGTGGTAGAGCATCACCCTTTAGCAAAAAAGCTCAGGCACAGTGCCCTGAGTTCAAGGTCCAGCACACACACACACACACACACACACACACACACACACACCCTCTACACAATGGAATTAATGAAGTAAGGCCCACGAAGAGAACAGTGCAATCAACCTCTTCCCTGATCCTGGGCTTCCTGGCCATGCGGGGAATGGTTTTGCTCCCTGATCCTGGGCTTCCTGGCCATGCGGGGAATGGTTTTGCTCCATCCTCAGTCTCACCGTGCTCAGCCTTACCATGGGTCTGAAGCAACAAGAACCGACCATGGTCTGAAAGTTTAAATGCTATGGGCCAAAATAAACGATCTCCTTCTAAGGTAACTGTCTCTAGTATTTTACTGCATGGATGGAAAAGCTGCCTATGAACTTCAAATAGAAGAAATTTTACCCAAGGTCCACTAAACAAAAGCAAAAGGAGTGATAGGGGTGAAGCTGTAAGCAGAGAAAACAGGGTTTAGCCCCCAGTAAAATAGGTCCTAATCAGAAATGGGAATGGGGGAAATATATGGGTGAAACATTTCCTGTCCTTTGGAGAGAAGAACAAAATACTTATC
Source organism: Megascapheus bottae (assembly GCF_031878675.1). NCBI lineage: Eukaryota > Metazoa > Chordata > Mammalia > Rodentia > Geomyidae > Megascapheus > Megascapheus bottae. The sequence goes on along the minus strand of NC_143528.1, from coordinate 1,398,343 downwards.
CAGGTGTGATCCATGAAGAAACATACTCACTATAGGTCTCTGCCTATAAGCGTGCTGAGCAAAGAAGGAAGGAGTCAAAACTCCAGAGTAGGAGGTATCAGGAAAATAGTTATGCGGGGTATGGATGACTAATGCCTGTAATACTAGCTCCTCAGAAGGCTGAGGTCTGAGATCTGAAGATCATGGTTGGATGCAGCCTGAACAGGAAAATTCAGGTAGAGCAATACAGAGAGAGAGAGAGAGAGAGAGAGAGAGAGAGAGAGAGAGAGAGAGAGAGAGAGAGAGAGAGAGAGAGAGGAAAAGAGAGGGAAAAGAATGAAAACGAGCTGTTCTCAATCACTGAAACTGGCTGGCCTGTGTTATCTCCCATACTGTCTATCTTAGCTCTCCAGGAGCCATGTCTATGATGCAGGAAGAAGAGAGCTATGCATCTTGAACTTGACTAAGTAAAAAAAAATTGTGTATCTTGCATAAAAGGTAGATTTGGAGACTCTATCCTCTGAGATCTTCATTCAGGGGTCAAGGTGGGCCCTAGATATTGCATTTTAGCAGATGGGCTCTCTACACTGAGACAGCTAAGTCTAGGACCATGTTTAGAAATGCTGCCAAGGAGACAGAGAGAGAACTCAGACTAGATTCCCCATTTTCTTTCCAATCTTGGTGCTTGAACTCAGAGCCTTGGGCTTTCTCACAGTTAGTGCTCTACCACTTGAGCCACAGCACTACTTCCAGCTTTTTCTATGTATATAGTACTGAGGAATAGAAGCTAGGTCCTTGTGCCTGCTAGATAAGCACTCTAGCACTAGGCCAAACTCCGGCCAGATTTCCATTTGATACTGGATATAGAAAAAGCTGACATTCAGTCAAAGTGGTGGCTAAGCTCCATATATCTTCACTTCCCATGCCCTATTGCTGTAAGTCCAAAGTTCCAAACTTGAGTTGTTTTCTCAATGCAGTAACTCTCCAGCTTTGGTACACAGATAAAATATATATAAGAAAAGGAGGGCCCTACCGCTGGAGAATCCCACCAGCAGACTGGAGGGGCAGGGTGTTACAACTGTAAGCAGCTCGCCAAAAGGTCCAGAACTCAGGAGGTCAGAGCCAAGCACTGAGCTAAGAGGAGGCTGAGCAGTTTAGTCAGTGAGCAGGCATTATCCCACACTTTCAGACCCATAGTCTCTACCAAATTTGTGGATGAGAGGGGAATAGACAAATGGCTGGACCAGAACCACCATTTTGTTTAAAAAATAAAAACAACAACAACAGACATTGGATAGGCCTACTCTCTTCAGAATACAAAGCAGAGTCACCTTCTCCAGTGTCCATCCATATTATTCATTGAAACCATATGTCCTGGGCTTCAGTCATGACTCGTGTCCTGTGCAGTGTACAAGGAACACAAATACCACTTTGTGTGTGTGTGTGTGTGTGTGTGTGTGTGTGTGTGTGTGTGTGAGTTATGGGGCTTGAACTTGGGCTGGACGCTGTCCCTGAGCTATTCAGCTCAAGGCTACAAATCTACCCTTGAGCCAAGCCTCACTTCTCGTTTTTTAAAGGTTAACTGGAAATAAGAGTCTCAGGTCCTTTTGTGCCTGGCTGGCTTTGAACCTTGATCCTTAGATTTCAGCCTCCTGAGTAACTAGGATTACAGGCATGAGCCACCATACTTGGCTACAAATACCACTTCTACCCTAAAGAATTTCTTTCTGAAGCCCTGGGAAACAGAATGCTGAATCCTACAATATCATAGAGCATGAAAGGGGCTATACAAAAAATATCAGGCACTAGTCAGAGACACAGAGCCCTATACAATACCCCAGCTCAGAGACCTACTTTTTGAGGTGAAAAACAGATGTAAGTTCTAGAGAACGTGAATGAGATCAACTTTGAGCCCACTCAGGGCTGAACTGAAATAGGCTTATAGGGGAGTGAGCCTATAATGTACACACTGGCTGGGTGCCTCAGGCCTTTGCATTCACAGCCAAGCTCAAGTTCCTGCAGTCTCTGATCCTGTTGATGACACTGCCTGGGAGATTGTGTTCTGCATCTTGGTGATGCCTGTGAGGGAGGCACAAATGAGGGAGGGATGTTGGCATCTCTGCTTAATACAAGTTGCTTCCCTAGCCCTCCTGCCTCCTGCAAGATCACGTGACTCATCTGTCACATTTCATCCTTTCCTCTCATTGTCCTCCATGCACATGCTAGCTTCTGTCCTCACAAGCTGGCCTCTCTGTGGGCTGTATGTCCTTTCCTCTCTGAATACACTGTCCCATACTAGGTAAAGCCCTGCTCCAAGGGCGTTAGCCATCACACCTTACCCAGGAGCTGCAGTAGAGATCACAGAGGGGTTTACCCTAGCTCTGAGTCACTCAGGAGGTTTTCTCTTTCAGCAGTACTGGAAGCTGTAAAAGGGCAGAGCAGCTGATAGGCCCTTCTCATTGACTTCCCTACAGGACCTCAGTAGGCACCTTTTGTAAGTCCCTACTGATTATACTTGCTCATCCTCTCATTAATTTCAATGTCAGCCATGTTTAAGATGAAATGTAACAGGGTGGAAATACAGGGAACTTCACTGCGTCAACTGGGGTCCATTAACTATGTAGTGTAATCTTTTCTACCTGTTCTGGGCCTTGATTTTTTCCCTCACTAAAATGTGGGAGTAATGCCCAGCACCAATATTCCTTTAAGAATTAAATGAGCTGTGAACGTGTCTGGCATATACTAAATGACTCCTTTCCCAACCCCTTCCCTTGCTGTCATCACTGGAATACTGATAGTCCCACAAACAGGGATGTGGAGTGGGGTTCAGGGAAAGTCCACTGTCTGGGCCTCAAGGAAGCCCCTCTCAGAGAATCATGCCAGCTCTGAAAGTCTAAGAAGTCTATATCCTCTTCAGGGCCAGTCAAGGATATCGGTGTAACATTATCCACCTTGTCGGACCACAAGTTTGGCATATGCCTACCCATGTGTCATGGGTTTATCTGAGTCCCTCCAAACCTTCTCATTAAAGGCCTAACTCCAGAAATCAAAATTTAACCTTATTTATTGAGATAAAAATGAAGTAATTAGGGTGACCTCATTGGTCTGACCCAATATGACTGGTATCCTTACACCATGTATCAGAGGCAGGTTTCCATACTGGATGACGCTCCTTAGCAAAGGTTTATTTTGGCTCTTGTCTTCAAGAATTTCAGTTTATGGTTACATGGCCTCATCACTTTTTGGTCTCTGGGAAGGAAGCACAGGAGTAGAGAGGATTAAACTGCTCCCCTTCCTCAACCAGGAAAGAAAATGAAGTAGAGAAAAGGTATTCCTGTCAGGGTCATGGCACAGTGACTGGACTTCCTCTCCTAGGCCCACCTCCTCAAAGTTCCTCCAATAGTGCCACAAGCTGGTGACTAAGCTTCTACCTCATAGGCCTGTGACAGAGAACATTTCAGATCCAAACCATCATATTGTGTGAAGATGTAGACAGTGATCAGGTGATCCACCAACAAACCAAAAAAACAATCCTCTAAAGCCAGAGAAGGGCCTGAAACAGATGCCTTCGTGGTCCTCTGAAACAATCCAGCCTGCCAACACCTTTCTTCAGGCTTCTGGCCTCCTCAGTTGGTCAAGCCACCCAGCAGGTGATGCTTTGTACAGTAGTCCTAACAAGCTCCGTCACACACACACACACACACACACACACACACACACGCACACGCACACACGCGCACGCACGCACGCATGCACGCATGCACGCACGCACGCACACATCTCTACAGAAAAATGGGTCCTTTGAAAACAGGCAGAATTCCACCAGACACTGCTAGCTACCATGAAGCAAAGAGCAAGGGCTACTGGTCTCGGAGCTGAGGGTTTTAGAAACTCCTCTTGAGAACTTCAACTTGGCAAGAGAGGCCTGTGGAGTGAAAGAAGGAAGGGTGCAGGTGAGCTGTTCTCACTGCATATGGGGCCTCCACAGCATGTCATTAATACGCTGCTATCACTTCTCTCTCAACCAGTCTACCCACCTCGAGACTTTAATATTTCAGAAACAGAAGTATCCCGCCCTGCCCAAGCTGATTCCCAGTTCTTAGTCATACAAGACACTTCCTCCAAAACCAAATTGAAAGATGGCTCCAAGTAAAAAATCTTGCCAGTTGCTCAGGGTTGGCAGCTCCCTTAAAACAGAGTTCCAACACAGCCACGAAGCACAGCATCACCATGACTATAAGGCCAGAGCCAGCACGCCCCGCTGGCCTCCAGCTCACCCTGCCTTCCTTGGATCTTCTTTAATTGCCCATCTGTGCCAGGCACTGCACCCAGGACTTGGTGTTCATGGATCCTCCAATGAGCAGAGAAAAAGTAACTCAGGTAAAAAAGGTGCCAGAAGCTACCAGGTGGCATGACCTGAAGCCAAAATGCCAACCTAGCTCTTATTCCCCCATCCAAACTTTTCCCTACTAAGTCATTTTTCTGGAAGGTTGTTCCAGGTGAAGGTGACATGAGAACCAAGGTCCAATATCTGAGAAAAGAGCCACAGGGGTACAAGAAGGGCCAGCAGGGGGATGAGTTCCAGCAGGGGCAAACTCACTTTAAAATTCTCAGCCTGGGCCAGAAGTTTGGCCTAGTGGTAGAGTGCCTGCCTAGCATGCACAAAGACCTGGGTTCAATTCCTCTGTGCCACATACATAGAAAAAGGCAGAAGTGGTGCTGTGGCTCAAGTGGCAGAACTCTAGCCTTGAGGAAAGCCCAAGGATAGTGCTCAGGCCCTGAGTTCAGGCCCCAGGACTGGCAAAAATTTAAAAAAATAATAAAAAATTTCAGCCTGAGATGCAAAAAGACACTGAAGTTACAAAAAGCACACCATATAGTTTTAGAAAAACTTACTGATATCTAAAAGATGAGAGTTAAGGCTGAGAATTTGCCCTAGTGGTAAAGTGCTTCCCTAGCATGCTCAAAGACCCAGGTTCCATTCCTTGGTACCGCATACATAGAAAAAGCTTGAAGTGGTGCTGTGGTTTAAATGGCAGATCTCTAGCCTTTAAAAAAGCCCAAGGAATAATAATAATAAATAAATAAAAGCTCAAGGACAGTGCTCAGGCCTTGAGTTCAAGCCTCATGACTGGCAAATAAATAGATAAATAAATAAATAATGAGCATCTTCCCTGATACTTTCTAGTAATGATTCTAAGAGCTAGACTGCCCCACCATTCTTGAAAGCCACTGAGTCTCAGGCACATTCTTCTCCCACGGCCCACCCTCCAAGTGCCTCCCAGATGGGGAACCTATCGGACAACATGCCTCTGGCAGCGAATGCAGAGATTTGTGGTGGAACAATTGTAACCTGGTTCTTGGAGACACAATACTAAATTCTCAAGCCTTTTCAATTGAAAAGAAACCTCATGTGCAAATCTACTGCTGAGGGAAGAAGAGAGGAAAGAAAGGAGAGGTGGAAATGGGAGGAGGGAGAGGGAGGAAAAAGGAAAAATGGAAGGAAGGAAGAAAAAAGACTGCACTAGCTATGGAGGGCCTTTGTTGGCCAATCTACCTGAGCCCTCTCTCGAAGGTTAGCCCTTTTTCTTGAAGTCACTTCCCTTAACATGTGCTGAACACCTTGTCACAGGATCTGTTTCTTAGGACATAGCCACTCTTCAAGACATGTCCTTTATCCAGGTCTCATTTTCCTCATTTGAAAGATGAAAACAGTAAAATCAATCTCGGGTCTGGGCACTGAGCAAGAATTAGGCTCAATACATTCATGATCTCACTGAATCCCCACAACAATCATTAGAAGACAGGAGTTACCAATTATATCCTCCTTTTGCAAACCAGAAACAGATTTAGATATGGTCTGAGTGCACTCCCCAGGTTCATGCATTCGAATGGACATGAATTTATCTGACTATGGAGCTTAGAGATGATTTGGATTAGATAAACAATGGAACTTTAATTGTAGAATCCCTCTCTATGTTACCTTTACAGTAAAATTTAAATAAAAAAGACCAAAAGAGATTCTGAACTCCCCAACCTTGAGCCTCCAGAACTGAGCTAAATAGGTATTTTTTTCCTTTATAACTCACCCAGCCTAGGTATCTATGGTGTTTTTTTCATACATTTTTATTGTAATTAATAAAAGGGTTCCATTATATTTGCCAGATAGATGGTGCATTAATTCACATACATTGATACCCTTTCTCATGTCTTGGTCCCCATTTCCCTCCCCTCGACCCCCACCCCTCATCTTGTTTTCCCCCCTTCCCTATCCAATTTCAAATAACCAAATACAAATATATCCAATATATTCAGATAACAAAGTGAGATACTGTAACAATATGAGATAACCAAGGGACAGCAAAAGAGATGAGAGACAACATAGTACCTTAAGAACAACAATCACTCATTATATGGCTTTTGTTTCTATATCCTAGAGATCCTTTCATTTAGCGTCATACTATATGGCCTTATGTATCTAGGTTTTGCTCTATTGCAAATCTCTGCTAGGAGAGCCCAAGGTTTCTACTGATTATGACAAATGAGGGAAACCATTGAGCCTATGTTCCTTTGAGTCTGGCTTACTTCACTTAGTATGATTTTTTTCTAAGTCTTTCCATTTCCTAACAAATGGGGCGATGTCATTCTTTCTGACAGCCGAATAAAATTCCATTGTGTACAAATACCACATCTTGTTGATCCACTCATCAACTGAGGGATATCTGGGTTGGTTCCACTAGCACAATGATGTTCCCTGAAGCACTATTTACCATAGCAAAGCTATGATTTTTTTTATTGATACCAATTGTTATAAGTTTTCTATTATTGGGAAACCAATCTAAAACCTGGATTCGAATCCAAGGTAGCTCTACTTCCAAATCCAAACTGGAATCACAATGCTACCATGAGGCTTAAGTTAAACTAAATAACATAAAGATGGACCTTTGTAAAAATGTCCAGTCAAAGTTGATTGGTATATCTAGGGGTCAGGAAGGAGTCCAATTATATTGCACAGTGCCAAAGTAGAGCTTTGTGCTTGGCTCACATCAGAACCAGGGAGAGCTGGACTGCTGAAGCCCCAGATACTAAAGCCATCTCTTCCTTGAGTGTTGGTCTTTCTGGGAAATCTGATCACAATCACAATGTCTCTATCTCATAGGATGAACCAAGAGGAGGCTAAAGAGCAGAAGCGCTCCTATTAGCTAGGTATCCCAGAACCTTCTCTAGTATGCTTGAGCACACAGAGACTGCTCTTACTTAGATCTTGGACACATAAGGGATAAGGCTGGGCAGCTGCACTAGGGTGGATCAGGCATGGGACTGCTCCATGCCATGGGTCTGTCAAGGGACACCCTCACCAGACCTCACTGGACTTCACTGGTCCTCAGAGGACCCCATTCTCCTACAGAGAAAAGCTCTGTGATACCTCTCAAGCATCATCAGAACTGGAAATGTGGCCTTTTAGATCTTTTCCTTTTTTTACATCATACTGTACTTCCTTCCTTCCTTCGTTCCTTTCTGGTTTTTTTTTTGTTTTGGGTTGGGTTTTTGTTTTTTTTTGGTCAGTTGTAGGGCTTGAACTCTGGGCCTGGGCATTGTCCCTGAGCTCTTCAATTCAAGACTAGTGCTCTACCACTTGAGCTACAGCACCACTTCCAGTTTTCTGGTGGTTATTTGGAGATAAGAGTCTCATAGACTTCTGTGCCAGGAATGGGTTTGAACTGTGATCCTCAGATCCCAGCTAGGATTATAGATGTGAACCACAGGCACCCAGCTACCATCCTGTATTTCTACAAAACATATTTAATTTTGAAAAGTTTTGCCAGGCTGGGGAACAGGACAAGTTGAGGGTAAGGTGTTAGTTTCCAAAGTTCAACTGCTCACCTTGGCATATATCTGGAGCATTCACCCACCAGCCCCAAGGCAGACCTGTTTCTTTCAGAGTTTATCAGAGAGGGGGACATGAGGGATGGTTGAGCCCCTTCTTTCTCTTTAGACAAGGGCACACAAAGTCCTCACAGCTCTGACTGACTTGCCTCCACCACAATTGTTCAACTCTTCAACAATGAAAAAGGTTACAATGACAAGGAAATCCTTCCTTCTAAAACTGTCAGCTAACAAAGCAATTGAAAAAAAGAAAAGTTTACAACTGAGAATCCTGCTTTCTTGGTTCTGCTTGCCTCCTCTTGTTCTACTACCCCCTATCTCTCTCCAAATGACTAACTGCTTTTTAAACTTCCCATTATTAAAGTCAGAAAAAATGCTCCGGGTCCTTTCCAAGCAAGGCTGACCCTCCTTTTGGCTAATCCTCTAGGCATTTCATCTTAACCCCATGACTAAGTCCAAAGGCTTTACTCCAGCTGCAGGACACTCGGGAGAGCCTGGGCCAGGGGTGCTGCTGGGCCCAAAGAGGACAGACACTGCTCCTATCCAGTTCTGGATAGAGGAGACAGATACAGAAGCTCTGAGGCACGTCTGCTCCTCCATACCAGTTCAAAAGACTCTGTAGCCCCTTGACACAACGTTGACCAAGCCAGGTTCCAGCTCAGAGGCTGACAACATCAGTATCTCGCTAAAGAATCTAGGGCAAGAAGGAGGGATTGCTGCCCAAGAGTGAAGACGGGAATCTTAATCCTGGACCTCCAGATGCTCTGGAGAGAGTGGACCAACAGAATAAGGGGAGAAAGACAAGTGATTGGCCAGTGATAAGTGGTCAAGACTGTATTTGACCCCAGATCCAACCAACACTAGAACCCTGACTCTTCTCAGTGGTCCACCCATCAGCAATGTCAAGTCTCTGTAGACAGACCCATATTAGCACATACTAAATATAAGATCAGTCGAGTGGCCTGTTGTACCACGTGCTCAAGGATGGATGATAGGGTGAATTTAAGTTACCTAGCCTCTATTCCCAAGCAATTTAGACCAGTGGCCACAGTGAGGACATAGAAAGCCTCCTTGTGGTTCCAAGAACACTCTACTGTGTGGGGATGGCTTTCACATCCTCACCATTTCTTCTTCGTCTTACATTTTTTGTTTTTGCAGATTCTCAGCTTAACAGCAGCTGACCACCTGCACAGAGGCACCAGGACACCTTGTGTGCCTAAGCATACATCCAAGCTTAGCCCTTAGCCTGACAGGTTCAGGCTGGTAGACGGGATCAATCAAGGCAACATCTTCTACCTCTCCTTACCTTATGTCTCCTGCCCAAACATAGAAACTGATTTATTTCTCCAAAGCTTGGAGTAGCTGACCTCTTTCCTCTAGCTCACCTCTAGTTGGAAGATGGCTAGCAAGAGTTTGATCTTGACTGATGAAGGTGAGTCAGGTTCTATGCTAGCCAGGAGAGACAAACTGCCTTCCATTTGGGTCCATGTGCCTTCCTACTGGTTGTCCCTGTTTTCACACAGAGTCTCCAGTCCCTCTGCATCATGGACCTTTCCACTAGCCCAACCCTCACTCAGTAAAGGGAGCCTAGGAAGGGCTGACATTGACCATGCACCTGGGGAAGGGGCATTTAGTTCAGCCCTTAAACCTCACAGGCACTTGGAGAGGCCACGGAGTAACTGACTACTCATTTTACAGGAAGAAAACTGGAGGCCCAGCTTTGGATGCTGGCACAGCCAGTACATGGATATAGTGCTCAGACCCCAGCTGAAGTCTACTCTAAAATCTATTCACCAAGGACAATCTTACAGCCAGGTTTAGCAATATAATTTATGTGGTCCAGTGCAAAATGAAAATACTGAGACCCTTGTTTAAAAATAATATTGCTAGACACCAGTGGCTCATGCCTGTATTCCTAGCTACTTGAGAAACTGAGTTCTGAGGATTGTGGTTCAGACAGAAAAGATAGTGATGCTCTTATCGCCAATTAACCACCAGAAAAAAGCTGGAAGTAGAGGTGTATCTCAAGTTGTAGAGCACCAGCCTTGAATAATAAAAGCTAAGGGGATGGACACACACATACACACACACCCTACATAATAACTGTTTGAGGACACTAAATCTAGCATGAGGCCCTTACAAGGGTAGGATCTGATACATCTGCACAGTCAACATCCATGAGGCCAGCCTTCCCTACTCTTGAAGAAAAAAGAGGAAGAAGAGGGATAGTATTTGAAACATGCCACCAGTAGAATTGGGATCTTAGAAAAACCAGATGTGTTCCTGTAGCCAGCACTGCATCCCAAGAGCTGAGGCCTAAAGAACCCAGATGCTGGAGGCAGGAGATGAGATGAGATAAGTGAGATGGGCATGTGGGGCTCAGGAGCACCACCTCAGAGGAGAGAGGGCTCACTGCCATTCACTTAAGCCTGCAGAGAGCTTTTAGATTTTTGTAGAACATTGATATTCTCCAGCAATTAAGTCAAATTAACATAATTCAAACAAAACCTCTAATTTTAGCTATGTGTAACAATTCCCCCTCAACAGAACAGACATTCCTGCCTCATTCCAGGAGCTCAGTGCCAAGGAGAGATGGGAAGGAAACCAAGACATTCCGATACAGGCCTTCTACCTAGGCAGGCACCAGATTGTTTCTATTTTCATTCAAAAGATGGCTCCTGGATGGCTTCTAATCACCAGCAGATAAGCAGGCGGTAGCTGATCCAGCTCCTCATAGGTCTTACCGTGACTGCAAAGCCTAGCAACCAGAGCACCCCTAGGACTAACAGCACTGCTGGAGGGGGATCCCACATAGGATGCTCTTCCAATAAGCTGGTCTAATGGCCTCAATCTTCCTGCCTAAAGGTGAGAAGAGCAATGCTTAGCCTGCAAGCTAAAAGGATTGGTGTGTGTGTGTGTGTGTGTGTGTGTGTGTGTGTGTGTGTGTGTGTGTGTGTGCTTGTGCTGGACCTGTGGCTTAAATTCAGGGCCTGGGTCCTGTCCCTTAGCTTTACTGCCCAGGGCCAATGCTCTACCACTTAAGTCACAACTGCACTTCCATCTTTAATTGGAGATGAGAATCATGAGCTTTCCTGCCCAGGCTGGATTTTAACAGCAATCTTCAGATCTCAGCCTCCTGAGTGGCTAGGATTACCGGTGTGAGCCACCAGTGCTCAGCAAAGGATTACTGAAGGACCAAAACAGTAGATGAACCTAGGTGTGCTGGCTCCCATCTGCAAGCCAGGCACTCTGAAGAGTTTGACAAGAGAACTGGGAGTTGGGCTACATAAGAAGGCATTAATGTAGAAGAAAAAGGTGTTGGTGGTTATTATTCTGCTTTTATGCGCTCAATGCAAATGACCCACTGAACAAGCAATTGTTCAGTCATTCAATGAACCAACAGACTAATGCCCCTGTACCTTACAGGAAAAACAAACTTAAGTCCAGAGGTTGGCAAACAGAGCACAAGGGCCTGACTCACCCTGCTTCCTGGTTTTAAATGGCTCATGAACTAAAAGTGACATAGACATTAAAAATTATTATTATTATTATCACAAAGGTGATATACAGAGGGGTTATAGCTACATAAACCAGGTAAAGAGTATATTTCTTTTTGGACAATGTCACTCCCTTCCCCTCTCTCCCATCCCACACACAATTTATATAGTTCATTTTCAACATAGTGTCCAGTGAGTACTGCATTTGTTCACCCTTGGTACACCTGTAGTGAGCTGATAAGTAATCCTCATGACATTCAAAAGAAAGAACAAGTTTTGCTTGCTATAGACAGACAAGCTTCTAAAAAGTTTTTTTTTTTTTTTTCTAGACTGTGATGCTCAATTCAGCCTTCAGGAAGGTATTGTACTGCCCTGGACCTCAGTTTTCTTCCATATATGAAGATCAATTGGCATCTAGACTGACAATCCCTTCTACTGGTATGTCCTGTACTCTTGTGTGGGCTGTGGCCAGATGTGGAAAACTGTGCGCACAGCAGGTGATAGCTACTAGGGCTAAGATACTAAAGATGTGTATGCCATGCATGGCAGAAGACAGCAGTAATTAGGGCACTGGGACGAACCTCGGCATCCAGGGCATGCTTCCTTCCACTAGGCCTCAGAGAGGGCTTAGTCTGCAGTACCTAACCAGAACGCCTTAGAAACCCCCTTATTTGCAGAGGTATTGAGTGAAGCAGTGCAGATGGGCACAGCCCTCTCTGCAGTACTGTGCTTGCTGCCGTTACACAATGAGCATGCTTCTAAGCAGAGCCAAAGCACAAAGTCCCTTTCCTTCCCTATTCCTCTTTCCATGTTGCAAATAATCTACCGTAAGAGCTGAGATTTCGCACCAGAGTACATAAAGAGTTGGCCCCAGAGACCTGGTTCCAGGGCTTGCTTAGCCACTAAAAATAGCTGTGTGACCTGCACAAGCAATTTTCTTTCTTCATGCAGCAGTTTCTCCAAGACAGGAATGGAGCATAGGATCCCCAAGGTCTCTTCCAAGATGTCAGGTCTGACCTGCAATTCCAGCTGCTCCTTAGCAGAATGATTATTTGAGCCCAGGAACTGGAGCCCAGCCTAGACAACATAGCAAGTAGACCCCATCACACCTCTATGTCCAGCTTTTTCCTAGTTAATGGAGATAAGAGTCTCATAGACCTAACTCCTCAGCCTGAGTAGCTAGGAGTACAAGTATAAGCTAATAAGCTTTTGTTTTTGTTTTTGTTTTGTTGTTGTTTGTTTTTGTCAGACCTAGGGCTTGAATTCAGGGCTTAAGCACTGTCTTTGGGCTTTTTCCGCAAGGCTAGTGCTCTGCCACTTGAGCCACAGAACCACTTCTGGCATTTTTATATGGATGTGGTACCGAGGACTCAAACCTGGGTCTTTGTGCATGCTAGGCCAGCACTCTACCACTAGGCCAAATTCCCAGCCCCCAATTTTTTAAACTATCTATTTCCAGTCTGGTGAGATGAAAGAATCCCAGAGAGGTGAAGTGCTTTGCCCATGGTCACCAGTTACTATCTGAGGGGTATTGAGACCAGCATCTTTAGTTCCTAATGGTCTAACGTTTCCATTTTAAGCCACTGGGCTCTCCCTCTTCTACCTGCCCCCTTCTCGCCCAATTCCATCTGTAACTCTGTCTATCTCTGTCCTGATTTTCTCTATATCCATATCTATGGGTTCTTTTTAGGGTAATACATGTCTTCCCTTTGCAACATAGTTTAGAAAGTGATATAAGTGGCAATGGTATTTTATCTCACAGTCTCACAGTCAAAGTAACTAGAGCAATCAAGCTTTAGGCTCAATGCTAAGTATATTTTTAATTTTCTTTAGCACCTCTACCCTTCCATTCTCCTTGTACACACTTTGTCCAGTGCTCACAATAGTGCTGGAAGCAATCGTTGCACTCCAGCTCTAGCTCTGACCTTGAAGGCTATTCAACCTTTCTGAGGTGAAAGCCACACCTGGAATGGTTGTCTCCACACACTGGCCCAGGCTGGGAGGCCAAGTAGACTCAAGGGGGTAGTGTGCTTGTCACACCTCTCCTTTTCTGGAGGGAGCAACAGATGACACCAGCTGGGCCTGGCTGTTTTCCTGCTGGAAGCTGGATACAGTTGGTAGACGAGGAAAACAGAATTCCGATCCACAATGTCCTACATATGCTACTGCCTGCTTGTTATAAAGCAGACTGTGGAGAGAGACAGTCCAAGGTCTCCCCAAGCTTTGTGTTCACTCAGGATATGAAATTCACTTGGCCTTCCAGAGCCATCCTCTCCTTCCCTGCCTATAGAGTTGTTGAGGGTCACTGGAACGATGCCACAGAAGGCATATGAGGATCATGGAATTCTGGCATCTAGGTTAGTGCCCAGGGTATGATTCTGCAGCTCTAGGGCTCTGGAATGCAGGTATCCAGAACTGGTCTTCTGGAGACATCGCCAGTGGGGAGGAGATGATCGTTACTTTCCTGGGACCATTCTCTCCTCGCCTGCTCCTGCCCTGTAGCCACTGGAGAAAATATAAAAGGTTTTCAGCACATAGGCTTCCAGGAACATCAGGAAGCAAAGCACTGAAGGGCAGACACTGAAATCCACAAACATTTCCAGAGCTGAGCATGGTGGTACATACCCAAATTCTAGCACTCAGATGGCAGGGGTGGTAGGATTGGGTTCAAGGCCAGCCTAAACTACACAGCAAAGCCCTATCTCAAAATGTGAAGGGTATTCAGCAATAGAAAGCTTGCACTTGCCTAGCATGCATAAGGCCCTAAGATTGATCCTTAGCAGAGGAAAAAATAAAGAAAAGGAAAAGGAAAAATAAAGTGGAAATTCTGGCTGAAACTCAGTAAGTAAAGCAGCTGGAATTTTGCCAAAAAAGAAAGATCACATTCACCTCTGCTATGTTTAGATAGGAAAACATCCCCCATGTTTAACATATGTCCCGTACGTTAAAGATGGAATCTCCAGGTGGGAGATGGTAGAACCATCAGGAAGTGGGGCCTGGTAGGAAGTCCTTAGTTCATTGGCAACATGACCATAAGGAGGATTTGGGGGTCCTAGTCCATTCCGTTGATCTCTTCTGCACGTGATGTGAGCAGTACGCTTTGCCGTACACTCCCCATCCCTCATCAAAGGCCCTTAGAGTAGTGACTTCACCTGATCATAGACTCCAACCTCAGAAGCCATGAGACAAAGAAGTCCTTTTCTTTTGGTAAGTTAGTTATCTCAGGTTTCATTTCAGTAACACAAAGTTTGACTAACACAACTTCTAAAAGTCAAGCATGCCAAGGAGTCTGTCAAACTGAATCATCTACACCTCAGAACGGCTAAGCTGCTGAGGAAAATAGATAGCTAGGCCCTCTTTCCCCCAGTAGAATCAGGGCTTCCATGTTCTTTCAGGGCCCAGAGGAAGAGGCTTCCTGGGCTTGTGACCTTGAAAGCAACTCAGTGATGGCCAGTCACCTTGCATTGCAAATTGCAAGTAGTCACACTCCTCCCTATGCTTTCCACCTCCCAGAGGTCACTCTTACAAATCTGGAAGCGAAAAGCACCTTGCCTCCTTAAAACAGAGCCACATAGTCACAGGGTGCTGATTACATAGGTTCAGTGGATAAGATGCAGTCTTCAAAGACAAACACCCAAGGTCTGAGGCCGTGAGATACTATCTCAAAAATAAACAAAATCGAAAAGGACTGGGATTACGGCTCAAGAGGTTCAAACCCCTGAGTTCAGACTCCAATATTGGAAGGGGGAAAATGGCCTGGTGCTGACATAGAGCAGCAGAATAGAAAAAAAAAACAGAAAACAAACCCTAGTGACCATCTCACTCAGCCTCCTTCAGGGAAGATACCACCTCTAAAGCCAGACTGGGGAGCTGCTTTAAGAGCAAGGGGGGTCTTACAGGTTGGCAAGGCAGATGTTGAAGTACAGAGAAGAAGCAACATGTATGAAGTGCCAGGCGAGAGGGCAGGGAAAGCATGATGACAATACCCCAGTACCAGGCAGCTGGTGAATATTCACAGCCAAGGAAGACTCTGATTACCCTTAATGGAACTTGTCAATTTGGGGGAGGGGGACGGAAGGGACTGTTTCTTTCTTTCCTTTTTTTTTTTTTGTCCATTGTGGGGCTTGAACTCTGGGCCCCGGGGCTGTCCCTGAGCTCTTGAGCTCAAGGCTACAGCCATACCCCCTGAGCCACTATGCCACTTCTGGTTTTCAGGTGGTTAATTGGAGATAAGAGTCTCATGGACTTTTGTGCCAGGGCTCACTTTGAACCTCTGTCCTCAGATCTCAGCCTCGTGAGTAGCTAGGATTACAGGTGCTTGCCATTGGTGTCCAGCTAAATTTTGTGTTTTTAAGAGTAGTTCTGAGGGCCAGAAGCATAGCCTAGTGGTAGAGTGTTCGCCTAGCATGCACAAAGCTCAGAAGCCCTTTAATGCAGATCTGTTCAAGCATAAAAGGCTATGTGACATGTATGATAACAAGAAGACAATGCATTTTTTAAAGGACAAGCTGACTTTGAAAGTAGATGGTTCAATGTAGTTCAATGCACTCACTCAGGAATTCTACAGTAGCACCATGGTTTCCACAACTTTGCCAAGCATCAACATCAGCACCATGTACTCCAGCTACCCTCAGCCAGAGGAGAGTCACTGACTGAATCCATCATGTCTGTCCCTGCTAGGGCACCGAAGGCTAGACGAGCTCTGGATCAGCTGTTCTCTGCCCCAGCACCATGTGATCAGTCTAGCACTGTCTTGTGTGCAGAACATTATCAATTGTAGACACTAACACAGCTCTTTGAATAGCACTAAAACGGAAAACCCACCACCTCTGTAAACTCAACACCACCTCACAGACACTTAAGTCCCTATAGTGTGGTTGTTTCCAATTCTTCACTTCAGTTAGAGTTGCTGACCGAGTTTAGATTCCTTAAATCATTTAGGAAACTGGCATCAGTACTAGATGAGGGCTCCTAACCTTGGAACTGACCTTGATGGCCCATGTCTCAAAAGGAGCTTGCTGTATTTAAATTATGTAAAAGGTGAAAATTTAGCCAAGTGAGCTCAGACTTGTACCTCTTATGTGTTATTTCTGGTTAAAAAGGAAAGCTTAAGTTATGTTTTTTGAAATCTTTATTTAGAGCTCAGGCATTTTCCCTGCCCCTATCCATTCCTACATATCCACAGCCATTGATGCTTGAATCCTGAATTTTGGGGTGTCACTCTGGAACAGGAGGCGGGTAGGAGTAGAAACTAAGGCATTAGACCTGGCATTTATTGAGTCCAAGTATTTGGCACATAGTACATCATTTATTCCTTCCAATAGCACTGCATGGCTTCCTGGCAGGTGTTATTCTCTTTGCCTTATACATGGGCAAAATGAATTTCAGAAAATAAAGGAGAAATTTGTCCAATGTTACCTGGCCCCATCTTATAGCCACTTCTTTTCATGACAGTCAAACTGACCTATGGCCAAAGGCTGGTGGCACATTCCTGTGATCCTCAGCTGCTATTTAGGCAGCTGAGAGCTGAGGATCACAGTCCAAAACCACCCCAACTAGAAAAGACCATGTGCCTTTTATCTCCAATAAACTACTCAGAAAAAGCTAGAAGTGGTGCTGTGGCTCAAGTGGTAGCATTAGACCTGAATAAAAGCAGCTCAGGATCAGTACCCAGGCCCTAAATTCAAGCCCCAGGATCACCTGCCCCCACCACACCCCCCCCCAAAAAAAGTAGCATCCAGGGTCAGGCGCCAATGGTTCATGCCTGTAATCATAGCTACTCATATCCAGGAGGCTGGGATCTGAGGATTGTAGTTCAAAGACAGACTGAGCAGGAAAAAAAAAAATCCAAGAAACTCATACCTCTAACCATCAACTGTGGCTCAAATGGTAGAGTATGAGCCTTGAGCAAAACAACTCAGGGACAGCACCTAGTTCCTGAGTTCAAGCCCCGGAATTAGCACACACAAAAAAGGTGACCTGTAGATATACATTGAAGTTCTTCTGATTTTCTTATTTACCTCCACTTGAACGTATTGGAATAGCATGGGAATTGAAATCTTACCTTGTCTCAGACTTGGATTTAGTGTTTGAGTTCTGATGATGGAATAAGTATTAGTGTTTGAGGCTAAGGGTTCAGCGTGCAGTGAGGTCTACATGCAATCTAAAGACATGAGAATACTCAGAGCTCTGTCCACCACTGTACATGGGAAGAAGAGAGGTAAGCTATGGTTGAATTGGGAAGACTGGGAATCAGGCTAAAACCTAAACTTAGTCTAAAGACAATTAGAAAGACATATAAGGATTTGAAGGAGGAAATATCAAGATGTGATTTACAGGAAGATGGGCCAAAATGTTTACCTATCTCTTCTTGAGTTGCATTATGCTAAATAAAATCCCTTTTTCTCTTCTTTCCACTACTCCCATCTGTGTAACAGACTCACTGTATTGGCCAAGACAGATTCTTAGGACTCTCACAATTGAGTCTTTTCCCTAAACTCCAGTAATAAGATGATCAGGGTCTCTATGGAAAACTAAAATTACACAAAAGGAGACATCATCACAGACATACCAAAGGGCTAGGCAGAGAATGATGTGACATTGTCACATTTGTGCCAATACTGAACACTGAGTCAACCAAAATTACTTTATATTTCTATTAGATATCTGAATGGTATATAATTGTGTGTAGAACTGTGTGCATAATTGTGTGTAGAACTGAGGTGGAAAGTGGGTTGATGAAAGAAAGCTATATCTTCTTCCTCCATAAGGAGACTTCAAGGTAAGACCCAAAACAGAAAATTCCAGAAGGAGCAATAAGTAGATATGAGTGATGGAGTTAAATGTCCAACTCAGTGTTTGTCCAGGGGAGAGGGCAGTGAGGAGGCAGATGGGAGAAAAACTGATATTTTTCACCACCAGGGTTGTATAATTGTCTCTTCAATTTCATGCATGTATATCTAAGGCTATATAAAATTTGGAGGGAAAATGGAATTAGGATAATAAAAAAATTGCCATGACCTCTGGGTCATGAGAAAAATGATACTGAAAGCTAGGCATTTGTAATCCCAGATGCAGGGAAAGCTGAGTTGGGGCAGGGAGAGAAGTAGAGCTCATGAGTTCATGACAACTTGGTAGGATCCATACCCTGACCTTCCCAAATAAATTATCCTGACATTAAAAATAAAAAAGATTTGCATTTTTGGAAGATCACCTTGGCTGTAGAATGGAATTTTAGGCCCAACACCCATTTTCAAGTTGGTGAACAATAAATGGTTTCACATGCCAAGACCCAACTGCCAGACTCTTTAGGACCACAGTCCAACTCCACTTTGAGCCAGGACATTCTGTTACCTACTTGGCTCTGCTGTACATCACCTTGGACTTCTTATTTGGGGTGCGATGTCATTTATAAACCCCAGCTTTCTTCTCCAGAATACTGGACTCTGATAAGCACAGCATTCTCTGTCTTCTCTGTTTCTTACTATATATCAATCATTTAATTGTTTATGTTTAACCACCATTGCATGATTATGGAAAAGAACTGAAAAGAAAATGGAATCCCTTAGAAACACATACAACAAAGATAACTGCTGTAGTGATGGAACATGGTGGTGATTGCCGGGGATCCCAGCACTTGAGGTTGAAACTGACCGATCACAATGCAAGATCAAAGCCAGCCAGCAGTACACAGCAAGACCCTCTCTCAAAAAAAAAAAAAAAAACACTGCAAACAAACATTTCGTGTACAGTATTTTCCTATGTCATTACATGTTACACTGGCCCTCTGACCCTCTGTTTTTCTGAGCAATCCAGTTTATATGATTTAAACAATTTTATATTATATCCACTTAACATCAACTTTTTTTTTTGCCAGTTCTGGGCTTAAGCTCAGGGCCAGAGAACTGTCCTTGGATTTTTCTCAAGGCTAGAACTCTATCACTTGAGCACTCAGCATCACTTCTGGCTTTTTCTAAGAATGTGGTACCAAGGAATCGAACCCAGGTCTTTGTGCATGCTAGGCAAGCACTCTACCACTAGGCCAAACTCCAGGCCAACATCAACTTTATATTAGAAACATAAAACACATTTTTTTAAACATAAAGCCAGGTGCCATGAAGCACACCTTTAGTGTCAGCTACTCAGGAGACGGAAGTAAGAGGATCACTTAGGCCCACCAGTGTAAAGCCAGCTTGGGCAACAGAGTGAGACCTATCCCCCTAAAAAGTCATCAGTGAATGAACAGCATGTCACCAAATGGGTGATGATATCAAAGCCTCTTCTTTAAAAGTAAGTTGGCCCTTCTCCCTTCAGTCTCATTCAGGCTAGTACGCTTGCTCTCCCTCAGGTCTGAACATCCACTAGTCAGATTCTGAATTCTTTGATGCACATCTGTTTTGCTGTGTACCTGTGCCATAGTTAAACCTGTTTTATTCCAGAGAGTGCAGAATGGAACCAATTGCTAGTTCCTCTGACCACAAGGCTGGCAGCAACCCACCCCAGGTGTTAAAGCATATTCTCCATAGCTGTTTTCCCTATCAGCTGAGAGCCCCCTAAAAGGAGTCTTCAGTTTCTTTCTAACCTGTTCTCCCTCCTCTTTCTCAGCACAATAAAAGGCAGTACAAAGTAACCACTGATCACAAAGTTCAAAGTGAGCTCCCATTTACACTGAGTCACATGTGTGCGCACATGCACGCACACAGACAGGCAGGCACACACACACACATGCACATGCCACATGCTTACATATAGAAATACGTAAGTGGGCTGGGAATTTGGCCTAGTGGTAGAGTGCTTGCCTAGCATGCACAAAGCCCTGGGTTCGATTTCTGGGTACTACATACATAGAAAAGCAGGAAGTAGTACTGTGGCTCAAGTAGGAGAGCACTAGCCTTGAGATGAAGAGCTTAGGGACAGTGCTCAGGACCTGAGTTCAAGCCCCATGACTGGCAAAAAAACAAAGAAAGAAAAAGAGGTGGGGGGGGGAAAGGAAGGAAGGAAGGAAGGGAGGGAGGGAGGAAGGGAGAGAGGGAGAGAGGGAAGGAGGGAGGGAGGGAGGGAGGGAGGAAGGAAGGAAGGAAGGAAGGAAGGAAGGAAGGAAGGAAGAAAGGGTGGGAAAGAAAAAAGAAATGCATAACCAAATATGCTCACCTATGTCAAAGGGAACTTCAGCATCACCCTGGATATTGTCACCATCCTTTATCATGCAAATAGGCCAATTCTACCACCCTGATGGTTCTCCACTTGTCACTTGGCTCTCCCTCTAGTATCCCTTCCACACAGCCCAGGCCAGCTTGACTATCATTGTTTTCTACACCCTGATCACCACAGGCCCCCACCTTCCTCATTTCTCCACTGAACATGGGCTAACCTTTTCACCTGAGACTTCCCCTTCACCTCTGCACCATCTGCTTCCTTCAGCCTGCTCTCCAAACTCTTGAGTATAAATCCCACAGAATCCCAACCTAGCTTTCTTTAAACAAAGGAAAAAAAAAAAGAATGTGCTATTACTGGGGCTTGAACTCATGGCTTAGGCTCTGTCCCCTACCTTTTTTATTCAAGGCAAGTAGTCTACCATCTTTTTGTGGGTTAACTGAAGATAAGAATCTCATGGACTTTCCTCCCCAGGCTGGCTTCAAACCAGGATCTTCATGTCTTAGCCTCCTGAGTAAGTAGGGTTACAGACCTAAGTCATAGGCTCTCAGCTTCCAATCCGGCATCACACCATAGGCTACTCCCTGAACTCACAATCCTGTTACCCCCTACGTGGACCTCCCTCACACTCTAGAAGCCACCCTTATGGACATCAGGAAGCCTTACAGGCCCAAGCCAGGTTATGTGGTCAGGCTCACTCCTTTTATTATCCAGACAACTCAGTAAGCTATAGTCATCCCTCTAACTGCCCATTTCTTTGGGAGAACTGGATATGGAATAAAAAGTAGATAACAGTGTCCTGCTCACTCTCATTTCTTTATCCCAGAGTTGCAACTTCCTTTATTCTAGCCATATTTCACCCACTCATTGTTGTAGGCCTCTCGGAACAGATAACCAACTCAATTTGGTCTACAGAGGTTTCATCCTATAGAACACACACACACACACACACACACACACACACACACACACAGGTTCTGATACAAGCAAAGTGGGTTGGCTGCTGGGACCATTTTTCTCTCAACTTTCCTCGTAGACCCAAGGCCTCCCCTTCCTGTTCACAATTAATTAAAAGCCATAGCTAGAGCAAGTCCATATTACAGCGCCTCCACTCCTCTACCAGCAAAGCTTCCTCAATCATCCCACCTCTCTTACTGGGGCCTCTGCTCCTTGGCTGTATTCCTCAGCTTGGACATGTGGAAATGATCCATACCACCTGCCTGCTCAAGGGTAGGCAAAGAATCCATAGGAATCAAGAGCGGACAGGAGAGCTCCCCTACCACAGCTGGGTTTGGCTCAAATCTATCCATCCCCAATACACCAACAGCTACTCTGACTCCTAGGTGTTCAAGTCACCCAGGATTTTAAGGCAACGCCCATCTCAGAAACTGACTCAAAGCGATGCATCCAATGTAGACGCAAATGTCTTAGAGATCACTGAAAAATGTTGTCACTCTGAATTTATGAGTATAGTAATCACATCAATACTAATTTGGAAAAATGTGGATTGTACTGTAGAAAGAAACCCCTCTGACAGGTTGGAGGAAAAGAAGCATTTTGTGAGACAGATTAATCAGAAGGAAAGCAGATAATACCTCAGATTCAATCAAACCTCCATTCTTCCTGGACTCTTGCAGTAACCCAAGCACCCAAACAATCTCTGCAGTTGCTGCTCTTGAAACATGTGGAGGAGCCTGAAGATACCCGATTCCTACTACCCAAAGAGGCATCTAGATTGTGCTGTGATCTCAATTGTCCTTTTTCCACTCAAATCTGGCACTGTCCCACTTAAGCCATAGCATCGCTTCTGGGTTTTCACTGGTTAGTCAGAAATAAGAGTCTTGTGAGCCAACACTGGTGGCTTATGCCTGTAAGCCTAGCTTCTCAGGAGGCTGAGATCTGAGGATCACGGTTCAAAACCAGCCTGGGCAGGAAAGTCCTAGGTGACTTTTTTTTTTGTGGGTCACTTGGCCTAGACACTGTCCCTGAGCTCTTCAGGTCAAGGCTACCACCCTACCCCTGGGCCTGGGTGTTGTCCCTGAGCTCTTCAGCTCAAGGCTACCATCCTACCCTTGAGCCAAGCCTCACTTTTTGTTTTCTAGAAGTTAATTGGAGATAAAAGTCTCAGGTCCTTTTGTGCCTGGGCTGGCTTTGAACCTTGATCCTCAGATCTCCGCCTCCTGAGTAGCTAGGAGCCACCACACCAGGCCTGTGTGACTTTTATATCCAATTAACCACCAAAAAAACCAGTGGTGCTGTGGCTCAAGTGGTACAGTGCTAGCTTGAGAGCTGAAGAGCTCAGGGACAGTACCCAGGCCCAGAGTTCAAGCCTCACTACCAAAACAAGAAAAGAAAAAAGAACACCCTGAGCATGAGCTCAGACCAGGATGGGTGTGAAATTCAGCACTGGGATCAGCAAACAAGACCATGGAGTATTTGTGGGACACTGCAGGCTTCTAAAGGCAATCTCCATTGAAAGCATAGAGGGCTGCCTTGCAGCCCTCAAATGGATAAGAAGACAATTCTAAGTATCACCTTGGCAAGAAGACATCTTCTTTAGGGAGAAGCATCTGGTCATACTGAAAGGAAGTGAGGAAAGAAGAAAATTGGCTGGCCATGAACTCTGCTTTAGCTTTAAGTATCTGTAATGCAAGTTTTCATTTCTTGGACAATAGCTTGTGCTTTGGGCTTCTAAGAGCCACAGTATCCCTCAGAAAATTAAACCTGTAATACCACATCCCATTCTCTCAATGATATTCTACGTCTATGGACATACAGGAACAGGACTCTCAAAAAAATTAAGTGAGGGTAGAGATGGTATACCATCTATCACTGGAGCCACAACTCTACGTTCAGCTTTCTGGTGGCCAAATGGACATAGGAGTCTGACAAACACTCCTGCCCAGACTGGCTTTGAAGCACGATCTTCAGATCTCCACCTCCTTAGCAGTTAAGATTATATGTGTGAGCCACTGGCACCCAGCAGAACCTTTTGTTGTTACTTGTTTGGTATACAACTACAAATACCATGCCAGACGTTAACAAAGCTTGAAAATATCCCAACTCATCTCAAAGTGATAGTCTGGACCTGCATAATCTGCTATAATAAACCCTAGTCAAATAGGAGCTTCATTTCTTTCCTGAAAAATGAAATGAAGATATGATTTAAAGTATCCGTTTCTCATTTGCCAGTACTGAAATAATAATGTGCTAGTCTTCCCTGATGAGCACTGAGATTTCACAATTCCAGCGCAAGGCTGGGCCTGAGTTTGAACATACAGTTTATCAGAAACAATAATTTAATTAACATACATTGTGCCAGGGAGGGTAGGCACGTT
Source organism: Megascapheus bottae (assembly GCF_031878675.1). Lineage (NCBI taxonomy): Eukaryota > Metazoa > Chordata > Mammalia > Rodentia > Geomyidae > Megascapheus > Megascapheus bottae. Next base: position 1,374,489 of record NC_143528.1, on the reverse strand, counting down.
TCCATCACTAGAGCAAACACCTGAGGTAATCAACTTACATAAAAGGAAAGGTTCACCTGGGCTCAGTTTTGGAAGTTTCCAAACAATCTGTGATTGGTCAAAACTGCTGCTTTTGTCATGTGCCAGTGGCTCATACCCAGCTACTCAAGAGGCAGAGATCTGAGGATTATGGTTCAAAGCCAGCCCTAGCAGGAAAGTTTCCAACAAACTACTCAGAAAAACCTTGCCCACAAAGAGGCTTGGAGATAGTACCAGGCCCTGAGTTCAAGCCCCCAGTCTGGCAAAAAGTAAAATAAAACAAAACTGCTTTTAGGACTGTGGGGCATCTAAAGGAAGAGCACTTGAGAGAACAAAGCTACTCACCTCATGACCAAGACATAAAAGAGAAAGAAAAAGGGATGTGTTACTAAGTGACAGTCCTCTTGAAGGACACATATCCAGTGACTTGAAGACTTCCCACCAAGCCCAAGTTTTATCACACATCAGTAGCATCTGTCCATAGGCCTTTGGGAGACATTCCAGGTCTAAGAGAGCAACCATCACACTGCAAACTGCAATCCCTAATAGGCACAATTACTATACATTAATTAAAAAGAAAAAAAAATAGCCTGTTGTCAGTGGCTCGTGCCTGGAATCTTAGCTAGTCAGAAGGCTGAGATCTGGGGATTTCTGTTTGAAGCAAGCCAAGACAGGAAAGTCTATGGGACTCTTATCTCTAATTAGCCACCAAAAAAGCCAAAACTAGAGCTAATGGATAGTACCCAGACCCCGAGTTCAAGTATTGGCACAAAAAGAAATAAGAAAAAGAAAACTAAACTGTTAGGCCAGGTGCTGGTGGCTCATGCCTATATAATCCTAGCTACTCAGGAGGGTGAGATCTGAGGATAGAGGTTCAAAGCCAGTCTGGGCACGGAAGTCTGTGAGAATCTTATCTCTAACTAACCACCAGAAAAACTGGTGGCCACAGAAGCAGTACTGTGGCTCAAGTGGTAGCGTGATAGCCTTGAGCTCAGGGACCACACCCAGGCCCAGAGTAAGCCCCATGACCAAAAAAAGAAAAAGAAAATTAAACTCTTATAATGAGATTACAAAAGCAAAATTAGTGAGCAAGGAGCTTTTGCTGGGGGGCCTGGGCCTGGTTAGTGGTCCTCATTCTGAGTTCTGAATCTCAGCTGCTGACCCTCCTGTTTTGAGGGCTAGCTGGGAGGATGTAATGTCATCAAGCCGTTTAGTACTGGACAAAACTGACAGTGTAGCATCACTATCCTGGAGATCTTGTCTAGCTTTTGGTTAAGAAGTGACAGGAGCTCCTAGGAAGCAGTCCCCACCCCCCTCCAACCTCTGCAGCCTAGAAGGAGGAGCTGGTGTAACATTGGGCAGGAATCAGCTATTCCTTGTCTTTCCTCCATTGCCAGAGCCTCCCAGATCTTGAGAACAGAGCCTACTTTCATTTATTAGGCTCTCCAGGTACTAAAATTAGAAGAAACGTCAAAGCAGGGTTACCCACATTGTGGTATATTTTACAACTAATAAATTAACACTGTTAATAATTTACACACAGTGCAGCATAATTATGTAATTCAAGGACTAGAGGCTTTATATACAAATATCAGTAATATATTAGTGAGATCTATGATTTAGCATCAGACCCTAGGTTTAAAGATGTGGTGAACATCACTCTATCAATCTTGCCATTTAGCTCTTGCCCTGAATTTGTAAACTAACTTGGAGAAATGGAGTCTGAATTTGAGACACTCACAAATGGGGGTCATGGGTCAGCATGATTACTGCTTCACGCACTGCCTCAACCTTCCCACTCCCCACTTTCCATCCTTCCAACTACCTGGACATAACTAACCCAGTCTCAGGCAGACTTCTCCCAAATCTCCTCTGCAGTTGCAATTACTAGATCAACCAGACTCTACTGCAGTCCAGAAGCAGGGCCTCCTCAGGCTGTGAAAGAAAAGGGATGAGGGCTCTGTAATGCCTGCTGCATAGCCCAGAAAGGCTGGCTGAACTTCCTGCATGGCCTGGTGATGAGGGTTACATGCTCTCTTGCCTGGACTTTTTCTTCTTCTCTTCCTGCACCTTTCTTCTACTCCCCCTACTTATAAATCCTTGGCTCCTTAGAGCCCTGTGCAAATACTGTTGCTTTAAACTGCTAAAACCACTTGACAGGGCAGCAGAGACCCTGCAAAGAAATGAACTACATTCTCAGTGGTAGAAATCATTGCACCAAAAGATTAGATATTCCTATTGCCTGCCTGCAAATTGCTACTGCTTTGTAAATGATTCGGGGGGGGGGGGAGTGTTTTGAGTCCCTTCAGAGGCCCCTAAAAGCTATTCAAAGGATTTACTTTGCACCGCAACACCAAGACATATCTAGATAAGCATAAATATCACATTAGTTCACTTACCCCCCAAATATCTATTGCTCCCTCTTTCTGTGTCAAGCACTGAGCCAGGCACTGGAGCACGCAGCTATGCACAGAAAGTGAAATGATCTACCCTTCACATCAGAGGATGAAGTTAGCAGACAGAAGGAGACACAAGGACAGAGCTCTATTCCAGGTTATACACAAGTAGTAGCCTTAGTATCTCGTAAGTCAGACTGGGATATTAGCCCCCTTCTGTCCACATCTGTCTCCCATTCCTGCACCCACTACTGCTTCCTTAAATTCCAGTCCTCCTCCACCCTCTCACTCACTTTCCCTGTAAACCTTCCTACCTGCCTCTCCTCTAAACCTCTGTTCTGTATAAACATAAAAAGTACACAGACTCTCATGCCCAAGGCTTTCTTAGCCTATGGAAAGCTTTTATTCTTAATGTAAATGCTAGCTCTACACATTCCTTGCCATTTGCTTATTTCCAATGACACTTTAGAAGGGGATGTCTCATAAATGCTAGGATTTATTAAATAACACACACACACACACAAGCTGCAGTTACAAACAGCAAATTCCTGACACAGACATGTACTATCCAAAGATAAAGCTGAATGAAGCTGGACAAGGAAGCAGGTGCTTTCAGAGCTTGGGTTCAGCCCAGTCCCCTGTGTTGAGGTTTCTATCTGTGTCAGTGCGTCACAACATCAGCTTCCTCCATCCCCCCCAGCACCCCTTAGCAAGCGCCTTCCCACACATCACCACCAACTGTAAAAACTGCAACCTCCCTTACAGTTACAACCACAGTTTCTTCTACAAATGAGAGGGGTGCAGTTCTGCTCAGTTCTGGTTACTTACGCAGGTTATCCATGAGATAAGCACCTTGCCTTCTAGTAAGTTCAGAAGGTCCTTGGCTCAGCCACATATTCATATGAATTGCCAGTTCCCTGAATAAAAATGCAGGTTCTGCCCGCAGCAAGTTCTTCCTTCATGCTGGTAGAAAACTAGGAGACTGGTGCCACAGCTTCCCTGTGGTCAGTGTGCTCAACTGTAAAGATCTCAGCTGCTTGATTTTCTTACTCTCTGCCTTTACCAATTACTTCAGTGGTGGAAATGGATCTTAGATTTTACCTTAGATGAACCATCAAGTTATTATCCAGACCTCAGTTTATCCAGTCCTGCATTTTTCTAAGTGGTCCTTTGGAGCTAGGAAGGTACCTAGCTAATAAAGCATGTACAAGGCTGGGGGTTCAATCCTAGCTTTAGAAAAAAATAAAGTGTTCCTTTCTGTATTGCTCTGATTTCTTCACCTTTCTTTAAGGCTTCCTCCTTGCAAGTTTATATCTTGCTATAAATTCTAACTATTATATGACATGACTGTCAAAACCATACTAATGGATCAGAGAACTTACATCACTCTGAAACACCAACGAAGCATTCCTACACCACACCCATCACATATTCCATTCAAAGAATAGGTGCTAAGAGATTTCATCTTTTTATCACTGTGGGTTAAGATTTCCTATGCTTGTATCAATTACAACACTCAGGATACTGCGTAAAATCGTGAAAATCTGTATGGAAGATTTCTGAGTGCTTACTGACGCAGTATGCTGCGACCCGCTACTAAAACAAAACAATACAATTTGACATGAGGTGACTATATTACCATGTAGCAATTGTTTAAATGAATAAAGTTTACCAAGAACATACAGATAAAGAGCAGAGACATAAAAAGAATATCGAAACTGCTATTTTTTGTATGTTTGCATTATAAGCAGTCAGGATTCAGAGTTCTATGACAGGACATTGCATAGTATGTTATCAAAGAGAAGAGAGCAGAATTTTGTTTTGACAATTGCTCAAAACATCATCTATACTATCAAGATCATCAAGGAGGAAGTTGGAAGCATAGAAACATCTAACAAGTTTCATAGAGAGCTGCCTTTCTCTAAACGCAAGCTGGGAATGGAACTGGAGAAGAGCGCTCCTTCTCCATGAGTTTACATTGCTGCCAAGAAAGTGGGAGAGCCCCCATCCCTATAGCCAGATCTTCTCTGCCTGACCACGGATGGCTTCTGGAATTTCACACTCCAGCAGGCAATCAGATGGGATTCTCCCTGGAAGAAGTACCAACTCAAGCTCTGATTCATGTTGGTTTGGGGAAGGCCTCTTTTCAATCTTGCTCAAGAAGTGATGCCCTGGTGAAACTACTATTTATACACAAGAGCAATCAAGAGGCTAGGTTGGGGATGTGTTTAACTGATATGCACAAAACCCTGGGTTCCATACCAGCACTGGGGAACAGAGGAAGGCTTCTGTATTTTGAATGGGTATAAGGAAGTCTCAAACGCTGGTTACTTCTGTTCTAATCCTGGAGCATCTCTCCCTCTGGCGTCTCATCTCTAGGAAAAGGCTGGACCTGCTTGTGAATCAACTGAAATCAACAGAGCCCATTCCACATACTGTGCTGTCAGCATCAGGCTCCAAAGTTCCTTTTCAGAATGAGATAATTTGGGCGGGAGGGGATACATTCCTTCACAACCAAGAGCAGAGCCTCTGCCCTGGAGGCACCCAAGTCTAAATCTCTGGTCAGGAGACCTGACAGGCGGTTGCTACACCGCAACTTCTTCAGATTAAAATGGCTCTCTGACACCCAAGTGTAGCTTTACATTCTACTGCAAGAATTCCTTGCATGTACCTGCTACTCTGGCCCACAAGACTTTGAGCCCTCCAGGCTGGCGCCATGGTTTTCTGTAAGAAGGCAGTGTTTCTGGTTCAAATGGTCCTAGACATACTGCCTGCATCAGGAGCAAGAAGACCCCAGGCTCAGAAAGGAACGGCTGAATCAGCAGCAGCTGCTTTGGTGGGGGGTCCCTGGCTCACTGGGGGAGGGGGGGGCACAATGAGTCTTGCCTTACAACCTGCCACTAAAAAGGCTGCCCGGAGCCCTTTTCTGCCTTTTTAAGCCTTTGGGCCAAACTGGAATGGCTGGGCACCTGGCTTCCAGAGGCGTTTCCTCTCTGTGCCATCAGTTGCTCATCACTACCCTCAGCGGCTCATCTCAGTGACCCCCAACATCAGATAAAAACGCTGTCCAGTGCCTGGGGCTGGGCGCGCCGGCAGCGGCTGGGGAAGGAGGGAGAAGGGCAGGAGCCCCGGGGACGAGTCTGGGGTTGGAGGAGGGCGGCCAGATAGAGCTGCCCGGGAGCCCGCTCCGAAGAGGCACGCAGCCCACCCTCCCTCCCCCGGCCCCGAGGGCCTCCGGGCGAGCGAGGCCGCAAAAGTTGTCCTGCCCGCGCGGCCCGGGCTCCTTCCTGCTCCGGGTGCCGAAGGGGCCGGCGGCCGGCGGCGCCCCGCGCGCCTCCCGCGCCCCGCGCGCCTCCCGCGCCGAGCCCTCCGGCGCGTCCCGGCCCGCAGCACCGCTTACCTTCTTCTTTCGGTCACGGGAGCGGTTCCTCCGTTTCCTGTTGGATTCCTCCTTCTCCTTCTGCTCCTGGAGGGCCTGCGCCTCGATGTCTTTGATTTTCTTCAGCTGTTTAGCCGCCTGAGCCATGGCGGGTCGCGGCGCCCGGGTCCCCGCCTCCCGGACCCCTCACTCCGGGTGACCCAGGTGGCGGCGACGGCCCCGGGAGAAGGGCCGGCGGGAGTCTCCGCTCCGCAGAGGGGGGGAAGCCGGCTCCCGCCGCGGGCAGGAGGCTGCGGGCTCGGGCAGCGGCGAGGCGCACGGAGGGCGAGGCGAGCCCCCCGCGGCTGCCCCGCGGCCCCCGGATGGCGCCTCCCGCCGCGGCCGGAGCTCGCGAGCCGGTGCCCCGGACGGGCTCTGGGCACGGCCCGCCGCCTCCCGGCTCCGGCGGCCCCTCCTGCGGCGGCGGCGGCGGCGGCGGCGGCGGCGGCGGAGGCGCGGGGGGCGGGGGCGGGGAGGCGGCCCGTACTGCGGCGAGCGGCGGGCGGCCCGGGAGGGGCGGGCGCGGGCACTTCTCGCCGGAGGGCGCGGGGGGCCGCTCGCTGTCCGGGCCCGGCCGGCGCGGCCAAGCCGGGATGCTGGGCGCCCTCCCGCACGACTGCGGGGCGCGGGCCGGCCGGGGCTGCTCCCCACTGCAGTGCTCTCGCCGTCGGGTCGCGGGAACAATGCCGGGCCGCTCTACTCCGAGCTACGCGGGCAGCGCGGCGGCCCCCGCTGCGGGCAGCGGCTCCGCGCCACGGGGCGAGGGGAGGCTGCGGCGCGCGGCGGGCCCCGAGCCCGGGCCATCTTGCGGATCAGCCAGGCTGCCGGCGGCCGCCAAAGCACCACCAGCGCGGCGCCCCGAGCCCGGCCAGGCGGGGGCGAGGGCGGGGACGGGAGCGGGCGCCGGGGCGCCGGCGCCGACCCTGGGCCGCAGCCCCGCCGAGGGCGCCCGGGAAGGCGTGCGCGCGGCTCCCCGGCCGCTCGTTCAAGGCTTGATGTGTCCCCATCAGACCCTGTGGGCCTCTCATCTGCATATTTACCAATTCTAGGCAGAAAATGTGTCCAGCACGTAGGACGCCTTTGCCTTTCCCTCTGACGGCCGTGGAGCTGGGGCTCGGCACCGGAGACCCCCGCCCCATTACCCACGCTGACGCAGCCCTCCCCCCTGCGCTCCCGCACGCGGGCTCGGCCGGCGGCGCGGCTCACGCGGCCCCGAGCAGGCTGCACGCGGGGGGCGCGGCCGCAGCCCACCGCACACCCTCACCGCAGCCCGCGCCCCCGCGGCGGGTCTGCAGCCCCGCTTCCCTGCCCATGGGACGCGGTCCTTCCTCCGCTACGGCGAGGGTTTGGGGAAACCGTGCCTAACACGTGGAGAAGTTAGTGTGAAATAGCCTGCTTCTTTCTGTCCCACACCCAGCTGAGGGCTCGGTGTGGACATTTCGGGGGGGCCCCAGAGGACAGGAGGGGAAGGAGCAGCCGGTGACGCCGCGGGGGGGGGAGGGTGGCGCTGGGGACTGTGAGCTGCACCCCCCTCCCGCGACCTGTGCTGTGCTAACTCGGGGAGTAGCTGCATCTCACAGTCCTGGGGCCTTCCCTCCACGCCTCTCCCCCCATCACCTGACAACCTATGCTCCTGTCCCCTAGCAGTGGCCGCTGATAAGATGTTGGCTGAAGCCTTGGCCTGAACGAATCTGCTCTTCCCCTAGATCTCCTTCTAACAGAGTCATGGAGCACAGCCCCCGTATGCAATTTCAATGTTCAAGTAGCCACAATTTGTCAAAATGAAAGAAGCAGGCAAAACTAAGTTTTAGTTCTATTTTTAACTCAATACTTTTGAAATGGTAGAAGGTGCTCCTAAGCCCTCAGAATTGGCTGTATTTTGCATTTACAGCATATGTAATTTCACAAGGCACATTTTAATTGCATAACAGTCAACCAGTCTACCGGACAACCGTTCACCCCTGGCCCAGGCAGTAGTCTGCCTGCCCACAGTGCACACACACACACACACACACACACACACACACAGTGCTTTGTCCCCATCACAGACCTCTTCTCTGAGCAGCTCAGTCTAGCTAACTACAACATGCTTATAAGATCTTGATTGGTCTCCATTACCCAAGAGCCATAGATAGACATTGTCTTCCTTATCACACCATCTGCACTTTCCTTCTGTACCCTTGCCCCAAGAATATGTCTACATTACTGTGGGGGATTGGGTTGACACCCGTTTCCCCCACCAGACTTCAAGCCCCAAGAGGGAAGGGGTGGACAGTGTCTGGTTTTGTGCATCATTGCAATGTCAGCACCTTGGACAGCTCCTGACACTTGTAAGGCTCTCAAACGGAAAATTGCTTTAGAAATCAAGTTTTTTACTTTGTCTTCTTTTGTTTTAGAGGACTGTTTGCAGTTATTTCATTTTTTTCTTTCCTTCCCCCCCCTTTGTCTTTTCCCCTGTTGTCACTTTTTTTTGTACCCTTTGTCTTGTATATACATTTATCTGATTTGGGTATAGTGAGGCAAAGGACAAAGAGTGAGTCAATGCAACAGGGTATCATAAGACACTATGTTGAAAATGAATTTTACAACTGAGGGGGGGCAGCTGGGTGGAGGGGAAATGGGAGAAAATAAGGGCGGGCTAACAATGTCCAACAAGAATTTTACTTGTTTCCTTATTTATTAAATGATAGCCCCTCTGTATATCACCTTTACACCAAAATGTAAAAACATAATAATGATAAAGAAGAAGAAGAAGAAAAGGCTGGGAGTGTAACCTAATGGTAGAGTGCTTGCCTAACATACACAAAGTCCTGAGTTGGATTCCTCAGTACAACATACACAGAAAAAGCCAGAAGTGATGCTATGGCTCAAGTGGTAGAGAAAGCCAAAGGACCGTGCCCAGACCCTGAGTTCAAGGCCCTGGAATGACAAGACAAGAAAAAAAAAAAGAAATCAACTCTACTGTGTACTGACTTAAGTAAGCAAAAATAAAAATGGCTTCCCCTCCACTACAGCAACAGGGACACTGTTAAGTGACAGCTAGTAAGTAGAGGATCACAATGTGAAGCCATAACAGTGCAACTGCAGAGTCCACAGTTATCATCCACTGTGTGAAACCATTGCACTTCCTGCTCTGCAAACAAGAATGCTGGCAATACCTTCTTTCCAAGGACTGTTCAGAGGACTAGAGCACAGAGATGTGTTCTGTAGTGCTGCAGTGAGCTTCAGTTTCTCAGTGTCAGGGGAGCAGAGAGTGAACTAGCTCATCTTAGGCTCTTTAAGCTCCAGGATGTTCATGTTTCCTGTACATGTGAATCGTCACAGTATTCTTTTGAAAGCTAAGAGAAAAACAAAACAAAAGCAATCTGAGACTGTCAGGGAAAAATCATTAGGGAGTGAGGTTCCACCTCATTGTCCCTCAGATCACCATGGAAGGTAGCAGCCAGGGCCCTCAATTCTCAGAAATCCTAATGAGCCAAGCTGTCCATGCCCAGGGTCTCCTAGTAAGGTACCTCTCTGGAATATGATCACAAATTAGAAAGACTTCCAGCTGAGAGAGCGAATGAGAATGCGCTGATTGTCCTGAGGCTATTTGGTCCAACTGGTTGTTCTAGATTCTAAAGGCATTTTCCAAGAGATGGCCAGCATGCTGATAGAAATAAGGAACCAAAGACCAGCATGGAGGCAGTCAGGTATAGGAGCTTCCTTGCTTCTCCCACCCCTCCCCTCCTCCTCCTTCTTCATCTTCGTCTTCTTACCAGTCCTGGGGCTTAAACTCCAGGCCTGAGTACTGTCCTTGGACACTTTTTGTTTAAGGTTAGTGCTATGCCACTTGAGCCACAGTGCCACTTCTGGCTTTTTCTGTGTATGTGGTACCAAGGAATTGAACCCAGGGCTTCATGCATGCTAGTCAAGCACTCTATCGCTAGGCCACACTCCCAGCCTGCTTCCTTGCTTCTTGACGGAATGTGACATAATCCTCTTCACAACCCCCATTGCAATAGACCATCTTCACTCTTTACAGGCTGTTTACTGGGCTGTGGCCACTGCTAACTGTTCACCAAGCATTTACTTCTCAAATCAGAAAAAGGTGTGGTGATGTGTACCTGTAATCCAGCACTTGGAAGGAGGAGAGAGGAGAATCCAGAGCTCCAGGGCAGCTTGGGTTATGTAATGAGATCTTATCTCAACACCTCCTTCTCTTGCCCAGTGTTCTTTGGGCAACAAATGCCCTGTGAGGGGGCTTTTGGAAGTGGTGGAACCTTGAAGGCTCTAACTTCATAATTGGACTGATCCATTGAGTTCAAAATCTGAATAGACCATTAAAATAGTGGGTCTGTGAAGGCTATGTCTTATCTTGGGGCCCTTCCTGTTACTTCTCTCATCTTCCTGGTGAATGGTTCCTCACCCACACATTCTAGCAGCTGTTAGGCTTCAGGCAAAAAGCAATGGATGCAGCCAACCTCAGTCTGAAACTGGGAACCCAAATACATCTCTCCCTCTTTAAATTGTTTCTCAAGTATTCATCATGATGACACAAGTCTAATACAACCACTTTTTCCATGAGGAAGCTGAGGCTGAGCTTATTTAAGGGAATTTTATGAGATCATACACTCCAGCTGACTAGCATGAAACCTGACCTAAGACTATCAGGTGACCAGTTTGGCTACTGACCTACCTGTATCTTCCAAAAGTAGAAGTAATTGTAATTATCTGACGTAGATGATAAAATAATACCATAGGCAGGTAACCAAAGGTCCGGTCCATTCCTATGAAGTTGTAGACTCAAAACTCACATGGTTTCAAGATTGGACAGGCCCCCACTGTGGTCACAGAAGATCCTCCTACCACATCTCTCGATGTAATTGTGAGGTATTCACTCAGTCTCTTCCTGACATTCCTAAGGAGCCATAGTGTTCCACAAGCACTCACAATACTTGTCTCAAACTCCAGAGTGAGAGTGGCCATTCACTAGATATTCAAGGAGTTTCTAGAAAGTGGATCTAAATTCCTGCACCAGAGGAAAGGAGACCCTCTGTTTTATTCTCCATCAAAAGCTTGTTACTCTGACAATTTCTGTGTTTCAGTAGTATCTTTTCATTCAGCTGACTAACATAGGGAAGGAAAATCCATTTTTATTTTCCAACTGGGTCCAACCCAATTCTGTAAGTACATAGCTTATGCAACTCAAGCAACTTATGTTTTCAAAAGAAACATCATTAATAATTAATAAAGCTTCCCAAGATAAAAGCTGCCTCCTGAACTAAATAATATAAATAGCTAAAATATTCTGAAAGTACCAGACACTCCACTGAGCATATTTAGCATCAATAACAACCCCACTAGGAAGCCACCATTATCACCACTGCTTTACAGATGGGGAAACCAAGGCACAGAGAGAATGAGTAACATTTGTGAGATCAATAGTTAGTCACTGGACCCAGCATTGATATTAGAGCAGTTTAGAGAGTCTGTGCTTTTACTGATATGCCGAACAAAATGAGCATCCTAAATTGAGGTTGAGCTTGGTGGGTCTCTCCTATCCTTGAGACTGTACTTTTGATCCCTTTTAAGAAAGAAAAGGAAAAGTTTCTGCACAAAGGCATAGCTACTAAAGTAGAAAGACAGCCAACCAACTAGGAAAAGGTATTTACCAATAATACACCAGACAAATGCTTAATATCCAGTATCTACAGGGAACTCAAGAAACTAATCCCCCCAACCCCCCCCAAAATCACTAAATGGGCAAGGAAAATAAAGAGAAACTTATAAAAGGAAGAGGTTAAAATGGCAAAAAAAAATGAGAAAAAGTTCATCAACTATGGTCATTAAGGAAATGCAAATAAAAACAACCCTAAGATACCACCTTACCCCAATTAGAATGGCCAATATTCTGAACTCAGACAATGACAAATGCTTGTGGGGTTGTAGAGAAAGAGGAACCCTACTGCACTGCTGGTGGAAATGTAAACTAATACAACTACTCTGGAAGGCAGTTGGGAGGTTTTTTTTAAAGAATTGAAAATAGACCTTCCCTACGATCCTTCCATACCACTCCTGGGCATTTATCCTGAATATTATAACCCAGGATATGATAAGGACACCTGCTCAGCCATGTTCATCTCTGCACTATTCACAATAGCCAAGTGATGGAAATAACCTAGATGCCCTACTGCAGATGAATGGATACAAAAAAACGTGGTACATATATACAATGTAATTCTACATAGCCAAGAGACAAGATAAAATAATGGTATTAGCTGGGAAGTGGATGAAGCTAGAGAGAATCATGTTGAGTGAGATAAGTCAAGACCAAAGGAACAAAAGGCACTTGGCATCCTTAATATGTGGCTATTAGATCCAAACAATACAAGAGCGATGACTCAATATTTGGGTACCCAAGGTTATGGGCATGGTCTTGGAGATATAAACATAACTACATAGACATAAAAATCTATGATGGGATATATACTCTGTAGACATGTTTTATTGTATAGATTAATATATATCTATGACACAGTTATGTTCTAAAAATCTATGTGCCAGGGATTGCATATAGAGATTCCCTTCTTGAATACTTGTTTGTTAAACATGACATTTGAAATATGATATAAAAATCAGTGTTAATAAAATCTTTAAAAGAAAGAAAGAAGGAAAGGGGCAGAAAATACCTACTGTTAGGCTTTATTTGGGTAAGGAAGCCACCACACAGTCTTCAGGCAGGAAGAGAAAGTTTAATCTGAGCTTCTGGTGTCCGACCTTCCATGTGGTTGGACTGCACATAGCAAGAAGGGGCCAATACAGGGCAGGGTAGGGATGAAATGGGAGATGGTAGGGAGAAGATGTGGCCACAGCAGATGTGGATGTGATCTCAGTCTGGGAACTTCCCATAATCTGAAGGAGGTATGACCAGGTTGTGACTTCAGAAAAAGGGGAGGTAATTGGTGCAGAATGTGCTAGTCACTTAGGTAATGCAAGTGCTGGGTGGAATCTGCGTGCAGATTCACACCCAGACTCAGGCAGACCTAACATTTCCAGCCTTTTCAAAATGATAAAAAGGGATGCAGACTGTCTGGCTACTTCCAGCTGGCAAGGGGCATCAACTTTAGGGGTAGGAGGCAGAGATGTCTGGTCCAGTCTGAAAGAAGGCAGAAATGACTGTTCCTTGGTGGTGAACACGCATATGAGTCTTTGGATGAAATCTGAAAGAAATCTTACAAGGCAGGGGCTGAGCAATATATATATATATATATATATATATATATATATATATATATATATATTAGAAAGCACACAAATGGCAAAGGGAGGGTTAGGGGACATAAAATTAAAAATTGGAGCAGGAAGTAGTGTCTAGGATTATGCCTGTAATCCTAGCTACTCAAGAGGCTGAGATCTGAGGATCATGGTTCAAAGCCAGCCAGGGCACTAATGAGTCCGTGAGACTCTTATCTCCAATTAATCACCAGAAAACCAGAAGTGGCCCTGTGGCTCAAGGCGTAGGGAGGCATCCTTGAACTGAAGAGCTCAGGACCCAAGGCCAGAGTTCAAGTCCCATGACTGACAAAAAAAAATATGGATGACTTGGCTAATTTTGCTAGGTCTTCTCTCCTGCATCTTAGGTGGTCCTGGAGTTTGTGGAAAAATACTCCTAGCTACTTCTGACATTGGGCACCTGGGTAGGGGAAAGCATGGTAGACTGGTTACAAATAAGCAGAGCTGGGGCTCGATTAGAGTGGTTAGAGGCTCCATAGGAGGCCTTGGTAGATGTCTGGGTTATAGATATGGATGGCACCCAGGAAGCTGTCCAGGCTAACTGTCCTAAGACTTACTATAAATACAAATATCAGGCAATACAAAGGCAAGAATGAAAATTCCTGTCCAGTTAGAAGGTAGACAGGTATGAACATTAAATGGGCAAGTTTATTCATTTTATTTTATTTTTATTTTGCCAGTCCTGGCACTTGAACTCAGGGCCTGAGCACTGCCCTTGGGCTTTCTCAAGGATAGTGGACTGCCACTTGAGCCACAACACCACTTCTGCCTTTTTCTATGTACTGAGCAATCGAACCCCGGTCTTTGTGCATGCCATACTAGGCAAGCATTCTACCATTAGGCCAAACTCCCGGCCCAATCCTCTCCATGATATTTTGTTCTCAGAACTGGCCTGTTCCTGGGGGATATAGGTGCTTGTTGCTTGGATGACGTCCCAGTTCACCTCTCTTTTGTCACTCAAGGGGTTTGAAGACCTGAACACTGTCCTTGAGCACTTCTGCTCAAGGCTAGCACTCTACCACTTTGAGTCACAGAGTCACTGGTTAATTTGACTGGTTAATTAAAGATGAGTCTCTTGAGCCATGCTTCCAGCTTGGCTCTTTGCTGGTTAGTTGGGAGATGGAGTCTCAGAGGGATTTTCTCTTTGCCAGGGCTGGCCTTAAACTGCAATCCACAGATCGAATGAGTCTTTGCCACAAAACCCCTTTTTATTTCCAGTTAAAGCAACATGGAGACCAATAGAAATAATAAATAGATCTTACCTGCACCTTGTTAAGAATTGACCAACAAATACTTGCCAGAGCTATTTTTCTGTGTGTCAGGCTAAATACTGTAGAGGGGAAATCAACAGACACGATGAGAGTTTTCAAACAGCAACTGATTAACTGAATATAGTACTTTAGGGTGCTACTTAGAGGGAAAGCATTGTTCATTCTGTATCCAAGATGGGTTGCATACCTGGAAAACACATATTAGAAACCTGGCAAACTTAACAGTGCACAATTACTTTCATAGATGTAAGATCAGCATCTAGTTCTTTATATACATCAAAATCACAATTAACTTAGTTACATAATTATTTTCATAGCTGGACATAAAGAACTAGATGCTGATTTTACATCAAAATCACAATTAAAAAAATCACAGCTAACTTAGTTACATAATGACTTTCCTAGATGGACATAAAGAATGAGAGGCTGGTTCTACATCTATGTGTTAATCTTGACCTTATTTAAATCACAGTTAACTTAATTACATACCAACTACATTCATATTTTATAGAAAACTTTGGAGCTTAAATGACACTTAGCCATATTTCTTGTAAGCTAATTCACATTTGGTTTTAAAATAGGGAGATAGGAGAATTACATGCAAACTTTCACTATATTAAAGATCCAAATTTAACAACTTTGAGGAATCCTAGACCATTTGAGTGACTGTTATTCTTAATGTGCTATCTTTTTCTCTCTTCTCTTGTGTTGCCCTTTGGTTAATCTCATATTGTTACAGTATCCCACTTTGTTACCTGGTATATTATATAGATGCTTACTTGTTTATTTGAAATAGGAGGAGGAAAATGAGGAGAGGGGGTGGGGAGAGGGAAATGGGGACAAAAACATGAGAAGGGGTATCAATGTGTGAGAAGTAATGCACCTTCTATCTGGTGAATATAACTATAACTGCTCTATACATTAAAATAAAGAAATAGAATTATCAACAAATAAAAATAAAATTGAGAGGAGAATTACATGCAAACTTGTCACTATATTAAAGATCCAAATTTAACAACCTTGAGGAATCTCAGACCATTGTACACATGTACAATTGCATAAAACTGAGAGATTAACTTTTTTTCTGATAATGAAAAAAAACCTTCAATATTGGGGAAGGCTAAAATTAGAAAAACCCTAAGTCCTCAAGAAACTTTATTTTGCTAAATAACTTGATTTACAGCCAAATAACTTGATTACAGTGCTAGATTACCTTGAACAAGTTTACATAGACACACATACACTTGTGCACATGGGTTTGAAAGCACCCCAAAATTAATATTGACTATAGACTCTTGGAATTCCAGCAGCAAAAGGACATTATTTTGCCCAATATGATAGACTCATATGGTCAGTGCTAGAAAAAAATAGGCAACAACAAACAAAATACAAGACAAAACTCAAACCCCCAAAATTTTGACAACAAACAAAATGTATAGATAGCTTTGCTGACAAAGCACATTAGATGGTTGGGCCTCAGTTTCCAGGACCTGTGAGGCAGCAACTTGCACAATAGAATATGAATGGATGGCTGAATGCCTTTGAAAGGGTAGAGAGTGTTAAACTTGATGGAAGGGTGAGGGTCAGGTGAGGCTAAACCCTTTTCTGGCCAAGATGGCAGAAAACAAGTAGTAGCTAGGACATCTTTGAACACTTGACTTGGGTAGGTGGGGGTAGCATGAAAACCTACCACATGGCCAAGATGACAGAAAACAAGTCAGGATGGTAAGACTTGGAGTTTTATAAAACAAGCAAGTAAGCAAGCAGATGAGAGAGGGAGAAAAAGAGGAAGAGAGGAAAAGAGAGAAAGGGAGAGAAAGGAGGAGAGTGACGGCTGGGAGGGCATGAGTAGAGATGAGAGGGTGGGGATGGCTTGCTGACAGGCCAGGAGATTGGCAGGTGGAAAGGTAAGTGTGGAGGATAAGGAATGTCTGGAGATTGAAATCCTATAAGACAAGTAAACTTTGTAGGAATAACTGGAAGGCATATGAGACAAAAAATGGACAGAGAGAAGAACAGGTCTGAAGTACAGAATTTCTGGCCATTTACCATTGCAATGGCAGAAATTGTCCAAATATGCAAATATTATAATTAAAAGTTCCATCTTGGGGCCATTGAGATTATCTAGTTTACTTAAGGAACAGACTAGAGAGATAGGAGGCATCCCAAGGGAATGTCCCAGCTGGGGCATGACTGGTAGCATCCCATTAGAAACACAGGAGGGACGTAGTGAGTGCTGAAGAGACGGAAAAGTGTCCGTATTCCACCTAGCTCTCTTTAGAGTGAGGGCCAATCCTCTGAGTCCAGCATCCTCAAGCCAGGGAGTGACTGGGCTGGGCTGTAGGAGCCTTCTGGCGAGGTGCTACATCTGAAGAGAGAGTTAGAGAGAATGAGTGACAGAGGGCTCATAGAGTAGCGCCATCACCAGAAGTAGAGAAGTGGTATAAAAGTGGTGTGATATAGATACAGGAGCCAGCAATGGTAAAAGTGCCAAAGTCCTGCATGGAGTTCCTATAACAGTTCAGACCATGAAGAAAACGTGTGAGCAGGAAGAGCATTAGACTTCAGAAAAAGAAAAGAAAAGTGGAGGGAATTCTGCAATTTCTGGCTCAAAGCCCCTCCTGGTTTTTTGTTTTGTTTTGTTTTTGTTTTTGTTTTTTGCCAGTCCTGGGGCTTGAACTCAGGGCCTGAGCACTGTCTTTGGACTTTCTCAAGGATAGAGGTCTACCACTTGAGCCTCAGCACCACTTCTGGCTTTTTCTATGTATGTGGTCCTGAGGATTCGAACTGGATCTTTGTGCATGCTAGACAAGCATTTTACCAATAGGCCAAACTCCCAGTTCCCCCTCCTGGGTTTTAGTTAAGCAATGAAGCCCCACGTGGTCTTCAGGCAGAAAGAGAAAGTTTATTCTGAATTGCCAGCCTCTAGCCTTTTACACAGTTCGACTGTGTACAGCAAAAGGGGGGGTCAACACAGGGCATGGTAGGGGTTAAGTGGGAGAGGGTAAGGAGAAGGTGTGGCCACAGAGGATGTGCATGTGACCTCAGAGTCTGGGACCCTTGCATGGTCCAAAGGAGGCATGACCAGGGCAGTCCAGAATGTGACCTCTGATAAAGGGGTGTAACTGGTACAGGATGTGCCAGTCACCTAAGCTAGTGACACAGGTGCTAGACAGCGACTTCCTGGGGCTGGGGAGTCTACATGAAAATCAGTACACTGATCAGTACACCTTCTACCCTTGAGCCCTCTAAATAGAGGCTGTGGTCCACTACCTTTGAGATTAGTATTAGTCTGTTTTAGGTTGCTATAAGAAAATAAATGAAGCTGAGTACTTAAAAAAAAAAAGAGGTTTAGCCAAGTGTGAAGATGCACACCCATAATCCCTCTACTTAGGAAGCCAAGGTAAGAGGATAAAATGTGTAAGGCAAGCTTGGACTGCATACTAAAACTGTCTAAAAATGAAAAGCCTAAGACCTAGTGGCCCCATCAATCAGACTCTGGTTGGGTCACCAAGGGCAATATAGAGGGAGTATCAGAGGGAAAGGCATCACATCAACATGGGAAGTCTAAGAGCAGGAAAGGGCTGGGCTTGCTCTTTCTTATACTAGGAGAATTAGAACTCTCACTAATCCAGCTGTTACTGGGGTTTGAACTCAGAGTCTCACACTGACATACAGAAGCTCTACCATTTGAGCCATGTCCTCTATCCCCTCCCTTGCGATTTTTTGGCTGGTCCTGAGGCTTGAACTTTGGACCTGGGCACTCTCTCTGAGCTTCTTTTGCTCAAGGCTAGTACTCTATTACTTGAGCCACAGTGCCACTTCTGGCTTTTTCTGTGATTTAACTGGAGATAAGAGACTCACAGACTTTCCTGCCCAGTCTGGCTTTGAACCGTAATCCTCAGATCTCAGTCTACTCAATAACTAGGATTACAGGCATGAGCCATCAACATCTAGCATCCCTGCTCTTTTTGCTTTGGTTATACTTCAGATAGGATCTCACTTACTTCAATCTTCCTATTTCTGTCTCCTCTCTCTCGCTTCTTAATACCTCCACACTAGAGAATGCTATGGCTTAAATACAAATATTCCTACAAGCTCATGTGTTAAATACTTGGTCCCCAGGTGGTTGTACTATCTTGGAATACTTTCTGGAAATTTCATAGGTAGGGCATAGCTGGAAGAAGTAGTTTGCTAGGGATATATCCTCAGGGATATATCTTGTCTTGGAACCCTCCCTATCTCATGCTGCTTACTGTCTCCCATGGGACAGGTAGCATCTTCTACATGTTATCACCACTGTCCTATGTCATCTCACTATGGGCCCCAAATCAACTAAGTCAACGATAGTGGACTGGAAATTTCTGAAATTTATGGCAAAATAAATAATTCCCTCTTTGAAATTGGTTGTGGAAGATACTTTAGCCCATCAATGAAAAGTCTAACACAGGAACCAGACTTCCAACAAGAGCCTTTGGGTCCAGAGCCATAGTCAAACCATATCCTGATCACCATAGTGAGGTTGCTACCCAGTGCCACTTCCTGAAAGGGCTCAACTCAGGTCTGAGGCAGTATAGGTGTAGACAGCAGAACATGAAGCCAAATGGAAAACTCATGATTAGAGACAGAAGGAATTCCCTTTCTATTTCCAACAGAGAGGGTTTGTCTGAATCTTGATTTCCCAAGCTAGACCACACAAGGCACTGTCTTCCTGAAGTGTACACAGCAGGCCTGTTCTGTATACCAATGAAGCACAGACACCCCACAAGCTGTGGTCGATGTGATATTTGCATATTAAAAGATGAGCTTTCACTCTCTGTGTGCTTATTCAAAATAATATCAGGAGCTCATAGCAAAGGTGAATATTGAGCTCAACAATTTCGAATTACCTGCCCTGGGCTTACTTAGAAAGGCACAATATCATTTTGATGATTGTATTCTCCAGGGTAAAATTTGAAGAGATTAAAAAACATATAAACCACAGTGTTCAAAGAGAACAGAAATATGGAGATACGTTTTACATCCTAAAAGTTCTGGGATGAAATTCATCTGTTTGCTCACCTTGAGCTGAGCTCTCAGAGGCTATGGGAAATCTTATTTGCTGCTCTTCTATTGTAATTCTAACACATGTTCCACCCCATTTCTGCTGAACTTGACCATGATATTGCCCTCTAGTTTGCAACTAGAAATGGCAACTGCTTCCTAGCCTCTCACCATACCTCATCCACTTTATCAAAGATGTCCTCTTTGTCCCTTTAGTTTATCCTGGGTCATGTACAATCTTACCTCCTTTGAAAGTAGGACACTCAAGGCTGAGGTCAAGTTCAGTGTCTAATATAAGCAAGGTCCTATATCAGCACAATAATAGAAATAATGATAATACGATAGCAGTATTATATTTTTATTACTATTATTATTTACTGAAGGATAGGGTTATAGCTCAATGCAAAAGTGTTTACCTAGATTGAGAAAGGCATCTCCAAGACCAGGAAAAAGCAAGAAAGAAAGGAAGGAAGAGAGGAAGGGACAGGGCCCATCAACAGCCCTGCTCTACTCATCACCATTCACTCCCCACCCCTCAGCCTCTAATTCTCTATAAGCCACAAATGACCTTATCAACATTCTCTCCCTTCAGAAAGATTGCCCAAGATTCTCCCTCTCCCATTCCTTCCTCCCATACAGTCTGAATCCTGTTGCCATCGTATAAAACCTACATTTTCCCGTCTTGATTTAACCCCCCGGAGCACTTAGCCTGGCATCAGAGCTCCTGCTTTCCTCTTGGTCTCATCCTCTCTCTTGAGGGGTTTTTTTTTTCAGGGTTGGGGGGGGATTTATGAGACACTTCTATTCTGGACCTTTCTTCAGCGTATTCCTTCTTCTAGAATCTCAGTCTTGGTTGCAGCCAGCATACTCTGCGGAGGGACAAACCTCCAGTTTTGTTTCCTGAAACAGAGTCATAGGGCTGCTCCTCTCTTTACCTTTGCCCCCTACCCCATGGCTACCTGGATTCTAGTCTTCCTTCAAAAATAGTCTCAAAACTGTTCACGTAGTTAGATCATCCGGTCCTCTTAGATGTAGATTTTTGACTCAGTAGGAAGCGTGATTGGGTAGGTGGGTGGATGGATGGATGGATGGATAGATGAATGGAAACACATACCAACACACATTTTTAAAATGTATTTAATGAATGTTGAGAACAAAATCTAAGGACTCTAACTTGCTAAGTATGCTATTACTCATTACCCATACATGATTTAAGTTTGCACACAAAAATTGGGAAAAATCAATTCTTTTTCTATTCTCTACTCCACTCAACACAATTGGCAAAATAATTCACCTCTGGCTACCAACCAGTCCTCTAACAAACACCAGTAAAATGTCTTTTATTTTAAATCAACACTGACATTGTTACCATCTGGGTTATTCTCCAGTTGTAAAGAATTAAAGGGCAGGAATACAAGTTTAGAGTTTAGCAAGGAGCAAGCAGAAAAGTCCCAGACTATTTACTTTTCAGTAACTTGCAGGTCAATATAACCTCCTGACCAGAGCTGCAGTGGGCAACCTTAGCCTCCTGTTTGAGGCTAAACAGTCCAAAGGAACTATTTTAAAGAACAAAATGCCAAAACACAAAATGTAAGATTTATTGCAAGAGTCAAGCTAGCTGGAAACCAAAGAACAGACTTCTCTGAAGAGCAGGGGTCCTGGAGCCATAAGACCTATGGATGTCTCACTGTGCTTTTCTTTAAATCTTTCACATCTCTACCCTGGTTCTGTCTTTTCCATATTGGTGTGTAATGTGAGCATCTTCATTGGATCCCCAACTTCCAAGCATGTTTTTTGGAAGGCTCAAAGCATAGACAGGCTGGCTTCATGGGCCTCAGCCCCATGCACATGCACATGTACACACACACACACACACACACACACACACACACACACACACACACACACACCCCAAGCCAATCCTTACCCTCTTCTCTTTCCCTATGCTGCCATTCAGGGTTCTAAGTCTCTCCCAACACTATCTGCTTGGCATTAGTGTTGACACCACAGGTGAAGCCAGGCTCAGGCTCTCAGATTTGTCCTACTCCTGAAGTACTAAGCTGTGACCTGTGCTTTTAACCAGTTGTCTATGAAGCAAGAGTTCCCACACTTTCCTACAGCCACTAACAGACATCATGGGAATATTTGACTTCTCTTTGTGCATTTTATAAAGGATACAGGTAAATGAAACATGAGGTGAAGCAGATGGGTTGGACTCTGAACTTCTCCAACCTCCAGGCACCTCCTTATGTCCCACCCTCTGGAAGCTCTCTGAACTCTGTCCTAGAATTTTATAGATGCTTTGTTATGCAGAGATGATTGATGCCATTGTTGGCACAATCTTTAGCTCTTTTCCCCTCCCTGGAGGTCAGAGGTATCTCTAGGCAGCTCACCCTTGCCAGTAAGTCTGTTCAGGAGCCTCACTCCCTCTCCAGTTGATGTTATAACAAACAATGCTCCCAAGGTCAAGAGCTCTGTCAGGAGGGGTAGGTTACTAAGATTTCATAGTGGGTGTTCACTAGGCAATATTACTCACCCCACTAGGCTCCCTTTTACACGTGTCAGCATGGCTAGAACTCTCCTTTCCCCAGTCATACCTGCCTTAATTTAGCCCTGAAATTTCTATCCTGGCTCCTGGCCTTCTCTGCTTCTTGCCCCTCCTGCTACTGTCCTTCCTTGGACCTGTCTCCTCCTTATCTCCCACAGTACATTGACTTCTTTGGGAGCTCATGGACAGAAACATGCCAGCAGGGTCTCACCAGCAGAGACCAAGAGTTCAAGATCAGGGTATAGGTTAGGTGGCTTCTGTAAGGGGCTAGGAAAGATGTATTCTGAGCCTTGCCCTTAGCTTCCATAGCTCAGCTTTCATATCTCCACATGTCCTACCTCCCTGTAGGTCTGTCAATGTCCCTTCCAAAAGGATAAAACCTGGATAAGGGCCTTTGTTAATGACCACAGCTTAATCTTTTTTGTGGGTCATGGGGCTTGAACTAGGCCTAGCCGCTGTCCCTGAGCTCTTCAGCTCAAGGCTACTGCCCTACCCTTGAGCCAAGCTCCACTTCCCATTTTCTAGAGTTTATTTGGAGATAAGAGACTCAGGTCCTTTTGTTCCTGGGATGGCTTAGAACCTTGATCGTCAGATCTCAGCCTCCTGAGTAGCTAGGATTATAGGCATGAGCCACCATGCCTGGCGACCACAGCTTAATTTGACCATCAGCAATAACTCTTTTCTCAAATGATATATCTATATATTATTACCCATAGTTTATATACAATCTATAGCTACATCTATGGATTATTATCTGTAGATTATATATATTTCCAAGGTCATATTTGCAGGTAAGGAGTGAGGACAAACAGACATCTTTTTTTTTTTTGCCAATCCTGGGGTTTGAACTCAGGGCCTGGGCACTGTCCTTGGGCTTTCTCAAGGCTAGAGCTCTACCACTTGAGCCACAGCACCACTTCTGGCTTTTTTCTGTATATGTGGTACCAAGGAATCAAATTGGGTCTTCCTGCATGTTAGGCAAGCACTCTACCACTAGGCCAAACTCCCAGCCTGATAGCAACATCTTTGGGATTACTTAATTCAAATGCATAACATTATCTTTCTGCCTTTACTATAAAAATCTTACTGGGCACCAATGGCTAACACCTGTAATCTTAGCTACTCAGAAACCTGAGATCTGAGGATCATGGTTGGAAGGCAGCCCAGGAAGAAAAATCTGAGCCCAGGCCCTGAGTTCAACCCCAGGACTGGCAAAAAAAAAAATAATAATGATTGAAAACATACTGGGACCTCCATCCACTATGATCTACTGCACATTGTGACCTAACATCACTCAGTAAGATCACATGTGCCTTGCATTTCACACCTATGATGACTAAATGCCCTTTTGAATCCTATATACATTGAGACTACATACACACTAAGACCTCACCTTCATTACAACCTTCTGACATAGAAAACTTACATGAATTGCTACCCAATACACATTGTGACCCCAAACACACAATAATCTCACACCCAACAGGACCTGAATCCCATTAGAACCTCACCCATATTATATTCTCACATATTCATTAGGACTTCATATCCATTTTCAATGTGTTCATTGTGACCGCAGACTAATTCATTGTGACTCACACCAATTATTACATCATACCCATTACACCTCTCACATATCATGATTTCATAACCATTTCCCTCCCATCAGATTGCTCCCCAATTTGATATGAGGTCCATTATGACCTCACACCCATTGAAAATACCTTTCCACTGAAACCTCAGACCTCACTTTGTCAAAATGGGTATGGGTACAATGGCTACATTGTTCTAATGAGTGATATGTGCTAACAATGGGAGAAGGTCAAAACGAGTGTGAGGTCACAATGTCTTTAAGATCCTAAGGGGCAAATGGTCAAAATGGTTGTCAAGTGCTAAGGGTGTGTGGTCCAAATAGGTTATGTGTACAGGGGGAGAGAGTCCTCATTACTTTCACAATACATGTGAAATCCTATAGTGTGTAACGTAACAATGACTATGAAATTACAATGAAGTCCTACCTAATGAGGGCAAGATCACAATGAGATTGAGTCCAAGAATGTGTCATCACAGTAAGTGTAAGTCCTAATGGATGGTAAGTCACCATGGCGTGAGGTCAAGATAGGCTTGGGCTCGCAATGGATGAAAGGTTATACTGATGTAGGTCAACTTGCATGAGGTCCTACAAGGTATGTGAGGTCACAACTGGAATGAGGTCAAAGTGGGTGTAAGTACTAGTGCTTGCGATGGATGTGAGACTCTAATGGGTGTATGGCCACTATGGGTTTGAAATAATAAGATGTGGGTATGAGGTACCAATGAGTATGAGATCACAATAGATGAGGCCATAATGGGAGTGTGAGCTCACAGAAGATATAAAGCCATGAGGGTTTCAGGTCCTAATTAGGGAGTAAAGTCACATCATTAGATAATTTAATGAGTATGAGTTTGCAATAAATGTGTAGTATCTTAATTGATGCGATGTCAGCGTGGCTGTTAATTCTCAATGGGTAGGAAATCTTATTGGTTGCAAAGTCATAACTGGAATTAGGTCATAATGGCCATGAGTTTCTGTACATTGGGAGATCTGAATAGGTATGAGGAAGAAAAGGGCAGAGGTCCTAACTGCTGTTAATTTACATAAGATTGAGTTCACAATGGCATGAGGCACTAATAAATGTGTACTTATAACTAGGAAGACATTACAGTGGGGATGAGGTCCTGGTGGGTGTAAAGTCACAACATAGATGTGAGCTTACAATGACCATGAACATAGAATAGGGATGTGAGGGCCCAGTGGGGATGTGAGGTCCCAAAAGGTATTTGTAGACATAGTAGGGATGTGAGGTCAAAATGGGTCTGTGAGGACAAAGTGGCAATGTGAAGGCATAATGGGCATAGGGCCACAACAGAGATGTGCGTACACAATGATGACATGAGGGCGCACTAAGCATGAAGTCCCAATGAGGATGTGAGTTCAAAATGGGGCTCTGAAGGTAATGTGAGATCACAATGGGAATAAGGTCAGAATGAGGATGTGAAGTCAAAATGGTAATGTGAAGGCAGAATAGGCTTGAGGTTACCACGGGAATTTAAGTCACAATGGGGATGTGAGGGCAAAACGGGCATGTGAAATCGCTATATGAAACCACAGTGGTGACTGAGGTCACAAAGGCAATGTGAAGGCACAATGGACACGATATCACAATTGGGAGGTGAAGTAACTACTCGCATGAGGTCATAATGAGAGTGTGAGGTCACTATTGATATGAAGGCAATATGAATGTGAGGTCACAAAACAGATGTGAGGTTGTTATGAATAGGAGGTCACAGTAAATGTGAGGACCTGATAGGAACTGTGAGATTACCATGGCCGTGTGATCCTAACAGACATGGGTTATAAACCCATGAACCCATGAATTTATACCCCATGAACGGGTATAAATTCACAATGGGCTTGAGATAGGCTCAAAGTCATAAAAGAGATGTGAATCATAATGGATGTGAGGTCCAAAGAGGGAGATGTGAGATCCTGGTGAGAACGAGATCCATTGGGCATGATGTCGCAAAGAGCATGAAGTATGAACAGGTTTGGTGTTCCTAATGAGTGTGACATCACAATGGATGTGAGATCCTCCAGAGTGTGAGACCAAAATGGGCTTGAGTTTCTATGGAAGATATGAAGTAAAATGAGTATGCCCTTATTGATAGATGTAAAGTCCTGATGGTGGTTTGAGATCACAGTGTGTATAAGGTCCCAGTCAGAATAGGGTCTCAGTAAATAGGAAGAGTTGAGGTAATAATAGTTGTGATCTCACAGTGGGTTTGAGATTTCAATGTGAGTGAGGTCACAGTGGGTATGATGTCATAGCAGTGCTTGAGGTCACCTATGAGGTCATTGTGCATGTGATGTCCTTATTGATGTCAGGTCACAATGTATGTGAGGCCCTAGAAGGAGATGTAAAATTAGAGCAGGTGTGAGACCCTAATAAGCCTGGGGACAAAATAGAAGGGCAATCCTAGTGAGTGGGAGGACAAAATGAGTATGAAATGGTAATGAGCGAGAGGTCCAATGAGCATGAAGTAATAATGGTGTGTTGTAAACAGGTAATGTGTTTGTAATGGATGTGGTGGTTTGCAGTGGTAATAGATGAGTGATCTAATGAGCATAAGGTAATACTAGGTGTGAGAACATAACATCTACTTTGATCTAATTTCCATTTTGACCAAACATATATTTGAGGAACTCAGGCCAGTTGATCCAAACCAGTATAAACTCCTGTGCATTGGGAGCTCATGTCTATTCTTGGCCTCCCACCAAAGCATTCTCATGTCCATTAGAACCAAAGCTCCAAGTGACATCACACTCACTGTGAACTCAATCCCACTGTGAATTTACCTTCATTAGAACTTCGCATCCATTGTGAATTTATGCCCTTTATGATTTCCCATGTTGTGATATCATATGTATTAGGCACCTACAATCCATTAAGAGCACACATCCTTACCACAATTATGATTAAATGCTCCTTCGGATCTTCTACATATGGCAGCTCACAATCATTGTAACCTACTGCTCATTGTGACCTCACAGCAATCAGAACCACAAAACCATTGCACCTTACATCCTTTGAGTAAGTGAGATCTTACATTCATTATGAACTAATCCCTCTGAGAACTCACATGCACTGTGACCCAATACATGTTTTAACCCCAAATACATAGTAACCTTACATTCAATGGGCGCTCAATCCCGTTGTGATCTCATCTACCCTGTAATCTCATATACTCATTAGGACTTCATATCTCACATTTATTAGAAACTCACATCTACTTACCTCACATTCATTATTACTTCAGGCTCAATAAAGCCTTCATCCATTATTGTTTTATACCCATCTTATCCCTACACTTATTAGGACTGCACCCCCATTGTGGCTCCAGATTCCTTAGGGACTTCTAGACACTTTGAACTCACATTTCCTGTTGGGACCTCACACATATTGTGACCTCACATCGGTAAGGACCTCACATACACAGTGACTTCACCGTTGTGTGACTTCAGACATCATTATGACCTCATACCCATTGTGACCTCACATGTATTAGAACCTCAAACCCATTGTGAGGTCACAACTATTATTTCACACCCCAATCGATACCTCACTATTATATGACCTCATTTCAATTGGGACCTTATACCCACTGTAAACTTGAACTCTATTAGTATCTCATACCCATTGTGATGTCATATTCATTGTATTTCATACCCTCCACAGAATCTCCAGCCCACTTTGGTCTCACACTCATTAGGATTTGAATCCTTAAGGACTGAAATAAATACAATAGTCCCCCTGCATTCTTCTTTTTGCTGATATTTTTGGTCTTTTGAATCTTTTGTACATCATTTCTTAAAGAAAAAAAAAACTTACTGGGCACTGGTGACTCACGTCTGTAATCTTAGCTACTCAGGAGGTTGAGATCTGAGGCTCATGGTTCAAAGCCAGCCTAGGCACAAAAGTCCATGAGCCTCATTTCCAATTAACTGCCAGAAAACTGGAAGTGGCACTGTGGCAAGGGATAGGACGGTGGTATTCTTGAGCGGAAGAGCTCAGGGACAGTGCCCAGGTCCAGAATTCAAGTCACATAATCTACAAAAAAAAAAAAAAAGAAGAAGAAAAACTCACCAGAGGAACTTGGGTTTCTCAAAATATGCTCTAAAGTAGGAAAGCAAAAATGATGTGTCTTCTGGTGCAAATAAAAGGTTAAGAAACAGAAAGGCTTTCTGCAGATGGGGTAAAAGAAAAGTCATCAAGGAGAAAAGATTCTGCTAATAAATGAGCAAAAACCAGACATTAGTAATGGTGAAAATGCTTTCCATGATGGGCCTGTTTTCAAAGCTCATTAAAAAAAAAATCTTTCAGGGGGCCGGGAGTTTGGCCTAGTGGTGCATGCTTGCCTAGTATGCACGAAGACCTAGGTTAAATTCCTCGGTACCCCACATACATAGCAAAAAGCCGGAAGTGGTGCTGAGGCTCAAGTGGTAGAATGCTAGCCTTGAGAAAGTCCAAGGACAGTGCTCAAGCCCTGAGCCCAAGCCCAGGACTGGCAAAAAAAAAAAAATCTTTCATCAGCCAAGCATGGTGGCTCACACCTATAATCCTAGCTACTCAGGAGGCTAAGATCTGAGGATTGCAGTTCAAAGCCAACCCGGGCACTAAAGTCCATGAGACTCTTATCTCCAATTAACTACCAGAAAACCAGAAGTGGCACTATGGCTCAAGGGGTAGGGTGGTAGCCTTGAGCAGAAGAGCTCAGGGACAACCCCCAGACCAAGGGGTTAGGGGGGGGTCACCTTTGGCTAAAGAGCTCAGGGACAAAGCCCAGGCCAAGGGGTAGGGCGGTAGCCTTGAGCTGAAGAGCTCAGGGACAATGTGCAGGCCCAGAGTTAAAGTCCCACAACTGACCAAAAAAAAAAATCTTTCATCAAAATAAACAAAAAAGAAAGAAAAGAAAAGAAAAACAGTATCAATACTAGGATGCTCTAGAGGTAGCACCAAAACAGCTATGGCTTTCATTCACTAAGTCAATATAAGTGAATTATTTATATGTGATAATAATATATAGCCTGCCGTGTGTCAGTCTCTACTTGAGGCTCAGGGATGGCCAAGTAAGTAGGCAAGGCCCTGCCCCCAGGCTCACAGGCCAGGAAGAAAATGTCTTGGTTGACATCACATGACTATAGAGGCAAAGAGCAGTGAAGGTGAATGAGATATGGGGATATAAAAGGAAACATTTTAGACAAAGTACATAGGGAAGGCTATTAACTGAACTGAGCCAGTTTTCAAAGTTCATATGTTGAGGTCAACCCTCAGTACTTCAGAATGTGACTGCGTTACAGAGTCTTTAAAGAGGCATTAAGTTAAAATGAAGCCTTCTCTATGGACCCTAATCCAACACGAGTGATGGTTCTTGTAAGAAACAAAGAAAAGACCACATGATGATACAAGGGGGCCATGTGTACACTAGAGAAGGCACAGGACAAGTCAACCCCTCAATACCTTGATCTGATATAACCAGTATCCAGCATTGAGATTCCTGTGGTAAATTTTTTCTGGTACTGGAAATTGAACTCAGTTGAGTGCTGGCCCTGAGCTTTTTCACTCAAGGCTAGCACTCTTTGAGTCACAGTTTTACTTCTGGCTTTTTGGTAATTGGAAATAAGAGTCTTACAGACTTTTCTACCTAGCCTGTCTTTGAACCACAGTTCTTCGATCTCAGCCTCCAGAGTAGCTACTTACAAGGATTACAAGAATCACAAGCAAGCCACGGGTACTCAACTGTGAAACATTTTTTAGGGCAGCCCCACCAAGCGAATTCAAACACCTCACTGAGAAAGTAATTTTGTGAATGCACAAAAGTGAGAGAATGGGTCAGGGGTCGATCGCAATGGGAAGGCCCCAAGGCAAGGATGTGTCCCCATTTGATTAGATGAAATACTACAAGGGGTCAGAGTGTCCAAGTCCATATTCTGTTGCTATAACAAAATCCTCAAGACTGAGAAGAGAGCTTACAAGTTTGGAAGCTGTCTGAACTCTGCTGAGAGCCACGGGACTGACAACATGGCAGCTAGGCACAATGGCTGGAGCACTACCCAAAGGAGAAGCCACAAGCCAAGCAGGAAGGCAGAGGAGTTCCTGGAAGCCAGGCTGGCTCTTTCATAGCAACCAGCTTTCTTGGGAACGAACCAGTGTTCTCCAATACAACACCAATCCCTTGCAAATGCCATTCCAATGGCCTATCATTTAACACGAGCCTCCCTTAAAGGTCCTCACCACCTCTCCACATGGCCACAGTGGGGACTTTATGAATTTATAGGGGACACACTCAAACTACATTCAAACCATACCAGCGAGGTAACAGGTGAGGTGCAGCTATAACTTTTATTCTAAGATGGGAAACAGTTGGAGGGTTTGCGACAGAGAAGTGTGAGAATCTGACATATGAACTTTCTTTTAGCTCTTTCTTTTGGCTTGCTCACTCAGAACTGGTACTCTACCATTTGAACCATGCCTCCAGACTGGCTTTGCGAGTGTATTGGATATGAAGTCTCACAGTAATTTTTTTAATGTGCTTGTACTGGAGCTTGAACTCAAGATGCTTCTCTTCAGTTTTGTTTTGTTTTGTTTTTTAGCTCAAGACTAGCATTTTAACACTTGACCCAGCTCCATTTCCAGATTTTTGGTGGTTAAATGGAGGTGGGAGTTTCATAGACTTTCCTGGCCAGTCTGGCTTTGATCATCAGTCCTCAGATCTCACTCTCGTAAGTAGCTAAGGTGACAAGTGTGGGCCTCTCGTGCCCAGCTTCTCTCACTTTTCTGCCTGGACTGGCTTCAAACAGCTATTTTTTCAAGCCTCAGCTTTGTGAGTAGCAAGTTACAAGCATGAGTCACAGGGCTTAGCTCTGACTGATATTTTAACTGAATAATTTGGAATAACGTTGAGTAGACAAAGAGAGAGAAGCAAAGAAGCCCATTGTGGGGCTGTTAACAACTCAGGTGAGTGGAAAATAGTGGCTGGAACACAGAAGGAGACTGGGTTGAATTTGGTGATTAAGCTGAATAACAGGTGGCATGGGAAAAAAATGGCAGATAGTCAAGAGTAGGGCACTGTTTCTGTTCTGAGTAGTGGAGGATGGCATGGGTCACGGTAAACAAAATACCTAAAGAATATGTGGTCCTGACTGGGGGATGAAGTCACGGTGTTTGTAAAATCTGAAGGGGACAGTGAGATCATAACGGGCATAACGTTCTAATCTCTTATAATGTGTGAGATCCTAAGAAAGTGAGTGATCAGAGGAGTGTGAGGACACATGGGCACGAGGCACAATGGGTAGGGTATCCTGTTGAGTGTGAGGTTACAATGAATATGAAGTCATAATGAATACAAGGTCACAATGGATTTGTGGTTTTTAACTGCAGTGTGAGTTCATAGTGAGTATCAAGTCACAATGGGTGTGCGGTACTAATTGTGGATGAGGTCATGATTGGCTTAGGTACTAAAAGGTATAAAGGCACAGTGGACATGATGTTCTAGTAACTATGAGCGCAGCAGAGATGTGAGATTGTTGTGAGTATTAAGTAGTCACTGTGGATCTGAGATCACGATGCGTATGCAGTCCTAAGGTTTGGGAGGTCACTATTAACATGAGACCCAAATGGTTGGGAGGTCCTCATGGATGAGTTCACAATGCATGTAAAGTTTTAATTGGTGTGGGATCACAATGAGTCTGAGGTCACAGTGGATATAGGTCTGAATGAGGTTATATAAGAGGCATGAAGCTATTATGGGCATGAAGTCAAAGTAGGTGTGATGTGTAAAGAGATGCAAGATCACAGTGGAACATGAGCTCTTAACGGATGTCAGGTCACAGTGAATGTGAAATCCTAAAGGGGAATGTGAGGTCAAGTCTGGTATAATTCACAGTTGGCTGGAGGAAGGATGAGAAGTCACAATATATGTGAATCACATGGGTTTGAATTTGAGGCCACAGAGGATCTGAGGTTACAATGGGTAGGAGGGTTTAATGGAGGTTATCTCACAATGGGGTTGAGGTTCTCATGGATGCAAGGTCACAGTAAGCGTGAGATCACTGTTAACATGAGTATTGGGTTACAGTGGGTGTGAGGTCCTAACAAGTGTGATTTTTACAATAGATAACAAGGAACACGAGATCCTTGTTGTGTAGTCAAAAGAGCTTTGAAGTCATAATGTCTTAGATCACAGTGGGTATAAGGTCATAATGGATGTGAGGTCATAGTGTTTGTATGATCTAATTGGTTAGGTACTAAGTGTGGGTCTACAAATGGTGTGAAGGAACAACAAATGTGACGTCATACCATGAGGTTAAACTGGATGTAAAGTCCTAATGGGGGTGACAGGACACAGTAGATGTAAAGTTACAAATGTTATGATGAACCTGGGGCTGAAATCCTAAGAGAGGTGTGAAGTCACAATGAATTGGAGATCACAATGTATATGACATCCTAATTGAGGGTGTAAAGTCACTATGGGTATAAGGTCCTAATGCACATAAGGTTATAATGGTTATAAACCCCTTTAGGTGTGAGATATAATGGGTGTAAGGTCCTAATGACTATGAAGTCCTAAAAGGTCTGATCATGTGTCGGGAGCAAGAGTGGAATCAAACTGTACTTTGATTTGCATCAGATAATTGCTTGATTGTCTTATTGTTTTTTGGCCTTCTCCTGTTCAATTGATCTGAGATTTACCATATGAATGTAACCCCCAACAGTTCCCTGATTAACCATCTGGATGTAACACCTGGCGGTGCCCTGGTCTCAAGAAGGATATAAACTTTGAGTTGAGAATAAATGGGGTGCTGCAGTTTTTGCCTGGGCTGCA
Source organism: Megascapheus bottae (assembly GCF_031878675.1). Classification (NCBI taxonomy): domain Eukaryota; kingdom Metazoa; phylum Chordata; class Mammalia; order Rodentia; family Geomyidae; genus Megascapheus; species Megascapheus bottae. Next base: position 1,342,098 of record NC_143528.1, on the reverse strand, counting down.
GACCTCCCGGACCCGATGTGTTTGTCTCTCTTCTAATTTTTCCAGTCCCTGCCCCCTATTTCAGGAACCCCAATTTGCTGCCGGTAGGCCCCGGCAATCATGATTTGTGTGTGGTTCCATTGTAAAATCAAATAGATGTGAGTTGTTAAGGGGCGTGTGGTCCCAAAGAATATGTGGTCAATTTGTGTGAAGTTGTTATATCCATGAAGTCACAATGGAAGTCAGATCCTAAAGGGTACAAGGCCCTATTGTTACTAAATAGAATGAGTGTGAGGTATTAATGGATGATGTGAAGTAACAATGTGTGTGAGATGTTATTGTAAATGAGTTACAATTGCTGTAAGGTTCTATAGGTTCAAATCCCAATGAGTGTGATTCACAATGGGTGTGAGGTCACAGTAGATGAGAGGTTCTGATAAATGTAAGGCCAAAATGGATAAGACAATCTAGCTGATGTCGTAAGGCCACAATGCATGTGATATCACCAAAGGATTGTGGCTCTGACAGCTGTAAGGTCACAATAGCTGTAAGGTTTTAGTGCTATATGGGGGTATATGGTCAGCCTAGTGTAAGTAACATTAGGGTCAAAGCCCTAATAGCAGTTAGCTGTTAACTTGTGTGAGATCACAATAGGTTTGAGATCCTAAGAGATGTATGGTCAACATGAACTTCCTTTCAACTAAGAAGTCACAATGGGTGTGAACAAGTCCTAACTGGAGTTTGCGGTCCCAGTAGGTTTGAGGTTCTAATGAGTGTGTTAAATCACAGTGAGTATGACTTCTTAAGTGGGATGTAAGTTTACAATGGGTCTAAAGTACAAATGATCATGGAGACCTAAACGTGTGAAGTCGCAGTAGGTGTAAGGTCACAATGGGTGTGCTATTCAATGGGTGTGAAATCACAATAGTCATAAGGTACTAATGGGGTTCAGGTCACAAGAACTGTGAAATCAAAATGAATAGGTGGTCATAATAGATGTTAAGTCCTAAGGAGTGTGAGAGCTAAAGGATGTGAAGCCACAGGCTATGAGATCCTAACCTGGTATATATCATATTGAATGTGAGTTCACGATTGACGTGAGATCATATTGACATGACACTGTCACTGGGATGAGGTTTACAACAGGCATGAGATTAACCTGTATATGTTGTCGTCATCAGCATAGGTCCTAATGGATGTTAGGTCCTAATGAATGTTAAGTATGATGGGTTTATACATGCCCTATTGAGGGGAATATGAAGTCCCAATAATCATGAGTTCATAATCAGAATAAAATCCTCAAGGGGAGTGAAGCAAGAATGGTTGTGAGGTCTCATGAATGAGAGGTCACAAAAGGTATGAGATTAGGATGAGTGTAAGTTCTGAAGGGAGTGGGGAAATTCACAATGTGCATAGGGACACTATGGACATAAAGTCCTAACGGGGGTACAAGAGCATAATAGGTATAAGATCCCAATTGGCATGAAGTCACAATGTGTTCTGAGGTGACAATATGTGTAAGGTTCTAATAGGTAGGAGGTCACTATGGACGTGAGATACAGAATAGGAGGTGTGAGATCATAATGGGCATGAGGATGTGGGGTTGCGATGCTTATGAGACCCATTCACGGGCATGGGGACCTAAGGGGTGTGAGATTCCAAAAAATGTGTGAGGCCGTGGTCACTTTGTGGAGCCAGTGCAGGTGAGATCAATGGATGTGAGTAGTTAATGCATGGTTTTAGGTCAGAATTGGCTTAAGGTCCTATGTGCATGACATCAGAATGGTTGTGAGGTCCTAATGAGAGTGAAATTACAATAGGTTTGAGGTCACAGTAAGTGAAAGGTCACAGTTGGTGGTAGGTCCAGTAATATTAGGTCCTAAAGGTATGAGACCACCTTATAGTAAAAGTGAGTTCTCAATGAGTGTGAAGTCAAATGAGTGTAAGGATGGAATGGGTATCAGTTGTTTTTATAAGCACAAGCTCCTCCGAAGTGGTAGGAGGTAAGAAGGGAGATGAGGTCCTAATGGGGTGAGCTGGCTCACATGTCCTAAAGGTCATAATCGGTATGAAGGTGTGAGGTCACAAGAGATGTGAAGGTGAGAGATCACAATACGGGCACGAGTTTCTTATAAGTGTGAGGTCACAAAAGATGTGACGTGCCAAATAAAGGATGTGAGATCCTAAAAGATGTGAACTGTTAATGGCTAGGAGGTTGCAATAGTTATCAGGTACTTATAAGCATGAGTTCTTAAGGAGTGTGAGGTCCCATAGGGAGAATGAAGTCACAATGAGTGACTGTGAAGTCGGTGGGTGTGAGTACTTAATAAGTGATGTGAGGTCACTGAGTTGTGAGGTCTAATGACAGTGATGTCACAGTGGATTTGAAGTCAAAAGGGATATGAGGTCCTGATGTGTGTGTGTGTGTGTGTGTGTGTGTGTGTGTGTGTGTGTGTGAGCTCACCTGGGCTTGGGGCATTCTAATGAGTGCATAAGACCCGATGGTAGTAAGGTCCTATTGGTTGTAGGGTCACAATGGGTTTGTGGTCACAGTGAATAGGAGATGGAAATGGATGTGAGATCCTACTGGGATATGAGTTCCAAAGGAGCATGAGGTCGAAATGATCACAGCTTTCTAATGGGTGCGAGGTCACGTGAATATTAGGTCCTAATTGGATCTATGAGGTCACAATGTTCATGAGGACACAATGGATCTGAGGGCTTATTGGAATGAAGAGACATTGGCTCTGCAGTCATGATGGGTTAGGGTTTTTTCTAATGGGTAGTAGTAGGTCACAGTATGAAGTGCCCAAATGGTATGAGGTCCTTGTAAGTGTGAGGTGAGAGTGGGCATGAGATCTTAATAGTGGCAGGAAGTTCTAATGGCTGTTAAATACAAATGAGTCCATGGTCACAATGGGTATGAGGCCCTAATGGGTGTGGGGTAAAATGGGTTTGAGGTCTCAATGAGAAGTGTGAAGTGACAATGGGCATGATGTCAAAATGGCCATGAGGTCCTAGTAGGTGTACAAGGGGTGTCAGAGTGGGTGTAAAATCCAAAAGGAAGGTGGGATGTCAAAATACATGTGAGGTTGTTATAGACATGAGGTCCTCATGTTTATGGGCAGTGTGTGTGAGGTCACAATGGGTGTGAGATCCTAATTGTTGTGTTGTCACAATAGGAGGCCCTAACAGATATTATAGTAGGGGTGAGGTCACAATTCACATGAGGTCCTAATCATTGTGATGTGGCAGTGGATAAGTGTCTAATGGGTGTGAGGGGACAGTGAATGTGAGGACATATGAGTGTGGATTCACTAGGCCAAGGTCCTAACTGATATGGGGTCACAATGGAATGAAGCCAAATGGACATGAAGTTATAAAGAGTGTGAGTTCAAAACAACATGAGGTCGCAATGGATATGAGTACATAATGGAGCTGTGAAATCATAGTTGGTGTTAGGTTATAATGAACCTTACATCACAATGAGAAACTTGCTCCCAGTAGCAATGAGGTCACATTGGGCTATCAGATCATAGTGATTGTGAAGTTCTAATGAGGAGTGCGAGGTCACAATGTCTGTGAGGTATTCTAAGCTTTGAGGTCTCAAAAGGTATGTGTCACAGTGTGTGTGAGGTGCCGATGTGTCTGAGGTCTTAATGGGTGTGAGGTAGCGATGAGGGTGAGCTCCCAATAGGTATGAGGCTCTAATGGGGGTGTGAAGCAACAGGAGGTATAAAGACCCACTAGGGATATGAGGACACGATGCTTGTAAGGTGCTAACCTAATGGGGGTGAGAGCTCATAATACATGAGGCTCTAATAAGTGTAGGTCCTAATGAATTTACAGCCTTAATGGGAGGGATGGAGTGACATGGGGGACATGAAGTACTAATGGCTATGCAGTCACAGTGTGTGTGAGGGCATACAATCATAACAGGTGTGAGGTCCTAATGGTTTGTGTGCATGTTTGACAAGAGGTTATAACAGTGATGAGGTCCAAAGAAGTGTGAGGTTTGAATAGGCAGAGATCATGACAGTTGTGAGGTCACAAAAGGTGTGAGGGCACAATAAGTGTGAATTTCTAATGAATGTGGGCTCAGAAAGGGTATGGAGACCTACTGGGTGCTGTCATAATAGACACGAGTTCATTAGGAGTGTAAGTTCCTAGATTATATGTGAGGTCCTGATACATTCTATAGGGTGTGAGGTTATGGTGGGTGTGAGGTCCTAAAGGACGTGACTTTCCAGTGGGTGTAGAGTCATGTAGGCATGAATTCCTAATACGGTGTTTGCAGTGACAATATCTGTGAGGTTCTAATGGGCGTGAGATGTTAATGGTCAGGAACTCACAAATGAGTGTGACATCATGCTTAGTGTGGCGTTCTAACTGGTGTGAGATCACGGTGTGATTGAGAGTACAGTCGGCATGAAGTCCTAATGGTTGTGAGGTCACAAGGGCTACAAGGTCACAAAAGGTATGAAGTCTCTCTCTTTTTTTCTTTTTGCCAGTCTTGGGGCTTGAACTCAGGGCTGGGGCACTGTCCCTGAGCTTTTTTGCTCAAGGTCACAGCACAATTTCTGTTTTTTTCTATTGATCTGGTACTAAGGAATTGAACCCAGGGCTTCATGCATGCTAGGCAAGCACTCTTCCACTAAGCCATGTTCCCAGCCCAAGTCTAAATGAGGTACTCAGGTTTAGGTGTGAAGTCCAAGACGGGCCTGAGATTACCATGAGGTTTAGGTTCTAATGCCTGTGAGGTCACAGTCATAATGGGTGTCAAGTCAATGGATGCAAAGTCCTGACGCGTGTGAAGTCACAATGGGTAAAAGTTCACACTTGTTATAAGATCCTAATGAGTATATAATGTAGGTGTGGGGTCACAATGAGTGTGAATTCACAATGTGTGTGAGGTCCTAAAAGTTGTGATTGCATTAGGCTAATGGCTAATGGCCTTGGGTTCCTAAAGGACATGAGGTTACAATGAGCATGAAATTCTAATGGTGTGATGTCACAGCGGTGTAATGTCACACTAAGGATGTGAACTCAAATAGGTATTAGGTCAATGGAAATGAGGTACTAATGGATATGTAGTTCACAAGAGAGTATGAGATCCTAATAACAGCGTGGGGACACAGTGGTTGTGAGGTCACCATGGGAGTGAGGTCTGCACATGCATGAGTGAGGTTCTCACAATCACAATGAATGTGAGCTCACAATAAGGAACACCAAATCCCGGTCAATGTGAGTACCCAATGACAGTGGGGTTGAATTGGCATCAACTTCCTTATGGGAAGTAGAAGGTCACAATGGGTGTGTTAGGTCATAATAGATTTGAGGTCGCAATGGATGTGAGGTTCTAATGCTTGTGAGAATATAATGGGTGTGATGTCCTAATGGTATTACGTCACAATGAGTATGACATCCTAATTGAGTGATGTGAGATCCTAGTGATATGAAGACGCAATTTGTGTGAGGACCCCGATGAAGGTGTAGACACCGGGTGTGTGAGACCCAAATGTGCATGAAGTCACAAGGCATGTAAAGTCCTAATGAGTGTGAAGTCACAATGAGTCTGAGGGTACAATGGGTGTGAGGTCATACTTGGCATGAGGTCCTAGTTAATGTAGGTCGCATGGACATGCGGTAGAATGAGGACATGAGGACATAATGGGAGTGAAGACACAATGGGTTCCAGCTCACAACAGTTGTGAGGTCCCCAAGTGTATGAGGGACAATGGGTGTGTGATGCTAATAGGAGTTTAAAGTCCTATGGGTCTGAGGTCACAACATGTGTGAGATAACAATGGATGTGAGCTGCTAATGAGGATGTAAAGTCACAACTGGTGTGAGGTGATAAATGGGCAAGAAGTCTTAATACATGTGAATCACAATAGGCCCTATGGAGTCATAATGGCATGGGCATGGTGTCCTAGTGGGGATATGAGATCACAGTGTGGATCACAACGGGTGTGAAGTTCTAATGAGTAGATGATTCTAGTGACAGTGTGAAGGCCTATAGTATAATATCACAATGCATGTGAGGCAACAATGGATTTGAACTCCTAATTAGTGTCGGGGTTTTTAGTCCTCGGTCCCTCTGACCTGCAGGAGGGATAGAGAGAACATGCCCTGACCAGGATGTGCCAAGAAAGGAAAGGGCTGACTGATGGCCCCCACCCAGCCCTCCCTCCCTGGAGGACAATCAGATGCATCAGGGGGACCTGTCAAGGCAGGAACTCGTTTATTGAGGAAGTACATTCAGCTAATAGAGGATGCAGGAGCCTACCAGCACAAAGGTGGGCAGGGTGGGGGGAGGTAGGTAAAGAAGGGGAATCACGTGCTGTCCGAGAGGGTGGAAGGGTTCAGGGCCTATCCCAAAGGTAGCCTTACTTTACATCACAAACCACAGCCACGCCTACCAACCAGGCAACAGGCAGGTTGGGTCCCCAAACCAGAAAATGAGCACTGGGCCACGAGTTAGGCCTCCTTTTTTACAACATAGGTTTCCATTTTCCTGATAAGACATGCCCCACAATTAGGACATGATAAGAGGTCACAATATGTGTAAGGTCACAAAGATGTGAGTTCACAAGGGGAAATTATGATGGGTGTATGGTCTAGTTAGCATAAGGTACAATACAAGTGAGGTCCATGTGTGTGAGGCTCTAATGATGTTTGTTCACAATGAAGGTGTGAATCAACAGTGGGGGTGAGGTCACAATGTTGTGACGCCATGGTGAAAATGAAGTTCTATTCAGTTTGAGGTCATGGTGGGTCATATAGTCAAATGCACATGAAATCACAATGCATGTAAACATATATATATATATATGAAGTCACAATGAAATGGGGTTCTAGGGTACAATGGGCTGAGGTTGTATTTGGTATGAGATTGCAATGGCTATATAATCACAATTGTTATGAGGTCCTTTAATGGCTGAGGTCCTAGTATGGAGGTAAGGTCACGGTGAGGGCAGTGGATGTGAGGTCTGAATGAGAGGTGTGAGATTACAACAGGTATGAGGTCATTGAGTATAAAGTACTGGTGGGTATGAGGTTATAGGTGTGATGTCACAATGGGTATAAGGTCCTAATTGGGCTATAAGCTCATAAGGGGTGTCAATTTTTAATGCATGCATGAGATTCCAATGGGTCACAATGGGTATGAGTTCTGAACTGGGATGAGAGGTCTCAATGAGACCATCTCATGGTAGATGTAAAGTCACAATGGGAATCGATTCCTAATGGAGATGTGTGGCCTAATTTTCTATGTGAGCCCATAGTTTAATCTCACAATAGGTGTGAGATCAAAATGCGATTGTAGTCCCTTTTGGAGTGTGAGATCAAAATGGGTGTGAAGTCAAAAATGGAATTGAGACTTTAATTTGTATGAGTTCCAGTGGGTATGAAGTCCTATTGGGTGTGAGGCCCCAATGGGTGTGAGATGCTAATGGATAAGAGGTCATGAGGTCACAGTGGCTGCAAGACTACAATGTTTGAGGTCCTAATGGCTCTGAAGTCACAATTGGTATAAGGTCAAAATTGTTGAGGGCCTTATAGGCGTGTGGTTGCAATAGGTTAAAGAAGATTTTAGGGGCCAGGAGTTTGGCCTAGTGGTAGAGTTCTTGCCTAGGATGCATGAAGACCTGGGTTCAATTCCTCGGTACCACATACATAACGATGCTGTGGCTGAAGTGGTAGAGCCTTAAGAAAACCCAGGGACAGTGCTCAGACCCTGAGCCTACGCCCAGGACTGGGGAAAAAAAAAAAGGGTCGTAACAGTTGTGAAGTCACAGTAGGTATGAAGTCATAATGATTGTGTGGACACAATAGATACACAAATATAAATCCCTAGTGTGGGGGCTGGGAGTTTGGCCTAGTGGTAGAGTGCTTGCCTAGCATGCACGAAGACCCGGGTTCGATTCCTCGGTACCACATACATAGAAAAAAGCTGGAAGTGGTGCTGAGGCTCAAGTGGTAGAGCTCTAGCCTTGAGAAAGTCCAAGGACAGTGCTCAAGCCCTGAGCTCAAGCCCAGGACTGGCAAAAAATAAAAAAATAAATCCCTAGTGTGGTTACAATGGACTTGACGTTCTAATGAGAGAGGTTTCAGTGGGCGTAAGGTGACAGTGTGTGGTACAAGTTGGTGTGAGATTACAATGTGCATGAAATGCAAATGGACATGAGGTCCAAACTGAAGCTGTGAGTCACAATGAGTGTGAGTTCTCAATGGAAGATATGAGTTCACAATGGGAAAAAGGTCTTAGTGGGTATTTACCTAGAGGGTGATTACAAAGGTTATGAATTCAAAGGAGCATGAAGTCTTATGGGTGGGAGATCACAATGGCTGTGATGTGCTATTGGGTGTGAGGTCACAGTGGGCATGAGGTCACAAAGGACATGAGAACACAATGGGAACAAAGCTCTACTGTGGTCATAGTAGGTGTGAGTTCACAAATAATATGAGGTCATAAAGGATGTGAGGTCCTAAAGTGTATGTAGTTTCCTAATAAGTGCAAAGGCAAAATGTGTGAGAAGTTCTACTGAGTGTGTGATCCCAATGAATTTAAAGTAAAATGTTGTGAAGTCAAATGTATGTGTTTCTATTGGATTTGAGCTCACAGTGGTGTGAAGTCACAACAGGGTTAAGATCACAATGGGTATTTGAGGTCACAACGGAAATGAAGTCATAATGAATGTGAGAATGTGAGGTCACAATCATTGTGATCTCATAATCAGAATGAGTTCCTATTGGATGCAAACTAATATTAGTTTGATGTCACAATAGATGTGAAATCTTAATGGGTTTGAGTTCTTAATGGGTTTTGGGTCACAGTGAGTGTGATATCTTAATAGGTTGTGAAGTCATAATGTTCATGAGGTCCTAATGGTTATAAAGTCCTACTGTGTGTGAGGACACAGTGGATATGAATTCCTATTGGATATGGGGTCACAATGAACTGGAGTTCAAAGTGGGTATGAAGTCACCATGAATGTGATGTTAAAATAGGGGTGAGATTACATCAATATCCCAATATCATTCTTTAAAGAAATAGAAGAGGCAATCCAAAATTTCATATGGAATAATAAAAGACCCCGTATAGCGAAAACACTTCTTAGCAGAAAAAACAGCGCTGGAGGAATTTCAATTCCAAACTTTAGACTCTATTACAGAGCTATAATTCTCAAAACAGCTTGGTACTGGCACAGGAACAGGCCTGAAGACCAATGGAATAGAACTGAGGACCCAGATATTAAACCACAGACCTATGGCCACCTAATCTTTGACAAGGGAGCCAAAAAAAATAGAATGGAAGAAAGACAGCCTCTTCAACAAGTGGTGCTGGCAGAACTGGTTAAGCACCTGCAGAAAACTAAAGTTGGATCCTTCTTTGTCACCCTGCACTAGAATTAACTCCAAATGGATCAAAGACCTCGAGGTAGAAGCCGACACACTGAAAACTTTACAAGAAGGAATAAGAGATACACTAGGCTTCCTTGGCACAGGTCGAAACTTTCTCAATAAAGACCAAGAAACACCACAAATCAGAGAAAGGCTGGATAAGTGGGACTGCATTAAACTGCAGAGCTTCCGTATGGCAAAGGACATAGCTAGTAAATTAATTAGGAAGCCTACAGAATGGGAGAAGATCTTCACCAACCAAACAACGGACAAAGGCCTCATATCTAAAATATATCAACAGCTCAAAAAATTGAATCACTCCAAAACTAATCTCCAAAGTAACAACCATCCCATTAAAAGATGGGCCAAACAGTGATTGTAAATAGAGATTCCCTCCTTGAACACTTGTTTGTTAAACTTGTCATTTAAAATATGATGTAAAAATCAATGTTAATAAATTCTCTAATAAAAAAATAACAACAACAAAAAAAGATGGGCCAAAGACTTAAAGAGAGTCTTCTCTGAAGAAGAAACAAAATGGCCTATAGACACATGAAGAAATGCTCAACAGCTCTGGTCATAAAAGAAATGCAAATCAAAACAACTCTAAGATTCCACCTCACTCCAGTTAGAATGGCCAGGATCATGAAAACTAATAACAGATGCTGGAGGGGATGTGGCCAGGAGGGATCACTACTACACTGTTGGTGGGAGTGCAAACTTGTTCAACCATTATGGAAAGCAGTGTCAATTCCTCAAAAGACTAAACATAGAGCCCCCCTATGACCTAGCAATTCCATTACTAGGCATTTACCCAATTGTCCAGAAACAAGGACATACTAAATCCACTACCACAACGATGTTCATTGCAGCACTGTTTACCATAGCAAAGATATGGAACTAACCCAGATGTCCCTCAGTTGATGAGCGGATCAACAAGATGTGGTATTTGTACACAATGGAATTCTATGCTGCTGTCAGAAAGAATGACATTGCCCCATTTGTTAGGATATGGAAAGACTTAGAAAAAATCATATTAAGAGAAGTAAGCCAGACTCAAAGGAACATAGGCTCAATGGTTTCCCTCATTTGTCATAATCAGTAGAAACCTTGGGCTTTCCTAGCAGAGATTTGCAATAGAGCAAAACCTAGATACATAAGGCCATATAGTATGACGCTAAATGAAAGGACCTCTAGGATATAGAAACAAAAGCCATATAACGAGTGATTGTTGTCCTTAATGTACTATGTTATCTCTCATCTCTTTTTCTGTCCCTTGGTTATCTCATATTGTTACAGTATCTCACTTTGTTATCTGATATATTGGATATATTTGTATTTGGTTATTTGAAATTGGATACGGAAGGGGGGAAAACAAGATGAGGGGTGGGGCGGGGAGGGAAATGGGGACCAAGACATGAGAAAGGGTATCAATGTATGTGAATTCATGTACCTTCTACATGGCAAATACAATGTAACCCTTCTATCAATTACAATAAAAATATATGAAAGAAAAAAATAGGGGTGAGATCAAAATGTATGAGGTGATATTCTATAGACATAATGTTTTATTACATAGATCAATGCTTAATTTTAATTATGTTCTAAAACCTAAGTGCCAGTGATTGCATACAGAGATTCCCTTCTTAAATACTTGTTTGTTAAACATGACATTTGAAATATGATGTAAAAATCAATGTTAATAAATTCTTTAATAAAAAATGTATGAGGTGGGAGGTGACATTATATCTCAATGTTGTAATTCATATTTCCACAATGCCAGTAATATATAATATTTTTATATTCCATATACTTATTGGGCTCATTCCTCTCTTGGTGTCCCTCTGTCTCTCTCCCTCATATTTCGGGGCCATGCACTTGCTGGGAAAAAGCTAAATCACTTGAGTCATATTCCAGTCATTTTCCTTTTCGTTTCTTTTTCATACAGTGCTTTTTGGCTAGTAGGAACCTGGTACTGCAATTCTTCTCATGTTTGCAATCACTCCCTAATATCTTCTTAACTTTTTCTAAGGCTGGCCTCAAACCATGGTCCTCCTGTCTTAGTCTCACTAGTAGCTAGGATTACAAATGTGAACCACTATGCCCATCTTACTAGCATTATTTTTTAATTTTTTTATTGTAATCCATAGACGGGTTACAGTTATATTTACCAGATAGAAGGAGCATTACTTCACATACACTGATACCTTTTCTTATGTTTTGTCCCCATTTCCCTCTGGTATTATTATCATTAGTATTAGCTCTTATTTAGAGAAATGATTATTTCCACCTCTGGATATTGTGAAGAACACTGCCATGACCATAGTTGTACAAATGTCTATTTAAAGTAAAATTTAACGAAGCATAATTTACGTAGGGTAAAATTTACCTATGTTTTTGTACAGAAAGCCTTTGTGTCCCCTCAAAGCCTGTCTCACCTCAATCCTAGGCAGTCCCATGTGCTTTTGTTAGTGAATTAGTTTTTCCTTTGGAAAAGCTTCACATATAGATACTGAAAATATTCTTCCAAATGTGGCTTCTTTGACCTGACCACATGCTTCTGAGATCCATTCATTCATGTGTCCATTGCAAGCAGCATCCCATTAGATGGATAGCCCATGTGAAGTCCACTCTCCACAATCTTCCCAGGATTGATCATTTGTGAATCAAACTGCGACTGTGTACTGTAGAAGTCTCTGTGTCCATGTAGCTACCATTTCTCTTAGCTAAATACTAACAAGCAATTATTTGGTGAATGTAGTAAGTTTAGGTTTAACTTGTGGGCAAGTGTGTGTGCGAGCACTCACCACTACTGGGCTTGAACTCAGGGCCTGGATACTATCCTTTAGCTTTTTATTTTTTTTTTGTGGTTCAGGGTTGACGTTCTATTACTTGAGTCACAGCTCCATTTCTGGATTGGAGCTGGTTAATTGGAGATAAGAGCCTCAGATTTTCCTGCCTCAGTTGGCATGCAACTGTGATCCTCAGATTTCAGCTTCCTAAGAAGCTAGGATTACAGGTGTGAGCTACTGGCACCCAGTTTAGGTTTAACTTACTAAGAAACTGCCAAAATGTTTTACAGGGTAATTGTATCATTTTAAATTCCATGGAAATATATGCACATTCAAATTGTTCCATAAGGTACATGATTCAATTTCTAGCACTGAAAAATTCCACACACAAAATGTAATAAAATGCAGGTTGGGCTGGGAGTTTGGCCTAGTGGTAGAATGCTTGCCCAGCATGCAAATAGACTCAGGTTCAATTCCTCAGAACCACATACATAGAAAAAAGCTGGAAAGGGTGCTATGGCTCAAGTGGTAGAGTGGTAGCACTGCCCAAGGACAGTGCTCAAGCCCAGAGATCAAGCCCCAGGACTGGCAAAAAACATGCAGGTCAAAGTGTTAGTGGCTTATGCCTATAATCCCAGGAACTTGTGAGGTAGAGATTAGAAGAATCATAGTTAAAAGTCAGCCAAAGCTGAATTAATTCCAACAATAGTCTAATGAGAGTACAGCCTCTGAGCTAAAGAGACTTCAAAGAGAGCACTCAAATCCAAATCAAGGAGGTAAAGAAGTCTATATAATATGTAAAACAATAGATGTAAGCCATCAAAAATGACCAACTAGAAGGGAGGGAGATGAAAATCAAAGTAGAAAGTATTGATAGCAGGTTACATGATGCAGAAGAATCTCCAAATAGCCTAAAGTTTATAATGACCCAAAATTTAGTCAAAACAAGTCCAAGAAATATGACAGATCTCTTCAGGAGCTACAAGATACCATTAGGAAGCCAAATTTAAAGCTAATCTATATTGAGGAGGGACTGGAGAAAGAGGTCAATGGTATTGGAAATATACTTCAGGGAATCATCTCAGAGAACTTCCCAAATATCCAGATACTAGAAGCTGACCTGACCAGAAAAGGACATCCCACTGCCACATTATAACCCATACAGGATCCATAGAGACCAAGGAAAGGATCCTGCAAACGGCCACGGAGAAGAGAACAATCACCTATAAAAAGAAAACCAATCAGAATAACCACAGATTTCTCAGCAGAGACCATGCAAGCTAGAAGAGCTTGGAATGATGTATGTCATGCCCCAAGACAAATAACTATCACCTAAGAATGCTGTACCCAGCTAAGCTCTCATTCATAGCTGAGGGAAAAATAAAAACCTTCCACAAAAGGAAATGTTGAAACTATATCCTGACCAAACCAGCTTTACAGAAAATTCTCAAAAATGTTCTACACATTGAAAATCAACATAAACGTGATATTAACAGAGAAATGGAACCAAAAAGCAGACCAGATAATTACAGTAACAAAAGTTACAGGCCCTAAGGAAATAGGAGAAATGGCAGGAACTAGTAAACATTTTTCAATCCTAACCCTCAATATCAATAGACTTATCTCTCTACTTTTAAATTTTATTTATTTAATTATTTCTTTATTTAACCAGGGTAGAGTACGTATGCAGTCTCCCTACTACCACAAATTATGCAGTCGAGTTTCTCCCATGTGGACAAATCACAGAGGTCAGCGTGTCCCAAGTGCAAATGGACACAGTTCACCCTGAGAAAACCACCTGCATGATCGTGGCATTGCCCCTGCCAAGTCAGCATATTTTTGTTTGTTTAACTCTCTAATTAATTGACATAGACTGACTAGTTGGATCAAAAAGCAAGCTCCATCTTTTTGCTGTCTTCAAGAGACACATTTTGCCCTGAAGAAACAAATGTATTCTGAGAGGCTGGAATAAAATCGATTAAGCTAATTGACCCCATAAACAGGCTGGAGTTGCCATCCTCACATCAGATAAAATAGACTTCAAACTAAAATTAGAGAGAAGAGACAAAGAAGGTTATTACATACTACTAAAGGGAGGACATAACCATCCTAAATATCCACACACCAACTACTGGAGCAATCAACTTCATCAAACTTTACTTACACTAACACCACACATAGATCCAAACACAGTGATTGTTGGTAACACACCACTGTCACCTCTGGATAGATCAACCAGGCAAATACTCAACAGAGAAATAGAATTGAACAACTGCATGGACCAACTAGACCTAACTCTGCAGATGCAGAGTTTCCAACTAGCAACACCAGAATATATGTTTTTTTTTTCATCAGTGCATGGAACATTTTCTAAAATAGACCACATTTTAGGGGATAAAGCAAATTCAGAAACAGTGAAATTATTCCCTGCATTCTCTCAGACCACAATGGCAGAAAATCGGAACTCAAAAATCAATCTCCACCAGGAAAACCCTGTAACTCATGGAGATTGAACAACACATTGGGTTGTTCACCAATGGGTCATCGAGATCAGAACAGAAATTCAACAGCTTATGAAATTTAACAAAAAAGGAGCACATACAATACCAGCTCCTTTGGGACACGGCAAAGGCAGTTCTCAGAGGAAAATTTATAGCTCTGACTGCCTACATTAATAAATTGGAAAAATCACAAACCAATAATTTAATGGTGCACCTTAAACTTTTGGAATAAGAGCAAGAAACCAACCCCAACCCAGTAGAAGGAAGCAAATTATTAAAATCAAAGCAGAATTAAATGGATTGGAGTCCAAAAAACGTATAGAAAGAATCAACAAAACAAGGAGTTGGTTCTTTGAAAAAAATTAACAAAATTGACAGACCCTTAGCAAATCTTACTAAAAAAGGAAGGGAGCATGCCCAAATAAACAAAATCACAGATGAGACTGGAAATATCATGTCAGAAATTACCAAGATCCAGAGCACCATAAAGGACTACTTTTCAAACCCCTTTATGCCAACATAAATGGCATAATGGCATATAATGGACGAATTTCTAGTCAATATTGACATATCTAAACTCAACCAAGAAGATCTAAGCCAACTAAACAGACCCATTTCAAATAATGAAATAGAAATGGCAATAAGTGACCTCCCATCCAAGAAAAGCCCAGGACCTGATGGATTCACAGCTGAATTCTTTAAGGCCTTCAAAGCAGAGCGCACACCAAAACTCTTCAAACTCTTTCATAAGATTGAAATCAAAGGCTCTCTACCAAACTCATTGTATGAAGCCAGCATAACCCTCATCCCAAAACCAGACAGGGACTCATCAAAGAAAGAGAACTACAGACCCATTTCTTTGATGAACATTGGTGCAAAACTTCTCAACAAAATACTGGCCAATCAACTTCAACAAATCATCAAAAAAGTATGCACAGGATTCATCACGGGGATGCAAAGCTGGTTCATTATACACAAGTCAATTAATACAACCCATCACATCAGTAGGAGCAAGAACAAGAATCACATGATATGTCAATAGATTCTGAAAAGGTATTTGCCAAGATCCACCACCCTTTTATGCTAAAAGCTCTAGTGAAACTAGGAATCCATGGAACATTCCTCAGTATAATAAAGGGTGTGTATGACAAACCCACAGCTAGCATTATACTTAATGGCAAAAAGCTAAATCCATTTCCTCTAAAATCAGGAATGAGACAAGGATGCCCACTCTCTCCATTCCTCTTTAACATAGTATTAGAATTCCTAGCCAGAGCAATAAGGCAAGAAGCAAGCATAAAGGGGATCCAAATAGGGAAAGAGGAAGTGAAACTTTCCCTCTTTGCAGATGACATGATTCTGCATTTAAAGAACCCTATAGACTCCACACCCAAGTTACTTAAGCTGATTTGAAACTTTGGCAAGGTAGCAGGGTATAAAACTAACCCTCAAAAATAAAATGCTTTCCTGAATGTCAATAATGAGAAATGAGGGGCAGAAATCAGGAAAGCAATTCCTTTTTGCAATAACCTCAAAGAAAATAAAATACTTAGGAATTAACTAAGGATGTAAAGGACCTTTATGATGTAAACTTTAAAAACTTGAAAAAAGGAAATTACAGTATAACTCAGAAAGTGGAGAAACCTCCCATGCTCCTGGATTAGAAGAACTAACAGTGAAAATAGCAATCCTGACAAGGGCTATCTACAAATTCAATGCAATGCCCATCGATATCCCAAAGTCATTCTTTAAGGAAATAGGAGAAGCAATCCAAAAATTCATATGGAATAATAAAAGACCCTGTATAGAAAAAAAAATACTTAGTAGAAAGAACAGTGCTGGAGGAATATCAACACCAAACTTTAGGCTCTATTACAGAGCTATAGTAATCAAAAAAGGTTGGTACTGC
This sequence comes from Megascapheus bottae, assembly GCF_031878675.1. Taxonomy (NCBI): domain Eukaryota; kingdom Metazoa; phylum Chordata; class Mammalia; order Rodentia; family Geomyidae; genus Megascapheus; species Megascapheus bottae. The sequence goes on along the minus strand of NC_143528.1, from coordinate 1,325,512 downwards.
CACAAGAACAGGCCTGAGGACCAATGGAATAGAAATGAAGACCCAGAAATCAAGCCACAGACCAATGACCACATAATCTTTGATAAATAGGATGGAAGAAAGACAGCCTCTTCAACAAGTGGTGCTGGCAGAATTGCAAAGAGGGAATGTTTCACTTTCTCTTTCCCTATTTGGATTCCCTTTCTGTTTGTTTCTTGCATTATTGTTTTGACTAGGAATTCTAATACTATATTGAAGAGAAGTGGAAACTTCTACAAGTTTTAAATGTTTTTTTTCTTATTTATCTCATTGTTTTAGAAGTAATATACAGCGCTGGGTTACCTTTACATACATCAGGTGATAGATACATTTTCTTCCACATAATGTCATTTGTTTCCTCATTCTTTCCCATTCCCTCCCTCCAATTTCTACTCAAAAGTTGAATCACTTTCATCAATGTCCAGTGAGTTCCACTGCTATACTTTTCACCCTTTACCCGAGTTCTGTGCTCTCCCACACCTTCCAACATATGCGCATGTGAATACAGAATACTTAGAAAAAGCAAACAAACAGAACCTCAAAAAAAAAGTCTTTCGTTTCTATTATCTTTGGAGTTGGTTTCAGTATGTATATTATTTTATATACATATGAAAAGGTGCAGTGTGTTGGCTCACACCTGTAATCCTAGCTACTCAGGAGACTGAGATCTGAGGATCACAGTTCAAAGCCAGCCCTTGCACTAAAGACTGTGAGACTCTTCTCTCCAATTAATCACTAGAAAATGGGAAGTGGGGCTGTGATTCAAGGGGCAGGGCAGTTAGCCTTGTGCTAAAGAACTCAGAGACAGTGCCCAGGCCCAGGGGGAGGGCAGTAGCCTTGAGCTGAAGAGCTCAGAGACATCATCCAGGCCCTGAGTTCAAGCCCCATGACCCACAAAAGAAGAAAGCAAGAAAGAAGGAAAGAAAGAAGGAAGGAAGGAAGGAAGGAAGGAAGGAAGGAAGGAAGGAAGGAAGGAAGGAAAAGAAAGAAAGAAAGAAAGAAAGAAAGAAAGAAAGAAAGAAAGAAAGAAAGAAAGAAAGAAAAGGTGCTTGGGCATTGCATATTTATGATTCTCCCCTAAGACTATCCTCTTTTTGTCTCACTGTATGTGTCTAGAATTCTGTGTAATTTGTCATATCTCAGAGCATTTTAAATTTCTGCTTATCAGGGAGAATATGTGCCATTTGTCTCTCTGGTCTTGGCTTTCCTTGCTTAACATGATTTGTTCTAGTACCATCCATTTCACTGCAGATTTTATTCTTTCTAATGGCTGCGTAAAAATCCATTGTATAAAGGTACATTCATCTATTGTTGGACATCTGGGTTGTTTCCTTGTCTTGGCTATTGTGAATAGTGCAGCAATGAACATGGATGTGTAGGTGTCCTTATAGTATCTTGGCTCATGATGCTCAGGTCCTTCGGAGTGGTATGGATGGGAAGGCAGGGAAGATCTATGTTGTTTTTTGAGGAATCTCCCGAGTGGTTTAATTAGTTTACATTCCCACCAACAATACAGTAGGGTTTCGTCCCCTCTCCCCCACATCCCCACCAGCATTTGTCATTGTCAGAATTTAAAATGTTGGCCAGTCTAACTGGGGTAAGATGGTATCTCATGGTTGCTTTTGTTTTTGTTTTTTCCAATCCTGGGACTTGAATTCAGGGACTGGGCACTGTCCTTGGGCTTTTTCAAGGCTAGAGCTCTACTACCTGAGCCACAGCACCACTTCTGGCTTTTTTCTAAGTATGTGGTATGGATGAATCAAACTCCAGTCTTCGTGCATGCTAGGCAAGCATTCTACCACTAGCCCATGCTCCCAGCCCCCTAATGGTTGTTTTGATTCACATTTCCTTTATGGTCAGTGATGACAACCATTTCTTCATGTGTTTCTTGACCATTCTTACTTCTTCTGGGAAGTCTCTTCTTAACTTCCTTGCCCATTTAGCAATTAGTGCATTAAGTTTTGGAGGGGTTAGTTTCTTGAGTCTGTGTTGGATGTTAGACTTTTTTCTGATGCAATACCAGTAAAGATCTTTTCCCAATTGGTTGGTTATCTTTCTAGTTTAGTAAATATGCCCTTAGCTATGCAGAAAAAAATTTATTTTAATGTAATCGCACTTGTCAAGTCTCTCTACTGTTTGTATCCCCTGGGAACAGGGATTCAGGAAGTTCCTGCCTCTACTTATAAGGGTTTGTTTTTTGTTTTGTTTTGTTTTGTTTTTTGTCATGGGGCTTGAACTCTGGGCCTGGGTACTGTCTCTCAGCTCTTCAGATCAAGGTTACCACCCTAGCCCTTGCTCTATAGTGCCACTTCCTCTACCTATAAGTTCTAATGTCTCTCTTACTCTCTCTTGCAGTAGTTTCAAAGTTTGGGGTCTGATATTGAGGTCTCTGATCCACTTCGAATTGACATTGTTATTTTTGAGATAGGGTCTTATTTTTTTTTTTTACCCAGGCTCACCTGAACCATAATGCTATTTTTAGCTTCCCAATGCCATAGATAGGGTAATGGGTGAATGCCACTATGCCCATTTTTCCATTGAGATGAGGAGTTTGCAAATTTCTTTTGCCCTGACTGACTCCAAATCACTGATCCTCCTTTTCTCTGCTTCCAGCATAGCTGGGATAACAAGCACATATCACTATGCCCAACTATTTGTCTTGAGAACATTTTTTCCCAGGCTAATCCTGGAACATGATCCTCACCATCTCTGCCTCCTGAGTAGCTAGGGTCACTCCATATACTATACTGCCTTCCTTCTTTTTTTCTGTACTGAAGATTGAACTTGAGGCCTCACACTTGCTACTCAGGTACTGTACTTGCAGGTAGAGACTGGAGTCACACTTCCTCTTTTAAGCATTGGCTATTTTCAAGGTAAAATTGTCACTTATTTCCAGGCCAGCATGGATAGCAATCTTATTTGCATTTTCCCATGTCATGAGATTGCATCAAACTAACTTTGAATTGTCTAGCCTTGAACCATGATCTTCCACCCATCTCTGCCTCCCAAACAGCTGGGATTTCAGAACTGAGCCACTATGCCTCACTCTCACTGTACTTTTAATAGGATTACTTCCTTGGCCTCTAAAAGTTTTTCTTGCAAGTTTCTTATGATTCAGCTTTCAGATTAATACCTTCCAAGGAACAAATTGAATATATTGTTTCAGTTAATTCCACTTCGATGAAAACTTTGATATTTTGTAATTACTCTATTTTACAAGGTCTTTGCCTATAGAAAAGCCTTTCTCTTGTTAATACAACTTTTCATTGTTTTGGAAGAATTCTGCTCAAATTTAGCCACTGTCATATCATTGACTACAACTGCTTTATTAACCTTATTTACAAAGAAATTTAAATTAATTTTACTAAATGTCATAAATCAATTATACAATGAAGACTTGCTTGTGTATGAGGCTGAGCCTCAATCCTTACAAAGAAGTTTTATGTACAAACATTTTACTCACCTGAGATTCTAAACTGATGATATAGATTTAAAGGTTTTATAGGGAATTGTCAGAGATAAGATTCTGGGTCTCAAAAAACTTTTAAGAAGCCGGGTACTGGTGGCTCATGCCTGTAATCCTAGCTACTCAGGAGTGTGAGATCTGAGGATTGCAGTTCTAAGCCAGTCCAGGCATGAAAGTCTGTGAGACTCTTATGTCCAATTAACCACCAGAAAAACTGGAAGTGGTGCTATGGCTCAATGAATAGAGTACCAGCCTTGAACTGAAGAGCTCAGGGACAGCACCCAGGCCCAGAGTTCAAGCTCCACAACAACCACCATCACCAACAAAAAAGCTTTTAAGGACAATTTAAAACAATACAAGAGGCGATCTAGAGTATGCTTTCCAACATTAAGCAGATGTCAATTTTCAATGCAGGTAGTAGAAATCATATTTAGCTACACCAGACTGGTAGTTTCACTGTAGCATATGCACTTAGCATCGAATGTTCTCAGTTCAACATAAAGTTGAGAGATTAACACATTGTCCCAACATTGTTGGTAATTTTTTTTTCCGTGAAAATGGCATATGGCTTCAGAAATGCCAATTTAGTAAAGAGTGTTAGAACATTTTTTCTACTAAAATGTGTACTTCACACTCAGCGTGTTCATATTAGCCACATGAAAGAAAGCCTTTCGCTAAGATGACCTATTTAGTATTATTATTGTTAAATCTCAAAACTCAGCCAGGCTCCAGTGGCTCATACCTGGATTCCTGCTCAGGAGGATGGAATTTGAGGATCAAGGTTTGAAGTCAGCCCAGGTAGGAAAGTTGGTGAGACTCAAATGTTTAATAAACTAATCAGAAAATTCCACAAGTGGCATTGTGGCTCAAGTGGTAGAGCAGGAGCCTTGAGCAAAAAGAAGCTCAGGGACAGTGCCCAGGCCCTAAGTTCAAGCCCCAGGGCTGGCACACAAACAAAAAAATTCTCAAAACTTGGGCCAGGAGTTTGGCTTAGTGGTAAAGTACACGCGTAGCATGCACAAAGGCCTGTGTTCTACTCATCAGTACCACACACATAGAAAAAGCCAGAAGTGGTGCTGTGGCTCAAGTGGTAGAGCTCTAGCCTTGAGAAAAGCCCAATGACAGTGCTCAGGCCTGAGTTCAAGCCCCAGGACTGGCAAAAATAAGTGAAAAGTCTCAAAACTCAGATGTTGAGAAAAAGAAACTCTTACAACACTGTCCATAGGAACTGTCCATGGTGAATTAGTACCATGAAAAACAATTAACTGATGGTAATATTACTGGCTATATATTAGAAGGAAATACGATCCTTATGTTAGAGATAGCCACTCCCACGATACTGTAGCCAGTATACCAGGAGATGACTTAAGTCTTTGCCAGTAGGTAAATAGAAGTATATATGTACAATGGAATGCTATTCAGCCATAAACAAGGACATCTTGTCATTTGTGACATTGGGAGAACTAGAGATCATAATGTTGAGTGAAAGAAGCCAGGCTAAGAGAGACAAACAGCACATAGTACTATTTATATGTACAGTCAAAAGAGTTGGTCTTCACAGAGGCTGAGAGTAGAACAGAGGCTATCAGAGTTTGTGAGAGAAAAGGAAAGGGGAATATGGAAGAGTGTACAGATTTCAAACTCAAGGATGTTTCAAATAATCAGGTCCTTTTCTAAAAAATGGTTTTGCTAATAAGGACTTTACAGATTTTTACTTTTTTTTATCATAATACCTAAAGCATATATACATCATTTAAATCACACAAATATTTGGCATTTTCCTGATTTGAAAAGTATGGGCAAACATCTTTCATTATAAGTTGTCTGTTTAAATGTAAAGCAGTATATTAACTGTGCTGATTTGGGCTCTAATAAAATATGAATGATTTAAAACACACATACATACACAAACAGATCTGTACACCTATAGCTTATAATACCACTGGGCCTTCTCTACTGCTGCCACCTTTTTGAGGTGTCATATATTCAGTGCAATATTTAGGCTTCTTAAGATAGCAAAGAATTTCCATTAAGTTCAATTTGTAATTATCAATTTGAGAAAATAAGAAACTGTTGCCTTTGTTGCATCATTATATAACCATACCACCTTATGTAACAAACTCAACCTGTCCCTTAACATTTATTAACAAACCCATTGGGTTTTGCTCCAGGGGGCATCAGCTGTTACTTGTATAATCATGCTTAAGAATTCAAAACATCTGCCAATATTAAAAATGTTACTAAATGGTTTACAGAAATGTTTCAAAGAAGTTTTTAAACTTCTTGAAATCAAACTACAATGGAGTTTTTTTTTTTAAATCAATTTGCTTTTAACAGTCTTGCAAACTTTCTTCTGCCAATAAGGCAGTTAAAGTTACTATTTAATTTTCCTTCTCTTTTTCACTATTCCCTTAAATTGTCATTATCACTGACCCATACATTGTATATTATGAAAAGACTAGGGGCAGAACTATGACAGATACTACTCACTGATGATCTAGTTTAGAAAATCTGAATTTCCGTTATTTCTTTAGAAAAGGGGGAAAAAAACCCTTTGGTTGGCATTTAAACATGAATGAGTGCAATCATTTCAAAGCCAAGGCCAAGAACTTACATAAGTTATTAAGAGGAATGTGAATAAGGCGAATATTTACAGGACAATGTGTGTGGGGAAAATTGTAGAGTTTGAGATGCTTGAGGAGAAAAATTCCACATGCAAGACAGGCATCCAAAATGGCTCAACATAATTTATTTTTTATGTTAAAATGTACAGAGTTCTTTTGAAAGTACTTGCTAGAAAGGGGGGAAAGATATTACATACAAGGAGGGGAAGGGAGGCCAACTGGCCAGGAGCGCATGACATGGAGAAGTACAAAGGCATCTAGGCACCCCTTCCCCTAGCTTACAGGTCACCAGGAACAAAGTACAAAGAGGTTACAAAACAGGAAAAGCAAATATAAACAGACAGGAATAGACTTAGCTTCATTTGTACATGCGGCTTTTAGAGGCATCTGGAGCTCTATTCACACACTCTAGAGATCTCTTTAAAGAGAATTTTCATCTTTCTTAAAATAGTTTTTAATATTCTACAACAAAGATAAAAAATTTTAAAGATGGAATGAAATGAAAAAGCTTTTATTTTAAAAGGCATCAAAGTCACTAACAGTGAGTTTTTAAATTTATTTTTTTTTTAGAAGATTACCCAAGTTATCTTGCTAAAAATACATTTTTTAAAACAGAAGTGAAAAAATGACAGGTACCAATATTACTGTGTTGGATAATTTCTTTTATAATATAGAAAAGAACGTATTTTTCTACAATAGGTCTACAGTCACAAAGAGGCTGTGGAAACAGGGAGCTGCCTGATTGAAAAAAAAAATGTTTTTTTTAAAAACAAAACAAAACACAACTGCAAACCAACAGAAACGAATTCAAGGCCCTCATTTCAACAGTTCTCCTTCTGCCTTGCCCCACAATCGCCCGAAAGACCTCCCTCCCCTCCCCCCATCCCCCGCCCCATCCCTTTCAGGAAGCATGACACAGCTGAAGATGTAGGGAGAGGGCAGCACAGTGCACTTTCTACAGAGATGACTGGAAACTGGAATAGTATATACAGAGAAACTGGGTCCTACACAGCCTTGCACATGCTCAGAGTTGACAGCGGTAAGGTGTGAATTCTGCCTTTTTCTATCTAACACACTTAATTGAAAAAGTCAATTAAAGTGTATAAAAAAACCAACAAACCTGTGCATTTGAAAAAATTTAATGCCTAATTAGTACTTTAAAAATTTATTTATATAAAATGTACAAACAAAGGGGAGAATTTATGCTTACAGGTATTTCTTTAAGCAATATTTCCCCCTTTTGGATATTTGACTGCACATACCAAGTGGTATAATAGTTTCCATCTTCTAATGATGGAATATATATATAATATATATATATTATATATATGTAATTTTTTTTACCTATCCCTGGAGCAAGTAATAAGAAGAGAATGGGCGAACTGGTTGCACAAGAGGAAAGAGAATGGACTGGGAACAAAGTAAGAAACTGCTAAAGTCGTGCTGTCCAGATGTGCCCTATATGCTGGTGGTGGGTCTCTCCCTCTTCTCATTAGCCACTGTCAGGAGAGGGGCTGGTGCACTCTGATTCACAGGGGATGAACTGAGGATCTCAAAAGACAAATGATTTAAGTAGCTTTAAACTATTTAGACACACATTCTGCACCATCTCTGCAACATAAAATCAAGCGTCAAAAGGTTTGCAGATATTTTTCAAACCACTGAAAGGTACAGTCATCCACCAACACTGTGTGAAATGTGAGAGGCAAATCATTGGGGACTGCTCTTTATAGATTTATCAGAGTCAAAGGCTCATGAATCAAGACCCTTAGTTAGCATTTCAAAGTACATACTAAAAACAAGAGGCCAGGTGGAATATGCAAGTTATATGGCTGATTCACCAGGTGGTAAAAAACAAGAGGCTGTTTCCTCTTTTTGATTAAGTAACCATATTTATTCCTCCAAAGGCTAGACTGGGATTGCATCCTCTGAGATTCTGCTGTTAAGTGAGACTTACAGTATTTTTGCGTCTCTGAGTGCTGAGTGGGAATATTATAAAAAGAATTATATTACACTTGATTCCAGAAAAACAAAAGATTTCAACAAAGTTTGTCTATAAAGAAACATTCTTGGGAAAAAGGTTTCAAGAGTGTATACAGGGAGTAGAGGAGATTTTAAAAGGAGAAGCATTTTCTTGCCTCACTTTATTAAGGAAAGTAGTAACAATAAGTTTAAGGAGCTTGGGTCGTTCTCCATGTCCCCGTCTGAGTCTCCCTTAAGTGCCTCCTGCTGGAATGAAGTAGGAACTGGGTTTGGAGGAAAGGGTCTAGTTAACCCTTGAGATGTATATATAACGTTTAAAAAATGACAACATTGGGAGCTGCAAACAGTGAGGGGAAACATACATTTTAAAATAAAGACAATTCACTTTTACACAAAGTCTGTCCATGTGGTGTGTAAAGAAAGTAAGGCTCTTTTTAATTATGAAAAGATTTGTGCATGTTTCCCCTATCCCCAAATCCATTTTTAGATGAGTTCTACTGTAAAATGTTCAAGATTGTGAAGAAAACCAAAACCCAGGACAAAACTGAATCCAATAAAAGAGGTCAGGTTTTCTAAAAAATAAAAGAAACCAAAGAAAAGTTCCTCTAAGTCTACAGCAATATTTTAACTGGAAAAAAGGTCCATTTTTTTTCTCTGGTTTGTCAGTATAAAAGGTTCCTTTATTATATATATTTAAGTTTTTAACCGCAAGTTCATCTTGCTCATCTTCTCATGTAAGGTCCATTGAGTGACTGCTTGGGCACACCAGCAGCATTCATGTAGCTGTGATGGGAGGGGCCAGTGTACATCATGTTTCCATGAGGGTTTGGCTGCATAGGCTGCTGGGTATAGGCCTGGCTCCCCATCATTCCCATCTGCATCTGCATAGGATACTGTGCTGTCTGGTTCATGTAGGTAGGGTTACTATGGTAACCGCTGTTCATCATGGGCTGTGTCATCCGATAGCTGTTCATGGCATTCAAGGTGTTCATATTCATGGAATTGACATTATAAGCAGGTGTTGGCATTAAATTAACCCCCATGTTCATGCCGCGCTGAACAGCCAATGCACGAGGACCAGCCTGCATGGCAACTGCTGGTGGGCTGCGGCCATACAGCTGCTGCTGGTGTGCAGCTGCAGAGGGCAGTGGTGCGGACTTGGAGCGGATGGAAATGTGCCCCTTGACTGGCATCTGCCCTTGCAACCTCTGAGTGTGAGGAATGCCGATGTTGGTGGCAGACATGTTACACTGAAGCAGAGGTGATGTGAGGTTCATGGTAGTGGATGCCAAGTTGGGGGGTGGTGTCATTGTGGCTTGTGCTTGAGGGGTCCCCGCTAAGGGATGAGATGGAGCTAGCTGAGCCAGTCCTGTATTAGACAAAGAAACACTGGTTGCATAGGAAGTCACAGCAGGAGAATGGCTATAAGGCATGGCATGAGGGTCCATAATGGTGTTGGTCAGCTGTTGCAACTTAGCTAAACTAAAAGTGGCTGATGGTTGAGAGTAGCTGCCAGCACCGAAGTCCCCTGGAATCCTCTCATAGATACTTATGTTCCCTGTACTCCCAGACTCTGGGATCTCCATGATCATGGGCGCTGGAGTGAAGCTGTTATTCATGCTACACTGGGACAGCGGGGGCTGTTGCTGGGGTGGGGGCTGGGGCGGTTGGGGCTGGGGTGGCTGGGGCTGCGGGGGCTGGGGCTGGGGTGGTGGAGGCTGCGGTGCTGGTTGCTGTGGCTGCTGTGGTGGCTGTGGCTGAGGCTGCTGTGGCTGCTGTGGTGGTGGTGGTGGCTGCTGGTTACTCGGAGGCCTCTCCACCACACAGCTCTGAGGTGACTTGATATTGCAGTTGGAAGCAGGCTGGACAGTGTTCTGCTGCATCATGCTGCAGCTGCTGCCCATGTTAGCCATTTGCTGAGTGACAACACAACTATTTTGGGTGAGGCTACTGGAGGATGACAATGCACCATAGGAGCAGCTGCTCTGAGAAGAGTTATTCCCACAGATGCTGCCACCCATCGTGGAATCGTAGCTGCTTGGGTTCTCATAGTTCTCCGTGGTGCTCTCAATGCTGCCCAGATCACTGAAGCCACTGTCCACCACCTGCTGAGAGTGGTCTGATACAGAAGGCACATCCATCATGGGGCTGGTCTCCATGTTCTGCATAGAGGGTGCGGACAGTGATCCTTGTTCCGGGCTGATCTGTGTGTAACCACTCTCCAGAGCAGGCACGTTGGGACTGCTGACCGATCGAACTGACTGGCTTGGATGAGACTGAACCGAGGATATTGGGCTGTTATGCTCTGAAGCATGACAGTCTTCAACCATTGATATCTGAGGGTCATCATCGGCCTGTGTATAACTCTGCAGTGTCTGACAAGCGGCAAGAGTCTCTTCACAGTCCTGGTAGGCTCCTTCGTGCTCATTGCTTTCTTCTTGCGTCAAAGATTGTACCGCTTGTACAGTTTCCAGATCCAGCTCACTGTGAGGAATCTCCTCTTCCTCTTTTAATTCAATTAATTCTTCCTTAGTGTTTGAATCTTCTTCATGGTCATCCTCGGACCCTGGTATATGCTCTGATACCACAGATGTCTCATGAGAAGGCTGTTCCTCTTCAGAATCTGGTTCTGTTTCATCTTTATCCTTTATATTCTCCCTACTGTTCTGCATGTCAGTATCTAAAAAAGACTCCTGGCCACTAGGCTCCTCTTTCACATCTTCTCTTACAGGCTGTTCCTCTGTCTCCTTTTTCTTTACAGATTCCAAATGGCCATCATCTTCATCATCTGCATCATGGTCTTCATTCTGGTTTGTCTCTATGGTCACTTCATCTTCTTCCTCTTGTTCCTGTTCTTCTAGCTCCTGCGGTTCTTCCTCTGACTGCCTCTGCTCTTCTAAGACATGAGGTTTCTCTTCCTCTTCCTCTACCTCAGGATCTTTCATTTCGGCCTCCGGGCTGTTGCTGCTGCCTACTGGGGAAGCTGCTCTAACTTCACTGCTAGTTGTGTCCTCTTCCTCTCCCTCTTCAACCTCATCAGCCTCTCCATGTAACTCCTCTTCCTTTCTTTCTTCTGACAAAGGCAAATCCTCTTTTGATTCAACAGTTTCTTCATTCTCTTGGGTTTTAGATTTACGTCCAGCCCTAGGAATGGGAGCAGGGGCAAGGGGTTCAACAATGCATTCTTGCAAAGAAACAGCTGTGATTTCCCGATTCAACTTAAATCCTGGCTTTCGTCCAGGCCTTTTCTTCCAGTGGACTGGTTTGCGGCTTTTGCCTTTGGGCCATCCCTTTTTCTTTTTCATAGGTGTGGATGTATCTGCCTCCAGTGAAGAACTGTTCACATCACATTTTCTCAAGAGAGATACTGGCTTTAGAACAGGAGTGTCTATATAGGAGAGATTAAAAACAATAAAAGATAGGTTACAAGATTTTATATTTCTAATATTTGAGACCACCAGGTGCATTAGGAATGATTTTTATTCATAATCTCTTTTACTGACTTGTTTTCATTTTAACAGTAAATCTAAAAGATGAAGGTAATTAATAGCCACATGACTACAAAAACAGTGGAAGAATCCTGATCACCGTTATGCTACCATCTAACAGTTAAACCATTTCCAGTGTGTAACTACAGCATATGGCTATGGAAAGTTATTCTCCGGGTGTATAGAAAAATAAGCTTGAAAAAGATGCAAAAACCTGGTAACTTGGGCCGGGAGTTTGGCCTAGTGGTAGAGTGCTTGCCTAGCATGCATGAAGACCCAGGTTCGATTCGTTGGTACTACATACATAGAAAAAAAAGCTGTAAGTGGTGCTGAGGCTCAAGTGGTAGAGCTCTAGTCTTGAGAAAGTCCAAGGACAGTACTAGGCCCCGAGCTCAACCCCAGAACTGGCAAAAAAAACAAACAAAACAAACCTGGTAACTTTTATCATGTCTTTATAGCACAACTATGTAAGTTACACATCAACTTTTGTTTTGTTTGCAATTTATGTTATCTTTCTTTCTTTTTTTTTTTCATTTTCCAAAATTGATTACTTCAGGTAGTATTAGGAGCCAGTATAAACAACTGTTCTAAGAAAACAAACAAAAAAACAACCTTTCTTCCAGAACTCGGATTTGATTTTGTATTATATTACACTCTCAGCTCACAATGGTCTGACTGATGCTGTGTTTAGATGCAAAGTACTTAATTCTAAACAAGCAAGAAAAGTTAAAGCACCAGCAATAGAAACTTAATATTAGCATCATTTTTTCTAAATGGAGATAAAATATGCATAAAATTCATCCTGACAATTTTTAATTATATAGTTTAGTAACATAAAATATACCCTAAATTCACATTAATTTTTAATTAAAGAATTTATTAACATTGACTTTTACATCATATTTCAAATGACACATTTAACAAACAAGCATTCAAGAAGGGAATCTATATATATAATTACTGGAACTTAGATTTTAGAACATAGTTAAAATTAGGCTGAGGGTTTTTATGTCATAGATACATATTAATCTGTGTAATAAAACATTATCTCTAGAGTCATAAATTTTTATGTCTATGTAGTTATGTTTGTTGTTCCAATACTATGTCCATAGCATTGGGTACGCAAATATTGAGTCATCACTCTTGTATTGTTTGGATCTATTGGCACATATTAAGGATACCTTGCGTCTTTTGTTCCTTTGGTCTTGACTTATCTCACTCAACATGATTCACTCTAGATTCATCCACTTCCCTGCGAATGCCATTATTTTATCTTGTCTGTTGGCTATGTAGAATTTTAAAAGCTAAAAACACCAAGAGAAGAGCAGGATTGGGGCTGGGAGTTTGGCCTAGTGGTAGAGTGCTTGCCTAGCATGCACGAAGACCCACATTTGATTCCTCGGTACCACATACATAGAAAAAAAGCCAGAAGTGGTACTGTGGCTCAAGTGATAGAGTTCTAGCCTTCAGAAAGCCCAAGGACAGTGCTCAGCCTTTGAGCTCAAGGCCTAAGACTGGCAAAAACAACAACAACAACAACAAAAAAGAGCAGGATTTGGAAAGGAGAGTTAAAAAGGGTACTAAAAAGGGGCCGGGAGTTTGGCTAATGGTAAAGTGCTTGTCTAGCATACATGAAGACCCAGGTTCGATTCTTTGGTACCATATACATAGAAAAAAGACGGAAGTGGTGCTGAGGCTCAAGTGGTAGAACTCTAGCCCTGAGAAAGTCTCAGGACAGTGCTCAGGCCCTGAATTCAAGCTCAGGACTGGCAAAAACGAACAAAAGGTACTAAAAGGGAGGCAGTACCTGAAAGTACACAAGGCAATGGCTACATCAGAGAAAACTCCCCAAGGAGACAGAATTTAAATATGGCATACTAGTGTAGTGAACAATGATTCAAGACAACATAAAGTGCCAAATTTACACAATACATTTTTGGCTTCTGACAATTCAAAAGTTATTATGAATAAAATTCTGGAGAATTGTTCACAATAAAGCAAGGAATATAGTCAACTTATTGAATTACATTAAAAGTATTTGTTATAATGGGGCGTTGGTGGCTTATACTTATAATCTTAGTTACTCAGGAGTCTGAAATCTAAGGATCACAGTTCAAAGTCATCCTGGGCATAAAAATCTGAAACACTCTCAAGTAACCAACAAGAAGCCAGAAGTTAGAGCTGTGGCTCAACGTGGTAGAATATCAGCCTTGAGCAAAAAGCTAAGGGAAAGCACCCTGGCTGTGAGTAGAAGCAATAGTGGCCGAATACACAAAAACGAAAGTACTTGTAATAGAAAAAATAATAAAGAGAATAGCTGGGTGTGATAGCACATACCTATAATCACAACACAAAAGAAGCTGAGGCAGGAAAGTCACAAGTTCAAGGACAGCCCAGGGGACATAGTGAAAGTCTGTCTCCAAAAAAATACTAAATTCATAAAGAAAATGTAGGAGTTCTATCTACTGGATTTAAATAAAGACCTTAAAAGTAGAATAAAGGACCAGTGGGTGGTGTAGCTGAAGTTGTAGAGCATTTTCCTAACAAGTGCAAGGCCCTGAGTTCAAAACCAATCCAAACCAAATAAACAAAAGTAGAATAAAGAGCTGGGCATGGTCATTCATGCCTAGCTATAATAAGAAGCAGAGATAGAAGGATCATGTATGATCTGAGGCCAGTCCTATACAAAAAGTTAAAAACTTATTTCATAAAAATTAGCTAAAGCTAGGTGAGGGCTCAATTGCTAGAATGCTTACTTAGCAAGCCCTGAATTTAAACACTACAATTGCTATTAAAGAAAAAAAAAGGTAGAATAAAAAACTGAATTAAGGCTCCCCCCACCCCTCACCCAAATCTAACAGTTTATGTAGCAATGGCAGGCAGCAAGATTTCTTTAAATTCATCTAGCTAAGTTAAACAAATTTTGTTTGGCCTCATGCAGTAGCTTAAACCTGTAATCTTAGCTACTTGCAAGATGAAGATGGAAGGGAATTGAAGTTCAAGAGCAGTCTAGGCAAAAAAAAGCTCCTGAGACTATCTCAACCAATAGTCTGGTATACTGATGCACATCTGTCATCCCAGTTATAGGGAAAGTACAATGGCTGAGTTCAGTGGTGTGCACCTGTTATCTCTAGTGACATGGAGACGCACAAATAGAGGAGGACCGCAGCCCAGGATGACTAGACACCTAAAGCAAGACCCTATCTTATAAATAACTAATGCACAAACAGGTTAAAGGAGTGATTCAAGAGGAAGAATGTAAAGGTGCAAAGCCCTGAGTTTAGTCCTCAAAAATATACAGAACAAAATACAGAACAAAAACCAACCACAACATTGGCTTATGATCATGCAAGGGAAACACATTGTAGATATAGATAGCATGATATACTGGCACACACACAAAAAAAAGGTTAGAATGCTAAATCCTAGTTTCTGGCAATACCTCATATTGTAAAATCCTAGTTTCTGTGACTCTGAAGAGTAATATAACGTTTTATTTATTTATTTGTTTATTTATTTGTTATTTATTTTGCCAGGCCTGGGCCTTGAGCTCAGGCCCTGAGCACTGTCCTTGGGCTTTCTCAGGGCTAGAACTCTACCACTTAAGCCAAAGCACCACTTCTGGCTTTTTTTCTATGTATGTGGTACCAAGGAATCAAACTTGGGTCTTTGTGCATGCTAGGCCAAACTCCCGGCCCCTATAAGTTATTTTTTAAAAGTAAATAATTAAAGTGGTTCACACTTGTAATCCTTGCTGTGCAAAAGACTGAGATTTGGAGACTAGCAATATGAAGCCACCCTGGGCAGAAGAGTTCATTTGACGCCTTCCCCCAAATAATCAGCAAAAGGCAGTAGTAGAGGAGTGTCTCAAGAGGTAAAATATCAGCCTAGGAAGTATGAAGCCTTGAGGTCAATCCCAATACCTCAAAAAAAAAAAAAAAAAGGATATTTTTAGATGTATTATAAGCCTATTTTGAATTATTGTTACTACTTATTACAAATGTACTTCTAGCTGCAGGATGTGACAGCTGTAATCCTAGTGCTCAGAAAGCTGAAGTAAGATTACCAGATTGTGGCCAGCTTGGGCTACAGAGTAACATTTTGTTTCAGAAAGCAAAACAAAATACTGGGGGCTCACTATAGTCCTAGATACCCAGAAAACTAAGATCTTGAGGATCAATGTTTGAAGGCTGTGTGGGCAGAAAAATCTGAGATTCTTCACCTCCAACTAATCAACAAAAAGCTAGAAATGGCTCAAGTGGTAGAGTTCCAACACTGAGCAAAAAAGTG
Organism: Megascapheus bottae; assembly: GCF_031878675.1. Lineage (NCBI taxonomy): Eukaryota > Metazoa > Chordata > Mammalia > Rodentia > Geomyidae > Megascapheus > Megascapheus bottae. The sequence continues at coordinate 1,309,643 of NC_143528.1, read as the reverse complement.
CAAGACCCTGATTTCAAGACCCAGCAAAACAAACCAATTACTCATTCCCAAAAAGGAAAATCAGTAACAGAAGGAAATTACTGTAAACTAGTGAGGAAAAGTTTCTGAACACACGGGCCGGGAGTTTGGCCTAGTGGTTAAAGTGCTTGCCTAGCATGCATGAAGACCCGGGTTCGATTCCTCGGTACCACATACATAGAAAAAAAAGCTGGAAGTGGTGCTGACGCTCAAGTGGTAGAGCTCTAGCCTTGAGAAAATCCAAGGACAGTGCTCAGGCCCTGAGCTCAAGCCCAGGACTGGCAAAAAAAACAAAACAAAACAAAACAAAAAAGTTTCTGAACACATTTGAAACAAGTTTCAATCCATATGGAATTTGTGTTATTTTTAAAGAGCTATCTTTTTAGCGTTTATTCATTTAAAAAATACTTATCTTAAGCACTCAGAAAGCAGTAATGAGCAAAACAGTCCAGAGTATTCACAGTGTAAGAAACTATGCTAAGTTTGCAATGCTAAGTCCAGGTGACTCAGTAACAAAAAAAGCCAGGAAAGGTAGACAAGAATGACCCTGAGTCATTAAATACCTGAAGAATTAAATACCAAAAGAACATAGACACACTTGATATAACTTCTAAAGATTGTCAAGCCTTTTTCTTACTTAGCAGTCATGTTCTTTTTCAACCTTTTGTTAAGGATTTAAAGATATTAAAACTGCAATAGTTGGCTGGGTGCTGGTGGCGCATATCTTTAATCCTAGCTACTCAGGGAGGCTAAGATCTGAGTATCATGGTTTGAAGCTAACTCAGGCAAGAAATCTGTGAGACTCTCATCCCCAGTTAACAACAGGAAAAGCTGGGAATGGAGTGTATCTTTAGTAGTAGAGCAATAGCATTGCACACAAAAGCTCAGGGACAGCACCCAGGCCCAGAATTCAAACCTCAGGACTGGCAAAAACCAAAAATACAAAACAAAACAAAACCCTTACAATAATTAACAGTTTTATAATACATACCTTCAGCATCATCTGATTCTTCTTCTTCCTCTTCCTCTTTTGATTTCCTCTTAGAGGAGTGGCACCTGAGAACATCCTGCGAGGACAAGCGATGGAAGTATCCCCTATGGAAGAGTTCATTTTCATTCTCATTCTCATCCTCCTCCTCCTCCTCCTCTTCCTCAATCTCAAATGTGGGTTCTAATCGGGGCATTGGTCTCTCAGAGTCAGAGTCTTCAAAAGGTTCATCTAATACCTCTGTAGTCTCAGAAATAGTTTCTGTGACTACACTGCTATTGTGATGTTTGCGCTTTCGGACTCTCCTTCTTCGGTGAAGAATTGGTTTCTATTTAATTAAAAAAAACAAATATTTATTTATAGTAATGAACACAATCTCTATTAATAACATGAAAAAATGTTTTAAAAATGAATAGAATTAGCATGTAAAGTGAGGATGCTGTTTGCCAATAGATGTTGTAAATATCATTTTAAAGTACTCAAGTATTATACACAAAGTATTTTACACAAAGTATTAAGGGAATTAAGACTTTGGATAAACAAATATAACTTTGTTAAAGAACAAGCAAGGGCATCTGAAAGGTAGATATTCTAATATACTAGATTTTACAGAGTGACTTTGATACAAAAATTTCCAGACACTGGCCACTGAATTTCTTTTTGTCATAATTACACACTGGTATGAGAGTTACCACATCAGTAAAGTTGTAGGCCATTTTCAGGAACTAGACATAAAAAGCTATATTAGAGAATAGAATTACAGAATTAAGGTTCTTATTTGGTGTTAATGATGTCTTTTTCAAGTAAAATAAGTCTTAGTGAAATTGATACACTTTTGCATCAGGTTTATTCAATATTTTAAATCACACAAATTATATCACCAATTAATTAAAATGATGACCAAAGGAATAGCTAATAGAATGTTCTCATTACAGTAGTGGTAAGAAATAGTAAGGACTTGCTCAAAATTATACATATATAGAACCCACTGTAAAAAAGCCTCTTGAACCACAATCAACTAAATTTTTTCACCCAAACAGCATATCTGTTTTACCTTATAAAAATGCAATATAAGCCCTTGTATAATAACGATATAGTCACAATCGTGCATGAAAAGAAGTTAGCCAATATTCATTTCTCCCCCTTTCTTTGAATCTACTAGTTCCAATTGAAAACACAACTTTCACAATAGATTTAAAATGGCCTTGCTCCTTGGAGAAATGGCTGATTCTATGATTGACACAAGAAATAAAGAAGATAGACATGAAGCAACTTATAGTTTCAGAAAGAACAAAAGTGCTCAAAACAAAAACAAAACCCCACAATAATGAGTCTGTGTGTAATAAATGGAGTAATCTCAAGATCTCCAGTAAGTGGGAAAAGCAATAGTACTGATTTACATATTGAAGTATTAGGTAAATATTTAGTAAGAGTCCATACTGATACAAATGAACACCAGAATAGGTCAGTAGGTAGAGCAGAATGGAAAAATCTCCCAAGCAAATAATGTATGCAAGATACTATGTTCCTAAGCTAACTACAACTACTCATATACATCTAAGTGTGGGCTGTGCACTTTCTTCTTGTACAATATGGAAAAGAAACATGACAAGAACCACCTAAAATACCATCAACAATGGAAAGGCATACCGACAGTAAACACCTTTGTAAATGATCATATACAATGATAGATATTAAGTGTGATGAGAATGGCACTTTTATTTCTAAGGTCTTTCTCTAAAAACCACGTGACTCATTTCAAATACCATGTCATGAGAGGTATTCTACAAAATCCCTAATCAGCCACCTTACTGGTCAAGGGGGGGAAAGAGGGAGGGAGGGAGGGAGGGAGGCAAGAGAGAAAGGGAAAGGGGAGAGGGGGAGGGAGAGAGGGAGAGGGAGAGGCAGAGGGAGAGGGAGAGGGAGAGGGAGAGGGAGAGGGAGAGGGAGGGAATGGTGCAGATGATTCATACCAACAATCCTAGCTACTCAGCTATCAAAAACAAAACCAAAAATGGAGCTGAGGCTCAAGTGGTAGAATGCTAGTTGTACCACTCTACAAAAGCTCAGGAACAGCACTCTGGCCATGAATTCAAGCTGGACTGGCACCAAAAAAGAGGGGAGGGGAAGAAAACAAAAGAAAGAGAAGGAAGGGGAGGGAGGGAGGGAGGGAGAGAAGGAAGGGAGAGGGGAATAGAAAAGAAAGAAAAAGGAAAGGAAACCTTTCCATTCTATTTTCAACTTCTGAGTAGCTGGGATTTACTCTCCTTGCTCAAATGATTTTTCTTCTTTGAAGGGAAGGCAGGGTGTGCATAGAAGGATGGCTAAGAAAAGGAAAAGGAATTTCATTACTGTGGAAGAAAGCGATCACTACTCATTGCCATGAAAGGGGATCATCAGGGAACTGACATAATTTAGTCCAGATGGCTTGTGACAATGCTGAAGCTTTACTCCATAGCCTGTGATGTGTTTGGCCTAAGTAGTGCAGTTGCTAGTGGTTTTACTTTCCATCAATTACCCAGTCAACTACAGCTCAAAAATATTTAATGGAAAAAGCTAGAGATAAGTAATTCATAAGCTCTAAATTATTATGTTTTCTAAACATTATGATGAAATTTCATGCCATCCTGCTCCTTCTTGACTGGCCTTTCTCTGGCACATTCCTAGTCCTCCAACCCTTAGTAGCCATTTAGTTATCAGATAGATTGTCATAGTATTGCAATGCTGTGTTCAAATAACCCCTATTTAATTTCAGAAAAGCCCAAAGCACAGGAGTAGTGATGTTGGTGATTCAGACATGCCAAAGAAAAGCTACAAGTAAAAAAGTGAGAGACCACATTCACTTAACTTTTTTTTTTTTTTTTGCCAGTCCTGGGGCTTGAACTCAGGGTCTGAGTCTTTGGGCTTTTCCCTCAAGGCTAGCACTTTAACACTTAAGCCATAGCACAACTTCTGGCTCCCCCGTTCCCAACCCCCCCACCATGTATATGGTACCAAGGAATCAAATCCAGGTCTTTGTGTATGCTAAGCAAGCACTCTACCACTAGGCTAAACTCCTGGCCTCACTTAACTTTTATTATACTATAGTCACAATCTTTTTATTTTAATATCAGTTAATAGTCACAATCATTTTATTTTAATATCAGTTAATAAGTTATTTTTGTTAATCTCTTACGGGGCCTGATTTGAACATCAAAACAAAATGCTAAAAAAAAGTTATTCACCCTTAAATAAACTTGTGGCATCTAAGTTAACTTTCATGAACCAAAGACATTATCTACACATTTCAAATGTTCCTCGGGTAGACCACAAACCACACTATGTTCAGATTAGAAGTTTGAAAAATAAAGTTAGAAAAATTTCTACCTTAATCTTTCAAAACTGCAGGACAGAAGAACAGTATACAGTAAGTTGAAGCTAGAGGACAACACAAATAGAAACACATTACCTTCCGCTTCAAGGTAGGTTTTGTAAGAATTGGTGGTGAGTTTGACCGAGGACTTTCTGGTTCTTCCTCCTCCTCACTGCTCTCACTAAAGCCCCTAAGGACAGCCCTGTCCCCATCACTATAGCAGTGAGGCAGTCTATCATTTGCTTCTGGCAATCTGCACCTAAGAACCTTGGGACTTTTCTTTAGCTGTTCTCGCCATAGCTCAGCACCCTCACTTAATCTTCTTTTGGGAAGGTCTTGCTTCCCATCCAGGCTTGGCTGCTCCTGAGAGGTTGTCATCTGTTCTTCACTTTCAGTATATTGTTCTTGGGAGGTTTCCAATTTTTCCTCACATTCTCTATATTGTTCCTGAGGAGCTGATGATGTCTCTTCTAAGAGCAATTTAGCATCTTTATCACCAAAGCGTTCCTGGGCCTTTCTGTTCTTCCTTCCCCAGCGGCCCCTCCGAGATGGTTGACTATTTGCAGGAAGACTATCAGAGGGAAGGACCTGCTTGTTCAAGCGTGTGGAACTGGCTGGAGGTATAACTTCTGGTTTCTTTTCACTTTCTACTGAAGAATAAGAGTCTTGTTCTTTGTTCTCCCGAGACATAGACTTTCCCACCTGATTTCAGAAAATAAAACAAAGCTGGTTAGATTTTCAGTCCTGTTTACTTATATGTTCTTATTCTGCCATTTGTATGACATAAAAAGAAATAGAAAGCAAGCATGGTGGTGAGAGTTTGTAATCCAATACCCAAGAGTGCTGACTGTGTGTGCAATGCACACATAAATGTGTTTAGCAATTGAAGGGTTGATGATGACCTGTACTACACTATAGTTTCGATGCTTTTCCTTATGTGATTTGTGTTCATTGGAAATTTCGGTGCTCTACTGAAAACACATGTGTGTAATTATTACTAAGTAATTTAAAAGAAAATGTATCATCATTTGGTTAAATATATTTGATTCAATGCAGATTCCTTAGTTACTATACAACTTAGTTTAATTGTTTATATGCATTCTGGAAAATGCATATCTGCATACTAGAAGAAATGGATGATCTCTTAATGGCATAGCACTTCAAAATACATTGATAAGTAAATGAGCCCCAATTTTCCTTCAATTTGTACCTCTGAAAATAAAACTATCATCAAAAACAGAGACTACTGCTGGGCTGAAGGTATATAGCAAGTGGTAGAGTACCAACCCAGCAACTAAGCCAGCCAATCAAGTACTGGGAAAAACAAAACAAACGAAAGTAAGAGACTACTTATGCACCATGCCCTTACACTGGTCTCTACTTCTCTTTCCTGGCACTGGGGCTCTTCACTCTCTCCTTCATCCACCTCCTCTTCTTCTTCCTCTGAGACAACAGAGTTGGAGACTATAACAGGAGTCCAGCGTAAACATTCTGGATCTACATCCACAGGTCGGAGATTCAGCTGAAGTTTGGCCATATGATCCTGGATAAGTTTTTCCCGGCGTATAATCACAAATCTACAACCAGAGAAAAGTTTATAGCAATCAACAATGTATAAAACATACATAAAAATTAATAGTCATATAAATAATGAAAAATCCTTGAAAGACAAATGTTTTGGAATAATGAAATACACAAAAAGGCCACCCTCTTTTCTGTGGCCTTTTCCTAACCACTTTAGTTAAGGGTGCAGTTTATCATTCATTAAATATATGTTTACTTAATATCATTTAGGTGGACAATCATGGATATATTTTAATGACAATGTTTCTAGAGGCTTTCTTTCTTTCCTCACTAGAAGAAAATGTATCCAGTGGCTTAGGTCCAAAAATTAGAAAGAAAAATAGAGAAACAGTGTATAATTACTAAATACCCTAGAAACAAAATTGATAAACCTCAGAATCACCAAGCCTACCACTTATACTAATTACTGCTTTTTCATCAATAATCTGGCCATCAGGTCCCAAAAGTTCCACCTAATTTCTTTTCAAAGGGGGTAAAGGGATGTAATACTCACTGGTCACTACGAAAGTCCAGCATCCGTAGGTGGTGGAGTGTGGAAGTAATGTCTTGAGGACAGATGCCAGTCAACTTGCTTAGCTTCTTAATGCTGATTTGCTTGTCATTTTGGTGATAAAGGCACTCCAATATTACACTTTTCCAATAAGCCATGTAGGAAAGACGACCCAGATCTGATAATGGTTTCTCAGGCGACCCTGCTTGGCCTTCACGTTTTGATAACAAGTAGCCTAGAGAAATCACAAATGTATCAGAAACTTTATCTTTTGCTACAACCAATTCAAGTATTATAAGTAACAGTAATTTCAAAGGTAAATTCCTTTAAGAGGAGAAAATTTACAAAACTACTTTTTATAAAAGTTGTGCTTTAACCTAATTTCCTTAGGCTAATAGTTTTTGGTCTATAGTCAATATGAATCACTAAAACACTCAAGTTGATGAAAACCAGGGCTTCTATCAACAAGGTACATTAATAAGATTAAAGCTAAAGTGGTTTTAGTATCTACATAAAATAGGAGACTATCATCTTTGCATATTTTACTTGGACCACTAGAGGGCCACTGCTATATCTTTATTGAGAAATACAAAAGATTGTCATGGTTTTAGCATAATCCTATTCAGATTAAAGTTTCTTCTATGAGTGAATAGGGTTCTCACTTGAATTCAAATACTCTTTACAACTGCTTATCAGCTTTGCCAAGCAAGATTGTCAGCAAGAATTAATAAGAGTAGGCTGGGAGTTTGGCCTAGTGGTAGAGTGCCTGCCTAGCATGCACTAAGATCTGGATTTGATTCCTCGATACCACATACATAGAAAAAAAGCCAGAGTGGTGCTGTGGCTCAAATGGTAGAGCTCAATCCTTGAGAAAACCCAAGGACAGTGCTCAGTCCCTGAATTCAAGACCCAGGACTGATTAAAAAAAAAAAAAAAAAAAAAAAAAAAAGAACTAATCAGAGTAGATGGTCTAGTGAATAACCTTCAAGGAAGGGATATTAATAGGTGCATACAGTTTGAGGGAAAAGAATTAAAAATGGGGATGGCAGGATAAATTAGCTTATATCTCATTAAAGAATATTTAAAATGAGCCTAAAAAGAGTACTGCGCACTGGTGGGTGCATGACTGTAATTCTGGCTACTCAGGAGGCCAAGATCTGAGGAGTAGGGTTTGAAGCCAGCCCAGGCAGCAAGTCTGTGAGACTCTCACCTCTAACTAATCACAGAAAAAGCTAGAAGTAGAACTATGGCTCAAGTAGAGAGCTAGCCTTAGGCAAAAGAAGCTATAGATGGTTGTTTATGCAGATCAAATATATCACTACAAATAAGAGTTTCCCTAACTTTGGTATTTAATAGTTAACATACTAATTCTAAATCCAATTTCAAAATAATATATTAATACCAAAGGAAATATACAGTTCTATCCCAGTGGTGCTTATCTTCAGTAAAACTGCTCAGAAATATAGCTAAAAATCAATTAAACAAGCTTAAGTGGTTCAGATAAGAATTCACTTCTCATATGTGTGTGTATTCCTAATATACAGCAAGATACAGAATATCTATATCTATAGAATATTTCTATATGTATATCTAGAGATACGTATATATAGATATAGATACACATATATTCTTTTAAATACCATTTTATAGCAATATCTAGGGATAAAAATTCTCTCAAATCACCATTTTATAATCATAAAAGTAATTACACAATTTTCTGAGCAAGATTATCAATGCAGAAAGCAATGCAAGTTCCACATAAAATGAGAGGAGAAAAACATCTTTCGTGAACTGTTTTTTAATTCAGAATAAGTTGTATTGTCACTAAGTAGGACTCAAAACTAAAACACAAGAACACTGGCATGCGTGCACACGCACACACACACACACAATTGTCTTAGATAATTAGGAAATGAAAACTGAACAGCTTCTATACATTTTTGCTAGCACTAATTTAGTTTATACCATATTAATCAATTCTATGCTATGAATCAATGCTATGAATCAATTACCACTACATAAATGTGTAAATAATCACATAAAATTGTATTGTATTCAGTACTAAGATATTTTAAAATATTCTGTGCTCAACCTAAAGAGAAGGGACTGTGGCTTTAAGGTTGACACAATATGATAAGTGATACTAGGAGCTGATGAATCATCTACAAATTTTTAAATATACATAACGAGAAGGTTCACAGAAAGAGATAAGATGCTATGTTAATATAATCCTTACTAAAATCGATGAGGAACCTGCCATAGCCCTTACGCTGGTACTGAGGAAGAATCATTATACAGGAAACATTGTATTTCTGTTGGCAGTGCTTTTCCTGGTAGAAAAAACAAAACAGAAGCCAAATTTTAAAATAACCTGGTAAAACGGAACAGTAATGCTAATTATTAACAAACAAAGACTAGCAGCCCAAACCACAAAGCAACCATCTCAGGAGAGTAAAAAGTAAAATGATGCTTTCCAACATCACCTGCAACTTAAAAACATGTCAATGTTTAAGATCAGCAGAGGAAATCTGAGTCCACCTAATCTGCATAGCTACAAAGGATAAATTGATAAGGGACTATAAACAAGAGGAGTCATCAGTTTTTTTTAAGTTTCCTTAACTTCCAGCTTTGTATATAAAACAAAACAATCCCTTCTATTGGTCATACATAGCTTTATACAAACTAGTCTTGAGCCAGGGGCTGGTAACTTACACCTACAATCCTTCTGACCAGCTCTGGCAAATAAATCTGAGAGAATATCATCCAATTAACCAGCAAAGCCATTAAAAGTATGGCTCAAATGGTAAAATGCCAATTAAAAAAGCCAAGCAAGAACACCAGGCCCTGAGTTTAGGAATTTAAGCACCAATACCAGCATGTGCACTTGCGCATGTGCATGCATGCATGCACATGCACACACACACACACACACACACACACACACACACACCAAAAATTCCTCACTCCTACAAATTAGTCAATATATTTAAAATCAGCTTTACTTAATGAAACAATCTTTAACGAAGTCCTATAAAACTAGTACTTTCCACTAAACTTTTTTTAGATTTTTACCCAAGGATTGCTTAGATAAAAGTATATCTTTTAAATTGTATGACTAGAAACTACTTTTTCTTCTAGAGTAGAAAATTAAGAGAAAGAAAATATCCTTTAATAAAAATGGTCTCTGGGGGCCGGGAATTTGGCCTAGTGGTAGAGTGCTTGCCTAAAATGCATGAAGACGTGGGTTCAATTCCTCGGTACCACATACATAGTAAAAAGCCGGAAGCGGTGCAAAGGCTCAAGTGGTAGAGCTATAGCCTTGAGAAAGTCCAAGGACAGGGCTCGGGCCCTCAGCTCAAGTCCAGGACTGGGAAAAAAAAAAAAAGTGGTCTCAATCTTTTTTCTATGCCTAAAATTCAAATTAAGATCAGAAAATTTAAGCTGAGAAAGAAATGAGAGAGCTAATGACTGTGTTTATCTTACAAGTTCTATCCATTATCACCATGGGAATATAAGTAATTTAAAAACTTTTCCTCCTGAGTATTACCAGTATTGCATATTCCTAGGAGAATATAGTCTGTTGTATGTTACTAGGCACCTCTAGCAATTGGTTAGCTTCTGAATGTACCTACAATTTCCTTTCCCAAAAAGCTACGCATGATCCTGAGGTGGTGCTGTATCACATAATATCTCCTATTAAAACTAGTAAAGATTGTTCCATACAAACATAAACATTTTGGATTTAAATTTAAACATCTGACAGTGGCTGATGTTTATAATTCTAGCTATTCAGGACGCTATGATCTGAGGATTAAGGTTTAAAGCCAGACCAGGCAGAAAAGTACAATTAACTAGCAAAAGCTGACACTAGAGATGTAGCTCAAGTGGTAGAGCACTAGCCTTGAGGGAAAGAGCCAAGCAAGAATGTTAGATCCTGCACTCAAACGCCAGTACCCGCACAATAAGTAATACTTACTTTAGAAAAGTAGCCAACAAGGTGGCAGCCCTTGACATCATTCTGTGTTAATACATAAAAAAGAAATGGCTCCACGTCATAATAGAGTGTTTTGTGGTCAAGAAACAACTTTGCCAAGAGACACAGGTTTTGACAATAAATGGTACTCACATTCCCATCAACCTAGAGGGATGGAAAGGGGGGTGGAGACAAAAGAAGCAGTCAGCAAAATGCCTTTTTAGTTCTAGAATAATACATTATATATATATATTTATATATATCAGCTACTGCAAGAATCTCTAGGCATCCCTAGACAAGCCTATGAGGATTTATGAGCGATCACAACATGAGAACCTTCAAAATATGGTATAATGGTACTTGCTGCTTTAAAACAACTAAATATATACAACTATAATTCAATAGGCAAGAATAGAGTGAAGATCTAGTTTTGAAATAGCACTTTTCTGTAATAAGATTAAATACAGCTCCATTTTCAAAAGTAATTAAACCTAAAATTTAAGTGTAACCTCTTCTAAACTAGGCTCTAGTAGAAGCCTAAAGCAGCACTATCTGGCCTGGTGTATTCAGGCCCATTTGAAGCTACTTGAGATAGCACTAACTCTTAGAAGAACCAAGCAGCTTCCTAGGTAAGAAACAAGCCAAGGATCCTGGGATTGATGGAGATCAGGAGCACCATATTGTCACTCCTGAGTTCTTGAGCTGCTGTTGCCTACAAGAAAATGCCAGTGGTTGACTACATTAGTTCCCAAGATTCTGTTTGATATACTAAGTAAACTCTTCAGCAATCTCAGTAACTTAATATAACCTCCTTTATCATATGCATAAATGTATGCTTGTGAAGCATCTGGCTTTTTAGTATTGTGAAACAGTATCATACATTACCCTAAGTGTCTGCCTGAAATGGTTAAAACCATCTTAGGGAAGAACAAATGAGGGACTGACTCCAGACAATCTGAAATTGTATCACTGTATTAACTAATAAAATGTAGTATATATTAAGCACTCAATATTTGGCACTCAAAACTACATTAAAGATCACTATGAAGAGCCAAATAAAATCATAGACATAAATTGTCATTAAGAGTTACTAATATCAGAAGCTAGATATTAGTGGTTCACACCTGTAATTATAGTTACTCAGAAGGTGAGATCTGGAGGACTGTCATGAGGCCAGTCAGGCAGAAAAGTTCACTAGACACCATATATAAACAAACCAGCAAATAGAGCTGGGAGTGATGGCTCAAATGGTAGAGCACCAGCCTCATAAGCTCAAGGAATAAATCAAATCAGTGTTGCCAAGAAAAGAAAAGAAAATTTACTAGTGCAAATAAATATACCATTATAAAATAATGGTATAATTAATGGTATATCTTAAGTAATAGAAATGCTTTCTAAAAGCCCTATTACGTATAGTCTAAGATGTACTTTTATCATCTTAACATATGGAACTAGACGGAATACTTTTTCCTTTTTATTGGTACATAAAATATATTGTAAGTGATGCCTTTTATTCAATGACATACAGAGTAGTTTATTGTGAGGTAAAGTTTGTGAACTGGGTATCATTTGGTTGTCTGCATTTTGCTAGCAGAACTATCTGACTCAGTAATAAGTGAACAATAATAAACATGTCTCCTCCAAAATCAACTTGAACAATCAGATACACTACAAACAGTATTTGGTTTTGGAACAGCTGGAAGAACAAGCATGTGTCTTACCTCAAAGACAGAAATATTATTCTTTCGGTATATCTCATTTGCTGGAGGATGAAACCAGCCACATTTCTTCATGTGCTGCTGTAGAATAGTTCTACTTTTCATGTATTTCAAACAGAATTCACAAAGATACAACTTAGGCAGCCTGTAAATAAAATTAAAACAGAACTTTACACTTTACAAATCTTCAAATTTCAGAACTCTTTGTTTTTGTGCCAGTCCTGGGCTTGAGCTCAGGGCCTGGGCACTGTCCTTGGACTTTCTCAATGCTAGAACTTGAGCCACACCACTTCTGGCTTTTTTCTATATATGTGGTACTGAGGAATCAAACCCAGGTCTTTGTGCATGCTAGGTGAGCACTCTACCACTAGGCCAAACTCCCAGCCCAGAACTCTCTTTTCTATTTCTTTTCACCATCCATGTTTTAAAAAGGGTGTGGGTGACTCACACCTATAATTCTGGTTACTTAGGAGATTAAGGTTAGAAGGATCATGGCTCCAGGACAATCTTAGAACCCTTCTTAACCACTGGGTGAAGTATCATAACGCCTGTCATCCAAGCTATGAGGAAGACAGGGAATGGGAGGATCATGGTTCCAGGCTAGCTAGGGTAAAAAAAAAAAAAAAAAGTCTGTTAAAAATCCATCTCAACTTGAAGAAGCTGGGGTGTGATGGCAATGTTCCTGTTACTCCAGCTATATTAAGAAACATAAAATAATAAGAAGAGCCTGGTCCAGGGATAGGCCTAGGGAGGAACCAAGGCCCTATCTCAAAACAAAAATAAAAACAAAATGAACAAACAAACAAATGCACTCGGGTGCTTCACTATAATCCTAGCTACTCAGAAGGTGGACATGTGAGAATCAAGGTAGGAAGCCAGCCTGGACAGGAAAGTCTATAAAACTCTTACCTCCAATTAAGCGCGCTCACGTGCACGCACGCGCACACACGCGTGCACACACACACACACACAGCTGTAGAGCTGTGTCTTAAGTGGTAGAGCAATGATTTTGAGCAAAAAAGCTCAAGGACAGCAACCAAGCCCTGAGTTTAAGCCCCAGTACCAACAAGGGTGGGGGAAGGGCGGTGCAGGGGGTGGCCACAATAAAAGAAAGGGCTTGATCAATGGATCAATGGTATATACCTACCTAGCCTACCAAGTGTGAGGTTCTGAGGTCAAATCTAAGTTTAACCAATCCCTACTCCCCTCCAAAAAGAGGCAATGTCTATTAGTCAAACAAACAGGAAGAGGGAAGAAGGGGAGCAGAAAGAGGAGGAGAGTAGAGCTGGAAAAGGGGAAACAGGGAGGACAAGAACCAAAACTAACTTATATAGCAGTACATCAACTTTGTACTCAGGAAGGCAAAGATGAAAAATTAAGGCAGTTCAGTTATCTTTCTATGAGGCTAAGAATTTTGAAGTCTTAACAGACAGACATGAACTCTGGAGTAGAATAAATCCTGCTTTTGAACGTACAAATAGGAAAGATAATTTTGCTGAACTATAAGATTCTTTTACCTTTCTTTTTTTTTTTTATCTTTTCATTATTAGAATAAGGAAATAAAGGTTTCCTGAATACTTATCACATGGCAGGCACTCTACTTGGAGCAAAAGGTATAGTACAACATAAAATGTACATATATTGTATATTATAAAAACAGTGACTTGTAAATTATTTTGAAGATGAAATCTTAAAGACTTTCCTGCCCAGTCTAGCTTTGAATCATAATCCTCTAGATCTCAGTCTCTCTCTCTGTCTCTCTCTCTCTCTCGCCAGTCCTGACTTGAACTCAGGGCCTAAGCACTGTCCTTGGGCTTTCTCAAAGCTAGAGCTCTACCACCACTTCCAGCTTTTTCTATGTATGAGGTACAGAGGAATTGAATCTGAGTGTTTGTGCATGCCAGGCAAGCACTCTACCACTAGGCAAACTCCCAGCTAAGATCTCATTTTCTTGAGTGGCTAGGATTACATGCATAAAACACAGGCTCTTCCTTTCTATCTCTAAAGTTCTGGCTCTCTCCCTGGTAATAAGGGGGAAAAATCACTATAGGAAGTCACGTAAGCTAAAATAAATGCTCAAATTATTCTTTCCAATGTTCTAATTTCATTTTTTAAAATTACATTAATGAAATACCCTTACCATTATAGTATTATTTTAATAGATTTTCCTTATCCTTTTTATAAGGAATTTGATAATTAAGGTAAATGATTAGATCAATTCACAAGTTAATTATAAATAGTTGGCTTTTACATCTAAGACCACAAAAACTCCAAAACTCAGGTACCCTCAGCATATAATTGGCTTCACTGTATCTAGTGTGTATCAGAACTGCTATGCCTAGATAAACTAAGATCTACCATCATCATCCAAACTACATATACAAAACTTCTGGAGAGTAAAATAATAAGACACAATGGAAATAAATTACTGTAATGTTGCCTCACTAGTACTGAAATGGAAGACAATTCTAAAACCTCATTAGTTGCTATTCATTTAGACAATTATGCTTTAAAAGATTAACCTGGGGGGCCGGGAGTTTGGCCTGGTGGTAGAGTGCTTATGTAGCATGCATGAAGACCCAGGTTCAATTCCTCAGTACCTCATATATAGAAGAAGCCAGAAGGCAGAGTGCTAGCCTTGAGGAAAAAGCTCAAAGACAGCGCTCAGGCCCTGAGCCCAAGTCCAGGACTGGCCAAAAAAAAAGAAAAAGATTAACCTGGAATTAAAGAAAATATTTTCCAAGTCAATTAATATACATAAAAAGCTTGATTTATTAAGGTAGAAGAATCACAACAAAAGGTTCCATGTTAGAAGTAGCTTTTGAAGAATACAAGTTATCTGAAAATATGTAGTATTCTACTAAAGCCATTCCTGGGGTATATTATGGCACACTAGTCCTGTATGAACTAAAATCATTATCACCATACAAAAATCATTCCAAACTAATAAGTGAAACAAACAGTGCTGACATCATCAAGTCCAGGTGCAGGAGTGAAGACCTCAGGGAAGAAGTATGTCCTGGGCTTGTTTTCTCTGCCTACCTACCTCAAACTCAAGTATTCGGGCAGTAACAGCAATGAGACAAGTTCCTTCCTTCTTTACTATCAGATCTACAACTCTCAAAATGAAATGATGCCAATTATAGCCATCATCTCTTAATGTGATCACTAAATTAAAAAAGGTGACCCATGACTACTCTTGAATATCCTGAGTATCTTTCACTAATTTTTCTTAAAAGAAAGATGGAAGCGGGGCTAGGAGTCTGGCCTGGTGGTAGAGTGCTTGCCTAGCACGCATGAAGACCTGGGTTCAATACCTCAGTACCACATACATAGAAAAAAAGCTGGAAGTGGTGCTGAGGCTCAGGTGGTAGAGCGCTAGCCTTGAGAAAGTCTAAGGACAGTGATGAGCTCAAGCCCAGAACTGGCTGGGGGGGGGGGGGGGGGGAAGACGGAAGCATGGCAGCTGCTCTGTAACTTCCTACTTACCTGCATTAAATTCTAAGAAATTTTTAATTGTGACAATATGAAAGTTGAAGTCAAGCAAGCACAAAGCCCTGACTTCAAATATCTTCATATTGTGATTCAAACCCCACTACCAACTATCGATCACAATATGAAGATATTGTAACATGATCTGAATACAATTTTACATTTGAGACAAACTGTTGCAAGTAAATATTTCCTCAAGTTTGAGTGTGAGGAATCTGTGTTTAGAAAAAAGCCATGATGGCCCACCTAAGCTTTATAAATCACTGTGAAGATAATCACCAACTTTAAGACTGTCCAATCCATCTAGTTTAGGTGTGAAAATAAAGCATAATTTATGTCAATTTAAATCATTTCACCAGGCCATATGCTATCATATTGTACAAGATAAGGACTTTTTTGCCAATTACAAAATAAGTACTCAGTAAATGTTACTTTTCAGGAAACATTTACAAACAATACAGTGCAATTCCTATGGTGTGTAAGAGAAAGTTTATTTTTTTTTTCATGTTCTACTAGTAACCAGTTACTTAAAATATTAGAAGAAATAAAAATTTGAGAAAATTACTACCAGGTCTTATCTAGGAAATTATGAGTTCATGCCATTACCTTAGAGTAACAAAAGGGAGAACATTTTATTTGTCCATTTAAAAACAAAGCAAATTTTTTGACAGTCCTGGGGCTTGAATTCAGGGCCTGCGCACTGTTCTTGAGAACTTTTGCTAAAGGCTAGCACTCTACCATTTGACCCATAGCACCACTTCTGGCTTTTTCTGTCTGTGTGGACCAAACCCAGGGCTTCATGCATGCTAGGAGAGCACTCTACCACTAGGCTACACTCACAGCCCAAAACAAAAGTTTTAAATAGCAATATATGAAAAATATAAGGTAAAAGGTAAAAGAAAGCACTATAGTATACGTTATTCCAATAGATTTCTTGATGAAAAGATTTTTTAATATTTTGATTAATGCAACCAAGCCCAAGGGAATAACATAGCTAATTTGATGGGAATCACCTGAAAATACTAAAAGCTTTTAGTGAAATGTATGAAGAAGCTGCAGTTTCCTCACCAAAAAACAAAACAAAACAAAAACCTACATAGAATACAGATGCCATGATATGAAATGCAGTTGTGGAAATTCTATCTGTCGGTTTCTCTGACTGTATGGCTCTCTCTCCACTAATCTATCTCCATCTTAATCTATCTATCTCTATCCATCTTTCTCCATTTATCTATCCATCTCTGCCCTATGGCGTGACCTCCCCGCTAGGTTGGTCTGTCTGTCTGTCTATCCATCTCCCTAGAGAATTCTACTGGCTCTGCTGCTGATGCTTTGTTTGTTTGAGACACAGTCTCTTACATAACCAAACTGGCCTAGAACTATTATTTAGCTCAGACTTGGTTCCTGACAGCAGCTACTTGGGTCAAAGTAAGAGCCATTTTATACAAACTTCTGGGAACTAAGTTTTCGAGGGTTTAAATCCTAGCTGACACTTGAAAATGATTCTATCTTCAGTATATTCTATCCCTCTGTAAAATAAAGACAGAAATATTCTCCTCATAAAATTACTCAAGAGATGCTTACTCTAGTACCAAGTCCAATGAATGATTATTATACCTGCTATTATTTGTTTATTATTTCTATTCAACCATTTTGCTTTATGATTTAATAGCAAATAGTTCTAAGAATTGTTTGGTTTCTTCTGTAGTAACTGGGATTATGTGAAAATCCAATCTAGTAACAATTCTAGTAACAACTATGCATCGGATGAAAAGAGGAAGAGAGCCAAAAGGTAGGAGAAACTTTCTTAACTGTAACATAGTAATCTGCCTCATCAAAACCTTAATGATTTGCTAGTAAAGAGGTTTTTTAATTATAAAGGAAAAGTCTAAGCAGCTTGAGTAAAGGATATTCATTCCCATGAGGACAGATTGACTTCCTTGCAGCACATCTAGTGGTGAACCAATAGGGTCCTCTGTGACCTTTACCCTGGCCATATGTGAACACCATGTAACTCCATTGGGGATTTTTATAGTAAAATTATTTAGATCCTTCAATGATTGAAACTTAATTAAATTGCTACAAATGAAATAGCATTATTGCTTCTTTGCTTTTTTTTTGTCAGTCTTGGGACTTGAACTCAGGCCCTGGGGACTGTCCCTGAGCTTTTCTGCTCAAGGTGAGCACTCTTACCACTCAGAACCACAACTCCACTTCTGGTTTGCAGATGGTTAACTGTAGATAAAGAATCTCATAGATTTTCTTGCCCAGACTGGCTTTGAACCACAATCCTCAGATTTCAGTCTCCTGAGTAGCTAGAATTGCAGATATGAACCACCAGTGTCCAGTACTTCATTGTTTTTTGAAAACTAAATTTAGATATAAGTTTATATACAAGATTTTCTCCTCCTGTGATTTCCCCCCCCCTCTTTTTTCCTTTATTGTAACTGCCCTTATTTTTGTATGCTTTGGGATTTGAATTTTTTCTCTTTCTTTGTGCCAGTCCTAGGGCTTGAGCCTAGGGACTGGGCACTGTCCTTGAACTTTTCTCGCTCAAGGATAGCACTTTTCCACTTAAGCCATGGCACCACTTCCATCTATTTGCTGGTTAACTGGAAGTAAGAGTCTCACAAGCTTTCCTGCCCAGGCTAGCTTTGAACCTTGATCCCCAAATCTCACTCTCCTGAATATCTAAGATTATAGGCATGGGTCATCAGCACCCAGCAAGGATTTAAGTGTTTTAAATCTTTAAGAGATGTTATTAAATGACTAAATAGCTTCTAAGAGAAACATCAAGGACCACAATAGACAAGGAAATGTATAGCAAAGGTTCAAAATCTTGCCTTAAGGAAGCTGACTGCAAACTTCTTATACTGTTGCTGTTTTCTAATATGATTCCCAATTATTATTATTTCTTGGTTATTTACTTTCTGCTAGCAAAAGTCTATTCTAAATAATCATTGATAGATAACCTGGTTCTAGATAATCTAATTAAAAGAGAAAGCAACAAATTCAATGATCCTTTCAGTGTCTTAAAAGATATAGTTCATGGGTCCATTTTCTTACCATGTTTTGAAAAGTGCTCAGTTTAGCTCTCTATTTCCATTCTTTCCTGGAGTACAAGAGACAAGATGCTTGTGATTTTAAACTATCTACATCATAATTCCAAAAACTATTGATAGTTTGATAAGTAAACTTTCTATATTGAGCACTCTTAAAGTGGACAACTTGTAGGGAGCTTGTATTATGCTTACTCAAATATAGCTAGGTTTACAGTTTACAAGTAAGTCTCACTCCACCTAGCTTGTTTTTTTGATAGGGTCTCGCTATTTTATTTATTTATTTTTGTCTAAACTAGCCTCAGATATCCAGCCTCTTAGGTCCAACTGTCATACAGCTGGAATTACAAGTATGCCAGCACATCAAGCCAGCATATTTCTTCTTGATTATACAAGTTTTCTAGACAGTTGAAGAATTTGTTCTTTAATGTGCATACATATATATACATATATATACACGTATTATGTATATTTTTACAAGACTTGCTTATGCTAATCTTCCCTTAACAAACTCAGCTTGGTTGTTGTTACTCCATGGTATAGATTAGGACTAACTGAAGCATGTTATGCAAACCTGTGTTTCCTGATGGGTTTTTGACTTAATTTTGCCTTGTTGGTTCCCTCCCCCGGCCCCCTCTCATTAGCTGTCACTTCTTCACTGAGGTCAGATCTATACTAGCATTCTTACTTCTATTTTTCTTCTGCTATACCCTTGGAAACCACACCAGAAAATTATATGGAAAAGCAAAATAAAAAGATGCTTTCAGTGAAAAGCCTTTTAACAACTATACTATTTTATTACCAGTTTCTTGGAAATAACTTATTCTGTGCATTGTATGCACTAAATTATACTAATTAATGTGACTGCTAGACTTGCTACAGTAAACTAGTGTTTGACATTTTAAAAATTATGTCTTCTAATTTCATCACTAAAGGAAAAATACAACTGATGTTGCTGAATATCATTTTCTACACAATAACCATGCTTTATCTCATTTGATGTTCATGATAACCAGTACTACTAGTAGCCCTGTTTTACAAATAAGGGAATTGAGACATGAAGTAGTGGACTGACTTCTAACATTGCCACTTATAGATGTCAGAGGCACGTCATGGAACCAATCTGGTTCTGCTACATACACTATCTTATCCTAAAGACTAGAGAATGATTGATGTCTATATCCAGAAACCCAATCTATTTATACATGATAATATGCTATACCCATTTTTCTAAATATTTTTGGGAAACACAGTATCCACTAAGTTTGTTGTATTATAAAAACTGAAATCAAAGGCTGTGCAACTGAAACTTTATTATCACCAGGAGAGAAAATTGAAAGTCAGGTGGAATTAAGAGTCCTCATGGACATGAAAAGCCCCTAATTACCTCAAATGTGAAAACATAAACTGCTAAATATCTTCAGGTCCCTCTAGTTCTAGAGTCCCAAGAATCTAAGCACAGAAAGTAAAGGGTCTCTCCAAACATACCTTGAGTATTCTTGAGGATATGGGGAGGAGTACCAGGTGTGAATTTCATACTTCCCAAACTCAATGACAGAGGGACAGCGAACTTGTGGGTCAGGGGGACCAGTCACTCCAACTTTCTGTGTAGTTAAGAAACATTACAAAAGTTAGCTAAATTAAATACACTGACATAATAGAAAAAAATGTGAATCTTTTCTCCTCAAGATTCCATGAGAACAACAAAATTAAAAAGATTAGGATCAAGCCAACAAACTGATTTCAAAATAAGTTGTATTATTCTTTAAATAAAGACCCCAAATAAAGAATATAATGATAATGTATCTTTTAGAACAATGCAATTGCTATCACTGTACTTTCTAAATTTAGTAAAACTGACAATTACTGGAAAGTAATACTTTTCCCCACAAACTAAATTTACTCCCTTACTGATTAAAAAACAAAACAAAACAAAACAAACCTGTCATTGAATAGTGTTAATAGAGGCTATTTTTAATGGGGGATGATGTTGTTTAAGAACACTAAGAACAATGGAAATGACCTGCTGAATATGAAAGTACATAGAGAAAAGAATAGTTTCCTGATTTAATACTTAAAATAATATAGAAAGGTTATGACAAAAGAAAGTATCAAGAAAATCTTCATTTCACAGCATACTCAAAATTCCCTTCATTTAGTAGAGCTGGAGATTTAACAAGAAAAAAACAACTTTGTTATACATAGACTTATTTCTTCTTCTTTTATAAACAAAAAGTATCTATGTTCCCCTCACTCTACAGTAATTCTTGGTTAAAGTAAGAATAGAGTGATTTTTTAAGTCTTTATTAATTTCTCCCCTTCCATACCAGCAATGTGAATGTAAGCTGAAGACAATAAAGGCTTTTAAAACCTTAAGTTCAAAGGCAATCAACTTTGCTTTGTACATAACCCGTATATGTGTATATTTATCACGGGTGCTTTATAAATACTAAGTTATTTAAGATGCAGGCAGAGCTAGAATTTAGATTTATCAAATGTAAGACAATCACTTTTTTTAAAAAACCAATTACTTCTTCAAAAATAATCATGTGCTAGCATAGTAGTTTAAGTGGCCAGGTGCCCAACACAAAGCCCTGGGTACAAACCAAATGGGAGAAGGGAGGAAGGAGAAGCAGGGGGAAAAACAATCAAAATTATGTCTTAAAGATCATTCCAAGATTATGAAAAGTCCCTACTGGAGCTCAAAGACACATGTACACTACTACACTACTAAGATCAAAGATTTTTTTATTTACTAGTTTTATACAAATTCTTTGATAAGAAAAAGCTTCTTCATTATAACTCATTTGAGAACTCTCATGGGCGTAGCTAACCATTCCCTCTGTATAAAGGCCAAGGGATTTAGCTCAGGTTTCATGCTGGAATACAGCCAGGTGAGATCTCCAGCTCTTCTTCAGACTCCTCAAAACAAAAGACAACCATATTCTACTACATACTAAGACTTCTCCAAATGCAGGAACAATATAGAAACACATAAGATGAGGTTAAAATAGAATTTACTGCATTTCTAAAAACCAAAACAACGCTATAAAAAAGAATGGAGTATTCATTTCATAAAGTGAGATCTTTCTTATCTATCTTCACAGCTCAAAAGCACCAACAATAATACAGAAAAGTACTGTAATAGCCAAATACCAGAAACCAAATCTATCTTCCTAAGACACAGATCAAAGAGGAAGTACAAGAAGTTGAACCATGCACCTGTCGTGGCGCTGCCCGCTGGGCGAGAGCCTTCCCATCAGCTGCCTGCTGCTCTTCCAGGCGAATGCCTGATGTAAAAGTGGTCATCCAATTCCAATATAATTGTTTACACATCACCGCAACGAAGTCTACAGAGCTCGACTTGTGACAGATCACCTCGCTCACACAAACCTTTCACCTCTGAGGTATGCAATACTTTTGCACATGCGCTCATGTGTGTTTTTGCTACCACTCCCAACTCCCCTGTGCAGCCTCCAGAGCAAAGGTGTTTTTACTCACTGATGCTTACAAAGTTAACAGGCTCTACATAGGAAAGAAGCAACTGTATTCCTACAATACCCATCAAGTCTGGGCCAAAATCAAACTATAATGGCAACTTTGTGAGGATATTTAAAATTTTCAACCAAAATAGCCAAGAAACTGTGATTTCCCCATGACAGCAAGAATCTAAAATAATTTAAAAGCATAAAATATATATTTTAAACTCTTAAAGCAAATTCTGCTACTTCATGAACTTCTTCCTATTTGAATTTGCCAAATTCTTTAAAAGATGTCATATATTTCAAATCAGATTGAATCTTTTAATCTAAAATCATTAAGGGGATGATTAAATGTATTCATAATTTGGCTTAAAGCAAAAGAAAACTTCATGCTTATTTCTAGATAAAATTTTTATTACTAGCAGGTTGCGTGTGTGCGCTTGAACTCAGGGACTGGGTGCTGCCCCTTAGCTTTTTCACTTAAGGCTGGTGCTCTAGCACTTGAGCCACAGCCCACTTTCAGCTTTTTTCATGATTAATGGGAAATAAGAGTCTCAGGACTTTCTGCCCATGCTGGCTTTAAACTTAGATCCTCAGATCTTAGCTATCTGAGTAGCTAAGATTACAGCCACAGGCAGCTAACATTAACAGTTTATTTCATCTTATTTTTTAGCCTATTATGCTTTAACTAAAATTTAGCTTTCATAAAATGACCTATTTAGTTCTAATTTACAATGTATAGAAGACACTCCTGAAATTTCCCCTAACTCTGGATCTGGCACAAATACCCAAGATACATTTTATGTAAATGCTGCCCTTTCTCTTCCCTAACTCTCTACTCTCAGGTTCCTTTGGAGTCACCTTCACTTACCATTCCCTGAAGAATGGTATACTGAGATGAGAGTATAGGATGAGATGCCCTCTTACTAGTATAAGACAGAAATGTGGGACAACATGTCATATTGGCATTTAAATGTTTCACACAAAAAGATCACAGTAATCCTTTCAATTAGGGATTAAAAGTAATCCTACAAAAAGAATAAATTCACGTGCTTCAATATATGAACAGAAGGGAGAGAAAATAAGCACTACTGTGTCATTCTCTGAGCCTCCAATAAAAATGTGAGGATCCAAGAGGATAGGAACTCAAATACCAGATAGGTACAGAATTAGAGGCGGCCTTCAATTATTATTTTTTTTTTTTTTGCCAGTCCTGGGGCTTGAACTCAGGGTCTAAGCATTGTCCTTGATTTTTCTCAAGGCTAGCACTCTACCCCTTAAGCAACAGCATCACTTCTGGCCTTTTCTGTATGTATAGTACTGAGGAATTGAACCCACGGCTTGTGCATGCTAGGCAAGCAGTCTACCAGCAGGCCAGACTCCAGGCCCTGGAATTTTCTTTTCTTTTTTTTTTTTTTTTAAGTCAGAACCTAGATTTCCCAAGCAGCTGAGCTTCTGTGTACAAAAGGTTCCAAAATCCAAACAAAACAAGAAAATAGTCTTGCACGGGTGATTTATGCCTGTAATCTTAAGGAGGTTAAGATCTGAAGATCAAGGTTTGAAACCAGCATATGCAGGAAAATCTGTGAAACTCTGATCTCCAACTAACTACCAAAAGGCCAAGAGGCTGATCTATGTTAGTAGACTGCTGGTATTATGTAAAAGAGAAGAGAGTGTCCAGGCCTACAGTTCAAGAATGAGAGCAAGGTGAGGGGCTATGGGGTGGGGGAGAAGGGAGGAAGGAAAAAGAAAGAGGGAGAGACAGAGCTGGGGGAGAGGAAGAAAGAAAGGAACTAGAGGAAATAAAACCTCTGAGGTAAAATGTGCCTTAGATTTTTTTTTTAAAGAGAAACATTATAGCATAGACATGTTCTAAATTGGTGGCCCAATAGGATTTGGAGTATCATTCCATAATTAGACACATTTAAGTTCTATATTTGATAATACAAAATATTATATTGTATACAAATATTCTTTGTATTTCAGCATTGCAAGTAAATGTTGTAGCCTGTCTTAAAAGTGATACCCAGTTAGGCTATACAAGTTCAAGAAAGTATAAATTACTTCCTATATCATTTTTTCTAAGCCTTTCTGTTAGATATTAAGACATTCTCTTTGCTAGTTATTGCACCATTAAATACTGATAAAACATCCTTCCATAGGACCTATAATCCAGTGACCCTACCAGCTTTCATTCTCATTTTCTCCTATCTCTATACTCATCTTAGATTCTAAGGTCTTTCACTGTAATGCCCATCTTGACATTCATACTTATACCTACCCCCAAAAAAGATACCTGAACACACAAAATGAAGTCAGAATCCTCTCTCTCTCTCCCCCATCTTCTCCCCCCCCCCTCTCTCTCTCTCACACACACACACACACACACATAGTTCAAAATGCATCAAGACCAAAGTGTATAACCTGAAACACCAGAACTCTTCAAAGAAAAACAGGTATGACACTTCATGGCATTACTATGGGTCAAGTGTTTATGAACAAGACCTTAGAAACAACAGAAGCTAAAGCAAAAGCAGAAAAGTGGGATTGTATTACACTGAGAATTTTTTGTACTGCAAAGAAAACAATCAAGAATGAGAAAAGACAATCTCCAGAATGGAAAAAAAAATTTTGAACTACAAAAAATGATTTTTGAGCTATTCATCTAAGAATTAATATGGGAAATACAAGGATGTCAAACAATGGCAAAATAAGAACATACAAACAAAAAGCTTCAACGCCAAATAATACAGTCTGAAAATGTTTCAAGTATGGTGGGGCATGCTTTTAATGTCAGCAGCACTCAGAAGATAAAGGAAAATCTTAAGATTGAGGCAAGTCTAGGCTACAGAATCCTGTCTTCAAACATAAAAGGAAAGACGAGGAGGATAAATAAAGACAAAACTTGGTGATATTAGCAAGGATACAGAGAAAGGAGAACTCTTGTACACTGTGGAGAGTTATGTATAGTGGCACAATCACTGTGGAAAATAGTATAGAGTTTCCTCAAAAATAAAAAAAATAAAAAATAAAGGAAAAATATAGGGCTAAGTATGATAGTACTTGCCTGTAACCAAACTACTTGAGACAAAAGGACTTCATTTTAAAGGAAGGGCAGGAGTTTGGTCTAGTGGTAGAGTGCATAGCATGCACGACACTCTAGGTTCAATTCCTCAGTACTGTATACACTGAAAAAAGCCAGAAGTGGTAGAAGAGTGGCCCTGAGGAAAGCCCATGGATGGTGTTCAGGCCCTGAGTTCGAGCCCCAGGATTGGCAAACTAACTAACTAAAGAAAAAGAACCCCACAACCAACCAAAAAAAAAAAAAGGAAGCCCAGTGCAGTGGTACAAGCCTGTATTCCCAGAACTAAGGAGACTGAGGTAAGAAAACTGTTGAGTTCATGGCCAGCTGTGGCTATACAGTGAGACTCTGTCTCAATAAATTTAAAAAATGGAAATATATACATAAATATATATACACACATGCACACATAAATGAACTTTGAGGAAATGATTTTTTAATTAAGAAGATTTTATATCATTTTCTTCAAGCTCATTAAGATCTTAATTGAAATAAAATTCTACAATAACAACATCTATCAATTTTAGCTCCCATTTTCTTTTCAGAATGGTCCCTTTTAAAAAAATTTATTGTTATTATAGAGGTGATTCATATTTATATGAGTCAGTTAAGTACATATCCTTTCATACAGTGTCACCTGTTCACAGTCCATCCTTCCCATCTCACTTTCATTACTGAGTTGAACAGCTCACTTTTATCACTGTCCAGTGAACTCCACTGCTGCACTTCTCATTCCCTCCCCCACAACCTCATGACATACCATATATAAAATAGACAGAATCATCAGAAAAAGGGGGAAAAAGTCTTTTGTTTCTATATCTAATGAGTTCGTTTCAGTATGTACATACGTATGAAGAGATGGTTAAGCACTGCATCTTTGTGATTCTCTCCTAAGACTATCCTCACTGTATATGAGTATCTAAAATTCTATAAAATTTCTCATATCACAATACATTTGAGATCTAACTTCCATATCTCAGGGAGAACATGCACCATTTGTCTGAATTTGGCTTACCTCACTTACCATGTTTTGTTCCAGTTCCATCCATTTCCCTGCAAATGACATTATTTTATTCTAATGGCTGTGTAAAATTCCAGATTTTTTGAGTCCACTCATCTACTGTAGGGAACTGGGTTGTTTCCATATCTTGGCTAGCAATGAACATGGATATAAAGGTGTCCTTATCATATCCTGGCTCATGATTCAGGGTAGATGCCTATGCGTGGTATGGCTGGGTAGTAGGGAAAGTGTATGTTTAGATTTTTGAGAAACCTCCAGACTGCTTTCCAGAGTGTTGTACTAGTTTACATTCCCAGTACAATAGGATTACTTTCTCCCTATGTCCCCACTACCCTTCACCATTTGTCATTGTCAGAATTCAAAATACTGGCCAATCTAACTAGGGTTAGCTGGTATCTCATGGTTGCTTTGATTTGCATTTCCTGTGTGACCAGGGATGATGAGCATTTCCTCATGTGTTTTTTTTTGCCATTCTTGTCTTTCCCACGAACAGTACAGTAGGGTTACTTTTTCCCTATGTCCCCACTACCCTTCACCATTAGTCACTGTCAGAATTCAAAATACTGGCCAATCTAACTAGGGTTAGATAGTATCTCATGATTACTTTGATTTGCATTTCCTTTGTGACCAGGGATGATGACCATTTCCTCATGTGTTTTTTGCCATTCTTGTCTCTTCTTCTGAGAAGTCTCTTAGCTCCTTTGCCCATTAAGTGATTGGCTTATTAAGTTGGGAGGGATTAGTTTCTTGAGCTCCTTATACTTATTGGATATCAGACCTTTCTCTGATGTAATGCTGGTAAAGATTTTTCCCCCATTGGTTGGCTTTCTGTTTTAATAACTATGTTGTTAGCTGTGCGGAAACTTCTTCTTTTAATGTTTTTAACTTTCTATTTTAATTTTTTTAACTTGTCTAATCTCCTGTTTGTGACCCTCAAACTATTCAGGAAGTTTCTGCCTATACCTGTAAGTTCTACTGTCTTCCCTACTCTCTCTTGTAGTAGGTTTCAGAGTTTTGGGTCTGACCTCCAGGTCTTTGATTCACTTTGAGTTCATGTTGGTGTATGGTGACAAACAGGGATCCAATATTAGTTTTCTGCATATGGATGCCCAGTTTTCCCAACACCATGTGGTGAAGAGTCTACATTTTCCACTGTATATTTTTGGCCCCTCTGGCAATTATCTGATGACAATAAGTGTATGGGTCTTCCAGTCTGTTCTATGGGTCTATTTCTGTGCCAATACCAACCTGATTTTGTTATTATGGCTCTATAGTAGAGTTTAAAAGTCTGTAATATCACCCCTACTGGTAGAACTGCTTTGTCATTCTAGGTTTTTTTGTTGCTCCACATGAATTTTGGCATTGTTTTTTCTCAGTAAATTTTGTTGTGATTGCATTTCATTTGTATAGCATTTTTGGCAGAATGGCCATTTTTATAAATATTGATTATATTCATGGTATCTTCATTAATTTCTTTCTTCAGATATTTATAGTGCCCACTATAAATACCTTACACTTTGGTTAGGTTAAATCCTAGTTTTTATTGTTGTTGTTTTGGTTTTTGAGGATATTGCAAGTGGAGTTGTTTTCTTTCTATTTGTACATCATTGACATACAGAAAGGCTACTGATTTTTTTGGGTTAATTTTGTAACCTATACTTTGAGTGGCTCTTACAAAAGTTTTAATGTGTAGCTATGATATAAGAGATAAAATAGAACCTACTTCCTGAATTGCCTGTAATTTTTTTTACAATTTCAAAATAGTAGCTATGGAAAATAATTTATTAAATATTTCAATAATTCTTTAATGTTCCACCAAGGTTAATTACTTAAGTAATTGTTACTATTGAATATTGGATTTGCATTTTATAAGTAACTTTCCTATTAGATGTAGTTTCTACAAGCAGAGAAATTGTGTCCTTCTTATGGGCTTTATATCTAACATCATTTCTACAAGCTTTGTGAGTGACCACTTACTTGACTAGCATGCACTAGGCCCTAAATTTAATCACCAGTATCATATATACACATAAAAATTGAATCAAGTTAAAACAGCTTGTACTAAGTCAAATCTCTGCTCTGAAAAGTGACTTTTCAGGGCTGGGAGTTTGGCCTAGTGGTAGTAGAGTGATTGCATACCATGCACGAAGACCTGGGTTCAATTTCCTGGGTACCACATACATAGAAAAAGCCAGAAGTACTGTGGCTCAAGTGGTAGAGCTCTATCCTTGAAAAAGCCACAAGACAGTGCTCAGGCCCTGAGTTCAAGCCAGGACTGGCCAAAAAAAAAAAAAAAAAGGTGACTTTTTGCCAGCGTAGTCAGGAGGCTATGATAGGGTCCAGTTTCTAAGCCAACCTAAGCAGAGAAGTCCTTTAAGCTCTATCTCCAAAACTAGCCAGAACAAATCAGATCAGAGGCATACTCCAGTACTACAGCAAAAGCCATGGAAGCAAATAGATTAACTGTGAGGCTTAAGTAAAAAAAAAGAAAAGGCAACTTTCCATATTATCTTTATAAATTCTCACACTATTCCAAAAGTGCTCAAAACCCAAAAACTTTTTCAATCAGTTTCAAGACAGTTTCTCTATTATATTAAACTCTCTTGGTCCTCAAACTATGAATGTATCAAGTTCTCCTGATTTCACTTTCAACATGAATTCTAGGTCCACCCGCTTCCCTTTTTTTTTTTTTTTTTTGCCAGTCCTGGGTCTTGAACTCAGGGCCTGAGCACTGTCCTTCGGCTTTCTCAAGGCTAGAACTCTACCACTTAAGCCACAGCACCATTTCTGGCTTTTTCTATATATGTGGTACCAGGGAATCAAACTTGGGTCTTCATGCATGTTAGGCAAGCACTCTACCACCAGGCCAAACTCCCAGCCCTTCCCTTTCATTTCTATGGCTCTATCTCTAATCTAAGCTTCCATTATCTCTCTTTTTAAAAATTATAATTAATAGAAGGGTTACAGTTATATTCACCAGATAGAGGGTGCGTTACTTCACACACATTGATACCCCTTCTTCTTTTGTCCCCATTTCCTTCCCCCACCCCCTAAGCTTCCATTATCTTTCATCCAGATCCCTAAAAAGCCAGAATTCTTGCCCAGCTCCCATTTTTATCTACCATTCTGCATACAGTAGCAAAGAACCTACTTTTACACAGATGTGATCCCACATCCTTGCTCTACACTTGACGGCTTCACATTAAATATGATAAAAACTTGAGATTAACTCTGTCCTATTTCCCCAGCTCCTCACTCTTATTTCTTATACTCTAGTTACCCTGGTCTTCAAATAAATCAAGTTCTTTCATATCTCAACATTTACACAGGTAGTTTCTTGTGTCACTACTGCTCTTAGCTCTTGATCTTGCTAACTTTGTACATAACTTTTAGTCCTCTGCATAATTAATTCCTCAAAAAGCCTTCCTTTGTCACACATTCTCAAACCTTAGCCTCCAGTAATTTAGACCAGCATTCTTACTTCTTGAGTCTTCTTCCCGAGACTGGGGGATATTATATTAAAGTTAACAATGATTGTTAACAATAATCTATTTCAAAATATCTATTCACATTCACACTTTTGTTGCATGATTTTTTTTGGGGGGGTGGGGGTCATGGAGCTTGAACTTGGCCTGGGCACTGTCCCTGAGCTCTTCAGCTCAAGGCTACCACCTACCCTTGAGCCAAGCCCCATTTTCTAGAGGTCAACTGGAGATAAGAATCTCAGGTCCTTTTGTGCTTGGACTGGCGTTGAACCTTGATCCTCAGATCTCAGCCTCCTGAGTAGCTAGGATTACAGGCGTGAGTCATCGTGCCTGACTTGGCTATCTTTTATCTACATCACCTTGGCACCCTTCTGTGCTTCAGTTTCTTCATATGTGAAGTGGATAATTACACTAAGATTCCATCTCATACCAGTTTTAATATCAACCATCAAGAAAATAAGCAAATGTTGGGGAGGAGGTAGGAAAAGGAAACCTTTTTTTGACAGTCCTGGGCTTGATTTCAGGGTGTGGGCACTCACTTTCTGAAGACTAGAGCTCTTCCACTTGAGCCACAGCACCACTTCTAGCTTTTTATTATGTATGTGGTACCAAGGAATCGAACCTGGGTCTTCATTTATGCTAGGCAAGCACTCTACCACTAGGCCAAACTTCCAGCCCCAGGAAAAGGGAACCTTTATAAACAGTTGGTAGAAATATAAATGAGTGCAATCACTATGGAAATCAGTGTGGATATTCCTCAAAAAGCTAGAAGAGCTGCTTATGACTCTGCCATACAATAAGTTATATCAAAAGGAATTGGTATATAGTCAAAATGCAAATCAAAATATAAGAAAGATAGCTGCATAGCCATATTTATTACTACACAGTTCACAATAAAATGGTGGAATCAGCTCAGGTGCCAACAATATGAACTGATAAAGAAGATATACTACCATAGAATACTACCGCAATAAAAATAAAACCATGCCATTTTGCAGGAAAATGGATGGAACTGGAGAACATAAGGCTGAATTAGATAAACTAAGCTCTAAAACCCAATATCTATTTTCACTCATGGAGAAGCTAGACCTAAAAGATATACATAGTCATGGATATATATATACATGCATATATATAGATACATATGGTGAATGAGGATGATTATGGTTTATGTAATTTATATGCATATAACAAAACAATGAAACTTGTTGAAATTGTCTTAAGAAAGGAGAAGAGTAAAAGGTGAAGAAGAGTAAAGAAGAGTAATAAAGGGGATGAGGATTATCAGGACACATTGTATATATGTATGGAAATATCACAATGAAACGTCTTTCTTGTACAACTGATATATACTAATGAAAAATACTGCTAAAAAATACAAAACTGGTTCAGACTAGAAGAAAACTAAAGAGACCTATCAACTAATGTCTTCGTATTGGACAAATATACTGTGTTAAATTCCTGACTTTATGTTGGACAGCTATTATGTATGATAATATCCTTTCAGGAAATTCATACAAATAATTAGGAGTAAAAGGATATTATATGTGGGCCAGGCACTGATGGCTCATGCCTATAATCTCAGGAGGCTGAGATCTGAGGATCATGGTTCAAAGACAGTCTAGGTACTAAAATGTGTGAGACTCTAACCACCAGAAACCAGAAGTGGTGCTGTGGCTCAAGTGGTATGGTGGTAGCCTTGAGCTGAAGAGCTCAGTGACAGCATCCAGGCCTAGAGTTCAAGCTCCATGACCAACCAGGGAAAAAAAAAAAAAGATACTATATCTGAAATATAATCAAAAGGTCAAAAAAGAAAATAGTTCTAGTCAGGAAGAAAGTAATTATTTCCCCCTTGAGCTCCCACTAAACTCCATAGAAATTTCTATTATAATACCTAAAAAAATGTTTTCTTTATTAGTAGGAAAGAAAACAGATCCTGAGACATGAAGAAATTACCCAAAGTAGAAGCTAGTAAATGATAGTGCAAAACTTTAAAACCATGGCTACATGACTCATAGTCAAGTCTATCAAATTATAGTATGATAAAATGCTGAGGATTTATGCTGCTGTTTTTATCTTTTTTGTGTGTGTGCTATATTTATATTGTTTTATTCTTCAAGAGACTTTAATGATAGTGGATTCACCAAGTAGGTCTCTTAATCTAAAAACTTAGACCTCTAACCTCTCCAGACAACAACAGATGCTTGTTTCCCTACTACCCTAACAACGCTCAATAATTGAACTTTCCTAATTAGATTTTTGATGTGCAAAGTCTCTTCTACACTACACTTTACAGAAGAGATTCTGTCATTCACTTTGGAATCTCCAGCACCTGGCACACTAATAGTTCTTTGTCAATATATTTGTGTCTTATTACGCCACAAAGGATTAAGACTGAAGCAATTAGCAAATATTCTAAATTAATACAGGTGTGTATTACTTACAAGAAGCTTATTTCTTGATTACATGCCAAATTTTATAACATAGAGTAAAAAAATAAACTAGGACATTTAACATTGGTAATTTATCTACAAAACCAAAGCAGTTAGATTTGAAAGGAATCCACACCAGCAGGACTAAATAAACAATATAAACTAAAATAGATAAGTTGCTACTGTAGCTTTACTGAAATATAATTTTGTTTCTCATAAATGCAAATTTCTCGACTATCCAATTAGAACATCCGACTTTACCTGCAGTGCTTGTTCTTGGATATCACGAAATAATTCCATATCTTTCTCAGTCATGATTTCCTGGCTCCCAAAAAGCCGTTCCTCACTTTCTTGTTTGCTATCCCAGCCATCCTGATTGTCTGCACATAAAAAAAGGGCTCACATGTTATCTGTACTACCCTAACAAAAGAACTTTCAATATAGAGACCTTAATATTGTGCATATATAATCAAAAAGAAGACAGTACTACACTGACTCTCAGAAACATTACGCGTTGCTGAATTATTACCTATTATATCTGCCTTTTAGTGAAAACACAGATTTGTTATAAAGCTTCCTAAATATATATCATAACTAAATTAAAATGTAATTTAAATATTACATGTTAATAGGCAGAACAATAAAAAGATCTAACAAATGTAAAATTTGTTTCGAAATAGTATGAAGAATTTGACCATCTTTAGTAAATGTATCTTTAGTAAATATAATGTATCCACCAACTTTCAGTAAATTGGCAAACTTTTACCTTTACTAGTCTTAGGAAGTGCTAACTCTCTTCATTCTGGTGCTAAATCACAAACTATAAAACCTGAGGACCACAAATGATAAACTCTTAGGTAAATGTGAAAGACTATGATAATCACCTACTAAATGATGTTCTTCCTCAACTGAGCCAAGAATGAAGACAGCCAGGGGCCCAGACGATCACACTTATAATTCTAGCTAAGATCTGAGGACTGAGGTTCAAAGCCAGCCCAGCAGACAAATCTGCAAGATTCTTATCTCCAATAAACCAGAAAAAAGCTAATATTGGAGGTATGGCTCAAGTGGAAGAGTGTCAGCTATGAACAAAAAAGCTGCATGGATAGGTGAGGCTTTGAGTTCAAGTCCTAGTACCAAGGGGGAAGGGAACAGGGAGGAACTACTGAAGGGAGTATTTGGAGATTGTGTAGATTATTATCCTTTGCATCTAAAAAATGACACCGCTAGTGACCTCATTTCTACTTTGCATGACTATAGCTAAAAACACCAATTAGTGCAAGTTCTTTTCAAATCAACTGCACATACAGACTGTTATTCACTTAGGGCAGAAAGAAAAAGGATAAACACAATGTTAACAAATACTCCCACAGTGGGGAATTTCTTAAAAAGCCAAATGTATAATCTAAAGGTACTATGTTAGGTTAATGCCCCCTAATGCATGAGCCAAATGAATGCAGGTACAAGCTGTCCTTAAAAAATCTACATTTCACACAGAAATTGAAAAGTCTATAAAAGAAAACATACTAATAACTAAAGTTCAATGTTAAGCTCCACATACATTTTATATATTTGCTCAAATAATTTTCATATTCTTAATATTCTAGGTAGATTCTTTTTAATAATCCATCTCAAGTGCAAATGTCTTTCATGAAGACAATCTTTTTAACCCAACCTAAATAGAGTACACATCATGAAAACAAAAATTAAAATGTCTTCATTGCTTATACACTAATTATGATTGCCATTCTGATGAAAAATCAGTAAGGCAGAAAAGGGGGACCTGATGATGAGGACATTCTCTCCTGTATCCTACCACTCAACTATTTATATAAGCAGGAATGAAGAAGCCATGAATACAATCACCTACCAATGAGATATTCAAGAGAAGAAATCAAAGTTAAATTCTTCTGCAGCGTGTGAAACACTATAACTTTGGTCTTGGTGAGCCAAGAGTTCATGTTCATTCTACTTTCCTCAGAATACTGTGTTTCTTTCTCTCACAAGGTTAGGTTAGGCTCTCTAAATTCATGGCTAAGCAGAGAAGCTATTTTTAAGCTTTAATTATCTGAAAATCTAGTAAAATTCCCCTGGCTTAACTGTCTACAACACTATAATATGGCACAAATATTTTCTACTGTGAAAATTAGAAAATTCAGCCTAATAAAAAGTCTACACCCATTGTCCTCTATTTTTCTTTTAAATTTATCATATGAAAACCACAAATGTGGTCTGGGAGTGTGACCTAGTGGTAGAGTGCTCATCTAAGCATTCACAAAGCCCCAGGTTCAATTCCTCGGTACTATACAGACAAGAGAAAACTGAAAGTGGAGCTGTGGCTCAAGTGGCAGAACACTAGCCTTGAGCCTTGAGTGTCCAAGGACAGTGCCCAGGCCTTAAGTTCAAGCCCCAGGACTGGCAGGAAGAATGAAAAAAAGGAAGAGGGGGGTGGGGAAGGGAGGGAAACCTACAAATACATTTACCAAAATCTCAAATAGGAAAATCAGTGACCTCATTATATCATTGTATCTGCATATTTTGTTTTTTTGCCAGTCCTGGGGCTTGAACTCAGGGTTTGGGTACTATCCTAGTGCTTTCTCAAGGCTAGCACTCTACTACTTGCTACTACTTGGCCATAGCACCATTTCCAGCTTTTTCTGAGTATGTGGTACAAAGGCATCGAACCCAGGGCTTCATGCATAGCCACTGGGCTATGCTCCTGGCCCCACAGTGTGGGTCTTTTTCTGTACTTACATTAACAGCAGTTTAGTTACCTCTACTCTTCCTAAGTTCTCTCCCAGAATAAAATAAGCATTGTGATGCTCTTTATATAACTTATCTAATAATTTTTTATTTAAGGTTATACTGCAAATTTTTGCAGGTAGACTTCATGTGCTTCTACTAAACAATTATCATCTTTTTGCCTAAAAGTTATACTGGTTCACTCTTCAACTTTAGTTACTGTCATGGTATCATATAAATATGTATTTTTGATACATTCTTTTAGTTGTTCTTGAAGATGGTGGTACTGATTGTGAATTCAGGGCCTTTCGTTTTCCAGGTAGGGACTCTACCACTCAAACCCCATCTCACATTCCACAACTAATTTTTGTTTCATTTTGAGACAAGACTTCACTGTGCAGCCCAGACAAGCCTTGAACTTGTCATCTTCTTGCCTCAGTTTCCTAAGTGCTTGGGATTATAGGTACACATAATGCTTGGCCATAATCTTTTATAATGAAGTATAAATCTACTGGAGATACTAATGCTACTCCAAATACACTTTTGGAATACTTTACGTTTCTAAGCTTATTTCATTCAAACTGTTACCTGTGGGCCAATCTGAAGTGCTTGATTTTCTGCTGCCCTTTTTCTTGACTCTGTATTGCTCAGAGTAGTCTACTACTTCCCCTCGAGCTTTCCGCCCATCAGGGGAAGGGGTGAAGAATTTGGTGAGGCCATCAATGAGCCCTTTGGTTTTCTTGTTAAACTTCAAGGGAACACTGCTACCTCGGCTGAAATCTAAGCCATCTATTCGCTCTAAATATCCTTCTTCTGATGATGATGCTGATTGGCTAGAAAGAGTGATTTTACGTTTGCGCCCCCTTCCTGGGCCAGTCCGGACTTTGCTGAAGGGACTTTTTGACCTAAGGAGTGAAGGGTAGGAAAAAAAAGAAAAAAAAAGTAACCATTTTTAAAAAAAGAATTAGAAGGCTTCTATTTAACATATGACATATTTAGAAAATAACCCATAATTTTATTTTTTAAATGGAGAACGTTCTATAAACTATAAATGGTACCTAAATAAAAAGTAGTTATTACTAGAAACATTATCTATGGAAAGCCTATAATGAAAATTATAAATTAGAAGTTAAAAGACATGTCTAAGACACAATGCTATCACTTACAGGGTACATCCTAAACAAATCACATTCTCTCTCTCAATGGCTTCTTCTACCAGATGAGTTGAACCAGCGAAGAACTACCATTCTTTCAGATATAACCCTTTAATACTATAATCTTTTTCCATCAACTCAGTCACACTTTTATTCTAAATACAAAGATGGGTTACTCTCTGAAAACCAGAAATCAAAAGATCATTTTACAGGAAAAAAGCTTAAGATTAAAAGTAGACACTAGTTGTTATTTCAACCTGCTAGGGCCATTCACTTCAGTTATATCACTTTCCTAATAGCATAGAAAAGTACAGAAATGGCAGGTACTTTTCAGAGACTGGCAAGATGTTTACAGACTTGAAAAATTTTTAATCATGAATAGTAAATTACTACAATTTTTTAAAGACAACTACTGAATCTTGCCCCATTATCCTCTAGTCATAGCACAGTTTTCTAGACTAACGTAATTTCTCATTTCTGCTAATAAAGGAAAAAACACATTACTTTATATCCGGAGAACACAAAAATGGGACTTACCTATTGCTTTAATATACAGAATTTATCCAAATGATTTAAAGACCTAACAGATATAAACAACTGAAACCAGATCAGGAGGGAAACAGGCAAAAGCTACAGTTACAAATTTCTCTTGGCTGACTCTATAAGCAAAGTACTGATTAAGAGTCAGAATATGGTGTCAGACTATTGGGTTTAATTCCAGTTCAACATTTAGATAGCTACATGTTAGTTTTCCTATGCTTTAGCATACTCTTCTGCAAACAGAGATAACAACAGTACCTACATTTCATTGGATTTGAGGGAGAACTACATGTCTTAACACACATAAAGCACTAAACAGTGCCTGGCACTTTAGTAAGGGCTCAATGTTAGCCATTATTACTATGTACAAGTGCCAGTTATAACAATGCCTTCTTTTTCATAAAGAAAACAATGAATGCCTACACTATAGAGAAAGCCCTATCCTTTTCTCCCCTCACCTTGCCACAAGTACAACTTACACCGTGTTTTGTTTCTTTAACCTGTTTTTTGGTCGTCCTATTGGATTAGCATAGCGTCGTTTTATCTGTGCTGCCTTCTTTTGTAGAAGTTTTCGTCCTTTTTTCCTAGGTCGACATATTTGACATATCCACATGCCTATAAAAAAATAAAATCCCCACTCAAATGTATGACATACATATGCTCAAAAAATTTAGATAAGCTAACTCAACTACTTAACCTCCTTAAGGTAAAAAATTGAATTTGGAAACCAAATAAAAAGGCACCCAGAAAACACATACACATAAAAATACAAAATTCTATAAAGAGTTAGGATTCACATTTGTAAAGCTTGCAAATGGAAAGAATATGTTGATTTTTAGTTTAAAAAAAATCTCTGCTCTACAGTCAAGACCTAGATATTGGTGCCTAATTTACTAGCCTATAACAAAAGGAACTAGGATTCTTAGGGTAATAGTTGACTCCACGACAGGACAAAGAAAATCCAAAGCAACCTGCAAGGTTTTATAGAATAATAACAAAGCAATGTACACAAACTGATATAAGCACATAAAAAGGACACAGGTGCCAACTTGAAGGAGTTTCTAATTGCCAAGTCTGGAACACTTTTGATTTTAAAAAATGAACTGGAACAAGAGGTGATAATCCATAGAATAAAATAAATCCAAGAGTCTATAATGAGCTAAATATTCAAATGAATAAATGTAAGAAAGGAAAAGTTCATCTTTGCAGAACTTCAATTAGTCAATGTTTAAGAAATAGAAAAAATAGAAAGCATTTTGCAGGCATTAATAATTAGTATAAGCAAGAACAATTAATAGATTTTAGGGAGCAAAAGGAAAAAAACTGTAATTTAAGGTATCTGTTAGTTTTTTTTTTAACCATATCAAAATTAAAACTACTGGCAATAAGATACATCACTGTTATATACCTCTTATGATAGAGTGAGAAGGGCACCATGTCCTTCAGTAGCACTGTTAAAATTTGGAACCTCGATCTAAGAAAATTTGAGAAAGCAACATAGAAACCCAAATTGAGGAGCCTTCTTTGAAATATCTGACTGGTAATCTTCAAAAATGTCAAGATCAGGAAAAATAAATTCCGAAGTCACAGACTGAACAAGACTAAGATAATGTGATATGTAACATGAGATCTTGGATTGGATCCTGAATCAGAACATGTAAGGCTCAGAGATTTAACCATATCATATAAGATTAGATCATATCTACATTAATTTCCTGGCTTTAATATGTTGTAGGATGACATTAGGAAAATCCAGGTAAAAGATATAGATAGTATCAGTACTCTATACTATTCTTTCTTTTTTTTAGGGGGGAGGGCACTTTTCTGTAAGTTTGAAATTGGAATTAAAAATTTTAAAGTTTCTTGCTTTAAGCTGCTATAAAACTTTTTATGTAGAATTTTTTTTTTTTTCTAGTCCTGGGCTTGAGCTCAGGACCTGAGCACTATCCTTGGACTTTCTCAAGGCTAGAGCTTTACCATTTGAGCCTCAGCACCATTTCCGGCTTTTTTGTATGTATGTGGTATGGAGGAATCGAACCCGGGTCTTCATGAATGCTAGGCAAGCACTCTACCACGTGGCCAAATTCCCGGCCCTTATGTAGAATTTAAATGCATGGAAGAGAAGCCCTGAAATATCTTCTGTGTCTTAAAGGATTCTCATAAGGCCTCTTGCTCAGACTTTAAATAAATGGAAGGGGTAAGAAAAAGAAGCTATTCTTATAAACTTACTTAAAACATAATAAATCAACAGGATGGCACAAAGTAATTCAAGTAAGATCCTAAAACAACCTGGCAATAACTTAAGGTTGCGTCTTTTTCCATCATCGAGAAAATTTTCTTGCTGGGTGCAGTAGCTCATGCCTGTAATCTAGCTAGCTACTCAGGAGGCTGAGATCTGAAGATAGCAGTTCAAAGCCATCCCAGGCACTAAAGTCCCTGAGACTCTTATCTACAATTAACCCCTAGAAAACCGGAAGTGGTGCTGTGGCTCAAGAGGTAAGCCTTGAGCTGAAGAGCTCAGGGAGAATGACCAGGTCCCGGGGTCAAGCCCCACGACTGGCCACTGGCGGGGTGGGGGAATTTCTTGCCAAGGACACTCATGGCTCCCATCTATAATGCTAGCTACTCAGGGGGCTGAGATATGAGGATTGTGGTTCAAAGCCACAGGAAGAGCAGAAAGCCTGAGGAGACTTATCTCCAAGTAAACACCAAAAAGCCCAAAGCAGAGCTGTAGCTTAAGTATCATCATTGAACAAAAATGCTAAGAGACAGAGCCCAGTCCCTGAGTTCCAGCCCCAGGACTTGCACAAAAAAAAAAAAAAGGAGGAGAGAGCCGGGAGTTTGACCTAGTAGTAGAGTGCTTGCCTAGCATGCACGAAGACCCAGGTTCAATTCCTTGGTACCACATATATAGAAAAGCCAGAACTGGTGCTGTGGCTCAAGTGGTACAGCTCTAGCCTTGAGGAAAGCCCAAAGACAGTGCTCAGGCCCTGAGTTCAGTCCCCAGGACTGGCAAAAAGAAAAAAAAGAGGAGGAAGAAGGAAGAGAAGGAAGAGAAGGAAGAGAAGGAGGAAGAGGAGGAGGAGGAGCTTTCTTGAAAGAGATATTAGCAAATATCCTATAGATATTTTACTTAAGAAATGTATAATCGTGAAATCAGAATTCAAATGGACAAAACAGGAGCACTACATTTTTTTTTTTTTTTTTGCCAATCCTGGGGCTTGAACTCAGGGCCTGAGCACTGTCCTTGGGCTTTCTCAAGGCTAGAACTCTACCACTGAAGCCATAGCACCACTTCTGGCTTTTTGCTATGTATGGTGGTACTGAGGAATTGAACCTGGATCTTCATGCATGCTAGGCAAACACTCTACCACTAGGCTAAACTCCCGGCCCCACGTATTTTCTTTTAAGGAAACTACAACCATAATAAACAACTTAAGCTGCTACGCCACTGCTGTGTATTAGAGGGAATGTTAAGCCTGCACACAACAGAGATAGCTGCACATCCATTTTTATAAGAACACTATTCTTAACAGGCAAACTATGGAACCAGTTTAGGTGTCAACTAACTGATAAATGGAAAAGGAAAATAGTTTACATTATGTATTGTTTCCATTCCTATCCACACACAATGGAGCGTTACTCAGGCATATAAAAATGAAATATTATTTGTTGGAAATAGATGAACTGGAAATCATCATGCGAAGTTAAATCTGCCAGATGAAGAAACATACCTATTGCATGTTCCTATTCATAAATGAACTCTAGGTCAATTTTTTTTTGCACCAGTCCTGGGGCTTGAACTCAGGGCCTGAGCATTGTCCTTGGGCTTTCTCAAGGCTAGAGCTCTGCCACTTGAGCCACAGCACCAATTTCGGTTTTTTTCTACGTATGTGGAACCAAGGAATCAAACCCTGGACTCCGTACATGCCAACATGCTAGGCAAGCACTCTACCACTAGGCCAAACTTCCGGCCCTAGTTCATTTGTTTTTAATGACGAAAATGTAAAGCAAGAGGACTATCTGGAGGAAAAGCAAGTGGTGGGGAAGAGGGAGACTAAAATGGGGAGGGTAAATATGACCAAAGTACTTAATATGTATGAAAATAGAAGGATGAAGATGTTAAAACTTTTTAAAAGAGGGATGATGACAAGAGTAATGAGAATATATTGAAGTACAACACATGTACTTTAATCAAAAATAATTCCTACTATTATACATGCAATATCAAAGTGAATCCCCTTTGAATAATTTTAAAAATTATAAACATATTCTTTTTTAAGATGGAGTTTAGTCTAGTGGTAGACTAACTGCCTAGCTTGCACAAAGCCCTGGATTTGATTCCTCAGTACCACATACACAGAAAAAGCAGGGCATGGTGCTGTGATTCAAATGGTTAGAGCTCTAACCTTGAGAAAGCCCAGGAAGGACAGAGCTCAGCTCAAGCCTGGGACTGGCAAAAAATTTAAAAAAAATATATATATATATATATATATGTGTGTGTGTATACATATAGACTCCATGGAAGACTAAAAAGAAGGCAATTATATTCTAAGTAATACTTTTTCAAGGAACAAGAATCAAAAGATTTATTCAGATTGTTCACAATTTGCTAAAAACTCATTTTATCCTCAAAAGTACTGAGAAATGATATAAACAACATGACAATATGACTGAATTTCTTTAAAAATAGAAATGTTTTGGGGCTGGAGGCATGACTCCGTTGGTACAGTACCAGCCAATAAGCAAAGAGTCAGGTACTGTTTGTGTCCCAATCTCAACAAGGAAGGAAGGAAGGAAGGAAGGAAGGGAGGGAGGGAGGGAGGGAGGGAGGGAGGGAGGGAGGGAGGGAGGGAGGGAGGGAGGGAGTTTGAAGAGATTGTGTATAGCAAGTGTTTTGGGCCCCTAGCCAATTGTTAAAATAGAGAATAAGCCAGGTGAACCAGTGGTTCACCCCTATAATACTAGCTATTCTGGAGGATGAGATCTAAGGATCTCCATTAAAAGATAACCAGGCAGGAAGGTTTGCGAAACC
Source organism: Megascapheus bottae (assembly GCF_031878675.1). NCBI lineage: Eukaryota > Metazoa > Chordata > Mammalia > Rodentia > Geomyidae > Megascapheus > Megascapheus bottae. Next base: position 1,267,996 of record NC_143528.1, on the reverse strand, counting down.
CTTATCTCCAACTAACCACCAAAAAGCTGGAAGAGGATGTGTGGTTCAAATGATAGGTTGTTGGTCTTGAGTATAAAAGCTAAGGAACAGGCCGGAGTGTGGTCTAATGGTAGGGTGCTCATCTAGGAAGCATGAAGCCCTGGGTTCGATTCCTCAGTACCACATACACAGAAAAACTGGGAAATGGCTCTGTGGCTCAAGTGGCAGAGTGCTAGCCTTGAGCAAAAAATGTGCCTGGGTCTCAAGTACAAGCCCCAGTGGGGTGGGGGGAAGGGGGGAAGAGAGCTAATAAACAGCACCCAAGCCCTGAGTTCAAATCTGAGTACTGGCATACTACACTTACACCCACACCCACACACCCACACATACACGCATATATATGTATGTGTATGTATGTGTGTGTGTGGACACACGTGGGAGTAGGAGAGAGGGAGAAGGAAAGTAGAAGGGAGGGAGAAAGGAAGAGAATGAGGGAGGAGAAGGGAGAAAGGAAGGGAAGGTGGGAGAGAGATGCTATATAGGAGGAGAGAAGTATAAATTTATAATGATACAAAACTGTCAATAGGCTGAAACAAAAGATTGGTGTTTGCTAGTCCTGATGCTTGAATTCAGGACCTGGACACTGGCTTAGAGGGTCTGTGCTTGAAGTTAGCTAACGCTCTACTACTTGAGCTACACTTCCATTTCTAGCTTTTTAATGATTAGTTGGAGATAACAGTCTCATGGCTTCTAACAGTAATCCTAAAAAATCTCAGCCTCCTGAGTAGCTAGGACTACAAGTGAGCCACCAGCATCTCTTTACTGTTAAAATGACAACTCTCACCAGGTGCCAGTGGTTCATGCCTGTAATCCTAGTTACTCAGGAGGCTGACATCTCAGGATTGTGGTTTGAAGTCAGTCTGTACAGTCAACTCCATGAGTTTTATCACCAATTAATCATCAGAAAACTCGAAGTGAAGCTGTGGCTCAAAGCAGTAGAGCACTTGCCTTCAGTGAAATAAGTCAGGGACAGTACTCAGCCCTGAGTTTAAGCCTCATGACCAAAAGAAAATAAGAATAATAAAATAAAATTTAAAAATGACAACTCTCTTCCTACTTATAAAACTCAATATAGAATCAGTTATTCTCTCACCTTAACGACAGAAAACACACTTTTACTAGCAAACCCATTGATTTCTCAGTTTTATTTCAGGAAGTGTTTCTTACCTTTTGGCATTCGTGTGAGTGGTGGGTCGCAACATTCCATGTGAAAACCTCGATCACATGAATCACAAAAGAGCATGTTATCCTTTAAAAAAAAGAAAAAAAGAAAGAGAAAGATAATTCTGCATAACCTTAAGAAACCGAAATAAATCAGGATCATAACTTCATAGAACTGGGGAAGACCAAAGACCGCAAAACAGATGAGTTACTATTCAAAAGCTTTCTTTCATCTATACTAAGGAAAGAGTCAAATTAGCAAAAAAGGTTCATTCAATCTATGTTAAAGAGCTAATTTCATTACTTTCTAGGATATCTCAAGCCAAGAAAAAGTTAATCCTGATCTGAATTAAAAAAAAAAAAAGAATAGGACAATTTGTAATTAGGAAGTACACGTTCCTAACTATCTCCTAAACTGCTCAAAAACAAAAGAGAAATTCCTCAAAGTAACTTAAAAGTCTCTGTAAAAATGCATAATTAAGATTCTTTAAAAATTATCTACAGATATCCTAAGTCTTAAGCAAGTTTTCTAAACTTGTGTGTAATTTAAAGAAGCTACTTTTCAAAATTCTACTAATTTCTATTTTTCAATAGAAAACTATCCAGTCACACAAGGTGATGTTGATTTCACCTTCTTCTGTATGAAATATCCACATGAAAAGGCAAAATACTCACTGCATTTTTGCCTTGATCTCGACAGGAGCTGCATGTTTTACACTCGATACACTGCCACCGTAATGCCTTCACTCTAACCGTTAATTCTGGGGAAAACTTTAAACAGGATGGATGACCTTATAAAAAGGGAAAAGATTCATGAGTAAATAAAGAATCACTGTGTAATTGTACTACAGAAATCATATAGAACACAACAATTTTCTTAAATACAAATTGTGAAAGCTTGCCATATACCATCTGTCATCAGTACTCAGCCTGTAATTGTTTACTAGTGCTGTACCAGACTTAGACATTTTCCCCAATTTGATTGCAAAAAGTTGATATGGTCCCAACTTAGGCCTGCATTATGTTTATATGCCAACAAATATGCAAACAGCTATTTATATTGGTAACATCCTACATAAGTGGAGTTACAAGTATTTTAAAGTATTTTATGTTCTATCTTACATTCTCTTCTGTGATGTTATTTTTTAATGCAAACATGTTACTTTTATAATTTAAAAATAAAACATATAACCTAAAAGTTATGTGCTCACGATTTAAAGCACTGAAGCTAAAACTAAAACCAAGCGTAATATTTTTTTTGTTTTGATCAGAATTAACAGCAATTATGAGCTGGAAGCATGGCCTAGTGGTAATATGCTTGCCTAGCATGCAAGAAGCCCTGGGTTCAATTCCCCGGAACCACATAGACAGAAAAGCCAGAAGTGGTGCTGTGGCTCAAGTGGCAGAGTGCTGGCCTTGAGCAAAAAGTGTCCAAAGACAGTGCCCAGGCCCTGAGTTCAAGCCCTAGGACTGGCAAAAAAAAAGAATTAATAGCAATTTTTTAAAAAACTGATTCTTCGGGGCCAGGAGTTTAGCCTAGTGGTAAAGTGTTTGCCTAACTTGAACTAAGACCCGGGTTTGATTCCTCAGTACCACATACATAGAAAAAAGCCAGAAGTGGTGCTGTGGCTCAAGTGGTAGAGCCCAAGGACAATGCTCAGGCCCTGAGTTCAAGCCCCAGGACTGGCGCAAAAAAAAAATTGACCTAGAGTTCATTTATGAATAGGAACATGCAATAGGTATGTTTCTCCATCTGGCAGATTTAACTTTGCATGATGATTTCCAGTTCATCTATTTCCAACAAATAGTATTTCATTTTTTATATGCCTGAGTAACACTCCATTGTGTGTGGATAGGAATGGAAAGAATACATAATGTAAACTATTTTCCTTTTCCATTTATCAGTTAGTTGACACCTAAACTGGTTCCATAGTTTGCCTGTTAAGAATAGTGTTCTTATAAAAATGGATGTGCAGCTACCCAACTGATTCTTCCATTCTTCCTCCATTAGTTTAATAGCAGTTAGTATCAGATGCTCAAATTTAGGGCAGCTACTTTGTTCTCAAGGAAGAAAAGATTTATCTCTAATATTGTTTTGTGAAAGAAAGCTTGATTACATTATCTTTTCTCCTTTCTTTTCTATTCCCAAAGACTTTCCTCTTTTAAACACTAACACTAAAGAGCACTTGGAAAGGAAATTAAAGTCCTTTATCCATAGTCTTATCACCCTAGAACAATTTCAAATTTCATGCCCTCTTGTTCCTTTTTATTTTTTGTGCCAGTCCTGGGCCTTGAACTCAAGGTCTGGATACTGTTTCTTCAGCTTTTCCGCTCAAGGCTAGTGCTATACTACATGAAGCACAGCTCTACTTCCAGCTTTATTGGTGATGTAGGTAAGAGTCAGACATGTCTGGCTGGACTATCCTCAGATCTCAGCCTTCTGAGTAGCTAGGATTACAGAAAAGAGCTACCAGCACCCAGCCGTTTTCCTTTCCAAACTAGCTGAAAGTCCTTACATGGTTGAAATCCATGTGTAGTTTTTGTTTTATTTTCATTATTTTGAGTAGTTCATAGTTATATTCCTTAAACTCATTGTATTCTACTGATACATGATAATCTCTCCAACTGCTAATACTTTGATGAGAGAGAACACTAAAATATGTCACAGTTATTCTTTTAAATTAATTCCTTTTAATAAAAAAGGGGGTGGGGAGCAGGAGTTTGGCCTAGTGGTAAAGTGCCTGCTCAGCATACACAAAGACCCAGGCTTGATTCCTCCATACTACATATATAGAAAAAAGCCGGAATTGGTGCTGTGGATCAAGTGGTAGAGCACTAGCCTTGAAAACAAGCACAAGGACAGTGTTCAGGTCCTGAGTTCAAGCCCCAGGACCGGCAAAAAAAAAGGGGGGGGGGTCAGATGCCAGTGGCTCATGCCTGTAATCCTAGCTACTTAGGAGGCTGAGATCTGAGGATTTCAGTTCAAAGCCAGCCTGGGCACAAAATCTGGGAGACTCTTATTCCCAATAAACCACTGGAAAACTGGAAGTGGCACTGTGGCTCAAGTGGTAGAGCACTAGCTTTGAGCTGAAGAGCTCAGTGTCCAAGCCTAGAGTTCAAGTCCCACGACTGACAGAAAAAAAAAAAATCCTAGGGCCAGGAGTGTGGCCTAGTGATAGAGTGCTAACCAAACATGCACAAAACCCTGAGTTCAATTCCTCAGTACCACATACAGAAAAGGCCAGAAGAGGAACTGTGGCTCAATTGGTAGAGTGCTAGCCTTGAAAAAGCTTAAGGATGGTAGATAGGCTCTGAGTTCAAGCCCCAGCACTGGCACCCAAAAATAAATAAATAAATAAATAAATCTGAAAGTAATGGCAAAAGGTGTGGCTGAAATGGTTTAAGGTTTGCCTAGGAAGCATGAGGTCCTGAGTTTAACCTTCAGGGAAGGATAGCGGTAGGGCGGAAGGAACTGGTGAGTGCAATAAGCATTTTAGTTTGATAGATTGGAAGGCATAAGAATGGTGAGCACAATAAACAATTTCAGAGTGACAGGCTAAAATGCACAGACAACCTTTTTCTAAATGTGATAGACACAATATTCATTGCTACCAGCAAAGAATGAATGCTTTACATTTCATCGTTCTAGTCTAGGTTTGAATTGTGCTATGTTCAGTGAATTGTTTTCTTATACAAACTGCCTGTCTATATGCTATATTCTGGACATGATATTTCAAAATGGAAGCATGTTCTTTAACCTACAGGCCATTTGGCCCTTTGCCATAATTAATTAAATTATTTTCCCAAAACTATTCTTATTCTTTTCCCTCTGGGTATATAACTTTTCTAACTTAGAAAGTATCAATTTTGACTATGTCCATGCTGATTGTGGCTGTTGTCCTTCCAGATCATTCTATTCTCTTTGTGTTGATCTTTCCTATACAGATTTGTGTTACCAACAGAATATGACTGAAGTGGCAATATAACTTCCAAGACTAGTGTATAAAAAATAATGCAAATTCTACCTTGTTCCCTCTTGAGAATTGGCATGTTGTGAACATTCACGTAACCACAGGAAAGATCCAAATGGTAAAGAATTGAGGCTTCTGATCAACAAGCAATAAAATGAACTTGCTAGTGGGAGTGCAAACTTGTTCAGCCACTATGGAAAGCAGTATGGCAGCTCCCCTATGACCCAGCAATTCCACTACTTGACATTTACCAATTGTCCAGAAACAAGGGTACATTAAACCCAGTAGCACAACGATGTTCACTGCAACACTATTTACCATACCAAAAATATGGAACCAACCCAGATACCCCTCGGTTAAGGACTGGATCAAGAAGATATGGTATTTATACACAATGGAATTCTATGCTGCCATCAGAAAGTATGACATCACCCCACTTGTAAGGAAATGGAAAGACTTGGAAAAAATCATATTAAGTGAAGTGAGCCAGACTCAAAGGAATATAGGCTCAATGGTTTCCCTCATTTGTAATAATTAGTACAAATCTTGGACTCTCCTAGTAGAGGATCACAATACTCAAAACCTAGATACATAAGGCCACATAGGATGAGACTAAATGAAAGGACCTCCAGGATATGGAAACAAGAGCTATAGAATGTATGATGGTTGTTCTTAATGTACTATGTTATTTCTCATCTCTTTTGTTGTCCCTTGGTTATCCTCATATTGTTTTAGTATCTTACCTTGTAATCTGGTATATTGTATATACATTTATTTGTTTACTTGAAATAGGGTAGGGAAGGAGGGAAAACAAGATGAGGGGAGGGAGTAGGTGAAGAGGAATGGGGACAAAAACATGAGAAAAGGTATCAATGTGTGTGAAATAATGCTCCTTCTATCTGGCGAATATAACTGTAACCCCTCTATTAATTACAATAAAAAAATATGGAAAGAAAAAACACCAAGTCCACGTGTTAAGATAAACTACTTCCAAATTTCCAAATCCCCAACCCACAGAAAGTAAAATTAAGGAAAAAAAAGGTTTATAATAATCTTAAGCTACTAAATTTTAGAGTAACTTATTTTTGTAGTACTAGATAATTGAAGCACTAGGGTTTAAACTTGGCATTTAACTATAAAGGACTTAACTTGACCAATGCCCTTTTTTTATTTGTTTGTTTTGTTATTTGTTTGTGAGTATGTAATTCTCTTCCCCTTGAAGTATCTAATGTAGCTTCTGTTTTTTGAACCAATCTTGGCTTGTCAGTTTATAAAAATACTAAAGATTGGGCTGGGAGCATGGCCTAGTGGTAGAGTGCTTGCCTAACATGCATGAAGCCATGGGTTCAATTTCTTGGTACCACATAAACAGAAAAGGCCAGAAGTGGTGCTTAAGTGGTAAGCTCTAGCCTTGGACTTGAGTTCAAGCCCCATGACTGGCCAAAAATAAAACAAAACACTGAAGATTAATTAAACCAACAGAGACAATGAATGATAGTTTACTAAAGCCTTCCTATGAGGTCTTAAGAATTCCCAAATGTAAAGCAAAGATATCTCTGGAACTATCAATTAGTCGATTCTGAAAAATCTTTCATAAAACCCAGAATTTTATACACATATGAAATTATAAGCTCAATGCTTTCATAAGAATTAAGGATGCAAACTTAGTGAAAGCACATACTCCTTTCTGCCTTGCCAAATTTGTGGAGAAAACATGGGTGTCACATACCACTGTTGCCACAGTCTGCACAGGAGATGAGTTCCTCTGGCTTCTTTTCCCGGTTTTGTTCTTTTGTACCAAGACAGAAACTACAGATGGGAATTGGTTCTGCAACCGGCTGTAAAGAAAAACAAAATTCATTCCAGCACTAGTACTGGGTTTTTTTTTTTTTTAAATACTTATATAGAAATACTACAACTAAAGTCTTACACTGTTATCAGAAGTTTACATAACTTTCAGACAACTGTACCACTCTCCCAAAATTCCAGCTAGGTAGCTGAGTTTTTACCAAGCCTGTTTCAGCAAGGCCTTTACAATTAATTTTAAAAAATCATCTCTGAATCCTATTTTTCACTTAGAAACTGTGATAAAATGTATATTAAACACAAATCCTTCACCTAAAATCCAATCAACTGAATTAAATGAAAACATACATCAGCCCTCAACAGGTATGTGCTTTAGAAGAAAAGCAATAAGATGTATACAAATAAATTATATATACTGTAAGGCACAAAAGATTAAGTGTATACTCTCCACAGCAATGGGAGAGATAAATTCTCCATGGTTTGGAGGAGGGGAATGCATCCAATATTCACTATCAGTACTCTGTTATGGGATTTTATTCACGAACAACAGTGTTAGAAGCAAATTTAAATTTAAGTATCTGTATTTCCTCTACAGCACTCCTTCTCTCTAAACAAGGAATGGAGAGAATGGAAATACAGATAGTATAAAATATAAATAGGATAATCCTTAGGTGTGAAGTTTGTTAAGCCCATTGCTTAAATGTCTAAATTAGGGAGGAAAATGGGAATGAGAAAATAAATGATGTTCGATTACTTTGTTAAGAACTGCCTCTGGGGCCAGGAATTTGGCCTAGTGGTAGAGTGCCTGCCTAGCATGCATGAAGACCCAGGTTCGATTCCTCGGTACCACATACACAGAAAAAGCCAGAAATGGTGCGGTGGCTCAGGGTAGAACACTAGCCCAGGACTGGCAAAAAAAAAAAAAAGAGAGAGAGAGAGAGAGAGAACTGCCTCTGATCCCTCATAAAGTAGACTTTGCAATTCAACAAAACATAAACACTGAACATTTTCACCTTTTATCTAGTAACCATACTTGAATAAAGCTAAAAAAAATTAAATTTTTTTAATTAAAAAGCAGACTTTCTTCAGGCAAAAAAGAAGTTACTGAAGTAGGAGATAACCACCTATATTTAAGAAATAACTAGCAAACACAAGTGGGAAGAGGCTAAGATTGCAAAACAGACAGTGATGGCAGCAATGATGACTTGGACAAAGGATAGTAAACAGAATAAACAGCAAGAGACCTAAGAAACAGCAATATGTGAAAGTAATGGAAAAGAAAGTAAGTTAAACATGACTTAGGTTAACTGAAAAATGGATCAACCATGTTAGATTAGGAGAAAAGAGACTATATACTATAATGTATTTAACTGGATGTAATCTCAACTCCCCCCCGCCCCTTTAGTTCAATGGATGGAAGGCAAGGTTTTTAAGCAAGCTCAATTATTTTTGCTAGGCCTTATGTAGGACAGCAATAGAAAGCCCTTGAGATGCTTTTAGTCTGCTGAGCAAAACAGATATAAATTATAGTAAAAGGTTATAGGTACCAAGATAGAGGTATAATGATGAAAACAAGGAAATAACCAACTAGAGGAAAAGGTGTCAGAAAGTAATTCCACAGAATTACCACTGACTTCATCTTTTCTAGTAGTATTAAACATAAAACTCACCAATATAAACCTTGATTTAGAAGAGAGAGAATAAGCTTAACTTAGGACATACTGAGCTTACAGAAATGGCTTGTGGAACATGGAACATCCACACATCAGTGCCTATTAACATTATGATATGGGGACCTGGAGTTCACAGAAAGACTGCATAAACATCTACAAGTCATGTACATACATACACAATAGTATTAAAAGCCATCAGAGTTGATGACTTTTCCTAGGAAGAACAGTGGAACAAAGACAGCTTAGATCAGAACATGATGTGGCTGGTAGAGGAAATGCTTTTCTAAAGAAGACTATTCACTTCTGAGAAACCTTTCGATTACTTATTTTAGTCTCAGCAATAAAAACAGAGAAGTCTTCATGAACAAGTGAAAACTTGAAATAAACCCTAAGACCTAGAAAGAAAGGTAGAAGCTAACTCATAAGATAAGAACCAAGTTTTATCCTGTGGCCTCTAAGGTACCACTAGAAGATTTCTTTTCTTCCCCCCGCCCCAGCCACCAAGAAATAAGGTTTGAGCTCAGGCCTTTTAAGTAGGATTGTGCTTTTATCTGAGACCCAATCCTGTACCTACCAGCTTCTTAAGTAGCTGAGACGACAAGAACTTATTATCAAGTGTAGCTTATTGAGATAAGGTCTTTACTGACTTTTCCCTTGGACTAACCTCTAACCAAAATTGTCTTGATGCCTGTCTTCTAAATAGCTGGCATGAGTCACTGTGCCTAGACTACAGTCTGAAACTTAACTCAGCCACAAACTTAACTTTACTTAGCCACAAAAGAAAATGAAATTCTATCATTTTTAGTAATATGGATGAAGCTGGAGGAAACAACATTACATGAAATTAATCAGGCAGAAAGACAAATACTGTATTTTCTCACACAAATTTGAAAGTTGAAAACTTAATCTGGTGGCTCATGCCTGTAATCCTAGCTACCCAGGAGACTGAGATCTGAGGATCATGGTGTTCAAAGCCAGCCCAGGCAAGAAAGTCTGTGAGACTCTTATCTCCAATAAACCACCAGAAAACCGTAAGTGTCGCTATGACTTAAAGTGGTAGAGTACTAGCATTGCGCTGAAAAGCTCAAGGGACAGCACCCACACCCAGAGTGCAAGCCCCACAACAACAACAAAAAAGGAACCCACTGTCATGGTTATTATTTTTTTAACCTTTTTAAATCTTTTTGGTCGGTCCTGGAGCTTGAAGTCTGGGCCTGGGCGTTGTCCCTGAGCTCTTCAGCTCAAGACTAGCATTTTACCACCTGAGCCATAACACCACTTCCAGTTTTCTGGTGGGTTTCAGTGGAGATTGCACTACATGTACATTACCCAAGGTCACTTCAAGCACCATGTTAAGATTCCCATAACCATCACTAGATGGCAGCATTGAAACAAACACACAGAAAATGTTCTGGTAAGTAGAATATTTTGACTAGAACTTTAGGGAAAACAGTAACTTCAAAAATCAGAAATGGCAAAAATTCTGTTAATGATTACTGTTCCACATGTGTGTTTTCTCTGTTCTTAAATACTCAATATAAAGGAAAAGTCAAGAATTTACTGTAGCCAGGCATGGTTACATGCCTGTAATTCCAGCTGTCTGGGAGGCAGATTGGAAGGCTCTCAGATCAAAACTGGCCTAGACAAAAGTTATCACGATCTCATCTAAATCACTAAGTCTGTGATCACACCTATAACAAGAAGTGTAGAGGCTCTTGACAAAAAGCTGAAAACCCTATATGAAAAGTATCAAAAGCAAAGAAGGATGGGGGGCATGTCTCAAGAGGTAAAACACATTGAATGACAAGCATCAAGCCCTCCTGAGTTCAAACCTCAGCATCACAAAAAAGGTGTATAAAATTACCTTCAAGCTACATGTACAAGATATATTATGAAACAAAAATGAATTTTGTATTTAGACTTCAGTTTTATTCCCAAAGTATCTTATATATGCAAATATTTCAAAAATTTTTTAAAGACTAAAATATGAAACACTTTTGGTCTTATGCATTTCAGGTCAGAAAAACTACATCTTTGAGGTTATAACATTTCCTAAGTTTTAAAGACACTGGAAATTATGAGAATTGATAGCCAATTAACTACTAATTAAGTCAATATTAAAAGAGTATGGAAGAACCAGGCATAGAGGTATGTGCCTATGGTCCCAGTACTCTCAGGAAGCTGAGGCAGAAATATCACAAGTTTAAAGGTGGCATGAGGTACATATTGACTTGAGGCCAGCTTGAATTACATGGCAAGATATGGTAATTAATTAATTAGATAAAATAAGAGTATTAAAGAAGCATATAATCCATAGAAGATTACCTGTAACAAACACTAAGCCACAAATAATAGCTCCATTTTTTTCTATAGACATAAATACAAAGTTATCTGTAAGTCATAATACAAATTTACACTGAACTATAATTATTGAGTCATTTTCAACAGCAAATGATATACTGCAAAAAGTAATACATCCTAAGACCCCAATTCTGTATTATATCTAGAAAAGGTATATCTAATGGATATAGAAAGTAGAAGAAAGGTTATCAGATGCTAGACTTGGGGTGGGTTTGGTTAAGTTGCTGATTAATGGGTAAGTTTTGTGTGAGATGATTAAAAAAATGGAAATGGATAATGGTTGGTAGTTTTACAGCACTGTGAATGGCTTTGAACTGTACATTTTAAATGGCTGCAATGATCATTTTATGTAAAAAAAATTCCATTTTAAAGATATAACTGGAATATTTCTCATATTCTCACAAAGTAGATGGTTTCAGTAACATGTTAAAATTCTTAAAATTCATGAAGAGGCAACAATTTGTCCTTACCTTAAAGCTATTATTTCTAATTATTTTTGTAGAACTCCCTTATTATATCTTGTATATACTAACTATATTTAGAAAACCATAAGAGTAGAAAAGTCAATAATTAATAACCAATATAATTTATAATATTATAGTACATAAAATTATATTCTTTAAAAAAAAATTTGCCAGTCCTGGGGCTTGAACTCAGGGCCTGAGCCCTGTCCTTGGGTTTCCTCAAGACTAGAGCTCTACCACTTGAGCTGCAGCGCCATTTCCAGCTTTTTCTATATATGTGATATCAAGGAATTGAACCCAGTCTTCATACATGCCGGGCAAGCACTCTACCACTAGGCCAAACTCCTGGCCCCATAAAATTATATTCTTCATTTGGGCTATTTAATTTAAATATCTGCCCTTTTTTACTTTACCTACATGAATACTGGTTACCTTCTAATATTGTGGAATAAAAGTAACTCTCTTATTATGCTGTACCGATTTTCTTCTAAGTCTAACAATCCAAAACAATCTGTCAAGCACTGCTTAGACTCAAATTAAAAACTCTTTATAGAAGGGGTATCAATGTGCGAGAAGTAATGCACCCACTACCTGACGAATGTAACTATAACCCCTCTAATCCCGATAATAAAATAAAATAAAATAGAAAAACTCTTTATGACCACTATGTGTCTAAATTATTGTGTGTGGAACACAATAAACTTCTCTTAAATATAATCTAAAGCTATAATTTCTCTTTGAATCTTCTAGTGGTTCCAAAGTGTTTGATTATCTGACCCTTTCTTCTCCTACAATTATAATAAAGTAAATTTATCTCAGTTTTCTTAAGTAGGCATTTGTTATATAAAACCTAGAACTCAGATAATTTCCAATAACTACTACTGATGCACTCACTCTATTATATGTCATAAGTACTCAAAAGGAAATGAAGAATGTCTTTAGCTTAGAAGAGTGGAGAATTGGGCCAAGAGTTTGGCCTAGTGGTAGAGTGCTTGCCTAGCATGAACAAGGACCTGGGTTCGATTCCTCAGTACCACATATATAGAAAAAGGCAGAAGTAGGGGCCGGGAGTTTGGCCTAGTGGTTAAAGTGCTTGCCTAGCATGCATGAAGACCCGGGTTCGATTCCTCGGTACCACATACATAGAAAAAAGCCAGAAGTGGTGCTGAGGCTCAAGTGGTAGAGCTCTAGCCTTGAGAAAGTCCAAGGACAGTGCTCAGGCCCTGAGCTCAAGCCCAGGACTGGCAAAAAAAAAAATAAAAGAAAAAGGCAGAAGTGGTGCTATGGCTCAAGTAGCAGACCTTGAGAAAGCCCAAGGACAGTGCTCAGGCCCTGAGTTCAAGCCTCAGAACTGGAAAAAGAAAAAGAAAAAGAGTGGGGAGTTACACTATTCTTAGGCATGCTGGTGTGAAGGAAACTAGTTCAACAGCTGAGTGCTAGGAAAACAGTTACTGCTATATTTTCCAATTATCCAATGCATAAGAAGTCTGGTAAATAGTACTATTTGGTGAGTACTATATTGTACAAAATTTGAAAGAGGTAGTTAGGTAATGCCCACGTTTTTATGCAGTTGTGAGCATCACTAAAATCAAACCAAAATCCACAAAAAATAATTTGATATCTATTAAGTACTACTCATATCCACTTAGATACAAAAAAAAACTTCAAAGTACATGAACCATTACAGTGATTCTTCACACAATTCATTATTTCTAGTATTATAAAGAAAACAAAGTATATGGTATTCACTTTAAAGAATGACTTTGTTGGAAAGCTGAATATTCTAAAACATGATTCTTTTCCAATCAAGCTGCCCTCCATTTCAATTTTACTAAATTCTCCATGCCTGCATCTTCATAGCCATTTAAAACTACAGCTCCCAGCCAGCGCAGTGGCTCACGCCTGTAATCCTACCTCAGAAGGCTGAGATCTAAGGATCAAGGTTCAAAGCCAGCCCAGGCACAAAAGGACCTGAGAATCTTATCTCCAATTAACCTCAAAAAAAAAAAAAAATAGGAAGTGGAGCTTGGCTCAAGGGTAGGGTGGTATCCTTGAGCTGAAGAGCTCAGGGACAGAGCTCAGGCCTAGTTCAAGTCCTGTGACCACCTCCACCCCAACAACACACACACACACACACACACACACACACACACACAAAACTACAGCTCCTCCTAAATGCTTTCTGAAGTTTAGAATTCCATTTTTTATCTTTTTTAGAAAGATAGTTAAGCAGAAACTACCCTTCCATTCTTATGTCTTTATACAGTATGATAAATAATCACTTATTGAAATTTATAAAATACAAAACTATGCCTGGCTCCAGACAGGTTTTTCAGTTACTTACTCAAAGACTTTCATAGATTTTATAATCTGGAACTGGACACTTTATAAACTATTTAAATTCTTCAACATCCCATATAAACCATTCTGTAGCTACTACTTAAACCTTTTGTAAAGTAAGCTTTTCCTTAAAAATATAGTCAGTCACAAAAGATATATAATAACATGAATGGCTTTAAAAAGGTCCGTTTCCATTATTTATCATATATAATAAAATAACTCTATAACTTTAATCAGTTCCAAGAGAACCCATTAGACTTTACATGGTTTTAGTAGGGATACTGAATTCTTTTTGTTATGGTGCATTTGTTCAATGACTTCTACAATTAGAAAATAATACTGGCAAAAGAAGTTAATAACAAAGTTAGACAAGTAATGATGAATTTCAATTCACACTTCTACTATATATATATATGTTATTGTAAATTTAGATAAGAAAGCAATCCTTTGCTAAAATACTGTAACAAGTTTTTCTTTTTGTCAACTGTGGGGCCTGAACTCAGGCCTGGGCACTGTTCCTGAGCTTTAGTACTTAAGCCTTCTGAGTATTAAAGCCTGAGTTTTCTTGTTCAAGGCTCATTCTCTACCACTTGAGCTATAGCTCCACTACTGGCTTTTTGCTAGTTAACTGGAGATAAGAGTCTCACAAACTTTCCTGCCCAACTGGTTTCTAACCCAGCTCCTCAGATCATAGTCTCCTAAGTAGGATTATAGCTGTGAGCCACTAGTACCCAGCCTAGCTGCCATTTTTGCAATACGTGCATTATTGTAATCGAATAGCCTTATGCCTGCATCTTTAGTCACTTTTTGAATTGTTTGCTTATTTCTTTGGGTGTTTTGAGGGTACTTCATTCCCTATGTAGACCAGGCTGGTCTTGAATTTTCAATTCTCCAACTTCAGCCTCTCAAGTGCTGGGATTACAGGCATATACTACTATACACATGACTGGCAGTTTCTATTTCTCATACTAGATTACTGTGTCAAAAGATGTGCTCATTTCTAAGGGGTCTGAAACATACTGCTGGATTGGATTAGGCCACTACATTCTGTGCTAACTCCCAATCCCAACCTCACCCTTCTTCAGTCTGTTTTATGCTGCTGGGTTCAGATTCTGTACTGTCCTCATCTGGTGGCTACCTTTCTAGTAAGCTCCACTATCAGGGAACACAAGAAAAAGACTAGAAAATAAAGATGACAAAAAAAAAATTCTGTTCCTTCTAGCCTGTCTCCTATTCCTCTCAGTGATTTCCTATTCCTGTTATCTTTTCCTAGCAAAAGCAGTCATGTATGGTTTCAGTTTACTTGCCATTTTCTCAGGACTAAACTTCTAATACTATTCCTTCATAAATACTGCTAGTAGCAGAAAGGGATTTCCTGAGTTCCAAACCTTTGAAAAATCCAAATTTTTCTTATCCTCTCACCAAAGTGGTAGTATCTGCTTCAAAAGTTATTGTCTCTGTGTTGTTTCAGTACTCAAACAAGGTTAGAAGAGTAGAAACTAAGTGTATAGGTAGAGATAGCAGCAATGTGATAAACAAGGAGAGAAGCCTCACCAGAAAACAACTCTTGCTAGCAGCCTCATGTGAATGACTAGCCTCCCAGAGAAAACAAATTTCTGTTGCTTAAGTTACAAAGACTATGATACTGTGTGGAGTCCTAACAGAAAAACTTAGATCATTTAGTAAGCTACCTCACAAAATGTTAACGTCTACATACTATTATCAATAATATTTATTGCGTAAAGACATTGAGCTATACGCTAGAGAAACAAAGATATAAAAAAAACTAGCTAGGTCTAACAATCTAGCTATAAAAATGGGACATGAGCACTAAAAGTATATTGTTACACAGGACAGAAAATGTACAAGAACAAATTAAGTAAGAATACTATATTTAAAGGTGTCAAGTGAAACAACTCAAAATAATGCTTTCTTAAACTGCAATAAGCTCAAAGGATTCAGAAGATAAGTAGCATCTCACTTTATTATTATAAAGAACTATGTAAAACTCTTGTAAATAGGCAAATATGTATTTTGCCATATCACCAAACTTTAGAAAGAAAAAAAAGATAATTTTTTATCAGAGGCATTCTATAATTTACAAACTGAGTCTTATTAATAATCTTCTGGGCTGAACATGGTGAAGCATTTGTTCTCTGTGGCATACTCACAAAAGTATCAATACTTCCACATATTAAAAAATTGCAATAAGGACAACCTTTTGAGTCTAGCTAGCCTCTTCCTGTTAGAAGAATATATCTGAAACTACCTTAAAAGTTCTTTGAGAAGATGGCTTTCTTCCTAAAGATCGAAAATACTTTTTGAAAAGCAATCTAAAATTTTCGGGCAGTTACAAGCACTTTGTGCCCCCCCCTTTCTTTCACACACACACACACACACACACACACACACACACACACACACACACACACAGAGTCAATATTACATCAAATTAAACCAGACTTAAAAGTATTTCATCTTCTATGCTACCTCTGTAAAAGTACAAATAAAGCCTTAAGTGGTTAACAAGTATGAAGCCTAAGGACAGTAGCTTTCAAAGGAAAAGACAGTGAGATAAGGGTGGAGAACACAATGACGTAATGCTCAGCCAGGAAAACTGACAAGTATAGGCTGCGCTTGCGCGCGCGCACACACACATACAAAAAGGGAAGCAAGGCGGAAGCAACTAAGCTTGGTTTCATGCTGCAAGTTTTTGGCAGATACTCAATTCCTTCTGCTGTTTTCCTAGCCAGAACATTTATCTATGTAATGTCACTAGATCTAGAGAGGGAATGAGGTTGAAAGAAGGGGCACCTGGAACAAAAAACTGTTTTACAGGCTGGCAGCCAGTCCCTCTACACATGATGTTAGTATACAAAGATGTCTAGAAAGCCAATGTGTTACATCAATTGAAATACTGCCAGCACAAGTGTGTGCTCTCTCTCCCCGATTCTGCTTTGTGTGCATGCACATACATACCACATACATACATGAATATATTCTACTCAAAGAACTCCAGCAAAAAGAAAAGCCTATAACTAAAGACTTGGCCATAAGACTCCCTTCCAAAATTGTTTACAGTCCTACAGGGAAATAACTTCTACAAAACCACTTTACTTGGTCTGCCAAGCCAAATACAAGCACATACTACCACAAAAACAAACTAGTAATGTTTCTAAGTACCAAGAGTATCCTATTAATAACACTTACCTTATAAACACCTAATAGAAATCTATCACTTTGCTAAGGACTATGGAGAACAAAATAAATTTTAATGAACAGTTCAGAGCCAGGCACAATGGCTCAAGCCTGTAATCCCACCTAGTTGGGAGTCTGAGATTGTCAGAGTGTGGTTTGATGCCAATCTGACCAAAAAAAAAAACAGAAAAAAGTTTTCAAGATTCCATCTAGACCAATGATTCAGGTACAAAAAGGAGGATCCAGTTCAGGCCAGCCTTTGCATAAAACAAGACCAACACAAATAACCTACAGAATAAGACTTGGTAAAATAGCTCAGTGTTAGCATACCTGCCTAGCTAAGAGGTCCTGAATTCAACTCCAATACTGCCAGCCCTGGGGGGGAAAAAGTGCTAGACAGTGTCTAGCACTAAAATCTCAGCTACTTACGACATTAGGCTAGGCTAGCTACTCACAACTTGAAGCCAGCCTGGGTAAGAAAGTCTGAAAGACACTATATCCAAAATAATCAGCAAAAAGGCAGTCAATGGGCCCGGAGTTTGGCCTAGTGATAGAGTGCTTGCCTAGCATGCATGAAGCCCTGGGTTCAATTCCTCAATACCACATACACAGAAAAAGCCAGAAGTAGTGCTGTGGCTAACCTTAAGGAAAACCCAAGGTCAGTGCTCAGGCCCTGAGTTCAAGCCCCAGGACTGGCATAAATAAATGAATGAATGAATGAATGAATGAATGGCAGGGCAAGAGGTATGAGTCAAGTAGGAAAGTGTCAGCCAGAAAGCAAGAGCCCTGAGTTTAAATATCAGTACAGCTAAAAAAATAAAGTACAAGGGCCAGGGGTTTGGCCTAGCGGTAGAGTGCCTAGCATGCAAGAAGACCTGGGTTCAATTCTTCGGTACCACATACATAGAAAAAAAAGTTGGAAGTGGTACTGAGGCTCAAGTGGTAGAACTCTAGTGAAAGCTTAACAAGAGCATTCAGGCCCTGAGTTCAAGCTCCAGGACTAGCAAAAAAAAAAAAAACAAAAGCATCAGACTTGAATTAACTTTCATGACTCCAGCTAATTCAAATTCCATGTAGCAAATATCTCTCATTACAGAAAAAGTACACATTTACCCAACCACAACAACCTTCTTGAGTGATAATCTTCAGAATCAGAATCAGGTTTTCTACATACTGCCTTACCTATTCATCTACAGTGTTCCCATTAACAATTCCATACTGCAACCTAAAAACAGAGGACAAAATTCTTTGACATGTATTTGTTTATAAAATTTTGACTTCATACTAGCTAATCTTAACCCCAGTGCTCACACTTGGCAGGAAGATATTGGGGCATTACAGTTAAAGGTTAGCTTGAGCAAAAACCTTCCCAAAGACTCTTATCTCAATAAACAGCTGGCTGTATTGGTATATATCTGCCATCAATGACACAGACGGGGGGAAAAAAACCATAGGAAGATCACAGGGCTGATATTGTAGCTCAAGTTCAAGTGTCAAGTGCAAGATCCTGAGTTTAAAACACCAATTCTCTCTCTCTCTCTCTCTCTCTCTCTCTCTCTCTCTCTCTCTCTCTCTCTCTCACACACATACACACACACACACACACACACACACACACACACATACACACACACCTCAATCTTAAAGCCTTATCTTTTTAACCTATTCTCAAAATGTATACTACTCAAAATGTGTACTATTATTATCTATGAATCAGCAAGCACATGTAAACCTACCTGGGAGAAGCTGGACACGGTGGCTCATGCCTGTAATCCTAGCTACTCAGGTGGCTGAGACCTGAGGATCAAGGTTCAAAGCCAGCTCAGGCACAAAAGGACCTGAGACTCCAATTAACCTCTAGAAAATGGGAAGTGGGGAAGAGGGGCTTGGCTCAAGGGTAGGGCGGCAGCCTAGATCTGAAGAGCTCAGGAACAATTCCCAAGCCCAGGGATAGGGTGGTAGCCTAGAGCTGAAGAGCCCAGGGGCAGTGCCCAGGCCAAGTTCAAGCCCCAAGATCCCCCCACACACACTAAAAAAAAAACCTACCTGGGAGAAATCTTTCAACACTATAGTGCAAAAAGATAAATAACCAGCCAGTCAACAGGGCTCACAACTATAATCCCAACAACATATGAAGCTAAAATATGCAGATTGTGGTTCCAAGTCAGTGTGGGCAAGAAAGTCTATAAGACTCCTATCTCCAATTTATCGGCAAAAAGCCACAAGTAGAGCTGTGGCACTCCAGAAGTAGAGTGCTAACTTTGAGCAAAAAGCTCAAGGACAGTGCACAGGCCCTAAATCCCTCAATATTAACACACACACACACACTCCAAAAAATTCCATAATCAATTAAGATTAGGTCAGAAGCTTAGAGCATTAAGTCCATGTACTCACCAAGTGAGCTATATATCAAAGCACAGTACTAGTTATGTGTGGAAAAAAAAAAAGAATGAGGCTCACATTCAATTGTTTCAACCTTATAAGGCAACTAGAATTATTAAATTATGGCAGAAAAAGAAAAACAAAACACAGAAATCCTGTCTTGCCTCAAAAACATTCAAGAAAGCCCAGAATTCTGTAAGACAAATTACATGACAACATGATAACCTTCCAAAACTTAGCAATCATTGTCAGCCAGTTTTAAAAACCATTTGTGGTCTACAAGGTGCCAACCCCTTCTTGACACCAGATTTGTCTTGACTATAAATTTCTCACAGCTGGCTAAGAAAACAGTAAATAAGTAGAAAGGTCAAAAGGCAAGTGTCAGAAAGGAACAAATGAATGTCACAACTAAGCTGGCATATGAATGTGTCACTCCGTCTTTCCCACTAGCTAAAACACTACAGAAAGGTATACAATTGGCTATTGTTTTAAGATTAAAAATTATTAGTTTTGCTTTATGCCTACTTCTTAGATATAACTTCCTTTCAAAGACAATATTTATGAGTATAATGAAGTTAAAATCAATACCAGAATTAATCACAATTATTAAAAAAACAAGAAAAACCAAAAAGAGCACTTTGTATGACATCTTCACCTCAGTTAACTTGGAGACTATTATAGTAGCAATTGTGTTTCTGTTTATCCATCAACCTGTACCCCCAAAGAGAATTAGTCTAGATTAGGCCAATGGTAAAAATTCATATATGTCCCATACTGTTTAAAGGAACAGGGATACAGTAGTAATATAATGTCCCTAAATTCATCTAGTTTATGTATAACAGAGAAAAGATAAGAAGTGATGGATAATATTCAGTTGTAGCAAGTAGCTTGTAGGACAAACAGCAAGTTTGAAAAGAGATAAGAGTTAAGAGGGAGTGAAGAGGTGACTATTTAAGCAGACCTACCACTAGATGACAAGGTAGTCTTGCAAAGGCTACATGTACAAAGGTCTCAAGAAGAGAAACAGCTTGTGTGATTACAAAATAATGACGAAAGGTGATAATATGGAGAGAAAATGACATTGTTTCATTTTTCTATAGTACAGGTTTTAAACTTAGGGCCTTATACATAGTCAGGAGTCGGTATAATTAATTCAGAGAGAGAGCAGAAAAATGAGACTCCATTAACACAGTAGTCACTCTTTTATCTGAAAGTCCTCTTTTTTATGCTTCAGTGTTTCTTAATCAACTATAATCCAAGAACATTAAATGAACAAAAATCTAGAAATAGGTTTTAAATAAATGTTTTACAGTACAAGGTAACAACTGCTCTATTTAATTATTATTGTAAATTTCATGTGCTTAATTTATAAATTAAAAAAACAATACGAGCTGGTTGCTGGTGGCTCATGCCTATAATCCTAGCTACTAAGGAGGCTGAGGATCTGAGGATCACAGTCCAAAGCCAACCCAGACACAAAATCTGGTTCTGATTAACCACCAGAAAACAGGAAGTGGTGCTGTGGCTCAAAGTGTCTAGTGCTAGTCTTGAGATGAAGAACTCAGCGCCTGCCCCCAGGCCCAGAGTTCAAGCCCCATAACAAAAACCAACAACAACAGAACAAAAACCAGCATACCCAAGGTTTTAGGCATCAACAGGGATCATGACAGGAGGGCAGAAGGAACTGTAGTAGTCTAATTCCCAAATCATTGTTCCATCTTTGCCACTTCCTACAGGTTGGTCAGATGTAACAACCAATCAATATTCTTATTCAAGCTTTTTAGTCCTACCATAACTGACTACATAGAAATTCAGATTTTATTTCCTTTACCAAACCAATCTATCAAAAGCCATATCTCATTTTTAAAAAATGAAACAAATTTGTAGCAAAGTAATGTAAGACATATCAAAGACTACAAAATAAAGATCTTCAGCTGGGCACAGTGGCTCACACTTGTAATCTTACCTACTCAGGAGACTATAGATCTGAGGATCGTGGTTCAAAGCCAGCCCAGGTAGTAAAGTCTGTGAGGTTCTTAACTCCAATTAACTACTACAAAACTGGAAATGGTGCTGTGTCTCAAGGGGCAGGGCAGTAGCCTTGAGCTGAAGAGCTCAGGGACAATGCCAGGTCCAGAGCTCAAGTCCCATGACCAACTAAATAAATAAATAAATACATAGCTACCTAATTCCTTAGGGACCAAGGAAAATTTCTTTTGGGAAAGGAAGTGAAATAAATGTTAAATGAACAAGCTAAACAAAGACAAAATAATAATAAAAAATAAGTAAAACAGGGCTCGAGTGTGGCCTTGTGGTAGAGTGCTTGCCTACAATACACAAAGCCCTGGGTTCAACTCCTCAGTACCACATACACAGAAAAAGCCAGAAGTGGTGCTGTGGCTCAAGTGGTAGACCATTAGCCTTGAGAAAGTTTAAGCTCCAGGACTGGCAAAGGAAAAAAAAAAAAAATGAAAGCTATTTGAACAGATACTTTACTCATAAAAAAATACTCCACACAATCATTAAAGAAATAGAAAGTGCAATGAAATACTGTTGCTACAAAGCTATTAGAAAGATCTTTGGAGGGAGAGAAGATAAAAGGGAAAAACAGGGAGAAAGCAAAGTAAGAGGTGATACTGTCCAAAAAGAACTGGCATATTACTTATGTAACTGTAATCTCTGTACATCATCTTTATAATAAAAATTAAAAATAAAGAAAATAATAAAAAGGGTCTTTTTATTTATTTTTTAGTAGTATTAGCATTTGAATTCAGAGCTTGTTCTTTTTAGGCAAGTACTTTACCACTTGAGGTCTCTGCTAGCTTGCTGCCCAGGTTCAGAGTTGGCCTTAAACCTGTATCATGCTAGAGGGCCTCTGCCTTGTAATTAGTTGGGATTACAAGTGTATGCCCCATATCCAGATCTGTAGAATTACTTGATATAATGCCACAGATTGAGTATCACATGTCTAAAATGCTTCAGATCAGAAACGTTAAAAGTTCTGATATACAGGATTTAATAATATCTACCTATATGTAATCAAATACCTTAGGGATGAGACTCAGTTTATACATATTTATGTGTCATTTGCAACCTATGCCTAAAGTTAATTTTTATTGTGCCTAAATAATTACTACAACCTCTTACAAGAAGTCAGGGGTGGAATTTTCTACTATGTCATCATGTTAGTAGACAAAATGATTCAGATTTTGGACTTTTTGATTGGATTCAACCTATACACAGTGCACAGTGAACAAAAAGCAAATTAAACTTGTCACTGCAATAGTGCAAACCATGCATTAATTATAGAAACAATTTAGTGCTTTAATGTGCCTTAAAATATGCCTTTAAATATATCCTTAAACATAAAATTCAGTAATACCCTTCCCTAGGTATTCAAGTAAAATGAAAGCCTACAGGGGGTGGGGGGGGGGGTAAGCTGAATAATGGGTTCCAAAGATGTCAGGTGCTAATCTGTGGAAGCTATAAATGATAGTTCATTTGGAAGAGGTTCTTCCATGATATCATCAAATGTTGAGACTGAGCGATTATCCTAAACTCTACAGATGCGACCTACATGGCATTTTAAGTACCCTTCAAGAGACAGAGAAACATTGTAAATGTGTGCACACAGTATAATGTGAAACTCAGGTAGTGACTGTAGTGATGCTGGCAATAGGCCAAAGTATGGCAGAAACCACAAGGAGCTAGAAAAACCTGCAGAGGGAGTATGCCCTGCCAACATCTTGATTTTGATCTAGTAATTCTGTTTTTAGACTTCTATCTCTTGAATAGTAAGAGAACAAACTGCCATACAGTTTGAATATTTGTTACAGCAGTCAGAGGAAACCAACATACTATGTTCACCCAAAAACCTGGACATGCATGTTTACAGCTGTCTTATTTGCAATCACCAAAAATGAATTCAGATACCCTTCAATGAAGAAATAAACTACAGTACATCCTTATAAGAAAATACTGCTCAACAATATGGGCTGGGAGTTTGGCCTAGTGGTTAAAGTGCTTGCCTAGCATGCACGAAGGCCCGGGTTCGATTCCTTGGTACCACATATATAGAAAAAAGCCGGAAGTGGTGCTGAGGCTCAAGTGGTAGAGCTCTAGTCTTGAGA
Organism: Megascapheus bottae; assembly: GCF_031878675.1. Classification (NCBI taxonomy): domain Eukaryota; kingdom Metazoa; phylum Chordata; class Mammalia; order Rodentia; family Geomyidae; genus Megascapheus; species Megascapheus bottae. Next base: position 1,244,471 of record NC_143528.1, on the reverse strand, counting down.
AAGTTCAAGGACAGTGCTCAGGCCCTGAGCTCAAGCCCGGGACTGGCAAAAAAAAAAAAAAAAAAAAAAAGAAACAATCTATTGACAGTCATAACAGCATAAATGAAATGCAAATACATCATGTTAGATAAAAGAAACTAAACTCAGAAGGTTAAATATGATTGCACTTGTATGACAGTCTGGAAAAATACATAAGGATGATAAAAAGTTCAGTGGTTTGCCAAAGCTGGAGTGGGAGGAGAGAAAGAGCCTAAGAGAAGATTTTTGGAATATATATTGGAGCTTTTCTGTATCTACATTATGGTAATAAAAACCCAATCCTACACACTTGTCAAAATTCATTAATCTATACATAGAAAATGTTATTATATGTACACATAAGTAAACAAATTAGTATATCCATTATAAGGGAAAGCTGCTGTGCCATTTTCTAATTTTAAAAAATGTTCATGCATCCACATGCATGTAACTCCTTTATTCAATATATTTACCTACTACACATGATTCTTTGCTACCATCTTCATCAAAGTTGTTAGTTCTTTTGTAATTTTAAAAGCTGTCCTTTCTACTTATTTAATAGCTCATTGTATATAAACAGAGGGTAGGAGGAGTTTTGAAAGTGAAATAGCATTCCTAATCTTTCTACTTCCTTTAAGAGAGGGTCTTGCTACATATTCCAGGCTGGCCTGAGATTTGCAATCCTCCTTCCTCTACACTTTAGTCTCCACAACAGGCCTCTGTTTCTTTAATACACTTGCCTCCAATAATTCAGGATAAATGACATCCTGAGCAATTAAATAACAATTTTTCATCAACATACACACAAAATAAGACTAACATATAATACTGCATTCATTCATATAAGTGTTCCCCTCCTCTTCTTTCCTTCTCATTTTTTCTTTCACATCTACAAACTGAGTCATTAGCAATGCATAGAATACAACTAAATATTTCTTTGTTCTAACTTTTTCAACAATGATTCTCAACCCACAACTCAATTTTGAGTTCAAAATTTAAAACAATATAGTCCACTTTAATAGTAAAGTGTTTCAAAGTTAATTAAATAAACAATGAAGTACAGTGTTAAGGAAATAGATCTTTGACTTTTGTGCAAAATAAAATAAGTCTGGAACTTAGCTCTAAATACCAGAGACACATTAAATTACAAATTCCCACCCCATCAAAAAAAGGTAATGGGAGAAATTCCAATGCACTAGACATCTATCTGTTTATTAACTCACAGATTAAATAATGTAATCTGTTGAGCATCTAACTATATACTAGCAGTTTACAAGTATAGTTTCACTTCATCATTATAACACACCTATACTGCTGGGAATCCTAGCTACTCAAGAAAGCTGGAATCTGAGGATCATGATTTGAAGCCAGCTAAGGCAAGAAGGTAATCTGAGATTCTTATCTCCAATTAATCAAAAAGCCAGAGGTGGCGTGAGCTATAGTTCAAATAGCAGTGCACTAGCTCAGGGACAGCACCCAGGCCCTCTCAATTCAAGCCCTAAAACCAGTGCACGCACACGCACACACAGAAAGGAAAGAAGGAAGGAAGGAAGGAAGGGAGGAAGGGAGGGAGGGAGGGAGGGAGGAAAAGAGCAGGACATCAAGAATTGACATCTTAAAAGCTAAGTAGCCCCAAGAAGTTAATGCATCTTTCAAGGTCTTAATCCAACATCTTTAAAAAAAAAAAAATGAGGGAGGGGGATGAAATGGGCAATACTAAATTCTATCACAGGGAAGTGTCTTTCTAACACAGAAGCAACTACGAAGTCAGAGTTTCTTAATCAGAAAATAAATATTTTAGACTATGCAGACCACTTAAGATGAGTATTACTAAGAGCATATCTTTTGCTGGCTTTTTGTAACTCTTTAAAAACATGAATCTCACTTATATGGCCACATAAAAAACAGGCCTTTGACGGGGCCAGGAGCTGGGTCTAGTGGTAGAGTACTTGCCTTAGTGTGCACGAAGCCCTGGGTTCCATTCCTCAGTACCACATACACAGAAAAAGCCAGAAGTGCCTCAGTTGATGAGTGGATCAACCAGATGTGGTATTTATACACAATGGAATTCTATGCTGCTGTCAGAAAGAATGACATTGTCCCATTTGTAAGGAAATGGAAAGACTTATAAAAAAAATCATATTAAGTGAAGTAAGCCAGACTCAAAGGAATATAGGCTCAATGGTTTCCCTCATTTGTCATAATCAGAAGAAACTTTGGGCTCTCCTAGCAGAGATTTACAATAGAACAAAACCTAGATACATAAGGCCATATAGTATGACACTAAATGAAAGGACCTCCAGAATATAGAAACAAAAGCCATATAATGAATGACTGTTGTCCTTAATGTACTATGTTATCTCTCATCTCTTTTGCTGTCCCTTGTCTCATATTGTTACAGAATTTCACCTTGTTATCTGATATATTGTATATATGCGTATTTGGTTATTTGAAATCAGATAGGCAAGGGGGGAAAACAAGATGGGGGGAGTAGGGGGAGGGAAATGGAGACCAAGACATGAGAAAGGTAACAATGTTTGTGAAGTAATGCGCCTTCTGTCTGGTGAATATAATGTAACCCTTATATTAATTACAATAAAAAATACATAGAAAAAAAAAGAGCCAGAAGTAGCATTGTGGCTCAAGTTGTAGAGCACTAGCCTTGAGCACAAAGTGTCAAGGACTGGCAAAACAAACAAGCAAACAAAAAACAGGCCTCTGAAGGATTTGGCTATGAGCTGGCTCAGCTTTCCTGGCCATTGTTCCCAATTCATCATTTTAAAGATATCTGAATTGGAAAAAAGCACTATGACAGCTGACAACAACTGAAGGAGAAATTTGGGGTAAGCTTCCTTATGGTCATTACCATTTGGAAACGAAACACCTATGTCACTGACTATATCTAGGATATTCACTGAATATGGTCAATGGTTTTTCTATTCTCTTTGCCAATCCAATTACGCCTCAGGATCGTATTTTCTTCAGAGCTATCTTCCTAACCATAAATAAGTATCCATTAAAGTTAAACAAAAACAAAATCATCTTACACTTACTATACTGAGCCTCTTCTTTTGCCTCCAAATTTACTTTGCAGTGGTAAAGAAAAGATCTAGAGATTATCAACTCACTAGATTAACTTAGCTCATAAATACTCAATACTTACTATGTATAGAACACATAAGAGAAAAGAGTAAGAATCTTTAAAAAGTGTTCTTAGCTAGGCATAGTGGTATACACTGATAAGCCCAACACTTAGGAGGCAAAGGCAAGAAGACTGGAATAATTCAAAAAAGAAAATAAACCATGGGCTCACACTTGTAAACCTAGCTACTTCTGAGGCTGAGAAAGGAGAAATAGCAAGTCAAAGCCAACCCAGACAGAAAAGTCAATGTAAGACTCCTCTTAAACCCATAACTAGGAGCAGAAGTCCATTATCCCAAACTACATGGAAGGCAGAGATTGGGCATACCAGAAAAGACAGAACAAGAAAATCTGTCAGACCATCTCCACAGAGGAAGCTGGATATGGTGGAGGGAAGTTGGACATGGTGTGCACCCAACATGCCTATTAGCCCAAAAAAACAAGAAGTCTAAAGGCAGGTACTTGCTGGGCAAGAAGCAAGACCCTATACTAAAAAGAAACAGTGAAAAGCAGGGCTGGAGGTGTAGCTCAGTACTTCACCAGCCAAGAAGCATAATTTCCTCAATTTAAACTCCAATGCCAACAAAAAATTGATTCTTTTTTAAGTTTCCTGGGAGTTACAGATTATTGAGGAGATGCAAACAAAAACATAACATCAGATAGTAAGAAGTAACAGATTCAAAAATAACACAAGAACTTTAAGTAAGGAGTTCAAGGGATAGCCACGGGACTACATTTTAGACAGGATAGTCAGGGGGAAAAATGAGATAAACAAGCCAAACAAAGTATTTACTTTAGAGATCCCTGGAACTCTGTACATGTGTCATCCATGGAAGTCTCTCTTAAAATGCTCTACTTTTATCTACTACATATATCTACCATATGTGTGTATAAATATAGCATTTAACTTTTGTGTGCTTTTTTGTGTTTGAACATCCACACAAAAATGTGAGCTACATTTATTGTGAGTATTTTACACACTGACATATTCAAGGGCTAATGACAATACCCAGTAGGTACTCAAAAGTATAATGTCTACTTGGAAGAAAAGTTGTCCCACCATAAGAAAAAGCACATGCAAAATTCAGAAGTAGAACCAGGCACCAGGGTTCACACCTGTAATCCTAGATACTCAGAAGGCTGAAAGCAGAACAGTTATGGTTAAAAGCTAGCCCAGATCCCAGCTCAAAGTAAGCACCAAAAGAAACAAACAAACAAAACCTGAGATGGAGAGATACTTCAAATGATAAACAACCAGCCTAGCAAGTCCAAAGTTACATGGGGGGGTGAATAGATGGGTAGATGGATGGATGGATGGATGGATGGATGGATGGATGGATGGATGCATGCATGCATGGATGGATGGATGCATGGATGGATGGATGGATGGATATAAGCAAGCAAGGATAGGTAAGGGTGTACCTAAGGGAAAAAAGTCCGTAATGGCTAGTAGAGATAGCAAAGAAAGAGAAGGATAGAAAGAGGCAAAACTAAGAAATGTATGCACATGTGAGGGAAAAGTTTTGGGAGGATTTCCTACTAGCTAGAGTAGGGCTCAGCAAACTACAGGGACACATCTAGCCTATTAATTGGTTGTAAAGTCAAATTGTATTAGAACACAATAACATCTATTTGTTCTCATGTTGCTAATATGTTTTTGTTCTATAATAATCAAGTTGAGCAGTTATAACAAAGAAATGTAACAGTAAGTTTGCCAAAAGCGATACTAGCCACTAAAGCTAGCTTAAACTTTTACTTTTCACACTTCCTTTAAAAAAAGAGGAAATGACTTCAGGTGGTTTGTCACCTTTTAAAAAAAAACTTAATGTAAAGGGTCAGGTGGCATGGAAACACAAAGCCCTGTCTTCAAACCCCAAACATCTTTTTAAAAAATGCTGGGCACCAGTGGCTCACACCTGTAATCCTAGCTAATCAGGAGGCTGTGATCTGAGGATCCAGAATAGAGGTTTAAAATTCAGCCCAGGTAGGAAAGTCCTTGAACTTTACAACTTGGGATGGGGTGGGAGAGGGCAAGTGGGAGAAAAATGTGGATGGGGTAGCAATGTTCAAGAAGTACTCACTACCCTACATTATGAATGCAACTAACCCCTCTATACATCACCCTAGTAATACAATTAAAAAAAAAAATCCCTTGAGACTCTTATTTCAAATTAACCACCGGAAAACTGGAGGATATAGTGGCTCCTCAAAGTGATAGGACATGAACCTTGCTTGAGAAATAGAGCTCAGAGAGCTCAAGGACAGACCCCAGATATTGGCAAAAGTAAAACATGGAAGTAGATGTAGTCAGGATATACTCTAGAATAGAATCTGGTAAACTACTATAAAAGGCCAGAGCGTGTGCTTTAAGCTCTGCAGGCCCAAGTATCTGCTTCAACAACTACTCAATTCTGCTGCCGGGACTTGAAATAAGCCAATAAAATTTTATTTTATTAACAATAATATTACCTATTATTTTCATGTATATAATACTTTTTCACAAAAATGGTGATTTTCAACCACTAAAAATGTGATATGATTGGGGCTGGGAGCATGACCTAGTATAGAGTGCATGTCTAGCATGCACAAAGCCCTGGGTTCAATTCCTCAGTACCACATACATAGAAAAAAGCCAGAAGAGGTGCTATGGCTCAAGTGGTAGAGTGCTAGCCTTGAGAAAGCCCACAGACAGTGCCCAGGTCCTGAGTTTGAGACCCAGGACTGGCAAAAAAAACAAAAACAAAAACAAAGAAACCCTGAGACATGCATAACTCATGAACTACACAAAAAGAAGTGAAGGATAAGATTACTTGAGGTCATAATCTGTCAAGCTCTGCTCTAGGAGAAGAACCAAAAAGACTTGCTACTTATAGTAAATATGTGTGAGGAAAAAATGAATGCCTGATATGCTATTGTAGTCTCTTGATGTATTTAATTTTCCAAAAGTACCTCATAATATCCCATATGCAACACAAGTCAAATCCATTTCTGCTTCATAATTCTATAACTGGATATTGCTCATCATTTATAATCACCAATATACCTACATGTTAGGCAAAGAGCATAGAAACAGTAAAGGCAAAATACCAGTGAAATTAACCCAGTTTTGGCTTGTCACCATGTACCAATATCAACTCAAAGTGGATCAAAGACCTCAATGTCAGACCCAAAACTCTCTAAAACCTACTGCAAGAGAGAGCAGGAGAGACAGCAGAACTTACAGGAATAGGCAGAGACTTCCTGAATAGAATCCAAGGGGCACAAATAGAAGAGACTCCACAAGTGGGACTATATTAAAATAAGTTTCTGCACATCTATGACACAGCAACTAAACTAGAAAGACAGCCAACCAATGGGGAAAAGATCTCTACCAGCAATATCTAACATCCAATACATACCTGGAGCTCAAGAAACTAACCCCTCCCAACTTAATAAACCAATCACTAAATGGACAAGGGAGCTAAGGAGAGACTTCCCAGAAGAAGAATGACAAAGAAACACATGAGAAAATGTTCATCAACCCTGACCATAAAGGAAATGTGAATCAAAACTATGAGATACCATCTTTTGGATTTGTTTTTTTGTTTTTTGTCAGTTGTGAGGCTAGGACTTTGGACCTATACACTGTCCCAGAGCTCTTCAGCTTAAGGCTACCTTCTTACCTCTTCAGCCACAGTGCCACTTCTGTTTTTCTGGTGGTTAGAGATGAGTCTCAGGGTCTTTAGTGCCTGGGCTGGCTTTGAACCGAGATCCTCAGATCTCAGACTTCTGAGTAGCTAGGATTATAGGCATGAGCCACCACGCTTGGCTTGATAGACTGGCAAACATTTGGAATTCTGACAACAAATGCTGGCAAGAATGTGGGGAAAGGAAACCTAGTGTACCGCTATGGGAATGTAAATGAGTACAACCACCCTAGAAAGCAGTCTGGAGGTTTCTCAAAAAAGTAAACATACTTTCCCTACTACCCAGCCATACCACTTGTAGGCATCTATCCTGAACATTATGAGCCAGGATATGACAAGGACACCTGCACAGCCACTACGCTATCCACAACAGACAAGATATGGAAACAACACTGGTGGCCCACAACAGATGAGTGGATCCAAAAAAATGTGGTCCTATATACAGTGCAATTTTACACAGCCATTAGAAAGAATAAAATAATGTCATTTGCTGGGAAATGGATGGAACTAGAACATATCATGGTAAGTGATGTAAGCCAAGATCAGAGAGACAAATGATGTTGGGACATGACAAAATATACAAAATTCTAAATATTCATATACAGAGACCAAAGAAGGATAGCCTTAGGAGAAAATCATAAAGGTATAATACCCAAGCAACTCTTCAGATGTATATAAAATAATACACATACTGAAGCCAACTCAAGATACGGAAACAAAGGACATTTTGCTTAAATTGTTTTTTCTCTATCTAATAACTGTATTCTTTACCTATGTTCAGTGTGCTCATATGCACATCTGTGGGAGGGCAGGAGGAGGGCACAGAACATGAGGAAAAAGGGTGAAAAAGTACAGCAGGGTGGGGTGGGGGGTGGGCTGGGAGTTTGGCCTAGTGGTAGAGTGCTTGCCTAGCATGCACAAAGACGGGGTTTAATTCCTTGGTACCACATACATAAGAAAAAAAAAATCTGGAGGTGGGTGCTGAGGCTCAAATAGAGAGCTCTAGCCCTGAGAAAGTCCAAGGACAGTGCTCAGCCCTGAGCTCAAGCCCAGGCTGACAAAAAAAAAACAAAAAACAAAAAACAGTACAGGCCGGGAGCTTAGCCTAGTGGTAGAGTGCTTGCCTAGTATGCATGAATGCATGAAGGTTCAATTCCACATACATAGAAAAAAGCCAGATGTGGTTCTATGTCTCAAGTGGTAGAGCTCTGGCGTTGAGAAAGTCCGAGGACAGTGCTCAGGCCCTGAGTTTAAGCCCAGGACTGACAAAATAATAACAACAACAACAACATATGCTTATAGGCAATAAGAAAATATAAAAGACGCTGAAAATATAAAAGACATAACCTTCAAGGTGCTTACAAATTTTGTATCAAAAGATTTTGTGCCAAATCAAAATCTCTTGCATAATTTTGGAGGTACATTTCAACTCTTGTTATATGTATTCTTTCAGCAGAGAAATAGATTATTTATTTAAAGGCTGAGGTATGTTCTAGAGTCTTCAAATCAAAGTTTTTAAAGCATCCAATCATATTTTTATTATCTTTTTATTCTTTCCATTGCAACAAGCAATTGAAATGAACATCAATTTACCTCTTCCAAGGCTTATTTTTCTCTTGTCAGTGAAAAGTAGTAGTCTTATCTCTCCTGTAATATCCTACTCCAATGAGTCAAAACGTCAAATTTGCTATTATTTACACGGAAATCTAAAATTAGCAAATAAGTTTCTTCAAGAATATAGAAAGACCCTAGAGATAGGATTCTCCAATTGAACCAGTCTAGCTCTTTTTTCCTCTTAGACTAACTCGCACAGATATGCACAAGTGCACTACATATACAGACAAGTGCACACTTAATTCCCATTTAACCATGAAAAGGCCAGGTTTCAAAAGGACATGTCCTTTTCCTATCCTCAGAAAAAGCAGAAGAGTGGTGCAAGTCTTAAGGGTAGAAATCAATGGGGGATAGTGGTTATAATTCCCTGTGACTGAAAAACCCAGCAAAGTCACACAAGTATAAAGGTGGAAATTCCACAATTCTTTCCATACATTTATGTGATTCTGAACAGGCACTGCTTGTTAAGCATATTATGCCTTTAAATCCTCTGTTCTCCAAACATGTATTTGAGAACTAGGTACCAAGAAAGCAACATGAGAAACACAACACTTTTTTCCTTATTGCTTAAAATTAGCATTAGAAGTAGAAAATACAAAAATTAAAGCAAAGATCATTAATCAAAGATTAAATAAAGCTAGGCATAGTGTTGCAACCTGTAATGCTATCATTTGGTACACTAAATCAGGAAAACAAGTTTGAGACCACTCTAGGATACATCGCAATCCCAACCTAACCTGGGAAATACAATGAAACTTTGCCTCTCATAAGCTGTCATAGACTTAATACACTTAATGTATCTTCAGAATGTTTATTTTTTTAAAAAAAGGTAAATATGATGGCACATGCCTTCATCTCCACCCTCATTGTTTACATCATTCAGGTGCTGAGGCAGATACTGTTTAAAAAAAAATAGTTTAAAATACACCAACTATCTTGTGACTGTAACTATAACCCCTCTATACATTATCCCAACAATTAAAAAAGAAATACTTCTCTTCATTCCTCCTTATATTGTTTACTCTAATATGAATGTGCCTTTGCCAACTTTGTTTTAGTTACCTTATCTTTTATTAGTTATTTTCTAATAAACTATATTATTGGCTATAAAAAACAGTTTAAAAATTAAAATAAAAAACACAAAAGAAATCTCAATAGCCATCTCATCAATACAGAGAAGTGGTAGTAGATAAAATAAATTAAGATAAATTAAGGAGGCTTAAAAGATGAATGCAGGCTAAGCACCAGTGGCTCATGCCTGTAAACATAGCTACTCAGAAAGCTGAGATCCTGGTTTGAAATTAGCCCAGGCAGGAAAAACCAAGCCTTTCTTACCTCCAATTAACCCCCAAAATGCCAAAATTGGAGCTATTGCTCAACTGGTAGAGTTCTAAACTTGAGCATAAAAGCTCAGGGACATCACCAGGCCCTACATTCAAACCCCAGGAACTACATACACACACAAAAAGAAAAGTATGGCGGTCCCTCAGTATTTATATGGAACTGGCTACAAGACTCCTACAGACACCAAATTTCAAGGATGTTCAAAAGTCTCTTACATAAAATGTATAGTATCTGCACTTAACCTGTGTATGTACTTTAATATATACTTAAAAATCTTCTCTAAATTACTTCTAAAACCTAATATAATGTCAGGGCTATGTAATATGTTATATTGTTTGGGAAATAATGACAGAAAAATATGTACAGAATCAAGACATATGCAATTGTTTAAATATTTCAATATTCAGTTGATTGAATTTACAGATAGGTTAGGACAGCTAAGAATATTTTTCTCTCAGAGTGTGTGAACGTGTGAGCATGTGTGTGTGTGTGTGTGTGTGTGTGTGTGTGTATGCGCGCCCATAGAGGGTCTAAAACACCATGTTCTCAGGCAGGTATCTGCATAAAAACAGAAAATTAAGAATTAGTGTTGACAGAAAATTACAATATGCTAAAAGACTAAGAGCTATGAAGATACTAAGTTGTTTAAGAGCCTGAACTTTGTCTAGATGGCAGCATTATAATCTACTGGTCTTGAGAATTATAAAGAGAAGACAGAGTATTTTAGAGATAATAATCAGACAAATATATAGTGTAAGCTCTAAAAGTCAAGCTAGAATGCTAGATAATGTAAGCTCTGTAAGAACAGTCATGTTTATCCATTTGGTGCTCTGCTAAATCCTTAGCACTTAGAATATTCCAACCATCACTCAGCCCTTCACCGAGTGAGGGGAAACCATCTTGAAAAACTATGGTGACTCAAGAAGAAATGATAAGGGCCAGGAGTTTGGCAAGAGTGCTTGCCTAGCATGCATGAAGACCCAAGTTCAATTCCTCAGTATCATACATTAAAAAAAAAAAAAGCTGGAAGTGGTGCTGTGGATTAAGTGATAGAGCTCTAACTTTGAGAAAGCGTAAGGACAGCAGTCAACCCTGAATTCAAGCCCCAGGACTGATAAAAATAAATTCATAAATAATAAACAGATTAAAACAAGAAAAGGGCCTGAACTGGGGCAACAGAAGACTGATATGAAGGCATGACGACTAAACCTGAAGTAATTTTCTATTTTTTGCACTAGGGCTCAGGAGAACACCCTAAAATGATTATAGGAGACTAGAATGTGCCACCCCCAAAAAATAGACTGCTTTAGCGTATTTTGAAGTGGTTCCACAGGCACTGGAATAGCTCTGAAAAGCTGTCCTTTTGTAAAAGATATGCACATCTCCAATGGAAGTCTACATTCTAGAAGAAGACAACCCCTAAGATAACTGCCATTACCATCTGCCAAGACTATCTACACAGTTTTTGGTTCATCTATGAAAGCTGAAGGTCACCATCACTCACCTACCGCCTATACCACCCACTTATTCAATTCAGGATAAAGCCTATACCTCAAGGATCAGACCCTTGTCAGGTCTCAAATGGGGTGGTATTCTCCATGCAGATATACTTAATTGAAATTTTTCTCCTTTCAATCTTTTAACCCATTTACTTCACAGGTTCAACTATGAAATCTTCACAGAAAAAATGTCTACACTCTAATAGGATTAGTAGTGTTATCCATTGTAAGTTCTGCAAAAGAAAGAAACAAACAAACAAACTTAGCTTGGTGAAAATGGATGTTGTCTATAATCCTAGCAACTCAGGATGCTAAGACATGAAGATGTAAGTTCAAAGCCAATCAGAGCAGGAAAAGTCCATAAGAACCTTATATCCAATTAACCAACAATAACAAAAAAACTGGAAGTGAAGCTGTGGGTTCAAATGGCAACGAACCAGCCTTGAGCAAATGCACAGGGACAGCTCTCAGGCCCTGAGTTCAAGTTCCCTGAGTTGATCCAAGACCAACAAAAATAAACAATAATTTTGGGTTTTTTTTCATTGGTTGTGGGGCTTGAAGTCTGGGCTAGACGCAGTCCCTGAACTCTTCAGCTCAAGGCTACCTAGCACCCTACCACTTGAACCATAGTGCCACTCTTGGTTTTCTAGAGGTTAATTGGAGATAAGAGTCTCAAGGTCCTTAGGGCCGGGGCTAACTTTGAACCTCGATCCTCAGATCTTAGCCTCCTGAGTAGCTAGGATTACAGGAGTAAGCCACTGTGCCCAGCTACAATAAATATTTTTTTTAATCTGACTTAATTTACTACAGACTACAAAACAAGTCATGGAAAAAAAAAAACTTTCCTAATGCAGTCAGCACTATAAATACATTCCATCTATGTTGAGACACAAGCACTATGAGTTAACATTTACCAAGTGTTCAAAATATGTTCAGCAAGCTATTAAGTGCTTAAACTGAATAGGTAAGTTCATCTCAAGAGATCTAAAAAAAAAGTTTTAATCAAGGAGCAGTGACATCTGTTAATCAATGAATATTAGACAATTTCCTCTTCCACATATAAACACAAAAAGATAAATGTGTATTGGAAGTCATTTAATTTCATCTCAACTGGAAAAATAAGGGTTTGAACGTAAAGAAGTCCAGAAAGATTTTCTACAATTAGATATTTCATTTTACTAATTAGAGATTATATCTGTATAAAGACCTTATTTTACTAATTAGAGATTATATCTGTATAAAGACCTTACCTTTGTCTGAATGCTATTTTGAAAACTTTTTACTTTATACTTCCAAGAAAACAAGAGTCTATGTACATACCAACAATGTTTGTTCCCAATTTCCTTCAGTATATTAATGAAGTACTCTAGGCAGGTGACAGAAAAAGGACATAAAATCTACCTGACGGCTCACTATAAGCCACGCTAGGTCCTGTCTATTATATTTCTTATATCTCAAAAACTGGGCAGAAATATTATCCTAGGAAAAACTGAGAACATACCAAAGTTCACACAATGTGTTAAGAGGTAAAAACAGAAAGCAAATTCAGTCCAAATTCTTTCCCATACTAAAGATGATTGAGTACTCAAGGATGTCCTCTTCTGATCCAGTAAGTGCACATTTTTCATTACTGTCTAGAAAAGGCAAGTTATGCTTTTTTTATGCTTTGTATGCTTTATTACATACCTATGTTGAAATTCTTTAACTCCTGCATATTGTAGCTTTTCTCTCACATAATAAAAGGGGAAAAAATATGTGCAGCTTTTAAGGGTGCTAACTGAAATTCTAGAGCAAATAACCCTTTTCTTCTGGGAGACCTGTAAAACAAATGGCAAGTACATGCATGATATATTCTCAAGGGCATCACTAGGTATATAAACAATTCATGTTTCACAATAACATATTTGAATATAAATAAAATCAGTGACCTTATTATAGAAGTAACTCACCTTAACTTTTTAAGACATCCCTTACTTGATTTTAAATATGGTTGACATATCATACAACTGAGTGCAAGACTGTGGATTCCAGAGCAGAGATCTGCAAACTATAGAAAGTCAGACAAATCCAGTCTCCCATCTGTTCTATAAATCTCACTATAAAATAAGCACAATCATTTACACATTGCCTATGGATGCTTTGTAAAGCATAGTTAGGTAAGAGACTACATGGCTTAAAAAAAGCTAAAATCTATACTACCTGGTCCTTTATTTTAAAAATAAAATAAAATAAAAGCTTGCCAACAACTTGCTTGAATTTCAAATTCTTGAGACTAGTTCTACTTAAAGAGAATATACCAGGTACTCAAACACAGATGGCACACGAAGTAGTAGTAATAATAGAGGATTTGGAGCAACTCCAGGGACAGGGTTACAAATCATACATGTTATATCACAGAATTTGGCTCAGAAATGATTTTAGGCAAAGAGTAACTTTAATTTTAGAAAGCTGGCAATAACAGCTAACATTTACAGTACTTTTCCACTATTCTAAGTATTCTACTACTGTTCACTATTCTACTCTACTATCCAGCACCGTATCTATTGCCCAATATGTGACTATTTCAACTGAATTACAATTAAAACAAAAACTTTTTTTAATTTTTAATTTTAATTTTTTGCCAGTCCTGGGGCTTGAACTCAGGGTCTGAGTACTGTCCTTGGACTTTCTCAAGGATAGCTCTCTACCACCTGAACCACAGCACCACTTCCAGCTTTTTCTGTGTATGTGGAATCGAACCTAGGACTTCATGCATGATAAACAAGCACTATACCACTAGGCCATGCTCCTGGCCCTAAAACAAAAACTTTTGAAGAAAAGTCCACTAGTCATATTTCAAGAGTTCAAAAGTTATATTCCTTGGCTCCTATGGAGGAGAGCAAAGATATAAGATATTCCGATCACTATACAAAGTCCTATTAAACAACGCTTATGCAGTAAGTCCTCGCAACTTTATAGTACAGTAATGAGTACATTTCTTGTTGAACACTGTTATCCCTTGTTTTTCTTCCACTTCCCCACCCCCCGTCTTTCCTCTCAAGTTGTGAAGTTCATTCCCAACATATTGTCTTATAAGTAAATCATATTAAGTGAAGTAAGCCAAATCCAAAGAAACATAGACTCCATGGTTTCCCTCGTTTGTAATAATTAGTATGCATCTAGGATAGTCCTAGGAGAGGATTACAGTACATATGACCACGTAAGATAGTGCCAAGTAAAATGAACTCCAATATATGAAAATAAAGTTTATCTGGTTGTTGTTTTTATTATTTCTATTTTTCAGAAGGACAAGTGTTAAAGAAAGATGAAGCAGCTGGGCGCAAGCACAGTGACTCAGGCCTGTAATCCTAGCTATTCAAAAGGCTGAGACCTGAGGATCACCATTCAAAGCCAGTCCAGGCACTAAAGACCATGAGACTCTTATCTCCAATTAACCACTAGAAAACTGGATGTGGTACTGTGGCTAAAGGGGGAGTGCAGTAGCCTTGAGCTGAAGAGCTCAAGGACAATGCCCAGGCCCAGAGTTCAAGTTCCACAACTGACCAAAAACAAACAAAAAAATAAAGAAAAAAGAAAAGTAAAGAAAAGAAAGATGAAGCAAATTACCTAAGATCTTACTGTCAGATACAAATCCAGACGGTCAGAGCTTTGAGCCTATTAACTTTTTTTTTCTTTCCTCTTGACACTGGACCCTCCATGCTACCATATGTATTTCAGATTGACCTTATATTTTCCATGTAACCCAGGCTAGCCTCTAACTCACGATCTTTCTGCCTCAATCTCTCAAGTGCTGGGATTTAAAAAGTGGGATACCACATGGATAAACCTATACTAATCACTTAACAAGTATCTTCTGGGTAGCAGTGTGGACTGAAGG
Organism: Megascapheus bottae; assembly: GCF_031878675.1. Classification (NCBI taxonomy): domain Eukaryota; kingdom Metazoa; phylum Chordata; class Mammalia; order Rodentia; family Geomyidae; genus Megascapheus; species Megascapheus bottae. The sequence goes on along the minus strand of NC_143528.1, from coordinate 1,229,292 downwards.
GAGATGATACTGGAGTCAGAAAAGGTAAAATCAGTGAAGCTGCTGAAGGAAGTGAGAGCAGTAGCTGGAATGGAAATAAAGCTTATTAACAGAGATGTTTAGAAGGCACAAGAAAAAAGACGGAATAGACTAGAATTTAATCAAAAAGACATACAATTTGGAAACTGTAATAACCTGGCAGGCTTAGCTGATGAATTTTTTTTTTGTAAAAATGCTTAACCTGTGAGTGGTTTCATTCTTGTGGTGACTGACTATGGGCATCGTAAGGTGACTATCACCTGCGTGTGGTGCTTACTTTTTAAAAGCTCGGCCCCACTGAAGATCCAGGCCACTCTCTATCAGCCCAAAAATAGAGAGTAGCTGCTACACTATTAAAATACCTCCTAGCTCAGTTTACTGAGTGCTGGTGACTACTGCTGAGAGTTCAGGGACTCCCAAATGGCTGGGGCATTACAAAACTAATGCCAAGTTTTACCTCTTAGTACAGTAAGAATAGAGGAACAAAGTGAGAGAAAGTGACAAATTCCATCTGAAAATATGAAGTGACAGAGGGAAGAAACCCTTCACAGTGAGATACTCAAGTTCAAAGCTCAGAAGATAGGTCAGAAATTAAGATACAAAATTAGTCATCAAGGTATAAAGCAAAGACATCTGGAGACAACTCAGGAACTTGGAAACAAGAAATGAGTGAAGAATAAAAATGTCCTAATATTTGGGTGAAAATAATTTTTAAAAATTCTAATTCCTCTAATTTGGACCATAAAAGAAAAAAATCAATCCTTCCAAAAAGTTGTTTCAACTCTCTAACAAGAGTTTATGACTATTTTCAAACACTGAAATAAGCAAATTTTTATGTCCTATGGTTTACAAAACCACCAAACTTCTCAAGCTCAGGCTTCCTCTATATTTTCTATTAAGGAGAAAGTTCTAAGGACACAGTGTCACACTTAAAGTGGCTATAGTATTAACAATATAAAGCAGTACAACAGCATAATGAAACATTCACAGAACCAAGAGGGGCATGATGAAGTCTTCCAGATGTATATCTACTTGCTGTGCAACTCTGGACAAGACATTTAAATCTTTGGCTCTCAGTTTCCCTATTTGTGAAGAGTAGAATTCTTGTGATCCAAAAATTACTGCTAGCTCAAAATTCTACAAGACTGCAATTCTGCTTTTTTCCCCTAAGGATTTATCTATACTACCATAAAATATGCCTTAAAACTACAGCAAAAATGATTTTTCTTAGTTTTTCCCCCACTATTGTGACCCCAAACAACATCTGATAGTGCCCTAAATATTACATTACTGTAATCTCTATGTTTAATTTCAGCCTTTTATAAAATACTGCCATACTACAAATTATTTCTTCACCTGTTCTGTAATAATTGAAAGAAAGGTTTATGGAGCTGACAAAAACCATCTGTTGAGAGCTATGACTTTCCTGTCAAAGAAAATAGGGGAGGGGAAGAAGATGGCAAGAAACAACTTTCATTTTTCCTGAGAACCAGCAGCAGCTGAATGAGTCCTGAAAGTTGCTACTAGTCTTAAATCATTTGCTAAGCTCCTTTATCAAATGACTCTATCCAACTAGCCAACTGGTAACAATGTTACCAGAATGAAGCTCCTAATTCCTATACACAAAATGCATTTGGTTCTTTGAAATAGTTAAATGGAAGCTAGAAAACTACTTATTATTGTAATTTTAACAAACATTCTCCAGTTTAATTGAGAAAAAGTTCTAATTCTGCTTTAACCAGAACACTTGACACATGAATTCATCTCACATAGCTAAGAATCAAATTTATTCTTTCATATACATACACACACACACACACACACACACACACACACACAATTTAGGGGGACTTTGATTAAAATACATTATACACCTAAATAAACATGCTCAATATTCAGTTAAAACACTCTTGAAGACAGTAATATAAGTCAAAGAGATTCTTACAACCCCAATAGACCAGATTTCCTGAATAGCTTCTATTACATGGTTTGCTTTTACAACATTCACATAAGAATTATGTAAAAGAACTAGTCAATATATCCAGGATAAATTCAATAAAAATAGGCAGCAAGGACAAGAGGAAATTTAATGGCTACTGTATTTATTTACATTTACTTCCTATTTGATGTATAGTGAGATGCCATAATGAAAAGTTGTCTTATTAAAGAATGAAATTTGTATTATTAAACATTATTAAATAGTAGTTATACCTGTAAAATTTAACTATGGAGTTTTCTTCTGCAGGTTTAATAACAAAGTACCAATTAGCGCACTTAGACTAGTTCCCAGTATATCCTTAACCCTTAACAAATATTAGCTCCTAATACATTTCTGCAAACAATTGTTGACATTCTCTCAGTCTACAGATAGGGGCAAAGAAAAACAAGAAAGGCCTCTATATATCTAATCTGAAGCAATCTGTGGGAAATCATGTCTTAGTTAAATTTTTCTCTTTATTTCATTGTTTTTAAATTAAGAAATATTTATTTGGAGGTTCTGTGGGGCAATAGAGCATTCTAACACAGACCTGCACCCAAGGAGCTTACTATCTAATAGGAGAGATACAATCACATACATCAGATACATAAACAGAGCTGTTTGAGTAAGGTAAATCTAATACTGTCCATAAAATGAGCTGAAGTAAGAGAAAAAGGTGAAGCATTAAGGCTACTAATCACATACTTAAAGAAGAAAGTTGGGAAGACAGAAGAACAGGACAGGGCTGGAGACTGGATACAGGTTATAAGGCATAGAAGCAGATGCCTCACTTCTAGCAAGCATGGGTCTCAACTGAGAAGCTAGGGAAGGAGCAGTGTTTATAAAGAAAATTATTCCTTATGGCTAATTACTCAATTCGCCAGTGACTTCTTAGCCCTGATACCTGCCTCACAAAATTTGCCATCAGTTTCCTCTATTGAACTGTTTGTGCATCTGTAATTTATTGAATGCAAGACTATCTCCAGGCAACTTCCCTCATAGAAATGAAAATGAAAAGCTATAGTTATTCAGATCAGTCACAATTTAGCTCTTTTTAAAGCCATAGTATCTTTTGGTGATTCTTGACCTCTAGGAGCTTCCAGACTAACAATGTAATAATATATATCTAATTCTAGATTGAAGGAACAACTGAGGAACTGTAAGAGATATAAAATGCCCTAGGAATGCATGAAGGGAAGCAGGACCTAAGATCAACAGGAGGCCAATGAAAATGCTCCCCACTTCAAAGATAGATACCTCAGTGCCCTGATAGCACTCCTCATGCACCTTACAAATCTCTTCTGAGGTAAAAAGTTTCATTAGTATACCAATAGCATCCTGAAAGCTTCCAGTAAACCCATCCCTGTGGGCGCACATGTTAATGACCAACTAAGATGGCAGGCTCCAATGGCCAGGCATTAAGACAAATTGTAAGAAAACAGAGAAGCAGGGAACTGATGGCTCACATCTATAATACTAGCTACTGAGATCTGAAGGGTTATAGTTCCAAGACAGCTAGGGTAGGGAAGTCTGTGAGACTCTCCAAAAGTTATCAGTGATTCAGGTGGCAGAGTACCAGTTTTGAGTGAAAAAGCTTAAGTGACAGTGCCCAGGCCCTGAATTTCTATTTAGTGGTGCTAAAGTTTAAATTCAGAATCTTGAGCTTATCAGGTAGATACTCCACCATTTGAGCCATGGTCCCACCAGTTTTGCTTTATATGTTTTTAACTTTAGGTCTTCATATTATGCCTGGGACAACCTGAGTTATAACCCCCTTTATTTATACTTCCTGCACAGCTGGAATGACAGGCACATACCATGTCTAGCTTGATTGAAATGGGGTCTCTCAAGCTTTTTTTTTTTTGGTCCAAACTGACAGAGAGAGAGAGGGGAAAAGGGAGAAAGAAAGAGAGAGAACTCTACTACAGCCATGCAACCAATCCCCACACCAGAAATGAGAAAACTTTAATGCCAACTGAATTGAAAATTAGTAAGAACAGATATTATTCTTAAGGAGAAAAATAAAATAAAACAGGGATCAACTTTAATATTAAAGCTTTACCCAAGAAACAGCTAATTATTTTTCAAAAATTAAGTCTTGTGAAAAATATGAATATCTCACTGTTTGTATTTCATAAACTAAAAACAGTTTCCACAAAAAAAAAATTTCCTATGTCTATTCTGTCTGCCTTAATCCCACCCAGGACCTATCTTTTAAATATACTACTTACGAAGGAATTCAAATGTTTACTGAAAAAAATGAATAAGCAACACAAATAAGCAAATTACCTTATAGCAATACCTGCATTTCCAAAAAAAAAATTTAGAGAGAAATTGCTACATAAGCCAGGTACACATTATCTTCTTTACCTACATCCCACAATTCAAGAAAGGCAACATTTGTCCCAAATAAAAATACTATGGCAGAGGTGGCTATCTACACAGGATACTGAAGATCACTGTTCAAAGCTAGCCCCGGCAAAAAAAAATCTCATGAGATCATTATCTACAACAAACTACTCAGAAAAAGCTGAAAGTGGCTGGGAGTTTGGCCTAGTGGTAGAGTGCTTGCCTAGCATGCATGAAGACCTGAGTTCGATTCCTCAGTACCACATACATAGGGAAAAAAAGCCAGAAGTGGTGCTGAGGCTTAAGTGGTAGAGCTTTAGCCTTGAGAAAGTCCAAGGACAGTGCTCAGGCCCTGAGCTCAAGCCCACGACTGGCAAAAAAAAAAAAGAAAAAGCTGAAAGTGGCACTATGGTTGAAGTGACAGGGCACTAGCCTTGAGCACAAAGAATCTCCAGGGTCTGGGTATGTGGCCAAGTAGTAGAGTGTGGCAATGCTTAGCATGCACGAAGCCCTGGGTTCAATTCCTCAGTACCACAAACACAGGAAAAGCTGGAAGAGGTACTGTGGCTCAAGTAGTAGAGTGGTAGTCTTTGAAAAAACTCAAGGATAGTGCCCAAGCCCTTAGTTCAAGCCCCAAGACTGGCAAAAAATAAAAATAAACAAACTCTGCTATATTCATGCAACCAATCACCACAATGGAAATGAGAAAACTTTAAATAAAGACAACTGAGTTGAAAGTTAGCAAGAATAGGTATTATTCTTTAAGAAGAGAAATAAAAGGATAAAGCAAGGTTCAACTATGGGTTACTTGCCTAGCAAGGGTGAGGCTCTATGTTCAATCTCCAGTTCTATCAGAAAAAAAAAAGGAAACAAAATGTTCTGTAGAGAGAACTTTACTTTTTAATGGACCTCAGATACACAAAACTATCTTACTAATAACCTTTGGTTCCTGTCACATTCTTATTAATGGCCAGTTGTGAGGAAGTGGAGGAGGAAGAAGGAAGAGGAGGAGGAAGAAGGAAGAAGAATAAAGAAAGGAAGACAGAGGAGATGGAGAAGAGGAAAAAGGAGAAGAGGAGGAGGAGGAAGGGGAGGAGGTAGAGGAGGAGGAGGAAAGGAGGAAGGAAAAGCCGCCACTGCCGCCTCCTTGTTAAAAATATTGAAAGAGGGCTTAAAACCTGTTCAATGTGGTAAGCACCTGGCAGGCATAGGTTCTTCAGGTCATACAAAATTATCAATACACATGGCACACTGTCACTTCATGTTCCATACCAAACATGATATCTAGGCCCTAATAAAATCCTCAAGTCCCCCACCTCTGCTTTAGAAGGTATATCACAATGAATTTCTATTGCTTCAGTATTTTCTAAAAATATTTGAAGTAAGGTAGAGATTCATAATCTAAAGTATTTTGAAACACATTTTGAATATATGACTTAGTGTTAACAGAGAAAGTTATTTTTTCATAAAATATAAAATTAAAAATGCATTCAATATTTTCTGCCTACCAAAAATCATAGGTCAGTAACACAGACACTGTAGAGAATCAGTTGTTTCCCTGCCCAATTTCTTGGAAGTTGGGGCTTAATACCACTGCCCAACATCACAGGAGCCCAGGAAAAGATCAAAATTCAAACTATCCCCCACTGAATGTTTATAGCTTTTATGACATTCATTGTACAAGTAGAAAAACTGTAAGTCAAACCGTTAAGTCAGGAATTATCGGTATAAGCCAACTGGCTTGCTGTTACCTAGGTTCAGAACAGCAAACCAATCAATTCTGCATGAGTTGATTGGGCAGTTTCAAAGAAAGAAATGAATGTAACCAAAATAAAATTAGGAGTAGATATATGATCTGTCCAGAAAAGGAACAATTCCACATTTTAAAGTTTATTGTATTATGGTTCTGAACGTGGGATTTTCACATAGTAGGGAAAAGTCACTTTGGAAATGTGCTACTTAAGACTCTATTTAAAAATACAGAACAGATCTCATCAATCCTAATTTCTTATAAATCAATTTCCCAATGAAATCAGAACACAGTGTCTACTTAAATAAACTCAATCTTCCCAAATATACACTCTATACTTAGCAACTTCAGTTTAACAGCACTACATATAAGAGCTACATAGCAAACAGGTATTTCTAACTAAAGCAAACTAGCATATCTCTACTGAATTAAACCTTTTTTTAATTTTAAAACTCTTGAGTGCTATGCAATAGGCTCAGCAAAGGTCCTTGGCTCAGCTGCAAAGTAAGTTGTTAACTGGTCTTCACCAGGTCCCATCTAAAAATAGAAGCGTAGGGTTCTAGAACTTAGGAGTTACCCTGTACAGCACTAAACTGACATACAACCAATATTTTATGTATAGCTAATTACATACATACAACTGATATTTTATGTATATATAATTATGTGTGTGTGTGTATGTGCATATGTGTGCGTGCGCACATACACACCAGAACTGAGACCTCAAGTTGGATCCCTACCACTTACGCCAAACCTCCACTACTGACTTTGAGTCTCACAGGCTTTTCTTCCCTGGCTGGCTTAAAATTTCCATCTCAAATCTCAGGCATCATAGTTAGGATTACACAGACATCTAAGTAATATTTTTTTTAATTAAAATATCTCGGGCTAGAACTAGGGCTAGGGGCCGGGAGTTTGGCCTAGTGGTACAGTGCTTGCCTAGCATGCATGAAGACCAGGGTTCAATTTCTGGGTGCCACATACATAAAAAAAAAGCCAAAGTGGTACTGTGGCTCAAGTGGCAGAGCTCAAGGACAGTGCTCAGGCCCTGCATTCAAGCCCCAGGACTGGAAAAAAATATATATATCTAGGGGTAGGCAAGGTGTAGAATCAGCCTAGATGCCACTCAATGGATGAAGGGATCAAAAAAATGTGGATATATACACAATGGAAATTTTTCATCCATTAGGAAGAATATTTTATCATTTACAAAGAAATGGATGGACTTGGGAAAAAATTATGTTAAGTAAAGGAATTCAAGTTTTTTTTTATATGTGGAAGCTGGAACTAATTTGTAAATGTACAAGTAAACACATATGGAGTTATAAGCAAGTGTATATAGACGTGTGGTATTTACAAAGAGAATTCAAATGGTATAATTCCTTAGGAAAAAAAATTCAGTTTAACAAAATCAATACCAAGAAAATGGCACCTGAAAGGTATGTGGTTGGAAAGGGACAAACAAATGGGGAGGGTGAAGGGAAATGCAGTCAATTTTCCGGCATATCCTATGAAATTAAAAGAAAAATTGAGGGGAGGGATTGTGTTAAGATGGAGAAAAATGATGAAAAGGTGACAATGATCAAGATGTATTGTACTCATAAACTGATTTATTGAATGGTAACTTCTCTTTGCAACTATTTAAAGATAAAAATACAATTACTGGATAAAAGTGGATCATACCTGTAAGCCAAGCTACGCAAGAGACTGAGATCTGAGGATCACGGTTCAAAGCCAGCCAGGGCAGGAAAAGTCTATGAGACTTTTCTCTCCAATTACCACAAAAAGCTGGAAGTAGTGCTGTGGATCAAGTGGTAAAGTGTTAGCCTTGAGCACAAAAGCTCAAGGACAGCATTCAGGCCCAGTGCTCAACCCACAGGACCAGGAAAAAAAAAAAAATTAGAAGATAATAAATACTATTTAGGGGGCCGGGAGTTTGGCCTAATGGTAGAGTGCTTTTCTAGCATGCATGAAGACCTGGGTTCAATTCCTCAGTACCATATACAAAGAAAAAAGCTGGAAAGGGTGCTGAGGCTAAAGTGGTACAGCTCTAGACTTGAGAAAGTCCAATGACAGGGCTCAAGCCCTGAGCTCAAGCCCAGGACTGGCAAAAAAAAAAAAAAAATACCATTTAGGGCTGGGAGCATGGCCAGCAGCAAGGCAGAGTGTTTGCCTAGCATGCACAAAGCCCAAGATTTGATTCCTCAGTACCAAGTACACAGAAAAAGCCAGAAGTGGTGCTATGGGTCAAGTGGTAGAACGCTAGCCTCGAGAAAACTCAAGGACAGTGCCTAGGCCCTGAGTTCAAGTTCCAGAACTGGCAAAAAAAAAAAAAAAAAACAGACAGGTGCTGATGGCTCACATCTTAATCCCAGCGACTCAAGAAGTTGAGATCTGGATCAAGGATCAATGTCAGTCCTGGGAAAAAGTCTATGAGACTCTTACCTCCAGTTACCCACCAAAAAGTCTAAAGCACAAAAGCTCAGGGAAAGTACCCAGGCACTGAGTACTGGGATATGTACCAAAAAAAAAAAAAAAAAATATATATATATATATATATATACATACATATATATATGTATGTATGTACCGACCAAAAAAAAAAAAAGAAAACATTTAAACTTCAGAGAATAAATCTGGGGCTAAAAAAGAGCCAAGAGTTCAAAGCATTACAGGTTTTTCTTTCAGATTTAGGGATACAACCTAAAGATAACATGAAAAAAATGAAAATTCTTTTGTAATCTACTTCTTTCGAATTTAAGTTCTCAGCATTTGGAAGCTCTTCAACTTCTAGTAATTAGGTACTCTAAGAATCGTAATTTTGTTTGTTTGGGCTGAAGGTGAGCTTGAACTCAGGGCCTGGTCACTGTCCCTGATGTATTTTGCTCAAGCTGGTACTCTACTACTTAGGCCACAGCTCTACTTCCAGCTTGTGATCGCCTAGCACGCACAAAGACCAGGGTTCAATTCCTCGGTACCACATACATAGAAAAAAAAAAAAAAAAAAAAAAGCCAGAAGTGGCGCTGTGGCTCAAGTGGTAGAGCTCTAGCTTTGAGAAAACCCAAGGACAGTGCTCAGGCCCTGAGCCTAAGCCCAGGACTGGCAAAAAAAAAAAAAAAAAAAAAAAAAAAATCAGAGGGCCTAGTGGTAGAGTGCTTCCCTAGCAGACATGAAGGCCCGGGTTCAACTCCTTGTTACCACATACATAGAAAAGGCAGGAATCTCAGAGACTTCCTGGCTGACTTTGAACCATGACCCTGAGATCTCTGCTGAGTAGCTAGAATTGAAACTGTGAGCCACCAGCATCCAGCAGGATTTTTAATTCTAAGCTAAACATGATCTTGAGGCTATTATGAACATTCTGTATGTTGAAACTTATACTTCAAATATTTTAAAGTGCCAGATTAACCTCTATTTGGTTCTAATAGCCAGAACTCACCAATAAAAAATCAGAAGGAAGCACGTCACAAAAAAAAGTTCTTGAACACAAACTTGAACACAACTTCCAGAAATGTAAATTTTGTAGTATCCTATTCTCATCAGCTATTCAAACACTGATGTATACACATTACTTACCTTATCCTTTTCATGTGGAAGCAGTGACACTGGAGGTAAACAGGAAAGAGACTCACAACTCTCTTTCCCGTCAGCATTGGTTGCCTTAGTGTTGAGCCTATAAAGAGGTCCATCTTTAAGGAGTCTGCCGTGGCCAACGGCACGTTTGATAGCCAATCGTAACTGCTGGTGAAAGCCAGAGGTAGAACTGCCTCCAAATAATGCAGACACATCTTTCTGACCTTTCAAAAAACGTTCAATGCTTTTTAAAGTTGAGCCACTGGACTCTGCCAAGCCATCAAATGCCCGTTTGATCAGTTTACTCCAATCCACATTTTGCTTATTATCCAATTTTCCATGGTTTCGAGGTTTAGGAAGTGCTATTCGCCCCGGATTATCAGGATCTTTATAGGAATTGAGGCCTTTGTTTGAGACTTTTAAAATTGTTCCATCTTTAACACTCAATTCCAATTGTTCTAAAACAGTTTTTCGATCTAAGCCATGGGATGAAGACACTGCATTGCATATCCTTTCTTCTGAAGGACGCTGTTTTTGCTTCTTCACTTTTTTGATGGCCTCCAAAATCCACTCCGTATACAGCGGGTTAGCGAGTTTTACCATGGTGAAGGATTCTGTATATCCATAGAGTCGTTATCCCTTATCCTGATGCTGAGTAAGTTTCACACCATGGAAAACAAGATCCTCGGAGGCTAGTAACCAGTTAACCATAGCATACAAGTTTTCTGGCCTGAGTCAGTCCTCCTTTCATAAACTAGAATGCCTTCCCACTTCTACTTTAGAAACCAAACCAACTGATTATTTGAAATGTCTTCAAACTTCCCAAAAGCACTACACATGAGTCTCTTCATAGAAAAGTTGTAAGAATTCCATTCATTTCACTCCTTGCTTCAGAGCAGAAGCTGTACATCTTATGCCTGAAAAACAATTAAAACAATGTCAAATTTCTATCAAGATTTACAAATAAGCTGTAAGTTGAAACACTTTTAAAAGCAGTCCTCTAAAGAGTTTTTAAGACATTTCTATTAACATTGCAAAATAATCATATATGCAAATCATTAGGACAAGAAAGAAAAGGGGAAGAGGGAGAAAACTGAGTATTTAGGATACAATGAGGAAACAAAATGAGATGGTCTACAAAGGACCTTAAGCTACAACTAACCAGAGGGTGCTGGCTATACTGTCCTCCGCAATCTCTGCTCATCAGTCTATGAATGTCAACTCTTCCTCCACATCTTCCCCACCAAACTATTCAGCACTTCAACAAGTATGTGGATTAGTAGTAAGAATCCTGCAATGAAAGTAACAGTGAATACTTCATCTTTCAAAACTTCAGAATGGATAAAAATAAGCAGCAGAAAAACACTGAGAATATCATAACTACTTCACAGATTAAAAGAACAGGAAATGCCAAGACTTACCAACAAAAACTCATAACTGAAGTAAAGTATTATTACTTTCCTTGAAATAAAAACACTGAAAATAGCCCAAAATAGTGCTTTTCAAATCATTCAAGTCATTCAAATTTTAACTAGTATCTTCATACTTACTGAAGGGAGAAACAATTACCAAATTTCTTGCAAGCTACGTAAAGATAAAATGAAAAAGAGGTAGGTCTAGAATTATTGGTATTAAATACACATATTGCATATCAAATGTACAGTACAGAAAAAAATGTATTGGCTATTTGTGGGCCTAGAGAAAAATGAATTTGTTAAAAGAATTCAAGCTGAACATCCAAGTGAACATTAATAATAAAACAAAGACATACAAATACATTGCCTCTTTGGTTCAACTAAATTTTCTCACAGGAAAAAAAAAACTGGCAAGCATGCATTTTTTAATCACTGAAATAATGGATTACAAACTGAAATGACTCCTTCACCTCCAAAAACTAAGTTTAACTTTATTTTTTTAAGAACTTGCATCATTCTGTGGAGCATTTTGCATCAATTATAATATAAACAATGCCAGGGGGGGAAAAAATGCCCCCTAGCAACTATTCTTTGACGTTTTAAAAGCGAGAGAAAAATCTAGTGTTAGGAAAGGAATAATACCAGTCACGCTGCTACGAAAGTAAAGACTGAAGCAAAACACTCAAAACAGGGCCAAGATTTACTTTAAAATGAGCCTAGTAAAAAGAACCACCACCACCCCCACCCCCCGAGAAAACCACAGGTCCTGTGGGTGAGGGTCTCGAGAGGACAGAAATCAGAGTGTTATAGGCATCACACCGTACGGAGCTCCACCCCGGGTTAAGAAGCTCCCGGGTGCAGGATGAGTGACAGCCGCTCATTGTTCCTCTGGCTGGGACTCACGTCAGTTTCCAGGTCTGCAGGAGGAAACGCGCCAGGGGCTGGACCCTTAACTCTCGCAAAGTCCGTGTCGGCTCCCCCGACAGTCCCGGCCGCGCGTCCCCGGCTCCCGCTTCCCAACACATCTTCGCGCTCTCTTTTCAAAGACCGAGAAACTTTACGAACTTGAAGCGCCGCCGCCAGCCCGCCGCTCGCCGAGGGGCTGCTTCGCCGTTTCCATTTGGAAACAGAACCCGAAGAGTAAGTTAACAATGAAATCACGTGGAGTTCGGAGCACCGGCTCCCCTCTCTTCTGCTCCTCCGCGGGGCCGGCTGGCAGCCCGAGCCGAGGGCACGCGGGTGGCCGGGACGCTTGACAGGTGGGGCAGCTCCGGGCCAGGGCGGTCGAGCTTGACAGGCGGCCCGCCACCTCCCAGCCCGGCGCCGGGGCTGACAGCCCGACAGACACAACACCACACGTGCTGCCTCCTCCGCACCACAACACCCACCGGCCTGTCACCCCGCTGGCCGCTCAGCCCGGCTCCGGTCTCCGCGCCCAGGGCAGGCGCGGCAGAGTGCGCGCCGGCAGCGCGGAGAGCCCGGCCCGGCGACCGGCGCAGGTGGGGCTGGCGGTGGGCGCGCCCCCGAGGGAGAGCGGGCTCGCCGCTCCGCCAGCCCGAGGCCCCGCGGCCTGGCCGCTCGCCGCCCGCCACCGCGAGCTTCCACAACCCAGTGGCCGGCGGCGGCGGCGGCGGAGGAGGCGGCGGCGGACGGCGAGCGCGGGGCGGGCGGCGGCGCGGGCCCAAGGCGGGGGAGCCGGGCGCCGGCCGGGCGCGAGGGGGCGGCCGCGGCGCCCAAGCCCGAGGCCTGGCGCAGAGCAGCGGGAGGCGGCGCAGGCCGCGGCGGGGCCTGCAGCCGCCCGCCGACCCTGCGGGACGGCGGAGCGAGCCCAAGAGCGGCTCGGCCTCGGGCTCGACGGCCGGGGACAGTCCGGGGTGTTTCCTCGCCTACTTACCGGGGGAGAAGAGAGCCGGGGTCCTGGGGCCCCGGGCTGGACCGCGGAGATGCCCCAAACTGACACGGCCGCCATCTTGGAGACAGTGAGCTCCGGCCGGGGGGAGGGGCGGCGAGGCGGCGGAACAGCCGCGGGGGGAGGGGAGCGGCGCGAGGGAACGGCAGCCTGAGGGAGGGAGCGGGAACAGCCCGGGCGGGCGGCGAGGGCAGGAGGAGGGGGAAGCCTCGGAGGAGAGCCGCTGAGAGCGGGAAGAACGGGGCCTGGCGCCGGGAAAGGCCGGAGGGCGGGCCGGGACTGGAGGGAAGAGCGCGCCGGGAGGGTCACGTGGGGCCGGTACAAAAGGCCAAAGCCAAAGCGGGAGGAGGACCTGCCGGGGCCGGGGACTGGCGGCCGGGGCTCCCGCTCGCGATTCTCACGCGCCCGCCGAGGTCGGGCCGACGCCGGGCGCGGGGCGGAAAGGGCACCCCGCCCCCCCCCCGTCCCGTCGCCCAGCTGGGGGACCGCGGGGCCGGCGCCCGGGCGGGGTGACGTGGGGCGGCACGGAAATCCGGTAGCCGGACGGCTCGCGACTCCCGGTGGCGTCCGTGTTTACAGCGCGCGGGGCCTCCCCGCCCCGGCCCTCGCCGCGCCCTCGGCGAGCCGGGAGCCGGGGCGGCGCGGAAGCTGCTGGGTCCCCCTGCACGCCGGGCCGAGCGGGGCCCGCGGGAAGCGGGAGGAGGCGGGAACCCGGACACCCGTGTCAGCCTGCCGCGAGGCCCCCGCTCCTCCCGGCCGCCGCACGGGAGCCGCGGTGGGACCGGGGAGCGCGGACTGGGGCTGGGGCGCCCCGCCGGAGCGCGGCCCGCGCCCGGCCGCCCCGCGGCCCCTCTCCACCAGCTGCATGTGTCTTTGTCTCTCGAAACTCAGAGGTTGGGTCAACTTTTCTTCTTCTTTCTTGCTCCGTTGTGGAAAGCAGTAACCAATGCAATGCCCCCAGGTGTGCTAAATACTGCGCTGTTAAATGCCAGCCCGTTGCTTGCTGCTGGACCTTCATGTTTTCTGCCCCAGCACCACCTTACCTTCTCTCGCATTTCGTCTCTTGGAAAAGATCTCCCACTGCCTTTACACTTGATGCTTAATTTTCTGAGCTTCTGTAGGGTTGAGCGTTCCCTCCATCCAAGTGGAATTTGCGGTTCCGATCTTAAATACGTTCCCAGGTAAAGGTGTTGATAGCGCTTTTCGACTCTCGTGTCTACTGTGCGCTTTGCTTCTAGTAAATGAACACTTAGGAAGCCACTTAAGCAAGTTGCCACCTCACTTCACCCCTCCTCAGTCCTACATTTACCTACCTCTGTGGCCTGTCACCACTCTATTCCTTAGATGGTCTGTATGAAACGTTAGGTTGCCAATGTCATCCAATAAAAGGAACATTAAAAAAAAAATAGACACTAGTGGTCCACACCTGTAATCCTAAATGCTTAGTAGATGGAGATTTCTTGGATTTCCATTCCAGCCCATCTTGGGTAAAAAGTTGACAACCTCCTCTGAACTTCAGAAAAGAGGTAGCGTATGTATCATCCCATCTACAGAAGGGAAGGGTAGATGGGTGGATCACGGTCCGTGTACACTTGAGCAAAACACAAGAGGGTAAAAAAAGAAAAGAAAAAAGAGCTGGAGGCTTGGCAACGCCTACTTGACAAGTGTGAAGTACTTGGGTTCAAAGCCCAGTGTTATCAAAAGAAACCAGAAAGGAGGAAAGGAAGCCCTTTATTTGGGGAAGAGGGATCAGTCAACTATGACCATACTGATGACATGCTGTGATCATCATGTGGATACAAGATATTCTTGTAACTATAAGGTATTCTATCAGAAAGGATACCTTCTTTCCTAGATGAATCAGAGGACCTATTAAGTAAAATGATGTGTATAATGAAAAGACATTGGTGGGAGTAGGGGGAGATAAAGTTCTCAAAAAAAAAAAAATAAGGCAAATTTCTTCTTTCCAAAGAGGACAGATAAAACATTAGTAGAATGAAATACTCCTGTGACAGAATGAAATACTCTTGTGACATTAGAGGCTGTAGTTTTTGAAAGAGAAATGATATAGAAGCAAATTGTGTTTGCTTTTAGGGATAATTTGGATGAAAACCAGCCTTGGGGATCCCTGATGAAAGACCAAACTGGAGCTTAAGCACACAATAGCAAGGATTTAAAACAATTTGCAACAACAAAGCACAC
The DNA here is from genome assembly GCF_031878675.1 of Megascapheus bottae. Classification (NCBI taxonomy): domain Eukaryota; kingdom Metazoa; phylum Chordata; class Mammalia; order Rodentia; family Geomyidae; genus Megascapheus; species Megascapheus bottae. The sequence goes on along the minus strand of NC_143528.1, from coordinate 1,214,097 downwards.
TGGAGCATTCCAAGTAAAGAGTCTTTGCTTTTTATCTTTAAAACCAAACGGCACATTCTGGAGGTCTTCCTAAATACTTCAGCAAAGATAGATTAAAGTCCACATCTTTTTGCAAATTAGAGGAATCTGCAACTCTGAAAGGACACTTTTTCTTAACTCCTTTCTTAGGTTTTGTTTTGGTTTATGTGTAGAGGATTCAGCCCTAATTTGTGCAACTGAAGACTATTACCTTCTGTATTTTTACTCCAGGAATCTGCTTTTCAATTGTCTTTGATAACTGTGCTTTAAGTAATGTTTAGGTCAACCTAAAATTGTAAGACTGTTTTGTCCTGGTTTCAATGGATAAGTTTTTACTCCTTTTACATTTAATAAAATTATTGGCAAATTTAAATTTGTGCCTGACATATTTTGGCTCATCTATTTTATAACATGTTCACTCTTGTCTTCTTTTAAATTAAGTTATTTTCATTATACCACTAATCCTCTCTACTAGCTGAGATGGACTTTTTTTTTTTACCAGTTTTGGAGATTACAACATTTTTTTGGACTTATTAAATTCAAAGACAATGTTATCAAGTTTCTTAGAATTTCTAAGACTTTAGAAGTCCTATGAACTGACTCAGTCTGAACTAAAAAGTTCTTGAGGAAGCACATCTATATTAAAGATCCTAGAGACTGCATAACTCTGGCTGACTATGACTTGTGATTATGGAGTTGGAATGTTGTAGGTCTGAGAGGAAAATTTATCATGGGCTATATAGACCCTTTAATAGTTAATTACTTTAAATCTTGTAAATGACCTAACATTCTCCTGACAAACTTCTTAGAATGTGTCCTTAAGCTTAATAGACCACTAGCCTCTAATAACCTTAAAACTAAGAAAATCTCACAAATTGTCCTTATTTTTATCTTATTTTGTCTTTTTAGTGTTATCCCTGGGGATTGAATTTGGCCTAGGATCTGGTCCTAGGCTTTTTTCCCAAGGCTCTACCACTTGAGCCACAGATCCATTTCCAGCTTTATGTGTGTGGTTAATTGGCAATAAGAATTCTCGTGAACTTTTCTGCCCGGGCTGGCTTAAATTGGAATTGTCAGATCTTAGCCACTTAATTAACTTAAGATTACAAGTGTGAGCTACTAGCACCAGGAAAAATTATTTATTTTGCCAGTCCTGGGGCTTGAACTCAGGGCTTAGGCACTGTTCCTTGAGCTTTCTCAAGACTAGTGCTCTACCACTTGAGCCACAGCACCACTTCTGGCCTTTTCTGTGTAAGTGGTACCGACAACTTAAACCCAAGGCTTCATGCATGCTAGGCAAGCACTCTACCACTAGGCCACACTCGCAGCCCGACAAATTTAGTATATATGTAGTTCATTGCAAAACCTTTACATTTCCTGTTATAGTTTCTAAACTTATTAGCTCTTAAATCTATTATTGAGTTCTTAATTTGGGTCATCATCTTTTTAAATTGTAGAATTTTCAGGTTTTTTTCAATTTCAATTTATTTGGAGAAATTCTAAATTTTTGTGTATCTATCTTGACCTGAACATATAAATCCTAGTGATCTTAAAGCTTTTACTTATGACTGCAAGAACTGGATTTTCTGTGGGTCTGCTTCTATTGTATTTTCTTTGCATTGATCTTTGAGGGGTCTTAGGCTTGAACTCAGGGCCTGAGCACTGTCCTTGGGCTTTCTTAAGGTTAGAACTCTACCTCTTGAGCCACAGCACCACTTCCGGCTTTTTCTATATATGTGGTATGGAGGAATTGAACCTGGGTCTTCGTGCATGATAGGCAAGCACTCTACCACTAGGCCAAACTCCCGGCCCCTGGTTGTTTTGGGGTTTTTTTCCCCTTCCTTACACAGTCCCCAACTTCTAGCTTACCTGGTAATTATTAGTGGAAAACCACATGTTGAATATGAAAGTTGTAGAGGCCCTGGGTAGTATTAAGTTCATCCAGAAAAAGGTTCGCCTTAGTCATCTGTAAAGTCTTTATAAGGAAGGTCAGTCACCCAATTCAATCAGAGGTTTTGATGAACATAATCCAAGGGTTCCAAATGAGAATTTCATTTATTCCCTGGAACCATTCATCCTAATTTGAATTTTGTTTCCTTAGAACCACAAGATTGTCAAAACACTGCCTTACTTTCCTTTTTCTCCTCACCACCTTTGACTTCTCTCAGCACATCTTCAGAACTTGGCAAGTGAGCTGCAAAGCAGTGGCTCACACCTGTAATCCTAGCTACTCAAGAGGCTAAGATCTAGGGATCCCAATTTGAAACCAGCCCAAGGCGGCCAATCCAAGAGACTCTTCAAATAGCTGGAAGACTGAGAAAGCATACATTCACACAACACACACACTAGACTTTGGCAAATGATTTAAGGGAAAGTGGCAAAGAATTGGGCTCATTCATTCTGTCCTTTTCTCCAGGAATCTGGCCCTTGTCTCTAAGTTTTGTCTCTTCCAGCTCTGCCAAACTGACAAAATTCTCACTGGTGTCTTTGCCTTCTAGAACCTCTCTTTCTGTTACTGTGACTCAAAATCCAGATACTGGACAAATGCCCAGAATTTCCTGGAGGGACAAAGTTATTGCTAAATGCCATCTCACCCTTGCATATTGTTTCTCCTCTGAGACAGTGTCTTTGCAAGCTCCGTTTGCCTCAGTAGCCCACTCATGCCTTCACATGCATGTTTAATATACTAGCTGGCTGTCCTAATTGTTTTCAGCTGAATCCCTGGTTGACTTAAACACTCCCATCTTTCTCAGAAGCAGAAAAAGTTTCTTCTAAATGAAAGGTCTGTCCTTCCTTTGAAATAGAAGAATGTCTGAACAAGGTTTGCCTCAGGTATAAAGATGTAGTTTCTAACAGCACCTGTGTTTCAGCTGAGCCCTTTTTAAAAATGATCCTGGGATTCCAAACCAGACTTATTCCAACTGAATCTCTGAGAGTGTGGTGAATTTGGCTCTATATTTACCAAAAAAAAAAAGAGGGAAAACTGGTGAAATAGATGATATAATGATTTTTAGACATCAAATAATAGATGTTAGACAATGACCACTAAGATAAGCAAAGCAAATGATGGAGCCCTGTACCTGGTTAATCTACTCCCTTAAGATGACTGGTAGACCTCTGACCTGGGAGCAGGGGATCCCAAAGCTCAGCCCTACCATGGACTTTAGGAGGCAATATGAGCATTCAGGGAAGGGAAGGTAACTAAAGCAGCAAACTAGAAAAGGGGAAGCTACAGGTGCCTTAAACACTAGATATAGACAGACAGTCTTTATTCTTTGGGTGTATATTGATTTGCACATGTTTGAGGCAGGAAAAGGAAACAAATTAGAAACTAACTGGGAAAAGAACCAGCAAAAAGAGACAGGCAAGCAATTTCCTAAGCTCCTACCTGCATGGAAAGAGAGCTTTTTTCCCCCATTAGCTGTAATAGAAAGACCTTTTAATAGTATTGTTCTTAGTCCTCAGGAGAGTTTAATCTTAGTATTAAAAAAGAATCTCCCTATATTACAGGAGGTGAGAGAGATTTGGAGAAAAAATGACTGAAGGAGCATCAAATTTTAAAAATACAAGCACACCAATTCAAGTCCAGCGAACACCAAGCAGAAAGAAAAACTGTAATCACATCAGGCTCTTTGGTCCATGCATCTTCAGAATTTGGGAAATGAAGCCAGACATAGTGATTTATACCTGTAATCCACTCAACAGGATTACAAACTCTGAGCCAGCCTGGGGCATATAGCAAGATACTGTCTCAAACAATACAAAAAGAACTTAGCAAATGACTGAAAGTACAGTATAGTAAAATCATTAAAAATCAGTAGGGGAAAAAAAAACATCAAAAAAAAAAAAACATCAGGCAGATAAAAAAGACATTATGCACCAAGAAACGAAGTCCGAGTATATTAGGCTTCTTACTAGAATCTATGCAACCAAGAGAAAAAAAAAAACAAAAATACCTTAGGATTATTGAATTTTTTAAACATTAATCTAGAGCTGTTTACTCAGCAAAATTTTTTCAGAAATGAAGTAGGAACAAGTGGCTCATGTCTAGCAACTCAGAAGGCTTAGGTCTGAGGATGGTAGCTCCAAAGCAGCCCCAGTAAGTTCTGTGAGACTGTTTATTTCCAATTAGCCACCAAAAAGCCAGAAGTGGAGCTATGCCTCAAGGGGTAGAGCAGCATCCTTGAATGAAAAAGCTAAGGGAAAGTGCCCAGGTCCTACTTCAAGCACACACATACATACACATACCAAAACAGAAATAGAAGTAAAATAACTTAGACAAAAACTAAGTTTATCAGTAGTAGACCTGATCTAGCAGATATACTGAGTGACATTTTTGAGAAAGGGCAGAAATTAACCTTAAATCTAGTCAATAATTAATACAGGTTTGCAGTTCATGCTTGTGGTTTTGTGTTTGTTGTTTTGTGTTTTTTTAGTGCAATTTTTTTTTTTTTGCCAGTCCTGGGCTTGAGCTCAGGGTGTGAGCACTGTCCTTGGACTTTTTCTCAAGGCTAGAGCTCTACCACTTGAGCCTCAGCACCACTTCTGGCTTTTTCTATGTATGTGGTACCGAGGAATTGAACCTGGTCTTTGTGCATGCTAGGCAAGCACTCTACCCCTAGGCCAAACTCCTGGCCCCTAGTGCAAAATTTTTAAGTTTACAGTTGTGAAACATTTCTTGTGTGTGTTTTTCTAAGTAAATTCACAAGATAAGATAATTTAAAATTCACTTTATGGGTATTAATGCTGTTCTTTGAAAATATTAATAAAATAAGTAAAGTTCTAAGAAGATTGATCAAGGTAGCAAGGAGAGAAGACATAAATTAATGTTAAATATGAGGAATGGGCCAGGAGCATGACATAGTGGTAGAGTAATCACTTAGCATGCACAAAGCCCTGGGTTCCATTCCTTGGTACCACATACGCAGAAAAAGCCAGAAGTGGTGCTGTGGCTCAAGTGGTAGAATGCTACTCTTGAAAAAACTCAAGGATAGTTCCCAGGCCCTGAGTTCAAGCCTCAGGATTGGCAAAAAAAAAAAAAATAGGAGGAATGAAAGGGAAAACAAACAAGTACTTGAAGAGGAGGCATAAACCCTACTTAGAAGAAGGCTGAGCAAGAGTATTGCTAGAATCCAGGACTTAGATAACAATGATGAGGCAGGAGGATGGAGCGCCTGAGATTAGCCTAGATTATACAGTGAGACAGTATCTCAAAAATAAAAACCAAAGCATTTCACAAAGAAAGGTCAGGAAAAGACAGTTTCACTAGCAAATTATACCAAATACTTGTTTAAAAATCATGATCTACATAAATTTTCTAGAAAATTGAAAAGGAAGGAATATTTAGCAACTTGTTTTGTGAAACCAGCATGACTAATTCCTAAACCAGATTAGAAAACAAAAAAAGTACTTTTAATATATGTAATACCTGAATATATGCATGTGTGTACACATGTGATTATACATATATGTACATATGTATATGTGTATATAATATATAACATTACATATATGCATATATATGAGTGTTTATATACATATGCATATGTATCTATATATACTGATCATCTATCTAAAAATATCCCAAAAAAGCTTTGAAAAATACATCTACTAATGATTTTTTAAGTGTATCAATTAGAATAGATACAAATTTCCCCACACTGCTAAAGGTACCTCTAAAAACCAACTACTTCCCTCAAGATATAATCCTAGCAAAGCTACCTCTTATTATTACGTCTACAAAGTCCAGGTTCTAATCAAAGCTGTGGACTGGAGAGGGTTAATCCTCCAAAGATTCATGTGCTGAATGCTTGATCACCAGTGTGGAGATATTAAAAAGCAATGGCTCTTTAAGTGTCTTTTAAAAGATGATTAGACCATAGGAGTTGCACCCTGATGGATAGATCAATGCTATCTCACAGGACTGAGCCATGGTTCATAGGACTGGACTATATCCTGTGAGAATGGGTGATTAGAAGTGAGCCTGAGGCCTTTTGCATATACTGTTACCTCTCATACACACTCTACATTTTCATACCATCTGTCATGAGACACTTCCCAGAAGGGACATTTGCATGTACCAAGTACTCTCAAATCTCTTTTGTTATGTTACCCAGTATCCGGTATCTTGTTATAGTAACACAAAATGAAGTAAGACACAGAACAATAAAATAAAATGTAAAGATACACAAACTGTCTTTATTCATACATGACTTAATCATTTATCAAAAATATCGTACAAGCAATAAGCAGTTAAAACAGTATGTATATCAACATTAAAGAATATAAGATCAATATACAGAAATCAAGTTTTAACAAAAAAACAGTTTAAAAATGGACAAAGAATTTAAGTAGACATTTCTCCAATGAAGATAGAGATGGCTGTAAGTACTTGAAAAGATGCCTAATCGCACTGTTAGAAAGATGCAAAACAAAACCATACTAAAATATGGGATGAAGAAACCTGAGTGCTTGTGTGCTATTGTAAGAATGGGAGATAGTGTTATCACTATGGAAAACAGAATGGAGATTCCTCAAAGCATTAACAATGAAAATGAATATGACTCAGTGTTGGAGACCCAGTCTGGGGTCAGAGTGACCTTGGACCTGCACAATTGAGTACACAGGGAAGTAAGCTGTTATCGTGACGACTTTGGGCTATACCAATCGCTTCTCATTTAACCTATTTGAGACTTGATTGCTGTTTTGAACGAATGTAACCCTGGCAGTTTCCTGGTTTTAAGAAAAGGAAGGAAATATAGCCAGATGTTATAGCCTATGCCTATAACTCAGGCTGGAGACAGAGGCAGGATTACAAGTTAGAGACTAGCCTAGCTACAAAGTGAAACCCTGTCTAAAAAAAAAAAAAAAAAAAAACAGGAAATAGGACACATGGATGAAGTTTGAGGACATTATGTTCAGTGAAAGAAGTCATTCAAAAAAGTCAAATACTGTATTATTTCACTTACCTAAGATACTTACAGTATTCAGATTCCCAGAGAAAGCAGTATGGTGGCTATGGGGGCTGGGTGGGGGTGGGTAGACAGAGTAAGGATGGAGCAGGAGAGAAATGAGAAGTTAGTATTTAGAGTATAGGAATTTGGTTTTCTAAGTTGAAAAAAATAATCTGGTGGGCCAGGAATGTGGCCTACTGGTAAAGTGCTTGCCTAGCATGCATGAAGCCCTGGGTTTGATTCCTTGGTACCACATATACAGAAAAGGCCAGGAGTGGTGCTGTGGCTCAAGTGACAGAGTGCTAGTCTTGAGAAAGCTCAAGGACTGTCCAGACCCTGCTACAAAAAAAAAAGAAAGAAAGAAAGAAAATCTGGTGATAGGTGCTGGTACTAGCTGCACAATAATGGGAATGATTTCAATTGCTCTGAAATAAACTTCGCATGGTCAATATGGTCATTTTATATATGCTTTACCACAAATTTTAAAGGTTAAATATATGTCCATCTACTAACAAAAATGTAAAAGACAGATTTACAGAAGGATTGAACTATGAAATAGTTGAGCATAAGTCTGATAAAGCAAAATATTGCCAAAAAAGAAAATCTAAGAATATATATATATATATATATTGTTTTAGGGCTGGAAAACTCAGTGTTGGTAAACTGTCAGTTATTTCCAAATTGATCTGTAGGTGCAATACAATTTAATCATAATTCTAGCTGCCTTCATGCATAAAAACTGACATGCAGATCTAAAAATTATTATGGAAGTATAGAGGACATAGAACTATAATGCAATCTTAGCTGAGCACTGATGGCTCATGCCTATAGTCCTAGATACTCAGGAGGCTGAGATCCAAGGATCAAGGTTCAAAGCCAGCCCTGGCAGAAAAGTCTCTGTGAGATTCTTATCACCAATTAACCACTCAAAAAGTGGAATTAGTACTGTGACTCAAGTAGTAGAGCATTAGTCTTGAGCAAAAGAGCTCAGGGACAGTGCCCAATCCCCGAATTCCAGTCCCTCAACTGACAAAACAAACCAAAAAAATCAATCATACAATCTTGAAAAAGAGCAAGTCTGATAGATGTATACTATTTGTTAACAGATATTTACATCATCTTTATATTTTTGAAGTCATGTTAGTATTCTTTTTTGTTTTCATTTCTTAATAACGTGTGTGCATGTGGGGGGGGGGTGTCAATCCTGGAGCTTTTTTTTTTTTAATCAAAGCTAGCATTCCATCACTTGAGCCACAGCTCCGTTTTCTGCTTTTAGGTGTTTAATTGAAGATATGAGTCTCACAGACTTTCCTGCCTGGGCTAGCTTCAAACTACTATTCTCAGACCTCAGCCTCCTGAGTAGCTAGGATTGAGGCTACTTCTAGCAAGAAGATTGCAGGTTTACTGGCCATTTGCATTTTCTTTTCTGTAAATTACTTGATCTAGTCATTTGACTTATTCCTCTGCATCTCCAGCTCCTACTCCCTCTTCCCTTTCTTCTTCTCTCCCTTTTCCCTTCCCTCCTCTCTTCCCTCTCCTCCTCCCTGTCTTCCTCCCCCTTTCTTCTCCTTCTCCCTCTTTCCCTCCCATTCTTTCTTCTTCCCTCTTCCCCCACTTTCCCCTTTCAGTTCTGGATTTGAACACTAGCTTGCTAAGCAGATGTTTTACCACATGAACCATTCCACCAATCCTAGGATTGGGTCTTGCTAACTTTTTTTAAAGCATTTTTTTTATCAAAGAACTTATTAACATTGATTTTTACAGCATATTTCAAATGTCATGTTTAACAAACAAGTATTCAAGAAGGGAATCTCTATATACAATCACTAGCACTTAGATTTTACAACATAATTAAAAGTAAGCTGAAGGTTTGTATGTCATAGATACATATTAATCTGTCATAAAACACTATGTCTATAGAGTATATATCCCATAGTAGATTTTTATGTCTATGTAATTATATTTATATCTCCAAGACCATGTCCATAACATTGGGTACTCAAATATTAAGTCATTGCTCTTATACTGTTTGGATCTAATATCCACATATTAAGGATACCTTGCACCTTTTGTTCCTTTGGTCTTGACTTATCTCACTCAACATGATTCACTCTAACTTCATCCACTTCCCAGCAAATGCCATTATTTTATCTTCTCTGTTGCCAATGTAGAATTCCATTGTGTGTGTGTGTGTGTGTGTGTGTGTGTGTGTGTATCACATTTTTTTGTATCCATTCATCTGCAGTAGGGCATCTGGGTTGTTTCCATCGCTTGGCTACTGTAAATAGTGCAGAGATGAACATAGCTGAGCAGGTGTCTTTATAATATCCTGGGTCATGCTGTTCAGGATAGATGCCCAGAAGTGATATGGCGGGATCATAGGGAAGGTCTGTTTTCAGTTCTTTAAGAAACCTCCACACTGCTTTCCAGAGTGATTGAACTAGTTTACAATCGCACCAGCAGTGCGGTAGGGTTCCTCTTTCTCCACAACCCCGCCATCTTGCTAACTTTTTTTTTTTTTAGAAGGTGCATTAATTCACATACATTGATACCCTTTCACATGTCTTGGTACCCGTTTCCCTCCCCCCCCCCCACACCCCCCACCTGTCTTGGTTTTCCCCCCTTCCCTATCAAATTTCAAATATCCAAATACAAATAAATTCAATATATCAGATAACAAAGTGAGATACTATACCAATATGAGATAACCAAGGGACAGCAAAGGAGATGAGAGACAACATAGTACATTAAGGACAACCATCATTCATTATGTAGCTTTTGTTTCAGTATCCTGGAGGTCCTTTCAATTAGCTTCACATTATATGTCCTTATGTATCAAGATTTTGCTCTATTGCAAATCTCTGCTAGTAGAGCCCAAGGTTTCTACTGATTATGACGAATGAGGGAAACCATTGAGCCTAAGTTCCTTTGAGTCTGGCTTACTTCACTTAATATGATTTTTTCTAAGTCTTTCCATTTCCTAACAAATGGGGCGATGTCATTCTTTCTGACAGCAGCATAGAATTCCATTGTGTACAAATACCACAACTTGTTGATCCACTCATCAACTGAGGGACATCTAGGTTGGTTCCATATCTTTGCTATGGTGAATAGTGCTGCAATGAACACTGTTGTGCTAGTGGATTTAGTATGCCCTAGTTTCTGGGTGGTTGGGTAAATGCCAAGTAGTGGAATTGCTGGGTCATAGGGGAGTTCTATGTTTAGCTTTTTGAGGCACTGCCACACTGCTTTCCATAGTGGTTGAACAAGTTTGCACTCCCACCAACAGTGTAGTAGTGATCCCTCCTGGCCACATCCCCTCCAGCATCTGTTGTCATTCGTTTTCCTGATCCTGGCCATTCTAGCTGGAGTGAGGTGGAATCTTAGAGTTGTTTTGATTTGCATTTCTTTTATGACCAGAGATGTTGAGCATTTCTTCATGTGTCTATAGGCCATTTTTGTTTCTTCTTCAGAGAAGACTCTCTTTAAGTCTTTGGCCCATTTTTTAATGGGATGGTTGTTACTTTGGAGGTTAGTTTTGGAGTGATTCAATTTTTTGAGTTGTTGATATATTTTAGATATGAGGCCTTTGTCTGTTGTTTGGTTGGTGAAGATCTTCTCCCACTCTGTAGGCTTCCTGATTAGTTTACTAGCTATGTCCTTTGCCATACAAAAGCTCTGCAGTTTAATGCAGTCCCACTTATCCAGCCTTTCTCTGATTTGTTGTGATTCTTGGTCCTTATTAAGAAAGTTTCGACCTGTGCCAAGGAGGCCTAGTGTATCTCCTATTCCTTCCTGTAGAGTTTTCAGTGTGTCAGCTTTTACCTCCAGGTCTTTGATCCATTTGGAGGTAATTCTAGTGCGAGGTGACAACGAAGGATCCAGCTTTAGTTTTCTGCAGGTGCTTAACCAGTTCTGCCAGCACAACTTGTTGAAGAGGCTGTCTTTCTTCCATTCTATTTTTTTGGCTCCCTTGTCAAAGATTAGGTGGCCATAGGTCTGTGGTTTAATATCTGGGTCCTCAGTTCTATTCCATTGGTCTTCAGGCCTGTTCCTGTCATCTTGCTAACTTTTTATAAGCTGGCTTCAAATCATGATTCTCTCAATCTCTCCTTCTGAATAGCTGAGATTTCAGGTCTGAGTCTCTGTGGCTGGTCCTGTTTGTGTGTGTGTGTGTGTGTGCGTGTGTGCGTAATGGGACTAGAACTCTGGGCCTGAGTGCTGTCCTTGGGCCTGGGCATTGGCCCTGGACTCTTCAGCTCAAGGCTACCACCCTACCCCTTGAGCCACAGTGCCACTTCTGGATTCCTAGTGGTTACTTGGAAATGACTCTCACATTCGTTCTTTATGCCCAGGCCAGCTTTGAACCACGATCCTCAGATTTCACCTTCCTGATTAGCTAGGATTACAGGCATGAGCCACCGTACCTGGCTTACATCCACGTTTTAATATGACTGAATATTAAGTATTGTCAAATGCCCTTCAACTAATGATGCACCATTGGCTTCCCCCCTAATCTCCAATGGTAGTAAATGGCAGTAATTATTTTCTAATGTCATGTCAACTTGCATTTTGGGAACAAAACTGACTTGGTCATATATATTATTTTTTATAAATAAAAATATGCATATCAATGATTGATTTCAGATTTGTGTGTTTATATCCATGAATAAACCCAACCTATTATTTTTCTGTCTGGAACTATTTTTGTTTAATCAAACTTATGCTGGCCTCACAAAATGAGAGTTCCCTGTTTACTACATTTTAGAAGAGGGATGTATATTTATGTATGTATTCGATTGATTGTTTTGAGACAAGGTCTTAGGATCTCCATATGGATTGAGTCTGACTTCAGGTTTGTGATCCAAACTTAGCCTATGAAGTAACCGGAATTAAAAGCAAACTTCCCAATTTTATTTTTCGACTCTTTTTTTCCTACTGACGTTTTTCCCTTGCTTGGTTTATTTAGTATCAAAAGCCATAGCGCAAAATAGCCTAATATGATAATGAGATTGTCTAATTTTTCTTGAATTTCTGTAGATTAAAGAATGTATTTGATGGGCTGGGAGTTTGGCCTAGTGTTAGAGTCCTTGCCTTGCATGCACTAAGACCCGGGTTCGATTCTTCAGTACCACATACATAGAAAAAAGCTGGAAGTGGTGCTGAGGCTCAAGTGGTAGAGCTCTAGCCTTGAGAAGGTCCAAGGACAGTGCTCAGGCCCTGAGCTGAAGCGCAAGACTGGCAAAAAAAAAAAAAAAAAAGAATGTATTTGAGGGGCTATGTTATTAGATGCATACACATTTAGAACTACAATATTATAGGGAATTGAATCTTTTGACCATTATTTTGGAATTATTTTTTGTTCTGATGGTGGGTGTTTTTTTTGTTTTTATTTTATTTGCCAATCCCGAGCTTGAGCTCAGGGCCTGAGCACTGTCCTTGGCTTTTCTCAAGGCTAAATAAAGCTCTACCACTTGAGCCTCAGCACCACTTCGTTTTTTTCTATGTATGTGGTACCGAGGAATGGAACCCAGGTCTTCATGCATGCTAGGCAAACACTCTACCTTAAATTTGGTCTGTACTTTCTTTCAGTTAGCATTTGCTTGCCATCCCTTTTTCTTTTTTTCTTCTTCTTTCAACTTTCTATATCTTTAGAAATATCTCATATCTTGACTTTAAAAATCTAGTTTAGAGCTGAGAGCTCCAGTGGCTCACGCCTGTAATCATAGCTACTCAGGAGGCTGAGACTTGAGGACTGGAATTCAAAGCCAACCTGGGCATAAAAGTCCAAGAGACTCTTATCTCCAATTAACCCACCAGAAAACTGGACGTGGTGCTGTGAGTCAACATGGTAAAATGCTAGCCTTGAGCTGAAGAGCTCAGGGACAGTGTCCAAGCCCAGTGTTCAAGCCTCATGACCAGAACCCCCCCCCCCCAAAAAAAATCCAGCTTTGCTGGAAGCCAAAAGCTTACACCCATAATCCTATCTAAGCAGCAGTTTGAAATCCAGAAGATTGTGGTTCAAAGCCACAAAGATCTTTGAGATGAAACCTCCAATTTACCAGCAAAACCCAGGCTGGAAGCTGGGCACCAGTGACGCATGCCTGTAATCCTAGCTACTCAGGAGGCTGAGATCTGAGGATCAGGGTCCAAAGACAACCTAGATAGGAAAGTTTGTGAGATTCTCATCTCCAGTTTATCACCAAAAAATGAGGGACGGGGCAGGGCGGGAGTGTAGCATAGTGGTAGAGTGCTGGCCTAGCATACACAAAGCTCTAAGTTCGATTCCTGGGTACCACATGTACAGAAAAGGCTAGAAGTGATACTGTGGCACAAGTGGCAGAGAACTAACTATCTTTGGGCAGAAAGTGTGTCCAAGGATAGTGCCCAGACCCTGAGTTCAAGCCACGGGACTGGCAAGCAAAAAAGAAAAAAAAAAGCCAGAAGTGGAGCTTTGACTCAAGCAAAATGCTAGCCCTGAACAAAAAATCTCAGAGACAGCTATGAGTTCAAGCCCCAGAACCAGCACAAAAAGAAAAGACAGTTTGGAGGAACAGCTCAAGTGGTACAACTCCAGTCAAGCCAAATAAGACTCTGAATTCAAGCCTAGTGCCAGCAAATAATAACAATGATAACACAGTTTAATTTATTTAGTTATTTATTTATTTTGCCAGTCCTGGGCTTGAGCTCAGGGCCTGAGCACTGTCCTTGCACTTTCTCAAGGCTAGAGCTCTACCGCATGAGCCTCAGCACCACTTCCGGCTTTTTTCTATGTATGTGGTACTGAGGAATTGAACCCGGGTCTTTGTGCATGCTAGGCAAGCACTTTAACTACTAGGCCAAACTCCTGGCCCCACAGTTTAATTTATATTGCTTAATTAGAACATCTAGGTCATCTATTTTTCTTTATTGTTTTTTATTATTTTATTTTATAGTTTCATCTTGTCTTTTCTATATTTGTTTGTAGTTCATTCTTTTTTTTTTTTTTGCCAGTATTGAAGCTTGAACTCAGGGCCTGGGCACTGTTCCTTGAGCTTTCTCAAGGCTAGTGCTCTACCAATTGAGCCACAGCACCACTTCCAGGCTTTTCTGTGTATGTGGTACCAAGGAAACAAACCTGAGCTTTATGCATGTTAGGCAAGCACTCTACCTCTAGGCCACAATCTTGACTCCTGTAGCTCATTCTTATCTTATTTTGAATTTTTAAAAACTTTACAGACTTTAATGGTAACTGTATTGCTTTTAATTTGAGGGGAGCTTTTTGTTTGTTTTTGTCCTAGAGCTTGAACTCACCTCTACCACTTGAGCCACATCTCCACTTCCAGTTTTCTAGTAGTTGATTAGAGGTAAGAGTCTCACACACTTCCTTGACTGGACTGGGTTGGAATCTCGATTCTCAGATCTCAGACTCCTGAGTATCTAGGATTATTGGTGTGAACCACTGGAACCTGGCTAATCTGAGTTTTCAATCCCTGTCCTTGCAAGGATAGATTGTTGCCTCTTTTAAAAACAGGTAATTTACTGTCGGTCTGGCAGCAGTTGCTCTAAGTGGTCCCACATTAAAGACTTGTTGATGCTGCTGACGCACTGAGCAATGAAGTGTGTCTTTTGTAAGCGGAAGTCAATGCTGATGATAGTTTGCACAGATTCTTCCTTGCCACCTCTACCGATTTTATTCAGGAGTCTTTGAGCAAGGCCTGAGGTTTCAGGAAAAAGATTGCCATCTACAGTCATTTTGTCAACCTGGTTATTATTTCTTTGCTATAATGGTAGGACTGTTGGTGAGCACTGAAAGAGGAGCATTCTCTTAGTCCAGTCTGACAGGTCAGACCTCTTTCTCAGTGCTTCTTGTCTGTCATCTCCTAATTGTGGTCACCTAAAGTCACTGACCCTCCCATGGCCCACAGGCCTTGCCTATGAATTGAGACAGGAGGGAAATTAAAGCTAATCTCTGCTTCTGGATGTGGTGGAAAGGAGATGGGATGCTGAATGCTCTATCTGCTGGGAGAATTTCTCTGTTTCACTATCTCTCTTCCGTGAACAATCTCTAAGGGAGGATACTTAAGAGAGAGGCTATAGCATCACAGCACCATTTACAAACTGGGCTCTTCCTCAGTCAACCAGACTTAGGGAATTCTCCAAAAGGACACAGAGATCTCACATTCAAATTGAGGTCAGAGTGGACACACATTGTGCGGACACATATTGCAAATATGTTCCATCAGCTCTTGAAAACAACTGTCTTTGAGGACCTGTCCAGGCATGGACCTTATTACCCATCTCTTCCTCCTGTCTGTGCAGTGCCATGGGCAGGACCAGTGCTAATGGTTAATTGGATCAGCTGATCCTTGATGCAAGTAAGGCAGTAGTTTTGGTTACATGGTGGTTCCTTGATCCCAGGCAAAAGCAGGGAGCAAGCCAAGACCTGTTGTATAAACCACAAACAACTTTACTTGCTTTAAAAAAAAAAAACCTGGGGCATTACTGACATTCCATAATCCCTCCAATCTCATCTGTTCCCATTCCTGGGGGTGAAGAAAGGCTGTGGGATGAGTAAGTTACCCAGGGGCTGGAATCTTCTCAGGGCTGAGTTAGAAACCTCTGCGTGGCACTGGCTTGTTTCATCATACAAGGCCTATGTGATCTGTAATTATTTGTCTCTAGAGATGTATCTCCCTCATTCTACTATATTCATGCTGCCTCTAACCATTGAAATTCCTTTAGAAAAAACTAAGTTGGCCTGCCAGTATCTATAAATCCTTAATTAAGAAAAAACATACATTGAAAAAATACCAAATATTTCGATCTCTTTCTCCACACACACACAGTCCTACACGTACATACACACACACACACACACACACACACACACACACACGCATACACACACAGAGTTAATAAATAGACTAACATTGAAAACTTTGATAGCTTTTTCCTCCAACTTCATTTTCCTGCATTTCCCCTTGCCAATTTTCAGCTGACCACCAAGCTGTGTTACTATTGCTCGCCTTTCTTAGCTTTTTTAGCTTGAAGAATGCCACTTTATTATTTTCTTTGATTTACTCATTCTTTTTTGAAAACTCTAATTGTCAAGATGATCTACAGAGGGATTACAGTTACATATATAAGGTATGTAATTGGTATGCTCTTCTCAAACTTCTTACAGGTTTTTTTTTTCTTTTTTCCATGTATGTGGTACCAAGGAATAAACCCAGGTCTTCATGCATGATAGGCAAGCACTCTACCACTAGGCCAAACTCCTGGCCCTTTTACAGTTTTATTTTTTAAATTTATGTTTATATTCCTAAGCAAAAGATTACATTGCATTGCTCTGTGTGTGTGTGTGTGTGTGTGTGTGTGTATGTGTGTGTGTGCAAATCCTGGGACTTGAATTCAAGGTCTGAGCTTGTTTGCAAAAGGTTAGCACTCTACCACTTGAGCCACAGCTTCACTCTCAACCTTTTGATGGCTAATTGGCAATAATAAGTCTCATGGACTTTCATACTGGGGCTGTCTTTGAACCATAGTCCTCAGATCTCAGCCTCCTGAGTAGCCAGAGTTATTCTTTATTTAGTGGGGGTGAGAGGATGGCACTAAGGCTCTAATCTCAGATCCTCAAACCCTCACTCAGCTTTTTCACTCATGGCTGGCACTCTACTAGCTAAGCCACACCTCCAGTCTGGCTTTTCTGCTGTTTCGTTGAATCTTACGAATTTTTCTGACTAGACAGTTTTCAGTGATCTTCAGGTCTCAGACTCCTGGTCCCGGGCCTTGAGATACCAGTATCTGACTGAGTCTTTGTCACCCTGGAAAGAATATTTGGTCAAATAAATTCTTGCATCACAAGACATGCTTTATTTATTTATCTATTCATTTTTTGTTGGCCATGGGACTTGAACTCTGGACCTGGGCACTGTCCCTGAGCTCTTTGGCTCAAGGCTACCACCATACTCCTTGAGACACAGCGACACCTCTGGTTTTCTGGAGGTTAATTGGAGATAAGAGTCTCAGGGTCTTTAGTGCCTGGGCTGCCTTTGAAACATGATCCTCAGATCTCAGCCTCCTGAGTAGTTAGGATTACAGGAGTGACCCATCACACCCGGAGCTAAGACATGCTTTAAAAGAACAATATCTACCTGAAAGGAGAAAAACCTATCTTGAAAGGATAGTTTTCTTTTAAACCCATGTTGTATTTAAAAGGATGCTCCCAGTAATGAGATAGCTATGTCCTAATGGTCTAGATTTAGTAAAGTGAGCAAGACTTATGTCCCTGAACCAATTTTTTTTTTTGCCAGTCCTAGGCTTGAGCTTAGAGCCTGAGCACTGTCCTTGGACTTTCTCAAGGCCAGAGCTCTACCACTTGAGCCTCAGCACCACTTCCGGCTTTTTTCTATGTACGTGGTACCGAGGAATCAAACCTGGGTCTTCATGCATGCTAGGCAAGCACTCTACCACTAGACCAAACTCCCTGGCCCGCTGAACCAAATTTTATAACATCAAAATACTGTCATAGCAAAAGTAATTGAAACAGATAAGGTGTCCAGAACAAAGGAGACACGTAAGTAAATAAATGTTTTAGCTGAATTTCCTGCCTTACATTTCCAACATAAATACCAAAAATGTTAGAATGTCCTACATATCTCTTTTTATTTGTCTACACTAGGCAAGCACTCTTGCCTCTAGACCAAACTCCCAGCCCCATTCTCTTGATTTCTGTATCCAGAAACAAGACCTATTTTTGAAATTCAATAGGAAGACTTACCCTAAATGTCTTTGAAGGGGGAAATCAACCAGAAACATAATAGTGAATAAAAGAAGCCAGTCAGATAACATGGCATCACCATAATATTTCATTTGAACATATTTTAAAAATAGGCCAAATCTAATTGTTGTTTACAAAGCACATGGAGGTGAGGAAAGCTATGAAGATAAGCAAAGCAATCATTATTGGGAAAGTCAGAGAAGGATGGGATGAGGCAAAGAGGGAGGTACTTGTCTCTCTTGTTTTCTTGAACACAGGGGCTGGCTTTGAACCTCAATCCTCAGATCTCAGACTCCTGATTAGCTAGACCACAGGCGTGAGCCACCAGTGCTCAGTTACAAACCTACATGTCCATATGATCATTCTGTTATTTTTTTTTTCCAGTCCAGGGGCTTGAACTCAGGGCCTGACCACTGTCCTTGGGCTTTTGCCTCAGGACTAGCACTGTGCCACTTGAGCCACAGCACCACTTCCAGTTTTTCTATGTATGTGGTACCGAGGAATTGAACCAGGGTCTTTGTGCATGCTAGGCAAGAACTCTACCACTGGGCCAAACTCCCACCACTCTGTTATGTTTTATAGTTAAAAATTAAGAATAATAAATCTAAGTCAGATGTAGTGGTGTCCACCTAGAATCCTAGCTATATAGGAGGTAGAAATGGGAGAATTGTGGTTCCAGGTCAAAATGCTTGCAATAAAGTTCAGGAAACTCTACCTCAGTAGAAGAGGCTGTTTGTGGTGAAAAACAACAGAACAGTATCACCAATTTGGTATGTAGAGAAGATGTAAATCACTAGCAGAGCTCTTGTCTGGTATACTCAAGGCCCTGAGTTCCATTCCAGCATTGCACCAAAGCAAAAGCCAGATTTCCAGACCTGGCCACAGAGATAGGTGTCTATAATCCCAGCACTAGGAAGGTCAACAGCAAGGAAAACTCAAAGCAAGTTGAAGAAGGAAAATAATAAAGACAAGAGCGACAATAAGTTTCATACAGAATAGAACAGCAACAGAAAAAAAAAAGCCAAACCACTGCTTTTTTAAAGATCAACAAAATTGATTATTGGTCATTGTTTGTTAACCATAGAATGAGAACTGAGAAGACTCAAACTACTAAATCAGAACTTGAGTCATTCACTAGATTAAAGGATAAATTTGTAACGATTTCAAAGAATGCAACTCAGAAACAAAAGAAACTACTCAGGAGGCTGAGTTCTAGAGGATCAAAATTCAAAACCACCCTGGCACTAACGTCTGAAAGACTCCAACATTTGAGCTCCAGCTAAGCAAGTGTGAGGTCCTGAGTTCAAACTCTAGTACTGACAAAAATAAAAATGAAAAGTGAATTTACTTATCATGAAATACGTTTCTGAAGACTATGTTTCAGGAAGAAAGAAAATGATCCCAGAAAAACCATCTAAGATGTAGGTACAGTAATTCTAAATGAACACTGGTTGTTCTGGAGTAAAATGATATTTAATTTGTAAGCTTAAAAATAGTAAGATATGCAAAAGAGGACACAGAAATATAGGGAGGAAGGATGAACAAATGCAGTTTGTTTTTTTAATAGATACTACGTAAAAAAAAAAAAAACTATGTAAGCTGGCCCTGGTGGCCTGTAATCTTAGAAGTGCAGAAGGCTGAGATCTGAGGATCATGAGTCAAAGCCAGCCTGGACAAAAAAAAAAGTCTATGAAACTCTTATCTCCAATAACTCACCAAAAAGTTTTAAGTAGAACTGTGGCTTGAGTGGTGCTAGCCTTGAGCAAGAAAGCTCAAAGACAGTGCTCAGGCCCTGGATCAAGCCCCACAACCAACATTCATTCTCTCTCTCTCTCTCTCTCTCTCTCTCTCTCTCTCTCTCTCTCTCTCTCTCTCTCTCTCTCTTTCTCTCTCTCTCTCTCTCTGTCACAACTATGTAATTTGTAGACAAGGATGGGAGGAAGAAATTGGAGGAAAGTGAAAGAAGAGATTGTCCAAGAAGGATTGTACTATTACCTGCCTTAGGAAACTGTAACCCCTTTCTACAACTCCTTAATAATAATAAAACTATATTTCACAAAGAAAAATAGTAAGATTTGTCATTTGGAAGGTAAGTAGATAATTTGTGGCAGATGATGGCATATTCAGAATTTTTAAAAAAAAAGCATGAGAGACATGAAATAACTAAATGCTTATCACCAAATGAAAGAAGCTAGTCTGGAAAATGCAAAACAGTAAAATGGCCAGTGGTTATCAGGAGGTAGCAACAAATAGGGAGAAATAGGTGCAGCAGAGGAATTTTAGGGCAGTAAATATACCTTTTGTGGATATGTATCATTTACCTCTCTCTAACCCCACAGGCTGCGCAAATTCAAGAATGAATAGGAGCTGTGGGCTTTGTGTAATACAGATGTGTCAGTGCAGGTCTGCTGGTTACGATAAACCCACCACTGCAGTAGGGCACATTCTCAGTGAAAGGTGTTCTGCATGGGGCTGAGGGGATAGGAGGAGAACATCTCCACCTTACTCTCATTTGTACTGGGAAGCTAAAACTGCTTTTTAAATATGAAAATATTTATTGTGTCCATACTAGAGCTTGAACTCAAGGCCTAGGCACTGATCCTTAGCTTTTTTTTGCACAAGGTTGGTAATCTATAACTTGAGCCACAGCTTCACTTCCAACTTTTTGGTGGTTAATTGTAGATAAGAGTCTCAACTGATGTAACTGCCAGAACTGGCTTTGAACTTCAATCCTCAGATCCCAGCCTCCTGAGTAGCTAATTTATTTATTTATTGCCATTCCTGGGGTTTGAACTCAGGGCCTGGTCACTGTCCTGGGACACTTTTTGCTCATGGCTAGTACTCTGCCACTTGAGCTGCAGTGCCACTTGCAGCTTTTTCTGTGTATGTGGTACCAAGAAATCGAACCCAGGTCTTTGTGTATGCTAGGCAAGCACACTATCACTAGGCTATGCTCCCAGCCCAAGAAAATCTTTAGGAAAAAAAAAAGTAAGAGAATTAACTGCTTACAATTACAATATAGGATTTGTGGTGGAGAATAGGAAGCTGGAGTTAAAGCATTATTTGGAATAAAGCTAAAAATGTGAATTGCTTTAAGATTTTGTTAAACTTCCAATATTAGCATAAGAAAAAGTTTTGATGTAATCTTTACTACAACAAAAATATTTTACTATAAGAAAGCTTGAAAGCCAGCACCTATGACTTATACCTATAATCCTAGCTAATCACAAGGCTGATATCTGAGAACTGCAGTTCAATCTAGTCCAGGCAGGAAACTTATCTCCAAAAAAACCCCAAAACAAAACTATAAGTGGAGCTGTGACTCAAGGAGTAGAGGCTAGTCTTGAGCAGAAAACCTCAGAAACCATGCCCAGGCCCTAAATTCAAGCCGTAGGAATGGCATCAAAAAAGCCTGAATGCAATAGTTTTGTTTTGTGTTCACCCCAGGTGTTGCTTGTTCCCAGGCCTGCTCCTCTAGCAGCCTGAGGAAAGGGAAGGCCCATTCCAGGGGTCCAAACCATGTCAAAGGGAATTTGACAAATGTCTCATAGAGTTTCCCAGGTAAGTTAAAGCCAGGCAGGACCTTCTAGAGGTCAATCATTGCCTCGAGCTCTTATTAAGCATTGAGGTCTACTATCTGCATGTGCACTTTCTGGGCTTATATCCTTAGGTTGGGGAAGGCTTGTCACCTGGTCCCCAGGCTCTCTGTTGAACCAGAGCTGCTAGGATCCTGCCAAAGGCTTTGCTACTGTGATTCTATTTTCTCCAGGGGCTCCCACCAACCTCATCTGGAAATTCTGCCAGCTCAGAGCCTCCAAACCCCCAGTCAATATCAACAGTGACAACCTGACTCCTCCAGACCCCTGGCACATTATCTGAAGCCACAGAATCATCATCAGAGTAGGGACTAAGACAATGGTTTGGCTGCCTTGATTTATCTCTGCCTACGCCCCTCCTAGATATGAAGCTTTTTCCCCTCTGCAGTGTCGTTTTCCATCCGTAAAATGGAGTCAATTAAGAGTCTTGGAAGATTGATAACAGCAGTTACTTAGACTATTCTCAGTATACAGTAAATGCCCAGTTAATATAAACTAGCCTCTGACAGCAAAATGGCTGCATGTCACAGGGTTGAATGCAAAAGTTTTAAGCCAATAAAGGACAAAAAGTGGAGGGTTTCATTGAAGAAAACTACCTGGCTGATAGTGAATGAAATGAAAATCAGCTCCTTGCTCCCCAAATTTTCAAGTGTATATGGGGTCACCATATATGGTAAGCACTGTTAGTTTCCTACCTCAAAAGGTGAACTCACTTACAATCTACATAGCCAAATGTACTTTTCTCTTAAGTGAAGGGAGACCCTCAGAGATGTGTAAGCAGAAATTATTGTGTAGGAAAGGCTCCTCCTAAGAATGATAGAGCTGGATCTTTCCATTTCCTTACAAATGGGGAGACATCGTTCTTTCTGACAGCAGCATAGAATTCCATTGTGGATAAATACCACATCTTGTTGATCCACTCATCAACTGAGGGGCATCTGAGTTGGTTCCATATCTTTGCTATGGTAAATAGTGCTGCAATGAACATCATTGTGCTAGAGGATTTAGTATGTCCTTGTTTCTGGACGATTGGGTAAATGCCAAGGAGTGGAATTCCTGGATCATAGGGGAGCTCTTCTTTTGAGGAACTGCCAGAATGCTTTCCATAGTGGTTGAACAAGTTTGCACTCCGACCAACAGGCCCTCCAGGCCACCAACATCTGTTATTAGATTTCTTGATCATGGCCATTCTAACTGGAATGAGGTGGAATCTTAGAGTTGTTTTGATTTGCATTTCTTTCATGGCCAGAGATGTCAAGCATTTCTTCATGTGTCTATAGGCCATTCTTATTTCTTCTTCAGAGAAGACTCTCTTTAAGTCTTTGGCCCATCTTTTAATGGGATGGTTGTTTCTTTGGAGATTAGTTTTGGAATGAGTCAATTTTTTGAGCTGTTGATATATTTTAGATATGAGGCCTTTGTCTGTTGGATGTTTAGTGAAGATCTTCTCCCACTCTGTAGGCATTCTAGTTAATTTGCTAGCTATATCCTTTGCCATACAGAAGCTCTGCAGTTAAATGCAGTCCCACTTATCCAGACTTTCCCAGACTCAAAGGAACATAGGCTCAATGGTTTCCCTCATTTGTCATAATCAGTAGAAACCTTGGGCCCTCCTAGCAGAGATTTACAATAGAACAAAACCTAGATACATAAGGCCATATAGTATGACGCTAAATGAAAGGACCTCCAGGATATAGAAACAAAAGCCATATAATGAGTGATTGGTGTCCTTAATGTACTGTGTTATCTCTCATCTCTTTGGCTGTCCCTTGGTTAGCTCATATTGTTGCAGTATTGCATCTTGTTATCTGATATATTGTATATATGTTTTTGGTTATTTGAAATCGGATAGGGAAGGGGGAAAACAAGATGAGGGGAGGGGATGGAGGGAAGGAAATGGGGACCAAGACATGAGAAAGGGTATCAATGTTTGTGAAGTAATGCATCTTCTATCTGGTGAATATAATGTAACCCTTCTATCAATTACAATTACAATAAAAATAGATGGGAAAAAAGAATGGTAGAGTTGGGCATTATGCTCAGCACCTGTAATCCTGGCACCTACAATGTAGAGGCAAGAGGATGTTGAGTGCACAGCCACTCTCTACTACATAGGAAGACCTTGTCTCAAGAAAGTGACAGCCTTCTTTCACTTCTTGCAGCTTCATGTTTTCTGGACTGCAGTCATGAGCATTGCAATTCCCCAGGTCAGGTTGGACCATGAAGCAGATGATGATCAGAAAGGCAGAAAGAATTGGGGAAACTGACAACTGCAAAGGTCGGTTGCCTTAGAGATTCCACTGAATAAAACAAAGTAAACATTTATTTGTTAGCTGATGAGATCCAATCCCAATGAACAAGTCATGCACCACAGTTTAAGACCAGAAGTTCTGGAATTAAGTAGATCTGAAGTTGAGATTCCACTTTACAACTAATTAGCTGTGTCATCTTAGCAAGTTACTTAACCTGCCTAAGCCCCGGCTTATCTCTGTCAAATGGCAATCACAGAATCCCCTGACCCATATGGTTCTTTGACAACTCAGGTAGATAATTTAAGTAGCAAGCTTAGTACAGTGGTGGCACAAATGAACTAAGTGAGCATCAGTGGTATAAATTTATTATTCCCAAATAAATACACAATCTAGGTGTAGTCACATACATCAGGGAGTGTGGGAGGGAGTGGTTTCCAAATGGAGACTTTCTTACTTTTTGTTCTTTCTGTATATGTTTGCTTTGTTTTGTTTTATTTTTTCCTTTGGGGATTGAACTCAGGATTTTATCCTCTTGCTTAGCTTTTTTTTCTCTGAAGACTAGTGCTCTACCACTTGAGCCACACTTCTACTGCCAGCTTTTTCTGTTTGTTTGTTTAATTATTATTTTTATTGTTGGGCTAATATATAGAGGGGTTACAGTTACATTCGTCAGGTAGGTACATTACTTCTCACACATTGATACCCTTTCTCATGTTTGTGTCCCCATTTCCCTCCCTCTACTCCCTCCCAATCATCTTGTTTTCCCTCCTTCCCTTTCCTATTTCAAATAAACAAATACACATATATACAATATACCCGGTAACAAAGTCAGATATAGTAACAATATGAAATTAACCATAAAGGTAAAAAAAGAAAAGAGAAATAACATAGTACATTAAGAACAACAATCACACAAAATAAAGCTCTTGTTTCCACATCTTAGAGTTCATTTCATTTAGCCTCATCTTATATGACCTATGTACCTAGGTTTTGAGCTATTGTAATCCTCTGCTAGGAGAGTCCTACATGTGTACTAATTGTTACAAATGAGAGATCCATTGGGTCTATGTTCCTCTGGGTCTGGCTTACTTCACTTAATATGATTTTTTCCAAGTCTTTCCATTTCCTTATGAATGGGACAATGTCATTCTTTCTGATGGCAGTATAGAATTTCATTGTACATAAGTACCACATCTTCTCTTCCAGCTTTTTGTGGTTAATTGGATACAAGGTTTTCTCAGATTTGTATGTCCATACTGGCTTTTCTTCTTCAGATTTGAGCCTCCGGATTAGCTAGGATTACAAGTGTGAACCACTAAAGCCCAGCTAACTGGATATGTTTTGTTATCTATTCCTTCTTGCACCTCAAACGCCTAATGCTTCTTTTCTTTTTTTCCTTTTTAAAAATTTTTATTGTCAGGGTAATGTATAGAGGGGTTACAGTTACGTTCATCAAGTAGTAGGTGCAATACTTCTTACACATTAATATCCCTTCTCATGTTTTTGTCCCCATTTCTTTTCCCCCCACCCCCTTCCAATCATCTTGTTTTCCCCCCTTCCCTTTTCTATTTCAAATAAATAAATGTATATATAATATACCAGGTAACAAAGTCAGATACAGTAACAATACAACAAAAGAACCTTCTCTCTGTATGTGACACTGCTTCCTGTGAGGAAACTGTAGGAGAAACACTGAGCATCTCACCGTTACCCCAACTCTTTCCCAGTGTCTCTCCTCCTGCTGAAGCTGAACCTTCCATTTGCAGTTTGGAGACAATTCCTGCTATCAACTCCAAGATCTAGGCTCGCCAGACCTGCCCCCCGCCCACCGCCTTCGCCCCTTGTGGCTCAGCCTATAGACATCTCAGCTACCTTACAAAACTCAAGACAGGACAAACACTATCTATCCCTTAGGTATTTGTATTACTGGACCCTTTCTCCTGCCCCTCACAGCCAAGCTATATACCACATTGTAGTCAACACTCATCGTTTCCATTGTTAGCATTGTTAGTAGCACTGGCTACCAGTTACAAAATATTAATCACTCAGTGCTAGATGGCCTATAAATATTATCTCCAATCTTCAAGTCAAGATACAAAGTAGGACTGTTACTCTCATTTTTTGTTTCTCTATTTTGGGCACTAGTGGGGTTTGAACTCAGGGCCTATCATTTCCTAGGCTGGTGCTTTACCACCTGAGCATTGACTCTCGCTCCTACTTTATGCTGGTTATTTTGGACACCAAATCTAGCACATAGCACATATTTCTACTCAGGCTAGTATAAACCCCAAATCCTCTAGGTCTCAGTTTCCTAAGTAGCTAAATATTCTCTCTCTCTCTCTCTCTCTCTCTCTCTCTCTCTCTCTCTCTCTCTCTCTCTCTCTCTCTCTCTCTCTCTCTCTCTCTTGCTGATTCTGCAGCTTAAAGTCAGGGCTTGGGTATTATTCCCTGAGCATTTTTGCTCAAAGCTAATGCTCTACCACTTACTTGAGCCATAGCTCCACTTCCATCTTTTTGGTCTGTTAATTGGAGATAAGACTCTCAAGGACTCTCCTGCCTAGGTTTGGAATGGCAATGCTCAGATCTCAGCCTTGTGAGTAGCTAGGATTACAGGCCTGAGCCACTGGTGCTCCACCACTCTTACTTTTATGTAAGAGACTCAAAGAGATTTAAGCATCTTGTTTTTAATTGTAACCCAGGTCCCTCAAAATACAATTTGTTATATGCATTCAGTACTTTTCAAGCCTGTCATAGCATCAGAGTCATCTGGAGACCTTAAAAAGATACTGATTTGGGGTTGGCATAGTGGTACATATATGCCATCCCAGATACACATCACGGAGGGAAACATCAGGAGGACATGGATTTGAGGGCAACCTGGGCAAAATACCAGCAAAGCCCCTTCTCAACAAATAGACCGGGTATGGTGGTTCATGCCCACAATTTTACCTACAGGGGGACACATAAATAAGAGGATTACAGTCCAAAACTGACCCTGGGAAAAACACAAGATCAATTAAAGCAGCTGGCCGCTGGTGGCTCATGCCAGCAATCCTAGCTACTCAGGAGGCTTAGATCTGAGGACTGTGGTTCAAAGCCAGCTGGGGCACAAAAGTCCATGAGACTCTTATCTTCAATTAACCACCAGAAAACTGGAAGTAGCCCTATGGTTCAAGGGGTAGAGCACTAGAGCTCAGGGACAGCACCCAGGCCAAGACACACACACACACACACACACACACACACACACACACACACACACGGCACACAAAGGCTGGAACATGGCTCAGGTGGTAGAGTGCTTACCTAGTAAGCATACTACAAATCCAAACCCAGCACCCCCCCCACCATGATATCGATTCTGCCAGATACGGTAGAGTAACACTTATAATCTCAACGTCTAAGAAGCTGAGGCCAAACTGGGATACATAGCAAGACTTGGTGTCTGAAGATACAGATCTGGACAAAGAGCCCAGGAGTTTGTATGCTTAGAGTTCCCCATGGACTGACCAAGGCCAGAATAGGACTTCCCTACAATGCCTTCCACTTGAGCCTCTTCAACTCTTCTCTGTTTGGAGCCTTGCCAAAATCCACCAGACATTTCTAGTCTTTACTTCACTTGACTTCTTGGCAGCTGATAAGCTCATTTTGGGCTCTTCAACTTCCATAATCGTGTGTTCTGTTCTTGGATTATTCCATACTTGTGCCCTGCTCCTTCTCTGTCTTCTCTGTGGTCTCTCTGCCTCTAGCCACCTCTGCCACCCTCCCACCTTGATTTCTAACCTCATTCCCTTCTCATGTTTAACCCCGTGCTTGGGTGATCTCATCTACTCCCATGGAGCTAATTACTGTTTGTATTAGTGACTCCCAAACTGGTATTTCTAGCCTCACTCTTGGGCCTGGATCTATAAGTCCATGCATGAGGAATTACCAGTTGGACATTACTTAGCTCCTTTAACTACCCTGAACTGGATAAAGTTCGTAGTCTTCATCAAATAACCTGCCCCGAGGTTTGGCTTTGCTCATGTACCACTCAGCTTAAGTGGCTACAACAGAATACATTGACTAGAGCCTAGTTTCCTGCAGCTCTGAAGACTGCAACAGAGGTTCTAAAAAGATCTTCCTTCCTTCCTTCATTGGTTCTGCGGTTTTGAATTTAGGGTCTCAAGCTTGCCAGCTTGATTATTCATGGCTGGCACTCTATCACATGAGCCATGCCTCCAGCCTGGCCTTTTCTGGTTATTTTGGAGATGGAATGTAGTGAATTTTCCTGCCAAGTTAGGAGGCTATTCAAGAAACAGCCAAGCTGCTGCCTCACTGAACCTATGTTTCATGCCATTGGTCCTCAATTGCAGCTGACATTGCACCCAAACAGATTCCTTCCTGCTCTCCAACTTCCATCTTGCTACTCTATACTGCTCTCAAAAATATTTTGGGAGGTGCAGAGGCTCACACCTGTAATCCTAGCTACCCAGGAGGTTGAGATCTGAGGACCAAGGTTCAAAGCCAGCCCGGGCACAAAAGGACCTGAGACTCTTATTTCCAATTAACCTCCAGAAAATGGGAAGCGGGGCTTGGCTCAAGAGTAGAGCAGTAGCTTTGAGCTGAAGGGCTCAGGGACAGCACCCAGGCCAAGTCCAGGCCGCATGACCCATAAGAAGAAAAAATATTTTCCCTCCTTTAATAATACTCACCCTTCCCCAATAGTTCAACCTTTATTTTTAGTTCCTTAACCAAAGTTTGAATGGCATTACTATGCATCAGGTACCACTGAAGTGCTTAATATATGTGAATTACTTTTGTGCTTATATGTGCTGGTACAAACACAGGTCTTGCACTCTTTTTTTTTTCTTTTTTCAAACCAAACACACAAGGGCCAAAATAACCTTTACTAACAGAAATTCACAACAGTCAAAGGCTCCATTTCTTTTTCTTAAGTCTCTGAATTGCAATTCTCTTAACTAACACCTGATAACAGACTTCAGTGTTAGCTTGCTTCCCTCTCTAACACAGCAAACTACTTCTGGTATTTCATCATCAATGTCATAACAAGAAGCTGTGTATTAGAGTTTCATTTTATTTATGAGCAAGAGTGCTCTTTCTTTTTACTATCATCTCAAGGTATGAAATTAGGTCTCAGCATCTGAATCTTTTTGCCATATCAATGGTATATTCAAGAAGTTCTTTTATCATATCTGGAGGTCCTTGGTCAACCTCAAGTAACTGAAGGACCTTTTTATAATTTTCTTATTTCTTATTTTTGCCAGTCCTGGGCTTGAGCTCAGGGTCTGAGCACTGTCCTTGGGCTTTCCTCAAGGCTAGAGATGTACCATTTGAGCCACATCACCACTTCCAGCTTTTTTCTATGTATGTGGTACCAAAGAATTGAACCTATTTCTTTGTGCATGCTAGGTAAGCACTTTACCACTAGGCCAAACTCCTGGCCCTGATCCTTTCATATTTTTGTCCAAACACGTCAATTTCCTTCTCGAGCAAATGTTTTATGCCAGCAATGGATTCCTCAGGGGATCAGGGACCACAGCTCGTTTAGCCACTGCTTC
This sequence comes from Megascapheus bottae, assembly GCF_031878675.1. Classification (NCBI taxonomy): domain Eukaryota; kingdom Metazoa; phylum Chordata; class Mammalia; order Rodentia; family Geomyidae; genus Megascapheus; species Megascapheus bottae. Next base: position 1,184,955 of record NC_143528.1, on the reverse strand, counting down.
AACTTTAGGGTCACTTTTCTCCATTGGCTGTTCATAGATGGTGTCTTGGCTGCCAGCAGCACCTTCTCCTTTTTCCTCAGCTAAAGACTCAAGTTAGGGGTTCTCCTTCCATTTCTTGATTACTTTTGGGTGTCAAATCCTCAGTGTTCTTCCCTGGGCTCATTTCATTTTCAGGCCCTTCAGAATTCTTACTTGCTTCCTTTTCCCTCGTTTCCTCTATTCCTTCATTGGTGATATATCCAACATAATATATCTTCAATTCCAGAGTTGCTACTTGTACTAACAACTCTTCCAATCTTTCCTATTTTCTTTTAACTGCTTCGGTTTATTCTAATCTCACATTGTAGATAGGCATCTCTATCTTCAGGACTTTCTGGCAACAAAATCAGGTGCCATAGGTGGTGCAGGTTCTGCTTCAACTTTAGTCACCTTCTCCCTCTGCCGTGGTTATTGTCTTGGATGTAACAGAAGGCTCTCTTCTTAGATGGTAATGGTGGTGGGGGTGGGGGTGGGGGAGGAGGAGGAGGATTTATGAGTTCTGTAACTGGCTTCACTTCATTAACAGGCCTTTCAGATCTCTCACCTGAATTGTCAGCCATTATTTCCTATCTACATCCTAAATGTCAACCTGAAATTGAGAGGCTGCAAGCACCTCCAAAATGGCCAGGGTCTTACACTCTTGCCTGGGTCTTTTTCACTGAAGGTTGGTGCTCTACCATTTGAGCCACACCTCTACGGATACCAAATATGTGAAAGATCTCACCACACAGAAGCAATGAGTGACATCTCAGGTCACAGTGATAGAGCTGGTAGGTAAAGATGGACATGAGGTTTTGTGGACCAAAAGCAGTGGTGAATCTTTGCTCCTCATGCTTAGAAATGCAAACAGTAGAGCCAATCTTAAATGTTTAAACGCAGCCTGGCTCCAGTGGCTCATGCTTATAATTTTGGCTACTTTGGAGGCTGAGATCTAAGGGTCACAGATCAAAACCAGCAAAGTAAGAAAGTCTGTGAGACATTTATTTCCAATTAACCAGAAGTAGAGGTGTAGCTCAACTGGTAGAGCACTAGCCTTGAACAAAAAAAAACCCCTAGGTATAGTTCAAGCCCACTATCAGCACAAAGAGGGGCGGACACAAAGGAAGGGAAGATAAGAGAAAGAAAATGTTTAAATGTAGATCCTCTGTGGATTTGGATAGAAATTGAACACATTCAAGGAAACACCGCCCCTAAATCACACCATAGAACTTTGAGAACTCAATAATTAACCCATGCACATTCCCAATCTCACATATTGAGATGATTCTTTTTTGGGGGGAGGGGATGGGGCTTGAACTTTGGGCCTGGGTGCTGGCCCTGAGCTCTTCAGCTCAAAGCTACCATCCTACCCCTGGGACTGAGCTCTCAGCCTACCCCTGGAGCTACAGCTAGTGGTTAATTGGAGATAAGAGTCTCACAGTCTTTTGTGCCAGGGCAGGCTTTGAACCTCGATCCTCAGACCTTAACCTCTGGAGTAGCTAGGATTACAGGCATGAGCCACCACATCTGGCATATCAAGATGATTCTTATTGAGGAAGACAAGTTTTTCCCTAACCCCAGATGAGATTGCACAGAAGAAAAAGATATGCCAAGAGAAATAAATAGACAAAATTAAATTTAAAAAAAGCTCTAATAGATAAAATAGCCTCAAATAAAAATAGCAGCCAAGGTGGCTCATATTTATAATCCTAGCTACTCCGGAGGTTAAGGTCTGAGATCTGAGGATTAAGGTTCAAAGCCAGCCTGGGCACTAAAGATCCTGAGACTCTTATCTCCAATTAATCACCAGAAAACAGGAAGTGGTGCTGTGGCTCAAGGGGTATGGTGGTAGCCTTGAGCTGAAGAGCTCAGGAACAGCACCCAGGCCCAGAGTTCAAGCCCCATGACCCACTAAAAACAATAGCAGCTGAGGGAATAGCTACCTTGCCATGACTGGATGTTTCAAGATGCAGGACATCACTATGCAACATTCAGACTCTAGGACAGATACTCTTGACATTTTAGACAAGATGATGGTCCATGGAGACTGTCCTGTGCACTACAGGCATTTAATCAACATCCCTGCCTTCTATCAGATGCTGGCACCATGCCCTGGACAAGAAATGTTTCCAGACTTTGCTAAGTAAATCTCTGAGAGCCAATTAGCCCCTGGTGAAGAATCTCTGCCCTAGAATAATCCCAGTTGGTCAGGAGTCCAAGGGGCTGCTACCATACTGCTTTCATTTAGCCTGAAAATACCCAGGAACTGCCTTGGTTGTATTCTGCGGATCAACAACTTCCACTGTCCTAACATCAACTCCAAAGCAAGGCTGCACCTGCCTCCATCTATACCCACAAAACAGATGCTTGCTGCCTGTCTTCTTACTTCATTTAGTTTCAAATACTTTCCTTCCTTCCTTCCTTCTTTCCTTCCTTCCTTCCATCCACCTTTGAGTGCCAATATTGAATCTTAAACATAAAACTTCACACTCTCTTGGGCCGGGAGTTTGGCCTAGTGGTTAAAGTGCTTGCCTAGCATGCATGAAGACCCGGGTTCGATTCCTCGGTACCACATACATAGAAAAAAGCCGGAAGTGGTGCTGAGGCTCAAGTGGTAGAGCTCTAGCCTTGAGAAAGTCCAAGGACAGTGCTCAGGCCCTGAGCTCAAGCCCAGGACTGGCAAAAAAAACAACAAAAAAAAACTTCACACTCTCACTTGACTTTTTTCACTGAAGGCTAGTGCTCTACCATTTGAACCACAGGTTTACTTTTGTCTTTTTGCTGGTTTATTGTGGACTTTTCTGTCTGAGCAGCTTTAAACTATGATCTTGAGATCTTAGCCTTCAGATTAGCTTTCATAACAACAGCTGACCAATGGAATCTAAATTACATCCAGATTTTCAGCTGCAAAGGAATTTGGAAAAAGTCATCTGAAGCTTTCGTGGTTTTGTAGTACAAGAAATTGTGTTAGGAAAAGGCTGAATAGTACTGGGAACCAGTCTACTTCATCTGCTACTGCACAGGAATGTTTTGTTCTTGTCAAATGGAGTGGGAAAGATACAACTACTAATCTATTTGAATGGAAGTGGTTGAAAAGTAGCATGTGGGGTGGGTACCTACTATCAGGAAGAAGATAAATTCTGGCAAACAGAATTTTATACTCCCAGTCGTAATCATTCATCTGAGCATGAGATACTACCCTACCATCTCATTTTCTGTGTGTGGGGGGGTGTTTTTTATGGTCAGTTGTGGGGCTTGAACTCAGGGTCTGGGTGCTGTTCCTGACCCTTTTTGTGCTCAAGGCTTGCCACAGCTCTACTTCCAGTTTTCTGAGTGGTTAATTGGAGATAGAGTCTCACAGGGACTTTTCTCTCTAGGCCAGCTTGGAACCACAATCCTCAGATCTCAGCCTCCTGAATAACTAGGATTACAGGTGTGATTTACCAGCGAATAGCTTACAATTTCATTTTCCTTGTACAAGTATCTTATCCAGCTGGGAAGCTATGAGGTCTTTATGACAGGACTGTGGCTTTTACCAATGTTTGAGTATGTCTAGAGGTGTCTGGATATTCATTAAGAATTACCAAACACTATTTTTGTGGGTTCATGGGGCCTCACACAGGCTAAGCCTATGCTCTACCACTACGTTACAACTACAGCCCCTCAAACATCTTAGAAAGTAATATTAAGCCGGACATCTGTGGCTTAGCAGGGAGGCTGAGAATAGGAATACCATGGTTTGAGGCCAGCTTTGGCAGAACAGTTCAGGAGACTCCATGTTAACCTATAGCTAAGAGCAATGATACGCACCTGCCATCCTAAGCTATGCAGAAAGCTGGAAACAGGAGGAGTATGATGCCAGGACAGCCTTGGAAGAAAAGTCTATAAAAGACTCCATAAAAGGAAGCCATACACTATTGGTGAATACCTGTAACTTCAATGATGGAAACTCTATAAAGTGGGTAGAAAGCCATTCAAGTGTGTGCCCAGGTGAAAAGTGAAAAACTTCATCCTAAATTTAACCAGTAAAAGTAAGGACTAGAGGCATAGCTCAGAGTTAGTGCATCAGCTTAGAAGATATGAGGTACTCAGTTCAAACCCCATTACAACTGATTATAAAAGAAAGATTAAATAGAAAAATGTAATAAAAAAACTTTAGACACATCAAAGCAGACTTTTCTTACATCTTCGGATCATCATTCCATAATCTCAGAGCTAGGAAGCATTATAGAATGTTAAAAGTATTGGTTATTATCATAACCCAAGATATGATAAGGACACCTGCTCAGCTATGTTTATCTCTGCACTATTCACAATAGCCAGGCATTGGAAACAATCCAGATGCCCTACTGCAGATGAATGGATACAGAAAATGTAGTATATATATACAATGGAATTCTACATAGCCAACAGACAAGATAAAATAATGGCATTTGCAAGGATGAATCTAGAGCAAATCATGTTGAGTAAGACAAGTCAAGACCAAAGGAACAGAAGGTGCATGGTATCCTTAATATATGGCTATTAGATCCAAACAGTATAAGAGTGAGGACTCAATATTTGCATACCCAATGCTATGGACATGATATGGGAAATATAAACACAACTACATAGACATAAAAACTTATGACTCGATAGACATAATGTTTTATTACATAGATTAATATGAATCTATGATATACAAACCCTTAGCCTAATTTTGATTATGCTCTAAAAACTAAGTGCCAGTGATTGTATATAGAGATTCTCTTCTTGAATACTTGTTTGTTAAACATGTCATTTGAAATATGATGTAAAAATCAATGTTAATAAATTCTTTAGGGGCCGGGAGTTTGGCCTAGTGGTTAAAGTACTTGCCTAGCATGCACAAAGACCCGGGTTCGATTCCTTGGTACCACATACATAGAAAAAAGCTGGAAGTGGTGCTGAGCCTCAAGTGGTAGAGCTCTAGCCTTGAGAAAGTCCAAGGACAGTGCTCAGGCCCTGAGCTCAAGCCCAGGACTGGTTAAAAAATAAATAAATAAATTCTTTAATAAAAAATATTGGTTGTTGAGCCATCACTTTTATGACCCTGAACTTTCTACTAAGGATTTTTTTTGCCTTTTTTTTTCTGTTGTTGTTTGGTATGGTAACAGGGCTTGAATTTAGAGCCTTGCACTCTTGCTTGGATTTTTTTGCTCAAGGATAGTGCTCTACCACTTGAGCCATATATCCATTTCCAGCTTTTTGCTGGTTAAGAGTCTTCTTCCAATCAGAGGCAATTGCACAAATCATGTAAGTGTATCTTGAAAAAAAACCCTAGGATTGGGGAAAAAAAACAAAAACCCAAGTCCTGCAAAATTCACTCATCTTTCTAAAAATGGTGTTTTGAGTCATCAAAGCTCTTTTTAAGGTTTACTTCTCCCCTAAAGGGACCCCATATACTTTTATGCGTAATGGAGCTTGAAATCAGGGTCTGGGCACTGTGCTTTACCTTTTCTTTTGCTCAAGACTGGAAATCTACCATTTGAGTCACAGCTCTATTTCTGGCTTTTTGGTGGCTCATTGGAGATGAGAATCTATGGACTTTTCAGCTCAGGTTAACTTTGAACCTTGCTTCTCAGATCTCAGTCTCCTGTGTAGGTAGGATTACAGGTATGAGCCACAGAAGCATCTGGTACCCATACACTTTTTATTTTTTTAATTAATTAATTATTTTTTGCCAGTCCCAGGGGCTTGAACTCAGGAACTGAGCACTGTCCTTAAGGCTTTCTCAAAGCTAGGGCTCTACCACTTGAGCCACAGCACTACTTGCAGCTTTTTCTATGTATGTGGTACCAAGGAATCGAACCCAGGTCTTCATGCATGCTAGGCAAGCACTCTACCACTAGGCCAAACTCTGGGCCCTGGTATCCAGACACTTTTATAGCTTTAGAGAATCTAAAACTAGCTTGCTTTGGCCCAGAAATACCTACTTTGGCCCATGGATACCCTAAAGGCTCAGGTGGGAAAAAGTTCTGAAATAAAGACTAAGTGTCTAAAGGAATTTATCCTAAGCCATTGTCTTATCTGGGATATAATTTCTTCCATCTACAAATAATCAGTTCCACTTTTTCATTCATCAAGCTTCTTGTCTGTTTATAAGATTCTTTTCACTTTCAGTCTACAAATTAAGTATTTTTCTGGATTACCTTCCAATGTCTGTACACTCCTTTCCTGTCTCTTTCTTTTTTTTCTCTCTCTCTCTCTCCCTCTCTCTCCCCCCCCTCTCTCTCTCTTTCTCCTATCCTGGGGTTTGAACTCAGGCCTGAGCACTGTACTTGAACACCTTTTTCTCAAGGCTAGTGCTCTGCCACTGAAGCCACAGTGTCACTTCTAGCTTTTTCTGTGTATGTGGTACCAAGGAATCAAGACCAGGGCTTTGTGCAAGCACTCTACCATTAGGCTCCACTCCTGGTCCCATCTTTATTGATTTCATATTGATTCATTGTTTTTATTCTTATTTTTTGCCAGTACTGGGCCTTGAAGTCAGGGCCTCACACTCTTACTTGGCACTTAATCACTTGGAGCCACAGCTCCACTTCCAGCTTTTTGGCAACTTTTTGGAGATAAGAGGGTCACAGACTTTCCTGCCTGGGCTGGCTACAAACTACAATCCTTGGCTCTCAGCCTCCCAAGTAATTAGAATTTCAGGCATGGTCATTTAGTTTTTTTGCACAAGACTGGTGTTCTGTCACTTGAGCCATACTTCTATTTCTAGCTTTTTGCTGGTTGAGTGAGAGAAAAGTCTCACAGATTTTTCTGTCCAATTTGGCTTTCAAACTTTGATTCCCTACATCTCAGCCCTCCTGTATAGGTAGGATTATAGGGTGGGAGCCACTGGCACCCAACTTTATTGGTTCATTTGTAAGAAAGACAGATAGATTGCACCTCTGTCCCTTTAGACTTTGCAATTTGGATCCACCACCAATTGATAAGGCCCTCAAACTTTCTGGTCTAGCCTAAGATGTCCATGTGAGACTATCATGTTAGGAATTTAAATTCAATCCTGTATCTGGTGAGACCTGCTCCTACAAGACCTCCTCTGTTCCCGATGGGGATATGACAGCTAAGTATAAAAGGACTTTGCTTTCTTAAAAGCCCGGCGTCTATCCAGTTCCAACTGCTTAATCTTATGTCTGCCCTCCCACAAACCTTTGCTTCTTGCTGATTGACTCCACTTTGGCCATTTTGTCTCCCACTTCTAATCCTGTTACTAGCCCTTGCCTTACTTCTTATTATCTCTTGGCTCAAGGGGAGATTTCTTTCCAAGTATTTAGTAAAGATTCAAGGCCATTTTTCAGCATGAAGCTCTTATGTATAGATTAAATGAGCCCAGGTCCTGGGCTTGGAGTCTATTCTGGCTGCTAGTTCTCAGACTGACTCTTGACTCACAGCCTCTGACACATCTTAACTTCATTGAGATGCTGGTAGAGCAAGTTGGACACAGAAAGATGAGATAGAAGCACCCCTTTGTGGCTTTGTAAGAAGTCATCTTGTCTTCACATGGTGGCTATAAAAGTCTGAGTTTCTAGCCCTGTCCCAGGAGAACCAGTTAAGATCTGTACCACCCCTGCTTCAGAGTGGAATTAAGAGTTGAGTTTAAGATTTCCTAATTGGACAATTTTTTTTCACTTGCACTGGTCCAACAAAAATAAGATGAGTGAAGTGGATGTAAGCCAATTCCTTGAAGGAAAGCCAATAAATCAAGGTCTCTGGCTCCAACACTCTGTCCTGCTTGGCTGAAGATAGGGACTCTTGGCTTTCCCTGACATGGCTCTCAGAACCCCACACAATCCACAGCATGGCTAGTGAGCTATCCAAATGGGTTTCAAGTCCCCAAGTAGCTTTGCACCTTACAAAGTAAGGTCACGTATCAAAGCCCCACTTCCTACCTAGAGCACCTGGTAGACCCACCCAAACACCTGTTAGATACCAAGTATGGAGATAGTGTTATGTATGCCACCTACCTCTTGGTGAATGGGCTCAGCCTTTCTCACAGCAGAATTCTTAAATGCTGCCTAAATCCACGTATACTGAACTGTGGTGGTTTTTCACTTTTGCTTCTCAGACCCTCTTCTAGTTCCACTACTAATTATAGTACTCTCTCTTGTAAGAAATCCATGTGGGGTTGACTGTCTTCCATCTGCTATCAGGAATTTGGAGTATTCTGTTTTATCATGCCCTAGTAATTATGACTGGTTCAGGAATGAGCCTACACAGCTTCAACTTTGACCATCTTTATTTCTTCAAAGAAAGAGCTTGCCCATGAATAAGATTTACATTGAGGGAGGCAAAAGCAGTAGATGAAGAGAGATGGAATCTTAAGGACATTATTTCTGTCTTTATATCAATTATCTCTGAAGAAATAAATTTGACTCATGCAAACCAGCGGTTTCTCTTTCTCACTAATTAGTTCCATGGATTGATGACTGCACCTGGGAGATTCTCTCTAACACATATTTCTCTGACTAGAATCTTGCCCAGTTCTTGGTCTCCACTCTGATCTGTTTCACTGGCAGACCAGGACTTACCAAGCAGGTCAGTTAAGGAGGAAAATGGTTCATTTTTATTTATTTTTTGCCAGTCCTGGGGGTTGAACTCAAGACCTAGGCACTGTCCTTAGGCTTTCTTAAGGCTAGCTCTCTACAACTTGAATCACAGCACCACCACGGGCTTTTTCTGTGTATGTAGTACTAAGGAATCAAACCCAGGGCTTTGTGCATGTTACATAAGCACTCTACCACTAGGCCATGCTCCCAGCCCCCAAAGAATGATTTGTTTACACTGGGATTAATTCCCATAATGTGGGCATTATATAGACAAGCCACCCGAGGTATTAGACAGGCCCTGGAAGAGGTAGTCTGGAACAAAGATGTGAGAAGGGATAATCTTTGTGTAGATTAAACTGCCTTCAGACAACCTGTGACCTACTACCAAAGGACTCAGCCAGCCCAAAGGCAATATTACAGGGAACCATAGGGACTCCTTAATTGATTTCCTGTTAGTGCTCTGCCATAACTAAGTCCAACACTTGTAATAAGGGACTAAGATAAGTTACAGAGGTCAACTGTCCAGGGCAAAAAATAAACCCAAAATGACAACAACAACAATGAAAACAAAAACAGGCAGAAGAGTGGAGACAGAGCTGAGGGGCCACACAAGGTATCAGCATAGAAGGATGATTGCCACATTAGAGAGTCCCATGATCTGATGAGCAATTCTTGGCTATGGATAGGATGCCAAATTCACACCAAAAGAGGTCATTTGGGTGGAGAACTAACCAATAATCATAAATAATAAATGCATGGAAGCTATTGCAAGTCTGGGATTTAAACCCATGCCACTGAGCTTTCTCCACAGGCTTTCTCCCATTTGAAACACAGATCAAGCCATTGAGACTGTTCTTAGTATTTGGATCAATCAATCCAATTGGACCCACCTACAGTTTTCTATTGTTCTTTCATTCTTCCCCTACACAGTCTGCATACCACATATTCCCATTTTCCTGACTCAGAGATACTGAACTAATATGTGCCTTATAAACCACCCTGGACTTACTTACAGTCCCTAGAGACCAGTGATGATACCTAGTGAACTGGACGATGTCTGGTGCTCAGGACACACAGAGATGGCTACGGCCTGCAATGAGTATACCCCCCACCTGCATGGCAGCTGTTTACTGGGAGAACCAAGAGAATTCTACCTGCCCAGGTTTGCAAATTAGATTAGGGAAAATTGAAGTTAGAGAGACAATTGTGGTGCTCAATATACTATGTCTTCTAGAGCAAAACCCCTGGCTTGGTTTTGTTAGACTTACCTCCCATGTATATTCACACATACATACACATACATGTATATACACATATAATAACATATAAAACCTATACAACTCACAAATATATATGATATATATTTATATATGTATATATACCATGTAATAAACAGTATACAAACCTTTAAATATATGTGATATATCTTTATATGTACATAAACAGTATATAAACCTTTCAAATATATATTTACATATTTCATGTATATTCATATATGTACATATATCATGTATACAAACAGTATAAAAACCTTTAAAAAGTACTTGTAAGCTGCTTCTGCTGAAAAGCACTGAGTTCTCATTTGGGCTGAACATGTTCAAAGAGTAAATAAAAGCAGAAAGAAGAAAGACCTTGATATAGAAACAACAGCCATATAAAGTGTGATTGTTGGGGTTGGGAGTTTGGTCTAGTGATAGCATGCTTGCCTAGCATGCACGAAGACCCAGGTTCGATTCCTCGGTACCACATACATAGAAAAAAGAAAAAAGCTGAAAATGGTGCTGAGGCTCAGGTGGTAGAGCTCTAGCCTTGAGAAAGTCCAAGGACAGGGCTCAGGCCCTGAGCTCAAGCCCAGGACTGGCAAAAAAAAAAAAAAGTGTGATTGTTGTTCTTAATGTATTATGTTATTTCTCATCTCTTTTGTTGTCCCTTGGTTATCTCATGTTGTTATAGTATCTTACCTTGTTATCTGATATATTGTATATATATATATATATGTTTATTTGAAAGAGGATAAGGAAGGGGGAAAAAGATGAGGGGAGGGGGTGAGGGGAAGGAAATGAGGACAAAAACATGAGAAAGGGTAGCAATGTTTGTGAAGTAATGCACCTTCTATCTGGTGAATATAAAGTAACCCTTCTATTAATTACAATAAAATATATTTTAAAAAAGACCTTGACATACTGGCCTTCATTTTGCCTCTTTGCTCTGAGCCATTCTTATGACCAGGCACTGCCTGACAATCCTGAGATAATCATCAGACCACACCTGTGATTGAGACTGGTTTTTTATATATACCTCTGGCCCCATTTTTCTTCTCTTTAAACCTAAAACTCATATATGTACCCCCCAAAAAATAGGCTGAAATGTTCAGCCTCTCTAGGCAATTCTTCCCAAGATATGCCCATAGTTGATAATGAATCCCCTTTTTCTACCTTTCATTACTTGTCTCTTTACTTGGAACACTGGAGTGAATGGCCAGTCCTAACATGTGAGAACTACTGTAGCTGGGCCCCTGGACAAGAAGTCTTGCACCTTTCCCATTAAAAATCAACCATTTGAGGACTGGGAGTTTGGCCTAGTGGTAGAGCATGCATGAAGACCTAAGTTTGATTCCTTGGTACCACATACATAGAAAAAAGCTGGAAGTGGTGTTGTGGCTCAAGTGGTAGAGCTCTAGTCTTGAGAAAGTCCAAGGACAGGGCTCGGGCCCTGAGCTCAAGCCCAGGACTGGCACACACACACACACACACACACACACACACACACACACACACACAATCAACCATTTGGGGCTGGGAGCATGACCTAGTGGTAGAGTGCTTGCCTTGCATCCACAAAGCCCCGGGTTCAATTCCTCAGTACCACATACACAGAAAAAGCTGGAAGTAGTGCTGTGGTTCAAGTGGTAAAGCACTAGCCTTGAGGATGTCCAAGAACAGTGCTCAGGCCCTGAGTTCAAGCCCCAGGACTGGCAAAAGAAACAAAAAATGAACCATTGCCCTTCTACAACCATTGCCTCATTTTTTTCTCCTTATAACAAATTAATGAATTATCTTAACTTCTCACCTCCAAGTCACCCTCGAACTCTATCACTTTATTGAAATAACTACTTTTTCTTTTACTATTCATACCCACTTCTTGAAAATCTCTGTGCAATCATTTGAATATTATTTACATGCTCACAACTCTTAGCATTTTTTTTCTTTTTCTCTTTTTTGTGGGGTGGGGGGGCTTGAGCTCAGGGCCTGAGCACTGTCCTTGGACTTTCTCAAGGCTGGAGCTCTACCACTTGAGCCTCAGCACCACTTCCGGCTTTTTTCTATGTATGTGGTACTGAGGAATCGAACCCGGATCTTTGTGCATGCTAGGCAAGCACTCTACCACGAGGCCAAACTCCCAGCCCAGCATTTTTTCTTGAACCTTATTGTTTTCCTGAATTCCACTAGATGACAATCCAGCTACCTATGTCTTCCAGGTCTACTCCACTTGGCTCAACATCACTGGGTGTGCTGTCATGAGTCAATCTTGACTCCTGTCATCAGTGTTAGCAATCAGATTCCATGAATTCAAAGGAATTGGCTTCAAGGATTGGACCTTACTTCAGACACCTATCATGAGTGGGGCCCATAGCCACCTGCAGATCTGACTGACTGGTTATAAATTGAAGGAGCCTCATGCTTACCTCATTTTCAGTGGGAGAAACACACTCACCTACCTAAGCTCCAGGAATGGACACAGAGATAAGAAGTGCAGTAAAAGTAAAAGCGAAACTTTAATGGCGGTCTTGCAAGATCAGATGTCTGTCTGAAGACAGGCACCCTCTCTCAGATTACAAGCAATTTTATACTTAGTGCATGGTGGTCTTGCCCCCAGTTTTTCATTGGCCCAAGTACTGTGGAGCTAACATTCTCTCCAGGATATACTTAAGTTACATTCTTTTTTACTGGATAACTTAGATACTTGCACCTCTTAAGTTTGGTTGAATTTCTCAGCTGTCTCCATCCCCTGTGGTGGGAAGGCTCTTTTGGGTATGGGCTTTCTGGCATGTACACAGATTTCGAACTATTTCCTCAATATTTCTCCCCCTTGCTAACCAAACCTCTTTGTAATCAGTTCTTGTCTACAAACTTTCCAATGCATGAACTTTGTCATGTCTCCAAGTTGATATACAAGGATCTAATGTCTTGTGTTAAGAATGGACCATTAGCCATAAAGGAAATTCAAATAAAAACAATCGTAAGATACCACTTTACCCCAATAAGAATGGCCAAGATTTTGAACTCAGACAATGACAGATGATGGCGGGGTTGTGGAGAAAAAGGAACCCTACTACACTGCTGGTGGGATTGTAAACTACTTCAGCCACTCAGGAAAGCAGTGTGGAGGTTTCTTAAAGAACTGAAAATTGACCTTTCCTACGATCCCGCCATACCACTTCTGGGCATCTACTCTGAACATCATAACCCAAGATATGATAAGGATACCTGTTCAGCTATGTTTATCTCTGCACTATTCACGATAGCCAGGCATTGGAAACAATCCAGATGCCCTACTACAGATGAATGGATCCAGAAAATGTGTTATATATGTATATATATACACAATGGAATTCTACATAGCCAATAGACAAGATAAAATAATGGCATTTGCAGGGAAGCGGATGAATCTAGAGCAAATCATGTTGAGTGAGACAAGTCAAGGTCAAAGGAACAAAAGGCACATGGTATCCTTAATACATGGCTATTAGATCCAAACAGTACAAGAGCGAGGACTCAATATTTGCATACCCAATGCTATGGACATGGTATTAGAAATATAAACATAACTACATAGACATAAAAACCTATGACTCTATAGACATAATGTTTTATTACATATATTAATATGTATCTATGATGTACAAACCCTTAGCCTAATTTTGATTATGTTCTAAAAACTAAGTGCCAGTGATTGTATATAGAGATTCTCTTCTTGAATATTTGTTTGTTAAACATGTCATTTGAAATATGATATAAAAATCAATGTTAATAAATTCTTTAATAAAAAATTTATATAAAAAAAGAATGGACCATTAGCTGGGCACCAATGGATTACACCTATAATCCTATCTATTCAGGAGGCTGTGTTCAGAAGATCCAGGTTCAAAGGCATCCTGGGAAAGAAAGTCCATGAGACTCTTATCTTCAAAAAGTTATCCAAAAAAAAAGGCAGAAATAGAACTGTGGCTCAAATGGTAGAGTTCTATCCTTGAGCAAAAGAAGCTCAAAGACAGAGCCCAGGCCCTGAATTAAAGCCCTAGGAGTGACAAAAAGAAAAGAAAAATGGACCATCACTGGCTTCACTTCTAACATTCAATAATCCAATAAAATGATGGACAGAACTCACTGAAAGCTCTTTACTTCCATTCCCATTCCAGTGTAGAGGATAACCTGAAGTAGGCCCAGCCCTGAAGCCCTTTCCTTATAGGATCAGGTCACATCATCCTTCTGGTACACCACATCAGTGTGCCCACTAACTAGAGAGTTCTCAAACTTTGTTGTCCATAGTTTTGATTGGTTCTTGGCTTTGCCATTAAACTGAATGTACATTCACCCCCATCTCTCCTAATGAGAGGCTAGACATAGTTTCAATCTTCTAATCAGCTGGTTGGAGTCTCTTGGGACCAGACCTAACTTTAAGTCTTATCTGGTCTTGCCTTGAGCCACTTCCTTAGAATAACAAAATTCCTCCTATCACCATGTCATAGGAAATTACTAGAAATTTTTGAATATCCAAGACAAAAACTAGATACATTTTATTATATTATAATAACTACTCAACTTCACTTATAGATATCTCAACATAAACTTGTCTGAAACCAACCTTCTGGTATTTCACCCCAAACCAGCTTCTCTACTACTCTTTTTTGGTTAATGAAGAACAGAGTTCTCGATCTTTCCAGGTGCTCAGCCAACAATAAGTCATTCTTGACTCCTCTTCCTCGAAGAAGGACAGCCAAAATATCAGCAAATCCTGTACACTCCACCTTCAGTTACACAGAAAATCCCACCACTTCTGACCTTTCCCATAAATACACTCACACAGTATGTGGCCTCTTGCCATTGGCTTGGTTATCTCAGCACAATGCTTTCACAGTTCATCCTGTGTCCCACTTTATCACTCCTTTAGTTCTCTTATTCCTAAATAATAGTCCATTGTGTGAATAACACATTTAGTTAATCCATTTAGTCATTAATGAACATCTAGATTGTTTTTAGTTTTTTTTTTCCACTTAGACTGGGGCTGCAATAAAAATTTCATGTACAGCGGCCAGGAGTTTGGCCTAGTGGTAGAGTGCTTGCCTAGCATGAGCAAAGACCTGGGTTCCATGGTACCACATACACAGAAAAAAAGCTGGAAATGGTTCTGAGGCTCAAGTGGTAGAGCTCTAGCCTTGAGGAAATCCAAGGACAGTGCTCAGGCCCTGAGCTCAATCCCAGGACTGGCAAAAAACAACAAAAAAATTTCATGTAGTTTTTTTTTTTAGTGGGGATGTGTTTTTGCTTATTTTTTTATTTATTTTTGTTGGTCATGGGACTTGAACTCTGGGCCTGGGTGCTGTCCCTGAGCTCTTCAACTCAAGGCTACCATCCTACCCCTTGAGGCACAGTGCCCCCTCCTGTTTTCTGGTGGTTAATTGGAGATAAGAGTATCATACACTTTCTAGCTTTTTAGTTCCTGGGCTGGTTTTGAGCTGTGATCCTCAGATCTCAGACTCCTGAATAGCTAGGATTATAGGCATGATCTATGGCACCTAGCTTTGTTTTGCTTTTTGTTGGTCGTGGGACTTGAACTCTGGGCCTGGGCCAGCTCGGGGAAAGTGCCCAGGCTGAGTTCTAGCCCCAGTATGATACACACATGAAAAAAATTCTAACAGGGCTGGGAGTTTGGCCTAATGGTAGAGTGCTTGCCTAGCATGCACAAAGACCCGGGTTTGATACACCGAAAAAAGCTGGATGTGGTGCTGAGGCTCAAGTGGTAGCGCTCTATCCTTGAGAAAGTCCAAGGACAGTGCTCAGGCCCTGAGCTCAAGCCCAGGACAGGCAAAAAAAAAAAGATTCTAGCAAAAACAATTCTGACTTAAAAATAGTATAACCAGGCAAGATGTTGTGCATGTACAAAATCAAATTTAAAAAAAGATGTTCTTGGATGTAGAAAAGAAGGAAAGAAGGGAAAAAGGAAAAAACAAATCACAGGATACACAAAACTATGATGCTAACCTAAAAGTCTTGAGTGAGAGTTGCTGGGGACTGATGTTAGGCAAGCTGGTAACATAGGATGACAATAAGGTCGAGGTAGAGGGTATGGTGCTTTGCCATGGCTGCTTCCCACCAGTACAGGAGCTTCAGGGGACACTTTCGGTGCTCAATGCCTCTTACACACAAAGCAAACTGGAGTTCTCCAAACACATCCTGGGGCTTTGCGTAGCACTGCTTGCGGAGTGGACTCAGAGCCCAACTCTGGTCCTTGCTCTGCCTAATTATCCTTGCTGCTGGGACACCTGCTGGAAACACTTGTGTGGGCAACTCTGAGAAGTAGATCTGTGTCTCAGCTCCGGATTTCCTCTCAGGCAAATGGGCTAATCACTCTTGATATCTTTCCCACCCAGTGCCGCAGAGGGGTAGACTCTGCCCCCACTTGAGCCTTGGTGTGCTTCATGAAGAGTTCAGGCTGCACATCTAAGAAGGCCCAGTTCTTCCAGCTCTTGAATTGCAACTGTGGCCTCCGGGATGGAGTGAGTGAGATCTATTTTCTGGGTGTAGATAGGTCTCCAAAATTGGTTCATGTCTGGGAGATTGGTCCTCAAGACCCCCACTTCAGCATCTGGTGTAGGGACAAGCTTACCTCTTCCTGGATCACTTTCCAGAGCAGCACTGCTGATCTGTTCCTTTAGGATAAGAAAGGCGATGTCTCTGGGATTGGCCCTATCCACAGAGCCTGTAGTAGAAGCAATGGATGCCTGGCAATGTCATCCTGGGCCCTACTTCCTAGGGGTTATATTCAGTGTCAGACTCTGTGCCCTGGGTATGTTCCAAATGACCATGGTAGCTCTTTCCTGGCTAGCTCAGGCTCCATCTGTATGGCAATATAAGGCCAGCAGTAGGGAACTAAAAGAAGAATCCATCTTCCTGGCCCTCTAGAATAGCTCTCCTCTCCATCTCCCAACACCACCTGAGTTTAGTCTCACAGTAAGAGTTTTGATCCATTTTGAGTTAATTTTTTTAAAAAAATTTAGTAGTGGAAAAGTACTTATAAAAATGTACTACTTTAACGATTTAAAAATGTACATGACTCAAATAGAAAAGGCCAGAAGTGGCATTGTGGCTCAAGTTGTAGAGAGCTAGCCTTGAGCAAAAGAAGTTCAGGAATAGTGCTCAGGTGCCTAGTTCAAGCCTCAGGGGGGAAAAAAAGTACAGTTGACTTAAAACACATACCAGTTTTTTCTTCTTTTGGTAATTGGCTAACAGCAAAATATTAATAAGAAATCAAATGTTATTATTCTTCCAGAGACAAAGGTATATGAGAAACAAATAGCCACATAAAATTTGACACATTGCCTCAGAAAACTGTTACTCCTATATACAGAATGTTGTAATGCTTGTTGTTTGGGAAGTGCTTATAGGAAGGTTTCCTAAAAATTAAATTAATTGTTATGAAATCCCAGCATACTTTTTAAAAAGGCATTTATAATTTCTGTTATGATTTTTCATGGCAAAAATTAAGTATTGGACAGGAATCCCATATACCCTCATAGTACCACTGTGGAAGGAATGGCCAGGAGTATAGAATGAAGACAGTAAATGCCAGCTGTATAAGAACTCCTTTAATTCCGCTTCTGCCAAAGTTGATTTTTGTCCAATTTATTTACTTTTCCTTTTTCTTTTGGTGTCATATCTAGGAAATTCTTGCTAAATCCAATGATAGGATGTTTCCCCTTGTCACTTTTTTTTTTTGCCTGTGTGCCAGTACTGGGACTTGAACTCTGGGCCAGAGTGCTGTTCCTAAACTTTTTTGCACAGGCTAGCACCTGGATCCCCTTGTCTTCTTTTAAGAGTTTTATATCATTTTGAGCTGCAGATTTAAGTTTGAACCACTTTGAGTTATTTTATATGATCTAAGTTTAGACTTAACTCCATTCTTTCACATGTGGCAGCAAGATTTTCTTATGAGTTTTCAGTCTTCTTTCTTTCCTTCCTTTTTTCTTTCTTTCTTTTGTTTCTTGCACATCCTTGCTAAGTGCTCTGCTACTGAGTTACACTTACCGTTGGATTTCTTTTCTTCTTCCTTCCTTCCTTTCTTTCTTTCTTTTTTTGTCAGTCGTGGGGTTTGAATTCTGGGCCTGGGTGCTGTCCCTCAGGGCTTCAGCTCAAGGCTAGTGTCCTACCCCTTGAGCCACAGTGCCACTTCCAGTTTTCTGGTGGTTAATTAGAAATAAGAGTCTCACAGTCTTTAGTGCTTGGGCTGGCTTTGAACTGAGCTCCTAAGATCTCAGCTTCCTGAGTAGCTAGGATTACAGACATGAGCCACTGTGTCTTTTCTTTTCTTTTCTTTCTTTCTCTTTTTCTTTCTCTCTTTCTTTCTTCCTTCCCTTCTTTCTTTCTCTCTCTCTCCTTCCTCTTTCTTTCTATCTTTCTTTCTTGTCCTGGGGCTTGAACTCTGAGTCTGGAGCTTTTTTGCTCAAAGCTAGAACTCTACCACTTGGGCCACAGCTCCACTTTTTGTGGTTCGGTGAAGATAAAAGCTTTCCTGCCTGGGCTGGCTTTGAATCATATCCTCAGGAAGTAGCTAGGATTACAGCTGTGAGTTCGGGCACCTAGCAGATTTTATTTTAAATCAAAGGACTACAAGGTGTGTGTGTGACATTCAAAGCAAAACAGCACTTTAGTGTTTAAAGGATGTTGGTTGGCCCCCCCCATATCACTTGTGCTAACCAACAACCACATATGTATTTAAGACAGGGTTCACTGGAACTTTGTCGGAAAGAACACCTTCCACATTCCCAAGAGTGACTCCTGGCTTTCATTTTTCTCTCAGAGATGTACTTAGTCTGGGCCAGATACCCTGCAGTGCAGGAAGAAGCCCAGGAGGATTCAGCCTGTGTTCTCTACAGGTCTGTTGTGGTGCTAGAAGATGGGGGAATGCTGCATCATTTGGGCAGGAGCAGCAACTTCACAGGTGAGGAAATGGACTGCCACCAGAGCAAGTTTTGGGTGTCTGCCAGAGGCCTCCAGCTCTTTTGTTACGCTCAGACCTGCCCAACAAACATCTCCATAAGTTGTTGAAAGGGTGCAGAGGTGGAAAGAAATCAGCTCCAGGCACATACCTTTTCTTCTACCACACAAGTTATAATAATAAAACATGAGCCTCTTCCCACCCTCATCTCTGAGTCCCATACCCCTGGTCAACCACTTGTGACTCTTTCACTTATTCATTCTGAAAGTATACCTCCACACGCTCTTAGTAGTGTGCATGTGTGTGTGTGTTTGTGTGTGTGTGTGTGTGTGTGTGTGTGTTGTGGAGATCAAATCCAGTGCCTCACACATGCTGGATAAGTGCCCTACCACTAATACTCTGTTATTAATATATATTCACTCATTTTTCCTTATCCATTTTCTATAATAAAGCACGAATATTGAATATTCTTTTAGTATTCCCAGTTCTCATTCTGTATAGTGTATTCTAGCATATGTACATTATGACTTTATATTCATTCACTCATTAAGTTACCAAGTATTTGAAGGGAGCATACCATGAGCCAGCCACTACTGTAAGTGATTGAGATTCATTAGTAATAAAAAGAAAGTCTCAATATAGATAAGATTTGTAATTAGCTGAAAACAGATTCAATGATGGGCCACAATGCCATGCGTTTTCTTTCTTGAATTACTTAATGTTTTCACTTAATAGTTGCTGCTTACATTTATTTGTTTTCTATGAACCTGAATCATAAATCATTCTTACTTTTTTTGTTGTTGTTGTTGGTCTTAGGGCTTGAACTCAGCCTGAGCACTGTCCATGAGCTGTTCCGCTCAAAGCTAGCCACTTTAGCCACAGCACCACTTCCTGTTTTCTGATGGTTAATTGAAGCTATCATATCTCAGCCTCCTGAGTAGTTCGTATTACAGATGTGAGCCACTAGTGCCCAGCTTCTTATCTCATTCTTTAATAAAACTACTTGGCTTCTCTCCATTGTTTCCCACAAGGCCAAATGCACCAAATAACTGATTACTTCTTTTCCTTCCTTCCTTCCTTCCTTTTTCTTCTTTTCCTTTATTGAGATTGAGCAATTACATACATAATCATTTTTCCATTCATACTGATAAGCATCATCATTCTGATCTACAAGGTTTAGAATAACAAAAAATTCAAAGACCTCAAGTTTTAGATGGGAAAAAAGTTTAACTCTTCAAACATTAATGATAAAATGATTTCTTCCGGATTGGGTGATGTGTACATTTCTTTCCTGTTGCTTAGTATCATCTGTTCCCTCTTTCCCTCCCTCCCCTCACTACTTTTTAGGCCCCCCCTTTTTTAAATACATATAAGTTTTAGTTTTTGTTTTTCTTATTTGGGGTTGATTTTTGTTCTTTGATTTGAGATCTTGGTGATTACTTTCAGTTTAGTAATTTAGTGATTTCCCTTCAATACTTTGAAATATGCTAGACTAAAAAAAGCTTCCTTTGCTGATTTTCTCTAATATTAATAGCATTAGTTAATAAAATAAACTTTCTGAATTGATCATTTATTTTCTCTTCTGCATTTTTATTCTCTCCTCCCCCTCCCCCGCACCCCTTAGACTTCCTGGGATATTTTCTTTTTCTTTTTTTTTGTGGGTCACAGGGCTTGAACTTGGCCTGGGCACTGTCCCTGAGCTCTTCAGCTCAAGGTTACCCCTCTCCCCTTGAACCAAGCCCCACTTCCCATTTTCTAGAGGTTAATTGGAGATAAGAGTCTCAGGTCGTATTGTGCCCGGATTGGCTTTGAACCTTGATCCTCAGATCTCAGCCTCCTGAGTAGCTAGGGTTACAGGCGTGAGCTACCTTGCCTGGCTTCCTGGAATACTTTCTAGGTGGATTCTCTTAAGTATTTTATTGAATATTTTATATAGATAACAATATGTGGGGTGTTTAAAAGGTTTTATTTTTGTGTCATTCTTTATTCATATTATCCTGTTCTTATACCATAGATCTTTTCTTCCTTTTTGCTTTTTTTTTTTTGTGGTTATTAGAGTTTGAACTAGGGGCCCTGTGTTTGATAGGCAGGTACTCTACCACTTGAGCCCCACCCCTATCTATCCCCTAGCCCCTTTGCTTTGGGTTTTTTGGGGTTGTTTGGTTTTTTTTTTTTGCCAGTCATGGGGCTTGAACCCAGGGCCTGAGCACTGTCCTTGGAATTTTCTCAAGGTTAGTGATCTACATTTTGAGCCACAGCACCATTTCCAGCTTTTTTCTATGTATGTGGTAACTAGGAATCGAACCTGGGTCTTCCTGCATGCTAGGCAAGCACTCTATCACTAGGCCAAACTCCTGGCCCCAGTTATTTTTGAGATGGGATCTGTTTGTTTTTTTTTTTTTTCTTCCTTGGATTTCTTTTCCCATTTTTGGCTCCTATGTAGCTGAGATTACAGGTTTGCACTACCATGTCAACCTTTCTTTCGTCTTTTTTTCTGATGGAAAATATCTTATTACTTTTCCAGTTTCTTCTATGACCATGGACCATTCAGATTTTCTGGTTTGTTTTTTTTTCCTTGAGTCACTACTTGTAATTTATGTTCTACCTGGGATAAATCCATGTCATTTAGATGTCTACTTAAAATTTTCTGCCATATAGTTTAATGTTTAAAACATTTAGGTTTTTAAAGCCTGTGCTGTCTCAATGGTTATATCTTTCTTGTTATTTCTCATTTTCAACTTCTCTTTGATCATTCTTCAAGTTCATTAATTTTCACTCTTGTCAGTCTTATTTTCTTCTCTTTAATTCCTTCCCTTTCTTGGTAATTTAGCAAACAAATATTCAGATCTTTAGGTGTTTAAACAAGTTTTTGTGAAGTAGGAGAATAAGATTTGGATACTATATCAGTATAATTATATGAAAAAAATAGTAAGCTAAGAAAAGTCCTTAAGAGTAATTAGCTATATAATATTCTTTAATTAACTTTTCATTTGGCTCAATTAATTTACATTGTGCCAAAAAGACCAAAAAGATGGGCTAAGAGAAGTTAGTGTGTAGTTGACAGCTTCTACACTGGACTTAGTATTTTTAGGAACTCCTAGTAGAAAATAGTGATTGGAAGCTGGGCTCGGTGGCTCACACCTGTAATCCTAGCTACTCAGGAGGCTGAGATCTGAGGACCAAGGTTCAAAGCCAACCCCGGGCACAAAAGAACCTGAGAGTCTTATCTCTAACCTCTAGAAAATGGGAAGTGGGGCTTGGCTCAAGAGTAAGTGATAGCCTTGAGCTGAAGAGCTCAGGGACAGCACCCAGGCTGAGTTCAAGTCCCATGACCCACCAAAAAAAAAAAAGAAAAGAAAAAAAAGAAAAAGAAAAAGAAAAGAAAAGGAAAAAAATTACTGATTGAGGGCCGGGAGTTTGGCCTAGTGGTTAAAGTGCTTGCCTAGCATGCATGAAGACCCAGGTTCGATTCCTCGGTACCACATACATAGAAAAAAGTCGGAAGTGGTGCTGAGGCTCAAGTGGTAGAGCTCTAGCCTTGAGAAAGTCCAAGGACAGTGCTCAGGCCCTGAGCTCAAGCCCAGGACTGGCCAAAAAAAAAAAAAATTACTGCTTGGAATGGGAAATTTGGGAGTTAGAAGCAACAGCCATTTAAAGTTGAATGGGAAAAAAGGAAACTATTTCATTCTCAAATTCCATTATAACCATTCACTGACAATTCCAGAATAACACAGAATTATTTTATTAGAAAATGTTCAAATAGCTTTCTCTCATGTTTTCAAGTCTTAGGATACAAGATGATTAAAACTTATTAAACGGGTGGGGAGTGTGATTCAAGTGATACAGCGCTAGCCTTGAGCAGAAAGTATCCAACAACAGTGCCCAGGCACTGAGTTCAAGCCCCAGGACTGTCAAAAAAAAACAAAAACAAAAACAGGGCCGGGAGTTTGACCTAGTGGGAAAAGTGCTTGCCTAGCATGCACAAGACCCAGGTTCGATTCCTCGTTTCCACATACATAGAAAAAGCTGGAAGTGGTGCTGTGGCTCAAGTGGTAGAACCCTAGGCCTTGAAAAAGCCCAAGGACAGTGCTTAGGCCCTGGCAAAAAAAAAAAAAAAAAAAAGATTTAAACCTGGGGCTGGGAGTTTGGCCGAGTGGTAGAGTGCTTGCTTAGCATGCATGAAGACCTGGGTTTGATTCCTCGGTACCACATACATAGGAAAAAAACGAATTGGTGCTCAGGCTTAAGTGGTAGAGCTCTAGCCTTGAGAAAATCCAAGGACAGTGCTCAGGCCCAGAGCTCAAGTCCAGGACTGGAAAAAAAAAATCTTATTAAAGATTTTGAATCTTACCCTGTAAATGTGTACTATTCTTAATACCATTTTGATCTTTTTTTCTTTTCTTTTTTTTTCCCCTGGTACCCTGCCAGGGTTTGAACTCAGGGCCTACAGCTCCCCTTGCTTGCTTGCTTGGCTAGCATGCTACTATTTGAGCCTTGCCTCTTTAGGCCAGCTTTTTGCTGGTTAATTGGACATGGAGTCTCACGAACTTTTCTGCTCCAACTGTCTTCAAAACTTTATTCTCCAGGTCTCAGTCTCCTGAGGAGCTAGGATTACAGGTATGAGCTACTAGTGTAAGACATCCTTTTGATATAAATTAAGGCTTTTCTTTAAAAAGAGGGAAGTATTTAAGAAGAAGTCATAATATTTTCTGAAATATTTTTTGATTCTTTACAAAATTGGATAGAGTGCAGCTTTCAGCTCCTACAGTTGACTAGAGAAACTTTGAAATATACATAAATGGGAAAGAAATATACACACCACATAGCTGGAATTTCATTTTTATCAGGTAGAATTATTAGTGTTTTCCTAATCTTGTGGGTGACATTGAGTAGAGCTATGGCTCCTTCACAGTGACACAGAAGAGTCCTGTCCTTCTGGGTAATCAGGTGCTTCATCAGAGTTTTGTACTATTGCCAGTTTCATGAGGACTTTAAACAAGCCAACACAAGCTAGTTATTAGCTGGGTGGAGGACCTTCTAGAGAGTTCTCCCCAGCTTAAAGAAACACAGTGTCAAAGTCATCTGGCCTGTTGCCTAAACACACCTACAGCTTTTGGTTCTTAAAGGCAGGTGATGTCCATGGGCATAAACATAGAACTTTCTGGATGTACAACTCAAGAGTAACTGCCTCTTCTTTGACTGGAAGGTGACCAGCACTCCATAAGAGAGGAGGCGTGGTGGGTATTCATGCTATCCATTTCTCTGCAAGATTAGTAACAGCGAATAGCACGCCTTTTCCCACGTCTCTTCTCCCTGTACCTTCACAGAGTCTTCTCTGTTTTCTACAGTCATCTGAGATTTTTTTCTGTTTGTTTTTGCTCTGCAGGTGTTTGAATTCGGGGAAATCATGCTTGCTAGGATGGTGTTCTATCACTTGGGCCACACCCTGGTTCTTGCTGGTTATTTTGGAGATGGAGTCTAGTGAACTTTTCTGTCTGGGCTAGCCTCAAACCTCAATCCTCCAAATCTCAGCCTCCTGAGTCATTAGGATTACAGTGGCAAGGCATCATCGCCTGGCTGGAACTTAAAGAAATATATAAAGTGTATATATATATATATATATATATATATATATATATATTGGCAATTAATATTTTTCTTGGAAATTTCTAGGTTATAATTCAGGTAACTTATCCTCTTTCTTCTTTTTTTGCGGGGGGGGGGGCAGGGAGGTCAGTCGTGGGGCTTGAATCTTTATTTTTATTTTGTTGATCGTAAGGCTCGATCTCTGGGCCTAGGTGCTGTCCCTGAGCTTTTCAGCTCTACTACTTGGAGCCACAGTGCCGCTTCCGGTTTTCTGGTAGTTAATAGGAGATGAGTCTCAGGGACTTCCATGCCTGGGCTGGCTTTGAACTGCAATCCTTAGATCTCTGTTCTAAGGTGCTGATCACCAGCACCTGGCAATTTAGGTGACTTTATTGAACACACTTTTCTTTAAAATTTTATTTTATTGTTGGGGTGATATACAGAGGGTTTGCAGTTACATTCATCAGGTAGTAGGTACATTACTTCTTGAACATTGTTACCCCTTCCATGTTTTTCTCTCACTTTCTCTCCCCCCATCCCTCCCACTCATCTTGTTTTCCCCTTACCTCCCATTTTTAAATACACAAATAAATGTATATACAATATACCAAGTACCAAAGTCAGATACAATAATAACATGAGATAAACCTTAAGGGGAAAAGAAGAAAAAAGAAATAGCTTCACATAGTACATTCAGAACAACAATCATGGGGCCAGGAGTTTGGCCTAGTGGTAGAGTGCTTTCCTAGCTTGTGTGAATTCCTGGGTTCGATTCCTCAGTGCCATACTAGAAAAAAGCTGGAATTGATGCTGTAGCTCAGGTGCTAGAGTTCAAGCCTTAAGAAAGCCCAAGAACAGTGCTCAGGCCCCAAGTTCAAGCCCCAGGACTAGCAAACAAAACAAAACAAAATAAAAAAAGAACAACAATCACAAAGGTCAGCCTCTTGTATCCATATCCTGGAGTTCATTTCGCTTAGCTTCAACCTATATGGACATAGAACACACTTTTCTTCCACATTGGTTTGCAGGATTTTACTATATAGAGACTTTTTTTCCCCTCTCACATGTGCTAGATGAGCAACAACAACCTTTGTTGTACATGATAGTAGAGAAAGGAATATTTTGGGAGAGAAAGTTTCTAGTGAGAGACAGAAACAGGGCAAGATCAGGGAATTGGGATGGAAAATTGCACACATATATGTCATAATCAAACTGATTGGCTAGGGGATGAGAGTTTGGCCTAGTTGGTAGAGTGCTTGCCTAGCATGCACGAAGACCCGGGTTCCATTCCTCAGTACCACAAACATAGAAAAAAACAGAAGTGGTGCTATGGCTCAAGTGGTATGCCTTGAGAAAGCCCTAAGACAGTGCTCAGGACCTGAGTTCAAGCCCCAGAACTGGCAAAAAAAAAATTTTTTTTTGTATAATGAAACTGTTTTGTATAATCAGTATTACTAATAAAAAGTAATATATATATCCAAATAAGTAAAATATTCTCTAAACTTAATCTATGATCTTATATAAATGTTCTTAAATTTCTAGTCTCTTATTTTGTTTATAATATCTGAAAATAATTTGAAGTTATCTATTATTTTCTGAAATCTTATGAAAATGTTCATTTTAAAGCCAGGTATCATGGCCTATAAACTCAGCCATATAC
The DNA here is from genome assembly GCF_031878675.1 of Megascapheus bottae. NCBI lineage: Eukaryota > Metazoa > Chordata > Mammalia > Rodentia > Geomyidae > Megascapheus > Megascapheus bottae. The sequence goes on along the minus strand of NC_143528.1, from coordinate 1,158,906 downwards.
AAAATGGATGCAGAAGGATCTCAAGCCCAAGGCCAACCCTCTCTCAAAAAACAACCAACTACTGTGGTGCTGTGGCTCATGTGGTAGAGCACTAGCCCTGAGTGCTAGGGACAGTGCTCAGGCCCAGAGGTCAAGCCCCATAACTGAAAAACAAAACAAAAAGAAAACAGCAACAAAAACAGCCAAATAGAAAGGAAGGCTAGTGTTAGGTCTGCCAGGAAAAATGGCCCTTTTTCCAGGGCTGGGAATGTGGCTTATTGTTAGAGTACTTGCCTAACATGCATGGTGGGGAGGGAGGAGGGGCAGGAGCATGGCCTAGCATTCCTGGGTTTGATTCCTCAGTACCACATACACAGAAAAAGCTGGAAATGGTGCTGTGGCTCAAGTGGTATAACTCTAGCCTTGAAAAAGTTAAAGAACAGTGCCTAGGCCCTGAGTTCCAGCCCTAGGACTGGCAAAAAATGCCCCTTCCCCTTGTTCTTCCTGGGTACATGTGACCCCTCCCCTAGAAGTATCCACCTAGCATTCATAACCCAGGTCCTGGAAATCCCTCTCCCTATTTATCAGTCTCCATCATTAGTTCTGCCTTTTTTTTTTTTTGGTCCCTGGTCCTCTTGTACCCTTTCCCTTGTCCCTGTCCCTTTCCCTGCTTCTCTTTCCTTCCTTTCCCCTGCATCCCTTGCAAGCCTCCATCTTGTGCAGACTGGCAGTATGTTCTCCCAGCCCACCCCAATAAACTCTTCTCTGCCTGAACCATGAGGCAGCCTTTTTTCAGCTGAATTTTACAGCTAGGTCCATGACTCATCCCTATAAATCCCAGCCCCATAACCAAAAAAAGAAGATGACTCTCATGGGCTTTCCTGCCCAGGCTAGCTGTGAATTGCAACCCTTAATTCTCAGCCTCCTGCGTAGTTAGGATTGTAGGTATAAGTCACTGACACCTTAAATAGCATTTTTTTTTCTTGTTGGTCATGAGGGGCTTGAACTCTGGGCCTGGGAACTGTCCCTGAGCTCTTCAGCTCAAGGCTATCACCTTACCCCTAGAACAACAGTGCCACTTCCTATTTTCTGGCAATTAATTGGAGATAAGAGTCTCATGGACTTTAATGCCTGGCTGGTTTTGATCCTCGATGCTCAGATCTCAGCCTCCCGAGTAGCTAGGATTACAGGCATGAGCAACGGGACCTGGCAAAATAGCAGGGTTTTTTTGGCCAGTCCTGGGCTTGAGCTCAGGGCCTGAGTACTCTCCTTGGACTTTCTCAAGGCTAGAGCTCTACCATGGAGCCACAGCACCATTTCTGGCTTTTTTCTATATATGTGGTCCCGAGGAATTGAATCCCGGTCTTTGTGCATGCTAAGCAAGCACTCTACCACTAGGCCAAACTCCCAGCCCCCAAAATAGCATTTTTAAATCATAAAACTCCTTTTCTCTTCAGCAATTCTAGAATACACAGCCATCACTACAGATCAAGGACCAGCAAATATATCCCTAAAGACCAGGTAGTACAAAGAAATTTTATTAGCAGGTTAGTTGTACAAAAGGAGTTTCACTGTGACATTTTTGGTACAATGTATTTTCTTACTATTGCTCTCCCACTCCCTCTTCTTAGAAAATTTTAATAGGTTTCATTATTCTATTTCTATACATACAAATAACTCTGATCATCTTCCTTATTCACTCTTGGCTAGCCACCTGCTCTCCCACTGGTAAACCCCCATCAAAGCCAATCTCTCAGATAGTAAAACAATGATAATGTTTACATATAGTCCGTTATACTCAACTCGCATAGGAGCACAAAATCAGTCATAGACAATATGTAAATCAGTGACTAAGGCTGTGCTCTAATAAAACTTTGTGGACAACACTGAAATAATGACTAATCTAGGTATGATGGCTCATGGTTTTTAATGCCAGCTACTTAGAAGGGGAAGATAAGAAATAATGGTTTGAGGCCAGAAGCCCTAGTGCAAAAAATGTGAGGTTTTAGATGAAAAATAGAAAAGGCAGGAGGGGGGAGAGGAGTGGCCCAAGTAGTACAGGAATATCTGCTTAGCAAACATCAGGCTCTGAGTTCAAGCTCCAGTATCACCACATATTAAAAATAAAAACTACATTATACATGAAGATCTATGTAGCCAAGGTATAATGTGTGTTAAAAATGTATAAACTTTTTCTTTTTTTGCCAGTCTTGGGTTTGAGCTCAAGGCCTGAGCACTGTCCTCGGACTTTCTCAAGGCTACAGCTCTACAACTTAACCCTCAGCACCACTTCTGGCTTTTTTCTATGTATGTGGTACCAACAAATTGACCCAGGTCTTCATGCATGCTAGGCAAAGTACTCTACCACTAGACCAAACTCCTGGCCCCTTTACACTTTTTCTTTACACACTTTACAACTGTTTCCTCAAACTTCTGGCTCCCAATCTTTGGACATCATTATTTGTAGATACACATGACTGGGGAGTCATATGGAATATCATATCATTAATGTGTTAAATGAGCCTACAGTAAGTGTGCAAGAGACATTAACTATCGACTATTCAGTAACTAATTGCCAATATAATTGTGTAGAAAGATAATCTATGACATTGAGATCCCAAAGATCAATATTTCATTGATGATATGCTGTTCTGTAATTATGAAAATTGTTCCAATGAAATGACATATTTGTTTAATCTGTGGGTCCTGTTGATAAAATAGATGGGGCTATAATTTAGATCTGGAAGTGTCCCCCAAAGTCCTATTTCTTAAAGGCTTATTCCCCAGTCTTGATGCTACTGGGAGGAGTGGAACCTCTGGAAGTGAGGTCTAATGGAAGAAAGTTGGGCCTTGGGAAGCATAGTCTCAAAAGGAAAATTGGGTTCCCACTGGGTGAGTGAGCATCTCTTCACGATATGCTTTGGCCATGAACTACTGAACCGGAATAAAATGCCCTGGTTTGAAACTTCTGAAAGCCAGAGGCAAAACTAACTTCTGTTCCTTGTAAATTAGTTCTATCAAGTATTTCATCACAATGTCAGGAAGCTAAGATTGTGACACGTCTTCCTCCGTTGAGTAATCATCCATCTCCCTACTTTCCTGTTTATCATCGACTGCCTTTACCTACTGTGCACTATTTGTGTATGTGTACTTGCAAGTTAATATTATGATTATTATTTGCTATTCCTAGGGCGTGAACTCAGGGCCTGGGCACTGTCCTTGGGCTTTCCCAAGGCTGGGGCTCTACCACTCGAGCCACAGCACCATGTTCTATGTATGTGGTTCCCGAGGAATGGAACCCGGGTCTTCACGCGTGCCAGGCAAGCGCTCTACCGCTAGGTCACGCTCCCGGCCCCTAAGACAATTTCTAAAAGTTCAGATGTCTTAGGCAGAGTTCCACATGTCATCAGGTAGCAGACGCACACGCCATCTTATTTTAAACTCCCTTCTAATTTTGTTTACAGGCAACGCATACTTTACAAGGCAAACCCCCGAATACATAAAGGATTCTCTGTGGAAAATCGTCTTCCCCATTCTGCACCCCTCCGAAGCAAGCAACGCCGGGCCGCCCCGACTCCCCAGGCGGCCAGCCCCGGGACCGACTTTCCTCTGCACACCCGCGCCAGACCCATTCGGGTGGCGGAGCGTTCAGGACCCGTGCGGACCTGGCGGCGGCTGCGCCTGTTCCTCGCGCGCGGCGCTGGGAGCTGGGTGACGGCGCGACCTCCCCGAATGGCCTTCCCGGCCACCGTCGCGGCCGCTCGCAACGGGCCGCGCCCATCGCAGAGGTGGTGGTGGCTGAAGGTGGCTCTCGGGAACAGGCGGCGACCCGGACAGCCCGGCGCAGAACAATGGGTCCTTTCAGCCGTGCCTCGGATGCTGGCCGGTCGCCATGGCAACCGCCCCTCCCCAGTGCGTCGGCGCGGTGCGGGGTGCAAGCCGCGCCGCCCCGCCCGCGGCCTCGCCGTATGGTGTGTGTGTGTGTGTGGCGCTGGCAGCTGTTGTGGGAAGAAGGCACCTCTTTGTCTCCGGGGATGAAAAGCGTGTGCTTTCGTTCCCACTGTCTGTGCCCCAGCAGCTCTGCCCATCCCGGAGGTGCCGCTTGGCGCGGGGCGCCGCCGCGCACGCCGCTTGGACTTGGATCCTTGCTCCTCTCCCCGCACCCTGGCCGCCGCCTCTGCCTTTGCCTCGCGCTGTGAGTCACCGCCGAAGTCACTGCCAGAGCTGGGCCGGGCGAGGGGACTGCCCGCGGAACTGCCGCCGAACGCCCGCTCTCGTGGAACTCGACTCGGAGGAGCGCGGAGCCCGCCGGGCCGCTCGGCCCGACAGCGCCCCCTGGCGCCCGCGGCCCCGCCCCCCGGCCCCGGCCCCGCCCCCGGGCCCCGCCCCGGGCTCCGCCCCCGGCCCGGCTCGGCCCCGCCCCCCGGCCCCGCGCGCCCGCGGCCCCACCACGGTTAACGACCCGTGCTTTTCTCACGCACTTCGCGTTTACATCGTTTCCTTTTGTATTACCTTTAGCGGATTTCTACCCGGTGTTTACTTTCTCTTGGCTGTAGAGGAACTTCATGTAACATTCAGGAAACAAATCTGGTTGCCCTGTCAGTGTTTAGGGTGTGAACACAGTCCCCGCCTGCACCTGTCATCTCCTGAAATTGGAACAGATGGTGCTTTTCAAGATCTCCGGGCAAATAAAAAGGTTACAGAGGTGAGAGAAAAGGCAGAGCCGAGGGCAGGCTGTGCAGAGGAAAATCGTGGAAGAGGGATCCGTGGTGTAAACAGAAAACGATGAATTATGTAGATCACGACAGTTCAGATTCTGTGTGGGTGAGGAACGTAGGGCGTTGTTTAGTCAAAATAACAGATGCTTGGGTCGGGAGTTTGGCCTAGGGGTAGAGTGCTTGCCTAGCATGCACGAAGACCCGGGTTCAATTCCTCAGTACCACATACATAGAAAAAACCTGGAAGTGGTGCTGTGGCTCGAATGGTGGAGCCCTAGCCTTGAGAAAGTCCAAGAACAGTGCTCAGGCCCTGAGCTCAAGCCCTACAAAAAAAAAAAAAAAGCCACCCCCAGCTTCAATTAATCACTACAAAACAAAACAAAACAAAACAAAAAAACAAGGAAGTGGAGCTATGGCCCCAAATGCTAGAGCACTAGCACTAGTCTTGAGCACAAACACTGAGGGACAGTGCCAAGGTCCTGAGTTCAAGTCCTTTAATGGGCAAAACAAATCACCAAACCGGACACCAATGGCTTGTCAGTGCCTCACACTGTATCCTAGCAACTCAGGAAGCTGAGACCTGTCAAGCTCATTTAAAATCAGATTCTCGATTCTTGATTGAAAGGGACAGGCTCTAGTACTCGAGCGCGCGAGCAGGCACGCACACACACACACACACACACACACACACACACACACACACACAAAATTACCAAATTGCTTTAAAAAAGTGGTAGTGCAGCAGCCTTGATTGAAAGGGAGAGTGCCTGAGCCTTGAGTTCAGATATGAGTAATATGTCCAAAAAAGTAATTACCAAATGATTTTTTAAATCATTGCAGTTTCTTAAGCTAATTAAATATATGCTAAGAAAAGGAAGTTCAGCTGATGACTCACAAGAGATTATTTTTGCTGACCTTTGCTTTCGATTACTAACAATTATACCTGATAAACAGGAAGTATCCAAGTCTGGCACACAGGAAACCAGTGTTTGCAACGTGAAGGTTTGTGCTTTTAATTTTCTACCTCTGGGAATAATTTTTATCTAAATAACTATCTAGAAAATAAGTATGTTGTTCCACATACTTGTCTTGCAGTCCAAGCTCTTTTTTTCTCTTTGAGTGTAAATTTTGGAGGAAATCTTTCTTTAAATGAACATTTTAAATGATTTCGAATGATGGTTGCACAGAAGTACAAACTTAATTTGACAGGACTTTTTTTGTGTTTGTGATGAAGTGGGCCTTGAAGTCAGGGCTTGCTGTCACTGAGTTTCACTAACAACTTGGGCTCTGTTACTTGAGCCACACCCCCACTTCTATCTTCTTGTTGGTTAACTGGAGATAACAAGTCTAGAGATTTGTCTGCCTGGGCTAGTTTTGAGCTGTGATCCATAGATCTCAGCCTCCTGATGAGTTAAGATTATAAGAGTGAAGTTACTGATGCTCAGCAATAATTTGACCATTTTTAAAAAGTGAGTTGGAGGTTATTACCAAGTAATAACCTTCCGCAATTTCTGACAATAATCATGGTATATCTGTAGCCTGAATTTTACTAATATACTATTTTATTAAAACTATACGTGAAATCATGTAGGAACTCAGGGACCACATGGGAACAAAGATTTTGGACAGAGGGATAGAACTCACCTCTGCTTTGTTTTCTAGCTCTCTACCACTTTCAGCACATATTTGTGTGTTTTTCTTCAATCAAATGATCAAAGCAATCTTGCCTGCGTTTACTATATATATATATATATATATATATATATATATATGTATGTATTTTTTTAACAGTCCCAGGGTTTGAACTCTGGGCGTGGACACTGTCCTTGAACTTTTTCAAGGCTAGCATTCTACCACTTGAGCCACAGCATTACTTTTGGCTTATTCTGTGTATGTGGTACTGAGGAATCAAACCCAGAGCTTTGTGCATGCTAGGCAAGCACTCTACCACTAAGCCACACTCCCAACTCCCAAAGCATCTTTTTCCATCTGTTCATTGATTTGTAGTTGCTCTGTTCTCTCTCACTGTGAACATTTATTTACCTATCCATTATCTGCTCCTTTATTAACAATCCCAATGGGTGTGCAGGTAGTATAAAGCGTCTACTAAAACCAATCCCAGCTCAATTCTGAACGGGAGAGCATGAGCGGGACCTAAGGAAAGTCATTGGTTTTAAAAGTGATTCATTTGGGCTCATGCCCATTTTTTTTTCTTTTTCTTTTCTCTTTTCTTCCCTGGAAGACAACCTAACAAATGGAGCCACAGCAATAGCATTATATGATAGTAAACACTCTGTTCTAGTGGTTCTGTAATTAGTAATTTTAAAAATCCAACAAACTGAGTCTGGGAAGAAACTCTGGTTACTGTCCTGGACTTACCATTTCCAGACTTCTCAGAAAAGAAAAATAAATCCCTATCTTGTTTAAGCCAGTGTTAATTGGTTTTTCTGTTATTTATGGTTGACTCTCATGTAGATAAGAATGAAATAGGTTCAGAATTCATTTTTATTGAATGACACTTGTGTATAGCTGCCTTCCTGTGTTTGCTCTACTAGTCAGAGCTCATAGTCACGTAAGAAACGGTATTATCCTTTCCCTGTTATGGCAAGCATGTTCAGTCTCTTGCTCAGAGCTTCAAATGATGATTTCACATTTGGGGTATTCCAGGGCCCAAAGGCCTGAGTGACCACCTTGCACTAAATATGATCCTACCCACCAGCTTACAGAAAGCTGCAGGCCTTCACCTGTTTTCTTTCCTCGTTATTCAAGTAAGCCCATCACATTCCCTAGGGGGCAGAAAGGGCCTCTCATTCTCTTGTCACTACCAAGCCAGCCTCTCACCGATATTCTTCTTGACTTCAAGGGCAGCAACACGGACGCTGTCTTCCTCCTCCAGAGATGTGTATCACTGGTAAACTGCTGTCAGTTGCAACCATCAGTATCAGGAGTCGGGGGGGTTTGGACCGATCAAACATTTTTCTGGTAATGCTGGCGATTGACCCTAGGACTTTGAACTTGCTAGGGATTTATTGGGCCGTTTCAGTCATGTCCCCCAGGTCTTTGGCTTTTTATTGTTTATCAGAAAGGGTCTTTTGCTAAGTTTGCAAAGTCTGGCCTCCGATTGTGATCCTTCTACCTTTTGCATTCTGAGTAACTCGGTTTACAAGAGTGTACCACACTAGGATGTCATGTCACGCTTTTTAGAGTAGGTATCCCTCCAACACCAACAGGTAAGCAGAAATAACACATTGAGATCTCTTGAAGACACCCCATGCTAGACATGGGTGAGCAAGACATGTACAGTGCCTGTCCTCAAGATACACATATAACAAACAGGAAGATGACAAAAAGAAAAAGACAACAGAGAAATAGGCCCATACAGAAACTAGTATGATGCTATAAAGAAGAGACAGAATACCTAGTTAGATATGGGATGAACAAGATGTGGGCTGGCTCCAGATAAAGAAGAAATCAAAGACTGCCTAAGAAAGTAACTGTTACATTCCCACTACTGCAATGAAGTTTGGAGATACTCAACTTATCAAGAGAAAATCTGTTTCTGTTAAGTCTTGAGGTCTTACGGTTTCAGTCTATCCTTGGCACTGCTGATTTTGGCTTATGGGAAGGCAATGCACATGGCAGAGCGAGACTACTTATTCCTTAGGAAAAGAAAAAAGGAAACAATCTCATGATCCCATTCATGGAAACATCCTCCAGAATTTCCACTCGGATCCACATCTCCAAGTTTCCATCACCTCACAATGGTGGCTCCAAGTTTTTTTAACCTATTACTCTTGGGAAAGGACTTCACAGAGACAAAGTATAGCTGCAACACAAAGAACACTTCAAAAAAAAAAAAAAAGAGCTATGTGGACACTAGGGAAAAGCCTTCCAGGCAAAAGAAGGGGCATTGTCTAGCCCAGAAACTGAGAAGTTAAGCTAAAGGATACAAGGAGTATCAAGAAATTCAACTGGAGATGTAGGGGAGGATAGTTGATCTGTCTGACTAGTGGGTCATGGGACTTGAACTCTGGGACTGGATGCTGTCCCTAAGCTTTTCAGCTTAAGGCTACCACCTTACCCTTGAGCCACAGTGCCATTTCCCATTTCCTTGTGATTGATTGGAGATAAGAGTATCACAGACTTTTGTGCCTGGGCTGGCTTTGAACCACAATCCTCAGATCTCAGCCTCCTGAGTAGTTAGGATTACAGGCATGAGCCACTGTACCCGACTAGATATTTGGTTTTTATGGCATGGGGAGACATGGATGGACCTAAGTTGCAGATGTTTCCAGTTTCAATCACTGCAACATCTTTAGTAAATGTTAACTCAGTGAGTGAATGAGAAATGCCCATAGCAGAGACTGTATTTCTGGGGCATAAACACATAGCAATATGTGTTAAGTAATAGCAACTGCTAACACTTTTCCAATGCAACCCTCACAACAGCTCTATTGAAGCAGAGACTATTAGTGTTCCAATTTGAGAAGTAAGAAACTTGAAGTTGGAAAAATAAAAATACCTTCTCAAAGTCACATGTGTGGAAGGCATTTGACCTGGATTCTGACCACAGCTGCTCAGTTTACACAATACTACAGCATCCAGCCATTCTGCTTTCAGCTCTTCTCCTTTTTCTTCTGAATCAGCCAACTATCTGTCCCCTGCATGTATGACAAAGAACAAGCCATACGACTTTCAACAAAGCCATGTTCATGAAGGACCTTCCACCCATATTTTGTTTTACCAAAGTGCATACTGAGGTCCAGGTAGGATGCCAGTCACTCGGGCCAACCTTTTCCACACTTCCTCTTACTTAATGCCTTGTCTTTAAGCTTCACGGAATAAAGCTGAATCACACTTTTATGGATCACAGTGGCTTGAACCACAAGGCAGGATCATTTGCTACAATTCCAAAGCGATTTGGAGAGAACTTGCCCAACTCCTTCATTTGCAGACCTGGAAACTGAGATCCTGAAAGGCGAGTGTCGTGGCAAGGACGGGCCTGGTGGCGAGACTCCTCCCTGAATCTCGGTCCAGAGCTCTGGATGGGAGGTCACGCAGCCAATCACGCGTGCCTTAACCGATGCACAGCCCGTCAACGACAAGGCTGTGTCTGTGGTTGGGCGCGACCGTGCTCGTGAACAAGCCCTTTCCTTCCCATTGCACATCTGGGCGTCCCCCGGAGGCGCAGCCGCGATTACACAGGTGGCAGTGCAGCGGCCGGCCGGAAGCTTTGCGACTGGATAGCTGGCCCCGAGAGCGCAGGAAGACAGCCCTCACCCTCTGAACAGGGCTCTCGGCCTTCGAGCCGCCACAACCGGGGTTACCGGCCACTCCACGAGAGCCAATCCCGGGCCCGAGCCCCACCACGGGGGCGAGCCCCGAACGGCGGCCAATCAGTGGAGAGGAGAGGCTCCCCGATGCCCAATCAGCGACCGTCAGAGCTGGGGCGCAGGCTGGCGGCCAGCCAATCAGCGTGAGAGCGGCCGCGGGTGAACGCACCGGGCGGGGGAGTGGAAAGGGCGGAGCGTTCCGCACGGCGGGGCGTTGAGCGCTGCGCGCTGCGCGGCGGGTGAGTGCAACCGCGACCCCGGCCGGGCAGGGGTGGGGGATGCGAGGGTCAGGGCGCGGGCGCGGGGCGGGGCTGAGTCACGAGGTGGCTCTGGCCGGGTCCTCGGAGCTTCAGCTGGCGGTGGGCGAAGGTAAGGGATAGAGTAGCGGGCTCGAGGAGGTGGTCCTCTCCTGCTGGATGGCGGAGAAAGGAGGGAACTCGGTTGCCACGGCAACGCAGGAGGGCAAGGCCCTGGCACCTGGATCCTTTCCAACTCCGGGGCATGCGCTGGCTTTTACATCCTCCCCTCCTCTCTTCCACTGTGCCCGCCCGCTCCCTAAAGGGCCTCCATCATTACTGGCTGGCGCGCTGCCAGCCTGGGACCAGCGCAGAAATAACCCCCTGTGGCCCGCCTCCTGTGGGCGATCGGCGCCAGTGCCGCAGCTCCCCCGGGCGCTGGGTGCAACAGGCCTAGGCCAGAGGCGCCCCAGCGTCCAGCCTGGCTGCCTTATCCCCGTCACGGGCATCCTAGAGATGCTGCAGCCTGAGAGACCCGGGGTCCTCCAGAGGTGATTTTTCTTCTTTCCTTCCTTCCTTCCTTCCTTCCTTCCTTCCTTCCTTCCTGCCTCCCTCCCTCCCCCTCCCCCCCCCTCTCTCCCTCCAACCCCTCTCTTTTGTTTTGGCACCCAACAAGAGACTTGTGCAAAACAAGTGCTCAGAGAAGGGGGTGGGGAGGAATCTTGAATCAAGATTATACTGGCACCCTTCCATCCATAGGCCAACAAGGATACAACACTACAAAGCACACCACATATATAATTTTACACTTTCCAGTATCCATATTAAACAGATTAATTTTAATATATTTTATTTAACTCCATATATTAAAACATTATTAAAAATACCATCAGTATTAGATTATTGATATGATATTTTAAATTCTTTTTCTACCTAAAGCCTTCAGAAATCTACTGTATATCTTTGTGTGTATATGCAGGTCATAGGGCTTGAACTCAGGAATTGGACCTTCAGCTTTGTGCTCAAGGCTAGCACTCCACCACTTGAACCACAGCTCCATTTCTAGCTTTTTGGTCATTCATTGGAGGTAAGAGTTTCACTCACTTTCCTGCTGTCTTTGAGCCACAATCCTCAGATGTCAGCCTCCTGAGTAGCTAGGATTACAGGTGTGAGCTATGGGTGTCTACAGTTGTGGATCTGTCTAACAACAAAATTCTCAACCAGCTGCAGTACAAATGCTCTCTGGCCCCATTTAGCTAGTAACTATGTGTTTATTTTTCTCCTTTTCTGGGACCCAGGATGTCATTAGCATGGTCTCTACTACCAATTTCCTCCTTCTCAGCCCCTGTTATATTGAGCTGCACATTCTTTAGAGATATGTGAATTGTGCCCTGATCGCAAAGTCACCAATTTTCTTTAAAGCTCCCTGGTGTGCAGGGAGATCTCGTGCAATAAGGCAACAAAAACTAAGGCTGAGGCACTGTCCCTTTCTCTCCCTGGGTTTCCAGTCCAGTTAAAGGGAAAACAGGAATCCAAACATGAAGCAGTATTCCAAATGGATATAAGTGAATAGAAAAGGTAACTGAGTACATGACTAACAACGAGATGGCTGATAATTATCTTAACAGTTCATAGAAAGGCCCAGTACCAGTGGCTCATGCATGTAATCCTAGCAACTCAGGTGGCTGAGATCTGAAGATCACTGTTTGAAAAAAAAGTGGGAGAGTCTGTACGATTAACCCCTGGAAAGCTGGGAGTGGAGCTGTAAGTTTAAGAGATAGATCACTGGGAAAGATGAGGAAGGCATTTTGTTTAAATGGAACTGACTGAAACTTCTGTTTTTAGGGTTGAAGATCTGAAGAGTCCAGAGGCTTTCCAACTGAGAAGACTTTCATCTCCCACTGATAATCTCCACCATGATTCATAGTCTTTTCTTGATAAACTCCTCTGGAGACATTTTCTTGGAGAAACATTGGAAAAGTGTGGTCAGCCGGTCTGTTTGTGATTACTTTTTTGAGGCACAGGAGAGAGCTACTGAGGCAGAGAATGTGCCTCCAGTCATCCCCACACCTCATCACTATCTCCTAAGTGTTTACCGCCACAAGATCTTCTTTGTGGCTGTGATTCAGACAGAGGTCCCACCACTGTTTGTCATTGAGTTCCTTCATCGAGTAGTGGACACATTCCAGGTTTGTGAATGTGGAAAGGTTTAATATATGTAATCTGTAAAGTGTCTTTTTGCTCCTATATCTATTAGTGTTAAGAAATTTGTGTGTGTGTTTGTGTGTGTGTGTCAGTGTTGATCTCAGAGTCTTGATCTCAGAGCCCAGGTACTGTCCTTTAGTTTTTTTGCTCAGGGATCTAGCACTCAATGCACAGATCTACTGATCTACTTCCAACTTGGTAGTAGTTAATTGGAGATAAGAGTCATGTGGATTACCTTGCTTGGGTGAGCTTTGAACCATGATTTCGGATTTCAGCCTCCTGAGTAGCTGGGATTATAGGTGTGAGCCCAGCTTCTGGCCTAGATTTGTTTTTTTTCAGTTGTGGAGCTTGAACCCTGGGCCTGGACATTGTCCCTGAGCTCTTCAGCTCAAGGCTACTGCCCTATCCCTTGAGCCACAGCGCCACTTCCGGTTTTCTCCTAGTTAGTTAGAGATAAGAGTCTCATAGAACTTAGTGCCTGGGCTGGCTTCAAACTTTAATGCACAGATCTCAGCTTCCTGAGTAGCTAGGATTACAGGCTAGAGCCACTGAACCCAGCTTTAGAAATATTTTTAAGTAAAAAATTCCCTCCCCCCTGGGGGAGAGGGGGAGGGAAAACTCTTAAGACCCCAGCTGAAAAATAAAGTAAGAATAGGACTAGGGGTATGGTTCAAGTGGTAGAGTACGTTCCTATCAATTGTGAGTTCAAATCTCAGAACTGCTAAAAATGAATACTTTCGAATCTTTGGGCATGAAAGCCACTGTATTTATTTGGACTATACAGTCTTTTCAATTTTATAGTTTAGATTTTGTAATCTGATGGACTTGATGCTAGCCATTGTTAGCTACATTGCTTTAATTATATCAAAAGTGTTAAATGTGTCAAGTTTCCTTAAAAATAAACTCTAGTACGGCCCAAAATTAAAAACGGAAGGAAAAAACAGTAAATGCTAATTAATGCCTATTTTTTTAAGTCTTCCTGTGGGGGTTATTTGTGAGCCCACACTCTGTCTTGGGCTCGCGGTGAGGGCTGAGGATGAGCTCTGTTGCAAACAGGATTGGGAAATAAGTTTCTGAAGAATCTTGACACATTGGGCAAAGTACTGTTTTCATCTTGGATGTTCACATCTTGATCAGGAAGAGTAGAGGGGAGCTGAGATATTCTAGGAGATGATTACTGCTTCAAACACCGGGATTCTGGATTCAGACAATGGAGTCCTTTCCCTGACACTCACTCACCTTCAATGAGTGAATGAGGTCTGCAGTTAGCACAATGAGATGAGGACCCAGGAAGTATGCTCAAAAGTAACTCAAAGAGTTCTTTCATTTGTGCTCACATCTACATCACATGACGGCAGCTGCTTACATCCCTAAGAGATTTAAAATATGTTTCTAACGTTTTTAATTCCTAAATAAACACTGGTGATAGTGTTTTTCTGGGATTCCAGTTCTGATGGGGCATATATACCAGCCCCTTGGGAAAACCGCAGTCTATGAACAGTCTGGGAGTAAATTTTTCCTGAGCCCTGTTATGAGACGCTCACATATTTTACCCATTCTGTGATGAACAGAGAAGTTCCACAGCTGCTTCATAGTGCCATGCTAATCCTGTGTAAATTATTATAAAGGCAGGAAGTGAAAAATGGTCGTTTCATCTATTTCAAAACCACGAAGGAAGTTGGTAAAAAAAAAAAACAAAGTAAAGATGCTAGTTTTGACTTCTGGGACTTCAGAGCTTGTCATTTTTGAAGTCGTTATTGAAAGTAGACAGGGTACTTGGATACCCGAGGTTCTTCCTATAATTCTAGCTACTCCGGACGCTGAGATCTGAGGATTGAGGTTAAAGCAAGCCACAGCAGTCTTGTGTCCATAAGATTCTAACCTCCAACTAACCACCAAAATCCATAAGTGGAACTGTGGATCAAGTAATAGAGTACAAGCCTTGAATGAAAAGACTAAAGAAGACAGTGCCTAGGCTCTTACTTCAAGCCCCAATAGTGGCACAAAAAAAACCCCAAACAACAAAACCACATGGACATGTCCAGATATTCTATCCTGCTGCTTAGAGGGTGGTAGAAGGGTTTAGCTTTTGCTTTTGCTTAACACCCTTTCATGCTGCAAGACTCCTGGCCATCTGCCCATGTCTTATTATACCAGGTGTATAAAACCAAGCTAAGTGTTTTGTTATCTAAATAAAATTGCTCTTGGGATGAAAACACACCCACCTCCCTTCCCCTGCCCCGCAGCTTGTCATTTTTGAAGTAGTTGTTGAAATAGACTGGTCTACCTGGATACCAGTGGTTAAATCATGTTAAATAATTTGGCTCTCTCTCTCTCTGTCTCTCTCTCTCTCTCTCCCTCTCTCTACCTGGATACCAGGGTTAAATAATGTTAAATAATTTGGCTCTCTCTCTCTGTCTCTTCTCTCTCTGTCTCTGTCTCTGTCTCTGTCTCTCTGTCTCTGTCTCTCTCTGTCTCCCTCTCTCTCTCTCTCTCTCTCTCTCTCTCTCTCTCTCTCTCTCTCTCTCTCTCTCTCTCTCTCTCTGTGTGTGTGTGTGTGTGTGTGTCTCTCTCTCTCTGTGTCTCTCTCTGTCCTCCTTTGCTGTCTTAGAAATTCATTCTTGGCTCTTCAGTGCCATGGTTATTGAGTCTCACTGGTACTTGGCATTACTGGGTGTAATTTAGACTACACCAGTAATATATTTACAATGTTGGATGTCAAAGAATTGGCAAGTGGTGAAATGATCTGAAAACCATACCATAGCACAAATGGATATCAAGAGTTTAATCCTGAGAAAAAAAGGCTTAAGTGTGAGTTTTTGTTTTTGGCCAGTCCTGGGACTTGAACTCAGGGCCTGAGTTCTGTCCCTCTGGCTTTCCTCAAGGTTAGAGCTCTACCACTTGAGCCACAGCACCACTGCTGGCTTTTTTTCTATGTATGTGGTACCGAGGAATCAAACCCGGGTCTTTGTGCATGCTAGGCAAGCACTCTACCACTAGGCCAAACTCCCATCCCATTAAGTGTGAGTTTTTGTCTTCAAAGAATGGCAAGACTGGGGCTAGGAGTTTGGCCTAGTAGTAAAAGTGCTTGCCTAGCATGCATGAAGACCCAGGTTCGATTCCTCGGTACCACATACATAGAAAAAAAGTTAGCAGGGGCCGGGAGTTTGGCCTAGTGGTTAAAGTACTTGCCTAGCATGCACGAAGACCCAGGTTCGATTCCTCGGTACCACATACATAGAAAAAAGCCGGAAGTGGTGCTGAGGCTCAAGTGGTAGAGCTCTAGCCTTGAGAAAGTCCAAGGACAGTGCTCAGGCCCTGAGCTCAAGCCCAGGACTGGCAAAAAAAAAAAAAAAAAAAAAAAAAGTTAGCAGTGGTGCTGAGACTCAAGTGGTAGAGCTCTAGCCTTGAGAAAGTCCAAGGACAGGGTTCAGGCCCTGAGCTCAAGCCCAGGACTGCGCCCCCCCCAAAAAAAAAGAATGGCAAGACTGCTGTATAAACTGGCAAGGAGGCAGATTTCAGCTTAGCAAAAGAAATCACTTTTTTTTTTTTTTTTTGACATGGGACTTATATTTTGAGCCTGGGAGCTGTCCCTGAGCTCTTCAGCTCAAGGCTACCTTCCTACTCCTTGAGCCACAGCACCACTTCTGGTTTTCCGGTTAATTGGAGATAAGAGTCTGACAGACTTTATGCCCAGGCTGGCTTTGAACCTTGATCCTCAGATCTCATCCTCCTGAGTAGCTAGGATTTCAGGTGTGAGCCACCGTGCCTAGCAATTATCACTTCTAATAATAACAGCTTTCACTGAATGAATTCCAGAAGGGCTGCACAACTATCCCAGAGGTTCTGTAAAAATCATGTGGCCAACCACATAATTCCTTACAATCATCATGCATTGCTGCACACTGCCATTTAATCAACCATACATACATTTATTTATGTATTTATTAGTCGTGGGCTCATGCTCTACGACTTTGAGCCACAGCTTCAATTCTGGCTTTTTTGTAGTTAATTGAAGGTAAGAGTCTCACAGACTTTCTCCTGCCTGGCTGACTTCTAACTGCTATTCTCAGATCCCTGCCTCCTGAGTAGTTTGGATTACAAGTGTGAGCTGCTGGGACCCAGCTTAACCAACCATACTTATTCTTAAAACATCCCATTGTATCAGCCTGGTGTCATACCATTAAAACAATCAAGACCCAAATTATTTAACATGACTTAACCTGCTGGATGAAGATTGTAATTCAGACCATGTAAGCATAGTCTTCTAACTTAAAGGACAAAAAATTCATTGAATTCTACTATTAGAGATATCCAAAGAGATTTTCTGCTGTACCAGGAAACCCCCATTTCATCTTTCTCTTCTTTATCTCCTATTTAATGTATGAACATTAAGAAATAACATAAGAGGTATTAAAATTTTTCATATACAGTACTATTTGTATAATTTTTTTCAAATTTGGATCCAGATTCAGCTTTGGGGTATATTGTATATATTTGTGTATTATCATGTAGGAGAAACTGCCTAAGAAGGTTGACTTCCTCTAGTTCCTGGAGGAAGCAGCTAATGGTTCTAGTACTGTAATTAGTCCAAGCTCTCTACCAGATCAGGCTGCCTAGGAGAAGTGTGGCTCTGCACAAGCTCCTCCTTGTGGAAGAGCACCCCTAAAACACCACAAATCCTTTGGAATACTCTTATTCTTTACAGTTACCTCTGAGTGATTAATGTGTGTATTATATTTTTACCAGGACTATTTTGGAGTCTGTTCAGAGCCTGTGATCAAAGACAATGTGGTTGTGGTTTATGAGGTATTGGAAGAAATGCTTGACAATGGGTTTCCCTTGGCTACTGAGTCAAACATCCTCAAAGAACTGATAAAGCCTCCCACTATCCTTCGAACAGTGGTCAACACCATAACAGGTATGGGGGAAGGGGGAATGACAAAGGGCTGCCATCACCCCGAATGTAGCTACTGTAGTGTGTGCATTGTTAGAGTCTTCTGGACTTTCCTGCTTGGGCTAGCTTTGAACTGTGATCCTCAGATCTCAGCCTCCTGAGATCTCCTGAGGCACCCAGACCCACCCTACTTTTAACATATTTTAGTATGTAGTTCTCTTCTTTAAAAAAAAAAATTGTTTTTGAGACTTGCTACTTGAGCTTCAGATCCTCCTGTCTGCCCATTCCTATCCCAGGCCTGGGATTAGAGGCATGTATCACCATACCTGGTTTTATCTTTTCTTCACAGATAAATGATAGACAATTTTTTTCGAAGTAACAAGTCTGTGTGTGTGTGTGTGTGTGTGTGTTTGTATTTAAAGTTAGCCTCTTATCAGTAGTTTATGAATATTTATTATGATAGTCCAGATAATTTAAATGACTAGTTTTCTTCCATGTCGGATTGTCTGTTTACTTAGTCTCTTTTCTGCTATTTCTGATTTTTTTTTGCTTTTAAATGACAAAAAGATTTATGTTTGTATACTGAAAATGGAAGTATTAGGCCAAGGCATGTGTACATTGTAGGGACTCTCATGCAGTAGGCCAACTTGACCCCTGGAAAGTACCAATTTGTATTTTCATTTGCAATTTCTATTTACCACAGTCATCTATTATTATTATCATTATTGTTGTTGTTTTTAGAAACTTTGGTGGTATGATAGTTTATTGATATCTTTTTTGGGAGGAGGATGGTTATGGAGCTTAAACTCTGAGACTGGATGCTGTTCATGAGCTCTTCAGCTCAAGGCTACTGCTCTAACCTTTGAGCCACTTCTGGTTTTTGGTGGTTAATTGGAGATAATAGCCTCATAGACTTTTGTGCTCAGGCTGGCTTTGAACTGTAGTCCTCAAATCTCAACCTCCTGAGCAGTTAGGATTACAGGTATGAGCCACTGGCACCAGACTTTATTGATACCTTGTTATTCATACTCATTTTTTGTTACTAGCAAGGTTAAAGCTTGTGTATATATTTATTGTCTATCTTCCTTCCATTGTAAATTACATTTTTATGTTCTTTGTCCTTTTTTTTTTTTTTTGGCCACTCCTGGTGCTTAAACTAAAGGCCTGGGCACTGTCCTTGGACACTTTTTGCTCAAGGCTAGCACTCTGTCACTTGAGCCACAGTGCCATTTCAGCTTTTTCCGTGTGTTTGGTTCCAGGGAATCCAATCCAGGGCTCCATGCATACTAGGCAAGCACTCTACCACTAAGTCACGCCCCCGGCCCTGCCCTTTTTTTGACTGAAAAAAATTTTTTTCCATACTGATTTCAAACAATTCCTTTTATTTCAGGATACAAAGCTATCACAGAAATACACATGACAAGGTGTGGGACTCTTATTTTTTTAATATATAAAGATAAGTTCTCACAATTGCCCCTTGCCATACTTGAAGTGACATAGTCAATGTCATCTTTGTGCTTTGTTAGGATTTAACTTTGGGGCCTTGTTTGATATGTAAATTTTTCATTGAATTTGAAGTATACAGAAATTGGACGTGGAGGCATATGCCAGTAATCCCAGCTATCTGAAACACAGATATTAGATAGCAGTTTGAGGCCTACCCACACAAAAAGTTAGTGAGATCTGATCTTAGCAAGCAAGTTGAGCCTGGTGGTACATACTGTAATCCCAGCTACACAGCAGTCATGGGTAGGTGGATTGTGGTCTAAGGCCAGCTGTGAGTAAAACTCATGAGAACTTGTTTGGAAATTAAAGTGCAATAGGGCTAGGGGTGTGACCCCAGCCAAGCAAGTGCAAGAACCTGAATTCAAACTCTAGTACTGCCCCCCTTCCCTACCCCCCCAAAAAAGGAAAAGAATGGAAGAGGGGAGAGAAACCAAGAGAAAGAAAAAAAAGTATAAATGTGAAGACTAGCCAGAACCGTTTTGAAAAAAAATTACATACAAGGGTGTTAAAAGTATGTTAGAAGAATCAAAACAAAATAAAAGTTTTAAGAACAGAGTGACAGAAAATGTGTCCTAAAGTGTGACATTTTGATAATTTTAAAAAAGTATTTGGTATTAGGACAGTAACAGATTTGGTATGTTTTACACTATTCATAGTTCATTTCAAACCTTAAAAAGCTTTGTGGGTGCTTTGGATATTGTGAAGTTATTTAAGCCTGTATACTTAAAGGTGAAAATATCTGAGAAACTTTTGGAAAAATAAAATAGAATAAAAATGTTTTATAAACATGCTGAATATCTGTGGATTTACTGTTTTTTCTTTAGAAGAAAAAGATTCTGGTAATTGAAAAAGGAAATGGAATTTAAATTATTCTTATTTCATTTTAAAATCTTAGAGGTAAAAAATAAGTTTTGATACTTGTTTGTATGGTTACTGGGGGGGAAACCAGGGTCTTAGGGACAGAGAAGGCTCTCCTTCACAGTCTTTCAGTGTTAGTATGGGACAGATAAAGTTGACATGTACCTTTTAATACCCTTAATGTATTTAAGAACCTGTCTCAAACAACAATGCTCTTTTTACCCATGAAAATTTTATAACAATACATAGATTACCAACTCTGTGGAAAGCCAATGCATTATTAAAGCTGCAGGCTATTGTGGAATTTGAGATACTTCAGTTCATGTTACTTTGAAAGCCAAAATATGATATCTGTTTCACTGCTGTTTTTTAAAACAAACAAACAAACCCCTGCCACCACCAACAATTCTGATCTGGAGCAGCAGAGCAGGTTGGGAAGTACTAGTCTGCTGTTTGATGGTGTATGAACAGAGAGGGCAGAGAAACTTCTAGGGTAGAGTGAGTTGGCTGGTTACATAAGAATCAAACTGGCACAAAAGTATATATTTGATTCTAAAAGTACCACTGTGAATTGTCTCAGGAAGTACCAATGTGGGTGACCAGCTTCCAACTGGGCAGCTGTCTGTGGTGCCTTGGCGAAGGACTGGGGTGAAATATACCAACAATGAGGCGTACTTTGATGTGATTGAAGAGATCGATGCAATCATTGATAAATCAGGTAGGTGCTTCAAAGATGTTCCAGGGGCTGGGAGCATGGCCTAGAGGTAGAGTGCTTGCCTTCAATGCACGAAGCCCTGGGTTTGATTCCTCAGTACTACATACACAGTAAATGCTTCAAGTGGTAGAGCACTGACCTTAGGAAAGCTCAAGGATAGTGCCCAGGCTCCGAGTTCAAGCCCCAGGACTGGCAAATAAAGAAGAAAAAGATATTCCACGGGTATGTAAATAAAATAGACTTCTTCCCAGGATTCTGCTAGTGTCAGAACCGCCCCCTGCCCCCCCTCCCGCCCCCCAGGGTCAGTCCTTTTGAGTGAGTGAGTTGTCCTCAGCAGACACTGCATGTGGTGATGTTAGTGGAATTGGTATGATGATTCACACATCTGTGTCATACTCCTACTGCCGTTACAAGCCCTAGAGCTGAGCAATTTGCAGAAAGTTCTTTTCCTATCCAATACACGCTTATTGGAAACTCATTGTGTTGCTGCAGCACAGTGGTGATAGTGGATATTTGGTGCTAACGAAAAACTAGTGTGGCTACTGTAACAGCTACACCTGAGGCTAGTCTGGTGATGTAGAGAGAAGGGTAGTAAAGGTGGCACAGACGAAAGGTGTCTTGCTGGTCTGAGCACAGCATGCAGATCCACAGAGTGAGCAAGAGGTTTTAAGATCTGCATGGTTTTAAGACCACTTTAATGAAGGTTTCTCAAAGTATTGTTGAGAAGTAAAGTAGTTCAGGTATTGAGAAACAGGAAAAGAGAAAAGTAAACCATGAGGCTTTCAAACTAAGGTGACATAGTAACTTCTCGTATTTCATAATGGGAAATAATGTGCAAAAGCACATTAGCAATAAAAAGGACATAAATGTTGATGTGGTTATCTACCAGATTACCATATAATAGTGAAAAATGAATTATGGATTTAACCATAAAAAGGTCCCACAATATTGAGCAAAACTGTTAAATGTCTACAATTATATCCAGTGCCGTTACATTTATATGAGGGCTGAAAAGGTACTAAAAGTCAGAATTTTGTAATGTCTTGTGGACAAGAGAGATGTGGACATGCTTAAAGACTCACTGAACTCTGACAAATTTGCATTTTACACTTTTACCTCAGTGGAAACTTTTAAAGCAGTTGATAGATCACAAAGAGTCTTACATGGCATTTTAAACATATGTATTTATTTGATGCTAGGGATTGAACTCAGGACCTTACTCTCAAAGACAAAGCACTCTACCACTTGAACCACGCCACCTGTCCCCTGGGGTGGCATTTTAAGGAGGGCAATTGAGAGCATTTGAACAGGTTCAAAGTACAGAAAAGTTTCATCAGGCTTATTAGTCTGGCTATGTATGGTAAGTAGCCAGAAGTAGGAAAAAGTGCCTCTCAGGAAGAAGTGAGGAAGCTGGAACCGACATGCAGGCCCAAATACAGAAGCCCAAAGTGAATAAATGGGAAGGAGGGGAGTCTGAGAAAGGACAAGAATTAGCGATAAAGCAGACAAGGGGAGGAAGGCTGTAAGCACAGAAACACATCTGTGTTTTCTGGCTTAGGCAGTATGATGACAGGATAGACAGTGTCATCTTAAAAACATGGAAAAGGAAGCAGTGGGCAGGGAGAAGGAGGATGAATTCATGCCTTTCTCCCCCCAGTTCTGGAACTGGGGCTTGATCCTTGCTTGACTTAGTTGCTCATTGCTGGTGCTTTCCTGCTTGGGTCTCACCTCAGGCCTGGATTTTTGCTGGTTAATTGGAGATGGAGGCTTGAGGACTGGCTTTTAACTCATACCTCCAAATCTCAGCCTCCTGAATAGCTTAACTTAAATTTCTTACTTAACAATGGGAGCTTGAAGTATCCTGTGGGCCATCCCATAGTCAAGAGCCTTGCTGGGCCCAGAGACAGAAAGTGATTGTCATGGAAACTGAGACCGTGGGAGGCATGAGCACTGGGAGGGAGCAGGACAAGTTGAACAGTTCAGTGACTGCGCACTGAGGAAGAGGAGCTGTTAGTGGAGAAGGGGACAGAAGAGCAGCATTTTAAGCAGGAAGATAAGACTAGCAGTGAGAAGGCTGCAAAGAGACTCCCGTAATTAGAGCAGAGTTCACTAGGAACCATAGAGAGGGCAGTTCTGATGGGAAATGGATTCTGGCAGAAGATTCTGCCATAAGATCTGTCCCGTTCATCTTTTTGTATCTGTTACTTCATCAGAATGCAATGTTTGGAAGATGTATAGATGGATTGGACACATGAGCTGAATGGCTACAAAGGGGAAAAAGAAGAGAGAGAGGAGAAAGGGAAAGGAAGAGGAGAAAAACATAAATCAGTGGGAAAGACAAAGACATCTTTAGAGGTCTTAGATATTGTCTTATTTTTTAAAATTCAAACAAATGTAATTCTCAATCACATACTTGCCCACAAAATTACAATCAGCCAAACTTTTTTCTCATTTTTTCATAAGATGCCATGGTTTTAGGGCTATTACGTTACCCTAGGCCTTCATTAGCCTTATTCCTGCCTCAGGCTCCACAGTGGCTGCTGAAATCCAGGGTGTGATCGATGCTTGTGTCAAGCTGACAGGGATGCCTGACCTCACCCTTTCCTTCATGGTAATGTCTGGGTTGGAGCATGCGCCCTTGGGATGGATGGGGGTGCTTCTGAGGGTGGTGGGTGTGGAGGAGAGGAAATACTTAGGGCAGCACGAAGCTGTTTGGCCCAGTGTATGAACAAGAATGGTGGTGGAAGCACTTCAAAAGAAAGTAGATATCTGACCTTGAGTGTTGCTCTCCCTTGCCTGGTGCTGCAGAATCCCAGGCTGCTGGATGACGTCAGCTTCCATCCCTGCGTTCGTTTCAAGCGCTGGGAATCCGAACGAATCCTCTCCTTTATCCCCCCTGATGGGAACTTCCGTCTGCTCTCCTACCACGTCAGTGCGCAGAAGTAAGCAGTCCTGTCACTGGGAATGGAACTTGTTTCTGTGTGGGGAAATGATGTCTGTTGCAATTAGGAACTTGGCTTCTAGCGTTAATCTGGATTCAAGTTCTAACTTCTCTGAATTCTTGCCTACCCTGTATTTGCTTTCGTATCTGAGAATAATAATTTTAAAAGGAGTACGTCATAAAGATTAAGAACCTAAATAGTGCTTAACACCAAGAAAGGGTTCATTGTCATTGTGACTCATGCCTTTAATCCTAGCTACTCAGGAGGCTGAGATCTGAGGATTGAGGTTTGAAGCCAGCCTGGGCAGCAAAATCCATGAGATTCTTACTTCCAGTTAATCACAAAAGCCTGAAGTAGAGCTGTGGTTCAGCTGGTAGAGCACCAGTCTTGAGCAAAAAAATCTAGCGAATAGCACCTAGGCCCTGAATTCAAGTCCCAGTACTGAAACACCCTTCTCCCCCAAAGGAAAACATTAAAGGTGTTACAGTTATCCTGTATAGTCTGGGAATGGAACTCAGGCTTTGTAAAGCTAGGCACTCATTCGAACCATGCCCGTAGTTCTTTTAATTTTAGTTGAGTTTTAGATAGAATGTTGTGCTAGCTAGTCTAGCCTTGCATGTAAATCTTCTAACATCCACTTCCCAAATAGATGGGATTATAGGCTTGTTCTCTCTTATATCCCAGGCTAGCCTGGAGCTTGTGGTCCTCCTGCCTCATGCTTCTACGTACTGGGATTATAGATGAATGCCATACCTGGTTTTTGCATTTATTTTTAGTGTTACATATCTAAGAACATTTTTCCTTTCAAATCAGAATCTGACTATACCTCAGTTTGATCTTCTTCCCTGAGAAAGTGTTTAATTATGCTATGAAAACATCAAATGCAGTGACTTGGATTTTTTATTTATTTGGCATGTAAAGACTTGGAAACAGTAGTGCATGGTAGAAGATTAGGAGGTGAGTGCACCTGAGTGACCCAGGAGACATCAGAGCTACACATGCTTTCCTGAACAGTTTGGAATCAGTGGCTTAGGTTCAGAGTTAGAGGCCCTGAGTCAGACTTCCTGGACTCAACCCTGACAGGAATACATATGGTCTATAACCATGGGCCAAATACTTAACCTCAGTTAAATGTAAGGATAGGACATAAATACTCATCCATTCTTAGTACCTGTTTAGCATTAGGAAATAGCATGCAGCTTCAGAATCTGTGTTATTCAGGGGATTTAAGTAAACTAAGGAGTAAATGGATAGAAAGTAGTTAGTATAGTCATTAGTACACAGGAGGTTCTCAATGAATGTTAGAAACTGGGATTTCTTTTAAGATTACCTGTGACTTCTTTGAATCCATTTTCTGTCTTGTCACATCATGACTACCTAGACTAACTCGTAGGGGTCTTGTGAGGATCAGATGAGGCCAAATGAAACTACTCTCAAAAGTTGCAAAAGAGCTGAGTGCCAGTGGCATGAGCCTGTAATCCTAGCTCATCAGGAGGCTGAGATCTGAAAATTGCTGTTCAAAGCCAGCCCAGGCAGGAAAGTTCCTAAGACTCTTATCTCCAATAAAATACACGTGCATGCACATGCGCACGCGCATACACACACACACACACACACACACACACACACACACACATTATGGAAGTTCCCTGAGGTATGTTATTGTTACCAGTATTCATGATTGATCATATGCCATAAATAAGCACAGCGGCTCTTTATATTGCTCATTGTGCCTTTCTTAGGATAGGCTAGGTGGATTTGGTCTTGTTCACATTATTCGGAGTCATCAGAGCTATTTCCTACACACTGTCATTGCTTTTCAAAAAGGAATAATATTGATTATCATATTCCATTTTTACTTTTGAAGATAAGCAGGACACAGATAAGAGAAGAAAAGCTGCCAACTGGACAAAAAAAGCAAAATGTGGTTAAGCCTGGCACGGTGGCCCACGCCTGTAATCCTAGCTACTCAGGAGGCTGAGATCTGAGGATCAAGGTTCAAAGCCAGCCTGGGCACAAAGGACCTGAGACTCTTGTCTCCAATTAACTTGTAGAACATGGGAAGTGGGGCTTGACTCAAGGGTAGAATAGTATCCAGGCCCTGGGGTAGGGCAATAGCCTTGAGCTGAAGAGCTCAGGGACAGCACCCAGGCTGAGTTCAAGCCCTGTGAACCTCCCCTGCCAAAAAATGTGTTTGGGTGCCAGTGGCCACACTTGTAATCCTAGCTGCACAGGAGGCTTGAATCTGAAGTTTACAGTTCTAAGCCAGCCTGAGCAGGAAAGTTTATGAGACTCTTACCTCCAATTAACCAGCAAAAATCCAAAAGTGGAGCTGAGGTTCAAATGTAGAGTGCCAGCCTGACTGAAAAAGCTTAGGGACAGCTGGGCACTGGTGACTCAAGCATGTAATCTTGGGAGGCTGAGGTCTGAGGATCATAGTTCAAAACCAGCGTGGGCAAGAAAATATGTGAGATTCTAATTTCCAGTTAAATATCAAAAAAGCCAGAAGTGGAGGTATGGCTCAAGTAGAACCTTGAGCACAAAAGCTCAGTGACAGTACCTAGGCTGTGAGTTCAAGCACTGGGACTGATTACACACACACACACACATACACATTCACACAAGTTGAGAGACTGCCAAGGCCCTAAGATCAAGTCCCCGTAACTCCAACCTCCCACCACCACAAAAAGCAAAATGTCAGCTCCTTGGGAGGCAGAGATCTGAGGAACATGGTTCAAAGCCAGTCCCCACAGGGAAGTCTGTGATATTCTTCTGTCCCCGAAACTACCAAAACAGCAAGAAGTGGAGGTGTGTCTCGAGTGGTAGACTGCTAGCTTTTAGCAAAAGAAGCTCAGGGACAGAGCCCACGCCCTAAGTTCAAGACTCAGGACTGTGACAAAATTAAACAAAGCAAAATATCATTTTGCAGTATATTAATGAAGTAGCCTTTTCTTTCTTTGTCTCTCTCTCCAGTCTGGTTGCCATCCCAGTGTATGTCAAGCATAGTATCAATTTCCGGGACAGCAGTTCACTTGGACGTTTTGAAATAACAGTAGGACCCAAACAGACTATGGGGAAGACCATAGAGGGAGTGATTGTCACCAGTCAGATGCCCAAAGGAGTCCTGAATATGAGCCTCACTCCATCCCAGGGAGCACACACGTTTGACCCAGTGACAAAGGTAGGGAATTGCTCATGTGAGCCAGCAATGGCTCTGCAGGAGCCCTCATAGGTGAGACTTGTCACCTATGTTCATTAAGAAAACAAATAGGTCTTTCTATTAAAAAAACAACCAAAAAACAACTCTAGCTTATCATATGGTGAACAGTGGCCCTGAGGTTGAAGCTGAACCAATTCATTGTGCTGGGAAAATCACCTTACCTTTTTCATTTTCTTTGAAGATGCTGTCCTGGGATGTAGGGAAAATAAACCCTCAGAAGTTACCAAGTTTGAAGGGGACCATGAGTCTTCAGGCTGGAACTTCCAAGCCGGATGAGAACCCCACAATTAACCTGCAGTTTAAGATCCAGCAGCTGGCTATTTCTGGTAAGCTGCCACATCTCACAAGGCTTTCCTGGGAGAAAAGTGGCTCTTTCCTAAAAGATATACATTGCACAAAGCCTTCCTAGGCCTTCTGTGAACAAGGACTTTATTACCTGCTATGTAATTTTAGTAGACGTTTTTTTTCAGTATGTTCTGGTATAACTTTGCAATCTCTGCTTTGACCTTTGTCTAAGTGTGCTGAATAGAAGCATCTGGGAGAGCAATGAGAAGCAGTGGCCATAACAGATGCCAGAGTCACAGGCCATTGCTATGACCGGGATTGCTAATTTGAGATTCCCAGAATTTTCAGTCTGAGACTGTCTTAACTGGTAGGAGTAAGGAATAATGTCCACTCCTTTCTCCCAATTTCAAAAGACCTTCCTGTTTACCCTTAATATAATTTTGGAACATTCCCCATCTAGTCTGCACCTACCTAGAGCAGAGGTAATAACTTACTACTAGTCAAACACCAGTGGCTCATACTTATAATCCTAGCTAGTCAGCAGGCTGAGAGCTGAGGATTGTGTTTCAAAACCAGCCTGGACAGGAAAGTCCATGAGACACCTCCGTCCACTAAACTGCCAAAAACATCCTCACACAAAGAAGTGTACTACTTACAGGGCATCGATATATACTGATACTCTTAGAAGTTCTTTCCATATATTCTTAATTAATTTTTTAAAGAAACTCTATAGGTAAGAGGGAATGGACTTTTAGCTTTTATATGATGATATTTCTGGTTTTCTCCAACTAAAAGACCTATGTCTAATTAAGTAATTAAAGTTCAATTGAATAATAATAAGAAGTCTTATTACAATAAGATAGCATTTTCACTGACACAGAGTTGTGTTGTCAGTGTTTATACCAAGAACCAAGAGTCTGTAGGCTGCATAGACATAGTTCTGGTTACCACAGTCTCCATAAATTCCGAGTGACATGTAAGCTAAAAGGTGTATCTTCTAAATGATACTCATGTCTTATTTCCCCTTGTTCTCCTTCCTCTTCTTCCCTCCAGGACTCAAAGTAAACCGTCTGGACATGTATGGAGAAAAATACAAGCCCTTCAAGGGCATAAAATACATGACCAAAGCTGGAAAATTCCAAGTTCGAACCTGAAAGGAGAGTCTTGCCAATGAACAGCCATAAACACTTTTTTCATTTCTTACTTGTCTAAAAATATCAGCCTGTCTCTTAGGTCAGTCCCTTCTGGGGCCTACTTGCTCCCTTTTTTTCCTCAGCCTTCAGTGCCACGGAACTAATCAAGGGAGAAAGAGGATCACCAGAGAAATCTTGGTAGAACTGAAACTGACCACCAACTCTGTTCTAGAGAAGAGGTGTGTGATGGGGGGCAGTTGTCCTTGACA
Source organism: Megascapheus bottae (assembly GCF_031878675.1). Classification (NCBI taxonomy): domain Eukaryota; kingdom Metazoa; phylum Chordata; class Mammalia; order Rodentia; family Geomyidae; genus Megascapheus; species Megascapheus bottae. The sequence goes on along the minus strand of NC_143528.1, from coordinate 1,130,610 downwards.
CTGGATTTAGCACTTTTAGAGAAAAGTCCAGCATTTGTTTCTTCATTGGCTTTAAATGAAGCCAATGAAAGATACCTTGATTTCTTTTCAAGGTAGAAAGTTTGGAAGAAAAAAAATCAACGTTAGTTAAGGCAAAGCCAGCTAAAGATCTGATCTTTGTGGCTGGAGCTATGACTCGGCAGTAGAGACCTTGCCTAGCACGTGTGAGGCCCTAGCTCGTCCCCAGCAATGCATGCAATGTAAACTAGATTTGATCTGTGAGGGAGAACAAAGAGGAAGTCCACATGTGAGGAGATGTACTCAAGTGAAACGACTACCTAAAGAAAAAGGATTGGGAGAATAAAACTGAATTGCTTTCTTACTGCTCCCTCTAATATGTAAAAAACATTCATGCTTGTTGAAATTAACTGGAGACTTCTTAAATTCAGGTCTACTGTTGACATGGAAAACTCCAGTAGAATCAGAGGTCACCTTAAAGGCTATGGTGATGCTGAACTAGCTTTTCAGTCTAATTTTTTTGATTGCCTTTAGTCTTATCATCTTCAGTGAGAGGATTACCTGTCTGTCTCCCCAAACCATGCTTCTCACTTCATTTTACACAACGCACAGTCCTTTCTCATAGTTTTTTGTTGCTGTCGTTGGTTTTGAAAGTAGGAGTATTGGAATACAACCAGCAAGTTATTTTCCATAAAGGCATTCCTCACTGAAACCAATGATCTTATACTTATATTCATTGGTGCTGAACTGGCACTGAATCCTAAGACTGCCTGTCTGAAACTTCAATATGAGGCGCCCTAGGTAAAAAGACCACTGAGGACATAAGACTCCTGAAGCTGCTTGGTAAACATAGCATTTCCTTATATTCTTTTGTAGTCTGTAATATAGATAGATACTTATCACCCCAGTTTTCTTTTTTTAAAAATACCCTTGAATCTTTGACTATAATTAATGCCATAAGATAATGATCCATGTTGATTATGTTTAGCGAACATGGCAATTTAAGGACTAAGGCTTTCCTAAAGTGATTTTTCTTTCAATATGTTCATAATGCATTTGTCTCCACAAGACAGGTTTTTTGTGTTTTAACACAAAATCATAGCTTAGGGAACAGTGTTCTGCTCAAACCATAGACATTTTCCCTAAAGTCTTATTTCCAAATACTTACGCGCATTTTATTTATTTATTTTTTGCTAGTTCTATCTTGTTACTTCCTTAGTTTTGCTGCACAGTAATGTTGGTTTGTGGTTTTCCTCTGGGATAAACTGTGTTGTATGAAGCAATTGTGATTCCTACAGTGTCACTTCAGAATTACTCTACTCCTATTCACATATACCTCCTGTGCAAGGGGAAACATCTCTGCACATGGATTCCAGAACGCTGGGAATTACTTCTGAGGGCTCTCATGGACTTTGTTTCCCAGGTCACAGGAAACAGGTGTAGCTGTTTTACTTCTCTAGGGCAGTGTGTCCTATGCCTGGGAAGAAACAGTGTCTGGAGTGTGGGACCTGCACCTGTGCACATATAATGTAATGTCATGACATGGATGGAGCTGCAGCTGAGCGGCTCTGCCCCTACCCAGCAGCATTTGTTTCATTCCATGTGAGCACTGTACAGAAGATGCTTCTGTTTAAGTCCTAATAAAGTTGAGCTGTGCAAGTTCTCTGTGGCCCAAGTGTTCTGAGACAGGACCAACACAAACTCTGTCAGGCACCACTCAGTAGAATCAATGAGGCTTTTTGTCTATTCTGGCGACTTAAAGTCTGACTGATTGTCTACTTACCTCTGGAAGCTGAGGAATGTTGGTGTTCCTGTCATTTCTAAGGTTGTGGAAACTATGGGTCAGATCACAAAAGCTGTTAAAGTTGCCTTTTTTTTTTTTTTTTTTTTTTTTTGCAGTCCTGGGGCTTGAACTCAGGGCCTGGGTACTGTCCTTGGACACTTTTTACTCAAGGCTAGTACTCTGCTACTTGAGCCACAGTGCCACTTCTGGCTCTTTCTGTGTATGTGGTACCAAGGAATTGAACTCAGGGCTTCATGCTAGGTGAGCACTCTACCACTAGGTTATACTTCCGGCCCTGCCAATGTTTATTCTAATGCTTTCCCTGTTCCCCCAACTTCTCAGGTTGGTTAGACAGGAAACTGAGCTGCAAGGTATCAGACATGTGTGGAGAGGAGGCCCTGGGAATGTGAGGCTCCCTGTCGTTATGGATGTGTACACGCAGACATTCCAAATAGGACAGATTTCCTTCCTAGGAGCTCAAGTGCTGGTTAAGACTATTGCATTTTTTGCACTTAGCCATTCTTTAGTGCTGAGCTTGCCACTTACCTGCAGCTTTACTTTTCCCAATTCTAAATTGTAAACCATTCTGAGTGGTTTCAGGAAGCTTTTACTTGTTTTATTATCTTCTTTCAGTATGTGTTAACAAGGTTTTGCTGCAAAAGTTCAGTAAATATTTACAGTATATTTTGAGTAAGTTCATCCCCTATTTTTTTTTTTTTGTCAGATATGGGACTTGAACTCTGGGCCTGGGCACTAGTCCCTGAGCTCTTCAGCTCAAGGCTTCCACCCTACACTTAGAGCCATAGCGCCACTTCTGGTTTTCTGGTGGTTAATTGGAGATAAGAGTCTCACGGGTTTTATTGCCCAGACTGGCTTTGAACTGTGATCCATGCTCGGCTCATTCCCTATTTTTAATAATGTGTGTGTGTGTGTGTGTGTGTGTGTGTGTGTGTGTGTGTGTGTGTAGCTATTACTGTAGTTATTCTTGAGGTAGGATCTTGCCTGGATGACAGTCCTCTTATTTATACTTTGCACAGTAGCATAGATGACAGATGATATGGGAGGGTCTTCCAACAATGCGTAAACTTTTTGCTTTGGATGGCCTTGCAGTATGATTCTCTTTATCTCCACTTTTTGAGAAGCTAGGGTCTGAGGAGTGAGTCACTGGCATCCAACAGTATTAGACTTTTTGATTGTGGCATATCTTGTTGCACATGGTAGCCTCCAATTCTATCCATTTTCCTGCAAATGACATAATTTTATATTCTTTATGGCTGAATAATAATCTGTGGTGCATTTGTACATTTTCTTTGTCCATTTGTTGCTTGTTGGGTGCCTGCACAGATTGTACAGATTGGCTTTTGTGAATAGTGCTGCTCTAACCACGTATATTGTACTCTCTTTGAGGAAGTGTTGAAATGTAGGCCTATGTTTGGAAGCCTTGTATTGATTCCCATAGTGGTCTACTGGTTTACATTCCTACCAGCTGTGAATGAAGGTCCCTTTAATCCTCATCAGCATTTTTATTTTCTTGTTGGTAGACATTCTAACTTGGCTTACATGGAATCTCAGTATAGTTTTACATTTCATTTACATTAGGATGTTTTCTTTTGTGTACATATTTGCTGTTTGAGCTTCTGAGGACTGTCCAATTCATTTTGTCATTTAGTAACCAGATTATTATTTTTACTGTTTATTGTTTTTTAAGCTCTTTGTATATTCCGGATATTAAGTACTTTATCTGTTTAACAGCTAGAATATGCTTTCTTCCATGCTGTGGGTTGTCTCTTCATTCTGGTAATTCATTGTTTCCTTGGATATGCTGAAGCTTTTTAATAAAAACCCATTTCAGGAGTTTGGCCTAGTGGTAGAGTGTTTGCCTAACATGTATGAAGACCCAGGTTTGATTCCTCAGTACCACATACATAGAAAAGCTGGAAGTAGTGCTGTGGCTCAAGTGGTAGAGCCTTGAGGAAAGCCCCAGGACTGGCAAAAACAAAACAAAAACCAAAATGTTATATATTGTAAACCAAACTAAGCATATGGAGTTCTAAACACTCCAGTAAAAGACAGCGACTGTCCAACTGGGTTAAAAAAAAAAAAAAGGCTGAGTACGGTGGCTCGTGTCTGTAATTCCAGCTACTCAGGAGACTGAGATCTGAGGATCAAGGTTCAAAGCCAGCTGGAGCACAAAAGGACCTGAGATCTTAACTCCAATTAACCTCTAAAAAATGGGAAGTGGGGATTGGCTCAAGGATAGAATAGTAGCCTTGAGCTGAAGAGCTCAGGGACAGTTCCCAGGGCCTGGGGTAGGGCAGTAACCTTGAGCAGAAGAGCTCAGGGACAGAGCCCGGGCTGAGTTCAAGCTCCATGACCCACAAAAAAAAAATATTATAGATTCTTTTATTTCCTGGGCAATTGGATTCTTATTCAGAAAAGATTTCTCTGTTCCTTGAAGTGTTTGCTCTGTTTCATTATAGTAGTTTCAAAGTTTTAGTTCTTTAAGACTTTGGATCCATTTTGAACTAGTTTTTGTACAGGGTGATACATAAAGGTCTAGTTTCAGTCTTCTGAATGTAGATACCAGTTTTTCTGACACCATTTGTTGAAAAGGCTATCTTCAGTGTGTCTTTTTTTGCATTTCAAAATTAAGATGGCTGTACTGTGTGAGTTTATTTCTGAGTCTTTGGTTCTATTGTTCTTCATGTGTCTTTTTGTGCCAATATCATACTGGTTTTTTTGGGGGTAAGGGGGTTTATTGGTTATGGGGCTTGAACCTGAGTTCAAGGCCTGCATACTATCCCTGAGCTCTTTTTGCTCAAGGCTAGTGCTTTACCTCTTTAAGCCACAACACCACCCCCTGGTTTTTGAGTGGTTAATTGGAGGTTAGAATATCACAAGGACTTTTCTGCCCAGGCTGGCTTTGAACCGTGATCCTCAGATCTCAGCCTCCTGAGTAGCTAGGATTACAGGCCTGAGCCACTGGTGCCCAGTTTGAATTCCCTTTATTTCTCCTCTTGCCTTATCGTCTGACTAGTTGTAGCAACATTAAATAAGAGTAAGGAGAGAAGACATCTTTGACTTTAAAGGAAATGAGCTTAGGTTTCCCTGTTCTGTATGATGTTGGCTATAGATTTTTCATAGATAAACCCTTTAAGATGTTGAGAAATTTTCCTTCTAGTCCTAGTTTATTCAAAGCTTTTATCATGAAAAGATGTTTTGAGATGTTTGTAGTGGTTCTGAGGTGAGCAGAGAAGGGCTTCTTACTGCTGAGCCATGCCTTTGGTCCTGTTTTTGCATACCTGGGCAGAACTGGGCTATGTTAGACTTCTTATTGTAGCTAAGATGACAGATGTCTATCACTTCTGTGTAGCTTTTCATTAAGAAGGCATCTCAATTTACCTGAACATGCTGGTCTCAAAGCATGATCCTCTCAATCTCAGCATCTCAAGTAGTTAGGATACAGCATGAACCAGGAGCACCTAGCAAGACACTGGATTTTGTCAAAGGCCCCTCTGCACCTATTGGAATGACCATGTGATTTTTCATCTGTTTTTATTTATTTTTTGCCAGCCTGGGCTGTGAACTCAGGACCTGAGCACTGTCCTTGGGCTTTCTCAAGGCTAGAACTCTACCACTTGAGCCACAGCACCACTTCTGGCTTTTTTCTATGTATGTGGTGCCAAAGAATTGAACCTGGGTCTTTGTGCATGCTAGGCAAGCACTCTACCACTAGGCCAAACTCCCAGCCCTGACCATGTGATATTTGCCCTTGATTTTGTTTATTTTTTAAAATTGCATTTATGATGATGATGGTGATTATTATTATTATTATTTTGCCAGTCATGGGGCTTTGTACTCAGGTCCTGGGCACTGTCCTTGGACACTTTTTGGTCAAGGCTAGCGCTCTGCCACTTGAGCCACGGCACCACTTCTGGCTTTTTCTGTGTATGTGGTACTGAGGAATCGAACCCAAGGCTTCATGCATGCTAGGCATCTCTACCATCAGGCTACACTCCCTGCCCTTAATTATACTTAGGATTTTCATATGTCATGCTTGTATCACTGGAATTGAAATGAACTTAATCAGGATGTATGATCTTTTGGCATTAGTGGGTTTTAAATTTACAAGCCTTGCATTTGCTCAGCAGTACTAGTGAGCCCTTTTTCACATTGGCTATTCTGTAATAGGATCTTGCTATTTTTTTGGATGGCCTTGCCAAATCCTATTATACACTTCCTGATATATCTATATCTGGGATGACAGGTATGCAGTTGTTTATGAAGAGGTTTGTGGGTTCTTTTGCTGTGGTTTAGGCTCATCTCAAACCTCAATCCTTTCAATCTCAGCCTTTTGGCTTTCAGTTTTCTAAAGATTTCTGCTAGGAACCATTGTGCCTGGCTATGGCATATAAACTTTTTATGTATGTTAAGTTTGATTTGCAAATATTTTGTTAAGAATTTTTACATCTATATTCATCATAGAATGGGTTTAGTGGCATTTCTTTCCCTTTCTGCTTCATGAAATAGTTTGAGGAACGCTGCTGTTAATTCTTTACTAAAGGTCTGCTAGAATTGAGCTGTGACTCTGTCTCCTGAATTTTTTTTTGTTGGGAGACTCTTATTAATTCTTCAATCTCATTGCTGTTTAAATAGCTTGCTTCTCTAGTTTCAGTTTCAGTAGGTCAAATGCTTCTAGAATTTTATCCATTTCTTCTAGTGTTCTACTTTATTAGAATGTAAGTTTTCAAAGTATTTTCTAATGATACTCTGGATTTCATTGGTCTTTGCTATAATATATACATTTTCATCTCTATAATTTTATTAATTTTGGTCATTTCCTCTCTTTTTGGTCAGTTTTGCTGAGCATTTGCAATTATATATATATATATATCTTTCCAAAGACTTAACTTTTTGTTTTATTGATTTTTTGTATTGTTTAAAAAATCTGTTTTATTAACATTTTTCATTAAACTTTTTAATTTCTTTTTTGTTAAATTTATTTTTATTGTCAGGGTGATGTATGGAAGGGTTACAGTTATAGTCGCAAGGTAGTGAGTACATTACGTCTTGAACATTGTTCCCGTCCCATGTTTTTCTCCCACTTTCCCTCCCCATACTCCTTACCAAGTTGTGAAGTTCATTTCCAAGGGCCAGGGCTCAATAGCCAAACAGTTACCTAGTACTAAGAGCATCAGGCCTGATCCTCAGTACTGCTTAGATTAAGTAAACTAGCAAGAGTCTTTTATGCATGTCTAGTTGTCTGTTTCTGAATTGTTTTCACTATCTGAGACCTCCCTTCATTGTGATTTAGGAGTTCCTGTTGGCTTCAGAGTTTTACAGCCTGTGGGCTGGGCAGGTTCCTTCTTGCTTCATGTACCCACAGCTTTTTCTTTTCCCCACAGGGCAACAAATATATTTAAGTCATAGAGCGACCCCCAATTATGTCAAGAGAGTGGGAGGAATAAACAGAGCACTGAATACTATCCTTGGAAAGGACAGAGGAACAGTCAGAGTTGCCCTGCTGGCTGTTCTCAGTGCTTAGTTCTGTAGTTCAGAGGGTCTGGACTTGAGCCCTTGGTCCTACTTGTCAATATATGCAAGTCTCATACTTTCAGGCTACCTAGTGATTATCTTCCCGTGTTGTGGGGGAGGCTATGGGTATCACTTTATTTGGAGGATCTGAATCCAAGGCTCAGACCTTCTCACAGCAGTCAAAGCACTCAGTCAGGAGGCAGCCATGATTTCCATGCAGGCATCAGACAGTGGAACTCATTTCTTTTTTTTTTTTTTTTTTTTTTTTGCCAGTCTTGGGCTTGGGCTCAGGGCCTAAGCACTGTCCTTGGACTTTCTCAAGGCTAGAGCTCTACCACTTGAGCCTCAGCACCATTTCCAGCTTTTTTCTATGTATGTGGTACCGAGGAATCGAACCCGGGTATTCATGCATGCGAGGCAAGCACTCTACCACTCGGCCAAACTCCCGGCCATTGTGGAACTCATTTCTGAGTCATGGAAGGTGAGACTTCTGACAACCACTGCCACCTCCTGCATACTGCCAGGGCAGCGCCCCATAGCTTGAAATGTACAGGGCCACATCCACTGCTCATGGTTGTCTTCCTTTCAGGCTCTACAACATTGATCTTTGATCTGGGGCTTGTTTTCCAGCCCCTGAGTCTCTCCTCAAAATAATAAGCCTGCTCTCAAGATCATGGCTTTCTGTCATCCCACTGAGACAAGTTGAAGAATCGACTATGTCTTTTCCTAGGCTGGCCTTCTACACTGGGACGGTCACCATCTTGCACATCCTCTCACTGGGTTTAAGACTTTTAGGACATGTAACCTTATAGCTGGAGTTGGCAATCTGTTAAGAGGGCTGTCTTACCTGGTGATGGTGTTTTCATCTTCCCCTCAATCTTCCATTACAGGAAACTTGAAATTTCTCATTGCTTTTCTCTGTTGCCTTGGTTTCTTTTTGTTTTTCTACCATCCTGCCTTTCATAGTTCTGAATGCTCTTTCTCTCCTCCAATATAGTTACTTCTATGTTTCCTGACTCTTTTCACTCAGAGTCAAAATGGTAGATGCTTCTAATCTACCATCTTGCCACTTAGTGAAATCTTTCACTGTCCTACCGTGACCTTTTCTGTTCTTCACCTCTTTGCCCTGGATGTAAATCAGCCTTTTCCCCACTATCACACTGCATCTTCCTGCTAGTCATTAAGTAGCTGTCTTTGTTATCAGATTGACTGTCATAGTAGGTCAGTGCTTGTCTTTAAGTAACCATTACTTAATAATGGCTCCAAAGGCCATTGATTGATGCAAAAGTTGTCAGATGCATAAAGCAAACTTTACACAAGATCTACAAAACATTTATCTAAAATTATGAAGATGGAAAAACTTTTACCAGCTTTGTTTTCACACTAGGAGCTGTAAAAGGTCACTGCCATAATATTCTGAGTATTTATTAGGCTGGGAAAGGCATCAAGTTAGTGAGTGGAAGACATGAACAGAACATGTGTTCCAGTTGCTGATGTGCTGCACGCTGAAGTACTGAGCATGTACAGGCTTCAGCAAGGGACCTCCTGCAAAACAAATGTCCCTTAGGCTGCCTGGCTGTAGTTCTGGCCTGACAGGAAATGGAAGTACTTGTACTTTCCTTTATGGCCAGTAGGTGGTGACCAGGTGCTGTCAGTACTAATGTTTGCAAGGGTTAGTGAGTTTGTGTGTGTGTGTGTGTGTGTGTGTGTGTGTGTGTGTGTGTGTGTGTGTGTGTGTGTCTGTGTGTGTTGGGGGGGATTGTATACACATGGACATGAGTCCTAGGTCTTGAACTCAGGGCCTCGACACTGTACCTTAGCTTTTGTATTCAAGGCTAGCACTCTACCATGCCACAGCTCCACTTCAACTTTTTCTTGGTTAATTGGAGATAAGAGCCTGACAGACATTTCCTGTCTGGACTAGCTTGTGATCACAATTCTCAGCTTTCAGTCTCCCTAAGTAACTAGGATTACAGGCATGTGCCACCAGTGCCCAGCCATTTGCAAAGATTAGACTTTTTTTTTTAAGTGAATTGAAACTCTAAGGCTCTAAATACTGGGATCCTATCGGTCTTCAGTGTTTACGTATGGAAGCAAAGGTTCTTGACACTTTCTGAAACAGTCATGAGTGGCCTTCCAGCTGAGACCATCTGTTTGTTCCTCTTTGTCTTACCCATTGAAAAGAACGCAGTTACTGGGCCCCATTCCTTTCTGGGTCTGTTAACAGTTACAGCCAGGACCAATCAAAAAATAATGCTTCAGTTACTCTTAGATTCTTTCACTTTCCCTGACAAGTTCCAGGCATTTTAGCTTGAGTTTCCTAATCCATGCTGGGTAGTGACGTGTTGTCCTTTGATATTTTAGTGTGATTCCAATAACTCTTACTGGGTTGGGCCTCTGCCTTGTAACTCAAGCAGTGGCCTGATCTGAGCAATTGTCTTCATCCGAAGTTTCCAGGACTCCGCTCTGGAATGCTGGGTTCTTTTGACGCTGTATTTTCATCCCAGGAGGCCTTTCAGCTTTGCCTCATCTCATTAGCCTCAGTGTCTGAAGGAAGCTTGTTGTGGAGGGGGAGAGGTGGGCCTGCTTGTTACCATTCTCAAGCAGTAGGGTTTGGAAACAGCTGTGGTAGTTTCTGTCTAAAACAAAATCTTTTAGAACCTAAGCAGATTGTATGAAAGGAACAGTGGTGCACACTTGTAATCCCATAGGTACAAGTGGAAGGATCGTGATCTGAAACTAGTTCAAGGCAAAAGACCCTGTCTGAAAAACAAACTGAAAGTAAAGGACTGAGGATTTGGCTCAAGTGGTAGAGTGCTTGCCTAGCCAGCTTGAGGGTGAGTTCAACTCCCAGTACCATCTGGGACTTTGGTTTGTAAGCTCCACTGATTTAACTAATCTAGGGACATTGGCATTTGAGGAAAGATTGCCCTCCCTTAGTTCTTTTTGTCCAAGAACTAATAAGTTGAGAAGTTTGGTCACCTCCTCAAGAGATAAAACCCTTTCACCTAAGAATGTAGGCAGACACCCAGGCAAACACATGGCATTATTAAATCTATTCTTTTAACTAGGACATCAGTGGTCAAGGCTAAGGAGCACGAGAAGTAGAAACTTGTGTGAGAAACAGGCAGGTCTTAAGTAACTACATATGTCAACTAGCAGTTAATTTTGCAGCAACTCAAATGGTAAACAATGGCTCCAATGCTAGCTCTAGCGTGAACCTACAAATGAGATATTGCTCTGGGTAGACTCCTTTTCACTGTTCTCCTGTCGCATTACCTCTCTGCTCACTCTCACCACCAAGTGGTCACTTTTGCTAAGTATCCTCAGTCCATCACTTCCCCTCCTCCCGTGTTTAGTGAGTGACAATAAATGTCAGCTGTGGGACCCTTGCATATGCAATTAAACCATTCCACTCCAATTTGAGAAAAGTGTGAAAAACACATCTGATTTTATTATTTAAATACAGTATAGTACAACTTGTGATATTAAAACTAAAATGGATTGATACAAATATGCTGGTCTACTTCATCAATTATTAATGATAAAATACTCCCATACAACTATAAAGTTTATGAAGAAAAAAGATTTACACTGTACACACAAAGAAACCATCTAAGTGGTGGCGTGGAAAGCTGAAAGAATACTTGATTTCAAGGATGCTTGGTTTGGGAACATGATCTGGCCAGCCAGTTCACCTCTTATTTGGAGCTCTGCTAACTCCCTTGTGGTGACTATAAACACATCTTATTATAGCCTGCCCTTCTACAACTATCCAGAACTTTTACCACTGAGATGCGCTTTTTGTGATCCCATTTCCGAAGCTTTTTACAACTGATTGAGTAGGCCTTCGTTACACTTGGCTCTAGACAATGGGCTTCTGAAAGCATTTATTAGATGTCTTCTCATCTGACAGAATATATTCTGAAATCAGAACTTCACCCCTGAAAGCTCCCAAAATGTAAAGTACCTATGAAAGATATAAACTCTGTCCTTTCCTATGGCTCCTCCCCTGCTACTGTGCGGTGGTTTGTGGGGAAACTGGCTTGGAGAAGCACTGGATCCTTGCCCAGCATCTCCTGAAGAGGGGGATGGCAAGATCTCCTCAGGTTCCAAGGAGCTAGGTTTTCTTAGTCATGGCTCAGTATTGTCTTGAATCCAGTCAAGGTAACGAGTGACCTTGGTGTATATCCCAGGGATATCCTTCTGCCCACAGCCCAGGCCCCAGCTAATGATACCGACCAAGGTCATGCGATTATCCTTCTCACATATGAGGGGGCCTCCTGAGTCACCCTGCAAACGACAGAACAGGTCATTGGTTAGTAAACAGCGAAGACTATTTGGAGGAGACATTGGAGGAGCATTACTCTTTGTAGTGGTAAAATGGTATTCTTCAAAGTCCCTAGTCTGGCGAGACTGCTACAAGTGTGAGGTTAGCCTGGGGTATGTAATGAAACCCTGTTTCCGAAACAAAACAAGTACTCTGCTCCTCCCTAGCTGGCTGACAGTCTGCCGCCATGATGAATGAGGACACAGTAACTATCCAGACCAGAAAGTTTATGACCAACTGATTATTTCAGAGGAAGCAGATGGTCACCTGGAAAGGTAACCGTACCGAAGGCAGACATTCAGCAAAAACTTTGCTGAAATGTCCAAGACCACAACCGATGTCATCTTTGTATTTGGATTCTGAACCCATTTTGATGACGGCAAGACAACCGGCTTTGGCAGTATTTATGATTCCTTAGATTAGGCAAAGAAAAATGAGCCCGAGCACAGACTTACAAGATATGGCTTATATGAAAAGAAAAAGACCTCGAGGAAATAGTGAAAGAAACACAAAAACAGAATGAAGACAGTCAGAGTTGGAGCTGGCAAATTGTGAGCTGGAGATTGGATAACAGCCAAAAGAATAAAGATCCTTTAACCTGCTTGATGGTGATTTTTTTTTTTTACAAAGGGATTAATAAACTGTAAAAACCTTAAAAAGAAAAGAATAAATAAAAGCCTGGCTGGGCTTGGTGACTCACACTTGTAATCTCACTTGGAAAATGGGCAGAAATATTAGTAAGATTTCATCTGCTAGTAGGTGCTTGGCCCCTATTATGCAAAAATGTATAAGCCTAAAAATAACTGAAGCACAAAAGGTTAGAGGTGTGGCTCAAGTGGTAGAGCACCTGCCTAGCAAGTGGAAAGCACTGAATCAACACCCCAAGACTGCTTTTAAAAAACCATCCTGTTTTTAACTTTACCACTAGCTATGGGGCCTGTTTCACTGTGCTTCATTTTTATTAACTACAAATTAGAGACCATCTATCTCATGAGGTTGTTATGGAAATTAAGTGGGAAGATACATGAAAAGCTTGTAAACCGTTCATTGTTAGCTGTTATCATTGTGTTCAATCAAAATGATTTTTTGTTTTTAACTGTGAACATCACTTTGTATGCTAGCTTGTTTTGCCTGTAAGTGGTATAGTTGAGGTTTCTGAAAGCCTATGAAAGGAGAGCAGATGAAGCCAAGGAGCCATGGGAAGAATGCTGATATTGAGTACCTTACTCAATGAGTACCTTACTCAGACCACAATGTCTCCACTCAGCACCAGAGCCTGACTGGCTTCTTGGTACTTTCAACAGCCCCAAAGCCTGACAAAAGAGCCTGGCACAGAGCTGTCTGAGCAAAAGCAATTTCTGGGCTATACTTAGTTCTTAATGTCTACAGGTGGGTTCATCCCCCATGCTCCAAGGTCATCTTAATCATGAAACGATACTCTAAATAGGAGCCAAGCACAGAGAATAAAATTTGTTCTGCTTCCCAGAATGTTAGCACTGAACACCTGTTTTTGTGTGTGTGTGTGTGTGTGCCAGTACTAATGCTTGAACTAAGGGTCTGGACATTGCCCCTTAGCTTTTGTGCTTTAAGATGGCACTCCACCACTTGAGCCACAATTCCATTTCTGTCATTTTGGTGGTTAACTAGAAATAAGAGTCTCACATACCTTCCTGCCTGATCTGGCAGATCTGAGCCTCCTAAGTAGCTAGGATTCCAGGTGTGAGCCACCAGTGCCTGGCAATTTTTCTTTGTCATAACCAGCTACTAAGGTTCCTTTTCTTTTTGCCAGTCCTGGGCCTTGACCTCAGGGCCTGAGCACTATCCTTGGACACTTTTTGCTTAAGACTAGCACTCTCCCACTTGAGCCACAGTGCCACTTTCCGTTTTTTCTGTGTAGGTGATTCTGGGTAATCGAACCCAGGGCTTGGTGCATGCTACTCAAGCACGTTACCACTAGGCCACATTCCCATCCCCTAAAGTTCTTTTTCTAGGTGGTGAGTCACCAGCACCTGCATAGTGTATCCATGTCCCATTTCCGCATGAGCTGCCTTCTCCCTTCTCTCTTTATAAAACAGATTCTCAATTCTCTAACACCTACAGAAGTCAAGACCTTCTTATGTTGTTCTGCCCATCATTTCAATAACTACCGAATCGCCTGGGCTTGCAGGAAATCCTGTAGCAGGTGGAGTTTCCTGTACAGACATTAGGGACATTTCCTGTAGTCTAAATTTTTTAAGTTTAGGTAACTTTGATCTTTCTCCAATTGCTTTCTTTTCAGAGGCTGCATCTGTAATCCCCAGGGCCTAAAGTAAGATGAAACCACTCCATTCTGGCTCTAATTTTTCTCCTGGGTTCAGAACCTGTTGGCCAAGAAGCATTTATACCCCCCAGGAGGATCCAGAGCATAGAGACACCTGTGTTTACCTGGCAGGCATCGTGCAGCATTGCCTGGTTTCCTCCACTTCGAGTGTCACCCGCACACAACATGTTGCCTGTGATGGTTCTATTGAACAAATGTTGTGATGTGCAGCGGCTGGGTGGGTACAGTCTGACGTGAGCCTCCTTCAGCCGCTCTGAGTAGAAAGGAGAAGCTGAAAGAGAGAAGGGAACATGACTTGTTATTTTAGGGAAAGTTATTTGTCAATGCTTTGGAAAGAGAAGGCAAAAATTCCCAAAACAGCTAACATTTACCAAGTATGTACACCCATTAGGTTAAATTCTGTGACAAATATTTTGTTTTGACTTAAAAAAATTAGCAATTTTCTACGGTTCACACCAGGGTTTCTCAATAGCAGCACTAATTGACAATTTGTGCCAGATAGCTCTTAGTTGTATGCAACAAATGTCTAACAGCCGTCGCTCCTGCTCATTATCTGCCAGTGTCAACTTTTCAGCCTGAGAGGTACCATCCCATATTCTAGACACTGCCAAATGTTTCCGGGGAAAAATCACTCCATTCACTAATTTAGTGAACTATCCCATTCCATTTTTACAATTTAATTCGGGATCTAGTTCTAGCGTAAATTTTGTAGTCAGTAACCTGAAGCTTTGAAATGCTTAAAATAAAAAGATCTACAGCCAAGCCAGGCACAATGGCTCATGACCTTAGTGTCAGCTACTCAGGAGAAGGGAGAAGGATCATGTGTAAGTTTAGCCTAGGCAACATTGAGAGATCCCTTCAAAGAAGAAATAGATATGCATATATATATATATGTACATAGATACATATTTTTTAAAATCCCTACCTTGAGCCAGGAGTGTGACCTAGTGGTAGAGTGCTAGCCTAGCATGCATGAAACCCTAGGTTTGTTTCCTCAGTACCACATACACAGAAAAAGCCAGAAGTGGTGCTGTGGCTCAAGTGGTAGAGCTCTAGCTTTGAGAAAGTCCAAAATCCTGAATCCAAGACCCAGGCCTGCCCCCCCATCCCTGCAAAAAAAAAAAATCCATACCTTGTGCTATAGTTTGTGTGTTAGATGTTTTCTAAGAGCTATGTGGTGTTTGGGGGAGGTGACAGAATCTCTGTAGGAGGAACTATGTGGGAAGCAAGGACACTGTAGGTATGCCCTGGAGAGGAAACCAGGATCCTAGTTCTTCTTTTTCCTCTCTCTGTATTAGGGTCACCATGAAGAGAGTTCCTTTCTCTGGTACAGCCCCAAGTCCAGAAACAATATGCTAACTGACTATAATCTGAAACTCAATGATAAAATCAAGCTTTCTTGGTAAGTTGGTTCATGTCAGGCATTTGTTAACATAGGAAAAAGTGGGCCCCAAGGGCTCACAGCTAAAGCAGATGCAGGACTGAGATTTGAAATCAGCTTCAGAACCCCCACCTATGAGAATGCACAGCCTTTACCTCCAATCTTCCCCGAACCTAGGCTCTTAGCAAGGGATGGAAGTTGGGCTCTGCTGAGGAGAGGCGGGCCTCACCCACTCCTGCTCGGCCTGTGGGCACCTTTCCCTCTATCAGCTCAGCTGCCACCTCCCCTGCTGACAGACACCCAACAGGATAGGGCCAAACTTCCTTCCACTTACACTCCTCGTGCTTGCCGTAGCCGGACAGCTCACATTCCGTCCAGTCTGGCAGCTGTAGGTTGGGGTCTGGGAGGCAGATGGGACGGACAGAGCTGCTCTCCTGGGCACACTGCCCGGAATTGGCCTTCAGCTTCAGCAGCGCTGGGAGGGAGACGAGAGAGAAAGAGCCTCGTGAAAGGAAGCAGAGGTGCCCAGCTTGGAAGGAGGGCAGTGTGTGCACACAGCACTGCTCATGCGTATTCCAGAGCATGAACTAGAGCAGGGAATCACGACTTCTTACCGATGTCATTGTCATACGTGTCATCATCAAACTTTGGATGGACGATGTAATTTTCGACTTCAAATTTCTGTTCCTCTTCTCCAGGGACCAGCCGATATGTTCTGCCCAAGACCACAGTAAGGTGCTGAAAAGGAAACCTAAGAGCAGAGGAATGGCTTTTCAGTGCTTTTGGCTGTGAGTTACTCTAATGGTCCTGGGGTTCAAGTCCTCCCGGGTAAGGAAACTCATCTGATTCCAAGCCTCTACCTGTCCAGAAAGCAGTGGGCAGCAGACAGGACCCAGCATGAGTTGATGAGCACACCCCCACACAGGAACCGCTCTCCCGGGGAGTTCCTGTTCTTGACAAACAGAGCAGTCTGCCATGGGTGCGAGGAGATGTCACTGAAGAGCCCTCCAGCAATGCGGAACTGAGGCTTCTTGTACTGTCTCAGGCCACAGGTGGCTGCACGGGACAGGAGTGTGGAGAAGGTAAGTCAGACCTGCCATGCTGAGTTTGTTTTCTCCTGCAAACCCAACAGACCATGGTCCTTCCACAGGCTGGTCCAGAGCAATAGGACGGCCTCCAGAGGTCTCAAAACCACAGCTTGTGTGAGAACATTGAATGATACCCCTCTTACAATGCTTTCTTTAGCATCCTAGCCTAAGCTATCTCACTCCAGACCCACGGCACATGACTGTGGTTGTGAGTCAACTGGTAAGTTTGTCTTACTTTCCAGTCAGATTCTATTCCTTGGGGAACGTTCTGGCTTGTCTGTGTGTTCACAGGGACTAAGTGATAATCTATTCTTAGGTAATTTCCAAGAATGGACTTTCTGAGAACATATGCCAACTGGAATTTGCTCTTAGTTTCCCATCCTGTATCTTTAACCCAGTTCCTCTGTGTTAAATGGGTTTCAGTAGAATGTGGAAAAGTTTACAGAAGTACAAGGCTTAGAGAGGGGTGGGGAGGCTCCATCGCTTAGTTGGTTAAAGCACCTGTCTTGTAGAGAGGGGTGGGGGGAGGGAAACGGGGACAAAAACATGAGAAGGGGCATCAATGTAGGCGAAAGAATGCACCTACTACCCGATGAATGTAACTGTAACCCCTCTATACATTATCCTGACAATAAAAAAGGAAATAAATTGGAATAGAAAAGAAAGTACAAGGCTTAGAATCAGAGGCCTAGCTTTACCCCCTCAATGCTCAGAGCCTGTCAGGAACATGATTTGAGATTTCTGAGAGTGTTTCCTAGACAGTGAATGGAAGCAGGAAGCTGCCCCTCACCACAATGCACTGCGTTGCTGGAAAAATGCAACAAAGGCACTGTGTTGTCCAAGAAACCATGTATGAGAGACCTCTTCCTCCTCCTCCTCCTCTTCCTCCTCCTCCTCCTCCTCTTCCTCCTTCTCCTCCTCTTCCCCCTCCTTTTCCTCCTCCCCCTCCTCCTCTTCCTCCTCCTCTTCTTCCTTGTCACCATTACCCTTATTACACTAGTATCAAAACAGGACAATTTAGAGTCTACTGAATACAACAGAAATTTCTTCACTGTTGTCTATCTCTGTGTGTGTGTGTGTTGTGTGCCGGTTCTAGGGCTTTAACTCTGGGCCCACATTCAACTTCCAATTTTTTTTGTGGTTCACCGGAGATAATAGTCTACAGACTTTTCTGCATGGCTGGCTTTGAACCATGATCCTCAGATATCAGCCCCATATAGATGGCCAAGAGGGCCAGCGTGCTCTATCACTTCTGTCATGGAATGGAATCTTCCTCGCCACAAAGGCCCGGCTTCCTTGGACTCCTGGTAGTTACAGTCAGAAGGGCAGCAGCCAGCACTCACAGCACTGGGGCAGGTCGCAGTATTCCCACGACAGCTTCCGATCCTTCAGCACATGGCACCAGGGCTTCACGTCTCCATCCGGATTCCTACATAAAAGAAAATTGGAGAGGTGTTCTGACACATTGCCTGTAGAGGTGCCACTGAGCTGAGAGGGAGGGAGAAAGGAAGAGAGAGGAGAGATGGAGGTCTCAAACTCAGCAAGTTCCCCAAATGTGAAAGTAGACTTCCCTTTATATCTGTTTTTCTAGCCGTAATTCTATCAGTAATTCAGTAATCTCCCAAGAATGCTGAGAGGAGCTGCGACTGTTCTGTATGCATCCTAACAGAATATCGTGTGAATAGAACAGATACAGATAAAGTAGTTGACACAGTTGCTTCTCAAAACTAAATGTTAGTGTAGCAAGTGAGTAGATTGGACTATAACACCCACAGTTCCTTCCTGTGTGAAAGTGATCACGGAACACTCAGCATTCAGTATTCTTCCCTCCCATACCTAGCTCTTTTCTCTGCCAAGCCCCGACTCCCTCAGACCCTGGGTTACGTACCGGCAGTAGTTATGTTTGCCCAGATCCAGGGCCTGTGCGTTGCTCTTCCACGCTGTGTAACTCTTGCCTACCAAGATCATGGAATTCCATGGAAGGCAAGAGGCCCCAGATATGGTGTGGCTGTGGGTACCACGGTAGGTTAACCCTTTTCCAACATAACACTGCTCACTCATTCCTGGAACAAAGGAGGTGTCAGACTGAAGCAAAGCCAATTATGTGGCAGAGTGGGCAAAGTAGAAGAAATAGATATGCTGGCAAGGGAAAGTGGAAGTTAGTTGAACATGAAGAGTGGTGTGTTGTTTGCAGGACCCCTTTCATTTTCTTCCTTCCTACATGGACACAGCTGGTGGCTTTTGTTATACTTTAGATCAGGAATGTCCCCCAGGGCCCATGTGTTAGAAGCTTGATTCCTGTCTGGGCACCACCTGGGAAAGTAGAAGCTTTAAGAGGTGGAAACGTTTGAGTCAGAGGTCATAGGTTATGGGGGTGTGGCTCTGAGGAGTGCGGGAAGTTCTGGTCTCATCCCTTCTCTGTCTTTCACTTCCTGGTCATGAAGGTGGTCAATTAATTTTCTGCCACACCCTCTCACTATGATGTGCCACCACAGTCCAAAGCAATGGGGCCAAGTGATCCCGGATCGAAACTCCTAAGACTATGAGCCAAAACAAATTCTTCCTCAGGAGCAGTTCCTTATCTCAGATATGATGCAAGGCTGACTAATAGATTTCATTTCCACCAGCTGTAGCATTCTGATGCCATGCGAGCAGCTCCAGGACATCCTCACGTTTCACAGGAATAGAGCCATGTAACACTGAGAGCTATGGCTCTTTGAAGCTGCTTTGAAAGCAATAGGAATTTCCCGTGGTGTGCCACCTCCTCTCTTTACTTCTTTTCTCCCCACGTGATACTGACAAAGTCCTTCTCTGCCAAAATGGCATAGGAGGAGGGATCTGGAAGATGAGATCTGTTACTCTTAATTTACACTTGGTCCCAAGCTGCAGAGAAGGCATTAACATTCTTGTGGCTGTCTTCACAGATACATCAGCATTACCTGAAGACCTGCAGAGGAATGGGTGGGTAAGTGTGTGTGTGTGTGTGTGTGTGTGTGTGTGTGTGTGTGTGTGTTTGGAACTTAAACTGTTTCATGCTATTATGATCAACAAGATAATTATTTGTGAAGCAATCACTGATTGCTCTTTTGTGACTCGTATTTTTCTTTCAACACAGGAAATTATTTCACATGAGAAGTTTTGAGGGGTGGAGAAAAAAAGAAGCACCATTAATCCACAAAAGAAGAATCCTCATTAGTTCTCAAGAACTGGAAAGCACAGATTCAGGCCCATTCTTAGCGCTGCAGACGATGTCAGGCCTAAGTCTCCTCAGTTCTTTCCTGTGCTCTCTCTAAAGGAGTGAGTGACCACCCACTCCCAGCCTGCCCCTCCTCTGCTCAGAAGATGAGAGACTGCTGCCTTGTCTTCCCAGGTGCTTCTTCCCTAGGAACACTGCAGGGGAAGATGGGCTGCTTGTGGTTGTCACTTACCCCCAGAACAGGCTGGTGTGCTGCAGAACTCTGCAATATACTTCCCTGCCTTAAAGATATAACACCAGGGTTTCGAGTCTCGGTCTGGGTTTCTGAAAAATCAGCCAGGGAAGACCACAGAGAGTTAAAAAGAAGCCTCCTACTTTAGATCCAAAACTGTCTACTCCTCTGGGTTTAGGTTAGTCCCTCGTGGATTGAACACTGGACAACTGCATCATGTTACTCAGAAATATAACGCACTTATTCTCTGTACTTGGAAGTTAAGCATAGTTGAAGGAAGTGTACACAGTTACCAAGTTAACAAACAGTGGACAATGTCAGTTAGCTTTTGAGTCAACATGACTAGGCTACGGTTACTAGCTATGTCATCAAACATTAATCCAGGTGCTTATCCATGCAGGAGTATTATTATTGCGGTTAGCATCCACAATCAATGACTTAAACCTTGTCATCACAGATAATGAGTCTGCATGTCATCCAACCGATTAATTAGGCCTTATAAGCAAAAACCAAGATAGCTAGGCACTGGTGGCTTGCACCTGTAATCCTATCTACTCAGGAGCTGAGATCTGAGGATTGAGGTTCAAAGCTAGCCTGCACAGGAAAGTCTAAGAGACTCTTATCTTCACTTAACTACCAGAAAACTAGAAGTGGCACGGTGCCATAAAGTGGTAGAGAGCTAGCACTATCAAAAAGAGCTCAGGGACAGCACCCAGACCTGAGTTCAAGCCCCACAACCAAAACACAAAAAAGACCCATGAGAAATTTGCCCCAGGGCCAGGAGTTTGGCCTAGTGGTAGAGTGCTTGCCTAGCATACATGAAGACCGGGATTCGATTCCTTGGTACCACATACATAGAAAAAGCTGGAAGTGGTGCTGTGGCTCCAGTGGTAGAGCACTAGCCTTGAAGAAAGTCCAAGGACAGGCTCAGACCCTGAGTTCAAGCCCCATGACTGTCAAAAAAAAAAAAAGAAAGAAATTGGCCCCCAAGACTGTATCAACTCCTGCCCCAGTGTTCAGTTTTCTGGCCTGCCTTAGAATTTCAGTCTCACCAGTGGCCCCTAAAATCAGCCTCTGTCTTCTTATCTATCTGTCTATCTACCCACTTAGCTGCCTACCTGCCTATCATCTTTCTACCTATCTTTGTCTATCTGTCCATCAGGCCACCCATTCATGTGCCTGCCTATTTCCTACCTATCTGTGTGGCCTTGGCTCTGTTTTTCTGTCCTCAGCTAACACTGTCTTTGTCTCAGCTATATGAGGGAGGAAAATCACCTCTCACCTGCAGTAGTTGTGATTCCCAAGACCCAGCTTGATGGCTCCCGGCCTCCGCCCGCTGTAGGGCTTCAGTGCCAGTGCACTGCTATTCCAGTTGATGCACTCGGTCCCACTTTCTGTTGTACTCCATGTGCCCCTGTACTTGATGCCCTGGTCCTTGTAGCATGTGACTCTGGTATCTGATTAACAGCAGGACATATGATTCACAGTCAAGACCCTTTTGCTCTGCATTCTAGCAGCCCAGTGGATCAGACTGGTTGCTGAAGCTGCTGGAGCCAGTGAGCTAGGGGACCAGAGCTCTCCAGCAGGCAGTGCCAAGATAGGTTCTACCCGCTCCCCCCCACCCCCCGGCTCCCAAAGCTCTTTCCAGTCCCTATTTCCCACTCCCTCCACCATACACTTCCATATCATTCTGGGTCCAATCAGAGGCCATCTTCCACACACCCCTTTGCACTTACCTACATCACAGCGCTTCCCGACAAAGCCTTCAGGACACTGACACACAAAGTCGGAGAAATACACAGCCTGCCAGCAGGTCCCCCCATTGAAACATCTCGGCTGGGTGCAACCTGTCCAGGGCAGATGAGGAAACCCCTGGCTACTTTGGAAGCAGCTCCAAGAATAATGTGAATTATGATGTTAAACAACTATTTTGCAATGCACAAAAAGAATGTCCACAGCTGGCCACAAAGTATCACTTCATTTTACATTTGAGGAAACAGAGGTCTATAGTATTTGCCCAGGGCCACATACTCATCTGTTTTGGCCCTGTACCTTTGCCTTTGCTCACAGGGCACCGTGCCTGCCATCTGCTGAAGGTGTATACACACTGGAGAGGGGATCGGACCACGAACTGACTCCCAGACATGAAGCATCAGCAAAAAATCAGTACAAGCTGGGCGCTGGTGGTCCATGCCTGTAATCTTAGCTACTCCGGAGGCTGAGATCTGAGGATCACTGTTCAAAGCCAGCCCCAAGGAGACATTTTGTGAGACTCTTATCTCCAATTAATCAGCAAAAAGCCAGAAGTAGAGCTTTGGCTTATATGGTAGAGTGCTGACCTTAGGAAAAGTCAATACACTTTCTTGGGGAAGGGAGACAGGGTTATGACAAAGCCTCACTATCTTATTAATGTAGCCCAAGTTGGCCTTAAACTCATGATAATCCTAATCTCCCAAATACTGAGAATGCTTACCTTTGACAGGCACTGAATGGCACTGTGACCGGCCACTGTTGCACCAACAGTATTCCACCCGCTTACCCCTGAGCATGGGACGCAGCCATGACTCATGCTGCTGGTACATCAGCTGTGTTTTCTCATCTCTGCAGGTCCCTGTAACACAAGGCATCCTAAGCCGACCTCTTCAGAATATAACAAAAATAGTAATAAAGTCTCACACCCCTAGATCTACTGAGAATAGTCTCTCACTGGCCTTCTGTATCCACAGATTCTAGAAACTGTGGGCAGACAATGTAGTTAGGACTGTATCTGCTGTGATGAACATGTTGATTTTCTTCCTTGATATTATTTCCTAAGTAATTCAATGATGACTGTGTGCATGTATACTAGGTATTATAGCATTTGTAATCTAGACATAATTAAAAGTGCACAGGACAGCAATACCCTCTTAGATAAGGAATCTGTACATCCATGGTTTGTTTTTATTAACAACCTCAGGATGTCCTAGGACCTGAAGACACTGTCAAAAAGCCTAATATTACATCACCGATGACTCTCTTTATTGACTTTCTTCTGATGTGCCTTGTTTTGAAAGAATTGACAAATATATATGTAATAAAATTAAATAGTGCTCTTTTTTTTTTTTTGCCAGTCCTGGGCTTTAGCTCAGGGCCTGAACCCTGTCCTTGAACTTTCTCAAGGCTAGAGTTCTCAGCACCACTTCCAGCTTTTTTTCTATGCATGTGGTACCAAGAAATCCAACCCAGGTCTTCGTGCATGCTAGGCAAGCACTCTACCACTAGGCCAAACTCCCGGCCCAATAGTGCTCATTTTAATTCACTGAAAATACACGTGAGTTAGCTGCACTATCAACACAGGTTCTAGATCTAAATAAGCACCAGTATGCAGAAGCAATGCATATTTTGCTCCAAAGAAAATGTTAGTACATTTTAGTCTACAAAGTAAATATACTATCTTCATTAATGTTTTTAATACAATGGAAATAGGCAAAGAATTCCATTGATGTTCTCTTTCTTTCTCTGTATTTAAAGAGAAATGTTAACTTAGAAATAGTTTCCTTGGCCGGGTATAGTGGCTCATGCCTGTAATCCTAGCTACTCAGGAGGCTGAGATCTGAGGATCACAGTTCAAAGCCAACCCAGGAATCAAAGACCTCTAGACTCTTATCTCCAATTAACCACTAGAAAACCAAAAGCGGTGCTGTGGCTCAAGGGATAAGGGTGGTAGCCTTGAGCTGAATTCCTCAGGGACAGTGCCCAGGCCCAGAGTCCAAGCCCCACAACAGACAAAAGAAATTCTTATTTTCGGGACAGGGACAATATCAGGATTTCTAGACAGTACCACTGGGCCATACTTCTAGATTACTCGTTAGATAGTTCTGTCTGTCCAAGGGCAATCCTCTTGGGGTTTTTTTGTTTGTTTGTTTTTGTCAGTCATGGGCCTCCAATTCTGGGCCTGGGACCTGTTCTTGAGCTCTTCAGCTCAAGGCTAGCACTCTAGCATTTAAGCCACAGCACTACTTCCAGTTTTCTGGTGGTTAATTGGAGATAAGAGTCTCATGGACATTCATGCCTGGGCTAGCTTTGAACCATGATCTTCAGATCTCAGCCTGGATTATAGACATGAGCCACCAGTGCCCAGCTTCCTTCTGGTTTTTCCTTTTTTTAAAAAAAATTGTGCCAGTCCTGGGACTTGAATTTAGGGCCTAGGCACTGTCCCTGAGCTTTTGTGTTCAAGGCTAGCACTCTGCTACTTTGAATCACAGCACCACTTCCAGTTTTCTGATGGTTAATTGGAAATACGAGTCTTAACTGACTTTCCTATCCAGGCTGGCTTTGAACTGTGATCCTCTGCCTTCAGCTCAGCCTCCAGAGTAGTTACAGTTACAGGTATCAGCCACTGGTACCTGGCAACAATTCTGTTTTTCACTTCCTATCATAACTGGAATGACAAATGAACATCACCACACCCAATGTCTTCCATTGAGCTACAGTCTCCCAGACTTTTATGCCCTGGCTGACTTTGAACTGTGATCTCCCCAATTTCATTTTCCAAAGTAAGTAAGATTACATATGTGAACCACCAGCACCTGGCAGCTTTCATTTTGATTCACTAAAGAAGTAAATCATGAGACTAGAGAGGTGGTTCAGTGGTGGAGTAGATGATGCTTGGCATATATCACTCCTGGGTTCCATCCCCAGAATCAACAAATTAAGTAAATAAAACTGTTGGTTGTTTTAAGGACCTACTGAGTCCAGAATATTGCTGTAAGAAGCACTGTGCCATCTAACAACAAAGGCCTCAGGTGGGGGGTTAATGTGAAAAAAAAAATTCACTAATTAAAGGGATGCTGAGAGCATCTTCTAGAGGACAAGAATATTCCTCACTGGTGTACACCACTGGTTTGAGATCCTGGGTTGAATCCCTAGCATCAACCCCCCCCCCTCCAAAAAAAGGTGGGTAAAGGCCAGCTCTGGTGGCTCACACCTATAATCCTAGCTACTCAGGAGGCTGAGATTTGAGGAGGATCAGGTAGCCCAGCAGGAAAGTCTGTGAGACTCGTATGTCCAATTGGACAGCCACCAGAAAACTGGAAGTGATACTGTGGCTCAAAGTGGGAGAGTGCTAGCTTTGAGCAAAAGATAGGGATAGTACCCAGATCCTGAGTTCAAGCCCCATGACAAAAATGGGGGGATGATCGGCCGGGAGTTTGGCCTAGTGGTTAAAGTGCTTGCCTAGCATGCACGAAGACCCGGGTTCGATTCCTTGGTACCACATACATAGAAAAAAGCCGGAAGTGGTGCTGAGGCTCAAGTGGTAGAGCTCTAGCCTTGAGAAAGTCCAAGGACAGTGCTCAGGCCCTGAGCTGAAGCCCAGGACTGGCAAAAAAAAATGGGGGGATGAGGGGGAATAGGAAAAGTCTTCCAAACTCAAAGGAACCAAGACAAGGGGAGAAAAGATGGGGCCCCAGCTTGGTAACTTGTGGTGACTTCAACTGAGTTCTTCAAATCCAACTCAAGAGAAGGCAGCTGTTATTAATTTTCATTCTTTTTGGAATTCTGATCGAAATATTCCTCTGCTTCCTAGAGAAAATTCTAAACATGGAGTTGTGGAAAGAAAAATCACACACCATGCCTGTACAATAGCCCAGCTGAGTTATCCCAGTTTTACTAACAGGAGGTACTAGAACAGAGCTGGTTAAGCAATCATGGCATGGGGAAAGAGTCCACTGGACCTGCACAACCATGGCTATGTATTTTCACACGCATATCACAAGGACATTGAACTACTGAGCTGGTGAGTTCCCCAGACAACTTGATTGTTCCTCTTAGATCTTGTCTTGGGAGTAGAGCTAATTGGTTGGCTGGTATGTAGGCAGAATCCTCATGATAAAGTAGGCAGGTGATGGGTAGTACAAAACACTGATGGTATGAAGCACTTCGGACTGA
The DNA here is from genome assembly GCF_031878675.1 of Megascapheus bottae. NCBI lineage: Eukaryota > Metazoa > Chordata > Mammalia > Rodentia > Geomyidae > Megascapheus > Megascapheus bottae. The sequence continues at coordinate 1,104,820 of NC_143528.1, read as the reverse complement.
ATCTGCCTTCTGCTTTCATCTACCTTGTCTTACCTCTGAAGGATCTAGCGCCTCTTCTGGATTGGGTATGGATTTCCTGCAAAGAGACCAGGAAGAAGGATCAGCACATGATGGGAAAAGACCACCTAAGAATCTGTCAATTTCCTATCTTCTTCTAATCCTTCCTCTCCTCTTCACTAACAGAACTGGTTCCTATCCATGCTATCCAATTGGGTTGCCAATGGAAATGTTGATAATATGACCAATGAACTGAATTTCCAATTTTAGTTAAAGTTTACCTAATCACATGTCAGTTGGTAGCTGCCATATTGGACAGTGTCCTCTAAGTAGCCAGTCCAGTTCTTTCTTCTCTAAAACCTTGCTACAGAGGCATCTTATCTTTGACCTCGTATGATGCGCTTTGCTGTTTGGAATTTGTTTTGCCAGTCCTGGGGTTTGAACTCAGGGCACTGTCCTTGGACTTCTTGCTTAAGGCTAGAGTGCTGCCACTTGAGTAGTATCACCACTTCCTCTTTTTCTGAGTATGTGGTATTGAGAAATTGAACCGAGGGTTTCGTGCATGCTGGGCAAGCACTCTACCATTAGGCTACATTCCCAGCCTGTTCGAAATTTCTGAAGAGTGTATGGATTCCATTCCTATCAGCTTACCTGCTTCTATGCCTCACACATAGTACTTACATTGTCTTCTATACTTGATGGATTATTCAAATCTTTTTTCAGTACTATGCAGGTTATCTGCTACAATCTACATTTCTAGTCCTTGGTTTTTTGTTTGTTTATTTTTGTTTTTGTTTACAGTGTTGGTCCTGGAGCTTGAACTCAGGACCTGGGCACTATCCCTGAGTTTTTGTACTCTACCATTTGAGCCACAGCTTCACTTACAGCTTTTTTGGTGATTAAGTGGAGATGAGGGTCTTATGAATTATTCTTGCCCAGACTAGTCTCAAACCACAATGACCAAATCTCAACTTCTTAAACATCTAGGATCACCGACATGAGCCACCAATGCCCAGCTAGCCCTCCTCCCTCCCCTTCTTTTCTGAGATAGTGTCTTACTATATAGCCCTGAACTTAAGCTCTTCCTGCCTCAGCCTCTCAAATGCTAGGATTACAGTTGAACACCCCCACCTGTGACTCAAATACTTTTAAATAAACTTTTTTTAGTTTTTATACTGGTACTGGGACTTGAACTTAGGGCCTGGCAACTGTTCTATAGTTTTCCACTCAAGATTGGCACTCTACATCTGGTTTTGTCTATGTGCTGGCCCTGGGGCTTGAACATAGGGTGTAGGCACTATCCCTGAGCATCTTTGATCAAGGCTAGTGCTCTGCCATGTGAGCCACAGCTCGACTTCTGGCTTTTTCCGTGGTTAATTAGAGATAAGTGAATCATGGACCTTCTTGCCTAGAATGGCTTCAAACCATGATCCTCAGATCTCAGCCTCCTGAGTAGTTACATGTGAACCACTGACATCAGCTTCCATTTTTGGCTTTTTGGTGATTAATTAGAGATAATAGTCTCACAAACTTCCCTCCCCTGGGTTAGCTTTGAACTGCAATCCCCAGATCTCAGCATCCTGAATAGCGAAGATTATAAGCATGTACCACTGTCTCTTGGCTCAAATATATTCTTTAAAATATCTGCAAGCGGGGCGGGGAATTTGGCCTAGTGGTTAAAGTGCTTGCCTAGCATGCATGAAGACCCGGATTCGATTCCTCGGTACCACATGCATAGAAAAAAAAAAGCCAGAAATGGTGCTGAGGCTCAAGTGGTAGAGCTCTAGCCTTGAGAAAGTCCAAGGACAGTGCTCAGGCCCTGAGCTCAAGCCCAGGACTGGAAAAAAAAAAAATATCTGCAAGGAAGTTAATCAGAAGCAGAAGGTTCTCAGTGAGAATTAAGTACCTGGCATGGACTGCTGGAACTTGGACCTTAAGTGTCTCACCTAGATGGGGCAATGTGCAGTATATTTGTGTCCTGTGGTGCTGCGCTCCACTGGAACATTGTTCCCATCCTGGCATGCTTGGAAGGGAATGGACTCCTGGTTATACCAGGAATATGTGCAAGCACAGCTGCCTGGCAGGGTGAGATTCAAGACGGTGATATCTACCTGGCTTGACAAGGTGAGGATCGTGCCACAGAGCAGCAATACACACTCAAGCTCCCTCCTCTTCAGATTCATCCTTTCTTCAGTGTCTTTCAATTCTAGAAGAAGAGGAAGACATTAATGCAAGGGGTCAAAGGGTGCAAAAGTTTAAGAGCCTGAGACTCACATCTTTCCACCATCAATCCTGGGACAAATGTCTAGAAGATGATTTTTTTAAATTGCAATATATCTGTTTGCATATATGTCTACATTATATATATACGAATGTATACATATGTGTACACAAATGTTTGTAGGTGTTTATTAAGTACAAAAACATTGCCATGCAACTGTCTCCACCATCCATATTCAGAATTTTTTTTTGATGCTGGTACTGGGGGCTTGAACTCAGGGCCTGATGCTCTTAGCCTTTTGGCTGAAGACTGGCATTCAGTCACTTGAGAAATACCTCTACTTCAACTTTCTGGTGGTTAATTAAATATAAGAATCTTACAGACTTTTCTTCTTGGGATGGCTTTGAATTGTGATCCTCAGATCTCAGCCTCTTAAGGAGATAGGATTATAGAGAGCCTTCCCTGTCTAGAACTTTATCATCAGGAACTGGAGTTCTGTAGCTAATACAGAGTAGCTGCCTGTTCTCCCAGCCCTTGACAATTACTGTTTTTTCTATCCCTGTGAACCTGACTACTTTTCATACATGGTAGCCATGATGCTTAGTATTTCACTCAGCCTGGGTCCTAAAGCTCATCCAGTTTCTGCCTGTCCTTTCTGAGGCTATATGATATTCCACTTCTAGATATACCGCATTTTATTTATCCATTCATCTGTTGATGGATGCTTTGGTTGCTAAAGGATTATTTTTGCCTAAAAATGTCTGCAGGCAGAAGGGCAAGGCCATTTTTGCCACTTCTTGGTGGCCCAGGAACCTCAGTTCCAGTCACTGGCTTCCAGGAAAGGGCTTTGCTGGAAGGATAATATCAGTGGAACTACAGTAAAGTCTCCTCTGGCTGTTCAAAATAGGCTGTAGGGATTTTATTGCTGGTGCATCACAACATACCCACCTTCCTGTTGCCTCAGCTCTCTTGCTTGTAAAGGCCAGAGCTGGCTCCAGGCCTCTTGCTCTTGTCCATCTAGGAAAAGCCTTCTCCTCTTCTTTTTTTTTGTCTTTAAAGACTATCACAGATCTAGTAAAGCAAAGATCCGCACAAACAGGGGCAGCATCTGGCTTTTAGTCACTATACTCAGTCTTCGCAGCCCTCCAATTCCAGGTTTCTATCAGCCTTTCTCCTGATCTTGCCCTTGGTGACTGAAAGTAGGTTAGTTGGCCGTTGCTATTTTGTGGTCTGATTCCACAGAATCACAGCAGGACCTTCCTTCCCTGACTCATTTCTCTTCAGTCACAACAACCCTGATTCCCACCCCTCCCCCGGCCTCAGGACCTGAAGCTCATGAGATCAGAAGCTGCCAAGATTCCATCTGTCTGGGTGCAGCTCTGTTGGAAAGAAGTCCATTTGGAAATGGCAACAGCTGTCTCTCATACCCTCAGGCCATGTATGAGGCATGAAAGAAAATGAGGATGGGGAAAGAGGGGAGGCAGCAGCACACTTTCTCAGCACACTCCGGGTCCCTGTTCTCTGGCAGGCTCCAGGCAGGGAAGCTTGAGCACTGTCAGGACCTTTCATCATTTAGGGACAACTGTGCCACTGGCTTATGGGAGCCAAGGAGTCAAAGAAGGAAGTAGTAGTGGTGGCCACTCAAAACAGGAGCCTGTGGCACAATCTTCTGATCTTGGGGAATTTCTCTGGATTTCTCTTTCTCCAAATTTCCTTTTCCTCCAAATTTCCCAAAATCCTGCTTAAATATTCACTCTCCCTCTCTCTCTCTCTCCCCGCCCCCCCCTCTCTCTCATCCTAGGGCTTGAACTCAGGGCCTGAGCACTGTCCTTGGGTTTTCTTCAAGGCTAGAGCTCTACCACTTGAACCATAGCACCACTTCTGGCTTTTTTTTTTTTTTCCTGTTTGTAGTAGTGAGGAATCAAACCCGGGTCTTTGTGCATGCTAGGCAAGCACTCTACCACTAGGCCCCTAAATGTCTCTTAATCTTATCTCAATACTTACAAACTTTTAGAAACAGACCTTAATGCATCCTGTTCTTTCATCTTGACGTTTCCCTATATGGATTTTTGGAGAGTGGAGCAGAACTAGGTAATAGAGTTTGAACTCAGTCCTTCCATTTGCTAAGTGGGTACTCTTACCACTTGAGCTTTCCCAGCTACTTTTTGGGTTGGTTATTTTTAAAATATTATTGTTATTATTGAGGTTGTTGTACCATTTCATAAGTTAAGTAATGAGTGCCTTTCTTTATTTTGGACAATGTCACACCTTCCCATCCAGTTTCCCCGTCCTATCCTGCCCACAAGTTACACAGTAGGTTGATTATTATTATTATTATTATTATTATTATTATTATTATTATTATAATTGAACTCAGCATCTGGGCACTGTCTTTGGGTTTTTCTAAAGGCTAGCACTCTACCACTTGAGCCACAGTACCATTTCCAACCTTTTCTGTGTATGTGGTATTGAGGAATCGAACTCAGGGCTTCGTGCATACTAGGCAAGAACTCTACCACTACACCACAGTCTCAGAAAGGAGGGGTGAAGGAAGGAAAAGGGAGATAAACTCTTGATTTATTCTTGGCCTGGCCTGGATTGCAGTCTTATTTGTGCTTCTCTTTATTACTGGGGTGACAGGCACTTACCACCATGCCACCATACCACCATACCACCTTTAGTCAAGATGGGATCTCATAAAACTGATTGATTGGCTGATTGATTGATTGGGCTGGCCTCAAATTCCAATTCTGCAATCCCCACCTTCCAAGTAGTTAGGATAACAGGCATGAACCACCACATCCAACTTGTCCTACCTTTTGTTGCCTCAGGTAACCTGTAGGCTGGATTTCATGCTCAACTTAATGCCTTTTGGGATGAAATATGTAATTACATGAATGAGGTGACAAACCACCCAGAGAAGAAAGCTTTTCTTCATCCTGCACATAACACCATCACACCTTTTCAGCTTGCAGTCACCTGACACCCTAGGTGTCCACCTCCTTCCACTTCTGATGCCACAGTCACAGGCCCACAGGTGCATGTCAGCACACATGGCCAAGCAAAGTTGTACCTCAAGTACTCAAAGTCTTTCTAAATAGAACCACTTATAAAAATTGGACAAAGCTGGGCTGGGAGTTTGGCCTAGTGGTTAAAGTGCTTGCCTAGCATACATGAAGACCAGGGTTCGATTCCTTGGTACCACATACATAGAAAAAAGCTAGAAGTGGTGCTGAGGCTCAAGTGGTAGAGCTCTAGCCTTGAGAAAGTCCAAGGACAGTGCTCAGGCCCTGAGCTCAAGCCCAGGACTGGCAAAAAAAAATTGGACAAAGGAAAGTGAGGTATGAACAATATTTGCTCCTTCCCAAGGATCAGCCCTTGTCTTAGAGTCCTGGGGGCAGTCAAGGCTTGGGGGAGAGCAACCTCAAAGACAGGCCGAAGACACCACCAGTTACATTGCATTCTGCCCTTTCCCAATCAAGCACCAGAGACAGAAACACATGGCGTTGGCTTTAGCAAGAGACAGAGCCTTGTTTTCTGTCTTCCAGCTGCCTTTCTCCTTACTAGGCCTTGACTCCAGTGTAGATGAGTTTCATATCAGCAATGTGACAGCTCCCACCAGTCTCCACAGAGGCAGCCAGAATTCTGGATAGCCTCATGGGGGAAGTGGATGACAGAGAAATTAGTCACCCACCAAACAGTCAAAAAACAGTGTAGTCCCAAGATAGAAGAGTGATGAGTAGGGAAAGTGTAGCCTTTGTTAGAAAAGTGAGTGTGAAGGTCTGGGGCAGTGCCCGGAAAAAAACAAAATGAACACCAGAGATGTGGCCTCAGACCCTGAGGCCTGTGGGCCTTGTCAGGCCAGACTTTGAGTCTGTGGACAGTAGGGAAACACATGTGTTGTGATGGGGCTGGGTGGGAGGTGGGATTGAAGGACTAAACCCAAGAAGCCCTTAAGGAGTATTTACATTGTTTTTGTTATTGTTGTTTGCCATCTTCTTCTTTTGAAGCTATATAATAGTTTTCCAAGAACACCAGATAACTGGACAAGAAAGAAAGAAAGAAGAAGGAGAAGGAAGGGAAGAGAGAATGGAGGGAGGGAGGGAAGAAAGATGGGAGAAAGGAAAGATAAAGGAAGGAGGGAGGAATGAAGGAGGAAAGAGGAATAAAAAAGGAAGGACGGAGGAAAAAGAAAAGGAGGAGGGAAGAAGGAAGGAAAAGGGAATGAAACAAAAAAGAAGAAGAAAGGGCCGGGAGTTTGGCCTAGTGGTTAAAGTGCTTGCCTAGCATGCATGAAGACCCGGGTTCGATTCCTTGGTATCACATACATAGAAAAAAGCCAGAAGTGGTGCTGAGGCTCAAGTGGTAGAGCTCTAGCCTTGAGAAAGTCCAAGGACAGTGCTCAGGCCCTGAGCTCAAGCCCAGGACTGGCAAAAAAAAAAAAAAAAAAAAAGAAGAAGAAGAAAGGAGAGAAAGAGGAAGAAAGGAAGCACTAGGGGGAAGGAAGAGCAGACACAAGATCAAGTCATCTGCCATGCAAGGGAGATGAGATGCTTGTGGACTAGGCAGAACCACCGGCAGGAGGACCTGGGGAGGGGTAGGTGACATGTCCTTAAGCCTCATCACCCTTCTCTCTCTGTCTCCCTCCTGCTTTCTGTAACTTTCCTCCATAGGAATCCGCACTAAGGAAAGGAACTGCTAAACACATTCACAGGAGGTAAGAATGACCAGATGAAAATGAAGGGGTTTTTTTGTCCCTCCATCCCTTCAAGAAGCACACATTATTTGAGGCACAAAATCTGCTGCTAGCCACGCAAAACCAAGAAGTGGTAGTTTCTAAGGATTCCATAGAGCTAATCTTTCCTCTTCCTCCTCCTGCTCCTCCTCCTCCTCCTCTTCTTCTCTTCTCCTTCCTCTTCCTCTTCCCCTTCCCCTTCCCCTTCCCCTTCCCCTTCCCCTTCCCCTTCTTCTTCTTCTTCTTCTTCTTCTTCTTCTTCTTCTTCTTCTTCTTCTTCTTCTTCTTCTTCTTCTTCTTCTTCTTCTTCTCCTCCTCCTCCTCCTCCTCCTCCTCCTCCTCCTCCTCCTCCTCCTCCTTCTTCTATGTTTTTCAGGTCCTGGGGCTTGAACTCAGAGCCCAGTTGCTGTCCCTTAGCTTTTTGATCAAGAGTGAAACCTTACTGATTGATCCACAGTTCTACTTTTGGATTTTTGCTGATTGCGATAAGAGTTTCACGGACTTTCCTGTATGGGCTTTGAACCCCAATCCTCATATTTTAGCTCCCTAGGCATCTAAGATTACAGGCACAAACCAAACAGTGCTTAAGTCAGAGCTATGGTTCTTATAAAAAGAAAAGAAACCCAGTGGTGATGGAGAAGTTCCTCTCTAGGTAGAAATGCTTTCATTTAAATACAGGAAAGTGATTTTTAATAATAAAAAAAAACTGGATAAATGCAGTCCATTCATCAAAGTCTGATTCTAAGTACAAACCAGATGGCCCTGTGTGGTGGTGAAGTGAACCTCCTGTAGCAAGAGGAAAACAAAAGTAAATTGACCTCTGATCTAATTTTGTACCATGTGCAAAGATTGCTAAAGCAAGAGTCATATTCTTACTCCTCTGGAAATCTGAGTATGAGAGTCAGTCTCTAAGAGTACCAGTGCCCTAAGACTTTTAACCACACCCTCTGTCCCCCCATGATCCTAGCTCGGAATAGAGCCCCTTACACCAGCAAAGATGTATTTCTGGGAGAAGGAACAAGGCAGTGGATAGGGCAGTGAGTTTCCCTTGTTAGGAACCTGTGTTCTAGAACATCTTATTCCAGCAGAGTGAGACCTAGGGCAAGAGCCTGAGGCCTGGTAGCTTTTAGCCTCAGCTCTAGATCTTGCTTACTGTTAACCTAAATGGTCATTTTGGGCTGGGAGTTTAGTCTAGTGGTAGAGTGCTTGCCTAGGAGGTACGAAGACCTGGGTTCGATTCCTCGGTACCACATACATAGAAAAAAATCCGGAGGTGGTGCAGTGGCTCAAGTGGTAGAGCCTTGAGAAAGTCCAAGGACAGTGCTCAGCCCCTGAGCTCAAGCCCAGGACTGGCAAAAAAAAAAAAAAAAAAGGAAGAATTCTCTCCTGGTGCCCTGATACCCACCATCAGGAAAACATTCTCTCCAAAGCATCTTCAACATATAGGCATAATCTACACCTAAGCTCCATAAATAATTAATCTCAGGAAAGCCTACAGGAGCACCTGTTCCATCTTCTCTAAGATCCAGTCTACCAGCTAACTTGGTTCTTTGGAAGAACTAAGAAAGTGTTGATTAGGATCTAGGAAAACAGTAGTCTCTGCCTCTTTTTGTGTTACACTTAGAAAAGTGTTTTCTCTCTCACTCTCTCTGCTGTCTCTGTCTCTGTTTCTGTCTCTCTGTCTCTTTTGCAGTGATGCAGGCATTTTGAACTCAGGGTTTTGCACTGCTGGTCTGGTGTTCTATCATTTAAGTGTGTTCCATCTTTTTTGCTTTAGTTGGTCATGTGCTGGTGACTTATGTCTATAATCCTAGCTACTCAAGAGACTGAGGACTGAAGAGTGAGGTTTGATGCCAGCCCAGGCAATAAAGTCCATGAGACTCTTATCTCTAATTAACCCCTCAAAAGTTAGAAGTAGAGCTGTGGATCAAGTGGCAGAGCACTAGCTTTGAGCCTAACAGATTAGGGACAGTGCCCAGGTCCTGAGTTCAGGCCCCAGGACCAGCACCAACTTAAAAATAATAATAATAAATTAATACTGTCTTAGGATGGGACACAAGGGTGCTAGTACCAGCTAAGCCCGGCTGCCACCTGCCCAGCCACAGAGGGACAGTCAGGACTCCAATAGTGTTTTTAATGGAGTCAAATCCACGTGGTTTGTATAATTTTTTCCTTTAATCTTTCGGATTTTGTTTCTCTTTCTGAGAATGTAACTTGAAACACTACAGAGCCAATAGTCCTATAAAGAGTGTATCTGCAAACGCTGTACAGTTTTATATACATCCACAATGTACTTTTGCTGCCTTCTGGATAATTTATTTTGCAACACATTTACTGCACAGTTGTAACTAACTTATGTACTGTAACATCACACTTAGTTATGTGTAAATAAATTAATTAATTAATTAAAATTTTTTAAAAAATAAATACTGTCTTGTGTTTATATTCCTAATGGTATGGCCTGGGACCCTATGTGTTCTTCCCTCTTAGTTTGGATGACAGGCAGGTGCCATCATACCTAACTTTTAATTGGTTGGCCTGAGATATCATGAGCTTTATTCCTGGGCTGTCAAAAAGATCCTCCTACATGTCACCTCCATGTAGGTAGTATTACAGGAGTGAGCCACTGAACTCAGCAGTGGCTCAAAGGAAAGAGGCCCTTAATACACACACATCCTACTGAAGAGAAATCCAGCAGTCAACCAGCCAAAGTGCAATAGGCTGGGAATCTAAGCAAACCTTGACTTCTGTCGTTAGTCTGAAAGAACATTTTGTTAAGTCACGACACTGGCCGGTATTCCCTCCTTTCCCTAAAGCAAGTGTCACAGTAGGTAATTGTAGATGCCTCCAGATTGCAACATACTTGAATCAGGAAATAGTGATCAGAAGTTTTCATTGTATTTTTACACAACTTTATCTGAGTTCTCATGTGAAAATTAAGAGTATTGTGTATGAGAAATGTGGGAGGATTCATACCACTCAACACATATCAGGGCCGTGCCTACTCAATGCCTGGTATTGAGTTTACAATACACTTTATTCACATCCATTAAATCACTTAAGCCAATATTATCTCATTTTTGAAGATGTAAAAATGGAACCTCCAAAAGCAAAAGGAACTGCCTCAAGGAAGCAGGCACACCATATAGGAGGTGGCATTGGTACTCAAACCAGATTGCTGATTCCTCCTAGCTCAAACCTGAAACCTGACACTCTTCCACTCCTCTCCTGCTTCCCCCCTTCCCACCTCCCCCCAGTACTGGGGATATAAATCCAGGATTTTGTGCATGCTAAGCATGTGTGCTACCACTGAGCTGCACAAACTACCTTGCTTGTGACATCCTTGATGTGTCTGAGAGCAGCCCGTTGTGATGCAAGGATTCTCAGCTTAGAACCCCAGCTGCTGCTGACAGGTCTGAGCAAGTAGCATGGCTTCTGAGTGTTGTTCAGCTGGATTTTTTTTTTTGGGGGGGGGTGGTTAATCATCTCCCTCTTCCTAGATTGTTCTGTTGGTTTAAGGCATCAAATAAAGGCCTTGCTCTGTGCCAGGTAAGCAATGGATATGAGCTGCACTCAAAGCTGTGAACACATTGGGTGTTAGTGGCACATGCCTGTAATTCTAGCCACTCAGGAGGCTGAGATCTAAAGATTGTGGTTCAAAGCCAGCCTGGGAAAGAGAGTCCATGAGATATATTTCCAATTAACCAGCAGAAAACTGGATGTGGAGCTGTGACTCCCGAGAAGCAGAGTACTAGCCTTGAGCAAAAAGAGCTCCAGGATAGTGTGTAGACCCTGAGTTCAAGCCCCATGACAGACCAAGAAAAGAAGGAGGAGGAGGAGAAGAAGGGGGAGGAAGAGAAGGGGGAGGAGGAGGAGGAGGAGGAGGAGGAGGAGGAGGAGGAGGAGGAGGAGGAGGAGGAGGAGAAAAAGAAAAAGTAAAAAGCTGTGAACACCTTTCACTAAGGGAAACAGAATCATGGAAGAGGGCAGCTGGAGAACAGCTGCTCAGAAGCAAGGCCTTGGAGGGTGCCAAGCCCTAGTGTCCTCTCTCTGCCCACTGATGGTACCCAATCTTATGTCCTAGCTCATTTGAACACATGAAAACCTATGACCAGATTCACCACAAGTGACACAAAACTTCGTGCCCTTTATTCGTACTCAAAGGACAGAAGTAGCAAAAGTCACTTCCTGAATATAGGGTGGTGCAGACTTGTATCTGATTTGTGATCTGTTTCTATATTTGCCTTTCCCAGGCTATTTAATACCACCCAGCCAGGGCCACTGTGAACTCTCAGAGAAAACTGGAATTAGCAGCTGAGGCAGCACTCCAGCTGTGTCAGGCATCACCGTTGATGAGGCCTGTTTAATGAGAAGCACATTGTGTCTGGAAGCCAGTGGGCACTGTGAGAAAGGACTGAAGCATCCCAGAAAACTCAGCAACATCAGGGGCAAAACCTCGTCCTTTCTCTCTGTAGCCCATGTGGTACATACACTGGCTCTTGACACAAGGCAGAACAAAATGAGCTTGTTTTCTGAGTACAATACAGTGTAGCCAGCCGGAGATGGAGCCACCAGCAGTCTTTTTTTTTTATATTGTGGGGAGTGGGCTCCTGGGTTCAGAATCCCTACATCTGCCCTCAGCCTTTCAGAAAGCCTTGTTAACTCCGGACTCCTCACTCAAGGTCTCTAGATGAGAGGCTTGAGAATTTCCCAGGTTGCTTCTTCCAAATGCTAGCAGATCCTCAACATCCACTGAGATCTCAAGCCCTGCTCAGCCAAAATTCCTGAGCCACACATTCACCATCAAGTGTCTGGTGACATGCAGGGGGCCCAGACTCAGATAGTAAAAGACAATATATACTCCATTTTCAAAATACTTAGCTCAGTACTGATGGCTTACACATGGAATCAGGACGCTGAGATCCAGAGGATCATGATTTGAAGGCAGAAAAGTCTGTGAGACTTTGTCTTCAAAAAACCAACAAGGCCAGGAGTTTGGCCTAGTGGTAAAGTGCTTGCCTAGCATGCACGAATACTTGGGTTCGATTCCTCATTACAACCTACATAGAAAACGCTGGAAGTGGTGCTGTGGCTCAAGTGCTAGAGCTCTAGCCTTCAGAAAGTCCAAGGACAGTGCTCAGGCTCTAAATCCAAGCCCCAGAACTGGCAAAAGAAAAGAAAAGAAAAGAAAACAGTAAAAAGTAGGGTTGGAGGCATTGGCTCACAAGCTATAGGCCAAACTACTCATTGGCCAAACAGTTTAGATTTTCCCTTCATGGGCCTAGGGAGGTAACTTGAATTCTAAAAAGTTCTAAAGGTATGGAAGGGGTTTGTTAGGGGAATTTGGTTTGAAGTTCTTAATCAAGTTGTAAGTTAATGTAGCATGTGTACTTGTAGAGAGCAGAAAGGCATTCCATACAGATATCTACAGTAGGACCCAGGGTCAGCCAAGCCTTATAATGATTATTTCAGAGTCTCAAAGTGAGATCTAATTCCATTTCCAAATGGACATCTTGAAACGAGGCATTGCACAGTCAGCAGGTACATCTCAGCTGGACCTGCTGGCCAATGACTACCCTCTGGAAGTATAATTAGCTGAAGACACCCAACTGTAAGTCCTACAGGGAGACAGGCTGGCCAGCACTCACACAGCACAGAGTACTCTGCTGGCCAGCACTCACACAGCACAGAGTACTCTGCTGGCCACTCACACAGCAGCTCTTCTGAGCTGCTCCTACTCCTACAGAAGTCTGTTTTACCAGTAGGGTATAAATGGATAACAGCCAGTAGCAGAAGACCCTGTGGCTTGCTTGTTTTAGGCTTGAGCCAGGTGATGACCTCGAAGACTCTTTCTAGCTCTAATTTTTATATAACTCTAAACAATGCTCTCTGCCAGGTTTGGTGTGAAATCCAGCTTTTGAGCTATTAGACTAGGGTTAGGCTATAGCCTGAAACTAGTATGATATTCTGAATTGCTAGACTTAGCTTCCCCATGCATTTTCCCCCTTGCACGAACAAAGCCAATGGCCAGACCCTAACTATCTATCTTGTTTTATCAAAACAAATCTGATCATTCACAAAGAACATAAAATTTTACTCTGAGATGGCTGAGATTTAACATTACCAAATGACAGATAACTTCAACTAAAAACTAAAAACTCACTACCAGATATATCAGAAGTATGTGCATGGGGGGGGCAGGGGTAATGGGGCTTGAACTAGGCCTGGGTGCTGTCCCTGAGCTCTTCAGCTTAAGGCTATCACCCTACCCTTGAGCCAAGCCTCACTTCCTATTTTCTAGAGGTTAATTGGAGATAAGAGTCTCAGATCCTTTTGTGCCCAGACTGGCTTTGAACCTTGATCCTCAGATCTCAGCCTCCTGAATAGCTAGGATTATAGGCAAGAGCCACCATGCTGGTGTGGATTTTGAATTATAAGGGCAGCCAACTAAATCTACCACCATTACCTGTGAGCCATGTTCCTTCCCACTTAGCTATCAGATTGAAAACATCCAGCATGTAGTTTATTTAGCAGTGAAAGTCCCAAAGCTCCAAATTGTTGACCCCACCAGGATTCCTGTGAACTGCTATAAAACCCCATGCTGCCAAAACATCCCTGCTGGCAAAATAGAACTAGACCTTACCCAGAAAGTAAGTTTCTGGAATATTCTATATCCTTTTCACTCATTCACCCAATAGAGTCCTAGACAGTTGCAGTCGCTATATCACACCACAAATGTTGATCTGGGCTGACTGTTGCAAGGATGGGAAATGTCCTGGGCTGCCAGATCCTGAGTGAAAAAGAAGGCAGAATCTTGCCCTGAGCTTATGAACTAGCAGCATCACTGAATCCCCAGCTCCTCTCTGGCTGAAGAAATGGCCCAGGTTTGGGTCAAACAGCCCCCACAGACGCTGGGACACTGCTAGAAAACATGAAATAAATGGAGGTTTCTGGGGAGGGCAGCTAGCAATGCTCTCCACGACACTTGGCTGGCATCTCTGAACACATTTTAGGTGCAAGAATTGATGGATAGGGCCGGGAGTTTGGCCTAGTGGTTAAAGTGCTTGCCTACCTAGCATGCATGAAGACCCGGGTTTGATTCCTCGGTACCACATACATAGAAAAAAGCCTGAAGGGTTGCTGAGGCTCAAGTGATAGAGCTCTAGCCTTGAGAAAGTCCAAGGACAGTGCTCAGGCCCTGAGCTCAAGCCCAGGACTGGCAAAAAAAAAAAAAAAGAATTGATGGGTAGATGGAGCTATTTATGTTCAATATTCACAGCTTCCCTTACTCTGCCTTACAGATTGCAGCAGCGGACATGACTACACAAAACTGCCAAGTCACCTATCAGAAAACTCCTGCTGTTGTATTTGTAGGATTTGCTCACAGGACTGTAAATGAACAGGCACGTGTGCGTGCGTGCATACGCACACCACACACACACACACACACACACACACTTATTTTTCTTTTACCAAAGTAAACCATTGCCACTGCACTTTTTTGCAGATGACCTTTTCCAATTACTTGGATACTCGGCATGGTTTTGTTCCTTCCTTGACTCCCGCCATCCCAGTGAGGTTAAGAAAATAAGGATACTAACGGTGAGATTCTAGAAAGCCTTGAAAGCTTCCTGCACCCCTGTGCACAAGTGAGTTGAGAAGGAAAGACATTGATATTGTTTTCCCCCAAATGAAAAGCCTTTAAAGAGGACTACATGCTTGACTGATGCTTCTTGGGGGTAGGAAAACCACGGGATAAAACTGGTAGAGATCATGAATAACTAGAAGGAAGTCAAGTGTATTTTCTTCCCTGACTCCAAATGGAAATGAAAAGTCCCTAAAAGTCATTGCTTCACTTACCCTGCGCTGGTTAATCATGCATTCTAGGTAAGTCATCCTCTGTCCTCAATCCCAAACCTCTGTTTCCTCGTGGGCTCATGGGGAGTGGGGGGAAATGAGACAGACTATACCCTGCCAGGGCCTCCAACTCTGGGGTCACTTGTCCAAAGGCAACTGGCTTTCCATCCACTGCCGTTAGTCATGGGGGGCTCCCATTGTCTATTGAGAGCATTGCTGTGTAATTCATTTTCCCCTCTCTCTGCAGCAGAGTTCTGTAGGAAATGCATCTTTCCTTTCCCTCTCACTACCATGCCTTTCCAAACCCCATCTGCACAGCCCACACACCAGCAATACAGATAAAGAACGCTACCCCCTTGGATGGAAGCTAGCTGTCGTCCTCATGCCTAAATTGTACAGCTGGTCTCTGTATCTAAGCATTCTTTCATCAGCTCAGTTTACCTAAAAGACATTAAAAAGGCAGAGATGACCCGAGAGGGGCAGAAATTGAGCTTACCCTGCTTTTCTCCTCCTTGTCTTTTTCTCTCCGCACAGGAGCGTCTATTGAGCTTCTCTCAGCTTAGACTCCCTGAAGAGCTCTGTCCTTTAAGGTTCCAGGCCCAGGGGTGTGGCCAGTGTTGCTGAGTGGGCCGGCCTCTGGAGCTGGAAGATCCCAGTGGATGGGGCTTGGAGGGAGCCAGGGGGCATGGGGCGGGCCTGCGCTTAGAGGGAGGGGGAGGAAGTTCCCTGTGGACACAGCAGAGCTAGTCCTGGCTTGGCGCCAGCCTGATTATTCACAGTTCTGATGTCATCGAGTCACAGGAATTTGGGAGTTGAACCGGACCTTAAGAATCACCTTCTTGCTATATCAAAAGCCTAAAGGGGGTTCTCAGGACCAGCTGGCTCTAAGCTGTCCTGACAATTCTTAACAAACATATCCAGGAGGTCACTGGCGGGGGAGGGGGACTAATAAAGTTTGAAGTGATAACTGTCCCTGGGAACAGATAGACCAGCTGCCATCAGACAGAGGAAGGGCCCAGGTTGTGGCAGTTGAGAGGCGAGCAATAACAGAGGACTGGGCTGAGCTGGCTCATCTGTAGTGAAAAGAGCCCTGGCCTTGAGTTGGCCCTGCCACTCCTTAGCCTTGGCCTTCTGGGAGAAGCATTTTGCATCTGTGTCCAGCCAAGGCCTGGACCTAGGAGCCCTTCACGCCTTAACAGTTCCATATTCCTAGAGTGGAGTTGCTTGTTCTGCATAAAATGGAGTCATCATCCATCCCCTAAGCCAATGACCACCTTTTTGGTGTTCTAGACTTGGCTTTCCAGGGGAACTGTTCCTAAAAACAACTGGTTTGACAGCTTAATACCTTTCAGATGACTGACAAAAGACTCCTTGGGAGACTGGGAGTTTGGCCTAGTGGTAGAATGTTCGGCTAGCATGCATGGAGACCAGGGTTCAATTCCTCGGTACCACATACGTAGAAAAAGCCAGAAGTGGTGCAGTGGCTCAAGTGGTAGACTGCTAGCCTTGAGGAAAGCCCAAGAACAGTACTCAGACCCTGAGTTCAAGCCTTAGGACTGACCAAGAAAAAGACACCTTGGGGTGAGGGAAGGGCTAGAGTTATGCGTTCCACCTGCTGAGATGGGATTCTGGCCTCTGCCATTTCTTTTTTTCTTTTGGTTTTTTCTTTGTGGGTCATGGGGCTTGAACTCTGGGCTTGGGCGTGGTACCTGAACTCTTCAGTTCAAGGCTATCACTCTACTTACTCCTTAAGCCACAGCCCCACTTTCTGTTTTCTAGTGGATAACTGGAGATGAGAATGTCACGGTCTAGCCTTTAGTGCTCCGGCTGGCTTTGAACCTTGATCCTCAGATCTTAGCCTCCTGAATAGCTAGGATTACAGGCGTGAGCCACCACACCCAGCTGGCTTCTGCCATTTCTTTGAGGATGACAAATGGAGAGCTTACATATGAACACATTGGTTGGGGCTCTGAAAGCAGTATTTCTTTGTTCTTGTTGAGAGGATTGTATTTGAGGGTCATTGTAGGTGCCCAAGCTCTGCAGATGACTCAGACCCATTAATACCTTGTAGTCCTAGAAGCCCAAGCTTTTGTGTTCCTCCTGTACAGGAGGTTGTTTTCCCTTTGGGGAACACTCCAGGGAAGCCTGAGAATAGGGAGGCTGGAACAGCCACAATAGGGACTTTGATTTTAGTCAAGGGATAGTGGGGGTAGGGGGAAGGAATGAAAGCAAATCTTGATGGCATCATATCCTGGGACGTTTGTATCAAAGCCCTTTATTTTCAAGGAAGAAAAGCTAGACTCTGGTGACCAAGGAGATAAAGTGTCCCAGAGAAACTGGAAGGGAGAATTTCCGAAAGACTCCTAGGCAAGCCTGATAACTGCAGTGAAACACCACCCCCACCAAAGGTGCATCACCTGGGGGTGGGTAGGGGGAGTTGACCAGGCCACAGGACCCTTTATCACAACTGTGGGCAGGAATGGGGCACCAAAAGGAGATGGTGAGCACAAAGAGACCATATGAGTAAGAGGTGATGTGATGTCTGTGGAGAATCAACAAAAAGAGGACAAGAAGCTAGACAATGTGGTTTGAGGCAGAAGGCAGAAGTTTTGTCCACAAATTTCTGAAGTTTTTTTAGAAGCCAGGGCTGTGGTGTAGTTCAGTGGTGAAGAACTTTCCTATATGTTCCATTCCCAGCACCACAAAAAAAAAAAAAAAAGAAAAGAACAGAGACTCTCACTTGGACTGGTCATGTGAATTACATGTGAATTTCTCTAACCCCAAGAAATACACTTCAGGTCTGAAAGGAGCTCCTTTGTGTATTTGAGCGGGGAGGGGGGGTTACTGGGACTTGAGCTCAGACCGTCACACTCTCACTAGGCTGTTTTGCTCAAGGCTAACACTCAGCCACTGGAGCCATAGCTCCACTTCTGGATTTTTGATGGTTAATTGGATATAAGAGTATCAGAGCAGGGTGTGGTGGCTCACGCCTGAAATCCTAGCTACTCTGGAGGCTCAGATCTGAGGATCACCTTCAAAGCCAACTAGGCACTAAAGTCCCTGAGACTCTTATCTCCAGTTGACCACTAGAACACTAGAAGTGGCACTGAGGATGAAGGGGTAGGGTGGTAGCTTTGAGCTGAAGAGCTCAGGGGTAGCTTCCAGGCCCCTGGCCCAGGGGTAGGGCAGTAACTTTGAGCTGAAGAGCTCAGGGACAGCACCCAGGCCCAGAGTTCAAGACCCTTGACCAACGAAATAAAAAGAGTATCAGAGATATTTGTGACTGCTGGTTTCAAGCCAGGATCCTCAGATCCTAGTCTCTGAGTAGCTAGGATTGTGGATATGACCCACCAGTGTCCAGCTCCTTAGTCATTTATTATGGAGTTATCTATGAATTTTTTCAAACTCTTTTTGAGCAATCATATTCTCAGGTTGGTTTCCTGAACTTCTAAACCAGAGATAGCTTTCCTTGATCCTAAGCTTCCTCATATGAGCCAGTGCCAGGAACCTAGCTTCACTGTTCTAGGGCCAAAACCAGTAATTAAATGTGGGTCCATCCGACCATTCTCTATCAAGCTATGCTGTCCAGTACAGAGATCCTGAGGCTGGACAGCAGAAAGTTGCCTTCTCTGGGTAATAGTTGCTTGACTATGAGCAAATCCATTCACCTTGTGCTAAGCTTTGCTTTCTTGTGTTCCAGATAACAACAATAAACTCATAGGATTATTTAACTTGAATGGGATACTTCAAGACAGAAAATGACATACTCTTGGTGATTTGACAAATCATTTATAAACATTGTTTAGGGCTGGAGATTTTTATCAGTGCTCTTGCTGGAAGAAGGAAGGAAGAAGGAAGGAAGGAAGGAAGGAAGGAAGGAAGGAAGGAAGGAAGGAAGGGGGAAAGAAAGGAAGAAAAGAAGGAAGGAAGGAAGACTAGAAGGCTCTAGCTACAGTGAAATCCATTACAATTGTCCCAGAGACTCTGAAAAGGACTTTAAGGCTCATCTGCCCCAAATTTTCTCCAATTTCTTCTAAGTAACATTAGTGTCATACATATGAACAAAATCAGGACTAATATATTTTTCCTTTGAAAATACCACCATCACACTCAGTTTAGGGTATAAGAGGTAAACCATGGAACAGGTCCAAACTTTCTTAATAAAGACCCTGAAACACAACAATTTAAAGAATGTTTGGACAAATAGGACTGCATTAAACTGCAGAGCTTCTGTATGGCAAAGGACATAGCTAGCAAGTTAAATAGAAAGCCCACAGAGTGGGAGAAGATCTTCACTAGCCATACAACAGACAAGGGCCTCATATCTAAAATATACCTACAGCTCAAAAAATTGAATCTCTCAAAAACAAATCTTCAGGGCTGGGAGTTTGGCCTACTGGTAGATTGCTTGCCTAGAATGCACAAAGACCTGGGTTAGATTCCTCAGTACTACATACATAGAAAAAGCCAGAAATGGTGCTATGGCTCAAGTGGTAAAGTGCTAGCCTTAAGAAAGCCCAAGGATAGGCCGCGAGTTTGGCCTAGTGGTTAAAGTGCTTGCCTAGCATGCATGATGACCCGGGTTCGATTCCTCAGTACCACATACATAGAAAAAAGCCGGAAGTGGTGCTGAGGCTCAAGTGGTAGAGCTCTAGCCTTGAGAAAATCCAAGGACAGTGCTCAGGCCCTGAGCTCAAGCCCAGGACTGGCAAAAAAAAAAAAAGAAAGCCCAAGGACAATGCTCAGGTCCTGAGTTCAAGCCCCAGGACTGGCAAAAAAAAATATTCAAATTGGGGCCGGGAGTTTGGCCTAGTGGTTGAAGTGCTTGCCTAGCATGCATGAAGACCCGGGTTTGATTCCTTGGTACCACATACATAGAAAAAAAGCTGGAAGTGGTGCTGAGGCTCAAGTGGAAGAGCTCTAGCCTTGAGAAAGTTCAAGGACAGTGCTCAGACCCTGAGCTCAAGCCCAAGACTGGCAAAAAAAAAAAAAAAAAAAAAAAACATATTCAAAGTAGCAACCATCCCATTAAAAGTTGGGCTAAAGACATCTCTGAGAGACTTCTCTGAAGAGGAAATAAGAATGGCCTATAGACGCATGAATAGATGTTTGACATCTGTGGCCATAAAAGAAATACAAATCAAAATGACTTTGAGATTCCACCTCATTCCAGTTAGAATGGCCATTATCAAGAAATCTAATAACAGATGTTGGCGCGGATGTGGCCAGGAGGGATCACTACTACACTGTTGGTGGAAGTGTAAACTTGTTCAACCACTATGGAAAGCAGTGTGGCAATTCCTTAAAAGACTAAACATAGGGGGTGGGGGGGAGGGAAATGGGGACCAAGGCATGTGAAAGGGTATCAATGTATGGGAATTAATGCACCATCTATCTGGCAAATATCATGTAACCCTTCTATTAATTACAATAAAAATATATGAAAAAAAAGACTAAACATAGAGCTCTCATATAACCCATCAATTCCACTCATCTTGGCATTTACCCAATAGTCCAGAAACAAGGACATACTAAAGCCACTAGCACAACGATGTTCATTGCATCACTATTTACCACAGCAAAGATATGGAACCAACCCAGATGCCCCTCAGTAGATGATGGATCAACAAGATGTGGTATTTATACACAATGGAATTGGATGCTGCCATCAGCATCCATTTGTAAGGAAATGGAAAAACTTGGAAAAAATCATATTAAGTGAAATAAGCCAGACCCAAAGGAACATAGGCTCAATGGTTTCCCTCATTTGTAATAATTAGTACACATCTAGGACTCTCTAGCAGAGGATTGCAATAGCTCAAAACCTAGGTACATCAGGTTATATAGGATGAGACTAAATGAAAGGAACTCTAGGATAAGGAAACAAGAGGTTTATCTTATGTGATTGTTGTTCTCAATGTACTATGTTATTTCTCTTCTCTTTTTTTGCCCTTATGGTTAATCTCATGTTGTTACTGTATCTGACTTTGTTACCTGGTATATTGTAAATACATTTATTTGTTTATTTGAAATAGGAAAGGGGAGAGAGGAAAAACAAGATGATTGGGAGGGCAATGGGGACAAAAACATGAGAAGGAGTATCAATGTGTGAGAAGTAATGCACCTACTATCTGGCGAATGTAACTGTATCCCCTCTATGCATTACCCCAACAATAAAAAAATGAATAAATAAATTAAAAAAAGGTGAGCCATGGAGAACGTAAGATGTGCATGGAAGCTCTACTTTCCATTCAACAGTTTTGTAAATCTACAACCACTGTAAGAAAATGCGTATTAATTTGTAAAATTCACTTGAAAGTGAAAACAACAGCTTCTTTTTCTTTTTTTCTTTTTCTTTTTCTAGTCCTGGGGCTTGAACTCAGGGCCTGGTTGCTGCTCCTGAGCTTATTTACTCAAGACTAACACTCGACTGCTTTGCTTCACAGCACCACTTCTGGCTTTCTGGTGGTTAATTGGAGATAAAAGTCTCATGACTTTTCGCCCAGGCTGGCTTTGAATTGTGATCTTCAGATCTCACTATCCTGAGGAGCTAGGATTACAGTCATGATCCCAGCACCCAGCTAGCAATAACTATTTCTAATATAAAGTGATACCAATAATGTATTACCGTAAGCATTTATGCCTACGATGTATATGTGTGTGTGTGTGTGTGTGTGTGTGTGCACATGCACGCACATACCAGTACCAAGACTCAGGGGCCTGAGTGCTGCCCCTTAGCTTTGTTACCTGAGGTTGGTGCTCTGCCACTTAAGCCACAGCTCCACTTCTTTTTGGTTGTGAATTGGAGCTAAGAGTCAAACAGAGATCTCAGTTCTCAGCCTCTTAAGTAGCTAGGATTATAGTTGTGAGCCACCATTACCCAGCTATACCTTTTTGTAGAAATTGTCTCTGAGACCATTCACCAGCATCTACTTACAGCCCAACATATTACAAACAGAAAAGGAGCCTGGCTAGGTAATTAAGGGAAAGGCCGCCTTCCCATACAGGCTCTTCAGCACGGCTTTCAGCAGCGTTGCACTCAGGGTCCTTAACCATCACATCACCATGGCCTTGAGCAGTCTCACATGACCCCTAAGCGTCAATCAGGTCATGGCCTCGACCCTGGACATCTTGCATGGAAGAATGGACTAACTGGACCTCGAGAGGGGTGCATCCAAAGGCTACCAGGTCAAAGGGGCTAACAGTCACAAGAATTGCTGCTGCATGGCGGCTGCATGGAGGCTGATATTGGGAGGCATATAGCTCTGTCTTAGAAACACAATTGATTAACCCCTGTAGGCCACATTCAGATGATGCTCCTTCCATTCTGTCTAGCAAGAGCTCTGTTTATAGCTTCTGCAGTCTTTGTCATTTTACTTAACCATTCTATGCCTGTGGACTCATTCGTTGAGACCATAAAGATAAGTGACTTCATCCAATATCAATATCAATATTATATCTGATGAATGTCTGTAGGTATTTTGTCATTACCTTGTAGTTTTAAAGGTGGTTGGTGGTCAATGCATTTAGGAAAATTGTGCTGTTGTAATACAAGATTTCTGCTGTTGGCTCTGTGTGTGTATGTGTGTGTGTGTGTGTGTGTGTATTGAAATAGCTTCTAAGCCTTGTTCGTGCAAGGCAAGTGCTCTGCCACTGAGCTTCACCTCAGCCCTAATCTTTGTATTTGAATTTGAGAAAGACTGAGTTACATTGGCACACTCTCCAGGCCAGTGATAACATGACGGCCACCTCTGCTTACACAGGTCCTTGCCTTGCGTCTAGTGCCACCAAATCCTGTATCTTTACATGGAGGACTTGGTTTCCTTTCAGCCTCTCTGCCATTCTTTTCTTGTTTTAAAATAATAACAATGGCAATAACAGAAACCAAGGGGATGTAGTCACTCACTGCTAACTCCATTGTGACGCCAAGGTGTCACCAATGGATGGTGGGCTGGAGTAGGATAAGGCCCTGTGGAGAAATTGCCTAAGTTCCCTTCTCAGCAGTGAACTCACCTAGCCAGCATGGTGACTTACACAGGGGCAGCTCTTACATCAGTTCTGATCATCAACTAGTGGTGGGACGTCCAAATCCATGATGATAGGAACATTACTGTTTACACAGGACCCGTGGCAGCATCCCATGATTCCCTGCTCCCACTTTGTTCCTGTGCCAGGCATTTTTGCTCTGTGTATACAACTCCTTTTTTACCCCCAGGGAGTTAGTTTATAGAGAGTTTATAGAGATGCTCTCCTATCTCATTCTAATGGAATCAGACATGTTTTTCCCCTTAATGGATTTGCACCAATCCAAACAAACCTGAGATCATTTTCCTCTTCAGCTTCCTTTATCTATGGAGCACAAAGCTCCCTGTCTGATTTTTGTCATAGATTGGGTTGGTGACATTTCAACTGTCCTTTGACCTGTCTCATTACGTGTACAGAAGTGGCTGAGTTGTACCTTTTATTAGAAATTAAGGAAGAGAGATAAAGATATAAGTCAGAGGGAGGCATACACAAAGCTCTGTGTTCCAACCTAATTTAAAAAAAGAAAGACAAAGGGCTGAGAATGTGGCTTAGTGGGAGAGTGCTTGCCTAGCTGCATGACGCCATGGATTTGATTCCTCAGTACCACATAAGCAGAAAAAGCCGGAAGTAGTGCTGTGGCTGAAGTAGTAGAGTGCTAGCTTTGAGCAAAAGAAGTTCAGGGATAGTGGAAGGAAGGAAGACAGAGAGAGAGAGAGAGAGAGAGAGAGAGAGAGAGAGAGAGAGAGAGAGAGAGAGAGAGAGAGAGAGAGAGAGAGAGAGGAGAGAGAGAGAAGGGGAGAGGGAAAGGGAGGGAGGAAGGGAGGAAGGGAGGGGGAGAGGGAAGTGACCAGAGCACAGGGCACTGAATAGATTATGAATCCAAATCATCTCACCTAAACTCTAACATAGGAAAAAAACCTCTGTCACCATCTACCTATTGCAATCATCTCAAGACCCACTCACACCAAAGTGGTCACTTCCCTTAATTTCCTTCTCTTACCCTCCCTTCCTTCTTTCCTTCCTTCCTTCCTTCCTTCCTTCCTTCCTTCCTTCCTTCCTTCCTTCCTTCCCTCCTGCCCACCTACCTAACCTTTCCTCCCCCTCCTCCTCCTCCTCCTCCAATATATGGGAGCTTATATGGAAATTACTTTGTAATGGGAACAAATAAATCAGATTCTAAAACATTTCAATGCTATTTTTAAAATATGCTCCTGAAAGTCAAAGAGGGTAGAAGTTATGACTAAAGATTTGAAAGGTGATTGCACTGCAATGATATCTGAACCAGTGGCCAGTGAGTACCAGTAGGGAATGTCCAGAGACCAGGCACTAGGACTAAGACTAAGAATGTTTCCACATGTGAGTGGACACTGTGGTAATGGGTCATTGAATGAAGGCTGGCAGAGAGCAAAGGGCTTCAGGATAGGAACTGCTCTAAAGACCCATGAGGAATCAAAGGCCAGAGGGAGGAGAATGGAAAGGCTGCGGGCACTATAAAGCTGGGAAGGAGAGAACTGTGGAAAAGTGAATCTTCTGGATCACTAAGGAAAGTGAACATGATTCTTGATTCATGATGGTGTCACTCCCCAAATTGCCACTCCATAGAGGATGGTGATGCTACCAAACCAGATTCATTTTGTCTGCTGTGTAGCGTGCCAACCACTAAAAACAATGCATTTTACAAAATAGGAAAAGTTTATTTGCCAAGGAGCAAAACTTAGAGATGGGAGACTCAAATCTATCTCCCTGGCAGTAAGCTTTAGGGATATTTGTAGGTTAAAGAAGCAGAGGAAGTTAAGGCATAGAGAAAGTGATTTGAGGAATCAGTCCTCTGTGTGTACATAAGCAATCTTCATGGCTCTTTATCCCAGAAATTTAGAAAAATGACAGTATGATTTGTGCATGGAGTTTTCTACTTCTTGATATTAATAGTGGAACAATCCTACCTATTTAGCAGGCTGAAATATGAGGATTGTGGCGCAAAGCCAGTCCAGGCAGAAAGGTCTGTGAATGCTCATTTCCAACTAACTAATAAAAAAACAAATCAGAAGTGGAGGTGTAGCTCAAGCCTTGAATAGAAAAGTCAAGTAAGTGTGTGAGGTCCTGAGTTTGAGCCCCAGAGCCAATATGCCAGTACACAATCTAATATACGTAACAATATATAGCTCAGCCATGTGGCCTCCTGAAGTAGTAGTTTTGAAAGCAATTAATTAATCAAGAGGAGGGGGCTAGAATCAGCAAAGTAAAATGTACAAAAATGGCTAGGTATACAAAGTAAAAGTCGAAAGATGTCATTGGAAGAAGGGCAACTGCGTTTGTTGACCAGTGGTTATTCACGTTAATTAGGAGCCTTCTCCTGGAGCCTGAGGTTGGTCTTGTTTGGATGGCTACATTCCTATGAATGCCTTTCCCCCTTATTTCTGAAAAAGGTTTCTTAGCTGAGGAAAACAATATTTACAATGATAGGCCTACTTTTAGTAAATACTCAGAAGAGTAGTGTGGGATCTTGAGTAAAGGTTCAGTTTTAGTGACCATTTGGAGGAAAAACAGAGGGGAAAGTAGGAGACATATAATCCTAGCTACTTGGGAGGTTGATATCTGAGGTTCATGGTTTGAAGCTAAACAGGCAAGTCTATTAAACTTTATCTCTAATTAACCAACAAAAAAACCAGAAGTGAAGCTATAGCTCAAGTAATAGAGTGTTAGCCTTGAGCACAAAAGCTCAGGGACAGTGCCTAGATTTGGGAGCTCCAGTCCAAGATTAAGTGGCTCCCAGGCTTTGGGCCTCTGGTGAAAAATTCATCATGGTTGTCAGTATGTCATGGTGGCAGTGTATGGTAAAGTGCTCCCCTGACCTTGTGAGCTAAGAAACAAAAGGTGCAAGCTGAGATCCCACAATCCCTTTCAAAGGCATGACTCCAAAGACATAATGACATTCTAAAGGTCCTCAGTGCCAGTAGCAGAGCCCTGGGGATCAAGGCTTGAAGGAAAGAATCTTTAGGGACATTGAAAACACAAGCTACACAGAGTCATTCATGTTCACAAGAAACAGGCCCAGAGAGGACTTGATGGTGGCCAGAGAGTGACATGATCAAGAAGTCCAGCCCTTCCTGGGATCACTTGCTGAAGGTTCACTAAACAAGCCATCTAACTCTCAGAGCCAGCTTCTCCATGCTACCTGATTTGGGAGGGGCTTAGGACAATCAAATGATAATTTGTTTGACACTGGTATACAACACACATTATTATTCCCTGGTTGTAGAGCACTTGCCTAGCATGTTCAACCCATTCCTAAATGCAGGGAAGCTGGGAAACCTTAAAAAAAGAAACTTCTGTTAGGCACTAGTGGTACTTATAATCCTAGGTACTCAGGAGGTTAAGATCTGAGCTTAAAGCCAGCTCAGGCTAGAAAATCAGTAATACTCATCTCAGATTCACTACCAAAAAGCCAGTAGTAGGGATGTGGCTTAAGCAGCAGAGCACCAGTCTTGAATGAAAAAGCAAAGGGATGGTGCCCAGGTCCTGAGTTCAAGTCCCAGTACTGACACAAAAATAAAACAAAATGACAGAGGCTGGGAGTTTGGCCTAGTGGTAGAGTGTTTGCCTAGCATGCACAAAGACCCAGGTTCGATTCCTCGGTACCACATACATAGAAAAAAGCCGGAAGTGGTGCTGAGGCTCAAGTGGTAGAGCTCTAGCCTTGAGAAAGTCCAAGGACAGTGCTCAACAACATAAGAACAACTCCTCCTCCTCCTCTTCCTCCTCCTTCTGTTGGCACTATTACTTCATTTAGCCAATAATCCACTCTAGGCTGACCACACTGCTCATCTAGCCCCACCTGAAAGAAGCTGGAGGCATGTGGCATGTAAGACCCAGGCAATGTAACTTCTTTCTTTCTTCTCTCTCTCTCTCTCTCTCTCTCTCTCTCTCTCTCTCTCTCTCTCTCTC
This sequence comes from Megascapheus bottae, assembly GCF_031878675.1. Taxonomy (NCBI): domain Eukaryota; kingdom Metazoa; phylum Chordata; class Mammalia; order Rodentia; family Geomyidae; genus Megascapheus; species Megascapheus bottae. The sequence continues at coordinate 1,078,040 of NC_143528.1, read as the reverse complement.
TCTCTCTCTCTCTCTCTCTCTCTCTTCCTTCCAGCTCTCCACCTCCTCCTCCTCCTCCTCCTCCTCCTCCTCCTCCTCCTCCTCCTCCTCCTCCTCTTCTTCTTCTTCTTCTTCTTCTTCTTCTTCTTCTTCTTCTTCTTCCTCTTCCTCTTCCTCTTCCTCTTCCTCTTCTTCCTGGCTCCTTTTCCTTCTTTCTGCTTCTAACCAGTCCTGAGGATTAAACTCAGGGCCTGGGTTCTATCCCTGAGCTTCTTTTGCTCATTGCTGGTGCTCTACCACTTGAGTCACAGTTCCACTTCTGATTAGCTGTTTTTATTGAGATAAGAGTCTTTGGCCTTTCCTGCCCGGGCTGACTTGGAATTGCAATCCCTAGATCTCAGCCTCCTGATAGTTAAGATTGCTGGAATAACCCACCAGTACTTGCCTGCAGCTCCTTCTCTATGATGCTGCTTCATAGAGTACAGGCCAGAAAAGAGGAAGCGGGCAGAGTTGCTGGGGAAGGAGGCACAACTACCTCTGCTCACTCAGCCAGCAACCCAGTCTCATGGATTTTGTTGGGTCACCCTGAGGGCCATCTAGTTATGCTAAACAAGATTGACAGTATTGGGTGGGGGGGGTGCGACAGTCCAGGGAGCATAGGGCACAAAAGGCTAAATGGCACCATTTCCGTGAGCTTTTTTTGTCTTCTCTAAACAGGAAACAGTGGCTGAGTGCTGAATTCCTATAAATGATTCAAGGTAATGCAATAAACAGGAATACATCTGAAGTTGTACTATCCAGCTGGAGCTGGACAAAAAGTCAAACACCATTGTTTATTAGTGTACTCAAGTCACAACCCTCTTTTGCTGAAAGGAAAGTGAATTTCGATCAATGGTTCAGACTTCCTCAAACGTCAGAAAACTGTGACTCCCCCATTAGCACACACAGGCACGCCCCACTGAGAGAACATTTCAGGGACCCAGAAATTCTTATTTCCCCAGGTTTCAGGTCTCTGGGTGAGGCTGTGTTCCCAGAAGTGGCTGCCTTACCTTCTTTCCCTTGGTCTCGTCTGTTCTGTTACTTCTCTGGACTCTGGAGTATGCAACTAGTCAGAAGTGGAACGGGGACTTGATGCCAGGACCCTTCCTAGAACATTGTGAAACAAATCTTCCTGCTAAGGACATCAGTGGATACTAAGTTAAATACAGCTACTGTCTATCTGAAGGACAGCTTGATTGTCAACCCTCCATAAACATGATATAAAAAGTCTTCTTCAGTTTAATGTCACTATCACGTTATGATGATTTGATTGCTTGTTAAAATCCGATCCTAGCCAAAATCTCTCTGTAACCAACCCCCTCAGACACAAGTAGATTAGATCTTTTGTCTGTGGTCTATTCTGCAGTTCTGGGGCTTTCTCCGTAGCCCCTTGTGGGAGGATGAGTCTTGTATTCAATAGAGCTTTTGTTGACTCTAATAACTGCTTTATTTCACTGTTTCATTCTGGCATCTTAGACAAGAAAATTTTATCCTGGTCAGACAGCTTCTATGACTGACTATATAGTTAAACTACATTACGGATTCTCATTTTACCCAGAGATAAGGAATATTCAACTAGATCGGTGTAGTCTTTGAAAAACTTCATTTGTTGGATTCTTGCTACATGCTGGACAGTGTGTGAAAGAGCTGAGTTAAATCCATTCCTTTCGCTCAAGTAACCAACTGCTGAGGGGAAAGAAATGTATACTAAAAGCAGGTGACAGGAAAATCTTCTGATAAAGGGACAGATAGTAAGTCTGCCAGGCTTTACAATCTGTCACAGCCATATCCCTGACATCCACATGGTTTGGATCTCAAGTATCCTCTTAAGGCCTACATACTGACGTGGGCTGCAGCATAGCCTGTATTGCTACTTGGCGATGGTGGAACATAGTGGGAGGAAGTTAGATCATTGGAGGAGGGCATGCCATTCTAGGGGACATGGACATCGCTGTCTTTCCTTTTTCTCTTTGAGTTCTGGCCACTATGAGGTGAGCCACCTCCTTTGCCAGGAAGTCCCATTGTGATGTATAGCACTGCCAGACACAAAAGCAATGTGGCCAAGTGGCTGTGGACTGAAACCTCTGAAACTGTGAGCACAAGTAAACTTTTCTTCCTTATGAGATGTTACCCCAGGCGTTTTGTTTCAGTGCTAGAAATCTAACACATCATTCTAACATCAAAGCAGCCTTTGCATATAAACAAATGAATATGGGTACATTCTGGTAAAACTCTATAAAATTAGATGGCAGGGCCGGGAGTTTGGCCTAGTGGTTAAAGTGCTTGCCTAGCATGCATGAAGACCCGGGTTCGATTCCTCGGTACCACATGAATAGAAAAAATCTGGAAGTGGTGCTGAGGCTCAAGTGGTAGAGCTCTAGCCTTGAGAAAGTCCAAGGACAGGGTTCAGATCCTGAGCTCAAGCCCAGGGCAAAAAAAAATTAGATGGCAAGTTGAACTTGGTCAATAGCCATAATATGTCAGTTCTTCTGCTAGAATATAGGTGGGCAGGACAGAAGTGAACACCTGGTGCTGAGTGGGCCATGGGAACGGCAGGACACTTTTATTGAGGTGAGTGGGGCTAGGATGAACAGGATATATGTGGAAGAGGCATTGAGTGGAACAGATTTATGATTTGCCAAGTTCATTGGGGCAAGGGAGGGACAGTATTACTGGACAGAAAGGCCCGTGTCAGAGCAAAGACCCTCAAGGATAGCACCCTGTTGAGTTTTAGGCATTAGTCAGTGTGATGGAGGGAATTGGAAAAACCGAACAGGCTAGAGAGGGAGGTAAGGGCTAGCTCAGGGAGGCCCCTGAGCCATTCTGAGGACTTAGGCTCCTTTCCTCATGATGTGGAGGTGGGATTTAGCAGGACTGAGCATAAATGAGCCACCATGTACAGGTCTACATGAATGACTTCATATTTATTCTCACCAATACTATGAGGTTTGGGTTATTAGTTCCATCTGATAATGACTACATTTCCAAAGATCACCGCCTACCCTGAAGGACAGGGTCAGGTTGCAAACTCAAGTCCACTCTGGGCCAGATAACTACTCTTTCCATTGTTGCTGCTACCTCTGACCAGGCACAGTCCCAGCCTTGATCCATGGCCACTGCTAAGGCTGGCTCTCTTCTGCCAGCAGGGACAACTTAGAGAATGACAGAGTTTTTCAGGGTTCAACAGGGAAGTTGAACCCTGGATGATACAGAGAGATCTCCAGGAGGTAGGAAGCTCACTCCTTACTGTTAGGTAGAGGTAACCAGCCCGTCTGGGCTCTGTACTTTCTTACATAATTGCTTCTGGGTCAAGGGAAAGCTCAGCTCTTGGAGGAGAAGGGAGTACCTTTGCGGTAACGTTCATCTGCTTTATTCTTCCTTTACTCAGAGAAAGGGCAGTGCCGACTCTATGCCTGGGTCGCAAATGCAAAACATTCCAGAGATTCTTACCGAGGAGTCAAGCCTGGCTTCTGGTCTCCCTATTTTCCTTTACTGGGTTGTTTTGTTGCAGAACACTGATTCTTTAATTCTACTCTTTGATAATCTGTGTAAACAACAAGAACAAGTCTCATTTCTCTATTACATCTATCAGGTATTTGGTAAATTTTCAATAAAACTATCAAGAGCTGGGCACAATGGCTCACATTCATCGACCTAGCTATTTTGAAGGTGAGAATAAGGAGAACTGAGGTATGAGGCCATCATAAGTGTTTTAGATATCATATCAACCAATAAAAATCTAGGCATGGTAGTAGTGCAATCCTGTCATCCCAGTTACATAAGAAAAGTAACAGAAGGATGTTGGTCCAGTCTGGTCTGGGCATAAAAATAAAACCCTATATGAAAAACAACTAAAACAGGGCCAGGAGTTTGGCCTAGTGGTTAAAGTGCTTGCCTAGCATGCATGAAGACCTGGGTTTGATTCCTCAGTACCACATACATAGAAAAAAGCTGGAAGTGGTGCTGAGGCTCAAGTGGTAGAGCTCTAGCCTTGAGAAAGTCCAAGGACAGTGCTCAGGCCCTGAGCTCAAGCCCAGGACTGGCAAAAAAAAAAAAAAAAAGAAAAGAAAAGAAAAAGAACTAAAACAAAAAAGGCTGGGGGTCGGGGGAGAAACTTTATCTGCCTGCAAGGTAGGGAAGCTCAAGGTCCTAAGCTCAAACCCCTCATATATATTTGCCAGTCCTGGGCTTGAGCTCAGGGCCTGAGCACTGTCCTTTGTCTTTCTCAAGGCTAGAACTCTACCACTAGAGCCTCAGCACCACTTCCGGCTTTTTTCTATGTATGTGCTACAGAGGAATCAAACCCAGGTCTTTGTGCATGCTAGGCAAGCGCTCTACCACTAGGCCAAATTCCCAGCCTCTAATATATTTTTTAATGCAGTCTCAGGCCTCTCCCCAGACCTTATGATAGTAAGATCCCTAAGTGATTCTTCTTTTTTTTTTTTTCTAAGTGATTCTTGATAGCATTAACATTTCACAAACACTGGGGACATACTTTAGCAATTGTAACCAGAAACTTGCCTATTGACATCAACCTTGTGCCTTAGACAACTTCAAAAGTGATCCAATATTCTGAATCGAGCTACATTCTGAGTTCAGAGAACGTTTTAGCACCCAATGAGCTCTTCTGCATCAACCATCCTCTGGAGTGTATCTGTAACCTCCCCACTTTGACCAGCAGCTGTAGTTACACTGGTAGCCAGCCATACTGGAGAAGTGACAGTTGGGTTGGTCAGTAATAAGGAAGTGAGAGTGGACACATATGAGAGTGAAAGCCAGATGCCTGCCTCTGCCATTCCTGTCATTGAGGTATGCACGTCCTGCACCTTTCCTTCATTCCTTTGCCCAGCCTTTCAAGGATGGAAGTAAGATGAAGAGGCATTCCCCAAGTCCACCCAGCCAGTCAAGTGAGATAGGGATAGAGGCACATAAACTTACAAGATCCTTTTAATTTGCTGCCACCTCTGCAAAGAGCAGAAACTCCGGTGTTCAGGTCCTTGCCTAGACCTGGTAGGGGCTTTCTTCGAGGCTACTGCTGAGTGGGAAGAAGGAAGGCCGGCCAAACAAACTTGCTTTCAGTCTCAGGCCTATAATTTATTGGTGGTGGGCTTTATGTGAGACTTTCACTTGCTGAACTCATTCCTTATCACAGGATTCATATCTGAGCACTAGAAAAAGACTGTGAACCAGAGATGTAGACACTCAGAAGTTTGTCATTAGCATTTCCCAGAGAGTTCTTTCTGGGCTGGCAGTGGAGCTGAGAGGTAGAGGATTCTCAAAGTGTGGGAGGCCAGGGACTCTTGCCTTGCACTATCAGAGACAAAGGGAGTGAGAGAACTGTTCTTAATCTTTTCCCAAGGATTCTTCTCCACCTGGCTGCCTTGCTTCAAAGCATTCCCTGCTCCCCAGGGGAGAATAAGCAAATTCTTTAGAAGCTTCGCTCATTCCATTTCCACCCACATTTCTAGCCTTTCATGTAATCCCTTTTTTGCTTTATTTATTTTCCAAATAAGATGTTGTTTTTTGCCCTAGTCAGCGTAGGCTATGATCCTCCTATTCTGGGGAAGCTTAGGTAACAAGTGTATACCACCATAGCCCATTTGTTAATGGTTAAGATGAGGTCTCCTGAAATTTTAACTGAGCTGGTAACACATTGTAATGCTTCTACTTTTTGTCTCTCGAGTAGTTGAGATGACAGGAGTGAGCTACCTGTCCTGGCTTCGTTTTATTTTCTTTTATTTCCCATACTGATAATAGAACTCAGGGCCTTGCCCATGCTAGGCAAGTGTTCTACCTGAGCTACATCCCTCACTCCCCTATGTTAGTTTTGACTGAAGGAATGCTAAGAAATATGAGTTTTCTTCTTTCTAACTTACACAGATATTTCTTTTCCAACCAAAAAGACCCCCAGACAAAGCATAAAATAAATATTACAACTGGTACAAGTTACTTTTGCTTAAGTTTAACTAATTATAAGTCCTCTTGTGATTTTGCAACACAAATGACTTCCTCTACTAATTGTGAGCTATTCTTTAGTTATGGGAATATAAACTGATAAGACTTCAAATAGTTAGTTCTGGTTAACAGTTCACATAAGTTGTAGCTTTTACTAACTTTTACAGTTACTTTTGCCATTTCCCTGGGGAGAGGGTGGAAAGGGGATTCTGAAGATAACTCAGGGCCTTGCACTTGCCATGGAGGCACTCTGCCAACTTTTGAGCCACATGCCCAACCCACTTCTGTCATTCTCTAATAGCATTTAAAAAATCCCCAGTATTGTTCTCTTCAATGACTTAACAGGAACATTGGAGGAAATATTAAACACAGTCTCACTAGACTGTGGAAACTAGAGTGAGTTCAAAGTGATCAAGTTACTCCTCAAATAAATCGATTGCTTGGAGTGAGTTATGATTTGATTCGCCCAAGTGTACTGCTCAGTCTGCTTCCCATGTTCTGACTCATCTCATTTATAGGTTCCAATAAATTATTTACTAAATTATATTGTCTCATTAAGAAAAAACACTCAACAGGTGGTATATGTTTTTAATTAATTATTAACTCTTCGTTAGGATGATTTAATCATCCAACATTTCATAAATGTATGCTGAATGGAAGAATGTAGTCTATTTTTAATATAAATACTTCAACTTTTTCTAAAGCCAAGAGCTTGAAGTTCACACCTGCAATCCTAGTTACTGAGGAGGCTGAGATGTGAGGATCAGAGTTGGAAGCCAGCCCGTGCAGGAATGTATATGAGACTTTTATCTGCAATTGACTACCAAAAAGTTCAAGGACAGTACCTAGGCTCTGAGTTCAAGCCCCAGGAATGGCACCAGAAAAGAAAAAACAAAGAGAAGAAAGTTTTACAGCTTTATTTGTGCATATTCTTCTACTCAGCTCTAATATGATAGATAATGATGATAAGTTTAACAAAAGAATACAGAGCAGACATAAAACAAATAGAAGCACATGTTATTCTCACTTTAAGCCACCAGAACATTTTTAAAAATTAAATGTCTTAATTGCACGAATTACTGGGGTTCTATGTGATATTTCTACACCTGCACACAGGATTCACTGAGCCATGCCCTGGTGTTTAACTCCTCTCTGCTTGAGCTCCCCAGGATATCCTGAGGATCCCAGTTATGCCCACAAGTAATATTTCTTATTTATCTACAAGGATGGGAATGTTTTCAAGTCAGGTCCAAAGCTAGTTATCTGAGTTTTGATTAGCGCCATAAATTGAAAATTAGTTCCTTTGAACTGCCTGGTCATTTCTGGTTCTATGCCATATCACCCTCACATATGACTCTATCAGTCTTATTAATACAACCATGTCAACAATATTTCCAATTGTGTTCTTTTACAAAGAACAGATTCTTAATGAGCCCATTCAAAAAACTAGTGCTGTGAAAACAAGGATACTTACTATAAGGTGAGATTTTGAATTCCAGAAAAATACAGAGGCTCAAATTCCATTTATCAAAATAGAATTGACCTTGGTCTGGGATGTAGTTCAGTGGCAAAGTACTTGTCTAACAAGTGTAATTTCCTGGGTTCAATCATCAATACCAGAAAAAAAAAAGATAACAGAAAAAGGTATAATTTACTAGATTGCTGTGATATATAGTTAGTTCGAGGAAAACCTCAAAAAATGAAGCATTAAGGAATTAATATTTCAAACAAAGTAATAGACTGTAATCATCCTTCATTAGGTCATTTACTCCAATAAAATCAATTCTTGTTCAGGTTCTTATGCAATCCGGGGGAAAACAAAACAAAAACAAAAACAAAACAAAACAAAAAAATAAACTATTCTTCCCTCATCAATAACAAAACCACATCCTCAACTCTCATAACCTTCCTTATAAAGAACCCATCTTACTTTCCTGGTATACTTCACATGCAGTTGTTTCCTTATTATTTGTAGTAGTTTCAGTTACATGCATGAGATAAAACATGTAACTCATTTCTATTAAAACCAAGGAAGTAGTTAATTATCATTATTATTTTTTTAGAAGAAATATTTTCAGGCGCTGGGAGTTTAGCCTAGTGGTAGAGTGCTTGTCTACCATGCATGAAGACCCAGGTTCAATTCTTTGGTACCACATACATAGAAAAAAGCCGGAAGTGGTGCTGAGGCTCAAGTGGTAGAACTCGAGCCTTGAGAAAGTCCAAGGACAGTGCTCAGGCCATGAGCTCAAGCCTAGGACTGGCAAAAATAATAATTTTTTTTTTTCATAGTAGGTTTTCAGTTTGGTACAAGACATTGATACTAATGCTTTCAAATATCTTTACTTCTTTTGTAAATAAAATAATTTTAAACTTTTATGTGTAGGTCAAGGTGTGGGTTAGGTAGGATTAGGCCATGCCTAATATGTGAGAAAAACTGGGGTTCAACTTCCAGCATCTAAAAAGAATAAAAATATTGAGAGTGTGACAGTACTGGGGTTTGAGCTTAGGGCTTTTTTATTTCTTTCTTTCTTTCTTTCTTTCTTTCTTTTCTTTTCTTTTCTTTTTTGTCAGTTGGTCGGTCCTTTAAACTCTGGGTCTGGGCACTGTCCCTGAGTATCTCAGCTCAAGGCTAACAATTGCTCTACCACTTGAGCCACAACGCCACCTCCAGTTTTCTGGTGGTTAACTGGAGATAAGAGTCTCACGGACTTTTGTGCCTGGGCTGGCTTTGAACCTCGATCCTCAGACCTCAGCCTCCTGAGTACTTTGGATTATAGGCATGAGGCACCATGCTGATATCAGGGCTGTTTCTTGACTGGCTTTCTTGTTCATGATTGACGCTCTACCACTTCAGCCACACCTGCAACCCAAGTCATTACAGTTAAGTAGACACTTTCCAAACCATAATTGTTGTCGAAAACTTGTTAAATTTTGATTCCAGTTGCACTTTCATAATTCACTTGTTTTTCTTTCTGGCAGTACTTTTGTTGTTGTTTAGGTTTTTTGTTTTTGTTTTTTTGCCAGTCCTGGGACTTGAACTCAGGGCCTAGGCACTGTCTCTGTGCTTTGAGGCTCAAGGCTCTACCACTATGAGCCACGGTGTCATATGCAGTTTTTTGGTGGTTAATTAGAGATAAGAGGAGTCACAGACTTTCCTGCCCAAGCTGACTTTGAGTCAGAATCCTCAGATCTCAGGCTACTGAATAACTAGGATTATCAATGTGAGCCACAAAGATCTGGCAATACTGAGTTTATCCTCAGACTTGGTAGGCAAGTATTCTACCTCGGAACCATTCCTTCACCTTGTTTGAACTAGATTTTTGCTTTGTTTTGTTCTTTTTGTGTAATATCCCAGCCATTTTGGGGAGCCCCGAATTCCCAACAATAGAGTCACCATCACTCAGTGAACTGAGCTAGGAGTCAGTTTAATAGCAGCACAGCAATTACTCTCCACCTTTGGGCTAATAGAGAGCAGCCCTGACCTGTAGATGGGCTGAGCATTTAAAGGTAACACCACACACAGGTGGTAGTCACCACATGACGTCACCTTATGATGCCCACAGTCAATAACCACAAGGATGACACCACATGCAGGTGGTCCTAACCACTCCTGGTGGTCGAGCAGGTTCAGCATTTTTACCAAAACAAAAACAAGCTGGCAGCTAAACCTTCCAGGTTATTACAATGTTGGTCCTAGAGCTTGAACTTAGGGCCTGGACATTGTCCCTGAGTTTTGTTTTGCTCAAGGCTAGTGCTCTACCACTTGAGCCACAGCTCTACTTCTGGCTTTTTGATAGTAAACTGTAGAGAACAGTCTTGGGAATTTTCCTGTCCACGCTGGCTTCAAAGCATGATCCTCAGATATTAGCCTCCTGAATAGCTAGTAGCTAGTGAGCCACTGGCGGCAGCTGAATTCAATTTACTGAACCAACACGAGTCTTATTAAAGCTAGGTGCCAGGAGCTCACATTTACAGTCCTCATTACTCAGGAGGCTGAGATCTGAAGATTGAAGGTCAAAGCCAGCCCAGGTAGGAAAGACTGTAAGACTCTTATCTCCAATTAACTACTGAAAAGCCAGAAGTAGAACTATGGCTCAAGTGGTAGAGTGCTAGCCTTGAGAGGGAAAAAAAAAAAAAAAGCTCAGGGACAGCAGCAAGACCCTAAATTCAAGCCCCCAGGCCCAAAGAACATAAAATAAAATAAAAAGATCATCCAAACCATGGGAACTTGAAGAGCATTTGTGTTATTTCCTATTTTGCAAGGAGAATATATAATTTATATAATAAAACATGCAATAAATGCATATTTTCTTTTTCTTTTCATTTTATTGTTTAAGTAACAACCTTTATTGCTTTTCTTTGTTCTTGTTTGATTTTTTGGTTTTTTTTTTTTTTTTTTTTTGCCAGTCCTAGGCTTGAGCTCAGGGCCTGAGCACTGTCCTTGGACTTTCTCAAGGCTAGAGCTCTACCACTTGAGCCTCAGCACCTCTTCTGGCTTTTTTCTATGTATGTGGTACTGAGCAATTGAACCCGGGTCTTCATGCATGCTAGGCAAGCACTCTACCACTAGGCCAAACTCCTGGTCCTGGTTTGTTGTTTTATGCATTAGGATTTTGTACTCAGTGCCTCATGCTCTTGCTTGGCATTTTCACTAAAGGTTCATGTTCTACCATTTGAGCCATGCCTCCACTTCCTAAATGCATGTTCTTCTTTAAGGGCATTTCAGCTATGTGCATGGCTCAGGCCTGTAATCCTAGCTACTCAGAAGGTGAAGAGCATGGATGGGGCTAGGAGTTTGGCCTAGTGGTAGAGTGATTACCTAGCACACACAAAGACCGGTTTTGACTCCTCAGTACCACCTACATAGAAAAAGCCGGAAGTGGTATTGTGTCTCAGAAGTGATAGAATACTAACCTCAAGAAAGCCCTAGGACAGTGATTAGGCTCTGAGTTCAAGTTCCAGGACTGGCAAAAAAAAAAAAAAAAAAAAGAAGGTGGAGATTGGGAAGATTGTGGTTCAAGCCCAGCCCTGGTAAAAATTACAAAGATAAAAGTTGAGTATGCTAGCTCAGCTATTTTAGAAGAAGAAATAGGAAGACAGAAATGCAATCTGGCCCAGGTCTGCTAAAAGCAACAGAATGCATCCAACAGCTCATCCCTTTGGTCCTGCAGACTGTGTTTCCTCACAGAGGAACCAAACAGGCCCAGCCATCGGTCAGCAGCATAGGAAACCACATAGCTCTCACCTGAAAAAGCCTTTGGACTCCTATGGAGTCTATGCCTTTGGCAAAACAATTAAAAAAGACCAACACTTCATCTTTGTGCTGAAGGTGTGGCTCAGTAATAGAGCACTTGCTTAGCAAACATGAAGCCTTATATCCTAATAGGGCCAAAAAACAAAAACCACATGTAACTTACCCTCTGTATTTACAAGTTTGTTGTAGTTTAGGTCTGGAAAGTGTTCTGCAGGCCCACAAGTAGAAGGCTGCGTCTTCAGCATAGCACTGCTCAGAAAGCACTGCTAGAAAGGTTGTGTGATTAGGACAAATTTGGATCATTGAAGGTGTGCCCTTAGTGGAGATTGTGGGACCTCAGTTTCTCTGTCTCTGTCTCTGTCTCTCTTTGTCTGCCTATCTGTCTCTGTGTCTCTCTATCTCTCTCTGTCTCTGTCTTTCTGTCTTTCCCCCTTCTCTGTCTCTCTCTATCTCTCTATCTCTCTCTGTCTCTCTCTCCCCCTCTCTCTGCCTCTGCCTCTATCTCTGTCTCTCTGTCTCTCTCTGTCTCTCTATCTCTCTCTGTCTCTCTCTGCCTCTGTCTCTATCTCTGTCTCTCTGTCTCTCTCTCTCTCCTACCCCTCTCTCTCTCTCTCTGCCTTGAGGTGAACAGTTTTGCTCTGCCATGAACAGTCTCTATGATCTGCTGTCTTTCTATGGACTCAGAGTAACAGTGCCAATTGAGAATAGACTGAAACTCATAAAATGATGGGGGAAAAATAAGCCTTTACTGCTTGTAAATTTATTACTTTAGGTATTTTGTTACATTGATGGAAAGCTGATTAACTTAGAGATCATAGTTTTATCTTGTTTTGATCTAAGTATAATCAACTACCCTTAATCTCCAAGAGGAAGGGCAAGTAAGACAAACAATTTGGAGAGCAATTCAGTAATAACTACAATATTTATATTTAGACTTTTTTGAGGCCAGGAATTTCTGAGGTTCTTTGACATGTGTCTGGAGAAAAACTCACTAGGATGTTCACTGCAAAGCGAGCATAAGAGCCAAAATGGTAAACAACCATCAACAGGGAAGTAGTTAATTGAGAAGTAGCCTCCCAGTGCAATATGACCCTGCTGTAGAAAGAATAAAGATACAAGTGGATAACTGATAATAAGCATGTTTTCAAGGTATGACATTCAAAAGAAAACACTCACAGAAGAAAGTTATCTCTGCAAGTGGACTTTCTGTGTTGTTTCCCTATTGTTCTACTCTCTCTCTGGCCAGATATATTATTTTGCTTTTCTTTAGTATTAAAATAACAAAGGTAAAAAAACCCAAAGGTATGTACAATTAAACATACATATAAAGATCCAATGAGCTATGTAAAGCCCAACATAGAATGGGCACAGTGAAGCCTACTAAATTCTAAGTGTGTTATGCCTGTAAGCATCTAGGTGGAATTTATTCCTCCATCTTACAGCAGAAAGCTTCAGAATCTCAGTGAGGAAAGCTTGTAGAAAACAGCTTCTCAAGCACATTTCCTACTTTTCTTTGACTGTCTATCTGGCAATCTCAAACTTCTTGTCTAAAGATTTGGGGTATCTTAAGATGTGGATACCATCATTCATCACACCAGTTGTTTCACTAGATACACCAGCTGCTGATGTGATAGAAAGATGGTATCCAGAAAATGCTCATGTTTACCTTAGAAAAATAATGAGGCAGAGGTATTAAGGTTAGGGCCAAGTTGTTTCATCCTTCATTCCTCTTTCTTTTTTATTCTCTCTCTTTTTTTTTTCATTCTCTGATTCTCTTTGACACACACATACACTCTTCTTTTTGAAACTGGGTCTTGTTATGTACCCAAACTGGCCTAGAAATCTCTGTTTTTATTTTATTTTATTTTTGGCAGCACTAGAGCCTCATTTTTGATAGACAAGAAGGCAAGTGTGCTAACATGCCCGTTACACCTCCAGTCACTCCCTGCCCTCCCCCCCCTTTTGTTTTTGTGAGTTATGGAGCTTGAACTCTGTCTGCGTGTTGTCCCTGAGCTCTTCAGTTCAAGGCTACCACCCTACCCTGGAGCCAAGCCCCACTTCCTGTTTTATAGAGGTTAATTAGAGATCAGAGTCTCAGGTCCTTTGGGCCCAGGTTGGCTTTGAACCTTGATCTTCAGATCTCAGCCTCTTGAGTAGCTAGGATTACAGGCATGAGCCACCATGCCCAGCTCCTGCCTCCTTTTTATGTCAATCACAGGACTTGAACTTGGCCTGAGCAATTTTGCTCACAGCTAACACTCTACCACCTAGAGCCACAGTGTCACTTCTAGTTTTTCTGGTGGTTATTTGGAGATAAGAGTCTCATGGACTTTCCTGCCTGGGCTGGCTTTGAACTGTGATCCTCAGATTTCAGCCTATTGAATAGTTAGGGTTACAGGCATGGCTACCAGAGCTTGGCTTCCAGCCACTTTTTGTACTGGTTATTTCAAGTTAGGGTGTGGCTTTATGGGCTGTGTTTCCAACTTGTGCTTCTCTACATCTGTGGGAATGAGAGGTTTGCAGCCAGTCTCACAATCTGGTTGTTTATTAGATGTCAGGGCTGGGGCTTGAGATCATGGACTAGATGTTATCCCTGAGCTGGGGGCACTGTCCCTAAGCTTTTTGTTCCAAGGCTAATAGTCTACCACTTGAGCCACAGCTATACTTCCAGCTTTTATTCTTTCTTTCTTTCATATATTTTTATTGTAATTAATAGAGGGGTTACAGTTATATTTGCCAGATAGAAGGAGCATTACTTCACACACGTGGATACCCCTTCTCATGTTTTTGTCCCCATTTCACTCCACCCACCTTGTTTCTTTTTTTTACTTTTTTTGTCAGTCCTGAGTCCTGGTGCTTGAACCCAGGGTCTGAGCACTGTCCCTGGGATTTCTCAAGGCTAGCACTCTATCATTTGAGCCACAGCACCATTTCCAGCTTTTTCTATGTATGTGGTAGAGAGGAATCACACCCAGGGCTCCATGCTTGCTAGGCAAGCATTCTACCACTAGGTCAAACGCTCTGTTCCTTCTTCCAGCTTTTTGATAGTTTATTGTAGATAAGAGTCTCATAGACTTTCCTTCCCAGGCTGGCTTCAAACTGAGTTCCTCAGATCTCAGCCTCTTGAGTAGCTGAGTTTACAGGCATGATCCACTGGTGCTTGGTTTCACTAAGCTTTTTTGCTCAAGACCATTCTTCTAGCAATTGAGGCACAGGTTCATGTCTGGCTTTTTGGTGGCTAATTGGACTTTCCTGCCCAAGGTTATCTCTCTTCCATTTCTTTATTTGTTATCATGGGAGAAAGATTGTCTTTCTCTCTGAAAGATTCTGAAGATTAAATCAGATGTATGTATGTGTGTGCATGTATCTGTGTGTGTGTGTATGTGTCTGTGTATGTGTGTGTGTCTGTGTATGTGTGTATATGTGTGTGTATGTGTGTGTGTGTGAGTTGGTACTGGAACTTGAACTCAGGTCCCTTGCACTCTTTCGCTTGGCCTTTTCACTCAAGGTTGGCACTCTGTCACTTGACAAACATCTCTACTTCTGGCTTTTTGCTGGTTAATTGGAGATACAAGTCTCATAGATTTGTCTGCCCAGGCTGGCTTCAAATCCTAATTCTCAGGTCTCAGCCTCCTGAGAAGCTAGGATTACAATCATTTGCTGCCACAGCCCAGCAAGATCATATCATCTTCCAGATGGAAAAACATATTATAAAGCTATAATATTTAAGGATGATTTCCCCCCTAGGGGAGAAAGAGAGAGAGAGAGGAGGCCAGACACAGGTAGCTCATGCCTATAATTTGAAGCTGAAATTTAAGACTGCAGTTCAATGCCCACCTTGGCAGAGAAGTCTGTATGACCTGATCTCCAAAATAACCAGGAAAAAGCCAGGTTTAGTCAGGTGCTTTTGGCTAAGGCCTATACTAATAGTTATTTAGGTTGATGTTTTAAAGCCAGGCCAGGCATAAAAATGCATAAACGCTATCTCCAATTAACCAACAAAAAGCCAGAGGTGTGCTCTGTGCTGGTAACTCATACTTATAATCTTAGCTACTCAGAAGGCTGAGATATGAGACGCTAGCCCAGGCAAGAAGGTCCATGAGGCCCTTTCCGCCAATTAAATACCAAAAAAGGTACAAGTGGATCTGTGGTTCAAGTGGTAGAGAACTATCCTTGAGCAAAAAAGCTCAAGAACACTGCCCAGGCCCAGAGTTCAAGTCCTACGTCCGGTCCAGAAGTTGAGCTGTGGCTCAAATTGTATCAAGTGGTAGAGCTCTAATCTTGAGTGAAAGAGCTAGTGGACAATGCTCTAGTACTGGCCTAGGACTGGCACACACACACAAAAAAACCCTGAGCAGCACAAATAGTAAGTAACGTGCCAACTGAGCAAGTATGCCAAGCAGCATGAGGCCCTGAGTTCAAAACCTTGTCCTAGCAAAAAAAAAAATACAAGAAGTAGAAGAAGGGATGGATTAAACAAAAGAGAATTTAGAATGTAAATAGAGTTGAAACAAATGTTAGCAGAAGTTATATTAATGGTAGCATTTCAGTACAGTGAGATTTGTGTGTGTGTGTGTGTGTGTGTGTGTGTGTGTGTGTGTGTGTGTGTGTGTGCATGTCAGTTTTGAGGCTTGAACTCAAGACCTGGTACTGATTCTGAGCTTTGGTGCTTCAGGCTAGCATTCTATCACCTGAGCCACAGCTTTAGGCCTTTTTTTGGGGGGGGGGGTAGTTAATTGGAGATAAAAGTCTCACAGATAGCCTTGCCTGAGCTGCCTTCAAACTTTAATCCTCAGCTCTCAGCCTTCTGAGTAGGTATGAGCCACCAGCTCCTGGCAATACAGTGGATTATATAAATGACAAGATCAGTAGTGTAGACATTTAAGGGCCTGGGCTACAGGTCTGGCTCCTTTCCTCACTTCTTATACAAAAGATATCTTCAATGGATCATTTGTCACCTGAAACACAAACTAACACAAGTACAAACAGAAAACTTCAATGAAACTCATAGTAAGCTTTTAGCAGAGAAGGCTAAACTAATGATATAAAGCCTAGAAACCAATCACTAAATTATCATAATTTTTATAGGCTTCACAGCAAAGTAATTACCCAAAGCAATATCAGATAAAGTAATTAATTAGGAAAAATGTTAAAAGGTCAATTTTCTTAATTAACAAAGAGGATCAAGAAAGACAAAGGAATGCCCTATATGTAGTTTATAAGGAAGGACTCAGGCAGATTAGGCAAAGAGAATGGATGATTAAATGCACCAAGAGAAACTTTGTGAACAAGAGCAGAGGTTGCTGTGTAATTCTCCATTGATAACAACAGTCTGTGTAGTTTAGTCATCCTTCTCTTCCTGTTCCAGATAGGGATACACCCTTACAATGAATATTTTCTTTATGGTAGTAAATTTCCATTATGAGAGGATAATTTCTAATTTTAGAACTTCTCATCTGGTTCTGCCTCTCAAAATAACATTTGTGATACGGAGATAAGGAGACATACTTAGAAGTGGAAAATTGTGGTGTCATACAAACCTCCATTTATAACTAGCTTAAAAAGGTGTGTGTGTGTGTGTGTGTGTGTGTGTGTGTGTGTGTGTGTGTGTGTATGTTTTCTCTTTAAGAAGTTTCCTTTTTCAAAGGAACTCATATATATAATATATATAAAACGTACATATGTGCTTATATATAAGCTCTTTCTCTTGAGAAAGAGAGAGAGAACTGGGTTTGTAGCTGTAGAGAGAGTTTCATGTTAGGTATGATATCTACCTGCAAAGGGGGAGAAAGAAAACATAGAGTGGCGTATGAAACACAGTGCCTCATCTTATTCGATTAGTCTCTCTGCCCTGGGGTCAGGTGCCATAGCTTGGCTTAGGTGTCTCTCATAGATTAAAGGTTTGGTCCCAGGATACCCTATTGGAACCTTCAAGATATATAACACAGTAAGAGGTCTTAGATCTTCAGAGATGTGTCTAAAGAGGATAGTGGGACTCTGGTCCTTTCTCCATTCTCTCTCTTTCATATTCTAGTTAAAATGTGCCTTAAAGGAAAGAGCCCAAGACTTCCAAACCTGTATGCCAATATAAGCTTCTTTTCATTTTTAGATTGTCTTAGGATTTTTTTTCTTTCTCTGTGTTTTTGTTTGTTTTGCTTCATTTTCTCAGACACTTTTCTACTTCAGGTGAGTCCACCCCTACTTCTTGCAGATTATTTTTGGGAGGGTATTTGTGGAACTTTTCTGTCTGAGCTAGCCTTGAACCTCAGTCCTCTGGATTTTAGCCTCCTGAATGGCTTCTGGCTTATCACACATTTAATAAGGAATCTCAGATTTGAAGTTAAAAACCTTTGTAAAACCATGCACCAGTAACTCACACCTGTAATCCTAGCTACTCAGGAGGCTGAGATATGAGACTCATAATTTAACACCGGCTCTGGAAGGAAAGTCTGTGAGATTCATTTCTAATTAACCACGGAAAAACTGTAAGTGGAACTGTTGTTCAAGTGGTAGAGCACTAGTCCTGTACTAAAAAGTTCAGCGACTGAACCCAAACCCTGAGGTCAAGCCCCAAGATCAACCCGGCTGGAGAGGGGGAGTCTGGGGATAGAGGAATGAGGGAGACCCAGAAGGGTAGAAAGCCAAGCTAAGTCTTTCTCAGGCTTGTCTAGACTTTGCCAGTATTTTTTTTTCTTCTGGTACTGAGACTTGAATCAGAGCCTCTCATTTTTTGGCTTTTTCATGCACAGCAAGTGCCCTACCACTTGACCCAATCTCCACTGAAAGAGGAGATTCACAAAAGAAATTTTTTTTTTTGCTAGTTGTGGGGCTTGAACTCAGGGCCTCAGCGCTGTCCTTGGGCTTTTCTCAAGGATAGGACTCTGCCACTTGAACCACAGCACCACTTCCAGCTTTTTCTATGTATGTGGTACCGAGGAATTGAAACCGAGTCTTCGTGCATGCTAGGCAAGCACTCTACCACTAGGCCAAACTCCAGGCCCCAAGGGAAAAAAATTTTTTTTTGCCAATCCTGGGCTTGAGCTCAGGGCCTGAGCTCAAGGCTAAAGCTCTAGCACTTGAGCCTCAGCACCACTTCCGGCTTTTTTCTATGTATATGATACTGAGGAATCGAACCATGTTGAGGAATCGTGCATGTTGGGCAAGCACTCTACTACCGGGCCAAATTCCTGGCCCCCAAAATTTTTTTAAAAAAGAATCCAACATTATCAATATTAAAAAAATATCACCAAATCAGAAAAGTGGACAAGAAAAACAAAGGATACAAAATAACCAGAAAAAAAAACAAAATGAGAAAATTACATTTTCTCTTATCAATCATTATAACCCAAATGTAAATGAGTTAAAGCCACCAACTAAAAAGGTATAAATGAATGAATAAAAATGAATGAATAAGATGAATGAATAAAAAATTCTAAAGTTCAATATGTGCTGCTTATTTTTTAAAAAATCACTTTGACACTGAAGACATACCTATCCTGAAAGTGAGGAGGTGGGAAAAATTGTATCAAGAAAATGGAATCAAGGGTGATAAAATGAACTTTTGTAGGTACAGCTCAACTGGTAGAGTGCCAGAAAGAACAAGGACTCAAACAGAAATAAAACAGAAACAAAAAAACACAAATGATCAATAAAACGAAAAAAAATATTTTTTGAAAAGCTTTATCAAACCTGCTTGTGTAGAAAAGTCCATGAGACTCTATCCCAATTAACTGTCAGAAAGCTGGAAATGAGGGTGTGGCTCACCTGGTAGAGCACCAGCTGTGTACAAGAAAGGTGAGTGAACACACCAGACCCAGAGTTCAAACTCCAGCAGGGTACAAAATAAACAAAAAGTCTTTAACAAGATTACCCAATATGAAAAAGTCACAAATAAAGCCAGCAAATGAAGGGCCTAGTGGTAGAGCGCTTGCCAAGCCCTCATCAAGACCCGAGTTCCACTCCTGGGTACCACATACATAGAAAAAGCCAGAAGTGGTGCTGTGACTCAAGTGGTAGAGCTCTAGCCTTGAGAAAGCCCAAGGACAGTGCTCAGGCCTCAAGTTCAAGCCCCAGGGCTGGCAAAAAAAAAAAAAGCCAGTGAATGAAAATTAGACATGTGGAAGTGGCACTGTGGCTCAAAGTGGTAGAGCACTGATCTTGAGCAGAAAAAGCTCAGGGACAGCACCTAGTTCAAGATCCATGACCAACAAATTAAAAAAAAATTAGCAACTTATCTAGACATGGTGGCTCACCCCTGTAATTCTAGCTACTCAGGAGGCTAAGATCTGAGGATTGAGGCTCAAAGCCAGCCCAGGCACTAAAGACCATGAGACTCTTATCTCTAATTAATCACTAGAAAACCAGCAGTGGTATTGTGGCTCAAGGGGTAGGGTGGTAGACTTGAGCTGAAGAGCTCAGGGACAGCGCCCAGAACCAGAGTTTAAGCCCCATGACCTATTTCCCCTCAAAAAATAATAACTTGAGGTACACCCTTAGGAATAAAATGCTTTAAAAAATAAGAAAAAAAACAGACCAGAAGATCAGTGGAACAGAATAGAAGACCCAGAAATAGAACTACATACCTATAGGCAACTTGTATTTGACAAAGGAGCCAAAGATATACAGTGGAACAAACACAGTCTATTCAATTATTGGTGCTGGCAAAACTGGGCAGCCACATGCAGAAAACTAAAAATTGACCCTAGCCTTTCGCCATGCACAAGCATTAACTCAAAGTTGATCAAAGACCTCAATGTCAGACCGGAAACTGTGAAACTGCTACATGATAAAGTAGGAGAGACACTAGAACTCATAGGCACAGGCAACAGATTCCTGAACAGAATTCCAGGGTCACAACAGATTGGAGAGAGACTCGATAAATGGGACTACCTAAAAATAAAAAGTTTCTATACAGATAAAAACATAGTTGCAAAAGTAGAGAGACAGCCAACCAACTGGGAAAAGATATTCACCAACAATACATCTGACAAATGCTTAATATCTAGTATCTACAGGGAACTCAAGAAACGAATCCCCCGAAAACCCAATAAACCATTCACTAAATGGGCAAGGGAACTAAAGAGAGACCTATCAGAAGAAGAGATTAAAAGGGCAGAAAAGCATATGAGAAAATGTTCATCATCTATGGTCATAAAGGAAATGCAAATAAAAACAACCCTAAGATACCACCTTACCCCAACAAGAATGGGCAAGATTTTGAACTCAGACAATGACAGTTGCTGGCGGGGTTGTGGAGAAAAAGGAACCCTACTACACTGCTGGTGGGAATGTAGACTCGTTCAGCCACTCTGGAAAGCAGTGTGGAGGTTCTTTAAAGAACTGAAAATAGACCTTCCCTATGATTCCACCATACCACTTCTGGGCATCTATCCTGAACAGCATGACCCAGGATATTATAAAGACACCTGCTCAGCTATGTTCATCTCTGCACTATTCACAATAGCCAGGCGATGGAAACAATCCAGATGCCCTACTGCAGATGAATGGATACAGAAAATGTGGTATATATACACAATGGAATTCTACATAGCCAACAGACAAGATAAAAAAATGGCATTTGCAGGGAAGTGGATGAATCTAGAGCGAATCATGTTGAGTGAGACAAGTCAAGACCTAAGGAACAAAAGGAGCATGGTATCCTTAATATGCGGCTATTAAATCCAAAGAGTACAAGAGCGAGGACTCAATAAATGCATACCCAAAGCTATGGACATGGTAATGGAAATATAAACATAACTGTATAGACATAAAAACCTATGACTCTACAGACATAATGTTTTATTTCATAAATTAATATGTTTCTATGACATATAAACCCTTAGCCTAATTTTGATTAAGTTCTAAATACTAAGTCCAGTAATTGTAGTTAGAGATTCCCTCCTTGAACACTTGTTTGTTAAACTTGTCATTTAAAATATGATGTAAACATAAGCCATATAATGAATGATTGTTGTTCTTAAGGTACTATGTTATCACTCATCACTTTTGCTGTCCCTTGGTTATCTCATATTGTTACACTATCTCACTTTGTTACCTGATATATCGGATATATTTGTATTTGGTTATTTGAAATTGGATAGGGAATGGGGGAAAACAAGATGAGGGGTGGGGGTGGGGGGGAGGGAAATGGGGACCAAGACATGTGAAAGGGTATCAATGTATGGGAATTAATGCATCATCTATCTGGCAAATATCATGTAACCCTTCTATTAATTACAATAAAAAATATATGAAAAAAAAAGAATCGCACTGATTGTACCTGATTCATGCAACTGTAACTCCACTGTATACCAACTATAAAAATACAATTCTTTAAAAAATCACAAAATTCATAAATAAACAAGGAAGTATTTCCCTCTCAGAAGCTAGCAACTCCATAGTAAAAGACTTACATGGTAGAGGAAGCCATTTCAAATAATGATTTTTTTTTTTGGTTGGTTATAGGACTTGAACTCTGAGCATGAGTGCTGTCCCTGAGCTCTTCAGCTCAAGGCTATCACTTGAGCCACAGTGCCATTTCTAGTTTTCTGGTGGTTAATTAGAGATAGGATTTTCACAGACTTTAGTGCCTGGGCTGGCTTTGAACTGTGATCCTCACATCTCAGACTTCTGAGTAGCTAGAATTATAGGTGTGAGCCACCAGCACCTGGCTTCAAATAATAATTTTTTAAAAATGATAAGAATGATCAATGTAATAGCAGCAGAATGAATTCAAAGAGAATATAAACAAATAACTGAGCTCAAAGAGAGTTCAAACAAATAAGTAAATGAAGTAAAGAGGACAATGTAGTCTGTTAATGAGGAATTTACTGAAGATACAGAAATCTTGAAAAAATAAAATTGAAATCTTGGAAAATGAAGAACTTAATAGCTAAAATAAAAATTCCAATGAAACATGATGAATTAAAATAGATTATCAAGGATACCCGTACATCTATGTTCATTGCTGCATTGTTCACAAGCTAAGATATGGAAATAATCTAGATGCCCCACTACAGATGAATGGATCCAAAAAATGTGGTACCTATATTCAATGGAATTTTGCACAGCCATCAAAAACAATAAAATAATGGCATTCACAGGGAAATGGATGGAGCTAGAACAAATCATGTTGAGCGAGATAAGCCAAGAGCAGAGAGACAAACAGCACATGGTCTCCCTGATATGTGGGTGGTAGATTTAAAATGTAAAAAGACATGACAAAGCAAACAGGACTCAAGACACCCATACACAGTGAGACCAAAAGAGGACAATCTCAGGAGAAAAGCACCAAATTGTAATACCCAAGCACCTCTTCATAAGTATATAAAATAATATACAGAGTGAATGGCTGGGAATGTGGCTTAGTGGTGGAGTGCTTGTCCAGCATGTCTGAGGCTCTCAGTACCACATAAGCAAAAATAAATAAATGTTCTTAAAAAAGAAAAGAAAAGAAAGCTTGGTCATAGAGAAAAATCATCCCTTAATAATAGCAACAATTCATAAGAGACCCAGACTGACAGAATGTTACAAATATTCCTAAGAACACGCTTAGTCTTGACCTGAAGAGCTTAGAGACAGTGGCCAGCCCTAGAGTTCAAGTCACAAGACCAAAGAATTAAGTGGTGTTAAGCCAGCCCGGTGGCTCACCCCTGTAATCCTAGCTACTCAGGAGGCTGAGATCTGAGGATCAAGGTTCAAAGCCAGCCCAGGCACAAAAGGACCTGAGACTTATCTCCAATTAACATCTAGAAAATGGGAAGTGAAGAGCTCAGGGACAGCACCCAGGACCAAGGGTAGGGCGGCAGCCTTGAGCTGAAGAGGTCAGGGACAACACCCAGGCTGAGTTCAAGCCCCACGACCTTCACTCACACACACACACACACACACACACACACACACACACACACACACACACACACACTCTCTCTCTCTCACACAAAATAGTGATGTTGGGCTTAAGTGGTAGAGCTCTAGCCTTGAATACAGAGGCTCAGGGACAGCACCCAGGTACTTGATTCAAACAACAGGATCAGCCCCTCCTCACCCCACAAAATAATATACAGAGTAAAAAGAACCCCAAAGATAATGCAATGAAGGACCTCTTCTTAATTTATCCTATCATTTTTAGATGACTCTATTCTTTACCTCATATATAGTATAAACAGGAGCACATCTGAAGGAAGGTGGGAGGAGGGCACAGAATCAGTGAAAAGTGAGTGAAAAAGTCCAGAAGCTGGGCCTATCTACTGCACTAGACATCAGTGAAAGTGAACTATGCAACTCAAGAGCAATGAGGGGAGGGAGGGAATGAGAGAGAAAGAGGGAACAACTGATACTAACCAACAGGAAAGGATGTACATTATCATCCCATCAGGAAAAAACAATTTATTATTAATGCTCAAAGAGTTAAACTTCTTTCTTTTTTTTTTTTGCCAGTCCTGGGGCTTGAACTAAGGGCCTGAGCCCTGTCCTTGGGCTTTCCTCAAGGCTAGCGCTCTACCACTTGAGCCACAGCACCACTTCTGGTGCTTCTGTATGTGGTACCAAGGAATTGAACCCCGGCCTTCATGCATGCTAGGCAAACACTCTACCACTAGACCAATCTCCTGGCCTAAACTTATTTCTTGTGAAAAACTTAAGGTCTTTCCTGAAACTCTGAAACTGCCACATGATAGAGGAGGAGAGACACTGGAACTCATAGGCACAGGCAAAAACTTCTTGAACAAAGCACCAGGGTCACAACAGATTGGAGAGAGACTCAACAAATGAGACTACCTAATAATAAAAAGAATCTGCACAGACAAAGACATAGCTACTAAAGTAGAAAGACAGCTAACTAACTAGGAAAATATATTTACCAATAATACATCAGACAAATGCTTAATATACAATATCTACAGGAAACTCAAGAAACTAATCCCCCCCCCACAAACCCAACAAACCAATTGCTAAGGAAGAGGCAAAAATGACAAAGAAATATACCAGAAAATGTTCATCATCCATGATCATAAAGGAAATGCAAATAAAAATAACCTTAAGGTACCACCTTTCCCAATCAGAATGGCCAATATTCTGAATTCAGACAACAACAAATGCTGACGGGAATGTGAAGAAAGAAGAAGCCTGCTGCACTGCTGGTGGGAATGTAAACTAGTACAACCACTCTGGAAGGCAATTTGGAGGTTCCTCAAAAATAGACCTTCCCTACGACCCAAGCATACCACTCCTGGGCATCTACCCTGAGCATCATAACCCAGGATATGAAAAGGACACCTGCACAGCCATGTTCATCTCTGCACTATTCACAATAGCCAAGTGATGGAAACAACCCAGAGACCCCACTGAAGATGAATGGATACAAAAAATGTGGTACACATATACAATGGAGTTAGTTCTGCATAGCCATCAGACAAGATTAAAATAATGGCATTCGCTGGGAAGTGGATGGAACTAGAATCCTGTTGAGTGAGATAAGCCAACACTAAATGAACAAAAGGTACATGGTCTCTTTGATACATGGATATTAGATCCAAACAGCACAAGAGCGATGACTCAATACTTAGGTACTCAAGGTCACTGACATGAACTCGGAGATATATAGATAACTATGATGGGATATATATCCTACAGACATATTGATCTATTATATAGATCAATTATATAGATCTATTATATAGATCAATATGAATCTATGACATACAAAGTCAGCCTAATTTAAATTTTGTTCTTAAATTTATGTGCCAGTGATTGCATATAGAGATTGCATATATACTTGTTTGTTAAACTTGACATTTGAAATATGATGTAATAAAATCAGTATTGGGCTGGGAGTTTGGCCTACTGGTTGAATGCTTGCCCAGCATGCACAGACCCAGGTTCGATTCCTCCATATCACATACATAGAAAAAAGACGGAAGTGGTGCTGAGGCTCAAATGGTAGAGCTCTAGCCTTGAGAAAGTCCAAGGATAGTGCTCAGGCCCTGAGTTCTAGCCCAGGACTGGCAAAAATAAAAATCAGTGTTAAAGTCGGGCACGGTGGCTCATGCCTGTAATCCTAGCTACTCAGGAGGCTGAGATCTGAGGATTATGGATCAAAGCTAGCCTGGACACTAAAGAACATGAGACTCTTATCTCCGATTAACATTAAAAAAGGGCAAGGTAGGGCTGTGGCTCCAGGGGTAGGGCAGTAGCCTTGAGCTGAAGAGCTCAGGGACAGCACCCAGGCCCAGAGTTCAGGCCCCATGACCTTCCCCCCCCCTAAAAAAAATCAGTGTTAATAAAATCTTTTAATTAAAAAAAAAAAAACTTGAGGGCTGGGAGTTTGGCAAGAGTGCTTGCCTAGCATGCACAAAGACCTGATTTCGATTCCTCGGAACCAGTTACATAGAAAAAGCCAGAAGTGGTGCTGTGGCTCAAGTGGTAGAACTCTAGCCTTGAGGAAAGTCCAAGAACAGTGCTCAGGCCCTGAGTTCAGTCCCCAGGACTGGCAAATAAAAAAAAACTGAGGTCTTTGTATTTTTTGTAATCATAGGCTTTTTAAATAGGAATGATAATCCTTATTAGTGTGAATGTAAAGATGATTATGTGATGGTACCTAAGTATAACTATGCCACAGTTCTGTGAAATACATGTAATCACTCAATCTCAATAAAGAAATAAAAAATAGATAATTAAGAAGCAAGCACCATAGACACAAAATAGGATATAGGACATACCTTTAAATATCAACATTGAATGTCAGTGGTCTCAACCGCCAATGATACTAGCACAAAAGACATACTGACCAATGGAACAGAACAGAGAGCCTAGAAATAACTTGTATGTTTTTGGCTAACTGATGTTTTTTCTTTGTGCCAGTCTTGGGGTGTGAACTCAGGGTCTGGGGGCTATCCCTGAGCTTTTTTTGCCCAAGACTTGCATTGTACCACTTGAAGCACAACTCTTACTTGTGGCTTTTTTTGTGTGTGGGTAATTGGAGATAAAAGTCTCATGGACTTTACTTCCCAGGCTAGTTTTCAACTATGTTCCTCAGATCGCAGCCTCCTGAGTAGCTAGGATTACCGGCATAAGCTACCACTGCTTGGCTAAGACAAAGGCTGTGAGAAAAAAGAAAAATATCTTCAATAAATGGTGCTGTGTAAACTTGATATCCACAGGCAGAAGACACTAGATCCCTCTCTCATCTCATGCAAAAACTAATTCAAAATGGATAAAAGGGATTAAATGTGAGATCACCAAACCATGAGATTATTAGATGAAAATATAAAGGAAATAATCTAAGATAATGGACTAGACCTCATAAAATGGGCAACATAAACAAAACCTAAAATGCTTCTACCCAGCAAAAAGGACAATCAACACCATGAAGAGATATCCTATACAATAGAAGAAAATGTTTGAAATTTACTAAAATACAAGAGAATAATTTCAACATCAAAATTTTAAAAAATAACAACACCTCACACCCCCTCAAACTCAAACCCAAAACAAATAAACAGATTGATATGGTGGCTCAAATCTACATTTCCACCTACTGAGGAAGAAGAAATTGGAATATCTTGGCTCAAGGCCAAGACATTACCATGACATTAGTCTAAAATAACAAGCTGTTCATTGCGGTAAATGCTTGCAATTGGGGGGAGGATCAAAATCCAAGCTGGCCCGTGATAATAATGCAAGACCCTACTCAAAAAAGAACTAAAGTACAAAAGAGCTAGAAGGGTAGCTCAAGCAGCAGAACGCCTGCCTAGCAAGCATGAAGACAGAAATTCAAGCCCCTAAACACCTCATAAAGCCAGGCATTAGTACCTCACGCCTGCAACCCTTGCTGCTCAGGAAGCGGACTCTATGTTCAATCCTTAGGACAAGCATAAAGAGCAAAACAAAGACAAGATTTTTGTTTTTTGTTTTTTAAATCCCTTATAGACGGGGCCAGGAGTGTTTGGCCTAGTGGTAGAGTGCTTGCCTAGCATGCATGAAGACCTGGGTTCTGTTCCTAGGTACCACATACATAGAAAAGTTGGAAATGGTGCTGTGGCTCAAGTGGGAGAGCGCTAGCCTTGAGGAAAGCTCAAGAACAGTGTTCAGGCCCTGAGTTCAAACCCCAGTACTGGCAAAAGTAATAGAATAATTTGAATTAGTTACCAGTAATCCCCAAAGTTTGCCTTTCAAAGAAATGATTCTCTGATCCTGCAGATAATGTATGTCTCAAAGATATTGAGAAAGGATATATAGTTTCTCCAAGAAAGAGTTTAGGGCATATTTGCTTATGCTCAGATACCAATTTTATAGGAGCCATATATTAAATTTTAGGCAAGTGATGAGAAGATATTTAGTAGCTCTGTACATTTTTCCAAAGAACTTCTGTGTAGATAAACATATCCAAGTCTGCCAGGCGTGGTGGCTCACGCCTGTAATCCTAGCTACTCAGAAGGCTTAGATCTCAGGATTAAGGTTCAAAGCCAGCCCGGGCACTAAAGAACCTGAGACTCTTATCTCCAATTAAACCCTAGAAAATGGGAAATGGGGCTTGGCTTGAGGGTAGAGCCATAGCCTTGAGCTGAAGAGCTCAGGGACAGTGGGCAGGCCCAGGGGTAGGGTAGTAGCTTTGAGTTGAAGAGCTCAGGGACAGTGTCCAGGCCGAGTTCAAGCCCCATGACCCACAAAAAAAATCCAAGTCTATTCCTAGTTATTCTTTTTCTCTCCATAGTGGTTTAGGAGAATCCTGAGTCATTTGAGAGCACAGATGCCTAAGGTTCAAGAGACTGCAGGGCTAGGGCTAAGTATGGTGGTACAGGCCTATAATTCCAGCTATGCAAGAAGTAGGAGGCAAACACTTAAGGTCATATTTTAAAAATAACTGAAGCAAGCTGGGCACTGATGACTCACACCTGTATTCCTAGCTACGCAGGAGGCTGAGATTTGAGGATTGTGTTTTGAAGCCATTCTGGGTAGGAAAGTCTGTGAGACTCGTATCTCCTATTAACCTCCAAGAAGTCAAAATTGGAGCTCCAAGAAGTCAAAATGTATAGATGTGCTTAGACCTCAGGCTTACGTATCATATCCAGCTGAAACCAAAGATGACAATTATTGCACTAGGCAGCCTGTTGGATGTGTCCAGAAAAGCATGGCAAGGAAAGATGTTAGTTATACAGCTTCTGGTCAGTCTCCTCTTCCTAAGAACTTAGTGACTTCGTTTTATCTTTCTCTTCCCAGTAGAGTGAAAGCTTACAACTAGAAATTTCCTTTATAGATGTAAATTTCTGTTATGAAAAGGTCAGCCAGCAATTCCACTCCTTAGCATTTACTCAAACGTCCAGAAACAAGGACATACTAAATCCACTAGCACAATGATGTTCATTGCAGCACTATTTATCATAGCAAAGATATGGAACCAACCCAGATGCCCCTCAGTAGATGATTGGATCAACAAGATGCGGTATTTATGCGCAATGGAATTCTATGCTGCCATCAGAAAGAATGACATCACCCTATTTATAGGGAAATGGAAAAACTTGGAAAAATCATATTAAAGGAAGTAAGCCAGACCCAGAGGAACATAGGCTCAATGGTTTCCCTCATTTGTAATAATTAGTAAAAACTAGGACTCTTCTAGCAAAGGATTATAATAGCTCAAAAGCTAGATACATAAGACGATATAGGATGAGGCTAAATGAAAGGATCTCAAGGATATGGAAACAAGAGCTTTATCTTGAGTGATTGTTGTTCTTAATGTACTATGTTATTTCTCTTCTCTTTTGTTGCCCTTTGGTTAATCTCATATGGCTACAGGTAACTTTGTTACCTGATATATTGTGTACATGTTTATTTGTTTATTTGAAATAGGAAAGGGAAGGGAGGAAAAAAAAGATGATTGGAAAGGGGTGTGGGGAGGGAAATGGGGACAAAAACATGAGAAAGGGTATCAATGTGTGAGAAGCAATGCATCTTCTATCTGGTGAATATAACTATAACCCTTCTATACATTACAATAAAAATTAAACAAAAAAAGAAAAAAATCTTGTTGCCTCAAGTAATCATCAAAATGAGAAAAAAAAGTCAATGATCAGGGAAGAGGAAGAGAGGATAAGGTGAGTGATGGGGGTGAATAAAATCCAAGTACATTATATGCACATATGAAAATGTAACAATAAGACTCATTACTTTGGGGGCCAGAGTTTGGCCTAGTGGTAGAATGCTTGCCTAGCATGCACGAAGACCCGGGTTCGATTCCTCGGTACCACATACATAGAAAAAAGCCAGAAGTGGTGCTGAGGCTCAAGTGGTAGAGCTCTGACCTTATCAGTGCAATAAGTATAGACTGGGGAGCCATCATGACCCTGGACTGGTCAGATGTGTGTGTGTGTGTGTGTGTGGTGGGGGGGGTATTGATATTCTGAACAGCAGCTCTTAGGCTCTGTTCAGTTGTAAATGGCTCATTAAGTTATACACTTAACTTTGGTAAGCTTCATTTATATAAATTCTACCTCTAAATTTTATCTTTTTCTTAGCGGGGGAGGGAACATAACAGTACTAAAGTTCAAACCCAGGATTTGCACTTACGAGGTGCTGTACCACTTGATCTGTGCTTCCAGATTCTTTAGTTTTAGTTATTTTTCCAGGCAGGTAAGGTCTTGTGGGTTTTTGTTTTTGTTTTTGTGAGTTGTGGGGCTGAATTCAGCTGGGTGCTATCCCTGAGCTCTTCCCTACTGCCCTACCCTCGAGCCTAGCCCCACTTCCCATTTGCTAGGGGTTACTTGGAGATAAGAGTCTCAGGTCTGTGGGGCCGGGAGTTTGGCCTAGTTAGTGGTAGAGTGCTTGCCTAGCATGCATGAAGACCTGGGTTCAATTCCTCAGGACCACATACATAGAAAAGCCACAACTGGTGCTATGGCTCAAGTGGTAGAGCACTAACCTTGAGGAAAGATCAGGCCCTGAGTTCAATCCCCAGGACTGGCAAAAAAAAAAAAAAGCCAGTGTGGTGTTGTGATTTAAGTGGTAGAGTGCTAGTCTTGAGAAAACTCAAGGACAGTGCTCAGGCCCTGAGTTCAAATCCCAGGAGTAAGTAGCCAAAAAAAAAAAAAAGATAACTGACTGATAAGTCAGGACTGACTTTCATGTCTGGAGGAAGAAACAGGATCCACAAACCTTTGATGGGAAAATGACCCCTAAACAGATCATATTCCCTTATAAATAACCACTGAGAATTATGTTAGTCAGCTTTACATCATTGTGATAAAATGCCTGGGATGAACAACTTACGAAGGAAACGTTTATTTTGGTTCATGGTTTCAAAGGTTCCAGTCCATAGTCATTTGGCCCTGTTGCTTTAGGCTTGTGACAAGACAGAGTATGATGTCAGGGAGTAAGTGACAGAGCAAAGCTGTTTACCTTACTGTGGCCAAAAAGCAAATGGACATTCCTTTCCAGGGCAAGCTTGGATCGCTAGAACAGCTTACTGTACCCTACTTAAAGGTCCCACTGCCTCTAATAGTGCCACAGACTGGTGTCCAAACCTTCAACAAATAGGTCTCTGAAAAACACTTACCCAAATCACAGTAAGCACCTACTATGTGGCCAACAAGTGTTCGTTGTTATTATTGTGCTTGGCCACTATGAGATAATACTTTCACAGTCAAATACAGAATAGACAGGCAAGTAGCTGATGATAGTGGATAAGGCAGACAATAAAGAAGAAACAAATGTGATGTTCAAATTATTAAAGATTAGAAGACAGTATGATGATCAGTTGTAATAGGAAACAGAATCCACTGAGAGGACTGCTAAGAATTTAGCAAAATTGGTAGGAATAAAAAGGGAATATTGAAGAGTAAAGAAGACCAAAGGTAGTTACATAGATATGTATATGTGTATATGTCAATAGTACAATAAAACATTTATAACATAGAATGGGAATATAATAAATATATACATATGTTATATGTGTGTATGTGTATAGATAGTATAAAAACATTTATAACATGGGATGGGAATATGGTAGAGGGGGTGAATTTATTCAAAGTGTACTATGTGCATGTTTACAAATATCATAACAAAACCCCCTTAACTCACAAATATATATTAACTCAAAAGATTAAAATAAATTATGTCAATTCTCATCCTAAAAATATTAGCAAATTGAGCCACGCACTGGTGGCTCACGCCTGTCATCTTAGCTACTCAGGAGGCTGAGATCTGAGGATCATGGTTCAAAGCCAGCTCCGGCATGAAAGCCCATGAGTCTTTTTTTTTTTTTTTTGACACACTAAATCTGTACTTGGAGGCTGGCAGGATAGGGTGCAAGGCCTCTGGTGGCCAGCTGTTTCCCAGATCCCTGAGATCCTGCACTGCAGCACCTAATGTCAGCACAGAGCTGGCCCAACACCAACACCCAGATAGCCCATTCCTCCCCTCAGGGATGCCCCTCTTCCACACTGTGGGGACTGGTCACATGTATGCAGTACTGTCTCCCTGGGCAAGTAGTAGTGTCCTAGACAGGGGTGTGGCCTGGGCAGAAACACCTGGGTATGGATTCAAGATCCAGAACCAAGGCCCAAAAAGTTCTGCACAGAGGAGGGCTCTCTTTTCCTGGGGGACACCACTCTGCAGGCTCAGCCTCCTGCACACATGTCCTATGTCCTCTGCACAGAGGGAAAGGCTCAGGCCTGGTGGTGGCTGTGAACTGTCTGTCCATCAAACGCTTTGGCCAGGGGCTCTGCTCTGGAGCCTAGGAATTGGCATCAGCTTTGCGGTCAAGACCAAGGAAGGGTTTGAAAAACAGAAGTGCCTTCCAGGCCTGGAAGGCCCTGCTTACTGGCCAGGAGCAGGCAGGCTGGAATCCAGCCCTATTTGTACCTGGACGAATAGTTCTCCTCCTCTAGCTCATACAGATCGATGGAGACCTCGTCATGCAGGGTGACGAGCTTGCAGTCGCACTCCTCCTGCAGGGCACGCAGCTGCTGGTTGTGCTGGTCGATGGCCTCATTCACGGAGGGAAAGTCATTGAGGATCAGGAACTGCTTGAGGTCAGACACCAGCTTCATCAGAGACTCACCGGCTCGGACAATGTTGGCGGCTCGCATGTGCATCTCATAATTGTCCTGTTCACCCTGAGTGGCTCTTGACACCTGTGTCTCATCCTCAATCTTGGCGGTCTTGATGATCTCAGTGAAGTTGTCCATGATGGACTTGATGTCATCTTTGAGCCGTTTATTGTAAGACTGCAGCAGTGTCTCCTTGCTCTGGGGCAGGGCTCTCTGCTGGGCCATGGCTGGTCCGCAGTTGGGCGGAGAGGCCTGGGGCGCCGAGCTGGACAGGGTCTCGTCGGTGGCGGCCGCTGCGAGCCCGGGGACCTCAGCGCCTCCCCATGATTACAGGCATGAGCCACCAGTGCCCGGGCATGGTAGCCTTGAGCTGAAGAACTCAGGGACAGCGTCCAGGCCTAGAGTTCAAGCCCCATGACCCACAAAAAGGGGAAGGGCTTAATAAATTCCTTGCTCTGTACTTTTACAGATTATCTCTTAAACTATGTTATCATGAGTTACAAGTTCTCTTGCCTTCATTTTGCAGAAGAGACATATGAGGCTTAGTGAACTCAAGAATCCAGGAAAAGAGCCTGCATGAGAACACATTTCCCAGATTCCAAGACCACAGAAGTCATACTGCTGGAGTGAAATTCAAGACTTTTTGTTGGCCAATGCTTCATTCATTCAGTAAAATTTTTACTGAACACCTATAATGTGTTCAGGAACGAGGGAAGCTACAGAGAATAAAAATCTTTGCCTCTATGGAGCCAAAGCAGATACTCAGTACTACCATGAGTTAAGAAATGCAGGAGGCAGGTAATAAAAACATAAACCCACTCAGAGTATATGGGAATGCCTCCTGTCACCATGGCCAAGAGTGAGTTCTATGGCCTCTAGTGAGTGCTTCTTCAATTTGGGTTGACTGGAATTAAACAACAACCACAGCAACAACAAAAATGTCTCTACCATTTAAGCCGTACTTGTATTCCCAGCTCTTCTGCTGTAAACATAAGGGAATTAACAAGGTGATTTACTCTCCCAAGCACCATTCTTTGAAGGCACAGTAGGAAAGGATCCCAATGCCTTAGCAAGGGTTTTCTGTGTTTTACCTAAAGCTTGAGGCACAATGGGCAGTCTGCCTACCCCCCACTCAACCTCTGGAAGTTTCACAGTGCCCATATTTGCACACAGAGCAGCTGGTCCCCTTCCCCTTCCTCTTCTGAAGTCATCTCTGCACTGAACTTAAAAGAATCTTAGCCAGCATCCCTAATCATAACCCTGTCCCCAAAGAACCACCTCCAAAGAAGGGCAGAATTCCTCATGTCCTTCAACTGAACATATTTTCCCAACTTTTCTGGCAAAGTAATACTTGTTGAAGGAGCAAGGTCTGACTTGCAGAGTTTTCTTTCTACAGGGCCTGGAGCAAGTAAACATAGAAGGGTAATAGGGCCGGGAAACCCTATCTCTAGTGGTTTGTTTTACTGCCTTCCTATCTTTGAGATTGGCTTCTCCTGTGATGAGTCAGATCCCAGATGATGCAGAAACATCTTTTCTTCACTCTTAGGCTCTCCACACTGTTTTGGCTGGCTATTATTTGAAGAGAGCAAAGTTTAATCAACTGAAGACATAAAAAGACTGAGTAAGAGGATAGCTGTCTCTGGCTTCCTCTGGGACCAAGGTTTTATCGTAAGTTATAAAATGATGTTTAGAAATTATTGTTTGTGTATGTGTGTGGGGGGCAGGGGTTGAGTTGGAACTGGGGCTTGAACTCAAGGCTCGTGCTCTACCACTTGAGCCATACCTGCACTTCCAGCTTTTTGCTGGTTCATTAGACAGAAAAGTTTCATAGTGTTTTCTGCCGAGGCTAGCTCCAATCCTCAATCCACAGAGCTCAGCCTCTTGAGTAGCTAGGAATAACAGGCTAGAGCCACTAATGCCCAGTTGCCACTCTAAACTTTCTCCTTATCATGATAAGGATACTGCAACAGAACAAATAAGTACCCCCGTTCCTGTTTGTTTTCATTTCCTGGTTCTTGAGAATCTAAGTTCCTCTTAGACCTAAGCTGCTTGGATCTCACAAGGCCAGTCCTGGGGTCAGCATCAGTGAACAGTCCATTCATTAATTCTTCATTACCTTGTAGACACAGCTAAACAGCACACCTCAGCCCTGAAGCATGAAGAAAAAGGATCATCTTTTTTGGCTGCGAAAGAAAAGTATTTGTCACCAGTCTATTTACATCTTTGTATAGAGCCCTGATACAGGAAAGTCATCTGGACTTGGCCTTAATCTGAAGACTTAAGATGACATCTTATAAGAAAACAAAATGCAGGAAGGCACCTTCCCGGGCAACCACTAACTTTAAAAAATTCTATTAACACTTGATTTTTTTTTTTACCAGTCCCAGGGCTTGAACTCAGAGCCTGAGCACTGTCTTTGGGCTTCCTCAAGGCTAGAGCTCTACCACTTGAACCACAGCACCACTTCTGGCTATTACTATGTATGTGGTACTGAGTAATTGAACTCAGGTGCATGCTAAGCAGGCAGTACCACTAAGCCAAACTCCCAGACCCCCAGCCAATCAGTTTGATTATGACCTACATGTATATAATTTTTTCCACCCCCAATTCCCCTCTCATAGTTAGAAGCTAGCACAGGACAAAAGTGTGTTTGACTCCATCTCCAAAATAATCAGCAAAAGTAGAGCTGGACATCTGCACAACTATGTTCATTGCTGCACTGTTTACCATAGTCAAAGTAGAGAAGCCATCTAAAGGCACCTCAATAGATTAATGGATCAAGAAAGTGGATATTGGGAAGATGGGCGGAAGATGGCGGCGGTTCAGTGTGAGTCTTTCTGAACTCTCGCCAAGATACCGGTTCTAGCATCGTAGGGGAAAGTTCATACCCAAGGATCCATCCTAAGTAAGCGTTAGCACCACAGAGATCTCAGTCAGAGAGGAAAAAGGCAGGAACCTGGAACAAGAAGACAGTGTGGAGCCCATACCATTGGTGGCGCAGTGGCTGAGGGCCCCAGACACTCCCCAAACAAGTAGCCATGGAGACAAAGCCTCCCTCCAGAACCCAAGCAGACAGTATTTCTAGGCAGCGCAGACCTACAGGCTACAAACAGGGTCAGACAGAGCCTGCCCAAGTCTCCAGTCCGTTACCCATCTGCAGTGCAGACTTGCCAGCCTCACGGACTCAGACAACCAAGGAAGTTGTGAGTACTTTACTAAAGACATTTTCACTTCTGCTCCAGGAATGGCATTGGGAAGGTAGCCCCTCCCCCACCAGCCAACAGCAGGGCCATCTTGACTGCTGGCACAGACCCTGCCATACCAACTGGAGCTTGAGAAGTGGTGCTAGAATTCCTAGCCAGAGCAATAAGGCAAGAGGCAAGCATAAAGGGGATCCAAATAGGGAAAGAGGAAGTGAAACTTTCCCTCTTTGCAGATGACATGATTCTGTATTTAAAGAACCCACTCCCAAGTTGCTTGAGCTGATTCAAAACTTTGGCAAGGTAGCAGGGAAATTAACCCTCAAAAATCAACCACCTTCCTATATGCCAACAACGAGAGGATCAAGACAACAATCAGGAAAGCAATTCCCTTTGCAATAGCCTCAAAGAAAATAAAGTACCTAGGAATTAACTAAGAATGTAAAGGACCTTTATGATGAAAACTTTAAAGTCCTGAAAAAGGAAATTAAAGCAGAACTGAGGAAATGGAAAAACCTCCCATGCTCCTTGATTGGATGAACTAAAATTGTGAAAATGGCAATCTGGCTAAGGGCTATCTACAAATTCAGTGCAATACCCATCCCAGTGTCATTCTTTAAGGAAATAGAAGAAGCAATCCAAAAGTTCATATGGAATAATAAAAGACTCCGTGTAGCAAAAACAATTCTTAGCAGAAAGAACAGCGCAGGAGGAATTTCAATACCAAACTCTATTATACCAAACTCTATTATAGAGCTATAGCAACCAAAACAGCTTGGTACTGGTACAAGAACAGGCTTGAGAACCAATGGAATAGAACTGAGGACCCAGAAATCAACTCATAGACCTATGGCCACCTAATCTTTGATAAGGGAATCAAAAAAATAGAATGGAAGAAAGACAGCTTCTTCAACAAGTGGTGCAGACAGAACTGGTTAAACACCTGCAGAAAAGTAAAGTTGGATCTTTCTATGTCACCCTGCACCAGGATTAACTCCAAATGGATCAAAGACCTGGAGATTAAAGCAGATGCACTGAAAACTTTACAAGAAGGAATAGAAGATACACTAGGTCTCCTTGGCACAAGTCAAAACTTTCTTAATAAAGACCCAGAAACACAACAAATCAAAGAAAGTTTGGGTAAATGAAACAGCATTAAACTGCAGAACTTCTGTATGCCAAAGGACATAGCTAGCAAGCTAAATGGAAAGCCTACAGAGTGGGAGATCTTCACTAACCATACAACATACAAAGGCCTCATATCTAAAATATATTAACGGCTAAAAAATCTGAAATACATTAACAGCTAAAAAAACTGAGTCACTCCAAAACTAATCTTCAAAGAAATAACCATTCCATTAAAAGATGGGCCAAAGACTTAAAGAGAGTCTTCTCTGAAGAAGAACTAAGAATGAAGAAATGCTCAACATCTCTGGCCATAAAAGAAATGCAAATCAAAATAACTCTAAGATTCCACCTCAAACAAAAAAACATGATATACATGTATATGTCACATCTGTGCATGTATATATTTTTACTCATCCTTTAAGATGAATATTACATCATTTGCAAAGAAATAGATGGACCTGGAAAAATTATTTTTAGTGAAGTAGGTTAGACCCAGACAAAGCACACATTTTTTTTTTCTAGAAGCTAGAACAAAGTTATAAATGTACACATAAGTACATGTAGAGTTGAATGCAAGTATACAGAAATATATTCGCAGGGGATAATTCAAATAGTGTAATTCCTTAGAAAAATTTACAGTACAACACAAGAAATGCCAGGAAACTGTTACTTAAAAAGTAGGAGGGAAGTCAGGGAGAGCAGGGCAGAAGAATGAAGAAAAGAAATGAATGAATGAAGAAATCATAATATTCAATATACATATCTAACAAAATTAGCAAAATTGACTAGAGGAAGGGGTTGAGGATGGGAGGGAAGGGGGAGAATGATGAAAAGGGTAACATCCAACAAGATGCATTGCATCCATTCACTGATTTGTTGAATAATTCCTTTGTACAACTAATTAAAGATAATTTTTAAAAAGTAGGACTAGAGACAAGGCAGAATGCCAGCTTAGCAATCTAGAGATCCCAAGTTCAAACTCCAATACCATCAAAAAGTGCTACTTTTAAAAATTATTTAAAAAATATTTACAGTGCCTTAAATTCTATACAGTACTAGTCTAAATGCTATTCGCTTATGCCCCCTTTTCACCATGCTTTGGGCTATGAGATTTAGCTGTGACTACAGCTAAAGAAATACTACAGTCAAGAAATACCCAGCAAGCGCTCAGAAGTGAAATGTGTGTTTAGAATGCAGGAGGCCCTGGGTTACATTTCCTACAACACACAAGAAGAAAGAAGAAGAGGAGCAGAGGGGAGGATAGTGAGCAGTCCAAGGGCTTAGAATGGCTCTGGGCAGTAGTAACCCATACATTAGGAAATTATATATATATATATGTATATATATATATATACACATACACACACACTATATATATATATATATATATATTCCTAAAGGTATCTTCAACTCTTGTGCTCTGCTAAGGCAGAGGAATCTTCTATTGCACTGCTCTTAGCATTGCCCAGGCACCTCCATCTATTACCTTTCAGACTTGGAGTCCAGCTGGCCTTAGGTTAAACCATCTGAAGCTGCTCATCTTTGTTAGTTTTTGAATGTTTGATTTAAAAATAAATGACCATTGCATATATTTCAAACTAACATTGCTTGTATTTTAAGGAGAGAAAAATGGATGCTTGGAGTGGCCAAGTGACTTACCCTAAAACGAATACTTGGTCTTGGTTTGAGCTTTTTTAGCATTCTGTCTTCAAAGAAATATTTAAGATGTGCATCTGAGAACCAGCTGCCTGGGTATGGGTAAGTGACTTTGGAATGAGGATTTTTCTCTCTCTCTGCATTAGGGTTTGTTCACTGAAGTCTCTCTCTCTCTTTTTTTTTTTTTTAAGCTCAATGCTTGCACTTTACCACTTGAGACACAACTCCACTTTCAGGTTTTTGGTTGATCGGAGACAAGAGTTTCATGGATTTTCCTGACCTCAGTTTTCTCATGTGCAAAATAGGCTAATGAACATGTGGTAGGCCTGGAGATTTGATAAGAGTTTAGGACAGTGCTCACCTGGTACAAAGCAAGCACTGCACAAATGCTTTCACATACAGGCAACTTTAACACATTCTTCTTAAGAAAACTATGCCCACAACACACGCCACCGAACTGAGAGGGCTTCCTGTAGAGCTAGGCGTGGGGGTGAGTTCTTCTCACCGTTTTCTCAGCACTACTGGAGCCGAAACTACTCGCTTGCACCTTGACGCCAGTACTTGGCCTCGAACTCAGCGCTCACAGCTCTTGCTCAGCTGTCTCGCTCACACTTGCCCGGGCCTACTGGGAACCCCCCCCTACCAGTTGCTTAGAAAGCCGGGTGAGTTCACTGCAGTTGGACCAGGGCAGAAAGCCCGGGACCCTCACCGCCCGGACCCGCCGAGGGCCGCCTGGGTGAGTGCGCCGGCGCGCGCGGGAGGGCGGGCCCGCGGCCCCTTTAAGAGCCGCCCAGTCACGTGCTCCGTGACGTCGGAGCAGGAAGTGTTTGAGGAAGTGGCGCCGGGCGGGCGGGTTTGAGATTCGCGCACTTCGCGTCCTCACGGGGGCTATCGTGGAACCCCCCCCTGTCCTCCAGCGTTGCCGCCCCCGCCGGCAGGTGAGCGTCTCGGCGGCCGGGACGTGGTGCTCGTGGCGGAGCCGCGGCCCTACCCGTTCGGCCGACTCGTCCGCGGCGGAGTTCCCGGGGTGTGAGGGGCTGGGGGGGCCGAGGCCTGGGGGAGGGAGCCGGGGCGGGGGCGGGGGGCGGAGGAGGGCGGAGCGGGACTGGGCGGGGACGGGTTGCCGGGCGCGGGGGGCGCGGGGAGACCCGGAGCTCTCCCTTCCACCTCGGGCCCGGGCTTGGCCGGGCCGGGCGCAGGGCCGAGCTCCTCTGCGCCCGGCTAGCTTGGGGTGGGAGGAGATGACAGGGACCGCATTTGCCCTCCAGCAGGTGGAATAAAATACTTTCCTGCACAGGTCCGGGATTGCAGTCGCTCGTGACAACTCCTACTTGTGTATCCCCTGGAGCACCGTGCTTTCCTTACCTTTTATCTTTTGTCCACCCCCACCCCCCCCACCCCCACACCATTGCTTCCAGAGACAGCCTCAGTATGAGCTGGTCACCTTCCCTGCCAACCCAGACCTGTGGGGCCTGGGAAATGAAAGAACGGCTTGGGACCGGGGGATTTGGAAACGTCATCCGATGGCACAATCAGGTAGGGACTTCATACTGCTGCTGACAGGCAGGGGAAGGGCAGGGAGGGGTGGTGGGCAAGCCCAGCTGGCCATCTGAACAGGTAGAGGGACTTTCGCTCCATAAGGTCATAGAAAACAGGAAGAAAAAGAAGACTAGGAAAAGGGACCTCAGGACTGCTAGGCTAAAGATTATGCCGCCTCCTAAATAATTGGAAAAAAAGTTCTTCTCAGTCCCAATTACATATTTAATCTACATGTTCGTACTATCTTTTAGTAGCATATCATATGTATGCACAAAATACACAGATCTGCATGAAAAATGACATGATAGGATAAAGGATAAAAAAAACATTTCAAATATATACATATATTATAGCCAGGCACTGGTGCTTCATACCTATAATCTTAGATACTCGGGAGACTGAGAATTGAAGGACTGCAGCTTGGGACCAGTGTAGGCAGAAAAATTTGTAAGACCCCTTTCTTCACCAATAGCTAGGTGTACTTGTCATCTCAAACTACGTGGGGGGGTGAGCTTGGCAGACTCTTGATACCAGGCTGGAGTGGGCGGGATAGTCCATGAGACTTTCCATGGAGGGAAGCTGGATATGGTGCCTTGCATTTGTGATCCTTGTGGGGATGAGAAGCCTAAAAATAGACAATAGTGGCTTTGAGATAGGAAGCAAGACCTTATCCTAAAAATAACCTGTGTAATCAGGGAGGCGTGGCTTAGCAAGTGTAGGGCCAGCCTAGCAAGAGCTAGACTCTGTCCAAACTCTACTTGTTCCCTATAGCAGAGTTATTTTACTCTTAGTAATGTAACTTGGGTAATGAAACACATAATTCTGCATGCCATAAAAAAAAATGACATTACCCAGCAACATCTTTTTTTTTTTTTTTTGCCAGTCCTGGAC
Source organism: Megascapheus bottae (assembly GCF_031878675.1). Classification (NCBI taxonomy): domain Eukaryota; kingdom Metazoa; phylum Chordata; class Mammalia; order Rodentia; family Geomyidae; genus Megascapheus; species Megascapheus bottae. Next base: position 1,037,355 of record NC_143528.1, on the reverse strand, counting down.
TTGAGCTCAGGGCCTGAGCACTGTCCTTGGATTTTCTCAAGGCTAGAGCTCTACCACTTGAGCCTCAGCACCACTTCCAGCTTTTTTCTATGTATGTGGTACCGAGGAATCGAACCTGGGTCTTCATGCATGCTAGGCAAGCACTTTAACCACTAGGCCAAACTCCCGGCCCATCCCAGCAACATCTTTATAGATCCATCTGCCATCCTGCTTGTGATCCTTGAACTCTCCTCAGCATACCTGAGTATCAGACAGAGAAGGCATGTGGCCTTCTGATAAATGATCTGAGATTGTTTTGGGGAAGCTTAATTATATATTTTTTATTCTTGAGTTCTGTTCTTAGACAACATTTGGAGAACCTATACCCAACTTGGAGATCACCGCTGTGGGGAACCTCTACTCACCAAAAACCTAAAATCAAGTTCCTGACCCGAAATTGAAACTCCGTAAAGTCCTTGAAGGAAGTCCTAGATTTTAGCTAATGGCTGTTGAGCACCTTTCTGAACTAGAAGGAAAGAGCATGCTGCCAATCATGGTCCTGGAGCCTGTTCCCTTACAGCAGCAGAAGGATTTTTCAAGGCTGTTGGATAAATATCAAAGGGTCATTCCAGGCATTCATCCTCCTGACTTATTTAGTTGGAAAACACTCGAGGCCATTCCTTGAGTCTTGTCAGTTCTGAGTTGAAGGAGGGACTACTGGAGGAGCGTGGGGGCTGAGATGGAGACCATTATATAGTTCTGTAAGTAGTATGGCATGCCCAGCTTGGATACTAGAATTCCAGCATGACCTTTGGATAAGGGTTCCTTAAACTACTTTGCTGGACATGGTGATGCATATTTATAAGCCCAGGACATAGAAAGCAGAAGCCAGAAGATCTTGAGTTTTACACCAGCCTGGGCTACAAAATGAGACTCTATCTAAAAACAAAACAAAACCTAAGAGGAAAAGTATATAACCATTCATGGCAACTCTGTCCCATCCAAAGTGTAGGTCTAGCATTAAACAAAGGCCAGAGTATTGTATGGTTTCGACAAGTACCTGGGCTACAACTGCTTTTAGATAGCCTAGTACTTGTAAGAGTCAGCTTAACTGAAGACATCGTGGCTTTCTTCATGAAGAGTTCTATCCACATAGTTCCTGTGTCTGTCTTCTTGAACTCAGAATGGCTTCCATTTTCTTTGTTCCCAGATAAGATTTTTTTTTTTTTGGCTTTATAGGTAGGGGTCTGAGAGAGAGAGAGAGAGAGAGAGAGAGAGAGAGAGAGAGAGAGAGAGAGTGTGTGTGTGTGTGTGTGAGAGAGACAGAGACAGAGACAGAGATAGAGATAGACAGAGAGCTTTTAGAATTACTATTTCTAGTTTTCTACTTGCATAATTCTTCGTTTCTTTTTTAAAAATCTTCCTTCAGCCTTCTGGGGCCCTTTCATGGTTTGTCCATATACTGCCTGTATACTACCTTCCAGCTGGCTCCCTACAGGAGCTTTGTTTTTTTAAAAAAATTTTATTGTCTGTATAAAGGGCTTAGAGTTAGTTACATTTGTTAGGTAGTAGGTATATATTATTTCTCACACATTGATACCCCTTCTCATGTTTTTGTCCCTGTTTCCTCCCACCCCTTCCCAATCATCTTGTTTTCACCCCTTCCCTATTTCAAGTAAACAAATAAATGGATATACAATATACCAGGTAACAAAGTCAGATACAGTAACAACATGAGATTAACTATAAGGCAAAAAAAAAAAAAAGAGAAGAGAAATAACATAGTACATTAAGAACAATAATCACAGAAGATAAACCCCTTGTTTCCATATCCTAAAGTTCATTTCATTTAGTCTCATCCTATGTGACCTAATGTACCTAGGTTTTGAGCTTTTATAATCCTCTGCAAGGAAAGTCCTAGATGTGTTCTAATTATTACAAATGAGGGAAACCATTGAGCCTGTATTCCTTTGGGTCTGGCTTACTTCATTTAATATTTTTTTTTTCCAAGTTTCCATTTGTTTACGAATGGGGTGATGTTATTCTTTCTGATGGCAGCATAGAATTCCATTGTCTATAAGTACTACATCTTCTTGATCCAATCATGTACTGAAAGGCAACTGGATTGGTTCCATATCTTCACTATGGTAAAATAATGCTGCAAGAACATCATTGTGCTAGTGGCTTTAGTATGTCCTTGTTTCTGGACATTTGGGTAAATGCCAGGGAGTGGGATTGCTGGGTCATAGGGGAGCTCTTATGCTTAGTTTTTTTTTTTTTTTTTTTTTTTTTGGCCATTCGTGGGGCTTGAACTCAGGGTCTGAGCACTGTCCTTGGACTTTTCTCAAGGGTAAAGCTCTACCACTTGAGCCACAACACCACCTCTAGCTTTTGTTTATGTGTGTGGTACCGAGGAATCGAACCTGGGCCTTTGTGCATACTAGACAAGCACTCTACCACTAGGTCCCTCCCTCCCCCAAGTTTAGGCTCTTGAGGAATCACCATACTGCTTTCCAGGGTGGTTGAACAAGTTTACACTCCTACCAACTATGCTTCGTTTTGAACTAGTTTTCCTCTCCTGGAAGCTTATATAATTCTGCCCCTTTCACCAAGATCAGCTCTAGATCATATTTTCCTAAACTCTTTACAGACTGCTTCATTCCCTGAGAATTTGATTCTCCATTGAGTTCCTTATGTCCACTCCACTTATTTGATAGGTCTCCTATGCTACTTTTGTGTGTGTGTGTATGGGTATGGGTTTGTTTGTTTTTTTGCCAGTCCTGGGCCTTGAACTAAGGGCCTGGGCACTGTCCGTGAACTTTCTCAAGGCTAGAGCTCCACCAGTTGAGCCACAGCACCATTTCTGGGTTTTTTTCCAAACCCAGGTCTTCGTGCATGCTAGGCAATCACTCTACCATGAGGCTAAACTCCCAGCCCTGTGTATGTGTGTGTATGTGTGTGTTTGTATTTGCTGGTCCTGGGGCTTAAGCTCAGACCTGGGCACTGTCCCTGAGCTGTTTTGCTCAAGGCTAGTGTTCTACCACTTGAGCTACAGCTCCATTTTCAGCTTTTCGTAGTTGACACTTTCCTGCCTAGGCTATATTGAATTACAATTCTCAGATCTTATTCTCCTGAGTATCTAGACTCCAGCCATGAGTGTCTGGTACCTGTCTTCTGCTGCCTTTTATGTGTGAAGTAGTGTCTTGTAAGGGCTCTCATGTCCTAGTCAGCCCAGGCTGGATCAGGCTTTGGTTTTCTTTTTATTTCCCCGTAGGGAAGAATATATAGATAAATAGGTAGATAGATAGACAGACAGACAGACAGACAGACAGACAGACAGACACATACACACACATGTTAGGTCCACAAAATAATTCATTCAATCCACTGTCCTTGGACTTTCTCTACTACTTGAGCCTCAGTACCACTCCTGGCTTTTTTCTATGTATATGGTACTGAGGAATCAAACCCAGGTCTTGATGCATGCTAGGCAAGCACTCTACCACTCGGCCAAACTCCTGGCCCTTTGACTTAGTCTTTCTAAAGAATTACATTATTTGTATTCTCTATAGATTCTGTTATTCTTCATTAGCTCATTTATAACTGCTTGGGAGTCAAGTAAGCAGTATGCTTCTAGATTTATAGGCATGTTCTAGTTTCTTCTAATGACAGAAACCATGCAACCCATGCTTCTTTGGTCTGGCTTACTTCACTTAACATAGTGTTCTCCAAGTCTTTCCATTTTTTAGTTACCTATTTCCACCATGGTAGATCTCAAGCCAGCTCTTGAAAAGTCCTGAATATTTATTTAACAGTAGCTCCCTGACTGGTCTTTGGACACACTGGCACTGGCCCAATGATGTAGAAAGGACAGTTATAAAACTTTCAAAGCAATCCATACCAGAAGCGCAGACTTACGATAAACTTGGTGGCAAATGAACAGGACTCTGTTTTGATGGTGGGATGGAAAGTGGAGATGAAGTTTTGTAGAGGGATGAGGGAGAGAAGTAGTTGTTGATAAATAGTTGATGATGCTCACCTAAGAACCTGCTGACTCCAGGAAGCGCTCTACTGTCCTCACAGCTGTTTCTTAGTTTGGGAAAGCCTGATGGCTGTCTTGACTGCTTAGTAGTGGCCTTTAATCCATGTCCAAGGTCAGAAGATGGGCAGCTTATTATGTTCTAAATGTGTTTCTCTTCATAGCCTCTGAAACATGCAGCTGAGTTAGAGTGGTCGATTACTTAACTCTAGGTAAAACATAGTGCTTGTATTTAATGTATTTTCCTGTTATCACATGTGTTTTGTCTACAATCAAGGGAATATTTGAAATTAAGATCTAAAAATGGGAATCCTCAGACATGAAGCCGAAGAAATCAAGGTTGTTATTTATAGATTGATGAATCCTCCATGTATTTAAATCCCAGCCCATGTTCTTTCTTTGCTGTGGCTTCTCCAGGTGGAGGACATTTTCAGAATACTCCCAGTGTTTTGTAACAACCTAAACTGTTTTGAAATAGTGAGGGAAAACTTAGGAGGACAAAATATTTGTCTTTCTTTGTTAACTCCAAAATGAATGTAAGTTGAACATTCCTAATCCAGAATGCTCCCAAGACCAAAACATTTTGAGTAGCCTATGATATTCCATGTGGAATATTCCAACACACCTGCCTGGTCTCATGATAGATCATAATCAAATTGAAGGTGCCCTGGGACTATAACACATTGCTTTAAGGCTGTGTGTATAGGGTATATATGACATATAAATTTTTTAACAGCTGGGTGCAGTGGCTCACGCCTGTAATTCTAGCTACAGGATCGTGGTTCAAAGCCAGCCCAGGCACTAAAAAACTGAGACTTTTATCTCTAGTTAATCACTAGAAAAGGGGAAGTGGGGCTCAAGGGATAGGACAGTAGCCTTGAACTGATGAGCTCAGGGACAGGCGTCCAGGCCCAGAGTTCAAGTCCCATGACCCCCCCCCCCAAAAAAAATTGTTAGACTTGTATCCTGGTCCTATAATATTTCATTTGTATGAAGAAGATACTCCAAAATCTAAAAGCATCTGAAATCTGAAATACTTTTGGTCCTAAGCATTTTGGAAAAGGAGTGCTTAATCTGTATTTCTAGATGAGGAAGAGCAGTGTGACAAATGACCGTAGCCCTGTCTCCCTAGAGTTTCCTTTACAGTGTAGGCCTTGACAGCCCTTGCTATATCTGTATTTCATTACATCTCCAGTCCAAGGCTCAGCACAAACCATTCGTCAGTGTAGTTTAAATAGGTAGATGTTTTCAATATGATCTTTATTACATACTGTGCAAACCACTTGTCAGTATTGTTTAAATAAAAGATTACTCAATGGCCTCAAATCCTGATTCTGTCACTTGTTCAGATTTTGGGTCACAACTTCCCACACGCTGTGTGGACTTCTGAGATCCCCTCTGTCAATCCCAGTCATGACCTGCAGAATGTGGTACAGCTGTCCTCTGGAAGATCAGAAAACATCCCAGGATGTTTCATAAACACTACCTTTTGTGTATGCTTCTAATGTGAAAGAGGCTGGGCAGTGTTCTCTGGGCTCCTGTGGGCTACATGAAAAGATGGAGAAGGTAATAAATGCACTGGCTGTTAGAAGTCAGAGTATTGCCAATTCTTCAGTAGTACTAACATTGACTAAATGGGACTAAGTCACTTCTGCTCATCTAGTGTTTTGAGTCTTGAAACTGCGCTTGTTAGTTAGTTCACTAAGGATTTATAGGGCATGGGCTTTACCTCCATTATAGATATAAAGGGAAAAAAGATGCTCGTGTCCTAATATGTTTACTCTGTAATTGAAGCAACAAATGAATAGTTTTGGAACATATTTAGAAAATCTCAATGTAAGCAACAAAATGTATGAAAATATGGGGGGAAATGAGAGAAGAGGGTGACATTGATTAAGATATATTACACTCTTAACTTGTGGACTTGAAGCCTCTGTATAATTACCTAATAAAGTGTGGTAATAATATCTGCCATTTATTGAGAAAGCTGTGTGCAGCTATGCTGGCTAATCTGTGCACATTCCTTTGAGTGCACATTGGGACATCTTACCAGTCCTGCATCCCACTCCATACTATATGAAATGTATATGTACAAGATTTAGGGTCCTTCCAGCATGCATTTTTGTAAAATGAGAAGCTGGGAAGATGGTCTATAAGGCCATATTCTAGGAGGCCTTCATGGGGAACACCAATATTACTGTGTCAACTGAAGATTCTTTGAGTTTGCAGTTCTTCGTATTTTGTACATAGAAACACATGTAGAGTTTTGAAGTTCGGAGTCTGTTTTCCTGCCTATACGTTGTACCTTCCTGGTGTGTGCTTTATGGGGGGCTGTCAGGGAGGTTCATGTTGTAGCTTCCCAAGAACACATAGGATGTTGGCACAGGTCAGCTTGCTTGTTAGAAGTGAGGTCAACTCTCAGGTTACTGCCACCAGAACTGTAGTTTGGGGGCACTGCAATGCCTAAGCTTCCTCAGTGCACCAAATGAAAGAGGTAACCAGCTAATAGTCATCCCCAAAACCCTATTGAGTGTAAGTAAGTAACCTCAATGGAGGACATTGTGCTGCTTACTGGTATAAAGGCCAAAGCCCATGGGAATGGACATATCTGTAGTTTATAAAGAAGAAAATACTCTATTGCTCTATAGAAAACAAATCCCTGGCAGATAAGTACAATGAAGAAATTACCTGTTACGGAGACATGGAGGAGAGTGGAGAGTAAGTTGTCTTGCCATGAGTCCATGGTTCCTGTGCAGTAGAAGCAAGAGCACAGGCCCAGAAAGCACTTGAGCAAGTAGAGCTGGTGATCTCCTCTGCAGCAGTATTGAACTGAGGAAGGGTGGCTGGGAAAGTCCTGGAGGATCTTCAAAGGATCCTGACACAGGTTGTCAGGTCAGCAAATACTTGCTGAGAACTGCCCATTACTAAGTGCTTATTTTATAACTGTGAAAAGTGTGTGTGTGTGTGTGTGTGTGTGCGCGCGCGCGTGTGCATGTGCACACATATGTGTGTGTGTGTGTGCGCGTGTGATTTTTCTTGTTTAACAGGTGAAGAAGACAGTATCTATAGGTGATTTTCCCCACCTATAGATATGTCTTTCACATGACTAATGAAAGACTGTTGGAATTTTCCCCAAGTCTATGTTCCTTACACTACCCAAGGCTTATATTCCCTCTAAAGAGGGAAATCATTAGTAAAACAATGAAGACACTTGGTGTAGGATTATTAGGTTGAACCATGTGGAAGCATCATTTTTTTTGGTTGGGGGTGGATATAAGATCACATTTTGTGGGGGGGGGGGTGGTGTCATAGGGCTTGAACTTGGCCTGGGCGCTGTCCCTGAGCTCTTCAGCTCAAGGCTACCGCCCTACCCTTGAGCCAAGCCCCACTTCCCATTTTCTAGAGGTTAATTGGAGAGGCTCAGGTCCTTTGGTGCCTGGGCTGGCTTTGAACTTTGTTGCTCAGAGCTCGGCCTCTTGAGTAGCAAGGATTACAGCCATGAGCCACTGCGCCTTGCGCCTGGCCAAGATCACATTTTAAATGCAGTTTTATTGTTACTAAGATGTTGTATGGAGGAACTACTATGAGTACATTACTTTTTGAATATTGTCAACCCTTTCTTCCAGTTCCCCCCTCTCAAGGCTGCCCACAAGTTACATAGTTTATTTTCCATATGCTTGCATCTGTTCATGTTTCCTCCCTCCATTTCTAGGAAGCACCATTTGTATAGATCAAATTAGCTAAATAGCAGGAGCATCATATACATGACTTAGACTAATACTACTGAGGCAGAGAGCCCAGTAGAAATCCCCCTGGGAGGAATGAATGGCAAAGGGTTTGTGTAGTAGAGAGCAAGACTCGACACATTTTTAGATTCTGGTTGGGTGGACAAGGCAGGATCTGGGCAGGCTAAGAGGTGGGGATAAAGGAAATAGCAACCTGACTGGGACAGGTGCCCTGCAGCAGTCAGGGTGAGGTAGTATACTCTCACCCTCATGAAGTGAGGTTGTTATTCTGTTTGTCTCCACCGTGGCCTTCTCATAGGAGACAGGTGAGCAGATTGCAATCAAACAGTGCCGACAGGAGCTCAGCCCAAAGAACCGAGATCGCTGGTGCCTGGAGATCCAGATCATGAGGAGGTAAGGTCCTGGTGCCTAAATGGGGAGGTCTTTGTGCCTAAGGAATGTGGAAATGACTCTGTAGCAGTAACCTCACCTGCTGCATCTAGAAAGGAGGATCTGATTTGGAGGTGTGGCTCAAGTAGCAAGGTTCTCAGTTCAAACCCTAGTACTGGAAGAAAAGAAAAAAAAGGGAAATAATTCTTTCTCCTCCATCTGACACCTCTTCCAGAATGTTCTAGATAGGAGCTGTACCACTTGAAGCATACTTTTAACCCTAGCAGACACTTCTAGAGGATGAGTATTTGAAGACTTTACTGAGCCTCATCGTCAATTTATATTAAATAATTTAAGATAAGTTTCATAGCCAAGCATGGTGGTGTGTGCCTGTAAAAAAAAGGAAAAATCAAAAGTCATTTTCATTATGTGCCCAAATGTGCACATACTACCTTTCCACTTGAATAGCAAGAGCTTAGAAGTTTCTTAGTTTTCTCCACTATTAGAGGCAGCTTTGTGGCCAGCAGTTTAGCCTAGTGATAGAGTGCTTGCCTAGCATGCATGCAGACCCGATTCAATTCCTCAGTACCACATACATAGAAAAAAAACCCAGAAGTAGTGCTGAGGTTCAAGTGGTAGAGTTCTAGCCTTAAGAAAGCCCAAGGACAATGCTCAGGCCCTGAGCTCAAGCTTAGGACTGGCCAAAAAAAAGGCAGCAGTGATTACTCCTAAAGAAACTTTAGCGTCACATGATATACTTACAGATACCTTACTTGGCTCAGGGTACTGAAAGTAGCCTGGAACCCTGAGGTAAGCCATGTCCTGTCCACGTCCTTCCTCTGTTACTTCTGAGACCCTTGGTATTCCTGGTCTTTGTTGGAAGGTGAGCTTGGCTGAGACACAGAAACAAGGAATAGGTTTGCGCTAAAGTTTGGGTTCTGATCTCATTGATTTTTCTCCTTCCTAGGCTGAACCACCCCAATGTGGTGGCTGCCAGGGATGTCCCTGAGGGGATGCAGAACTTGGCACCCAATGACTTGCCCTTGTTGGCCATGGAGTACTGTCAAGGAGGAGATCTCCGAAAGGTGAAGGTCCTGGGACTGGGTCCGTAGAAGCGAGGGGTTGAGGGCCTGTCACCATGCATATGTCATTGCCAGGAAGCTGTATTTGCACAATGACTTGGCTTCGCTTTCCCAAATCGCTCTTCCGTATCCATTTTGGGGTGATACGTGAATGTGAATCAAAAGACTGAATCAGAAGCCTTCTAAGAAAACCACAGAGGGACTCTCTTAACTTTGACCTACATTACTGAAAGGACAATGAATGCATCTCCAGATCAGAACCATAAGAGGTCAGAAAAGTTACACAAGACACCTCCTCCCCTGGCATGTCAGAGCACTACAGGTTCTGGGAGGCGAGGTGTGTGTGTGGGGGGAGGGTCATGAGGCTTTGAGCTCCACCTGGGCCCTGTCCCTGATCTGAGCTCTTCAACTCAAGGCTACCACCCTACCCCTGGGCCTGGGCGTTGTCTCTGGTTTCTTCAGCTCAAGCTACTGCCCTACCCTTGAGCCAAGCCCCACTTCCTTTTCTAGAGGTTAACTGGAGATTAGAGTCTCAGGTCCTTTTATGCCCGCAGCTGGCTTTGAACCTTGATCCTCAGATGTCAGCCACCTGAGGAGCTAGATTTACTGGCATGAGCCACCACACCCGTCTCTAGGGGATCTTTTTGTTGTCTTTATGACACTGCTGCACAGTAACCAGGAAGAGCTCTGGCTTAGTCACCAGGGAACAGAGTCTCCCCTGACTCATCTGCTGATTTTGCTTCCTTTGTTCTCACTGTGGTACCTTCTGTGTCTCAGAACTCGCACTGGAAGTTGGGCAGCCTTAGCCTGCTGTAGTCTCAGCGACAGTTCCATGCATACCTCCACATGTTCTTCCCAACCGCTCCACATGACCTGATTTGCACGCAGAATCTCATTGTGGCTTTTAGCAGCCTGGTGACATTAGTATGTAGATAGTACTCTTGCATTACTGGTGAATGTCAGAGCCCAGATTGGTTAAACTTGAGGGTCCTATCTTACATAGTTATAGTAATAGAGCCCAGAAGAACTCAGTGAGAGGCCATAACGTCTATGTCTGTGTGAGTGATTCCTGCTATAGAGTAACTTGTCCTGGAAGTGGTTCAGGTCAGGGCCATTCTTGGCATGACTCATTAGTGGGACTGATAACCTGCTAGAAATGGGAGTTTTGATTCTCCTCTATTTTCCTAACCTTTTTTTTTTTTAACCAGTCCTTGGGCTTGAACTCAGGGCCTGGGCACTGTTTTTGGAGACTTTTGCTCCAAGGGTAGTGCTCTGCCACTTGAGCTACAGCACCACTTCCGGCTTTTTCTGAGTATGTGGTACTAGGGAGTCAAACCTAGGGCTTCATGCGTGCTTGGCAAGCACTGTACCACTAGGCTATGCTCCTGGCCCTCTATTTTCCTAACCTTTTGATGGCAATCTAGTCCCCAGATGTGGCGGTGGAGATGAAGCCATGTTGCTATAACCAGATAAGAGGTCTTAGATGGCAGGCTGGATGTAGAGGGGTGTGATCAGATAGGGAAGGCTTGCTTGGAAGTGAGTGGTCACAGGACTGCATACTGGCTTTCTAGGCAGCCAAGAGCCAGGGAGCCATCTCTGGCATGGGAAGGCATGGGCTTTTGTACCTGCATCCCCAGAGGGCCATAGAACTATTGTGAGAGGTCTTACAAAATGTTATTCCCCGATTAATTAGCCAGTCTTTAATTTTTCTCAAATGTTAATAATCACAGAGACAAGGCTGGCCAGCACATAAGTACAGCAGAAGTGATTTAAAGAGTTAAGTCAAGCAGTGGCTCACGTCTATAAGCCTATAATCCTACTAATCACTATAATCCTTCTAAAATCCTATTAATCGGGAGGCTGAGATCTGAGGATCACGGTTCAAAGCCAGCCCAGCCCATGCACCAAAAAGTAAGTCGGAGAAACTCTATCTCCAATTAATCACCAGAAAACTGGAAGTGGCACTGTGGCACCAGGGGTAGCTCCAGCTGTGTAAGCCAGGTTGTGCCTTTCAGGGAGAGCATGTGGCACACAAAGGGGTTTTGAGGGGAGGCGCAGATAGGGCTGCTTTTGTTCTCTTATCTCTTAGAGGACATGACAGTTATGTGGAAGGACCTAGTGGGGTGAAGAGGTCAACCAGGGGCTAGCCAGGCAGGCTAGCCTTGAACTGAAGAGCTCAAGGACGGTGTGCCCAGGCCCAGAGTTCAAGACCCATGACAGTGGTGGAGGGGGGGGGTGGAAGAGTGTTACATCAACTGCATGTAACCAGTATACTCGTATTCTCAGCTACTGACTGGGTATGCTGATCTAGGATTTTGAGATCAGCCTTGACAGCATAGTGAGAGCTCATCTCAAAACAAACAACAAAAACAACCCAAAGTGGTCATGTGTCTTTGTGTTAGGTAATGACCCCTAGGCCCCCTTTTCTCTACTGAGAAAGTCTTTGCAAGTTCCTTTATAAGTAGAGGGTCCAGGTGGGCAAAAGGATTATGTGATTGATCTCAGCCTCACTTGGCTTTCCTTTCTTTGCCTCTCATCTGTGTACTGTAGGATGTTACAGTCTCTTAGTCTCTATTTTTTCACATCTGAAATGGGTCCCAGAAGTACTTCCCTTGGTGGGAGTAGCAGAATTCAGTAAGATAAGTCAGATGAAGTTGGACAGAGCTTGTTTCTGCATCCATTTAGTTACCCATTGAGCATTCCCTGCAGTTTTCATGGCCCTTGTGGCAAAGGTCTTATTAGGGAAGTGATCAGAGGATGGTTTTCTGTGAGTCCTTCCCCATCTGCCCTGTCACTGGGCTTAGACTCTGGCTTCCTCCTTCTGAATTGTAGTGGCAAGTGAGGCCTGACAATTCCTCCTCTGAGAGTGACTCATACCTGTTCCAGGGCCAGCACTGTGAGGACGTGAGGGCCTCTGGCTGCTGCCTCACCTTTCATGGCCCCAGCTCTTGCCACATGGGGCCTCCAAAGGCCATGGCCAATGTTAACACTCCTGACGGTTGGGTAGAAGATACTGGTGACCATCTACACACTGTTTCTTCTCAACTTCTCTACAGTACTTGAACCAGTTTGAGAACTGCTGTGGCCTACGGGAAGGAGCCATCCTCACCCTGCTGAGTGACATTGGTAAGTCCCAGCTGTGGAAGCCAGGTTGTGCCCTTCAGGGAGAGCATGTGGTACACATATGGGTTTTGGGGGTCGGGGGGCGCAGATGGAGCTGTTTTTGTTCTCTTGTCTCTTAGAGGACATGACAGTTGTGTGGAGGGACCCAGTTGGGTGAGGAGGTCAACCAGGGGCTAGCCAGGCAGGCGCTGAACTCAAATAGGTTTCCCTTCCTTCCTGACCAAATCATGAAGTGAATTATGATGTATGTAGAACAGATTTCCATTCCTTTTAAAAAGGTCCACTCCCTGCTTTCCTGGAACAGCCTGCAATGGAATAGGTTGTCATTTGAATGAGTTTCATCCCTTGGCTAGGAATTTTTCCACTCCCATGTTGACAGTTCTCTGCCAACTGCAGGCATAGGAAAACTTCTTATTTAATCCTTTGGTGCTGTTTTTGTCCTCAGATGAGGGTGTCCTGGCACTCTCTGAGCTGACTTTGGGGAAGAGTCAGGTCAGTCTTCACAGATGCATAATGTGTGCTGGCCCCGGGGCCCTCTCCGGGGGAGGTGAGGTGGGGTTCTGAGGGTCAGTCCAGGCTCTGGCCTAGAAAAACACATGCCAGAAGTGTCACAGCAGTTTGCTCGGGACTTTCAGAAAAATAACAGTAGAATCTAAGATTATTGATAGTAAATGATAATTTGGAATCTAAGAGTTAAGTTATCAGAGGTTATCTTTGGATATTTGCCCCCAGATTTGGAGACTATGACTCCATTTTTATCTCCCCTGCCTCAAGCTTTTAAAGCTGTATGTACTTCTGCTTGCTCAAACTTTTTTTTTTAAGAGCATTAAACAGATTGTCAAATATACAAAGAGTTAAGAGAAGTACATTGAAGTCATGTGTCTTTCTGTAGATTTACTAGTCATTCATTGGTGCTCTTATACATTTACACAGCTGTGTTCTCTGGCCCCTGGCTTGCAGAGAAGAGGCCTCTGGTCTCACACATTTTGCCTTACCAGTGTGTGTGGCTGTCTCTTCCTTACTTTTCTTCTTTGCATAAAGAGAAGGCAGAAGGGAAGTTAATGGGGAAAGTTAAGCAGTGATGTAGTTAAGGCTAAAATTGAATAGCCACCTCCCTATCCATCCTGTGTCTTTTCCCTTTTGAAGGGATCACATGAAAGGTAAGGTGACAGTGTACTTAGTCTCAACCTCTCCTGAGTGGAGAGACACTCTCAGCCCACTGCTTTTTTCCATGGGCTGGCACATGAGTCTCCTGGAAGTACCCTCTGTGTTTCCCTGGGGGGAGGAGCTAATCCAGAAGTTGACAGTTTCACTTTTTTTTTTTTTTCTTTTTCCAGTCATGGGGCTTGAACTCCAGCTTAGGCACTGTCCTTGGACACTTTTTGCTAGCACTCTGTCATTGAGCCACAATGCCACTTCCAGCTTTTTCTGTGTATGTGGTATCAAGGAATCGAACCTAGGGCTTCGTGCATGCAATGCAAGCACTTTACCACTAAGCCATGCTCCCGGCCCAGTTTCACTTATTTTCTTAATATCTAGTCTCGTAGCTTGTCTATTTACATTTTGCATGGATAATTACTTGATTCACCTCACTGATCTCATTAGTTTATTCCTTATTGAATTGGAGGTTGAAGACAAAGTTAGTGGAGGATGCTCTGGTCTTCTTTCGATAGCTTTTGTTCTCTTTGGTTAGAGTTTCATTGAGTTATTTCTTATGTTATTTCAAGCATTTTTATGCTACACATTACTCATTAGATTATGCATTTGGCAATAGTTATTAAAAGATCTTTAGCTGGGTATAGCAGCTCATGTCTGAATTACCAGATACATAGAACGGAGAGATCAAGAGGATCACAGTTTGAGGCCAACTCAAGTAAAATGTTAGACCCCCATCTCAGCCAACAGATGGGCATGGTAGTACACTTGTAATTTGACCTATGTGAGAGGCAGGTATAAGGAGAATTGCTGTCTATCCCAGTCAAGACATAAATTTGAGACCCTTTTCTAAAAATAACTGAGCAAAAATAATGCTGAGGACATAGATCAATTGATAGGGTGTTTACCTAGGAAGTGCAAGACCCTAAGTTAAACCCTCAACTATCATCAAAAGAAAAAAATCAAAAACACAAAAGGTATTTCAATTTTTGGTTCAAGTACACAAGATTGCCTACTGCTTTTAATGAGGTTTTTCTTTTGTTTTCTTTGGTTGGTCATGGGGCTTGAACTCTGGGCCTGGGGTGCTGTCCCTGAGCTCTTCAGCTCAATGCTAGTGTCCTACCACTTGAGCCACAGCGCCATTTCTGATTTTCTAGTGGTTAATCGGAGATAGGAGTCTCACAGACTTTTGTGCCCAGGCTGGCTTTTAACTGTGACCCTCAGATCTCAGTCTCCTGAGTAGCTAGGATTACACGTGTGAGCCTGGCACCTGGCTAGGTTTTTCTTTTTTAAGTAATTTGCAACAGATATTAATAATGCCTCTGCTGTTCACAGAGTCTTTTGGTTTTAAGTGCATTTTGAATCTAGTTACTATTGACTTACTGTGGTAACTTCTTGCTACCTATTGAAGTTTTGTGTGTGTGTGTGTGTGTGTGTTATACACATCAGATGAAGACAGATGAATTCTGAATTAATTCTATATGGATATTAAGTATTTTAGATTACTAATCCTGTTTTTCTTTTCTGGCCCTCAATTGAAAATAGATTTTGAAAGACTATTACACTAGAATTAACCTTATTTAATGTTTATTGTATGTTTGTGTGTTTGGTGCTAAGAATGGAACCATGAGCCTTACTCATGCTAAGTAGGGGTTCTTTGACTGAGCTACATATGCAGCCCTCAATTAAACTTATGAAAAATGAAGCTTTAATCCAGAATCTAGAATAGTAGGTCATTGTATTCAAGTTGTCTGAATATTTATCAAATGAGTGAAATAAGTTCCAAGATAAAATAGCACTGGTGGTAGTGGCGCACACCTGTAATTTTAGGTACTCAGGAGGCTAAGACCTGAGGATTGTGATTTGAAGCCATCCTGAGCAGAAAAGTGTATGAAACCCTGATTTGCATCAGTCAGCAAAAGAATGGACTAGAAACTTGGCTCAAGTGTGAAGAAAGCTAGCCAGACTATTAGCTATGTGGGAGAAAGCCAAGTAAGAATGTAAGGTCCTGAGTTCAAGCCCCACTACTGACACCCACATATAAATAACAACAAAAGGAAAGAAATTAAAGCTGAGCACCTATGGCTCATACCTGTAATCCTAACTACTCAAGAAGGTGAAATTTGAGGATCATTGCTTAGAGCCAGCCAGGGACTTGAACTCTGGGCCCAGGCACTGTCCCTGAGCTCTTCAGCTCAAGACTACCACCCTATCCCTAGGCCTGGGTGTTGTGCCTTAGCTCTTCAGCTCAAGGCCACTACCCTACCCTTGAGCCACAGCGCCACTTCCTGTTTTCTAGTGGCTAATTGGAGATAGAGTCTCAAATTCTTTAGTGCTTGGTCTGGCTTTGAACTCTTGATTCTCAGATGATCCTCAGATCTCAGCCTTCTGAGTAGCGAGGTGAGCCACCACGCCTGGCAAGTCCATGAGATTTTTATCTCCAATTAACTAGCAAAAAGCCAAAAGTGGAAATTATGGCTCAGGTGGTATAAAGCACCACCCTCAAGCTAAAAGCTCAGGGACAACACTCAGAACCTGAGTTCAATCCCCCAAAATTAAAATAATTTTCACTTTATCAAAAAAACAGATGTCTACATATTTTATTAACACTTGCAGCTCACAAACCAGCCCTTTCACTGGTTGTCAGTGTGACCTGAGGCCTGTTTCAGTGTGTCTGTTTTATTAACTATAGAATGGAGCCATTATTCATCTCATTGAGTTTTTTGTTTTGGCCAGTCCTTGGCTTTCATAAGGCTAGTGCTCTACCACTTGAGCCACAGTACCACTTCTGGCATTTTCTGTGTATGTAGTTCTAGGGAATTAAACTTAGGGCTTCCTGAATGCTAGGCAAGCACTCTGCCACTAGGCCATGCTCCTGGCCCCCTCAGTAGACTTTTTAGCTCACACTTGTTATCCTGGCTACTCAGGAGGCTGAGATCTGAGGATTGTAGTTCAATGACAGCCGAGGCAGGAAAATCTGTGAGACTCTTATCTCCAATTAACTAACTGTAAGTCAGAGTGGCGCTGTAGCTCAAAGTGGTGAAGTGCTAGCCTTGAGCAAAAGAGCTCAGAAACAGTGCCCAGGTCCTGAATTCCAGCCCCATGATAGACCAGAAAAAGAAAGAAAAAAGAAAATGAAAACGGACACATAGCTCCCAGCATAGTGTTCTTTTCCTGGTATATTGTGCAGTCAGTAATTGGTCTTCCCTTGTTCATTTCCTTCCTCTTCTGTATTTGGGTTTTGGCTACCTGACAAACGACAGTTCCTAATTTTGATTATGATCTAAGTTTGGAGCCAGCAAACCTGACAGCTTGGTGTCTCATGATCTTTCCTGAAAATGGCTGACCTTCCCAGACTCATTTCTCCCATTCTTGTCTTTATCATCTTTTGTATTCAGTTACATCCCCAGATTTTGTGGTTACAGATGAGGTTGTTGATAAGCTTATATTTTGCTTTTATTTTCATTTCTGATTTATATACAAGACCCATTTATTTTGTTTGTGAAAGTCTCATGACTGCTTTACTTGGGACAACTACTTTAATATTACTCATAATTTCAAATATTTCCTGAACATATTTTGTTCCAGGTTGTTTGAAGTCATCATTCCCGTGCTCATTTTGTTGGAATTGTCACTGCTACTCCCTGCCTGGTTGATAAGTGGCTGAGCCAACACCCTTGGCCCAGAAGAGCTAGATCCATTGTCTTCTATTCTGAGTTAAACTTGTTTGCCCCTAGCTTTTTTTTTTTTTTTTGGTGCCCCTAACCTACCAACATATCCACCAAGCAAACAGCACAGGGGCAGGGAGTTTGGCCTAGTGGTAGAGTGCTTGCCTAGCATGCACGAAGACCCAATTCAATTCCTTGGTAGCATATACGTAGAAAAGCCAGAAGTGGTGCTGTGGCTCAAATGGTACCCAACACTGGCCTTGAGGAAAGCCCAAGGATAGTGCTCAGGCCCTGAGCTCAAGCCATAGGACTGGCACAAAAGAAAAAAAAAAAGAAAGAAAACAACACAGGTAGAATTTTTTTCCATGAGAAGATACAGCAGTGTACACATGTGGAGATTATATGTGAGACATTGCAGGGTACATATGTGCCTACAAGGGAACCCTTGCCTCTTGCCAAGCAAATCTAACCTATCATACTTTGCCACTAACTTGGAAATAGATCTGAGGACAGGTGTAGAGGTAGCTGTCATCTTAAAATAGCTCAGTGGACTCTGTTCAAACAGTCTTGTTCATTATCCTTTGGAAAATGTTGGAGTGTTTCCTTCTGCTGGTGGAGAAATTGTTTGTTTGTTTGTTTATTTATTTATTTATTTTTGATGGGTCATGGGACTTGAACTCTGGGCCTGGGCATTATTCCTGAGCTCTTCAGCTCAAGGCTACCGCCCTACCCCTGGGCCTGCCTAGGTTACCACCCTACCCCTAGAGCTACAGCCTTATTATCTGTTTTCTAGTGATTAATTAGAGATAAGAGTCTCAGGTTCTTTAGTGCTCAGGCTGGCTTTGAACTGATTCTCAGATCTCAATCTCCTGAGTAGCTACAATTACAGGTATGATGACAGGTATGAGCCACTGCCACTGGCTGGCTGGGAATAAAGTTCTAAGCAGTCAGGATTGAAGGGCAGACAGCAATCCTTCTGCCCCAGGGGGCTGAGGGTTGGTAAGAACAGGCTCCTGACTAGACTGAGGCTGCCTGAATCTTTACTGAGGCTTTACTGAATCTTAAACTAGAATTCATCGCCCTTCATTCTCCAGGTGGCCAGTTTGCCATGGTGATTAATGATTAGCTTCCCATTTTCTATAACAAATGCTTGAAATAATCAACTTTTGAAGAGCAAGATTTAATTTGGCTCACAGTTTTCAAGGGGGACACTTGGTCCCCTTGAACTTAGAACTGTGGTTAGACAGCACATTATGGCAAGGGAGCCTGTGGCAGTGTATAATATTGTTGCTCACCCCATGATTATAGTTGCTTATCTCGTGATTAGGATGCAAAAGAGAGAGTGGAAGAGGAAAGCACTGAAGTTACACTATCCCCTTCAAAGCATGCCTTCCAGTGATTGGAAGACCTCTCGTTAGTCCCCACTTCTTGAAGGTTCTGCTACCTCCCTGCTGTGCCTTGCTATAGACTGGAGGCCAGAGCTTTAACTTGTTTTGCAGGGCATCCAGATGTAGTGCTGAACATATTGTCCTGTGAGTTTGAGGAACTCCAGCCTGCATCTTTGCGCCTCGTGCCTCTGATCACCATCTCTATCCTTGTAGGAGCTGCCCTCTGATAGGGGTTCAACAGGAAGGCGTAGGAGGGTCTCAGTGAACTTAGGCTTGGAGACAGAGACTCAGGGAATCAGAAAATTAGGCACTCTATGTAGTGTTTCCCTGCTTGTGAACTTTCCTGCTTGTTCTGTTGATACCTCCGCCAGTTTCTACTGCTGATTGTAACAAAAAATGAGTACTTGATTTCAGATCATTTGTATGTTAGAAAGTGCAGCTTGGCAAATTAATAAAAACCAGACATTGTGACTCATGCCTGTTACCTCAGTTACTCAGGAAGCAGAGGTCAATCCAGGCAAAAAATTATTGAGACCCTCATTTCAAAAGATGGTGTAGTGATGCTCATCTGGACACCCTGGTATACCAGAGGCCTGATGCTATCCTTGAGCAAAGACATGAGACTACATCTGAAAAATAAAGCCAAAAAGGAATGGGGCTATGTAGCTCAAGGGTAGAATGTCTCCATTAAAAGCACAAGGCCCTATCTATCCTGAGCATCACAACCCAGGATATGATAAAGACACCTGCTCAGCTATGTTCATCTCTGCACTATTCACAATAGCCAAGCAATGGAAACAACCCAGATGCCCTCCTGCAGATGAATGGTTATAAAAAATGTGGTGTATATATACACAATAGAATTCTACATAGCCAATAGACAAGATAAAATAATGGCATTCTCTGGGAAGTGGATGAAGCTAGAGCGAATCATGTTGAGTGAGATAAGTCAAGACCAAAGGAACAAAAGGCGCAAGGTATCCTTAGTATGTGGATATTAGATCCAAACAGTACAAGAACAATGACTCAATATTTGGGTACTCAATGTTACGGACATGATATTGGAGATATAAACATAACTACATAGACATAAAAATTTATGACTATAAACATAGATACATATTAATCTATGTAATAAAACATATCTATGACTTACAAAGCCTCAGCTTAATTTTATGTTCTAAAATCTAAGTGCCAGTGATTGTATATAGAGATTCCCTTCTTGAATACTTGTTTGTTAAGCACGACATTTGAGATATGTTGTAAAAATCAATGTTAATAAATTCTTTAAAAAAAAAAAAAAGAAAGAAAAGCACAAGGTTCTGAGGCCCCTGAGTTCAAATCCCAGTATTGCCAAAATGAAAAAAAGAAAACTTCATAATAACAAAAGTGAAGGTAACTGATTTCAGCCTTGGCTTCTCCCTCTCTGCCAGCTTTATATTCTGGGCAGCTGTGAAACTTGATCGGCCTGGCTGTGAAACTTGATCGGCCTGGGTGTTCTCAACTTTAGAATAAGCGATTTGAGCCTCAAGGTACTCTTTCTCTAAGGTCCCTTCTACTTCAGCATTCTTTTAAACTACGTGGGTAGCCAGTCTTCAGAACAGTTGCCCCATATTGTCTCTGAGGTCCACTCAGCTGTTGCAGCCCCACTTCTGCTTCCCAGACCCTTAAGCTTCATAATCTACCTCATCTTTGACCTGGAGCTCTGTTTCTAACATTCTCTTCTTTTTTGTTTGAGTCCCATTCATCTTTCTATACCAGGATCCATGGGTCTCTGCTTTCCAGGATTCTCTTTGTCAGGTTGTATCTTTGCTCACTGTATCTTTCTTCAAATATGTTGTCTGTCCTAAAGTCTATGCTCATGCCTGCAAGATACTTTTCCTTAATGCACTTCCAAATTGAAGTCCTAGACTTCTTTAAATCTGATTGCATTTCAAATCTACTTTCTTGTCACTGGTCCTGTCTAAATTACTCAGGCACAAATGTCAAATTTGAATCTCCTGTTAGAATCTTCCTTTACTACTGTTTCTTATCCCCCTGTTAAAAAATGTTTCCATTCCCCTAGTTTCTCAGTTGCTTCCTCTCCAGGAGACAGCAGTTTTGCTGCCTCATGCTCATCTATGTGGGGCTGCCCTGAAAACAATGGACCAATTAACTACATACTAGAAACTCAAAAGCATGAGTCAGATTGTTTTAGCTGATTGCCCATGGATCATGCTTGCAATCCTAGCTTAGGAGGCTGAAATCTAAGGATTGTGGCTCAAAGCTAAACAGGCAGAAGAAACCTGTGTGACTCTTTATCTGCTTAGCTAGCAAAAAGCTGGACTGGAGGAATGGCTCAAGTAATAAAGTACCAGTGAAAAAGTCAGACAATAACACAAGTTCCCCAAAACCTAAGATACCTAAGGCCATATAGTATGACGCTAAATGAAAGGACCTCCAGGATATAGAAACAAAAGCCATATAATGAGTGATTGTTGTCCTTAATATACTATGTTCTCTCTCATCTCTTTTGATGTCCCTTGACTATCTCATATTGTTACAGAATTTCACCTTGTTATCTGATATATTGTATATATGCGTATTTGGTTATTTGAAATCGGATAGTGAAGGGGGGAAAACAAGATGAGGGGCGGGGGTGGTGGAAGGGAAATGGGGACAGAGACATGAGAAAGGGTATCAATGTATGTGAAGTAATGCGCCCTCTATCTGGTGTAACCCTTCTATTAATTACAATAAAATATATGGAAAAAAACCACAACTTCCCTAAAATCAAGGTCCTACATATATGCATGTGTGTGTATGTGTGTGTGTGTGCGCATGTGCACACACACACACATACACACACACACACAACCTTTTCTGTTTATAAGTTTATTATGTCAGGTATTTGCTTTAATGACAGAAAGCTGACTTACACAATTAAAAAAAAACAAAAAAAACAGTTTCTACCCCGGCCCATAGTCAGTGGCTCATGCCTGTAATCCTAACTCTGGAGACAGTGATCCAAGGATTGCTGTTCAAAGCCAATGGGGGCAGGTCTAACACAAAAAACTGGAAGGGGAGATATGCTTCAAGTGGTAGAGCACTAGCTTTGAGCACAAAGGGCAGGGACAGTGCCCAGGCTGAGTTTAAGCCTCAGGATCAGCACCAAGGGAAAAGAAGTCTCCACTGAGCCCTAGAAAGCTGAGGTTTGTTCCTTAAATGTTAACAGAATTTAAATCTTGAATGTTGAATCCTTCTCTCTTCCTTTATCAGAAGCAACATTTTATTATGTTTATTGTGGCTGAGCTACATAAATAAGAACAAACATACAAAACTCTCCAAACTTCTTCAGCCTTTGTGGCCTCCTTGTCTACATTTCGATAACCCATCTTCCTGCCCCTTGGCTAGGTAACAGCCAGTCCTCTGCACCTCGTAGTACTGCGCCTTCTAGTCAGCCTGCTATGCACAGGACTCAACTCACTTTTCCATCCATCATCTTTGCTTATGCTGAGCCTCTCCAGGGTGTCATTTTTGTACCTCTCCAGGGACCTTCAGCTTATTTATCTTTGGCACAGCTTTTGATGTGTCCCAAACACTCCGTGATTCCCTCAGGGGATTCGTTTGGTCTTACCTTAGCAAATAGAAAACCTTTTGTAAGCAGTCCCTTAGGAAATGATTTTGCATTTTCTTCTTCACATGAGGTGTCACTGCCTTTGATGATCAGGCACAAAGCCTGTAATAGCACTAAACCTTGAGCTAAATTAAGTCTTTCACCACATGTCCAGTTGGCCTTCCTGTCTGTTTTGCCTGGAAAGTCCAATGACACAAACTGGCTAGTATGTAGTAGGCATGCAGTCCATTTTGAGGGCACAGACATCCTGTTGCTTTCTTATTCCATGGTAAATTGGACCACCCATTTGTTTTTACCTTTTCATTTTTTTTAAAGCTCTGTTTAAAGTCTTGGTCCATTTTGTTCCATTTGTTCTTGGTAGACTGTATCTCAGACAATATATTTTTATTGTTAGATATTTTTATTATAATTTTTTATTGTCATTAATAGAAGGGTTACATTATATTCATCAGATAGAAGATGCATTACTTCACAAACATTGATACCCTTTCTCATGTTCTGGTCCCCATTCCCTCCCCCCACCCCTGCCCCTCATCTTGTTTTCCCCCTTCCCTATCCTATTTCAAATAACCAAATAAACATATATACAATATATCAAATAACAAGGTAAAATACTGTAACAGTATGAGATAACCAAGGTACAGCAAAAGATGAGAGATAACATAGTACATTAAGGACAACAGTCACGCATTATATGGCTTTTGTTTCTATATCTTGGAGGTCCTTTCATTTAGCATCAGACAAATATTCTAAAAGGAACTAGCTCAGTGAATGCTTGAGATATGTGTAGGGTTAGGTAACTAGAGACTAATAGACACAGTCCTTGCCACACTTCTTGGCATGGAAACCTAGCTACTCCCATCTGTTCCCTAACTTGTCATAGGTTTGTCATCTGAAAATTACACTAGCTGTGAAATTCCATTCCATGGTAAGACCACCGGGTTGTCACATTCTTCATGTATCTATTTGTGACTATCTCCTAAGCTGGGGGAGAACCAAGTAGCTGTGGGTGCTGTTCCTGACAGGGATATTAGTGGTGGTTATTTTCCCACAGCAGCTTCTACATATGAACCCTCTGGGCAGTATCCATCCTGGAACATGTTGTGCATAGTGTATCTATGCATCTGTGCTGGAGACAGCATAGGTCGTAGCAGTTTAGACAAATGTCTGCCACTGAGCTACACTCCAGCCTAAAAGTTTATTTAGAGCAAGCATACCCTTCAGCAAGTTTCTGTGATTGGAACATTAGAAATAAACTTAATGTGTCTCTAGGAGGACTTGACTGTGAGAAGTTCTGCTGTTTCCATCATTATAGTCAACTCAGTGCAAGAAACTATAACTATGCCTATCGTAATTCTCCAATTCCAAACTTTAGTGAGTTGACAGAACTATTTGAGGATTAATGGCCACCCCAAAAATAAAGACTAAAATTTGTTGCCTACAAATGCTTCCATATAAAAATGAACAGCTCTTGCCAGGTGTAGTGGCTCACGCCTGTAATCCTAAACACTCAGGAGGCTGACATCTGAGGATCAAGATTCAAAGCCAGTCCAGGCACTAAAGGACTCTTTTATCCAATTAACCTCTAGAAAATGGGAAGTGAGGCTTGGCTCAAGGGTAGTGTGGTAGCCTTGAGCTGAAGAGCTCAGGGACAACACCCAGGCCCAGGGGTAGGGCAGTAGCCTTGAACTGAAGAGCTCAGGGACAGTGCACAGGTTGAGTTCAAGCCCCATTACCCACCAAAAAAAAGAAACAGAAAAAAAAAACAATGAACAGCTCTTATTAGGCACCAATGGATTTGGTTAGGAACTTGCCTTTCAGCCTTTCTAGAAGTCTGTCCTAGAGACAAGTGCTTCTCAGAACGTGCTCCTCAAGAGCTTCTTGGGAATTCTCCCCTGTGCCTTCCACATTATTTGACATTGTCCTAGTCTTAGCGCATGTACTAGTTCAAATAATGAGTTTCAACTTCCAAATTCCACTTTGAAACAAATATATGTGTTCACATGCTGTATCCAAGTACCATTGAGCACTTTGTCAACAAAGTAAAATGCATTCTTTGTGAACCACTGGTGAAGAATATTTCAAATTATTCCATGGCCTTGTTCCCTGCCAACCAGTAATAGAAATTTATTAGCAATGCCATCTTGTGTGAAACGTTGTATGAGTATAGTTTTATTCCTTTTATTACTCTGCTTGGTTCTTTTTTTCTTTTTCATTTCTTTTATTGTTGGGTACTATATAGAGGGGTTACAGTTTCATTCACCAGGTAGTAGTAGGTGCATTATTTCTCACACATTGATACCCCTTCTCATGTTTTTGTCCCCATTTCCCTCCCCCCACCTCCTCCCAATCATCTTGTTTCCCACGGAGGGGGTGGGGAAGGAGGGCTCCCTTTCCAAATTTAAATAAACTATGTACAATATACCAGGTAACAAAGTCAGATACTGTAACAATATGAAATTAACCAAAGGGCAACAAAAGAGAAGAGACATTATATAGTACATTAAGAACAACAGTCACACAAGATACACCTCTTGTTTCCATATCCTAGAGTTCCTTTCATTTAGTCTCATCCTATATGATCTGATGTACCTAGCTTTTAAACTACTGTGATCCTCTGCTAGGAGAGTCTAGATGTGTTCTTTTTTCTCTTCTATTTTTCTTTCCTTTTGCTCTGGGTCTGTGATAAATATTGGCAAAGCATTAGTGATGGTACTGCTTATAAGCATTTGTCTTTAGAAGACAATACAACTGAGGACAAGGTAGAGTGAAATTCTGTGTGTACATGGAAGCAACAAGTCTTCGGCTTCTTTGAGCAGTAGCTAGACATAATCTAATTACTGTGTGGCTTATGAAATAAAGTAAATAGCTAGTTTGAAGTGTTACAACTATACAGGCAAAGACTGGGTTTAAAGAGTAGAGGATGACATTGTCCAAAAAAGAAATGTACTCTTTGCTTATGTAACTAACTTCACTGTAATCCCCTTTACAATAGTAATATATGTGTGTGTGTGTGTATATTTTTTTCCCCCCAGTCCTTAGCTGGAGCTTAGGGCTCAAGCACTATCCTTGGACTTTCTCTAGGCTAGAGCTCTACCACTTGAGCCTCAGCATTTCTTCCGTCTTTTTTCTATGTATATGGTACCGAGGAATCAAACCCAGGTCTTCGTGCATGCTAAGCAAACACTCTACCACTAAGCAAACACTCTACCACTAGGCCAAACTCCCAGCCATAGCAATTTTTTTTATAAGTAAATAGAACTAGATGATTTTTGCAATGTGACTTAAATTTTCTGAGCTGGGACTCCTCTAGCAAGATATAATTCTGTTGTTAGCTCTCTGGGTTTGACTTTCACATGCATTTTTATGAATTACCCAGCTGAAAGTCTTCCGTAACAAACCTGATCACTTAGCTTCTATGGGCAGCTTTTCTTTCCCATTCAGTGTTCCTGCTGATAAGAGTAGAGGACTGGCCCCCAAACCTACAGGGCTCCCCAAACCTGCAGGACTCTCATTTTCCTGGTTGCCTTCTCTGATTCTCAGTCTGGCCTGCCAAGAACAAGAGAAAGCATGAGCAAATGGCAGGAGAGGAACTGTATATGTATGTTTGTTGTGTGTGTTATAGCCTTCTGTTTGTGGGTATGTGTATGTATGCATATGGATGTGAATTTGTTGGAGAGGGGCAAAGACAACTTGTTAGTAAAGATTTCTTGGTGCTTTTGTTTCTTCGTGTGTGTGTGTGTGTGTGTGTGTGTGTGTATGTGTTTATTGTTGTTCTTGTTTTTGATAGTATTGGATTTTGAACTCAGGACCTTTTTAATAAAAGACACAATCAGGGCTAGAACCATGGCTGAATTTGTAGAGTACTTGCCCAGCATGCCTGAGTCCCTGAGTTCAATCTCTAGCATGAACAACGCCCCCTCCCCCCCAAAAAAACCACCTTAAAAATAGTCACACCATTTATTTGGCAGTATATCATAGAATCACCTACATCCTTCTGAGTCAGAAACTGTAAGCCTAAATTATTATGAAGAGTTGTCTATTATAATGTAGCTGAACTATAATTTGTCTAGTTATTTTACTCCATCTTATGTACTAAGTATCCTTATATTTGTGTTATAATGCTTTCAGTTTTTAGTTGTTTTACAAGGTAAAAAATAGTGGATCCAACCTTTATATACTTTTTATAGTTTAGTAGATATTGTCATGCTACTTTCTCCAACTGCACCCCCATTTAGCAAGGTAAAAGAGTGCTCTTTCTCATTTAAAGTCGACAGTAGTTGAAGAGGTTGGAACAAAAGAATTCAGTTGTTGCTTTCATTTGCATTTTTTATTACTAGTGAGAGCCAGCAGCTTTTCACTTAATTATTTACCAGTCAGTTTCTTTTTCTGGGCAAGCCGGGTGAGATGGCTCATGCCTGTAATCCTAGCTATTCAGGAGGCTGAGATTTGAGGCTAGCAGCTCAAAGCCAGCCTGGGCAGTAAAGACTGTGAGAAACAATCAAGTGAGGCTGTGGCTCCAGGAGTAGATATCTGAAGAGCTCAAAGGGACATATAGTAAATAATATGTATACTGTCAGTGCTTTTTCCTTGAATCTGGCTCTGACCTTAATGGGGATCTAGATTACCCAAAGATCTTTTCTCCTTTACCCACTCTAGGATTTAGACTTTTGAGCTTAGAGCCTTGAGAGGATCTCCTAGATTTTATTATCACCTGTGATACTGGGGTAAAGCCTGAGAATTTTATATTTCTGAGTTAAAATACTGTTTTCTGTTCTGGGCAATGCAACTTGGGAATTGCAGGCTTTGGGTACCTATGGGTTACTTAGTGGCCTCATGGATGCAAAGCTAAGCGAGAAAGAAAGAGTTGGTGGGGATCAGACCTAGGGCCTTATTGATACTAGACAAATGCTTTACCACCACCATACCCCAGCCCCTTTGAATTTTTTGCATAAATTAGCCAGTATCTTGTTTAAAATTCTGAATTTAGCTTAAAATTCAGAATCTTAGTTTAAAATCTGCTTACTTCCACTATGGATTTATGCACTAACACTCATAGAGTACTTTTCAGGGGTACACTCTTAATTTATCTTTTATGGAGTGGGAGGTTCTAAGATGAGAAACATTTTCTAGGTTTAATAAAAATTGATTCCCCTTTGCACTTCTTCAGCTTCTGCACTTAGATACCTTCATGAAAACAGAATCATCCACCGGGATCTAAAGCCAGAAAACATTGTTCTACAGCAAGGAGAACAAAGAGTGAGTGACTGGGGTCACGAGTCTTGGGATTGCCTCTAGTAGAACACATCTCTGTAGCTTTGCATTTCTTTGAGTCATTCTGTGATTCTCTGGGAATGCATTTTGATTTGAAACAGAATTCAACAAGTCTTGCTGGAGATCGCATTGTTAATTAACCGATGGGAAGACTTCAATAAGAAAATAATATTTGTTGATCGACCTAGTCTTTGGTTTTCAGTTGTTTTAAGAGCCTCATTTTTGATGTTAAAGTAGAAACTGTGTAAGCTAGTTGTAGGTATGGCTGAGATAAGATATTTGGACCTGGCAATTTCCCACCTTCACCTGATTTAGCTTGCAATTTGCTAAGGGCTCTCATGACTCCTCATTGGCCACCCTACTTAGATGTGGAGTAACCTATGGGGCTGAATGCCGTGATCTTTTCCTACTCTTGTTTGTACATTTGTGTGTGATAAGCAAGCTCAGTTGAGTGGAATGTAGCAACTCATCTTCTAGGTTGCTAATCTCTTCTTATTAAGCTTCTGTCAGCATCCTAGGCCCAACCCATGACTGGCAGGGCCACCTTTGTTCCTGGCACACTGTTCTGCACTGTAGCTCTAAGATTATAACTGAAGATATTTTCTGAGCAGGCTTTGGCCTAGTCTCTCACAATTATGAAGTCCAGGTTAAGCCATCTTGAAGGCCAGTGTCTGACATTAATTGTAGCCTCCCTGCTGTTTGGTGGCAGGTGAAGGGAGGAGAATAGTATATATTTTCTCATCTTAAATCCACCATATTAATGGCATTGTTCTGTGTAGTGATAGTTCTTAGGCATTCAAACCTGCTACCCTTTGTAGAAGGATAACCTATACTATTTTTGTATTCTTATAACCCTCAGATTTCTCCTCCTCCTTTTTTTTCAGTTAATACACAAAATTATTGACCTAGGATATGCCAAGGAACTGGATCATGGCAGTCTTTGTACATCCTTTGTGGGAACCCTACAGTACCTGGTAAGAAAGGAAGGTTGTGTGTTTGCTTTGTAGTTTCTTGACAGCTGCGTTTGTGGGGCTTTTCTCTGTCCTTGCCTACCTACATCTCAGTCTTTCCAGCTTGGATATTTCCTAGATGCGTTTTATGAGCTTGGAATCCTGCTCCATTCAAATCAGCATTTTCAGACAATAGATGTCCTCTGGAAAGCATAATATTTTCTCTGATGTCAGAAGGACTGTGCTTATATGGCTTTAAGGCAGATCCAGAAGCTCTCTGTGCAGCAGGACTTTTCTGGAAAGGAAAGATTTTTAACTAGACTCACACTATTCTGCACAGACCTTCCCTGTTCTAGACATTATTATCTGGTCCAATTACTGGGGTTCTGGGTGAGTCACTGAGTCATTTAGAAATATTGATCCAGAGTAGTCTGTGTACCAGGCACTGTACTTGGAGCTGGCAGTGTGTTGGGAAACGTGACACTTACCGTGCTCATCAGCAGTTTAGAGCCTTAACAAGAAAGCAGGCATTACCATGGTACACAGATAACTTTAGAATGATAACTCTTTGGAGTGCTGCAGAGGGGCAGTGCAAGCATGCTAGGGAGTTATGTGAGGAGGGCCTACCGACACTGGGGATCTGGAGAATGAGTGGATGAAAGGGATGACTGAAGTGGGGGAGGCAGAGGTAAGAGAGAGAAGAGATTCTGGCAAAGGTAATAGCACTTCAGGAGACCAAAGGATGCTGTTGGGGCCTCCAGAAGAAGGAAGAGAAGAGTTGCAAGTGGGGAGAGAGGAAGGACCTTTAGATAGGTTGAAAGTTATAGAGTATAGCCAGTTGCTGGTGCTTTACACCTGTTATTCCTAGTTCCTCATAGGCTGAAGTCTGAGGATCAAGATTCAGAAAAGTCCAGTTAAACCCCAAAAAGCTGGAAGTAGAGGTGTGACTCAACTGTTAGAGTGCCAATCTTGAGTGAAAAAGCTAATAAGCAAGAGCATGAGTTCAAGCCCCAGTATGGTACACACAAACAAAAGCAATTGTAGACTGTGTTCTAAAAGCTTCTTGAGTAGTGACATTGATCAAAATGCATTGTACTCATAAACTGTCATCTTGTATTTTAACTCCTTTGTGCAACTACTTAAAGACAATAAAATTTGAATTTTGAAAACTCTTTTTTTTTTTGCCAGTCCTGGGCTTGAACTCAGGGCCTGAGCACTGTCCTTGGACTTTCTCAAGGCTAGAGCTCTACTACTTGAGCCTCAGCACCACTTCTGGCTTTTTTCTATGTATGTGGTACTGAGGAATCGAACCCGGGTCTTCATGCATGCTAGGCAAGCACTTTAACCACTAGGCCAAACTCCTGGCCCGAATTTTAAAAACCCTTAAATGGCACTGAAGGGCTTTACATTGCAGGAGTAGGCTTTGGCATACAGAATGAATTGTACTAAACGGGAGTGATTTGTGGCATGTGGAAAGGAGGCTTTTGCAGTAGGCCCATTTCAGTGCTGGTAGTGGCAAAGGAGGTAGAGCAAGGTTAGAATCAAGGAATACTCAGCAAGATGTTACCTGCTGGTAAGAGCAACCAGTAAACTCATGGTTGAATAATGGAGTCTGTTATTAAAAAGAGTCGGGGCCGGGGGGAGCAGGAGTTTTGCCTACTGATAGAGTGCTTGGCTAGCATGCACAAAGCCCCAAGTTAGATTCCTCAGTACCACATACATAGAAAAGGCTGGAAGTAGTGCTGTGTCTCAAGTGGTAGAGAAGCCCAAGGACAGTGCTCAGGCCCTAAGTTCAAGCCCTAGGACTGGCAAAAAAAAAAAAAAAAAATTTTAATTAAAAAAAGGAGCAAGGTGTTGGTGACTCACTCCTGTAATCCTAGCTACACAAGAGGCTAAGGATCTGAGGATCATGGTTCAAAGGCAGCCTGGGCAGGAAAAGTCAAAGCAACTCTTATCTTCAGTTTACCAAAAAAAAAGCTGGAGGTAGAGCTGGTGATAAGAGTGCTAACCTTTGCAAAAGAGCTAAGGGACTATGCCCAGTGCCCAAGATCAAGCCCTAATACTCACGCAAAAAGTAAAATAAATAAAAATTTTCAAAAAATCCCTGCTAAGGTAGTGTCTTACCTATGCTTAAATGAGAAGGAGGTTATGTGATGTATTTTTATGTGCATTTCTATTTCCTGCCTGTCCTACTAACTAGAGTAATGGCCTCCTGCAGTTTATTTCCTGTTCTGTGAAATGGTCATGCAGGAGATGATTTAGATGTTGTACCCACACAATGTAGGAGTATGTAGGTTTTGCTGAGTTCCCTCTGCAGTCTTATCAGCTCAGCAGCAATTATTCTGACCTGGATGCGAAGTCAGGCCATTCACCTGCATGAGCTTAAAGATCATGTAAGTGTTATATTTCTACTGAGACCATGCACAGTCTCGTCACTGAACCTTGCTCAGGACAGTCCTTTCTGTGATATGTGTCTCACTACTCATGTGAGGAGCCCTCTAAGCTCAGTTGGTCCCACCTGTGCTTCCTCACCTTCCTATGTCACCTGAGTTCTCTGCTTTGGTGGTAGTTGTTCATCTGGTTTTTTTCCTCTCCCTGATTGTAAATATCCTGTCCCATTTCTTAGTTCAAGAGATTTGAAAGTATTAAATGTGTGTAAATGATTTGGTTTGTATAGTCTGGCATTAGTTTTCCTTTTTGTACAAATTCTATCTTTACATTTCTATACAATACCCATAACCAGGCCCTGCATCTAATTAAATTTTAATAAACATTTGAGATGCAACTTTTTTTTGGTGTTTACAAGTCTTTAATTTTAAAAAATATGTAATCAAGCATTTTACATAATACATACATTCTTTTTTTTCTTCTAGTTCTGGGGCTTGAACTCAGGGCCTGAGCACTGTCCTTGGGCTTTCTCAAGGCTAGTTCTCTACCACCTGAGATACAGCGCCACTTCCAGCTTTTTTTCTGTGTATGTGATATCAAGGAATTGAATCGGGTCTTGGTACATACTAGGCAAGCTCTCTACTACCACTAGGCCATATTCCTATCCCCAGTACATACTTTCTTAATATCTGTATATACAATAAATAATGGAAAGCAAATATAGCTATTGCAAACATAGGTATTACTTCTTCTTGGCCAATTACTAATATCATTTTCTGTGAAACTCACTGGAGTGTTACAACAAAACGAAAAATGTTCTTAAATAATTGTCCCTTAGTATAAATAAAATATTTAGTAATAATACAGTAAATATATTCTTCAAACTGACCAAAAAATGTGTAATGCTTTATACCACAGGGGTAAAGAAGGTAGTAAACTATTTTCCAAGATTAAAGCCCACAATATTAGGTCAATGCCTGAATTCTACCTCTACAGTGATGGTCTCATACTTGCAGGTCAATCTGACTCCACCCCACCCAAATCTATTTTATATGAAGCCATTCAGATTTTTTTTCTTTTGCCAGTCAACTCAGGGCCTTGGCATTGTCCCCGAGCTTCTTTTGCTCACGGTTAGTACTCTATTGCCGGGGCCAGCCGGCAGCAAACCAGGGTTCGCAGATTGGGATTCCTGAAATAGGGGCAAGGACTAGGAAAAATTAAAAGAGAGACAAACAGATGGAGTTCGGGAGGACTACAGCCCAAGTCAGCAATCCAAGAAGGCTGTGAGCTCCAGACTGCCGCCTAAGACTGTCCTGTTTAAGTTCCGACCTTAAATACTCTTCTTAAAACTAGGGAACTGCCAGAGGCTACATTCATACAAAATAGTAAACAAGTCACATATAGGATAAATGAGAAAGGATTAACATTGCTTAAAGTTATCCTGATAAGAACTGATTGACTTTGCTTAAAGTTATCCTGATCAGAGTTACTTCCTTGTGTATACAGTTGTGTAGGTCCAAGGTCAGGTCCAAGGTCATTGACTCCACAGTCGGTCCCCAACACTCTATCACTTAAGTCATAGTGCCACTTCTGGCCTTTCCTGCATGGTAGGCAAACACTCTACCACTAAGCCACATTCCAAGTCCCCATTCAGCTTTTTTTGTTTTTGGTCAGTCATGGGGCTTGAACTCTGGGCATGGGCTCTGTCCCTGAGCTCTTCAGCTCAAGGCTACTGTCCTACCCCTGAGCCACAGTGCCACATCCAGTTTTCTAGTGGTTAATTGGAGATAAGATTCTCACGGACTTAATTGCCTAGGCTGACTTTGAACCACAATCCTCAGATCTCAGCCTCCTGAGTAGCTAGGATTATAGGTGTGAGCCACCATGCTGGCTCCCATTCAGCTTTTTTAAGTTGATATTGTCACCTCAGAGTCCCAAATTAAAAAATATTCCTTACAAACAATTTGTAACAGATAACATATTATGGTTCCACTGAGGCAATATATACAGTCTGATTTCAACACTCAAAAAGCAAAAGGATCTATACATACATACATATATGTATATGTTTTCACAGTCTTAAAAATTACATTTGGGGGGCCGGAAGACCCAGGTTCGATTCCTTGGTACCACATATATAGAAAAAAGCCGGAAGTGGTGCTGTGACTCAAATGGTAGAGCACTAGCCTTGAGAAAAGTCCAAGGACAGTGCTCAGGCTCTCAGTTCAAGCCCCATGACTGGCAAAAAAAAAAAATTACATTTGGTATGTCTAAAAGTATTTTTATGGTCTATAAATATCATTTTTAAAATTCAACTAATAAAATGCAAAAGAACTTATGAAATTAAATCTTTTAAACTTTTAACACCTGACACAGAAGTCAGTAAAGCTTGAGGTCTGTGTAAAATATATTGTCAGTCCCTACAAGTAGGGAAAGCTATCTTTTAAATATGATAGGAGAGATATTCCAAAACTTTGGAAGGAATTGGCAGCTATTGAACTTCTTGAGAAACTACAGCTTTTTAAAGAATTATTTTTTGGGGGGCTGGGAATGTGGATTAGTGGTAGAGTGCTTGCCTAGCATGCATGAAGCCCTATGTTCAATTCCTCAGTACCACATAAACAGAAAAGTCTAGAAGTGGCACAGTGGCTCAAGTGGTAAAGTGCTAGCTAGCCTTGAGCAAAAGAAGCTAAGGGACAGAACTTAGGTCCTCAGGATGGCTGTGCTGTGCTAAGGATTGAACTTGAGGTCTCACTTGCTTGGAAAGTGCTCTACCACCTGACCTGTCTCAAGCTCCTATTTGCATTGGTTATTTTCAAGGTAGAGGCGTGTTTTATGCCAAGATTGGCTCATCTGTGAGCCTCCTACTTGTACTTACCCAAGTAACTAGAAACAACAGCACATGCCCCTGCACCTTGCTGTTGTGCTTCCCCAGTAGCTGAAATAACAGATGTATGCCACTGTGCCCAGCCATTGGTTGAGATAGAATCTTGTGATTTTTTTTTCTTACTATAGGCTGTCTCGAACTGCAATACCTTGATCCCTGCCTCCCACATAGTTTGGATTCAAGGCTGAAGCAACCATACAGACCATTTTTTTTGTTGTTGTCTTTTAGTAGAAATCAGTAGTAAAAGGGGTGCACTCTCATTTTTAAAGGGGAGAAATTAGAGCACAGTAAGAAAAGCAATTCCTTAGGATTAGCCTATCAGGACTTGCTTAGAGTGTGCAGGTATGGTAAACCCAGGATCAGCAGCTGACCTGCTCAAGTGGTCACATCCTCAGCTGTGCTCCTGGCATAGGTGTGTGTGTGTGTGTGTGTTACAGGCCCCGGAGCTACTGGAGCAGCAGAAGTACACAGTAACAGTTGATTATTGGAGCTTTGGCACCTTGGCCTTCGAGTGCATCACAGGTTTCAGGCCTTTTCTCCCCAACTGGCAGCCGGTGCAGTGGTAAGTAAGAGCCCAGACTTGGCCCTGTTTGTCTTTTTGTCATCCCCTTATTAAGTAACCCTAGCTGCCTGACAACTCTCTCTTCTTAGTCAGAAAGAAAGCTATTACAACCTAGCTGTGGACAGTTCCACAAACCTTGAACAAAAAAAAGGTTAATATCTTTAAGTATAATATTTTGTGAATTTCATCGCCCTTTCTTCAGTAATAACATAGAAGTACATTATTACAGGCCAGCCGCGGTAGCTCATGCCTGTAATCCTAGCTACTTAAGAGGCTGAGATCTGAGGATTAAGGTTCAAAGCCAGCCTGGGCAAAAAAGGACCTAAGACTCTTACCCCAACTAACCTCTAGAAAATGAAAGTGGCTCAAGGGTAAGGCAGTAGCCTTGAGCTGAGGAGCTCAGGGACAGCACCCAGGCCCAGAGTTGAAGTTCTACGACCAACAAAAAAAAATCTCATGGACTTTCCTCACCTGGCTGGCTCTAAGCAATGATCCTCAATTTTCAGATTCTTGAATAGTTAGGATTACAGGTATGAGCCATAGGTGTTCAGCTTTACCTCATCACACACACAGTACATTATTATAGGCTATTGAGTCCCTCTGTACATTTTATTCTCTATTAGTAAGCAGAAAGAAAATGATAAGTGCACATGGCAGATAATACAGAAATATTTACTATTGTCAAGTTTTTACCATACTTGAATATAATTTTTTAACAGTAGGTTTTCTCTGTATCACCAATACTAACTCCAAGCTATTAAGTTGAAACAATCCTTCTACCTCAGCTTCCTGAGTAGCAGGGACTGCAGGTCTACACCACTCCTTGACTCAAATGTACTTTCTAACTCTTATTTTTATTTATTTATTTATTTTTTGTTCATGGGTCTTGAACTTGGCCTGGGCATTATCCCTGAGCTCTTCAGCTCAAATCTACAGCTCTACCCCTGGAACCACAACCCTACTTCCCATTTTCTACTGGTTAATTGGAGATAAAAGTCTCATGGACTTTAGTGCCTGGGCTGGCTTTACCTCAATCCTCAGATCTCAGCCTTCTGAGTAGCTAGCATTACAGGCATGAGCCACTGCTCCCAACTAACTTTCTCTTTTAAATCAAAAGGAAATGGCTTAAAATACAAATCTATAAAAATTTTTAATTTTAAAATTCCTAAATAAAAATCCCTGAAGGGTATAATTAAACTTTTTGAAATTCTTTTTTTTTTTTTTTGCCAGTCCTGGGCTTGGGCTCAGGGCCTGAGCACTGTCCTTGGACTTTCTCAAGGCTAGAGCTCTACCACTTGAGCCTCAGCACCACTTCCGGCTTTTTTTCTATGTATGTGGAATCGAACCTGGGTCTTCATGCATGCTAGGCAAGCACTTTAACCACTAGGCCAAACTCCTGGCCACTTTTTGAAATTCTTTAACTTACTCTTCGCTAGTTACAAAAATCTTCTCAAGTGCCACTGGCTCCTGACTGTAATCCTAGCTACTCAGGAATCTGAGATCTAAGGATCCCAGTTCAGAACCCGTATGGGTAGCAAAGTCTGTGAAACTCTTTATCTTCAGTTAACACACACACACACACGCACACGCACACACACACACCACCACCACCACCATGGGTAGCAAAGTCTGTGAAACTCTTTATCTTCAGTTAACACACACACACACACACACACACACACACACACACACACACACACACCATCACCAAAAAAAGAATAAAGTCATAGTAGAACTGTAGTTCAAATGGTAGAGTGCTAGCATTGAGCACCAAAGATCAAACGCCCAAGTCCTGAGTTTAAGTCCTAGGATTGGCACCAAAAAAAGTACAAAGTGAAAAGAATGTCTGCCATCAGTCACCCAACCATCTGCACCCTCCCACCAGGCAGACCCTGTGTGCTGTAGAGGATATTTACCCCCAACTAGACTGTCCTACATTTGTTTATGAGTTCATTGCCTGTTGTCCTCCTTTCATCCATCAGTGGTGACATAATGTGAACCATGTGGCCATGTCCACCCTGAGAGAAATTATTCCTCAGAACCAGTTCATCTGTAACACAAAACCTTTGACCAGGAGCATAGTTCAAGTTGTAGAAGGCCTGCCTAGCATGTGTGTAGCTCTGAATTCCAGTTCTTGTCTTGAACCAGAACAAAGACTAATTTTTTTCTGTGCTTCTGTAAAATATATAAACAAGTTTAAAAACAATGATAATTAGATAATATAGAAACAACTACTATCTATATATTTTGTGTTTTCTGACCCTTCAGTATCTGTGTTTTTTATTTTTTAACAAAAGTAGTGCTGAGCACTGGTGGCTCACATATGTAGTCCTCGCTACTCAAAAGGCTGAGATCTGAGGATTGTACTTTGAAGCCAGCCCAGGTAGGAGAGTTCATGAAACTCCAATTAATAACCAAAAAGCTAGAAGAGGAGCTCTGGCTCAAAATAAGTAGCATGCTAGCCTTGAACATAAAGGCTCAGAGACAGTGCCCAGGCCCTGAGTTCAAACCCCAAAACTAGTACGAAACAGATAAAGAAACACAAACAAAAAAGGTAGATTATAGTGCATATTTTGATCCTATCTGCTCTCAAATTAATATTGAACAGGCAGTATGTTTTCTCATGTTATTAAAAATATCTCTTTAGTACCCACTGAGTCCTACAGTTCATTTAATTTGTGCTGTATTATGGGAAGCTTGAATGTTTTGCAGTTTTTACATCTTAAAAGAACAAGGAAAATAATATTCTTGTTGGTAAAGCATTTCACATAACAGTTATTTCCCTAGGGTACATTTTTAGGAATTGAATTAACGAATCAAATACTATGCACATTTTAATTTGATGTTTATTATGCAGGCTAGTCAGAAAAGTGGAATAAATACAACAAGCTTCTGGCTTCCTACTGTCCTTGTCACCAAACTGTTGCCAGCACTGGCTGTTGCCATCTTTGAGATTTATTTAGATATCAAGTCACATTTGAAAAATGAGAAAAAGTAAAGTCTCAAGTACAGAATTTCTTGGGAAAATTGTTTTATTTTTAGGAGAAAATAATGGCAACTATCTGTGTTTAGAAGATACTTTAGATATTTAACTATTGTATGTTTATATTTTTTACCTACCCAGAAAAATAAATTTTTTTTCTTTTCTTTTTTTCTTTTTGCCAGTCCTGGAGCTTGAACTCAGGGCCTGGGCACTCTCTGGATACTTTTTTTTGCTAAAGGCTAGCACTCTGCCACTTGAGCCACAGCACTGCTTCTGGCTTTTTCTATGTATGTGGTTCCAGGTACTTGAACCCAGGGGCTTCGTGCATGCTAGGCGAGCACACTACCATTAGGCCATGCTCCCTGCCCCATAAATTTCTTTTAATTTAAAAAGGCCAAAAAAAAAAAGAAGAAGAAAGTGTAATCTTTGAAATCGAAATCAGTTCTTAAAGAAAGGTTTAGGTGATGGTAGGCTCCACCCTGAAAATCCTGGGACCACAGCAAAGCATACCTTCCCGTGGTGGTTATGACAAACCAGGCATTGCTATTAAAACCTAATAGGCTGTAGAGGATGGAGACTTCTAGAATATGGAGAACTCGATAATTGACTTGCATTCATAGTTTATAATGAATCAACAAAGAAATAGCTTTAAATTATTCATATTTCTCTGGTGGTTTTAATTAGCCAAGGGATTATTGCATTTTTTCCATTCAAATGTTGAACTTTTCCATTATGTATAACAAAAAGAGTAAAAATCCATTAGACCTGGAAGAATAAACACTGTTCACAGATTTACTCCAACGGTTCTGCCACCCCCATCTAGAATCTTCTTCCTATAATCTCAGCATTGTCTGATTGCGAGGTGAACTTCTCTGAAACTAAAGACTTTCACGAACTTTTGTTCATGAAATATTAATATTAACCTTAGCCTACTTATGAAAATTTTACTCTTATTTCAAGTAGCAGGTGGTGACTAATTGCAGGAAAAATGAACTTTTGGTTTTGTAGTTGTATTATAAAACTGTTTTGAAAACCATTTCAGAACTAAAGTATACCTTTTTATAATTTCCCACTGACACAGTTGTCTAAGTAGACCATTCACTGAAGTTAGAAAAGCCTTAGAGCTCCTCACTACTTTTTCTCTTTTCCCCTTTCCCAGTACTGTGTCTCAAACTCAGGGCCTCAACACTTTTGTGAGGCATTTTTGCCCATGACTGGTGTTCACCACTTGGGCCATGCCTCCAGCCCAGCTTTTTTGCTAGTTAATTGATAATGGAGTCTCACAGACTTTTCTGCTCAGACTAGTTTCAAATTTTAGCCCTCTACATCTCAGCCTCTTGAGTAGCTAGGAGTACAAACATGAGCCTCCAGTGCCCAGCCAGAGCTAGCTCCTCACTTCTGCCTGAGATTGTATCACCAGAACGGTAAGCCACCAGCTTCTGCTGTACCCAGCTTTTCTGGGTTTCTTGCATGCTCAAGATAGCTCAGTTTACTGCTTGCCCGTGAGACATGTTCAGAGTTAAAGCTTTTTTTTTTTCTTTCTTTTTTTTTTTTTTTTTGGTATTCCACATGTTTTGGGAAGATTAACTCAGAAGAATGGAAATTACATCATAATTTTGGTCTTGAATTCCCAGTCATGCCATGTTCTTGCCATATAATATTGGAAAAGTCATCTGATCTTTGATTCTTTGGCACTAGTGGCAGACTAAAAGCATGTTACCACTTGGAGTTATCTTAGTAACTAAGGGAATTTTGGTTGAATATTTGATTATCGACAAAACATGATTTAAGTTATCATCCTTGTTACTAAAAAGGTTGGAAGCCAGTTGAGTTTACAGGTTTTTTTTTCCTTCTAACACCTGAAGAAATTCCTTAGGTTGGAAAAATGTAAATAAATGTTCTTTTACCATTAGAAAATATTACTCAGCTATGTACAAATAGAATGAAGTACACATGTGTATGTGTTGTCCATGTTTCCTGTCAGTGTGACATACATGCAGCAACTTTGGTTTGATTTTCCTAATTCTGTGAGAGTTTGTGTTTGGTGAATGTAGAAGGTAGAGCCAGGGAAGAGGAGGAAATAGCAAGGATCAGATATATCAGCCATGATGTCTGCAGAAGTCAAGGCACACAGTAGGTGATGTGTTGTTAAAGGCTGTCTTTCAGAAATCACTCAGGCAGCACTGACTTTCAACATGGAGCTAGTGCTAGAACAAAGTCCTTGCTCATGTTGAGCAAATGTTATAGCACTGAGCCACATCCTCAGCATCCTGTCAGGAGACAGGGATGTTGCAGAGGCAACCTTGAACTTGGTAAGGAATTTCTTAACAAGGTGATACATTTACAGGCATTCCAAAGTCCGGCAGAAGAGCGAGGTGGACATTGTTGTTAGTGAAGACTTGAATGGAACAGTGAAATTTTCAAGCTCTTTACCATATCCCAATAATCTTAACAGGTAAGGTTCAATGGTGTTAGTATGCATATTTTCCTTCCATTGTTTAAAAATACAAGTCTGAGGTGACATATGATAACTTTTAAACATATTATCAGGATATCATTCTGTGTACAAGAACTTGACATCAATATTCCAACCTTAAACAAACATAAAATGGGTTTTTACCCCACATCTCCCTAAGCTGAGCCACCATACCTAGCTTGTTTATTGAGATGGCATCTTGAACCACCATCTTCCCAAT
Organism: Megascapheus bottae; assembly: GCF_031878675.1. NCBI lineage: Eukaryota > Metazoa > Chordata > Mammalia > Rodentia > Geomyidae > Megascapheus > Megascapheus bottae. The sequence continues at coordinate 997,450 of NC_143528.1, read as the reverse complement.
CTCTGCTTCCCAAGAATCTGATATTACCTGACCACCACGGTAAGCCTTTTCTGGGTAGAGAATAATAGTCTATCTTTTTACTTTCCTCATCTAGCCTGATACTGTGTCATAGTAAAGAAATCAGTTTTATAGTTCACATGGCATTACAGTCTAGTCTAGTCTTAGAGCCAGAATAGAAAAAAAAAGACATACGTTACATAAGATGCAGTTATGTAATTGAGCCACACTGGTAACTACTGCTATGATTATCAGAGGATAGGAGGGATACTGTGTGCTTGGAGGGATGATTGTATGTTCATGACCGTTTCTTCCTTCCTTTTCTTTTTGTCAGTCATGGGCTTTGAACTCAGGGCATGGGAGCTATCCCTGAGCTCTTTTGCTCAAGACTAGATTTCTTTTACCATTTTAGGCCACAGTTCCACTTCTGGTTTTCTGGTGGCTAATTGGAGATAAGAGTCTCAAGGAGTATCCTGCCCAGATTGGCTTCAAACCTCACTCCTCAGATCTCTGTCTCCTGAGAAACTAGAATTACAGGTGTGAGCAAGAGGTTTTCTTTTGAGAAAATGGAGAGATGTGCAGCACATAGATCAATGAAGAAGATTGAAGAAGCTCAAGGGTAGAGACAGGTGTGAGCAGTGGCATAGGTAGTCAGTTTCTGGGAGAGTCAGTGAGTTGCTGGGTTGGCTCCAGGGAAGATTCCAGGGCATCCTGGAGGCAACTCTAGAGCCAGGGGTTTTTGAACTTTGTCGTGTGTCCCCATGCTATGCTCTTGAGGAGTGGATGATCAGATCTTGGAGTATAGGTCTGTATAGTGTGAGGATTACTTGCAGGAAGAGTGAGCCTACAAAGTGCCCTTCCTGTTTTCTTCTTCCCTTTTTCTTCCTTTTCCCTTCCTCTCCCCTTTTCTCTTTCCTTTCCCCCTTCCCCTTCTCCCTTTTCTCTTTTCCTCCCTCCCCTTTCTTTTTTTTTTATTTTTTTATTTTTTTAAAATTTTTTTATTGTAATAGTAAAAGGGTTACATGATATTTGCCAGATAGAAGATGCATTAATTCACGTACATTGATACCCTTTCACATGTCTTGGTACCCATTTCCCTCCCCCCCAACCTCCCTCCCCTTTCTTTGGTCAAACCTAAGGCCTCTAGCAGGTTAGACAAGCTCTGTACATTTGTAGGTCAGTCCACTTCAATGATTGGAAGTCTCTAGTTTGTGGGGCTGGTTAATTGACCAGAGGGGATAAACATCTGGAATAGTTAAATTGACTAGAAATGTTCACATTTTTTCTCTCAAATGAAGTGCTTTCATTTATTGGCTGCCACCTGTGTGTGTTACAGTGAAACGTAAGCAGGCAGCCTGAGACTCACTCATGTGTCTCCTGTACTCTCTGATCTTCTCAGCGTACTTGCCGAGCGACTGGAGAAGTGGCTGCAGCTGATGCTCATGTGGCACCCCAGACAAAGGGGCACAGACCCCCAGTACGGACCCAATGGCTGCTTTAAGGCTCTGGATGACATCTTAAATTTGAAGGTGAGGGTTGACCCAGAGTAGCCCTGAGGCAACAGCTGGGATCCCCCATAGGACATAGCTATTCTGGTAAGGAAGAAATGCTCCAGACGAAGCAGGTCATGGGTCTATTGACTCAGTGGGGGAAACTTAGACTCTTACCAGAGTCTTTCTACTGAACTTAGTAGAACATCAGAGCTAATGGGTGTTGGGTGCCAGGTTGTTGCTGAGGACTACCAGGAGGACTAGAACACATGAAACATGGCACCCAGTCTCCCTTCACTGAGCTAGGCCTTTCTTTTGGGGACTGGGAAGCAGCTAACATCAAGGAACTTTGGGAATAGTGAAGGAGTGGAATGTCTTGGCAGATACATGGCATCTCTGTTAAAACTGGTTTTTCACAGTGAAATCTGTTGCAGCTAGTTCATATCTTGAACATGGTCAATGGCACCATTTACACCTATCCTGTGACAGAAGATGAGAGCCTGCAGAGCTTAAAGGCCAGAATCCAGGAAGACACGGGAATCCTAGGGAAAGATCAAGAGCTGCTGCAAGAGGCAGGTCTGGCATTGATCCCTGACAAGCCTGCCATCCAGTGCATTTCAGATGGCAAGGTAAGCCCCTGGCTTCTTACAGGCTGCCCTGTTTTCCCTGGACTGCCTCCTAGAATACAACTTCTCTGATTGCTAATCTATAGTGGTAAGTGGTCTGTTAATCACACAGTTGATGAGGCTGCTTGTTTAAGCTGTGCTGTGGGCCTTTTATGGGGCTCCTTACTGGAGACACACTTCACCTCACTGCCAGGTCATTAGAGTGGCTTTTTGTATGTGTGCATCTATTGCCAAAACTCAGTTTTACTTTTCTGGTCATCCAGAGCTAGTTGTGATTGATATCTGCATGTGTACAGTTGTCTGGACACTTTTTTGGCTACAGTAACATGAGACAGGTCTCTACCCTAAAGAGCCTACAAAGGAATTTATGGAAATAGAGCTGCATGCAAGAAGCAGTCATTGCAGCCAGGCTCACGCCTGTAATCATAGCTCCTCAGGAGATTGAGATCTAAGGATAGGGGTTCAATGTCAGCCTGGGCACTAAAGACCATAAGACTCTTATCTTCAATTAACCACTAGAAAATGGGAAGTGGAGCTGTGGTTCCAGGGGTAGGGCAGTAGCCTTGAGCTGAAGAGCTCAGGGACAGTGCCCAGGCCCAGAGCTCAAGTCCCATGACTAACAACAACAAAAAAGCAGTCATTGAACAGAAAACTACACAATGAACTTTAGAACTACACAAGGACTGTCAATAAAAGTAGAATCTGATCTGTTGATAAGGACTAAATGAACAAAAAAAGAATGCTGAGTGCCTGTAGACTGAATATGATATTCTTGGACAGTAAAGAGAACTCAGAAACCACTCAAAATTAGCTGGAAAGGGGGTGGGGAGCACATGACCTCTCTCTACTCTTGTCTCTTTGCAGCTGAATGAGGGTCGCACGTTGGACATGGATCTTGTTTTTCTCTTTGACAACAGTAAAGTTACCTATGAGAATCAGATCTCTCCACGGCCACAACCAGAGTGTGTCAGCTGTATCCGTAAGACATCATTTATTTAATCAATGATCAGTTGTAATTCTGGGGACAAAGTGGGAGGAAGAGACGAAGCCGGGGAGAGGGCCACCAAGGAGAAAGTTGTTTACTGTTCCTCAGGGAAATGGGAGCTCAGGCAAAAACACATCAAGGGGATTATTGGTTAATTCAGCCTCAAACTAGAGGTCAAATAATACTAATTCGCCATTCTTTCTATTTATTTTTAGATTTTTATTTAGTATTTTTTTTTGCCAGTCCTGGGCCTTGAACTCAGGGCCTGGGCACTGTCCTTGGCCTTTCTTAAGGCTAGCGTTCTACCACTTGAACCACAGCACCATTTCTGGCTTTTTCCTATGTATGTGGTACGGAGGAATTGAACCTGGGTCTTCATGCATGCTAGGCACCCTACCACTAGGCTAAACTCCCAGCCCCGGTACTTATATCTTTATAGTTAATGTTTAAATTACACCCCCAAAAAGATAGAGAAGCGTATATATATGGTGAAAAATAAATTGCCTTCTGTCTCATACTCCCTTCCGGGATAACTGTTGTTCTCAGATTCTTTTTTTTTTTTTCTGCCAGTCCTGGGCTTGAGCTCAGGGCCTAAGCACTGTCCTTGGGCTTTCTCAAGGCTAGAACTCTTACCACTTGAGTCTCAGCTCCACTTCTGGCTTTTTTCTATGTATGTGGTACCGAGGAATCGAACCTGGGTCTTCGTGCACGCTAAGCAAGCACTCTACCACTAGGCCAAACTCCTTGCCCTGTTCTCAGATTCTTGGGCATTCTTGTCTGCAGGATTATCTTTTCCCCAAGCAAAATGATAGCATTAAATACATACTCTTCTTTACCTGTACAGATAATATCTGTACCACGTACAGATATTTCCCTTTTTTGGAATGGGTATGTGCATAGCTGGCTTATTTTTAATGGTTGTGTGATACTCTTTTGGATGCATGTCTAATGGACCTTTTGTCATTGGTCTGTATTAAATTGTTGGGTGTCATCATGACATTTCCATATAGTATATAATATTCTCTGATCATGTTCACTACCTTTGTTACTTTTTTATTCTTCTTTACTTCTTTCTCTTTTTCCCTCCTCCTTCTCTATCTCTAGTAGTCTCCCTGTTACTTTCATGACTTTAGTCATTGTGTTTTGCTTCTCCTTGGCCTCTACAAATGAGAGAAATTATGTGATGTTTGTCTTTGTGGGACCAGCTTAGTTTGTTTAACATGATAATCTCCAGTTCCACGTATTTCCCAGCAAATATCATGATTGCATTCTTCTTAATGGCTGAGTAAAACTCCATTGTGTACATATAACACATTCTCCATCTGTTTGTGGACAGGAAGGTAAATTTAATAATTATTTATTATGAATAGTGCTATGATATGTGCAATTACTCTGTAATAAGCTGACTTTGACTTCTCTGGGTATAACCCAGAAGTGGTATGACTGGATCATACCACTGTATGTAGGGGGGGTATGATACTAGGTGTTGAACTTTTGAGCTTGCTAGATAAGTGCACTCTACCACTTGAGTCGTATCACAGCTCATTTTGTTTTAATTTATTGTTCAGTTAGTGTCTCAGATAGTATCTTGGCCTTCTGAGTACTTGAAATTTTCATGCACATACCACCTAGTTTGACTTTTTTTTGAGATAGTGTCTTATTAACTTTTTACCCCCACCCCCTCCTGGCCTCAAACCATACTCTTCTCTCTCTTTCTCCTGAATAGCTAGCACCTTGCCCTCTACTTTTAACTTTTGGAGGAACCTCTACCTGACAGAATAATTTGCAATCAAGTATAAATAACAGATGTTTTTTGTATGTGTGCTGGTCCTGGGGTTTGAACTCAAGGCCTGCCTACTGTCTCTGAGCACAGCTCAAGGCTAGTGCTGTACCACTTGAGCCACATCTCCACATCTCCAGCTTTTTTGTTGGCTAATTGGAGATAGGGGTCTCACAAACTTTACTTCCTAATCTGGCTTTGAACTGTGATCCTCTGATCTCAGCTTCCTAAATAACTAATCCAGTTCATTGTAGTTTTGATTTTTATTTCACTGGTGGGTAAGAATGTTGAACATTTTTTCATATATCTATTGACCATGCAAAGTGACTGTTCATTTACCCATTTATATTGGATTGTTACTATGAAGCTTAATTGTTTTGAGCTATTCATATACTCTGGATATTGATCCCTGTCAGATGGTAAAGATGTCGCCCATTCTGTAGGTTCTCTTTCCCTATATTGACTGTCTCTTTTGCTGTTTAGAAGCTTTTATATACAGTGGAATCCCATTTGTCAGTTCTTGCTCCTGAGCTACTGGAGTCCTATTAAGAAAATCTTTGCCTATGCCTGTTTTTTGAAGTATTTTCCCTATATTTTCCTGTACTAGGTTAAAAAATTCAAGTTTGGCATTAAAGGCTTGCCTTTATTTCTCTCTCTCTCTCTCTCTCTCTCTCTCTCTCTCTCTCTCTCTCTCTCTCTCTCTCTCTCTGTCTCTGTCTCTCTCTCTGTCTCTCTCTCTGTCTCTCTCTCTGTCTCTCTCTCTGTCTCTCTCTCTGTCTCTCTCTCTGTCTCTCTCTCTCTCTTTCTCTCTCTCTCTCGTCTCTGTCTCTGTCTCTGTCTCTGTCTCCTGCTAGTCCTGGGGCTTGAACTCAGGGCCTGGGTACCATCCCTGAGCCTCTGTGCTCAAGGCTGTCTCTCTACCACTTTAGCCATAGTGCCACTTCCACCTTTTCCTGAGCAGTTTATAGAGATCAGAGTTTCGTGGATTTTATTGCCTTGGCTGGCTTTGAACCACAGTCCTCAGATCTCAGTGCCCTGTGTAGCTAGACTTACAGGCGTGGCCACCAGTCCTGACAGCCTCGTAAAGAATGAAATTGGAATTTTGATGGGAATTACATCTCATTGGTATACTGCTCCATTTTAACATTCTGCTGCACTGTATACATGGATGGCCTTGCCAACTTACAGTAGCTTTCACATTGTTGATTAGGTTTATACTAGGTATTAATACAAGGGAGTTACAATTCCATAGGTCAGGTTATGAGTACAGTGTGTTTTGGTCTGTATCACCCCTTTCTATATTCTCCCTGGTTTTCCCCCAAGTAGTGTTTTTATTTTTTGAGGCTATTGTGAATGGTATTGTTTTCCCAACTTCTTTTTCAATGAACTTGTTGTTGGTTTATAGAAAATCTGTATATGTTGACTTTCATTTTGCTACTTTGCAAGAGATGTTTATCAGATTTAAGAGTCTTGTGGTATCTTACAGTTCTTTTAAATCATAGAATCTGAAAACAGAGTTTCTTTTCCTTTTGTATCTCTTTTGCTTCCTTCCATCTTTTCTTTTTTTCTTTCTTTTTCTTCTGTGGGGGTCCTAGGGCCTGACCTCAGGGCCTAGACACTGTCCCTGAACTTTATTGCTCTAGCACTCTACCACTTAAGCCACAGGTCTACTTCTTGCTTTTCTGGTGGTTAACTGGAAATAAGAATCCTCCGACTTTCCTGCCCAACTGGTTTGGAACTGTGATTCTCAGACTCCTGAGTAGGCTAGGTTTACAGACATGATCTACTTGTTTCTCTGTTTTTTCATCTGTCCTGTCACACGCCTTTCATAATTCCTGACACTCTTTCTCTCGTTGGAATACAGTCTTGTCAATGAAGGAAACTTTTTTTATTAAAGAATTTATTAACATTGATTTTTACATCATATTTCAAATGATGTGTTTAACAAGTATTCAAGAAGGGAATCTATATACAATCACTGGCACTTAGATTTTAGAATATAATTAAAATTAGGTTGAGGGTTTGTTGAAAGAAACTTTTGATGATGAGACTCTCTCTCTCTCTCTCTCTTGCTCTTACTCCTGCTCTCTCTCTCTCTCCTCTCCCTCTCCCTCCCCCTCACCTTCTTTCTCTTTCCCTCCCCCTTCTTTCTCCTCCCTACACATAATTTATAATTAGGATAAACATATCAAGTATCCAAGGTCTCAGAGATCTCCAGAGTTCCTGCTTTCTTAATCATCTCCACTGCTATTGATTGACATTTTGTTTATAGAAAGCCTCATATAACCTTAATTGTTGAGAGCATCAGCATTTCTATTAAAAAAATAAATGGGCCTCCTGTATATAAATGATTTGGAAAATGTTTTCTTCAGCTCAAATTTAATAACCATTTACTAACCATCTGACACATGATTATGCTGTTAATGGGGCACACAAAGTGATACCCAGAAAGTTATGCAACAGTACAATGGCTATACAATATGGTATTACAAAACAGGATGTGGTTTCTTGTAGGAGAGTTATTCTCTGACAATCGTACATCTCTGTTTCCAGTTCAGGAGCCAAAGAGGAACCTCTCTTTCTTCCAGCTGAGAAAAGTGTGGGGCCAGGTCTGGCACAGCATCCAAACCCTGAAGGAGGACTGTAACCGGCTTCAGCAGGGACAGCGAGCTGCCATGTACTGTGCTAGGCAGTTTTTTGCTTTGTTTTACTTAATTTAAAAGATTTTTGGTGTATTTAGCTCTAGGGAGGTGGCTGAGGGCAGGGATCCAAAAGCAACGATGACAAGAGAGTGGTTTAGAGGAACGGGAAGTGGCATGTGGGCTGATTGGAAGGTGGCCCTTTTGGACCTGATGGGAGAGTGTGGTTAGCACATTGGGTAGGAGTATAAAGCTTGAGGCTGGCCTGGCTCAGCTGTACACAGAATTTGGAGCTCCGAGAAGCTCACTACAGTTTGGGTTGGTAGAACTCCCCTGAGGCATAGGAGATTTACCAATATTTTCCATGGTTATGGTGAGTTTAGATAATTGGCTTTGCTAATTCCAGTTTTGTGTAGAACCTCATACTTTGCTAGAGACTAGAAAATTGCCCTTAGTTATAAGTGGCTGCTTTAATAATAGTGGTGATTTTTAGTATAGTAAGGACCTCCCTGGGTATTGGAAGTAGAATTGGATCCTGAAGGTGCTCCAAGGTTCTGTTTCTGCGGTCCCTGCAGGATGAATCTTCTTCGGAATAACAGTTGCCTTTCCAAGATGAAGAATTCCATGGCCTCCATGGCTCAGCAACTCAAAGCCAAGTTGGATTTCTTTAAAACTAGTATCCAGATTGACCTGGAGAAGTACAGTGAACAAACTGAGTTTGGGATCAGTGAGTGCATTCTGCAATAAGTTTATAGAATCTTTGGTCTCTTCCTCTCCTTCTCTCCCTCTCTAGACCCTCCCTTTCTCCCTTTCCTTTCTTTCTTGAAGTTTTTCTTTTTGTCATTTTATAATAGAATTGCTTGTTTCTGTTTTGATTTTGTGATTTTTTTCTGTTTTTCATTTTTTTTTTCTTTTCAATTTTTTTTCCCCAGCATCAGATAAACTGCTGCTGGCCTGGAGGGAAATGGAACAGGCCGTGGAGCTCTGTGGGCGGGTAGGAGATGCATTTTATGTTTCTGTACTTATGGAGTGGGTGAAACTTTGTTCTATCATTTCCAATTTTTTTCAATCAAATACTATATTGCTCTCCTTTGTGAAAATTTAAATTTTCCTTGACATGTTCATTGACTTTAATCAAACTGAATGGGCAGAAACTGAGAGTGACCAGTACAAGGAGTTCTATAATAGTCAGGCTTCAGAATTATATAGATGAATAGAGAGGTTCCACATTTAAGTAAAAAGCAAAGTATCAGCTGTTGTCGGGGAAAAGCCTAGGCTTCTTGCTTTAAGCAGGCCTATTGTTAAAATTTTTGTCTAGTTTTGTTGGGACATAAGTCCATTTGAAATAAATGATAAGCAGAAAGTTTCAAAAGATACTAAATCAGGTGCCACTGAGAAACCATAGTCATGGAATCAAGGGAAGTCAGTGTGATTAAGTGAGCCATGTACAGATCAAGACCTGAGTTCCAAGGCTTTCTCCATCCTCCTTCTGTGCATTTGGACAAGCACCTGCACGTCTGTGACTTCATATCTGTTTATGAATCAGTCCTGATGGAGTTTGTACATGCTTAATGATAGACTACCACCACAATTCTGTATTTCATTGTAGGGGGAGCACATGCTTAACCCCACCTTGGCTCTCACTCATCATTTCTGACAGAGCAGGGTCCGGACCTTCCCACACAGGTAGAATTGGGATGAACAAGTTAAGAGAAGACAGAGTAACATGTATAGGGCATCTTCTTTGTGTCAGGTACTGCACATGCGCTTACCTGATGTAACCCTCTGTAGTCCTTCTAAAAGTCCATTTTGTGGAGAGGAAACTGCAGCTCATAGTTAAGTAAGTGCTCTTACAGCTAGAGAGTGGTGAATACAACATCCAAACTCAGGAGGTCCTCTAACTCCAGAGGCCATTCTTCTTCTAGCCAGAGACTGGTGAGTTTGGAGGGTCTTTCCGTACCTGTCCTAGAAAATCTTACACTTGATGGTATTCAAAAAAGACAAGGGATAGCTGGGTTTTGGTGGCTCATACTTGTAATCCTAGCTACTTTGGAGGCTGAGGTTTGAGGATTGCAGTTTAAAGCCAGTCTGGGCAGGAAAGTCTATAAGATACTTATCTCTAATAAGAAATGTTGTTGTGGCTCAAGTGATAAAGTGTTAGCCTGGAGTACAAATTGACTCAGGGACAGTATCCAGCCCCCGCCCCCCCCCAAAAAAAAAAAACAGTCAAGGGACAGCACCAAACCCTGAGTTCAAGACCTAGTACCAGCACACACCCCTACACACACACACACACACACACACACACACACACACACGACTGTTCTACTTACCTCAGTTGACATTAGCACAGCTTTTTTCATCAGGAGAATGATGTGAAACATTTGGTGGAACGAATGATGGCACTACAAACGGACATTGTGGATTTGCAGAGGAGCCCAATGGGCCGGAAGCAGGGGGGTACGCTGGATGACTTGTGAGTACCATTCAGAGGGGCTGATTTCTGTCTCGAGTGCCCCAACACCTTGGTAGAGTTTCATGTGTGTTAGAATAGGCTCAGGAGGCCCCATGGGACCATCCTCCTGTAGAACATGTCCCTGGTAAACCATCTCGACACATTCCAGGCCAAGTCACCAGAACTGTGACTTGAAATCTACTAGTGGCAAGGAAACCTTTTCTCCCTTGCCAAGGTGTGGATCCTTTCAGCTATAGACTGTTGGAAGCAGTGTGTAGCACATAGAGACTGTGGAATGCAGGTGGCCTTTACTGTTCTATCAGACATCACTGCTGCTCTGGCCCATCCTCACTCACACGCGGCTCAAAGAGCAGGTAGTAGAAAAGAGAGTGAGGAGCTTGGCATGTCTAGGTGTTGAACCCAGACCTGGTTCATGAATCTTGGTCAGGTGCTTGACATTGATTTTGGCTCCAGGAGCAGATGAGGTTTCTAGGAAGGCCCATCCTACGTGGAAGAAATAAATATAGCCCCAGGAGGAAGCATGATTTGTTTATTGATGGTCGTTTTGGATACCAAATGTTCTCTGATGCTTATTCTAAGCCTTTAGGATGGAACATCATAACATCAAAAATCTAGTTTTCTCTATATTTCCTCCTGTTTTTCCTCTTTTTCCTTTTCCTCCTCCTCTTTCTTATTTTCTCATTACCATTATTAAATTTTTCTATGTTTCCCAGGCTGGCCTTCAACTCTCATAAATCCCCTGACTTAATCTTCTGAATGCTGGGATTACAAGCATGTGCCACCACTCCAGTCTGTAATTTAACTTTTCATTCTCTTTCTGTTTTCAAATGGAGTCTTCTTTTAAGAGTGTTGTCAGCCTTGAGCTGAACTGCTCAGGGATAACACCCCCGGCACAGGAGTAGGGCGGTAGCCTTGAGCTGAAGACCTCAGGGACTGCACCGAGGCCGAGTTCAAGCCCCATAACCCACCAAAAAAAAAAAAAAAAGTGTTGCCAGCCTCACCTGTGTTAGGGAAATGGCAGGCATTTACACCTACCCCTGGACTCACATTGGCCCCTGCTCAGGCCCTTGGAGGGCACCTGGAATTAAGTTACTGCAGAAGCCAAGTAGGGGAATTCAGGATTGAGCAGATCCTGCTTCCCTGAAAATTTGTTCTCAAACAGGAAATGTTTGAGTTTTGATGATAAGGGTGATCATTTGTTTACTAAAGGTATAATTTCTTCTTATGAAGAAAGATGTATCACCAGTCTTGTGTCTGAAAGTCAGCAGTTGTGCTGGCAAGAATTAGCAGAACATCTCTGCAGATAGGCTTGTGTAAAGCTTAATGTAAGTATTGCTGCTGTGTCTTTCAGAGAGGAACAAGCAAGAGAGCTCTACAGGAGACTGAGGGAGAAGCCAAGAGGTAGGTCGGTTCAGCTGTCCCATCCCTTAACATCTCATTTCTGGGGCACTAGTACTCTGGAACAACTGCTCCCCTCTTCTTTCCAGACCAGCGGACAGATGGTGACAGTCAGGAAATGGTACGTCTCCTTCTTCAGGCGATTCAAAGCTTTGAGAAGAAAGTGCGAGTGATTTACACCCAGCTCAGGTATGACTTGTTTCCTGCTCCGTGGAGGATGGGGGCAGCAGCTGGACATGGGCAAGCATCTCTTTTACTCTCCTCTACTTTGCTCAGCTGTTCAGAAAAATGTAACCCACAGCTGCTGATGGCTGAAGGGCAATACTGTGCTTCCACTGGCCTAGAGCCCACTGGGGTCTGTCATGATTGTTCTTCACAGCAAAACTGTGGTTTGCAAGCAGAAGGCATTAGAATTGCTGCCCAAGGTGGAAGAGGTGGTTAGTCTAATGAACGAGGATGAAAAGACGGTTGTTCGGCTTCAGGAAAAGCGGCAGAAGGAGCTCTGGAACCTTCTGAAGATCGCATGTGTGAGTGTGCTTTCCTTGCATGGGAATTGCAAGCTACCAGCAAGGCCTTCCACTGTTACTTCTCTTTTGACATGGAATGGACAGGGAGTGAAGGGCTAGGTAGAGTGGTTGGAGGGAACGGCTTATACTAGGGGTCTTTTATTTATCACATGGTTGCTAGTTACTGAAAATGAGTGGTTCCAAGTGGCAGAAATATCCTCTTAGAACTCCAGATGCCAGAAGTTAAAATTTTAGGTGTTAGCTAGTTACCAGTGGCTTGTGCCTATAGTCTTAGTTACTCAGGAGGCTGAGAACTTAGAGAATCTTAATTTGAAGCAAGAACACAAGAGAGATGATGAACTGTAAGATCCAGAAGTGAGAAGTTTGAGTGTACGCAGATGGTCTGATCTGCCACCTTCATTGAGTGCTGACTGTGTGCCAGTAATGTGAAAGAAAAATGCCCACAGAAGCTCCTAATCTGAGTAGAGTGGATAAGTATGTATGAACCATCTGGAACATGTAGCCATAGCAATCAAGAGTGGTGGTATGAATGCATACAAGGACTGCCAGTTTCTGCCTTCGTGGTGGGGAGCAACCATAAAGGCTTCTGAGGAATAAAGAGGAGTTGGGTAGAGGTTTTGTGACAATGAGGACATGGTCACAAGATCAAGATATTGCTTTTTCTGAGCCGTGGTGCTGTCAAGAGCATGGTGCATTCTAGGCAGGAATGATAGCAGAAGGGAACCCTAAAAAGTGGCCAGAGCTGCTTCATGCAAACCTCCCCTCCCCTCTCCTTATTTTCACAAGTTTAGTGTTCCCATTCACATCAAAGGAACTTAAGTATGGAAATGATACTATCCCATTTAGATTTTAGGAAAATCACTGGTGGCAACTGGAACCAGGGTGTAAACACTTTGGGAGACCTCAGCTTGGAGAGCAGTGGGGGCTGGAATAGTTCCTGTGGTTACTGATAGGGAGTTTGGGAAGCAACGCTCTCTGATTGTGTGGGAACCAGTCAGCAGGAATGAATGACCTGCCACTCTCAGGCTAAGCAGAAATCTAGATGGACAGCATGTGTCTTTAGGCAGTGATTAGCAGGAGGCATACAAAACAGATGGGCAAGAAACAGGGCAACACAGACCTGCTGGAAAGACTGAAGTAGGGATTTTAATCTAGCCAGAGTAGAGAATATGGAGCCAGAAACATCCCTAGCCTGAAGGCCACCCAGGGCTACAGTGAGGAGTGTACAGGGCAGACAGAAAAGTGGCTGCTGCTCTTGTCTATGGGCTGCAAGTGCAAAGAATTGCTGATGGGGCAACTGAAGAAGCACCAGCATGGGAAGTGGACTGGTTCCAGCACATTTTGGTATCCTCAATTCTACCGTAGTTCTGGCCCCTTCATATGTCTCAGTCTCCTGCTTAGGAATGAGTAAAACATCTTCCTTTTCTTTTCCTGTAACAGTTGGTTAGGGAATCAGATAAATGAAAGCAAGCCTACAGACTCCCAAGCTTTGACACACATTTTGATACAGAAATGCTCTAGAACCTAAGTGCAAAAGTTCCAGCTTCTGTCACATTACCAATAGCTCTATATCAATATATGTCAGTTGATAGTTTCGAGGAAGAACTCTGGTGACTTTTGGACAATTAGAAAATACAGTGACATGCTGGGTACAGGTGGCTCATGCCTGTAATCCTAGCTACCCAGGAGGCTGAGGATTGTGATTCAAAGCCAGCCCGGGCACAAAAGTCCATGAGATGCTTATCTCCAATTATCCACCACAAAACCACAAGTGGTGCTGTGACTCAAAGTGGTACAGCACTTGCTTTGAGCTGAAAAGCTTAGAGTACGTGCCCAGGCCCAGAGTTCAAGCCCCATGATGATAGCGAAGGAAGGCACGGAATACAGTGGCATGAATGCAAAATTCATTTTAATTTTCTTGCTTTTATCCTAGAGCAAAGTCCGAGGTCCTGTCAGTGGAAGCCCAGATAGCATCAGTACTTCTCGAGCCAGTCACTCTGGTCAGCTAATGTCCCAGCCTTCCTCTGCCTGTGACAGTTTACCTGAGCCAGACAAGAAAAGGTAAGTCATGGTGACAATGCCAAGTGCAATGTTTAAGGGAGCATTTAGAGACCTTAGGAATGGAGATGCTTGTTCATTACCGGTAATCAGTACTTTAATATCTATCAGAGGGTTTTTTTGGTGTATGTATTTGTGCTAGTACTGGAGTTTAAACTCGAGGCTGTTAGCTTCAGCTGCTTAGCTTTTTCAATCAAGGCTGGTGCTCTACCACTTGAACCACTGCTCTCAGATTTGTCTTCCTGGGCTGGCTTTGAACAGTAGTCCTTAGATTTCAACTTCCTGAGTGGGTAGCTAGCATTATAGGCATGGGTAACCAGCATAACTGAGGCTTTCCTCCTATCTATTGCGTATGCCAGACCCTGGGGTTATAAAATTTATTTATATATGTATTGTTCCCCTAGTCCCTTGTCACTGGCTGTAACTAGATGTTTCCTTGTCTGATTATTAATTACTTTGTGAGAATATTGAAAGTGCTAGTCTGTTCATGCTGTGTTTGCATCTTACCAGTCATTTCCTTTCTTGAAAAACGGCTTCCTTTTCCTACCATCTTCCTCATGCCTGAGTTCCTGGCCTGCTGCCTTCTTTCTGCTCGCATCCCCCTGGAGTTACTAACCTCCTGTTCTCCTCCTGGTCCTCCCTTCATCTCCCAGTCATGTGTGGCTCACACCTGTAATCCTACTTAGGCAGCTGAGTTCTGAGGACAGTTCAAAACCAACCTGGGCAGGAAAGTCTGTGAGACTCTGTGGCCAGTGAACTTCGAAACAGTTGCAAGTGGCTCGGGTGGTAGAGTGCTAGCCTTTAGCCAAAAAGCTTAAGAATAGCACCCAGTCTCAAGCTCAAACACTGGCACATTTATGGCATGCAGGTGCAAACACACACTCACCATGCATGCATACATACATACATACATACATACATACATACATACATACAATTAAAGCTTATTAGTATATTTGAAAGCAGTAGTGTTGTGCTGGTATGATACTAATGACCTTTTCTAATAATTTGATCATTGTCTTTAGTGAAGAACTGGTAGCTGAAGCACATACTCTCTGTGCCCAACTAGAAAATGCCATGCAGAATACCGTGAAGGCGCAGGACCAGAGTTTTATGGTAACAGACCCCCAGGATTCCATCTGTGCTTTGTTCTTTCTTTCTGCAGCAAAAGTAAAAAGAAAATGGAAAAGCAATGCAGTGTTAGCTCAGCCTTTGTACATGCTATGATTTTATAGTACATTTACAAATATTCGTAAGTTACTGTGTTCTTACAAGTCTGTAATGTGCATTATCTTATTTAATCTTTATGTGACTGTCCTGATGAGAAGGCAAAGGCAGCAGCATTCCCGGCAAGCCTTTCCCCACCTGTACTGTGGATACCATTGCTGAGCAATGTGTGTGTTGGGCACTGTGCTGGAAGGAGTTGGTTGTGGCCCTATAGCTCACAGACTCGGAGCTTAGTAGTTACTAGAGCAACATTAGATTACAGGAAAACCCAGCCAGAGATGGGTATGTAAAATAAGTTTAAATTGCCAAGAGGATCCTAAATTGTTCATTCCTATGTTTAAATGGCATTTTTCTGCAAATCCAATCATGTGCTAGCTAACCTCCTGACTTCTAACTTTGGTGAAAAGGCAAAAGGCACTGCTGCCATTTTCAGCCTTCTCTGGTCAGGTGTGGAGGCTGTCCATTCTCTGCTGCTTTCTCCCCAGTACTGCCTGATCATCTCACGATGTACTTACATTTATGCCGTAGGAAGAAGTCTCACCAGGCCATTTCTGGTGAGGTTAGAATCCATAGTTGATTTTAGCTCTTGGTACCACCTGCCTATTTGAGCATGTCAAGAAATTGCTTTGAGCCATAAGTAGTATAAAAAATGACTTTCAGATTTTCCCAGTCTCTGAATTCTAGGGATTCTGAGCCAGACTAAAGCAAATACCTTGCATGGTTTTGAATATGAATTTTACTCTGCTCAAGGGTGTCCTGCAGTAAAAGGATAATTAAATGGGTTTAAATTGACTTTTCAGTTATGCTGATTGCCTCCTAGAAAGACAGTCGGAGGTGCATGGTGGCTGCTAAACTTTAACATACCTGTTGACTTTCAGAGTCTGGACTGGAGCTGGTTACAGATGGAAGATGAAGAACAGAATGGCATGGAACAGGCCTTGTGACTGGGGCTGTCCACTGCCTCAGCTGTGGCTGCTATTGTGATGGTGTCCCAGTGATCTCCACCTACATGGAGATTTCACGCCCCAAGCAGCTATGATGTTCACCCTGGACCACAGGCGTGGCCTGCAGCAGATACTGCTAGTCCTTATTTGCACTGGGCAAGTCTCTACTGAGACCCAACAAGTCCTTATCCGACTGCAAGTCTCTATTGAGGCCCAGCAAATGCTGATGCCAGCTATGAGTCTTCAGGAACACAGAGTCTCAGCAGCTAAGTTTTCTGCTGTGAATAAAAGTACCCAGAATACAGTTTGCCACATAGACTACTACTAGACAGATGTCTCACTTGAATGTTTCTGGACAATGTCTAAATAGCACTTGTAGCCAGCCCGTCTTCTCTTGACCCCTTGATCTCCAGAGAGGCCTTGATCCACCTGACTTCTCTCACCTAAGGTTTCATTTGGATCCAACCTCCTAAATAGACATTTTAATCATAGGTTTGGCATGGCTTCCTCCTCTTGCCCTCTTTTTTCATTCTACTGCTGCTAAATTGTATTTTTACTTACCATGCTGATGGCCACTTACCAGTGACCTTTAGCTACGTTTTGGTAATGCCAAACTTTCCAGTGACTCTGGTCCAGACTGACTCCCTAGAGCCCGAATGGAAGAGGAGATATTTTCTTGCCAGTCCTGGGGCTTGAACTCAGGGCCTGGGCACTGTCCTTGGACTTTCTCAAGGCTAGCACTCTATCACTTGAGCCACTTCTGGCTTTCTTTCTATGTATGGGGTACCAAGGAATGGAACTCAGGGCTTTGTGAATGCTAGGCAAGCACTCTACCACTAGACCAAGCTCCTGGCTCCAAGAGCAGATATTTTTGTTTGAGACCCAGAGATTACCTGGAAGTCATATATCATGGAGAAGAAAGAAAATGGATCTATCAGCTTCCAGCCTCCTGACCACTTTGAGCAAAGTAATCCCTGTCGAATATGCCTGTGTATGTGGTTGTGGGATGGGGTGTTCCTGCCTCTCCTGGCAGCAAACAATATTATATCAGTTTATCTTGCCAATTGTTTGTATGTTTGATAACATGATATGAACATGTGTGTTCTAGGATCCATAGTCCATTTCTGCAACATCCAATGTCATAGAAAACTTTGTAAAATTGAATAGTGCCTGAATGACTATAACTACTTCAACATTTCACAAAACTTTAGATATATGTATAAACATGTATGTTTATATACTATAGGATGTATATCATGTGTATGATATATATATGTGTATAAATACATGCATATATATGTGTGTATATATTGTGTGTAGGTTTGGGTGTGGGTATGTACATATATAAACATATATACATACACATACACATGCACCCAAGCTCAGGAAGTTTTATAGAAGAAAAGCTAAAACCAACAGATTTCAGAGTGGCTGCCGTGGAGATGGCAGGAGGCATCAAGTAAGTTTGGGATTTACACTGTACACTGAAAAGCCTTACATTAAAGAAACTGACCTAACATTATATAAATGCCTAGGTCATTAATCCAACATCATTTTACCACAGAGCTCTTTCCTGCCTTCTGTGTTTAACATTTATGGGAAAGAATGATTTTAGAGTCTTTGGAGTAAGGGACACATGGAAACAAGACCTCACCGACGAGGATGGGCTCAGGTTGGGAAGGGACTCACCTTATATTACTGTCATTTGAGAGTTCACAGGAGAGTTTTGAGCAAGCAAATGATATTACCAAACAGCTTAGAAGATTGTGCTGAGCTATCTAATTGATTGGAAGTGAAAAGCCAGGAATTAAGACTTTTGCTTCCTAAAAGAGGATATAGATAAGTAGAGTTAAAATAATTGGAATTGGGAACTAGGCACTGATGGCTCTTGCTTGTGATCCTAGCTACTCAGGAGGCTGAGATCTGAGGGTTAAGGTTCAAAGCCAGCCCAGGCAGGGAAGTCTTTTCGGTCTTATCTCCATTGAATCACTTAAAAGCTGAAGCTGAATTGTGAATAGCCTTGAGAGAAAAAAGCTCAGGGACAGTGCCTGGACCTAAGTCCCAGGATTAGCGCACGCGCGCGCGCACACACACACACACACACACACACACACACACACACACACACACACAATCATTGGAAATGGGTCTTTTATAACTCATGTTTTCTGCCTGAGGCACAGGAAATATTTGCTTTTTAACCCTATTATACTAAATAAAATAAATCCTTTCTAAAACTTGCATCTTCTAAGACTCCTTTTTTTCATACGTGGTTCTGGAAACAGAAGCTTTTGGAACCTCTCATTCATTCTCAAGTGGTAGAAATAGGAGGGCCTGTGTCACAAATTGAATTTTACAAGGTATAGAAAGAAAGCAATTAGCTTTATTGTGTTTCTGTCTCTAAATATCTGACATGGTGGAGGCTTTTTTTTTTTTTTTTTTTTGCCAGTCCTAGGGCTTGAACTCAGGCCTGAGCATTGTCCTTGGGCTTTCCTCAAGGCTAGGGCTCTCCCACTTTAGCCACAGCACCACTTCTGGCTTTTTCTATGTATGTGGTACCTAGGAATTGAACCCAGGTCTTCATGCATGGTAGGCAAGTACTCGCAGCCCAGAAGCTTTTGTCTCATGTCCCAGACTAGCCATCCAAGGGAGGACAACAGAGGCAGGGATGGACAAGAAGAAAAGTGTCAGGAAGAGAGGTCCTACTCCAGCCCTCCCATGACACCATGTACATGTATAGTAGAAACAGGCTTTCCTGTTGGGAGTGACATATGATCTCTGCCTTGATGTGAGCAGCAGATATCTACCTGAGGAGACCCCTCTGACTTAGCTACTCAAGGATGAATGGGACCCGAGTTTAACCTTGAGATCCATGTTGATAATAGGAGTTCCATTGTCCTTCACTCAGATAACAGGAGATATAGCACAGCAACATACTGAAGCACTGAGACCATTTTAATCCTGATGGTCTGAAGAGGACTCTAATACAGCTTGTCCCCAATATCAGCTGGGGATCAAGAAAAAATAACAATTTAGACATTTTTCTATTAGGTCACTTAATAATAATAAAAAAAAAAGGTGGGGCCAAATTCCAAGTCCCTGGTCTCAGATTCTCTATACACATCTTTTTCTCATAGAAAAATGTGTTGTTGCAAAGAAAAGCTCAGATGCTTTTCCTAGGACCTGAAAAAATTTTTAGATGCACTGCATCAAAACGTGCATTAATGGGCCCGGGAGTTTGGCCTAGCGGTTAAAGTGCTTGCCTAGCATGCACAAAGACCCGGGTTCGATTCCTCAGTATCCCACATACACAACCAAGCCGGAAGTGGCAGAGACGAGACACAACCAAGCCGGAAAGTGGCAGAGACGAGACTGCAACAAGCGACAGAGAGCGAAAGCAAGCAAGCGGGGCCGGAGCGAGCGGGCCGGAGCGAGCCGAGGCGGGGCCGGAGCGAGAAGGGGCCGGAGCGAGCGGGCCGGAGCGAGCGGGCCGGAGCGAGCGGGGCCAGAGCGAGAAGGGGCCGGAGCGAGCAGGGCCGGAGCGAGCAGGGCCGGAGCGAGCCGAGCCAGAGCCAGCGAGGCCGGAGCGAGCGGGCCGGAGCAAGCGGGGCCGGAGCGAGAAGGGGCCGGAGCGAGCGGGGCCAGAAAGAGAAGGGGGCCAAAAAAAAAAAAAAAACCGTGCATTAATTAACACAGTTCTTACATCCTTGGTCACTTTGCGCTATTGTGACGTAATCATCTTACCAATATATTTTGTTTTCTACAATTTCTTCCTTTATTGTTATTTGTACAGGAGAGTAAATTAGCATTTATAAATCAGTCATGTATATGATAATCTAGTGACACCACTTCCTGTTTTCTTGACTAGTTCCACAAACATAACATAGACCTGATCTCTAAACGAGCTGGAATTATTGGGAGTTTTTTTTTTCCTCCAACCTAAACCAATCTCACTCCCAGTGGCATAATGCTGCTTCAGAACTAAATGCCAGCTATATACTGATAATTTCACATTTATAACTCTAGTTCAGCACTGCTCCCTAACTGCAGAATTATATATCCAATGATTTCTATTGCCAGTTGGATATATAATAGGTACCACATGTTCAAAAAATAAATGACTTTCTCTCCTGGACCTATCCCTTTCAGTCTTCCCATCTGCACATCTGGCAGCATCATTCTTCTAGTGCCTCAACACTTGTAGAGTCAGCCTTGACTTCTCTTTCTCATATTCCCTATCCAAAACATCAGTGAATCTTGCTGATTCAGTCTACAAAACCACCCCAGAATCTGAATCCTTCTGCCTGTCTCTCTCAGCATTACCCAGGCCCTGACTATCATTATCTCTCCTCTGGCACCTGTGCTATTGTTACTGCCTTCCTGCCTCAGCCAGAGTAATTACCTTGAAACTTAGATTGAGTCAAGTCACTTTCCTGCTCAAAACCTCCTAAGGATTTTCCCCTCACTAGAAGTAAAGTCCAAGGATGGTACAGCGGGCTACTCTCAGCTCCCACCCCCATCTCTGCCACACTTATACTGTCATATGGCTACACATGTCTGAGTTCATTTTATGCCAATTTCCCCTTGCTTAGTCTTCAATGCCCAGGCTGTCTTCTCTGATGATCCTCAAATCAAGGCTATTTGTTCCTCCCTAATGTGTCCCAACTTCCAAAAGTTTCAGCTTTGGAGGCTGCCCTCACTCCTACCTGGATCACTTTTCCCTAGATGTTCTCATGGCTCCTTCCTCGCTCACATCTTTGTGCACAAAAACCTTAACATGGAGGTCTTTTCTGGCAACCTCCTCTGACCTGGAACCCAGTTTCCCAAGAGCTTTCCTATGACTTAATTACAAATTATTTTCAGTGCCAAAGGCCTTGCACATGCTATGTATGCATGATATCCCTGGGCTACACCAATACACTCGACATTTTTTCTTTTTAATGCAATATTGGGGCTTAAACTTGAACCAAGCCTGCTCTTCAGGATTTTTGCTAGTTAACTGGAAATAAGAGGCTCTTAAATTTTTGGATTTGCCTGCCTGTGCTGGTTTAAAGTTGTGATATTCAGACCTCAACCTTCTAAGTAGCTAGGATTCCTGGCATGAGCCACTGGTTCCATCTCCCTTGTTTTTATGTCACTATTCCTACCTGCCATACCAACTACATACAAGTACCCAATACTATCTCTTGCAAGGATTTAGACATGCTAAATCCTGAAACAGGAACTTTCAATTCTTCTACTTCTCTTAAGGAGATAAAACAAGTAAATTTGACTAAAATGGATAAAAAGAGATTGTTTCTAGTTCAAAAAATATCCCCACATTAGTTATAACTCTTGTTTTCCAAAGGGAGACCACAGATTGGTAGATTCTAAAGCAGGATCCTCTCCTCTTCTCTCTCCTCTTCTCTTTTCCTTCCCTCCTCTCCCCTTTCCCTACAATTTTCCATCTCCTCTCATCCTCTCCTTTATTTTCTTTGTTCTCACCTGGAACCCTGAGGCATGATTGTAACTTGCTTCACTTCCCATCTGACAGCCTCTTTGGCTCACTGTATCTGTGTTGAATTATAACGTGGATTTGTATTTTTCTAATTCTCCACGCGCACTAGTTGTTGTATGTCTTTATTTTCCTATCATACTTCTTTTAAATTGTACAAAGCATGTTCACTTTACTACTTTGAGCCATGATTCTAGCCCCACTTTTTTTTTTTTTTTGCCAGTACTGGGGCTGGAACTCAGAGCCTAGACACTGAACACTGTCCCTGACCTTCTTTTTCTCAAGACTAGCCTTCTACCATTTGAGCCACAGCACTACTTCTGGTGACTTATGTTTATGTGGTACTGAGGAATTAAACACAGGACTTCATGCATGCACTCTCCCACCAAACCACATACCCAGCCTAGCCTTGCTTTTTTTGTTTGTTTGGTTGGTTTTTTTTGCCAGTCCTGGGCGTAAGCTCAGGGCCTGAGCACTGTCCTTGGATTTTTTTCTCTCAAGGATAGAACTCTACCACTTGAGCCTCAGCACCACTTCTGGCTTTTTCTAAGGATGTGGTACCGAGGAATCGAACCTGGGTCTTTGTGCATGCTAGGCAAGCACTCTACCACTAGGCCAAACTCCCGGCCCAGTACAAACATTCTTACACTCTTCTTTCTCCTGTCTCCTGTTGCCTTTCTCCTGTGATTTTCACTCCTCTCTCACTTCATATCTCTTATTTTCACTCCTCTCCTGTCTCATCTTTCCTCCCTCTGTTTCACTCTTCTCTCCCCTCTCCACTTTACCTTCTCTGTTCTTCAGCTATCCTCTCTGTTCTGTCTTCCCATTCCTGATATAATTAAATCTGTGAGCCAGATCTTACTTTACCTCCCATTAGCTGTTTTCTCAAATATTTATCATAGCAATGAAATATGGATTAACAGTTTATATATTTTATCCTGCCTCACACACACCTAAGTTTACATCTATACTGTCAGTTTCTTAAAGCCCTACTACATATCCAGTTTTTTAAAAGATTGGATTCCTCAGTGATCCTGTATGCTTCGTGAAAGTTGCTCCAGTTTCTCTAGACTGTCATACTTGATCCTCTACTGTCCTCTGTCTCCCTCCTTACCCTTGTATCTATCTCATCCCTCCTACATGATCTCTCATACAAGCTAGTCATTAACTCTCACACTCAGTCAACTTTCTTTGTTTTAAAGTTAAAATCACAAGTAGGTTTTCAATAATTTGTATTAATATGTATTTTAAAGCAGTTTATGTGAAAGCATATTTCACAAGGTATTTAAAATTGCACTGAGAATTAGATTGTAATTCAATTTTACCTGAAGGAAGTTAATATGTATATAAGTAACAATTACTTTCAAAATTATGAATAATTTACAATTTTGTAAAAGAATAGCAAAATATTAGCATATTAAACATTTTAGGGCTATTCCTAAACACATTAAAATAGATTCATATTTTTCATCCTATTTTACAGGCATTTGTTACACATGAAATATAAGACACTTCTAAAAAATATTTATAAATTTTTTATTGTTTGTAAGTTCTTCAAAACATAACAAAGTACTTCTTTATACTAGCTCTGAAGAAATATTGTAGTAACACTCTATTTTCAATGCCATTTTACATGAATTCATTTTTCACGTTAATTTTTTTTAATTTTCAATAATTGGGGCCAGGAGTTTGGCCTAGTGGTAGAGTGCTTGCCTAGCATGCACAAAGACCCAGGTTCGATTCCTTGGTACCACATATATAGCCTTGAGAAAGCCCAAGAACCGTGCTCAGGCCCTGAGTTCAAGGCCCAGGACTGGCAAAAAAAAAAAAATAGAAACACAAAAATTTTCAAAAATTTGGCATTGTATTATTGAAAATTATAAAAATGTGTGTTTTATACTTATAAAGACCAGCTGAGCACTTGGGGCTCACACCTGTAATCCTAGCTACTCAGAAGGCTGAGATATGAGGATCCAGTTATGAAAGCCAGCCCAGGAGGAAAAGTCCCCATGAGACTCTTATCCAATTAACCACTCAAAAACTCCAAGTGGAGGGGCTAGGAGTTTGGCCTAGTGGTAGAGTTCTTGCCTAGCATGCACAAAGACCCGGGTTTAGTTCCTTAGTACCATATACATAGAAAAAGCTGAAAGTTGTGCTGTGACTCAAGTGGTAGAGCTCTAGCCTTGAGAAAGTCCAAGGACAGTGCTCAGGCCCTGAGTTCAAGGTCAGAACTGGCAAAAAACAACAACAACAGAAACTATAAGTGGAGCTGTGCTCAAAGTGGCAGAGTGTAGCTTTGAGAAAAGGAGTGCCCAGGCCCTGAATTTAAGCCCTACAACTGACAATAAAAAGTGTAAAGCTGGCCTCCACAGTCACAGTGAAGTGTTATTTTTGAGAATAATTTTAAATAAATTCATTTTAAATAACTAAAAGGGGAAATTTCAGAAACTCAAATTTGAAATTTCCTATGACTTTCAATTTGGGGAACACAAAGTTGATCATACTTTCCTACACTGAAGCACTGCTGAAACATTGGCACCTACATCCAGGCAGGGGTGCTGAGTAATGAATCCAAAATGATTTGTGCATCCATGACAGAGGAATAGATGGATTCAGTATTTCAGCAATGTTCTGTGGTATGGGAAGAGATAACCAACTTTCTGTGTTCCAGAAATTCTATGTTATAACAAACTTCAAGCATAACTTTCTGTTTTCTAGAATGGAATAACAATGCTCTCCTATGGAGAAATACCATTAGCTGTATGGACTCAGAAATATATGACAAAGTTCAAAGTTATCCCCTACCACAGAAAGTTTCCACAAATGCACTCCAATCAGCTTCCTCAAGCCAGGAGTTAGTAGTATAAATCAATCTGAACTAAAAGGCTTTTAGACAAACAGAAGACTTTTAGACAAAACCAAATTGGAAACAAATACAGTCTAACTAACAGGCAAACAAGTAGGGGTCAACAGAATAAGGAGAAGAAGAGAGAAGGATCAGAAATAAAGGAAAACAAGTTAAAGTAAAAATATAGGCTCAATGGTTTCCCTCGTTTGTAATAATAAATACAAACCTTGGACTCTTCCAGCAGAGGATTACCATAGCTCAAAACCTAGATACAAAAGGCCATATAGGGTGAGGCTAAATGAAAGAACCACCAGGAAACAAGAGCTATATAATGAGTGAATGTTGTTCTTAATGTACTGTGTTATTTTTCATCTCTTTTGTTGTCCCTTGGTTATTCTCATATTGTTACAGTATCTTAACTTGTTATCTGGTATATTGTATATATGTTTATTTGTTCATTTGAAATAGGAAAGGGAAGGGGAAAACAAGATGAGGGGAGGGGGTGGAGGGAGGGGAAGGAGGACAAAAAAATGAGAAGGGGTATCAATGTATGTGAAGTAATGCACCTTCTGTCTGGAGACTATAACTGTAACCCTTCTATTAATTACAATTAAAAAATATGTCTGGCATGCCAAGCTTGTCCTTGCCTGCTGCTGAGGAGCAGAGTTGCCTCCCCCTCTGCCCTTGTGGGACTTCCTCTCCCTCAGTGGGCCTTATGTTTGCCTCCAGAGAGGGATGCTGCAAGGACATCAGATTCCTTTGCTCTTTTCAAAAATGGCACCAATTCCTGGCATGTGTTTCAGGCTAGGTGCTCTGACAGACTTTGTGCCACTTTCAAAAATGGTGTTCTTCTTGGGTAGGGAGAAGGAATCCCTCCCTGATGCAGCCTCTGGGAGGGGAGGGATGTCATTTGTGGGGGTACTCTGGCTTTCTCTTGGTGTTTTTCGCAATGTGATGAGTTGTCTCTGCATCTGTAGGTGAGCAGCTGTGCTGTAGTCTACCATTCCTGGTCTATAAATTCCCACTTAAGGTATGTGGAAAGCTCCCATGATCAGCATCCACTGCCCCTGTCCCCTCTACCACCAGTGGGCACTTAATTTTATCTTCTTGTGGAGTCAGGTTATAGGGTTTTTTTTCTTAATTATAGCTTACTTGGTGCACCACTCTGGATGTATAAAGCCTGATGGGGCCCTGAAACTATTCTTTTTTAGAAAGAGCTTAATTGGTTCAATTATGTTTCTGCGATCTTCTCCAGACTGTCCTCATATATTTTCAGAGTTCTGTGTCTTCTGCAGTTTAGGAAAGATTTTGTACTTTGGTCTCTGGTTCCTAGGTGCATCATTTTGCTGTCTGTACCCTTTGTCCTGGGTACTTCTTGGTAGATAAACTAAGTTGATCCCATTTGTTTTGTAAACACTGTTTTCCTTTGAGAAATTGTCTTCTTGTTATCTTGGAGTTTTCATACTGTTTGGTCAGTTTCTGTAATTGATTTTGTAATTCATCTTCCATTTTAGTCCTTGTAGTCACTCTAATATGATTCTGGGGTGCTCGAGGCTGTTGTTCTCTTACTCTCTTACTTTCTTTTACTGGAT
Organism: Megascapheus bottae; assembly: GCF_031878675.1. Taxonomy (NCBI): domain Eukaryota; kingdom Metazoa; phylum Chordata; class Mammalia; order Rodentia; family Geomyidae; genus Megascapheus; species Megascapheus bottae. The sequence continues at coordinate 971,369 of NC_143528.1, read as the reverse complement.
GCAGTTTAGTATCTTTGTTTTCCCAGCAACATCTTTGTTGCATCATTTGGCTGTGTGCCCTGCGCTCCATTTTCATGATGTTTTCCACCTCAGTTTTCAGGCAGGTATGTGTGGCCTGCACTCTCAGGTAGTGTCTATCTTCCACTAGTTGCCTGGGAATTTCCTCTGGCTTCACGTGTACCTGGATGTTTCTGGGACTTGGTGGCTGGGGTTGAAGGTCACCCCGCTCTTTTCTGTTGGTGGGAGCTGCGTCTTGAGCTTTTGGCTGTCTCCTCTTTTCCTCTTCATGATTCTCCTTGTTCTCTTTCTGAGCCGTATTGTGGATTTTTCCTGCAGTGGGTTTTCTTACACTCTTTGCTTTGTCAACATATTGCACTTGGATTTTTCTCTCCAGCTGTCCTGCCTTCTTTAATGCCAAGTCCGTCTTTGCCCTGAAACTGGGCTCAGGTTTGGGGGATGTTTCTAGCTGGGATTTTTGTATAGGTAATGGTCCTGCATAGCTGCTGGGGTGGCCCCTGGCATGCGAATGTCCATCTGGAAATGAATACAGGTCATTCAGCGTGAACTGGGCAGAGTGGAGGCAGGGATCAGGGGTGCCATGGTGAAGGAAATCAGGCTTGGGAAGGTCTTGCAGTGCCCCTGCTTCTTGCTTGCTCTCAGAGGAACTGGCTGTGATAACTGTAAGACTGCAGGTGTTCTCTGCTTTGGCCAAGTCCTTCCTGCGTTGTTTTGCCTTCTCAGCTGCCAGTTTGGCCAAGGCAGCATTTTGTTTAATGTGCTGGCCATAGATGGTTTGAGCACCCTCGGAGGGCTGCAGGGTGTCAGGGTTCTTCATGGTGGGCCGGTGCAGTTTGCTATCTGCCTGTTTGAAATTGACCCGGGGGCTTCCTATGAGATGGACAGTGTAGGAAGGCACCTGGGTCCATGTAGGCCTGGGAAACTGAACTTCCCGGGCTTCAGGCTCGGCCCAGGGAGTGTGGCCTCCACCCCGGCCCCCCAGCTTTAGGGGCCTGAGTGAGGGGAACACACTGTTGGTGACCCTGCGTTCTGTCATGTCCTGGGCTGACAGACTGGCCCTGGCAGCCAGGAGTTTAGGGGTGGGGAGATCTCCTCCCAGATGCTCCTGGAGGAGATGCTGGATTGCGGGGGTCATCGAGATGGTGCGGCCCTGGCCCTGGTTGATGTCCTCCATTTTGGGGGTACCCCCAGCAGGTGGTCGGCTGAGGGGTCCTCCCTTTGGGGGGCTCGCAGGGGCTTGCAAAGCTTGGGTGATAACTGGAAAGACCACGTGCTGTCCTGATTTCTCCTCAGTAATGGGCTGAGGCCTGAAGGAGGGTGGCCTGGCCACCCGGTCCTGGGTCCTCTGCGGGTGGACGGCACGGGAAGGGCCCCTCTTGATGGCACTGGAGGAGATCAGGCCCAGGTTCACCTCCTCGTCCTCGGTAGTGGACGCAACTCCAAGCGTTGGTCTTTGGAGGCCTCCCCACTCCACCACCTCGGTAGAGAAGGAGTGATCTGTACTGCTGGTGGAACTGGAGGTCTTGGACTGCTTCCCCTCCACGGCAGTGCCAGGGACCCCACGAGATAGAGGTCGGGGGTCCCTGCCCTCCACCACCCCCGGCCTCTGGTTCACTGAGGAGGGCCTGCGCTCTTGGGTCTCCTCTTGACTCGTGGAGGACCCAATAGGAGATGGTGATTCGGCCGTCCAGCTCTCCACTTGGGAGCCGATGGAAGAAAGCTTCCTGCGAGTGGTACCCACGGAGGCGGGCCTGGGCAGGGTCACCTTCTCAGCCATGGAGGCGGGTCTAGCAGGAGGTGGCCTGGTGGCCTGGCCTTCATCTCTGCAGGCATTCAGCTCACACTGGCTCTGGGTGGTCACTGGAGAGGCACTTGTCTTGTCCTTTGGGCCCCATTGCCCTGGAACCCTGGAGAGCAGGGCCCTGCTCTTCCTGAGCCCTGGGGTCCGCGGTGGTAGGCCTTGACTTTCTGGATAGAAAATGGGTCTTCTAACTCTGTACAGTACTCACAGTCCGCAGCTACACGATCCTAGGTATACCAGCGCTGGTGCGTGCCTCACTCTCTTGCTAGGATCTGGAGCCCAGAATTCTGTGAACAATGGGAAGTTGGGGTGGTCTCTCTGTCCTCCCGGAGTCTATGGTGCTGTGGGCTTGAATGCAGGACATGGGGTGGTGGCCCTGCCTGGGGCTGAGCCCCATGCCCCTTCTTATCTTCCCCTCCTCTCCTCTACTTCTCTGTTGCTTTGTTGCTCTATTGCTGTATCTGGGGACATCACCTGTCTACAGGTACCTTACCAGGCATTGTCATAGTAGCTCATACAGAAGAAGTTGTCTGTTGTTGGCAGGATGCCAGAACAACACCCTCCCCCCGCCCAAAAACAAAGAAAAGAAAAAGAAAAAAAAACTGGAGGGTTGTCTTAGGGGAATTGTATGGCTCAGGCCCTTGTTCTCTGGGGGTCTGGTCATGAACTCCGATCCCCTAAAATGATTCCAGTCCTAGCCTGGGTCAATTAAGGCTGCCTTCTGTACCCTCAGAATGACACTGATAAAAGTCACATTGTACATTTGAAAGGACATGTTAAATTGAAAGTCCAGAGCAACTATTTGTGGATAATAGTGCAACTCTGATTTAGTTATGTTTCCTTCCTTCCTTCCTTCTCACTTGTGGGGCTTGAACTCTGGGCCTGGGCACTGTCCCTGAGCTCTTCAGTTCAAGGCTAATGCTCTGTTCCTTGAGCCACAACACTACTTCTGGTTTTCTAGTGGTTAGTTGAGGATAAGAGTCTCCCTGACTTTTGTGCTGGGCTGACTTTGAACCATGATCCTCAGATCTCAGCCTCCTGAGTAGCTAGGATAATAGGCATGAGTCACTGGCACTGGGATTTAGTTTTGTCCTCTTTCAACAACTTTATACAGCTCTACTTGAAGCACAATAAGCTTTACACATTAATGTGCATTGTTGGCAAACTTTGAATGTCCATTTATAAAAGCTCTGGAAAATCGTATTTCTATCACTTCCAAAAGTTTATTTTTGCTTTTCAGATAGAATCTTGTGTTTCTCTGGAGTTGGCCTGGACTACGGTCCTCCTACCTACATCTTCCCACATAGCTGAGGTGATATAAATCCACCACTACACACAACTGATTTTTGTTTTCGGTCTGTCATGGGGCTTGAACTATATACACAACTGGATTTTGAGGTAGTTGTGTTGTCATTAACTTTTTACCTAGATTTGCTTTGAACCACATTCCTCTGATGTTCACTTCCTAAGCAAGTTGGGTCACAGGTATGAGCCACTGTGCCTGGTCCTATTTCCAATCCTAGAGTACTACTGAACTTTTGCTTTTACTGTAGATTTATTTAATAAAAATATTTATTCATCCTACTTTACCTTTATTTTCCTTTTTCTTGGTTGTTTTCCTCAGAGCAATGATTTTGAGAGGCAACAGAGCTTTATCTTGTGTGATTGTTGTTCTTAATGTACTATGTTATTTCTCTTTTGTTGCCCTTTGATTAATCTCATATTGTTACGGTATCTGACTTTGCTACCTGGCATATTGTATATTTGTTTATTTGAAATAGGAAAGAGAAGGGGGGAAAACAAGATGATTGGGAGGGGTTTGGGTGAGGGAAATTGGGATAAAAACATACGAAGAGGCATCAATGTGTGAGAAGTAATGCACCTACTATCTAGTGAATATAACTGTAAAAAAATTAAAAAAAGAAACACACACAAAATAGTGTTTTAAATAGCCATAATACATTCTATTATTGCAGAGTAACAATCCACTTTAAGGAAGTACTATATTTTATCTCTGTTAGAGTTTGTGATATTTGGATTCTTTCAAGTGAGAGTCTATTAGAGTCTATTGATGTGACAATATCTTCTTATTTATTTCCATATACTTATTCTCTCTGTTTAAATCATCATATTCCTATCTCAAATGACTGCCATATGTTTCCCAAATCGAAAACTATCTTCCTTAGTAAAAAAATCAGTGGCTCATGTCTGCAGTACTAGCTACTCTGAGTAGAGATCTAGAGGTTGGCAGTTTGAGGTCAGCTCAGGCATGAAAGTTTCCTTGAGTACCTCTCCAAAAACAGGAAAAGGGTGTGGTTCAAATAGTGGAGTAGCACCTGAGCCAATGCAAAAGGCCTGAGTTCACCATCCCCAAATCTGAAGAAAATCATATCCTTTCTCTAAATGCAGATACTATTGCTTTACTGAAAAATTAAACACATCTCAAAGAAAATATACATGTAAACAAAGTTACCAAGACATCTATGAGTATTCATAGTTATTAACTAAAACAGTTTCAATAGGGAATGGTTAGTATCTCAAATGTCTAAGATAAGGAGAGAGAACTGATTATTTTCCTTAAATTGTCTACTAATTTAAAAAAGATGGTCCTGATACTCATATAAAAAGGATTCCACAAATTCTAAAAGCTTTAAAATTTCTACAAAATGGAGTAGCAGAGACATGAGAATTTATAAGCATAGGCCTGAACTTTTTTTTTTTTAACCAGTCTTGGGGCTTTAACTCAGGGTCTAAGCACTGTCTTTGGGCTTTCCTCAATCAATGCTAGTGCTCTACCACTTGACTCACAGCACCATTTCCGGCTTTTCTGTGTATGTAGTACCAAGGAATCGAACCTGGATCTTTTTGCATGCTAGGCTAGCACTCTACCGCCCTACCCCTGGAGCCACAGCCCCACTTCCCCTTTTCTAGTGATGAACTGGAGCTAAGAATCTCAAGGTCTTTAGTCCCCGGAGCTGGCTTTGAACCATGATCCTCAGATCTCAGCCTCCTGAATAGCTAGGATGACAGGTGCGAGCCACTGCATCCGGCTCTAGGGACAGAATTCTAAAGACGTATAAGGAGAACAGATATAGTTTTAGGTTAACAATTCATGTCTTCCCATAGAAAAAAACTCCAGGGGGGGGCGGGAGTGTGGCCTAGTGGTAGAGTGCTTGCCTAGCATGCGCGAAGACACAGGTTCAAGTCCAGGGTACCACATACACAGAACAAAACAAAAGCCAGAAGTGGCCTTGAGGAAAGCCCAGGACGGTGCTCAGGCCCTGAGTTCAGGCCCCAGGACTGGCAACCCCCCCAAAAAACCCCAAAACCCAAACAAAACCTCCAGTGGATGCAATTCTGAAGTCCTCTCGGGCTTACCTCGTCTTACTAGCGGCTCTGTCCCAGCCCGACCTTTTGCCCCTCTGGCCCCGCCCCCGTCGCTGCCTGCTCAGTGACGTCACTGCGTGCGCCGCGCCGCGCCCCCTGTCACGGGCGGGCGGCCATTGTTCTGCCGGTCGCGCCAGCGTCTCTGGCTCCTGGGTGCAACTCTGCCCCTCCCTAAATCCTGGTACCTTCGTGCGGGAGGGTGAGGGGACCGGTCCCCGGCTTGTGGACCGCGGAGGCCTGGGGTGCAGGTCGCCATGAGTAAGCGGAAGGCGCCTCAGGAGACTCTGAACGGGGACATCACCGACATGCTCATGGGTTAGTTCCAGTCCCGGCCTGCTGGCTCCCTCCCCGTCGCTCACCTTTCCCTCCTTCCCACCCGCTTCCCTTCCTTTCCTCCCGCCCCTCGCTCTTCTCCTCCGACCTGTGAGTGGGGCCGGCCCCGGCTGCGGGTGGTCCTCTCCCGGTGTCGCCCGGCGGCGCCTGCGCCGCGCATACAGCCTTGCCGGTGGGGAAACGGGTGGCCTTGGACCCCAAGAAGGTGGCAGTCTTCGTCCGGGGGACTCGGCTTTCTCGTGTTGTCTCGCCACTCTTGTTCACCGGAGTCTCTCTTTGCCTTCGCAGAACTTGCAAACTTTGAGAAGAACGTGAGCCAGGCTATCCATAAATACAATGCGTACAGGTGAGACAGCCACGTTCTCGGTAGCATGGCTCAGGGGTGCCCTCCTTCCTTGTGGCTTAACAGGGCTGGGGGAGCAGTGGGGCCGTCTGAAGTAGGGGGAGGGCAAACAACAACATGCCAGTCCCTGTCTTTAATATTCGTTAAACTTTTGGCAGCGCTCCAAAGGATTGATTCAGATACATTTTCGATTCTAATTGAAAATAGATACAGCTTGACACATCTTTCGCAACCATCATACATGAATATCTGGAAATGCAATTGTTACATTAAGCCAGTGGAAGAGATCTGAACTGGAAAATAGATATGGTTGGAGGAATAACTTCTTTCCATCTAGTTGTTCCCTGACTGATGTCACCTTCATGAAATCTCATCTCATCTTTGCCACTCACGAAGAATCTTACCAGAGGCCTTCCCCTAGCCATAATTACCACACCCACTGCTGTTTCTCTTCAGCTTATAAATATATCCAAGTACTTCAGGATTGGTTTTTTTTTTTTTTTTTTTTTTTTTGGGTCCTGGTACTGGGGCCACTGGGGCTTGAATTCAGGGCATGGGTATTATCCCTACACTTTTTTCATTCAAGGATATACTACCACCTAAGCCATACTGCAATATCCATCTGGCTTTTGGTGGTTAATTGAAAAAGTCTCAGACTTTTTTTGCTAGGCTGTTTTTTTTTGGGGGGGGGAAGGGGAAGAGGGTGTCATGGGACTTGAACAGCCTGGGCACTGTCCCTGAGCTCTTCAGCTCACGGCTACTGTCCTACCCTTGAGCCAAGCCCCATGTCCTGGTTTTCTAGAGATTAATTGGAGATAAGAGTCTCAGGTCCTTTTGTGCCCAGGCTGGCCTTGAACCATGATCCTCAGATCTCAGCCTCCTGAGTAGCTAGGATTATAGGCGTGAACCACCATGACCGGCTCCTGTCTAAAGTTTTGATTTTAGTTTCCAGAGGTCTGCTTGAAGTTCTCTTACCTTACTTTTATACTTCTTTCTTGGCTTTGAACACCACTTATATGATTGAATCCAAAGCTGTGCTTTCCTCCAGATTTTTTCCTTCCCCACTTAGTATATTTTAAACTGAATTTGCTTCACCCTTTAATTACTTCCTATATAATTGTACTGTGATCCATATGTTAATTATCTAGATATCATAATCAACCCTCTATTTGGGTCACAGCACTCTTAAGTGGGAAGTAAGTCTTCCCTTGCTTGCCACTCCCTACCGCATATACTTCTCTCTCTTTCTCTTTCCACTCTCCTCTCCCCTCTCTCTTCTCTCTCCTCTCTCCTTTCTCTTCCGTCTTCTCTTTCTCCTCTCTCTTTTGTACTACTACAGTTAGAACTTAGGGCCTAGCCATTGTCCCTGACCTTTTATACTGGTTAGTACTTTACCATTTTAGCCACAACTCCATTTCTGGCTTTTTGGTAGTTAATTGGAGGTAAGAGTCTCATGGACTTTTTTGGCTGGCTTTGAACCGTGATCCTCAGATCTGAGTCTCCTGAATAGCTAGCATTACAGGTATGAGCCAGCAGACTCTTGATTGTGGCTCAAAATAGTTATATAATCTTGCCTTTCTCCCAGTGCAAATAAGTACTGTGGCCCTTTATGATCTTCCTTTTCTGCCTTTATCCTTAGTGGCAGTTATCTGTATCTACTTGCCTTTCCTGAAAGGTCAGTTTTCCTTGGCTTGCTTAGCTTACAGATAGGACTGTCCCAGAGTCATCATCAGTCATATGCTAACAAAGAAGTTGAAATTTGAATCTAAAAGTTTGTGTATATTAGAATAGAAGCCGGGCACAGGTGGCTCACACCTATAATCATAGCCACTTCAGGAGCCTGATATCTGAGGATTGAGGTTCAAAGCCAGCCTAGGCATGGAAGTTCGTGAGACTCTTTATCTCCAATTAACCACCAGAAAACCAGATGTGGCACTGTGATAGAGTGATAGCATTGAGCTGAAGAGCTCAGTGACAATGCCCAGTCCCAAAATTCAAGCCCCATGACTGACACACATTCACACACACACACACACACACACACACACACACACACACACAGAGGTTTATATACATTAGAAAAAAGATCCAAGGTTTCCAAGATTACAAAGTATTCATATTAGATAATTATAATATTACTAATTTCCCCCCCCCCCGTGGTTGCACATCATTATTTTCCTTGTGGGGGACATATATCAAATTGTACATAGTAAGTAAGAATGTTAGTATGACACTTTCCTTCATGCACTTAAGTATTTTGATCATGCTAACCTCTTCTACTACTCTTTTTTTTTTTTTTTTTACCAGGCCTGGAGCTTGAACTTGAGGCCTGAGTACTGTCCTTGGGCTTTTTAAGGCTAGAGCTCTACCATTTGAGCCACAGCACTACTCTGGCCTTTTCTATGTATGTGGTACCGAAGAATTGAACCCTGGTCTTCCTGCATGCTAGGCAGCACTCTACCTGTAGGCCAAACTCCCAGCCCTACTCTTATAAATGTTTAAAAATATTCTTATTGTTATTATATAGATGATATACAGAGGGGTTACAGTTATATAAATCAAGTAAAGACAATGTTATGCTTTCCCTCACACTCAAACTTTTCCTTTTTTGCATCAATTCTAGATTGTACTTAACATTGACCTTAAAAACAAGGTTCCATCATTAAGTCCCTAGAGTTCTTACTCTGTCACAGATTACTGAGCTGGATATGTGTGGAGGTAGGTAAGAATAACAGGTCACTGTCTTGTACTGGACTAACAACATGGAAAGAATTAAAAACAAACACAACTACTACCTTGTCATGATGAAATCCATTAAAAATTTGCAAACAAAAAAAGGGGGGACAGGAATTTGGCTAGTGGTACAGTGCTTGCCTAGCATGCATGAAGGGCAGAAATGGTGTTGTGGCTCAAGTGGTAGAGCTCTAGCATTGAAAAAGTCCAAGGTCAGTACACAGGCCCTGAGCTATTCAGCTCCAGGCTACTGCCTTAACCTCTTGAGACACAGCACCACTTCTGATTTTTCTAGTGGTTAATTGGAGGTAAGAATCTCACAGGCTTGCCAGGCAAGGTGGCTCCTACCTGTATTCAGGAGGCTGAGAGCTGAGAATCACAGTTCAAAGACATCCTGGACATGAAAGTCAGTGAGGCTCTTATCTCCAATTAACTACCAGAAAACTGGAAGTGGCGTTGTGGCTCAATGTGGTAGAGTGATAGCATTGAGCTGAAGAGCTCAGAGACAGCACCCAGGCCCAGAGTTCAAGTCCCACGACCAAAAAAAAAAAAGAATTTAAACTGCGATCCTCAGATCTCAGCTTCCTGAGTAGCTAGGATTACAGGTGTGAGCCACGGTGCCTGGCTTATGGTAGCATATTTGTTTGAAAGAATTATGAGGCTTAGAGTCTTTAACTACCATTTGCTCTATGGGAAACAGCCTTTGTTTCTCTTTTTCTTCTTTCTGAAATTTCTTCCTATTTTGTCCGTTATTATTCTTTTTTTTTGCCAGTCCTGGGCTTGAGCTCAGGGCCTGAGCACTGTCCTTGGACTTTCTCAAGGCTAGAGCTCTACCACTTGAACCTCAGCACCACTTCCGGCTTTTTTCTATATGTGGTACCGAGGAATTGAACCCGGGTCTTCATGCATGCTAGGCAAGCACTTTAACCACTAGGCCAAACTCCCGGCCCCTCTATTTTTATTTTTTATTAATATCTTTGGATAATTGTACAAAGGCGTTGCTATTTACCAAAGAAGTTTATGCATATAATGCTTTTTGGTCAATGTCACCCTGGATTTTTAGTTATTCTATTTTTCCTTGCAGAAAAGCAGCATCTGTTATAGCAAAGTATCCACACAAAATCAGGAGTGGAGCAGAAGCTAAGAAATTGGTAAGTTTAATAGGTACTTTTTTTCTTTTTTGCAGAGCTTATATATGTAGTTTTAATGTATTTCCAGAAAACTAAATCTATATCTCTGAAACTACCTAGATTCACATAGGCATTCTCACTGCTCCTGATTTCTTGGATTAATATTAATTCAAGAATTTTTTTTTAAGCTCAAATGTCTTGATTGGAAGAAAGAGTAGATTAAAAAAATTTAAATATATGTAATTTCAGTAGTCTTTCTCTACTTGGTCAAATATACATATACTCACTCTTACATTTTCATTCACCTTGAGTGTGGGTCATTTAGAAGACTATTGATGTTATTGGTGTCAGTGTATATGTTCCCATTCCCAAAGAGATCTTAACCTACTGGTAAACACACGATGAAACCTCTTTCTTTCCTTTTTGCCAGTCCTGGAGCTTGAACTCAGGGCTGGGCACTATCCTTGGATACTTTTTGCTTAAGGCTGGCGCTCTACCACTTGAGCCACAGCATCACTTCAGCTTTTTCTGTGTATGTGATACTGAGGAACTCAGGGTTTTGTACAGGCTAGGCAAGCACTCTACCACTAGGCTATGTTCCCTGTTCCCGAAGCCTCTTTTATATTAGGGTAGCTGGCTCTATTTTCTGTGAAGTGCTGTCTGCTGATAGTTCCTAGTTTCCATGAGGTCATATCTCTTGGTAATTTGTAGTAGTGTCACCAAGAATATCCTGGGGAGTTCTACCTATTGACAATCACAATTTCCTTCCTCTCTCCCTCTCTCTCTCTCTCTCTCTCTCTCTCTCTCTCTCTCTCTCTCTCTCTCTCTCTCTCTCTCTCTCTCTCTCTCTTTCTTTCTCTCTCTCTTTTGCCAGTCCCGGGCTTGAAGTCAGGGCCTGAGCACTGTCCTAGGGTTTTCTCAAAGCTAGAACTCTACCACTTGAGTCATCTTCTGACTTTTTCTGTTTATCTGGTACCAAGGGTGCGTGCTAGGCTGTACTATAAGGCCAAATTCCTGGCCCCCCTTTTTTTCATTTATACTCATTGATTCAAAATTCCTCAAAGTAAAGGACCATGTCTTATTTATTTCTTATTTGATACCAAAGTGACATATACTTAGATTTGTATAGGTCCTGAAGTTATTTCCTCTTTCTATTCTATTTATGTTAGAAAAGTCCTCTGAAATTGATATATTCATGTTTGAGCATTCTTAACTTTCTCCTGAAAGCCTTGAGAGTATGAATTATAGCTGCCTTCATGTTTTCACCTGTCAGACAACATAAATCTTATATACCTTAAGAATGGGAAATTCATACATTAATTGTGCCACAGTGTAACCTTTGAATTTACAAAGGTTTTAAGTCTTTCATGCCATACACATTTCTCAGCATCATATGTCTCCCTAAATAGATCTAGCCAACTAATAAGTATATTGCACTATAATTCTCATTCTGAGTTCTGCTTAGGCTTTAACTTTAATTTACTTTTTGCTTCCATTCTTTTCTCCTTTTGTCACCACTAAATTTCTTTTTTTTTAATGCTCTTTGTAAATATTTATTAGAGAGATGCTTCTATAAAGCTCAAACATACTTTCTCCTAAATCTAAGTGCATGCTGTATCCCAGTATTACAAAGATAACTTTTGGGTTAGATTGGACTTTTATTTATTTATTTATTGGACATTTATTTATTTACTTACTTATTTTTTGCCAGTCCTGGGGCTTGGACTCAGGGCTTGAGCACTGTCCTTGGGCTTTCTCAAGGCCTAGTGCTCTACCACTTGAGCCACAGCACTACTTCCGGCTTTTTCTATGTATGTGATACTGAGGAATCAAACCCGAGTCTTTGTGCATGCTGGGCAAGCACCCTTACCACTAGACCAAACTCTCAGTCCCACAACATTTATTTTATAATATTTATTGTACAATAATTATTTATTTGTAGTAAGTAAATAAATAAGATAAAAAGAAATTCCAAAACCAACATTTTATATTTCTTCCTTTCATTATGCAGCTTAAGGTCTGTCTATCCATATTGTGATCATTTGTGTTCAAATCATTGTATGATCTGCTGAATATTTTCTTGTCCTTAATTCTGTGACAATCTGCCTCTCCCCCAAAAAGGTAAACGTGGTAATCTCAAGCCAACATGAATAATCTGCTTAGTAAATGCTCAAAATGAAGATTTTAGCCTGATGCTGCTGGCTCACATCTACTGTAATCCTTGCTACTTGGGAGGCTGAGATCTGAGGATCGAAGTTCAAAGTTAACTTGGGCAGGAAAATTCATAAGACTCCTATTTTCAATGAACAACTAAAAAACTGAATTTGGAGCTGTGGCTCAAGTGGTAGAGTATTAGCTTTGAGCAAAAGAAGCTCAAGGAAAGTGTCTAGGTTCTGAGTTCAAGTCCCAGGACCAGCACCAAAAAAAAAAAAAAAAAAGAAAAAGAAAAAGAAAAAGAAAAAATATTTTAGATTTATTGCAAGAGAACATGTCCTTAGCAGGCTTGGGTAGTGACCGCCAAAAATAAAGCATCTGCATTAGTCAAGATAAAAAATATATAAGATAGGGGCCAGGAGTTTGGCCTAGTGGTTAAAGTGCTTGCCTAGCATGCATGAAGACCCGGGTTCGATTCCTCGGTACCATACATAGAAAAAAAAGCCGGAAGTGGTGCTGAGGCTCAAGTGGTAGAGCTCTAGCCTTGAGAAAGTCCAAGGACAGTGCTCAGGCCCTGAGCTCAAGCCCAGGACTGGCAAAAAAAAAAAAAAAAATATATATATATATATATATATATGATATAGTTTCTGATGAGCAGTATTAATATATACAACAATGATTTTGTAACAGTTGTGTAGTCTACTCCCTGTGGTTTCAAGTTATGGATTTTTACACCTGGTGAACATAATGTAAATTTGGGTAATATTTAGAATAATGAACTCTATCTTGAACGTTCACAGTTTTTTTCTTAACAGCTGTCTTCTTAGAACCATATACTATGGTTGAATACTATGTATGGATCTGCTATATAGGAAATGAGATGCTTTAAGTTCTTTGTTAATTTCTTTTTTTGGGGGTGGGGGCAGTCCTGGGGCTTGAACTCAGGGCCTGAACACTGTCCTTGGGCTTTCTCAAGGCTAGAGATCTATCACTTGAGCTATAGCACCTCTTACGGCTTTTTCTATGTATGTGGTCTTGAGGATTCGAACCTCGGTCTTTGTGCATGCTAGACAAGCACTCTACAACTAGGCCAAATTCCCAACCCACTTTGTTAATATCTGTTTGGTAATTACTCTTTGAAGGTTACATATAAACTCAGTAGTTTATGGATATTTATTAAATATTATATAAATCCAGAATATGGAAGGGTGAATGGAGGGCCAGCACCTATGCACAATATGTGTAAAGTAATTAACTAGGTCAGGAAACTATAAAGGACCAGTAACTCAACTTAATAGTCAAAGTTGTACATTAAAACAAAATACTGTATAATGGTTTTCATATTATCAGAATAATATGAAATGTGGGCAAAGTTGTGAAAAAAAAAAAAGGACCCTCATTTGTTGCTGAAGGAAATGTTTGTTGTTACAGTCTTTCCAAAGGATAATTTGAAGGATTTCTAGTAGCTCTACTTTCAGGAGTTTGTTCCAAGGAAACCAATAGAATTATTTGTATGAGAGATTCAATAGTTCATAACTTTTGAACACTTATATGTCAGGCACTGGGGAAGATAAATTGAAAAGACAGGTTCTCTGCTCTTTCTGAGCTTATATTGTAGAGCAGTGTTGTATAACATGACAACCACAAACTGCATTTAGCTCCTTAGAAGCTAAACATTTATATACATTTAAATGATCACATGTAGTTAGTGTATCATATTGGACTTTGCAGGTCTAGAGTATTTATCTCACTCTGTGATGCCTACACCAGCAGCATCAGCAGTAGTAACAGTACCAGCACCTGGGAAATTAAAATATAAGCTATTAGCCTCTTTTCTTACCACTGACATAACAAATCAGAAGCTCAAAGGTGAGACTTGACATCCTGTAGTTTAATCAGTCACCTAGGAAACACTGATGTGTGCAAAAGCTTGAGAAGCTCCTTTGGAATTGTGCTAGTTCATGACTATATTGATATAAAATCAAATAATTGGAGACTATCTAAAGGTTCACATGTAGGATATGTGTTAAAAATGCCCATACAATGAAGTACTATGCAGCCACTAAATATACTATTGCTATATTTAGTTACTGATATGGAAATTTGTTCATAATATCCTTAGGAAAAAATTTTACACATATGGGGTCAGGAGTTTGGCCTAGTGGTAGAGTGCTTGCCTAGCATGCACAAAGACTCAGGTTCAATTCCTTGGCACCACATACATAGAAAAAAGCTGGAAATGGTGCTGTGACTCAAGGGTAGAGCTCTAGCCTTGAGAAAATTCCAAGGGCAGTGTTCAGGCCTTGAGTTCAAGCCCCACAACTGACAAAAAAAAAAAAGTTTACATATATGTATGTTTATATGTTTATAAACAGCAAAGCAGTTAAATAATACAAGAAAATACGGGCCGGGAGTTTGGCCTTGGGCTGGGAGTTTGGCCTAGTGCTTAAAGTGCTTGCCTAGCTTGCATGAAGACCCGGGTTCGATTCCTTGGTACCACATATAGAAAAAAAAAAAAAAGCTGGAAGCGGTGCTGAGGCTCAAGTGGTAGAGCTCTAGCCTTGAGAAAAGTCCAAGGACAGTGCTCAGGCCCTGAGCTCAAGCCCAGGACTGGCAAAAAAAAAAAAAAAAGAAAATATGAGGTGAAATCACCTGATAAGTGATTTTATTTTTTTTTAATTTCAAATTGTTATTATACAGGTAATATACAAAAGGGTTACAGTTATTTAAGTCAGAGTACTTTTCTTTTTGGACAATTTCACCTCTTCCCTTGCTCTCTCTCAGTCTTTTTGTTTGTTTGTTGGTTGTGGAACTTGAATTCTGGGCCTGGGCATTGCCCCTGAGTTCTTCAGCTCAAGGCTACCACCCTACCTCTTGGGCCATAGTGCCACTTCTGTTTTCTGGTGGTAAATTGGAGATAAGAGTCTTATGGACTTTAGTGCCTGGGATGGCTTTGAACTTCAGTTCTCAGATCTCAGCTTCTTGAGTAGCTAGGATTATAGGTGTGAGCCACTATTCCAGGCTAATCCCAGTTTTTATTTTAATATTGCTTATGTAACCATATTTTCCAGTTTTTCTACAATAAAATTATTTTTTTTTGTGGTGCTGGGGATTGAAACTAGAGCTGTGCATATGCTAGGCTTCTGTTTGAATTTTTTGACTTTCTGAATTTTCACTGAATTTCTGCCCCTCAAAGTTAATTTTTTAATTTAATTTTATTATTAAGGTATTATACAGAGGGATTGCTGTTTCATAAGTCAGGTAATGAGTAGATTTCTGCCAAAAATTAATTTTAAGTAAACAGGAGTCAGCGGGGGTGGGGGCGGTGGCTCACGCTTGTCATCCTAGCTACTCAGGAGGATGAGATTTGAGGATCAAGGTTCAAAGCCAGCCCAGGCACCAAAGAACCTGAGACTCTTATCTCCAATTAACCTCTTGAAAATAGGAAGTGGGGATTGGCTCAAGGGTAGGGTGGTAGCCTTGAGCTGAAGAGCTCAGAGATAGTACCCAGGCCAGTTCAAGCCCCATGACCCACAAAAATAAATAAATAAATAAATAAATAAATAAATAAATAAATAATTAAAAAAAAACAAAACCAAATAGGAGTCATTCACAGTTGTTTCACTAAAGTAATTTTTAAATATTTGCCTTTGGAAACATTTATTACTGAGGTCAATTTTTAGTATCTTTTTTTCCTTTATTTAATTTTATTGTCAAGGTGATGTATAAGAAGGGGTTATTGTCGCGTAAGGTAGTGAATATAGGTCCTGTCGAACATTGTTGATTTTCACTATGTTTTGTTTCAAAATTTGTCATGAGATATTTGCTTTTAATTTCTCAAATGCTTTATCATTTAGTGACTTGTCAAGCATTATATTTATATGACTAAAATATTTTTACTTTTCCATGTAGCCAGGAGTAGGAACAAAAATTGCAGAAAAGATTGATGAGTTTTTAGCAACTGGAAAATTGCGTAAACTGGAAAAGGTAAAATAGTAACTTATTTATTTGATTACAGTATCTTTGTTTATGACCACTATGTGTCACTTATTCTAATACATCTCAGAAAGATGAGAGATGAGTGGACTTTATGGCTTTAAGTATTAAATTATTCAGTTAGCTTTTGGTCATACCAGTGATTGATCTCAGGGCCTTGTGTTTGTAGGTGTGCTACCATTTGAGCCACACTCCCAGCCCTTTTTGCCTTTGCTAGGCTTGTTGTTTTTTTTTTTTTTTTTTTGACTCAAGGTGTGGTGGCTGTCCTGAGCATTTTTTTCAAGGTTAGCACTCTACCACTTCAAGCCACGCTCCACTTCTGGCTTTTGAATGGTTAATTGGAGGTAAGAGTCTTACAGGGACTTTTCTGCCTGGACTGGCTTACTATGATCCTCAAATTTTAGCATCCTGAGTAGCTGGGATTACAACCATGAGCTGATGCTCAGCTCATTGCTATGTTTTGAACATGGTCTTACATATGCCCCGGCTGGTATGGATTGTAATGTGCCTGTATATACTTTCCATGTAGATAGGATGATAGATGCATGCCACTGTATCCCCAGCTATTCATTGAGAGAGGGTCTCCTGTTTATGCCTAGGTTTAAATACTATCGTCCTTTTAATCTTTAAGCCAGAAGTATTGGCTAAAGATCCTGTTTTTTTAAATTGTGAATACTTAAGTGAGTATTATAGTGCTTGCCAATCATCTCAGGTACATGGGAGGTTGAGACCAGAGGATCACTGTTTCAAGCCAACTAAGACAGAAAAAAATTTCTAAGACCTCATCTTTACAGAAAAAGCTGGATATAGTTGTGTGCTTCTGTCATCCCAGCTATAGTGGGAAGCATAAACAGGATGACTGTGGTCTGCACGGGTCCTGACCAAGAAAAGAAACAATCTTAGAAATGATCACAGGGAAAGCGGCTAGAGGGTGTGGCTCAGTGCAAAGCCCTAAGCTTAGAAAGGTGCCCTCTAAAATGTAAGTTTTGTTTCTAAACATTTTCACTTAATTGGCGTGGGGGAAGATGCCTGTTCCTTCAGCTATTTGGGAGAGGTTAATGTGGGAGGAACAGTCTGAACAACATAGTAAGACTTATTACAAATTTTTACCACTTGCTTTATGTGACATTTAAGAGACTGTTAGCAACTGTTGTATTTGTACTGATTAGTGGGTAGAAGCATTCTTAATTTCATTAGGACATGTCTTAAAATTCAGTCATGCCTAAACACATATTACAATGTACTATATGTATTTTAATGATATTTGTTATACATAATAAAAATATCCTTGAAATGTATTGCATTCTTTCAAATTCACGCAAACATACATAGAAGAGACTATTAAGATCTATACTATAGATCTATGATCACTTTCCTAGTTGGTTCATTTTTAGTACCATTCACAAGAGATATGATAAGCTTTTAACTAAAAGCTTATTTTCAGGTACCAGCGGCTCGTGCCTGTAATCCTAGTTACTTAAAAGGCTTGGATCTGAGGATTCGATGTAGTCAGTCTTGGCAGGAAAGTCTGTAAGACTCTTATTTCCAGTTAACCACCAAAAAGCTGTAAGTAGAGCTGTGACTCAAGTGGTGGAACATTAGCCTTGAGCAAGAAAGCTCAGGAATAGCCCCCAGGCTCTGAGTTCAAGACTGCCACAAAGAAACAAATAAGAAAAGAAGCCAGGTGCTGGTGGCTCAAACCTGTAATCCTAGCTACTCAGGAACTGAGGATTAAAATTTGAAGCTAGCCTGGGCAGAAAAGTCTGTGAGACTCTTATCTCTAGTAGATTACTCAGGAAAAGCTGGAGACAGAACTGTGGATCAAGTGGTGGAATGAGCAAAATAAGCTCAGGGATAGTGCTCAGGCCCTGAGTTCAAGCCCCAGGACTGGAGAGGTATGGGGAGGGAGAGAAGGGAAGGGGCAAGGAGAGGAGAGGGAGGGGAGAAAGAGGAATGGAGGGGAGGGAGACAGAAGGGAAGGAAGAAGGAGGTAGAAAAGGAGCAAGAGAGGTCATTATTAGAATTTCTATGCTTAAACTCAAGTATTTTTATGGGTACTGTAAGATAATTATATCTGTTTTTTTTGAAGTATTGAATGTTAAATATCACAAAATAGCTACATTTAATAATAGCTAGATTTAACCATTACTCAATGTATATACTCCTCAGAACATGATGTTTTACATGAGGCATATGATTTATCACTCCAAAGAAACAAAAATTATATGTGTGTGTGGGGGGGTAACTAGAAAATAATCTCAGAGCCTCACTCATGCTCAGCACCTAAACCTGATTTCCCAGTCCTTATTCCCTTCAAAGAATTTTTTTTTCCCCAGTCATGGGGCTTGAACTTGGGGCTGTTCACTTTTCTTAACATACTGGAGTATTTCCAATAAGACCGCTGAAGTCTGCAGGGTATTCTTTAATAATTAACTTTTTTTTTTCTCTTAAAGATTCGGCAGGATGATACAAGTTCATCTATCAATTTCCTGACTCGAGTTAGTGGCATTGGGTAAGGATTACTTCTTAGACAGATATAGTTGTCAATTAGTTTTATTTTTCATGTCAGCCAAACTAAATTACATGCAATTTCCCTTCAAAACTTGTATTTCTTTGCCTTTATGACTTTTGACCATAGTATTCACTCTTTTTTAGTTTATAGGTCTAAAAGACTGATTTTTCAGATGTTGTCACTATTTGTAATGCACTTTTCACAGGAAGAAAACTTTCCTAGTTTTCCAGGAAGAAAACTATCAAATTTAAATTTAAATTATGAGTAGCTCTAAGAGAGCTAGAAGTAGAACCTGTATGTTCTGACTCAGTATTATTTTAGGGTTTTTTTTTTTTTTTTTTGCTAGTTCTGGGGTTCTGGGGTTTGAAACAGGCCATTTAGGGTGTAGCCACTGTCCCTGACCCTCTTTGGGCTCAAAGTTAGCACTCTACCACTTGAACCACAGCACCATTTCTGCTTTTTTTGATCGGTTGTAGGGCTTGAACTCTGGGCCTAGGCACTGTCCCAGAGCTCTTCAGCTCAAGGCTATTGCTCTATTACTTGAGCCACAATGCCACTTCTGGTTTTCTGGTGGTTAATTGGAGATAAGAGCCTCACAGATGTTTCTGCACAGGTTGGCTTCAAACTGTGATCCTCAGGTCTTAGCTTCCTAAGTAGCTAGGATTATAGGCATGAGCCACTGGCTCCCAGCTTACTTTAATTTTTAAAAATCACTTTTTCTTCAGGTAGTTGTACTATAGAGTGGCCATTTAACAGCAGTTTATGATGACAATATATCTTGATCAATGTGATTCCTTTTAACATTCTTTCCTATTCCTCCATGTTTATGGTGGTATTGAAACTTCAGACTGAAGCTTCAGAAAAGCTAACTTTGGATAAAATTGAACATTAACAAGTAACCATGAAACATTTAGCAGGTCTTGTTAGTTTAGTAGAAACTCCAACAATAACATAGTTGGCTATTGTTACCAGGATTGGGTTTTGCCTGACTTAAGATAATATATTTCTTTTTTGTAGTCCATCTGCTGCAAGGAAGTTTGTAGATGAAGGAATTAAAACTTTAGAAGGTAAGTAAAACCATAGATTACAAATTCCAGGTTATAATATAGTTCTCTAACAAACGAAAACTTGAAAAACCTATTCTCTATCTATTAAGTAAGATTTTCTTTTTAACTCTTTAGTAGAAAGTAAATATAGCGTAAACTTTACTTTCCATCTTGAACACTTTTTAAGTTTGTAAATAAGAAAATTAAGAAACGAAGACATGAAGTTTTTGTTTTAAGACAATGAGATATTTGTAAATTTTTTTGTGTCTTCCTCTTTTTCCCTTCTGCTCTTTTTTGTTTTCTCTTATGCCAGTACTGAGTCTTGAACTCAGGCCTTTATGCTTTCACTCGACTTGCTTGTTCACAGCTAGCACTCTACTACTTGTGCCATGCTTTCAGTCTGGCATTTTGCTGGCTAATTGGAGATGGGGATCTTGTGGAGTTTTCTGCTTGGAATGACTTCAAATAGGATTCTCCAGTTTCAGCCTCCTGAGCCACTAGTTCTTGGCTGTTAAAATTTTAGATACCAAGGCCTTATTTGTCAAATTAGAAGCTAAATTATAAGTATTGAGAAGATTCTGTTAGAGATTTGCAAACCTTACTGAAATAATTTTTGCTTTGGAGAAAGTAAAAAATAGATTACATCAAGCAATTTTAGAAACATTTTTCTTAAACTTGATATAGCAGTCCTTTAATGTAATTTATCTTCAAAGTATATATGCTGTGTATATGGATTTGTTACGTTATATCCGTGGCATGTTCTCTGCCATTCCATGGCATATGGTTTAATATTTGTATTTGTGGGTTCAACCATTTGTGGTTAAATGGACAGATTTTGGAGTAAGACCTGGGTTTGAGTCCCACTTGTACTATGCAATTAGAATGGGTAAGGTTGGTGCTTCAGTTTCTCAGCTATAAAGTAGGTATTTCTGCCTTATACAATATTACACAATAAAGTATGTAAAGAAATTATAGAGTACTGGATGTGTAGTAAGTATTTAAATATAGTAACTAAGCTGAGTGCTAGTGGCTCATGACTAAATTCCTGGCTTTTCAGGAGTCTGAGATATGAGAATTTGGGTTTAGAGCTAGCCTAAGCAATTAATACTGAGTGACTCTATCTTCATTTAACCAGCAAAAAGCCTGAAGTGTGATTCAAGTGGTAGAGTACCAGCTGTGAGAGAAAAAAAAAACACCAAAAAAAACTGAGGGAGAACGAGAGCCTGAGTTCAAGTCCCAGTACTAGCACAAACACAAATAAGTAAAATGGGAGCTGACTTTGAGAAATTGTCCATAAATAATATTACTAAAGCTAAGAATTTATATGAATCAAATAGCTAGAGAATTAACTCTGCCTGCACAATTTAGAGGGTTTTGTGCTTTTCTGTTTGTGTCATGTGCACAAGCAGATTGGCTGAAAGTGTCAAGAATTTGTGGATTTGTCAAAAATACTCAGTTATATTTTCTGATAGTGTTAAGAATGTAGTTTTGATCTTATTTTATAATTTAGATGTATAACTGAATGTCTGCAAAACAAATTCAACATTATCAGGTCATTTTCAGATGTGCTTTCTTTGGGAGTTATTGAATGCTTCTTTGTCAGAGATGATTATTTTTCTCTAGTTTATATTACAGAGGAAAATGTTATTATGTTTTTGAGTATACTTATGGTTTTGTGACTTGCTTCTGAAGCATAGTTAGCTTGTTCTTTCTTTCTCTCTCTCTCTCTCTCTCTCTCTCTCTCTTTCTCTTTCTCTCTCTCTTCCTTTCTTTCCTTCCTTCTTTCTTTCTTTCCTTCCTTCTTTCTTTCTGCAAGTCCTAGGGCCCATTTGAGCCACACCACTTCCAGCTTTTTCCTATGTATGTGGTACCAAGGAATCAAACCCAGGTCTTTGCGTATGCTAGGCAAGCACTCTACCACTAGGCCAAACTCCTGGTCTGCCATCTTGCTGTTTCTTTAACAAGGCTTACACCTCTATTCATACCTGAAAGACTATTCAAAGAACCTAAGTAACTTTTAGTCTTAAAATATAATATTATGACAACTATTGTAAATTAAAAAAATGAAGATAATATCTTTTCTTTTGGCAATATATTTAATACTCTGCTTGCATAATCAAAGTTACTAATTGACCAAAGAAACAAATGAACCAATATACAATGTAAATGACTCTGTTAATCATAAACCTTAAAAATGTTATGGTTAATACTGCTCTTATCAACATTATATTAAACAATGTTGGCTGTCTTAAGGTTGTTTTTAGCTATAGACAATAAAATCTGGTATGATTCCTGGTATGTTGTAGATAATTTTTCTTTTTCTTTTTCTTTTTTGCCAATCCTGTGCGTGGGTTTAGGGCATGAGCACTATCCTTGGGTTTTCTCAAGGCTAGAGCTCTATTTGAGCCTCAGCACCACTTCATTTTTTTCTATGTATGTGGTACCCAGGAATTGAACCCGGATCTTCAAACATGCTAGGCAAACACTCTACCACTAGGCCAAACTCCCAGCCTCTTTTAGATTATTTTTCATATAATTCTACTTGTTTTGATTTATTAAATAAAAATGATCAAGAAATTAGCTACATGCAATGGCTTAAGCCTGTAATCCTAGCACTTGGGAGGTAAAGATTGGGAAATAATGATTTTTAAGCCAGTTTGGGCAAAAAGAAGTTTATGGTTTTCATCTCAATCAATGACTGTGTATAGTGGGACATGCCTGTTATCCCAGCTATGGGGAAAGCACAGTAGTTGGGTGCAGTGGCATGTGCCTGTCATTCCAATGATATGGGAAAGCACAAGTATAAGGATCACAGTTTGTTTGGGCATAAAGTAAGATACTTCCTAGAAAATAACAAATATACCAAGGGGCTGGGGTCATGGCTCAAAGTGGTAAGAGTGCCTCCCTACCAAGTGCAAGGTCCAGAGTTCAGTCTCTAGTATGAAAAAAAATCTCATGAAATCAGTTGTTAAGTTTACAACATTGCTTGAAGAGTTGTTTTACACATTGTTTTGTCTATCTCATATTATCTGCAGTTTTTTTTTTCTTATTGTGTTGTCAAAATAAAATTTTCTCTAAAGTAGTGCTTTGTGAAAAGAGTCATTGTATTTGGTCTTAGTTTCCCAGAAATTATTTAATTAACACTTTATCTTCCATGTAGATCTCAGGAAAAATGAAGATAAATTGAACCATCATCAACGAATTGGGCTGAAGTAAGATGAAAAAATTTGTCTCGATACTTGAGATATAACAGTAAAATTCTTATAGACATTTTTCACATTCTATAATAATTCTTCAAGCAAAACTAAAAGCAACCAGTTTTGAATTTAGAAATACTAATGTTTGTTTTATATTCCTACAGAGTTTATACTAGTGCACACACATTTTAAAAATTACTTTCTAGTTGGTTTGTTTTGAGAATTTTCTTTTGTAAACTTGATTTTATCTAGGAAGTTCTTCTCAAAACAGGAAGGATTTAGTGTCTCAGGAAGCGGGGGGGTGTTTTTTTTCCATATATTTTTTATTGTAATTGATAGAAGGGTTACATTATATTCACCAGATAGAGGGTACATTACTTCATATACATTGATACCCTTTCTCATGTCTTGGTCCCCATTTCCCGCCTCCTACCACCATCCTTCATCTTGTTTTCCCTCCTTCCTATCCGATTTCAAATAACCAAATACACATATATCCAATATATCAGATAACAAAGTGAAATACTGTAACAATATGAGATAACCAAGGGACAGCAAAAGAGATGAGAGATAACATAGTACATTAAGGACAACAATCACTCATTATATGGCTTTTGTTTCTATATCCTGGAGTCCTTTCATTTATCTCATACTATATGGCCTTATGTATCTAGATTTTGTTCTATTGTAAATCTCTGCTAGGAGAGCCCAAGGTTTCTACTGATTATGACAAATGAGGGAAACATTTGAGCCTATGTTCCTTTGAGTCTGACTTACTTCTCTTAATATGATTTTTTCTAAGTCTTTCCATTTCCTTACAAATGGGGCTATGTTGTTCTTTCTGACAGCAGCATAGAATTCCATTGTGTATAAATACCACATCTTGTTGATCCACTCATCAACCGAGGGACATCTGGGTTGGTTCCATATCTTTGCTATGGTAAATAGTGCTGCAATGAACATTGTTGTGCTATTGGATTTAGTCTGTCCTTGTTTCTGGACAGTTGGGTAAATGCCAAGGAGTGGGATTGCTGGGTCATAGGGGAGGTCTATGTTTAGTCTTTTGAGGAACTTCCATACTGCTTTCCACAGTGGTTGAATGAGTTTGCACTCCAACCAACAATGTAGTAGGGATCTCTCCTGGCCATATCCCCTCCAGCATCTGTTGTTATTAGATTTCTTGATTCTGGCCATTCTAACTGGAGTGACGTGGAATCAGAGTTGTTTTGATTTTCATTTCTTTTATGGCCAGAGATGTCGAGCATTTCTTCATGTGTCTATAGGCCATTCCTATTTCTTCTTCAGAGAAGACTCTCTAAGTCTTTGGCCCATCTTTTAATGGGATGGTTGTTACTTTGGAGATTAGTTTTGGAGTGATTTAATTTTTTGAGCTGTAGATATGAGGTCTTTGTCCATTGTATGGTTAGTGAAGATCGTCTCCTACTCTGTAGGCTTTCTAGTTAATTTGCTAGCCATGTCCTTTGCCATACAAAAGCTCTGCAGTTTAATGGAGTCCCACTTATCTAGACTTTCTCTGATTTGTTGTGTTTGTTGGTCCTTATTAAGAAAGTTTTGACCTGTGCCAAGGAGACCAAGTGTGTCTCCTATTCTTTCTTGTAAAGTTTTCAGTGTATTTGCTTTTACCTAGAGGTCTTTGATCCATTTGGAGTTAATCATGGTACAGGGTGACAAAGAAGGATCCAACTTTAGTTTTCTGCAGGTGCTTAACTAATTCTGCCAGTACTACTTGTTGAAGAGGCTGTCATTCTTCCATTCTATTTTTTTGGCTCCCTTTTCAAAGATTAGGTGGCCATAGGTCTGTGGGTTAATATCTGGGTCCTCAGTTCTGTTCCATTTGGTCTTCAGGCCTGTTCTTGTGCCAGTACCACGCTGTTTTGGTCAATATAGCTCTGTAATAGAGTCTAAAGTTTGGTATTGAAATTCCTTCTGCGCTATTCTTTCTGCTAAGAATTGTTTTTGCTATATGGGGTCTTTTATTATTCCATATGAAATTTTGTGTTTTTTTGTTTTTTTTAGATTTTTTAAAGAATTTTTTTACTGTGATTAATAGAAGGGTTACATTATATTCACCAGATAGAAAGTGCATGACTTCACAAACATTGATACCCTTTCTCATGACATGGTCCTCACTTCCCTCCCACTCTCCCCCTGCTTATCTTGATTTCCCCCCTTTCCTATCCAATTTCAAATAATGAATTAAGCACATATAAAAAATATCAGATAACAAGGTGAAATAGTGTAACAATCCATATGAAACTTTGGATTGCCTCTTCTATTACTTTCAAGAATGACATTGGGATATTGATGGGTATTGTGTTGAATTTGTAGATAGCCCTTGGCAAGATTACCATTTTCATGATGTTAATTCTTCCAATCCAGGAACATGGGAGGTTTTTCCATTTCCTCAGTTCTGCTTTAATTCCCTTTTTCAGGGATTTAAACATGTAAACATAAGATTTTCTTTTTTAGGTACTGAGGACTGAACTGAGGTCCTCTCTATCTCTTGAGCCGTACTCTTAGCTAACACCTAAGTCTGAACATGAAAATATACATTTAAAAAAGAAAGAGAGATTTCACAAACACCTAAATAAAAGTATAGGAATAATATGTTCCTGTATCAGTGTCAATAAATTTTGTGTATCACATAAGTACTATATGTATCTCCTATTGTCTTATGATCTTAAATGTTCTTATTGATGCATTATGTAAATACTGTAAACATATATTGTTACCAATAAGAGCCAGTAAGACAATAGTATGGTCTGGGTCTTTCCTTGCAGTTTACATAGTAAATAGAGATCTTCTGAAGAAGCTGGGGATTTGAACAGATATCATTAGACATGTATGTAGATATTTTATACTATGATACTATGTAATAGTCTTATTGACATGATTGTTGTACTATACATATACCTATGTAAAGCATACAACTCAAAGAATTTTAGTATATTCAGAGTTGTACAACTATTATTATAGTCAGTTTTAGAACTCTTGTTACCTTCAGAAAAACCCATACTCATTTACAGTCATTCCCCATTTATCTTTGACATACTTTCCCAGCTCTGCTCAGCCTTAGGCAGCCACTATTCTTTGTCTGTGCAATTTTTCTATTCTACACATTGCATATAAATGAAATCATACAATATGTAGTCATTTGTACCTTGCTTCTTTTATTTAGTTTGGGTTTATCCATGCTTGGGGATAAATTTTTCAAATACTTCCATAGGAATTTGAATTTTTTTAAATAAAAATTTAAACTGATACATAAATGCAAAAATTATATAATATGGAATACAATGTGATATTTTATACATGTACATTACATAACATTTTATTTTATTTTTTATTTTTTTATTTTTTTTGCCAGTCCTGGGCATGAGCTCAGGGCCTGAGCACTGTCCCTGGATTTTCTCAAGGATAGGGCTCTACCACTTGAGCCACAGCACCACTTCTGGCTTTTTGCTATATATGTGGTACCGAGGAATCGAACCCGGGTCTTCATGCATGCTAGGCAAGCACTCTACTACTAGGCCAAACTCCCGGCCCCTGCATAACATTTTATTTTATTTTATTTTATTTATTTTTTTTGCCAGTTCTGGGCTTTAGCTCAGGGCCTGAGCACTGTCCTTGGACTTTCTCAAGGTTAGAACTCTATCACTTGAGCCTCAGCACCACTTCTGGCTTTTTCTATATATGTGGTACCAAGGAATTGAACCCGGGTCTTCGTGCATGCTAGGCAAGCACTTTAACCACTAGGCCAAACTCCCAGCCCCCCTGCATAACATTTTAATCAGAGTAAACACCATGTCTTCAAATATTTATAATAAATTATTTTTTTTGTGGTGAAAACATTCAAAATCCTTCTAGCCTTTTGAAAAACATACAGTACATTATTATTACCTTGTAGTGACCTAAATCTCTTATTCACATTTATGCAGTTTTGAGGTACAGTAAATTTATATCCCTTAACTTAGCAATAGAGTGCAGTGTACTTTTAAAATATGTACCAACTTACATTTATTTATTCATATTATTTGAATATTAAATGTATTTGCAGATGAATTTAGATGGCACCTCTGGAATATTGCAAAGGTTGCACTTAAGGATTTTGATCTAGCTGAGGAATAGATGGCTTCCTACCATATGCTCCAGTTTTGTTGTTGTCTTCTCAATGAATGTTTCCTTTTTTGGTACTGGGAATGAAACCTAGCACTTGCTAGGCAAGTGGTTTGCCCACTGAGCCACATCCTAGCCTGATTTGTCTTTTTTTTTTTTTTTTTTTATGGTCTTAAGGATCAAGCAGCACTTGAGCAGGTTATGCAAGTGCTCTACCATAGAACACTTGAATTGTAGTTTTAACTTGTGAAAATCATATGGTATAAAATTGTATGGTATTTAATTTAGTTCTGAAAGAATTTTAAAGTTTATAAAATTGTTTTCTATTTATTTTATCTAGATATTTTGAGGACTTTGAAAAAAGAATCCCTCGTGAAGAGATGTTACAGATGCAAGTAAGATGCTGTATTGTGTTTTTTTGCTAGTTATGAGAGTGTCACTTGGTAGAAAGCCATTTTTAGAATACTGACTTAATTTTTCTTCTATTAGGATATTGTACTAAATGAAGTTAAAAAAGTGGATTCTGAATACATTGCTACGGTCTGTGGCAGTTTCAGAAGAGGTAACCTACTTCCTGATATTGGGCTACTCATGCCTTGATGTTAAAGTTGCTTAGTGTGTAATAAAAACTTACATTAAAGGATTTAATTTTCCAAGTATTAGTGGCTTATACCTATAATCCTAGCTACTCAGGATGCTGAGATCTGAAAATTGCTGATACAAGCCAACCTAGGTAGGAAAGTCCTGAGACTTCCTATAATTAACCACTAAAAATCCAAAAGTGGTAGAGTGCAAGCCTTGAGTGGAAAAGCTAAAGGATATGCCAGGGATTCCTAGCACATGTCTATAGTCCAAGCTAATCAGGAAGCTGACATCTGAGGAGTGTGTCGAATCATCCTGGACAGGAAAGTCCATGAGATGCTTACTTACTAAAAAGCTAGAAATGGGGGTGGAGCTCAACTGGTAGAGTGCTAGCTTTGAGTAAAATAGTTCAGAAACAGTGCCTGTGCCTTGAATCCAAGCCCCAGGACTAGAAAACACACGCACACACATGCACACACACACGCACATACACACACGCACATGCACATGCATACACGCTCGTGTGCACATGTGCGAGGAGACAATGCTCAGAACTTGAGTTTAAGCCTTAGTACTAGCACTGCCCCTCAAAAAGTGTAATTTATGTGTTAATTCATAGAATTACTAAGATCTATATTAGCCAGGTTTATTTGTTCATAGATGGGAATATATACATATATATATATACACATGTATATATATGTATAGATTTAGAGAATTACAAAATGCTAATAATGGTTTCTGGATATTAGTAAAACTCTGATTAGTTTTGTCCAGTTTTAATTTTTTTTTTAGTTTTGTTTTCTGTAATGGTTGTAAGAACAGTGTCTCACAGAACCAGTTCAAAGACAGTTTTTGCAATGGCTAGGTTTTCAGATTTCTGTTTGTTATGTAATTGTAAACAAAGTGAAAGCTACATGATTCAGATTTCTTAACTAACTTAAAACATTGCAGGGCTCATGTAAGTTTAAAGTACTAATTTTCAAAGTTGAAATAGACAAATTTTACTAGATATTATTGGGCTATTAAAAAACTCTGGATAGGGGCCTGGAGTGTGGCCTAGTGGTAGAGTGCTTACACAAAGACCCCATTCAATTCCTTAGTACCACATACATAGAAACAGTTGGAAGAGGTACTCTGACTCAAGTGGTAGAGCTCTAGCCTTGAGAAAGCCCAAGGACAGTGCTCAGCCCCTGAGTCCAAGCCCCAGGACTAAGGAAAAAAAAAAAAAACCCAAAACAAAACAAACACACAAAAAAAGTCTATGGATAGCTTGTATAAGAATGTAGAATTGGGAGCTGAGAGGTTGGCCTAGTTGTAGAGTGCTTGCCTAGCATGCTC
The DNA here is from genome assembly GCF_031878675.1 of Megascapheus bottae. NCBI lineage: Eukaryota > Metazoa > Chordata > Mammalia > Rodentia > Geomyidae > Megascapheus > Megascapheus bottae. The sequence continues at coordinate 942,659 of NC_143528.1, read as the reverse complement.
AAAGTTCTGCATTTGATTCTTTGATACCACGTATACCACATACACAGAAAAAGCCAGAAGTGATGTTATGGCTGAAGTGGTAGAGTGCTAGCCTTGAGAAAGCTCAAGGACAGTGCCTAGGGCCTGAGTTCAAGCCCTAGGACTGTCACACACAAAAATGTTGGAAGTGGTGCTGTGGCTCAACAGGTTGGGTGGTAGCCTTCAGGAACAACACCCAGGCCCAGAGATCAAGTCCAATAACCAACAATAACGACAAAAAAGTAGATATAGCAAGAAAAATGAATTAAATTCATAATTTCTAGTAAATAACAATAGCTTGTGGTCAAAGCCCTGGCTTCTCAGAAAAATCTACTTTACTACTATATGATTTTAGATAAGTCTGTCTTGATTGATCCTAGTGTCCATATTTGAAAAATGAGCGAATTGGAGTTAAATCAGTTATGATTCATTAGAAACAATTAGGAAGTATTATATCCTGCCACAGTCTAGTAAGAATCTCTTTGAGTAGGATCTTGGCTTTTCAAAATTTAGATTTTGATACACAACAGGCTAAATGAATGCTCCTTTGAATATGACAGTCTTCCTAGACTTATGAATTTTTATTTTATTTTTACTTTTATTACTGAGTATATGGATACATACCTTGATATAGAGTGTATTTTCAAGTCTTCTGCTTTGTTTCTGTTCATTCTAACCTATTGTTTCATTAATACCTATTCCACTGCGAATTCTTTCAATGTTTCTACAAGAGAATAATAACTAAATATGAGGGTTTTGTTTTTTTTTTTTTGCCAGTCCTGGGCTTGAGCTCAGGGCCTGAGCACTGTCCTTGGACTTTCTCAAGGCTAGAGCTCTACCACTTGAGCCTCAGCACCACTTCCGACTTTTTTCTATATATGTGGTACCGAGGAATCGAACCCGGGTCTTCATGCATGCTAGGCAAGCACTTTAACCACTAGGCCAAACTCCCGGCCCCATGAGGGTTTTTTTTTTGTTTTTGTATTTTTGCCAGTACTAGGGCTTGGACCCAGGTCCTGAGTACTGTCCTTGGGCTTTCTCAAGGCTAGGGCTCTAACACTTGAGCCACAGCACCATTTCCAACTTTTTCTATGTATGTGGTACTAAGGATTCAAACCCAGGTCTTTGTGCATGCTAGGCATGCACTCTACTACCAGGCCCTAAATATGAGTGTGTGGGGGTAAGTGGGGTGTGGGTGTGCCAGTCTTGAGACTGGAACTTAGGACTGGGCCTGGTCCTTGAACTTTTTTTTCCCTCAAGGCTGGTGCTCTACCACTGAAGCCACAGCTTCAGTTCCGGCCTTTCGGTGGTTAGTTGGAGTCTTATTGGCTCTCCTACCTGGGCTGGCTTTGAACTTTGATCCTCAGATCTCAGTCTCTTGAGTAGCTAGCATTACAGGTATGAGCCACCAGAGTCTGGCTTAGGTATATATTCTTGATTTTCTCTTTTTTTTTTTTTTTAAATAAGGTAATATAATATTATGTGCAGCAGTATACCTTGCTTTTTTTTCGTTTAAAAATACACCCTAGGCTGGGAGTTTGGCCCAGTGGTAGAGTGCTTGCCTCGCATGCATGAAGACCTAGGTTTGATTTCTTGGTACCACATACATAGAAAAAACTGGAAGTCTTGCTGTGGCTCAAGTGGCACAGCGCTAGTCTTGAGAAAAAGCCCAAAGACAGCACTTAGGCCCTGAGTTCAAGCCCCAAGACTGTGAAAAACCCAAAAACACACCCTAGAGAGCTGGAGCCTGTGGTTTATGCCTGTAATCCTAACTACTCAGGAGGCTGAGATCTGATGATTTTTATTTGAAGCCAGCCAGCCTGGGCAGAAAAGTTTGTGAGACTGTTATCTCCATTTAACCACTATAAAGCCAGAAGTAAATCTGTGGCATAAGTGGTAAAACACTAGCCTTGAGAGAAAAAAAACAACCCAAGGATAATGCCCAAGCCCTGAGTTTAAGCCTCAAGATAGACAAACACACACACACACACACACACACACACACACACACACACACACACACACACAGCACTATATATATATATATATAGATAGATAGATAGATAGATAGATAGATCTATATATATATATATATCTCCTGGATACATCTGTAATTCAGTATGTTCATTTTATCTATTGTTTTTTACAGCTGTGTAACATTTGATTATATGAGTATACCAAACTTTATCCAGTTTCTTACTGAGGGACCTTTAGTTGTTTTTCTGTTTTGTTTCTCATTCCTTAGGTTTTATTTTCTTAATGTAGTTTGTTTTTCTTTTGCAAAAGGCACAAAACATTTTTGGTGGTAGATGTGTGGTAAAAGACATTCTGTTTTTAGAAGAAAGAAATAAAAAGAGAATAGAATTTCATGTTATAATAGCTTCTATAGATTTCCTGGGATCAGAACACATTCATCTTGCTGATTAATTGGAAGTACAATCCCTAGGACTTTTCTGCCCAAGCTAGCTTCAACCCTTCAGAGGAGCTAGGATTACAGACTTGAGGTACTGGCACTTGATTACAGTTACTGGGTTTGGTTTCTGAGGTTCTAGTTATTTAAGGTCAATCAGTCTGAAAATATTAAATGGAAAATTCTAGAAATAAATAGCTTTTATATTTATTTAATGTATGTAGGTATATATTTATTTTGGTGGTACTGGCATTTGGACTTGGAATCTTATGCTTGGTAAGCAAGCACTCTATGGGCCATCACATTGTCAGCTTAGTTTGTATGTTTTTAAATTGTATACTGCTTTGAGTCATGTGATGAAATCTATGGGTGCCTATCCTGGACATGAGTCATCCTTTTGTTTAGTATATCCATGGTGAATGTGCTGTCCATCCACTAGTCATTCCATAACCATCTTGGCTATTAGATCTCAGCTTGACTGTTAAGTAGTCTGAGTGATTGCACTCATGTAGCTATTTAATAATGGCCCAATAGCTTGAGAGTAGTGATGCTGGCAATTCACAAAGTGCTTACTTGAAGTAAAAAGGAGTAGTTCTTGGGCCGGGAGTTTGGCCTAGTGGTTAAAGTGCTTGCCTAGCATGCACGAAGGCCCGGGTTCGATTCCTTGGTACCACATACATAGAAAAAAGCCGGAAGTGGTGCTGAGGCTCAAGTGGTAGAGCTCTAACCTTGAGAAAGTCCAACAACAGTGCTCAGGCCCTGAGCTCAAGCCCAGGATTGGAAAAAAAAAAAAAAGGAGTAGTTCTTGACTTAATAAAATGTAAGTGGAGACAAAACTTCATCTTATTTAGTTTAAACAGCTACATGTAACTTGTCTAAAGTTACATGGTTATAAAAATCAAAGTGCTGTGTTCTTGTATGTGATCATGTAGTAGTAACTTTTATTAATATTTACTGAATGAGTTCAGTTGTAAGATTTGAAATAAGCTTTCTGGTTAACTTTTATAAAGTTAGAGCTTATTATTTAAAATACATGCATATATAGAGAGAAGTCTGATACATGTATGTACGTATGTATGTATATGCATGTGTATGTATGTGTGTATGTATGTATATGCATGTATATGTATGTACATATGTATGTATGTATATGCATGTGTATATTCATAGAGCTTTTTTAATATTCTTTTTACTGTTGAGTAGCTTAGTACATTTTAATATTAGGTACATTTTACACTAATGCCACAACTTGTATGTAATATATATCTAATGTCAATTACTATTGTTATCCCAGATTCTGCAGTGTCTATCAATATACCTGAATAGTTGGACAGAAATTTGAAATCTTTTAAGTAATTCTGAATATGAAGCGCAGTGAAGTAGAAAGTTAGCCTATAAGAAGTAAGGCTCTTCTATGTGTGTCTTCAGTTTGATTCTCTGTTCATCTAATGAACAGAGAAAAATCCCATACATACTTTTTCTTATAGGTGCAGAGTCCAGTGGTGACATGGATGTTCTTCTGACTCACCCAAACTTCACCTCAGAGTCAAGTAAACAGGTACCACCTCCATCTTATCCTTGGTCATTTCTAAATGCCATTTTGGGTTTTTTTTTTTGTTGTTTGTTTGTTTTTTTGGCCAGTCCTGGGCTTGGGCTCAGGGCTTGAGCACTGTCCTTGGATTTTCTCAAGGCTAGCACTCCACCACTTGAGCCTCAGCACTACTTCCAGCTTTTTGCTATGTATGTAGGGTACCGAGGAATTGAATCCAGGTCTTTGTTCATGCTAGGCAAGCACTCTACCACTAGGCCAAACTCCCGGCCCGCTATTTGGGTATTTTAAAAAATGTTTTGTTTTAGTGTGTATGTGCAGTGAGCATACTTACTAAAAGCATCTGTTCTTTCTTTCTTTTCTTTAAATTCCAGAAAAAAAAATTGTTTTGTTTTGTTTTTGTGATGAGGATTTTACTTAGGGACTTGGACATGTTAGGCAAGTATACTGTGCCACTGAGCCTCATTCCTAGACCCTAAGGTTTTTTTTGTTTTTGTTTTTGTAGGTCGTGGGGCTTGTACTCTGCCTTGATGCTGTCCCTGAGCTCAAGGCTATTGCCCTACCCTTGAGCCTAGCCCTTTTCTAGAGGTTAATTGTGAGATCTTCAGATCTCAGCCTTCTGAGTAGCTAGTTTTACAGGTGTGAGCCACTGCATCAGCAAGCCCTAAATTTTGTTTTAATCTAAGAAGTTATTTATGTCTTTTATGCTGATAGAATTCTGCTGGAAGCAGTTTTTATGAGAAGAGATACACATTGTTTTTTCTTAAGGGACTGTTGGGCTTGTCTAACATTGGAAATAAATGAATTTAAGAAATATTTTCAGCTGGGCACAGGCCCAGGGGTAGATTGGTAGCCTTGGGCTGAAGAGTTCAGGGCCAGTGCCCAGGCCCAGAGTTCAAGCCCCGTAACCCACCCCCAAAAAAAAGGAAAAAAGAAAAATTTTCAGAATTACTTACTATCTAATATATTTTAGAAATACTCAGCTTAACATTTAGGTTTTCATTAAGGGAATATTTTTCTATTAAAGTACTGAGATTCTTCTGTTAGAAAACTTGCAAATGAAAAGACTTTAATTTTGGAATACATACCTACATACATATATACACACATGTTTATATATGTATATATATATTTATAAGCTTATATATATGTATTTTTTCCAGTGATAAAGCAGCTATTTCTTTGATTTAATCAGATAGATAAACTGAAATTTTTTGGGGGTGGTATCGTGAAATACTGGTTTCTGGAAATTATTTTATAAGATGAGCTTTCTCTTAAGAAAGGCAATTACATGGGCTGGGAGTTTGGCCTAGTGGTTAAAGTGCTTGCTTAGCATGCACAAAGACCCGGGTTCGATTCCTTGGTACCACATACATAGAAAAAAGCTGGAAGTGGTGCTGAGGCTCAAGTGGTAGGGCTCTAGCCTTGAGAAAGTCCAAGGACAGTGCTCAGGCCCTGAGCCAAAGCCCAGGACTGACAAAAAAAAAAAAAAAAAAGAAAGGCAATTACACAAAACATTATATATATATATATAAACTTGGGCTTTATTTCATTGGTAAAGGCCTTATGAGGCCTTGGGTTCAGTTCCTCCTGCTTTCCCATGTTGTTTTCTTGCTGTAATAGAGTATTTGTTCTTTCCTTCTTTCTTGATTATAATCCTGAAGCCCAAGTTGTTACATAGAGTTGTGGAACAGTTACAAAAGATGCATTTTATTACGGATACTCTGTCAAAGGGGGAAACAAAATTCATGGTAAGTGCTAACTTGACTAAAATACAACTTTCTTTTTTCTTCTTTTTTTTTGGTCACTTGTGGGGCTTGAACGGTAGGCCTGGCCGTTGTCCCTGAGCTCCTTCAAAGGCTACCACCATTTAGCCACAATGCCACTTCCAGTTTTCTAGTGGTTAATTGAAGATCAGAGTCTCACAGACTTTAGTGCGTAGGCTGGCTTTGAACCGCCATCCTCAGATCTCAGCCTCCTGAGTAGCTAGGATTACTAAATACAACTCTTGAAGACTGTTCAGTGAGCATTCTGAATATATATTCAGAATACTACTTCATAGTAGCTTTCTATTACAGTCAACAAATAGGAGATCTGAGACTTTGGGGAAAAAATAATTGACACAAGCTAGATGTAGGCAGTTCATGCGTGTAATCCTAGCTATTTGAGAGACTGAGCTCAGAAGGTTCAAAGTTTGAGGCCAATTTGGACAGTAAGATTCACAAGACTTCTTTCTCAATCAATGACTGGTTGTGATGATGGGCATCTATCATCATAGTTACTTCGTAGACCAAGATTGGGAAGCTCATACAGGATAGCCCAGAAAAAAATATCCTTGGTACTGACTTAACTGAAGAATCTAGGTTTGATGATATACACCTGTCATTAAACAGCTTCAATAGGTGTGACTCAAGTAGTAGAGTGCTAGCTATGAACAAAAAAGCCAAGCAAGAAGTCAGTGTCTTTGTGCACACATGCACACACATGCATGCACATTAAAGACATTGAGATATTCTATAGTTCCCTACATTTTGAGAATATGAACTTTTTTGAAATTTTGAGTTTCAGTATTTTCAGAAGTATATAAATCTTTTCATACCTGGTTAGTAATTATGCCTGGGTACTGTCCCTGAGCTATTTTTTCTTTTTTCTCAAAGCTAGGGATCCACTCCACGTCTGGCTTTTTTGGTAGTCAACTAGAAGACTCACTGGCTTTCCTGCCTATTAGCTTTGAGCTGAGCTCAGATTTCAGCTTCCTAAGTAGCTAGGATTGCAGGTGTGAGCAACCTGGGCTCAGTGGACTTAATGGTTTTTTTTTTTTTTTGCCAGTCTGGGCAAAAAACTCCCCACCCATTTTTTTTTTTTTTTTGGTTGGTTGTGGGGCTTAAACTCTGGGCCTAGGGACTGTCCCTGAGCTCTCTAGCTCAAGGCTACCACTCTACCCCTTGAGCCTCATGGACTTTAGTGCCTGGGCTGGCTTTGAACTACAATCCTCAGATCTCAGCCTCCTGAGTAGCTTGGATTATAGGCTCCTGGCTTCAGACTTAATATTTTTTATGAAAGCTCTGAGTACTAAATAACTGTTGTGTAGAGGAACTGGAAACTAGCAACACTAGAATCCCTGAATCTTGCAGTTATTTTCTTTTCGGTAATTTTATTATGCAAAGTAAGAATTTTTCTGTTACTCAGCAAGAGTTCATCTAATTTGTGAAATAATAAAGTACCTTAAAAAGGCTTAATTAAGGGGCTGGGAGTTTGGCCTAGTGGTAGAGTGCTTGCCTAGTATGCACAAAGACCCCGGGGTTCGATTCCTTGGTACCACATACATAGAAAAAAAGCCAGAAGTGGTGCTAAGGCTCAAGTGGTAGAGCTCTAGTCTCGAAAAAGTCCAAGGCTAGTGCTCAGGCCCTGAGCTCAAGCCCAGGACTGGCAAAAAAAAAAAAAAGGCTTAATTAAGCAGCACATTATTTGTTAGAAAAGCACTCTAGAGCTACCACATTCAGACTAATTTGGAGACAATATAGATGATTATGTCTTGTGGCAAAGGAAAGATGAATGTTGATGTGTTCATTGTAAAAATGTATTATGAATATAGATCATACAAGAAGACTTATTCTGGCTTAGCTACCGATTTATTATTATGTATATTTGTTTTTTGTATTGTGTTATTATATATTATATTATCACTCTAAGATTAGAATGGGAAATAACAAAAGAAGGAGGTGATATGAAAGAATGAAGTGGGGAAAATGAAAACCAAAAGGATAAGAAAATGTATTCAGTCAATTTAGCTACAGGTTTGTTTTTTGGGGCAGTTTAGTGGAGTTGAGTTTTGCAGACTTTCCTGCCCAGATTGGCTTTGAACCTTGATCATCAGATCTCAGCCTCCTGAGTAGCTAGGATGACAGGCAGCTCCTAGCTCCCAGCTCCTTCTAACCTTAATTGTACTAATAATTTTGAGAAAAGGTCTTGGTTTCTGCTAAGGTGTAGACTATGGCCATGATCTGCCTAATTTGACTTCCAACTGTAAGTAGAATAACAATTACATACCTCTGTGTTCAGGGGAAGGAGTCTCTTAAAAGTTTCTGCCTAGGCTGCCTTAAAATTCTCAGCTTTCCAAATATCTAAAATGATAAGCATGAGCCACCAGTGCCCTGGTAGAAATTCAAAAGTTGGTGGTTAGTATAACTGTTTTTATATATGTATGGGTTGTTGCCTAGTCTACAAAAAAAAGGCAAGGCCAACTTTGATCATCTTTGAAAACTATAGGTGTATAATGAAAACTCACTTATAGAGGAGAAAGAATATGATTCTATAATTTATCTTTTGTATTTGTTTTCCTTATTCTCCTTCCCCATCTGTTTTGTCTGTCTCATAATTTGTGAGAGATCTCCTCAAATTTCTACTTCTGTTATTATTTTTGAATCTTTACAGAACATTGTTTTTCTGAAGTATTCTGTGTCTATTTCATGGATTAAAAATCTTTTATTATCTGAGAATATTATTGGTAAATGTTCTGGCTTGTCTTCTAATTTTACCATTATTTCTCCCAAGTTGTTTTTTTATTGTTTGGTCTCTGTCTTTCATGCTTGAGTGTTTTCTTTGACATTAATTTCTCATTTAGAACCGTATAAAGAACAGTTTTTTATAATTAGAATTTTTGTTTGCTGTTTACTGTAGTTTTGTGATTATCAGAGTATAAAGAGAAGTTAGTGAGAATACTACTGAGAAGCAACTATAGTAAGTTGAAAGAACTCAGAAGTCTGAATTTTACCATTAAATTATATTATTTTTTTGGCCTTTGGCAGTCCCAAGACTTGAACTCAGCGTGTGGGCACTATCTGAGCCTCTCTGCTCAAGGCTAGTACTCTACTACTTGAACTGTAGAGCCTTCCGCCTTTTTCTGAGTAATTTATTGGAGATAAAGTTTCTTAGACTTTCCTTCCTGAGCTGGCTTCCAACCATAATCTCAGATCTCAGTTTCCTGAGATCTGAGCTAGGACTAACTTTTTTTTTTTTTTTTGGTCAGTCATGGGACTTGAACTCTGGGCCTGGGTGTTGTCCATGTTCTATAGCTCAAGTCTGCTGCCCTACCCCAGGAGCCACAGCACCACTTCCAGTTTTTTAGTGGTTAATTGGAGTCTCTCGGTCTTTAGTGCCCAGGCTGGCTTTGAACCCCAGTCCTCAAATCTCAGCCTCCTGAGTAGCTAGGATTACAGGACTAATTTTTTTTTTTAACATTTGATTAAATTTAAGCCTTAAGTTTAATATCTTTATTCTTTAAAATGTCTGTTTTAGGGTGTCTGCCAACTTCCCAGTAAAAATGATGAAAAAGAATATCCACACAGAAGAATTGATATCAGGTATTACTTGAACTTTGTTGCTGGCCTGTTTAGCTGTCCTCATTTGAACCAATTTCTCCCTTCCTCTGAGTATTTTGAAGTTTATCTAAATGTTTGTGTGTCTATGTATCTATCTGTCCATCTACCATCTAGATCGATCAGTCTATCTGTCTGTCTGTCTGTCTATCTATCTATCTATCTAGATGGTGATAAACACATAGTGCCTAATGAAGTTCTGTACCACTGAGCTACAGACCCAACCCCCAAAACACTTCAAATCATTTTAATTTCTCACCCATCTTTTATAGCCTTTCCTCCTTGATTTTCTTTCTTCTTTATCTCTTCAACTCTCCTTCTCCTCTTCCTTTTCTCCTTCCTCTCCCCCCTCTTTTACTGACAATTTGGGGGCTTTGAAACATGCTGTAGCCAAATCTTTTTTTAATCTGAAGGCTCATATGTACCTACCAATTATAATATGTAGCCCGAGATATGTAAAGACTACATGTGGACTACTTTCAGCTCACCATGATTCCTCCCACAGCCCCAAAGTAGTTTCCTTCATGGGAACAGCTAATCTAACAGTAATACCACTTTTCACTTTTGTATATCTCTTTCAGAACAAAACTTAAAGATCTAAAAACTTCAAAGTTGGGTGATTTAATGATCAACCTAGTGATAATCTCCTCTCTATGATATTAGACCCCAATTATATGTTTTAGGTATTTTGTTCCTTGCTGTTTATTGAAGTCCTATGTTTATTAAATTTCAAATATATGATAAAAATTATCTGTGGTTTCTTTTTTTAGATTGATACCCAAAGATCAGTATTACTGTGGTGTTCTCTACTTCACTGGCAGTGACATTTTCAATAAGAATATGAGAGCTCATGCCCTAGAAAAGGGTTTCACAATTAATGAATATACCATTCGTCCTTTGGGAGTTACTGGTGAGTCTTTGTGTTTGTGACTACCCTTGTCATATGGAAGAGATTCCCCCCCCCCCCCCCCCCCAGTCATAGGACTTGGACTTGGGGCCTATGAGCTCTTTTGCTCAAAGCTGGCACTCTACCACTTTGAGCCACAACACCACTTCTGTTTTTCTGGTGGTTAATTGGAGATAGAGACTTTACAGACTTTCCTGCCCTGCCCTGCTTTGAACCGTGGTCCTCAGATCTCAGCTTCCTAAGTAACTAGGATTATAGGCGTGAGCCACAAATGTCTAGCTGGAGAGAAGATTTTTCTCAAAGGTATTTTAGGTGACCAAATTTAGTTTAGTTTTTTTTTTTTTTTTTTTTGCCAGTCCTGGGCTTGACCTCAAGGCCTGAGCACTGTCCTTGGACTTTCTCAAGGCCTGAGCTATATACCACTTGAGCCTCAGCACCACTCCCGGCTTTTTTCTATGTATATGGTACCCTGGAATTGAACCTGGGTCTTCGTGCATGCTAGGCAAGCACTCTAGCACTAGGCCAAACTCCTGGCCCTCAAATTTAGTTTTTGTAAAGAGGTTTTTATTGACTATGTAAGTTAATTGTAGCCCCTCAAGCAAGGAAAGGCATTCTCATTTCATGGGTGTTATTCAAAGCAAATTATTTCTACCTCTACTAGAATGGTTAAATCCTTCTTCCTATGAGGAATCGAACTTGGGTCTTCGTGCCTGCTAGGCAAGCACTCTACCACTAGGCCAAACTCCCGGCCCCTCAATATTACCTTTTTTTAATGAGCCTATACTGGGGCTTGACCCCAGGGCCTAGGTGCCTTCCCTTTGCTTTTTTGCTCAAAGTTGGTACTCTACACTTGCTCAACAACTTGAGCTACAGCTCCACTTCCAACTTTTTTGGTGATTAATTAAGAGATAAGGAATCTCACAGAGTTTCTTTCCTTCCTGGGCTGGCTTTGAACTGAGATCCTTAGATCTCATCCTCTTGAGTAGCTAAGACTACAGACATGAACCACTCTCTCCTGGCATTATGTAACTTCTTTTTTTTATGACAAAAACATCATTGTCTTAAATATCAAATTGTTTTATGAACCATTTTTTTTCAGAAAGTTCCAATTAAAAGAAGAAAAATAAAGTTTTTGGATTATTTAGGTCTGATTTACATTTCAATATGTGACAAAAAAAATTCAAACTCAAAAACTAGTTTGCTCAGCTGCAGACAAGTCCTGTGTTCAGCCCCTAAACCAATGGCACCATGCAACCAACTCTAGGATTTCTGAGTTTGGTTTGCTTAAATTCTCAGAGTTTTCCCAACTCTCAAAATTTCCAAAGCATTGGGAAATAACTAAGCCACTGGTCAAGTTGATTCTGCCAGTAAGCATAGCTCCTCTCATAAGTTGTAGTGGTTTCAAAGCATAGCAATTTCCAAGCATAGCCTAGTGGTAGATACTCACCTCATATGCAAGAAGCCCTGAGTTTGATTCCTTGGTACCACATACACGGAAAAAGCTGCAAGCGGTGCTGTGGCTCAAGTGGCAGAGTTGTAGCCTTGAGCAAAAAGTTTCCAAGGACAGTGCCCAGGCCCTGAGTTCAAACCCCAGAACTGGCAAGAAAAAAAAAAGCCAGAAAATCTTACAATATCGTAACAATTGCAAGAGTAAGGGAAAGAAGAGAGGAGTGGCTATTTACAAGTTGCCAAATATGACTAGAAAACCAATAAAAAAAAATAAGGAATGCTTCATGAATTTGCATGTCATCTTTGTGCAGGGGCCATGCTAATCTTCTGTGTATCATTCGAATTTTAGCATATGTGCTGCCAAAACGAGCATGTAGTATGTAACTTCTGAAACTCAGGTATATTATATTTAGTGCCACTTAAAACTGACAGGTTGGAGTATAACTCCATGGTAGAGTCAGTACTTGGCATGCCAAGACCAAGAAAGCAAAACAAAGGAAGATCAGGGTACTTTAAACTCCATGCTTTAATATTTAAAAGGATAAGGATTTGTCCTTTCTGCTTTATGGATCTTGTTAACATTTGACAGACTATTATATGATTTATTCTTCTCTGCCTAGGAGAATGAATTTTGCCATTGTGTCCTGAAAGAATGGGGCATTCATCTACAGTGACTCAGACAGTGCTTCTCTTATTCCAATGTGCATACAATGAATGTGTTCATATTGCAGTGTGAATGCATGGCCCTTGGGTCTTTGTTCTTTTTTGTTAGCTGGTCGTGGGGCTTGAACTCATGGCCTGGGTGCTATCTCTAAGTTCTGTGCTCTAGGCTAGTGCTCTACCTCTTGAGCTTTAGCACCGCTCCTGGCCTTTTCTGAGTAGTTCATTGGAGATACGAGTCTCACAGACTTTCCTGCCCAGGATGGCTTAAACTACGATCCTCAGATCTCAGCCTCCCGGGTAGCTAGGATTAGAGGCATGAGCTACCTGGCCTCTTTTGTGTTGTGTGTGTGTGTGTGTGTGTGTGTGTGTGTGTGTGTGTGTGGTATTGGGTTTGAACTAAGGGTTTTATACTTGATGGGCAAATATACTACTGCCTGAGTCATGCCTCCAGCCCTGTTTGCTCTGTTTAGTTTTTGAGTGAAGTTTTGCTTTTTTGCCTGAGCCAGCTTGGACCATGATCCTCCTATTTATGTTTCTTGACCTACCTGGAATAACAAGCATATACCACTATGCTAGTTATTCTGTTTAGATGAGTTGTGGACTTTTGCCCAATGTATCCTGGAACTATGAGATCTTAGCATTCTGAAAAATAGGTTTGTATCCACTGACACATGGCTTGGGCCCATATAAAATGTGGATCTAATTCTATGGGCTTGTAGTATTAATCCTGAGGCTTCAACTTAGGACCTAGATGCTGTCCCTTAGCTTTTTGGGCTCTACCACTTGAGCTCTGCTTCCAATCTTTTGCTAGCTAATTGGAGATAAGAGTCTCACATACTGTCCTTTCTAGGCTGGCTTTGAACCATTATCTTCAGATCTCAGCCTTCTGAGTAGCTAAGATTATAGGTGTGAGCTACCAGTACCCAATCTGTTTTTTCTCTCTTTGTTTATTAGAAACAGGCTCTTACTATGTAGCCCAGGCTAGCCTGGAAATTGATGTTCTCTGTTACACTGTCTTGAGAGCTGAGATTACATTGTTTACCCATCATACTCAGCTCAAGATTCCATATTTTTGGAAGGTTTTAGATAATGCCAGTACTGCTAATCCAAGAACCACATTTTGAGCTTCAAAGAAACTAACTAGAACTAACTAGAATCCTCATAGAATATATGATGACTACAATAGAGGTTCAGTAGAGGGGAAAATCATATTAGACTTGGATGACTATAGTCGAGATACTCAGGTTTTGTTTGTAGCGATGGTAAAATATATTAGCATAAATAATAAAAATATATTAACAAATATGATAAAACTCAACAGAAGTCTCCCAGGAGAGAGGCAGTAAATATTTTATTTTAGTGGCTTACTTACTGTTTTCCTTCTTTCCCTTTATTCCTTTTTTGTGGTGCTAGAGGTGGAGCTCAGGGCTTTTATGCACATTGTGTAAGCATTCTTCTACTGAGCAATAGTCTCAGCCATGTAATGATTTTCTTTTTCATCTGAAAGTAGGTTCCTTACAGCTTCAGGCCTGAACCCTGGGTAACTAGTTTCCAAAAATGGTTATTAAAATACATTTTTTTGGGGGCCAGGAGTTTGGTACAGTGCTTGCCTAGCATGTAGGAAGACCCGGGTTTGACTCCTCGGTACCACATACATAGAAAAAAGCCGAAAGTGGTGTTGTGGTTCAAGTGGTAGAGCTCTGGCCTTGAGAAAGCCAAAGGCAGTGCTCAGGTCCTGAGTTCAAGCTCCAGGGCTTGCAAAAAAACCCAATGCATTTCTTTTTTCTCTCTACTTGTAGGAGTTGCTGGAGAACCCTTGCCAGTAGACAGTGAAAAAGATATCTTTGACTACATCCAATGGAAATACCGGGAACCCAAGGATCGAAGTGAATGAGGCCTGTTCTTCCTCCCAGGCACAGCTCAGTAGGAGTCTTAATTTATTTCTTAACCTTTTCTTTGTAAGGGTCTTTGGTGTTTTTAAATAATTGTTTGGTCCCTATACCAGCTTGTACTATAGTCAATAAAACTTATTGTGTTGCTGTTGGGTGAAGTTCTTATTAGTGAATGTGTTCATTTTGAATTTCATTGTGTTTATGATCATAGTTTACTATAGGAGTAATAGAAAGAAAAACTGATCAGTTGACTGATTCCACTACTTATACACTTATTTACTGTGTCTAATTTGGCCAGTTAAGGTACTTTCAGAGGCTCACTTCTAGAAGATGATTTAGTACTTTTTAGGAACTAGGACCTTCATAAATTTTATTTTTTTCTTTGAGTCATAATCTATTTTGTAATATATATTCAAAATTTACATAGAAGATGAGGTATATTGTTTATTCCTTCAGTAGAATCTGTAGCTATTTGTTGTAGTCTATTAGAAAGAATTTCTCTATGCAAACTTACTCTTTTTTTTTTTTGTCGGTCATGAGGCTTGAAGTCTGGGCTTGGGCACTATCCCTGAGATCTTCAGCTCAAGGCTAGTGCTCTACCACTTCCTACTTCCACATCACTACTTCCTCTTTTCTGGTGGTTAAATGGAGATAAGGGTCTCAAGGACTTGAAAGTGCCCAGGGTTGGTTTTGAACTGTGATCCTCAGATCTCAGCCTCCTGAGTAGCTAGAATTACAGGTTTGAGCTGCTAGTGTCTGGCTCATTCTTGTTTAGAAGGTATGGCCTTCTATACTCCAGACAAATTTAATGCTTGCCTTTCATTAAGGTAACTTTTACATATAAAAGATCAAAATACAGAAGTAAAAACACGTTGAAAGTCCTACCTTTCAAACAGAAAAATTACGTAAGTAGGAAAACAAAGTTATCCAATGTTAAGTAGAGTTATCAAAAACAAAATCTGTGAAAACATGTTTTACTGAAATGTGAGTTCCCTTTCAATAAGTGATAGAAGATAACTAAAGAATAGACATTCATTTTTTTTTTTTTCTTTTTGCCAGTCCTGAGGCTTGAACTCAGGGGCCTGAGCACTGTCCTTGGACACTTTTTGCTCAAGGCTAGCACTCTGCCACTTGAGCCAGAGTACCACTTCCAGCTTTTTCTGAGTGTGTGCTACTAGGGATTTGAACCCAGGGCTTCCTGCATGGTAGGCGAGCACTCTACCACTAGGCTATGCTCCCGGCCCCTTTTTCCTTCTTTTTTTTTTTTTCCTGGTCTTGGGCCTTGAACTCAGGGGGCCTGTTGTACTATCTCACAGCCTCTTTGTGCTCAAGGTTACCTCTTTATCACTTGAGCTACAACTCCACTTCCATAAACTAACAATAGGTTTCTAGGAACTTGGGAGTTAGGAACCATTTTTTATTTTATTTTAGTATTTTTGGTGGTACTGTGGGGTTTGAACTTGGCTTTATACCTACCAGGAAGGTACTTTACCATTTGAGCCATTCTGACAGCCTTTGGTCTTGATTATTTTTTGAGTTAGGCTCTTGTTCTATGCTTGGACTCCCCTGGACTTTGGATCGATTATATTTTGAGTTAGGCTCTTGTTCTATGCTTGGACTCCCCTGGACTTTGGATCGATTATATTTTGAGTTAGGCTCTTGTTCTATGCTTGGACTCCCCTGGACTTTGGATCTAGTTTACTTTTAACTTTTTTTTTTTTGCCAGTCCTGGGCTTGGGCTCAGGGCCTGAGCACTGTCCTTGGACTTTCTCAAGGCTAGTACTCTACCACTTGAGCCTCAATACCACTTCCGGCTTTTTGCTATGTATGTGGTACTGAGGAATCAAACCCGGGTCTTCGTGCATGCTAGGCAAGCACTCTACCACTAGGCCAAACTCCCGGCCTACTTTAACTTTTGATGTTCCATCACTTTTTTCTTTCCTGAAGATAGTGTCATATACCAGCCCGTAACCAGAAATGAAAGATTCAACCATTAACCAGTTTTACTATATGTCTACAAAAACACACCTTAAGTATATAGTTTCTGTTTTTTCAAGAGGTTTATTAAAACTTATTGAATTGTTAAATCAGAATTATTTTTGTTATAGTATCACTTTTTTTTAGAATAATAGATAAAAAGCCTTAATGACTTTTAAGTCACTATATCACAGTATCTCATAATTCTCTACTTTCAGCCTTGTTATGTTGCTAATAGATTTGGTGCTAAGAGATATTTGTATACTAGTCTAGTTGTATGCACTTGTAATTCCAGCCCTCTGGAAGCTGAGGTAGGAGGATGAGTTTCAGGCCAGCCTGGGCTATACAGTGAGACCATGTCTCCAAAAACAAAACAAAACAAAACATATAGAAGTACTTTAAAATTATTATCTGAGACCCTGTTTGAATACAGGATTATAGCTTTGCGTATTTTTGGCACACTCTCAATCTTGCATGTTGTCGATTGCCAGCCACCTGACTTCCACATTGTAGCCCAGGACCACAGTCACAGCGCTGGAAGATCTCAGGAGCTTGCACACTGTCTTTATGCCCTTTCCTTGAGCAGACCTGTCCCTCTAATAATACTGGTTTACAAATTTTAGTCCAGAAGTGACGAGCACAGCAAAGTCCAGGGCCACAGTCAGAGGTTCTAAGACAGCTGTCACCTTCTTGTCCTGTAACATGATTAATACAAGATTAATATTGACTTTTGTGGTAAATGGAGTGATTCATGTGGGGGTGGGGTGTTGCTGCTGAAGGGATGAGGTCAGGAATCTAGTACTAAAATCCATGAAGCCAAAACAAACAGCTTCAGGGCCCATCAGTAAAATGGAAATTTTGTTCTCCTTCACAAGTAGAAATTCTACCTTCCTTTGAAGTCAAATATTCATCAAGGAAAGAGGATTTCTATTATTTAGAAAAGAAGTATCACAACAAAATTATTAAGTGAGATTCATAGTAACACCAAGAGACCATTAGAAAAGACAGGAATGGCCTCTTTGCCTTCAAGCAGTCTGGCTATTAGATCAAAGACTAGAACTTGATGCTACAGTTTTGTTTTGCTTTAAGGCAGTTGTACTTGGTATTTTTCACACAGTTGGAAAGTTAATGCATCTACTTTATCTCTTGTGTGTCCTGAGGCTCTAGGCAGGGAAGCTATCACTTGTTAAATTACAGTATGAACTAGAAAAGTGTGTGTATATGAAATTAAACTTGATGAGGAAAGGTTGTTAACTAGTCCATTACTGTGACTCTTCCCCTGCCTTGTGGCCTACTGGCTGTCTTGTGCTACCTTGTACAGTGTGCAAGGTTCTTAGAAAGGAATTACAGACAGGACATGCTCCCTATGAAGTGAGCTCCAGCCTGTCCGTGTGAGAGTGGGAGGGGAAATGTTTTTTTTCTGAAAGAAAATGCTTAGAATGCTACTCTTACCGTTACTGCCTTGTGATTTTTTGGTATCTGGCTTCCTCTTGGGTTTGTTTTCCTCAGTTGGGTGCTTGTTATTTCCTTTTGTTTCCAGGCCATCTTGATCAGCATTCTTCCTTTCCAATATTGGGGCTACATCTTCCATCGCAGTACAAACATCTGAGGGACAGCCAGAGAGAACTAGAGTTATAATTTCAAGTTATTGAAGTTAGTAACTTTTTTTTCATTTTATTTTTTATTATCAAGGTAATGTATAGAGGGGTTAGTTACATTCGCCAGATAGTAGGTGCATTATTCCTCACACATTGATACCCCTTCTCATGTTTTTGTCGCCATTTCCCTTCCCCACCCCCTCTCAATCATCTTGTTTTTCCCCCTCTGCCCTTTCCTATTTCAAATAATCAAATACATTTATATACAGTATACCAGATAAAAAAGTCAGATACAGTAACAATATGAGATTAACGAAAGGGCAAAAAAAGAAGAGAAATAACATAGTACATTAAGAACAACAATCACTCAAGATAAAGCTCTTGTTTCCATATCCTCCTGTATGACCTTATGTATCTAGGTTTTGCACTATGTAATCCTCTGCTAGGAGAGTCCTAGATGTATACTAATTATTACAAATGAGGGAAACCATTGAGCCTATGTTCCTTTGGGTCTGGCTTATGAAGTTAGTAACTTTAAAATTTTGTACCTACACATGCTCATATATGGCAAAGAAGATAGGTAAGCAATAGAATCCAAATGAAAAATGAAGGATTTGTACTAATCCAACTTGAATCTTTAAAATCATTAATCTCCAAGTCACTGGCAAGAAATGTTGAAAGGTAGTAGGTTTATTATTACTGGTTTTCTTTTTTGCAAGTAGTAATTTACTTTGTTTCACTGAAAATGGACAGCTCTATGAGTATATGTCAAGCTAACTCAGGGACAGAAAGCATGAGAAGGACTATCTGGGAGCAATACTCTAGGAGACACAGATGCTGCTGTAGTCTGTGACTTCTGTTGCTGTTCATGGTGTTGGGACTGCTCACCATTCACACAGAGTGTTCCTGGGCAACACATGGCACTGCGCTGGCACCTTCTCCGCACCCCCCGGCATGTGGTGCAGAATGGCTTCTCATCCTGGGACAGTAGGCAGAATTTCCTGACACTGCAGTCCTTGTCTGACACACACTGTGAACCCTGTGAAGGGAAACTTGTCACATGGCTGGGAGATCCAGTAAGAGCTAAGATAACATTATTCAAAGCTCAAATGGAGCAGTCTCATCTCAGCAGCAATTTGAAAGCTGTGACATTTTAGGCAGCATCTTAACTGTCCAGTGTAGTTGATTTTCTCCCATAAAGGGAAGCTTAAACTACCTGTGAAGGGACCTCAGCTCTGTAGAGGTGTGAGAAATTCTTTTCTCTTTTGCAATGCTGGGCCTGGAACCTAGGGCCTCACACATGCTAGGCAAGTGTTCCACCACTGAGCCACATCCCTTGTCTTAACTTGAATTTAATTTTCTTATGCTTTTGGTGAATAAAGAAGGAAAATAATTTTCTGTGCATGTCTATGGATGACTATGCTATGTATAAGTATAGAATTGGCATTGATAGGCCGGGAGTTTGGCCTAGTGGTAGAGTGCTTGCCTCTCATGCGCGAAGACCCAGGTTCGATTCCTCGGTACCACATACATAGCAAAAAGCCGGAAGTGGTGCTGAGGTTCAAGTGGTAGAGTGCTAGCCTTGAGAAAGTCCAAGGACAGTGCTCAAGCCCTGAGTCCAAGCCCAGGACTGGCAAAAAAAAAAAAAAAAAAAGAAAAAAGAAAAGAAAAAAAAAAGATTTGGCATTGATAGTTTTGCCATTTAATTTTTAATGTAGTGAATATCATCCAACATTTCATCCATTACCACATGGTCCTTCCCCAGATGAATTGTTCTTTGATATGTATAAAGTATAATACTTAGATATACATATGCACACATACATATAATTATGCATGTATGATATACATATGTACGTATGTATTTGTGTGTATATATACATATATATCCTTAAAACAAATCTGTAAAGTGAGATAGTAACAGCACAATGCATTATGTCCTTCTGTTTAAATTCTAACTCTCCTGTCTCTACAGGCTGTGTAACCTTTGTTTAAATTCCTCAGCATTTGAGTCTCCTCCGTAATTAAAAAGCATAATATGGGGCTGGGAGTTTGGCATAGTGGTAGAGTGCTTGCCTCACATGCAGGAAGGTCTAGTTTCGATTCCTCAGTACCACATACATGGAAAAGGATGGAAGTGGTGCTGTGGCTCAAGTGGTAGGGTTGTAGCCTTGAGAAAACCCAAGGCCCTGAGCTCAAGCTCAGGATTGCTCCCCCCCTCCCCCCAAAAAAGGCATGATATCTATCTTAAATTACGGATAAGTATTATAAAAGGCTTGGCACATGGTAACATTTTATACATCTTAGTTTACTCCTTGATTTGTAGGCAAATCAAAAGCCAAATGACCTGAAAAACCACTTCCCTGTTTCAATATGTGACTGTTGAGGCAACTGGATTATACCTAGGTCCCTCCCCAGTCCCACTCCTGTCAACTTTCTGTGAGATAAACTGCTTCATGCATTAATTTGAATGACTTACTAAAGTCTGAATTCTACCCTCACTGCATACCACATTCATCTAACCATAAGCCACAGCATCCTTGCCCTGACTGCACCTACCTTCCGAGCTCCTTGCACATCAGCAGGGCTCTTGATGTTGTTGTAGTCCAGAACCAGAGCTCCCAGGGGCAAGTAGAAGCAACTGAGCCCCAGCAAGGCCACCAGCACCATCCTTTGTCACCCAGAGCTCCTTGGTGTTCCCAGTACTCCGCAGGGTGCCCTAAACTTACAGCCTAGCCTTTCCAAGCTGGAACTTGGCAAGTCACCTGGAAAGGCTTTTTCTGAAGGAGAAGGAGCAGGTCTGACAACAGGTTCCTTCTGAAACTATTTATAGCCAGATGTGCCCCCAGCTCTTTACTCCCCCCCCCCTTTGTTTCCTTCCTCTTTACCTCACACAGGCTTCAACAAATCCCTTCAAATCTTTGATCAATAGTTCAAAACAAGCATTCAATAGGAGACAAGAGGCAGGGACACAGCAGCTTCTCCTCCAGGGCAGAATTTCTCTTAATTATCCCATATCAAAGTTAGTTCAAAGGGCTCACAGGCAAGCAGGATGTCTATATCAAAGGCAACTCTGATAATCACCTGCATTTCAGACCTTTAGTAAGTCTTTGGGGGATTATCTAAGATCTGTTTTCATAGCTAATTGTGTTCAAAGAAAGAAAGAAAAAGAATTGTATTGGCCAACAAGTAGAAGATGCCAAAAACTAATGAGTTATCAAATCTAAAAAGCTTTCAACTGCTTCCGATAGTTAGGGCAAATAAAAAAAGGAAAAATGCCTTCCAATTACCTCTGGCATCAAGATGTAAAAGTCCCAATAGCTTAAGACATGCATATAGTAGCACCCATGCTGATTAAATGGCAATTGGGAAATTATTCTCCTTACAATGTTTGACTTCAGGATTATTCAATTAGGAAAATAACAGGTTTCATAAAAAATCTCATATTTATAGAGCATTTTAATTAATTTTTAAACTGATACTTAAAGGCAAAAGACTGCATATTAGATGTCATAAAAATCTCTGATAATGGGGATAATCATGGAAAGTGCATTTTAATATAGATTTATACAGTCTTAATAATATAACTTGCATTATTTTCATTTGCCAAAAGAACAGGGTTTTAGATTCTACCTGATTTCAGATGAAATTTTATGCATTTTCCTAACTTCTAAATTTCTGAAAACTTCTACCCTATCTCTTGTGTCCTTCCTTTCCCTCCTTTTTCTTTCATTCCCATTTGTCCTTTCCTTTTCCCTCCTCTCCTTTCCTCTCAGATTATAGCTGAATATCTGAAGATCTAGAGTCCAAAAAGATGTGGATGGGTGAAGGATTCTCTGTATTATGATAAGCACTAAAATAAAGCTATTCATCTAGGACTGGAAGGTTTATAAAGGAATAAATATGCCCTCTTATGAGGGTATAATTTAGACCTTCTAGAAAAATCAGGGAGTATGTTTATGGAATAAGTAATGTTTTGAGCTGGCTTTTGTGGGATTAGTAGAAGTTTTCTAGGTTGAGACCCATGACTTGGTGTCACCCCAGGCGCTGAGGTTGAGTAAGGACAGGCAGGTGCACAGAAGTTCTTGTGAGAGAAAGCTGTATTTTACTGTCTGTCTATGCAGGAGAAAGTACTGGAGATAAGAGTCTGACAATGGTGTATCTTGATATACCTTCTGGAAAGATGACCCTGGTGAGTGTGGAGCTAGGATTATGGAGGGATGAGGATATGTGGGGAGATCCAGGATTTACCTGTAATTGTGCCATGACAATGAAGAGGTTGAGCCTCAGGCAGTGACAGTGGCAATGAGAACCAAGCAAAGGACAGCATTCTGAAGTTGAATATAAAACATTTGGATGGGTGTGAGGAAGGAGCTAGAGGGAGATGCTAAAGCTTAACCTGATAGGTCTCATTTGGCCTACAGGGTAGATGATAACATTTCTAGAGACCAGGATTCAGGCTGGAAAGCAGTCAGACACAGGATAGCAGTTTTCATTGAGAATCTCAAGCATTTGCTAGATGTCTAACACCAAAGTGAGAGATTATCCTCTGTCTTCCATGAATAGGGTTTTTTATTTTGTCTTCCAGAGACACGAGAGAGTAGATACAGAAGCCAGATACCACACCAGCAGTATTGATAGGATGAATCAATACTGGAGAGCAGTCTTCCCTCTTCCCTCTGTGTGTGTGTGTGTGTAAGTGTATGTGTATGTGTATGTGTACGTGTATGTGTACATGTGAACACAGAAAGAATGAGCTGACCCAACTTGGTTACAAACCTATCTTCCTCTCTCCTCCTGTTTTTTCCTACCTGCTACTATCATAGCACTTAATAAATAGTAGCTGAGCTGGGCCCAGGCCCAGGAGGTTCAAGCCTATAATCCTAGCTCAGGAGGCTGAGATCTGAGAATCACAGTTCAAAGCCTGTCCAGGCATGAAAGCTGTGAGACTCTTACCTCCAATTAACCACCAGAAAACCATAAGAGGTGCTGTGGTTCAGAGTGGTAGAGCAATAGTCTTGAGCTGAAGAGCTTACAAACAGTGCCCAGGCCCAGAGTTCAAGCCCCACGACCAACAAGAAAAAAAAGAAAAAAAGAAAGAAAAAGAAAAAGAAAATCTGGGGCCGAGAGTTTGGCCTTGTGGTAGAGTGCATGAAGACCGGAGTTCGGTTCCTCAGTACCACATACATAGAAAAAGCCATAAATGGTGCTGAGGTTCAAGTGGTAGAGCTCTAGCCTTGAGAAAGTCCAAGGACAGTGCTCAGACCCTGAGCTCAAGCACAGGACTGGCTAAAAAAAAAAACAAAAACAAAAACTATATTTACTTGTACCTAGATAAGCTAGATAATCTTCTTAAGAGTAGAACTACAGTTAATTAGGTTGAGGGTCTAATATACAATAACCCCCCCATATATTTTTACATGCTACATGAATGTAGAAATATATTTACAAGATCTTGTGACTTTAGGGAAATTAGTTTACTTTTCTTTGGTTACTGTCCTTGACTTTCTCAAGGCCAGTGTTCCACCACTTGAGCCACAGCTTCACTTCCAACTTTTTCTATGTATGTGATACCAAGGAATTGAACCCAGGGCTTTGTGCATGAATAAGCAAGCACTCTACTAGGCCACACTCCAGCCTGGCCCTTAGTTTACTTTTCTAGACGGCAGTCCCTTCATCTACCCATCTAAGTGAGCTTTCTAGCACTGTGACAAAATACTATAACAGTTCTTAAGGAAAGATTGATTTTGGTTTGTATGCTCAGATGTTAGTTTACAGCCACTTGATTTTATTAATAATACTCTTTAGGCATGAGTAAGTCTCAGAAAAAGCTCTTACCTCATAGTGGCCAAGAAAAGAGTGACAGGAAGGGTTCAGGATCCCACTATCCCCTTGAAGGCAAGTCCTTATGTCCTAACTTTATTCCACTAAACCCCACCTCTTAAAGGTTCCGCCATCTCCCAGTCACACCAAGCCAAAGACCAAGTCTTCAACACATGGGTCCCTGTACTATTTCATAACAGTATTTTGAAGGTTTGATATATGAATACACACACACACACACACACACACATAGGTGGTCCTGGTAGGTAATAAGCACTCATAAAACAGTAAACAAATGTCTCCTTCATTTTCCATACCAGAGCTTTCTATCATCACATAAACTTTAGCACCTTGCAGGGAGATGGCCCCACCCTGAAAGGCCCTCAGTGTTTAACTTTGAAGCCTTGTACATTGAGGCTGTTTCTGACCCAAAAAGCCAGAGCAATTCGGAGGAAAGTGGGCATGTGAAGTAAGTATTCTCTGAAAAATAGTATGTTTTCAAATCTGTCAAGTCTGTTTGCTCATAATTTCCTAATTTCAATGCTTTCTCAGTAATCTGCAGACTAAAGATAGTAGAACAGTGACAATAAGGGAAGGAGAGGAGAGCTTTACAAATGTTTCTGCTTAAATCGGTATTCTTGCCTCTGGCCAGTCCAGGAAAATTATGCAGACAGCTCAGCAAGGTCCTGAGTGAGAGCCCTTGATCAACAAGCAGTACCCTAAACCATGACTGCTGTCTTTTCAAAAGTCATTTGTCTTTTCAAGGCTGAGATGCAGAACAAAGGAAGTCCCCTTCTTCCTTAGAAAGTTGGCTGACATTTGCCATTTTGATCCCCTCTGGCAAAAATTATGGGTGAATCAAAAGTCTCCAACTGATCATCTTAGATTTGTAGTGAACACCTGGACCAAAGGAAGACTACAGTTGAGTGTTATTGAGTAAGCTCAAGGGGAATGAAAATTCCCAAAAGAAATTTCCATAGGTTCCAGTTTCAGCACTGTAGGTCTGACTCCATCCAGGGTGTCTCCGGACCCAGATAAGAATTGCAGACTGTGTTTGAGACCTGACACCTGTATTCTTCCAAATTACAGCTGCTATAGTTCAAGTCAAAGGCAGTGTGTCAGAACTATGATTTATATTCTTAGGCTGAAAATTTTTATTTGTTATGGCTCCTCTGTCAAAACCAGTTTGAGTTCCATAAATTTTTTCTTAAAAGAAAAATCAAAGTAACCAGGAACAAGCAGATCTTTGGCAGAATCTCACAGGAAATGTTCAATAAAATCAGAGATGAGAAGGGGCATGTTGGCGGGAGTAGACAAAGATCGCAGGATATAATCACAGAGTTGTAAGAATTACCAGCCAGTTACCTGGCTGGGGTCAAGAGGTAAGGCAAGTAAGTCATTTGCAAGCTGAGGTGTCTTGTATGGAATGGAGGGTAGGAGCCTGGGTCTAGTCTCCATCACTTCTGAGTGGCACTTCTGAGGAAGTCATGTCACCTCTGAGTCACAATTTTCCTTTCCTTTAGTGGCCTTCATGACTTCTGTAGTCTTGGATGTGTTTCCCTTAGTCCTGCACTGACCAGCTCCAGAGGGCACTGCTCCAACAGCATTCTCTTTGAACAGCATGTCTGTCAACTTGTTTACTATGGTGCTGCTAGGGACTTTCCTCCTCTAGCAGAGACAGCCCAGAGCTTTCTTTCCACTTTCCACATAGACATTTCACTGGGGACCACTGCGGGCTCTCTGGATCTTCCTTTCTCAGGATGAATCTGTTTTTTTTGTTGTTGTTGTTTATAACAAAATTTGATGCTATTATAAAATTTAAGTGCCTCCTATGGGTAATCTTACCATACCCTCATCCCAGGCACCTTGCCCTCTCTTGCTCTTCTGTGTAGTGCCAATGCCAACACTGAGTAGAATGAGTAGAGTGTGTATGGGGGTGGGGGAGGATAGTAACTTGCTATGGAAAACAGAGAAGAATAAAACTATGTCTCAGTATTTCTTAGGAGGCACTGGAAAGAGGACAGTGCATCTGAGTAAATATGTGTCAATGCTGACCTGTGACTGGTGTCCTTGCATTGAAGTCACTGTATGTCCCAACATTCTTCTACAGACTATGTACGTAAAACAACCCATGAATTATAGTTATGGTTTTAGAACAATTCACAGTTAACATTTTTTATTTTTTTAGATCAGCATTTCACTATGTAGCTAAGATTGGCCTGGAATTTTCATTCCTTCTACCACAGTCTTCTGAATACAGGCATGATGTGCTATTAAACCCAGCTGATTTCATGTTGTTGCTGTTATTTTATGGTACCAGAGCTTGAACTCAGGGCTTCATGCTTGCCAGGCAGGTACTGTGCCCCGAGCCACACCTCCAACTTTCCCATATTCTTTATTTTGATTTTTAATGACTTGACT
The DNA here is from genome assembly GCF_031878675.1 of Megascapheus bottae. Lineage (NCBI taxonomy): Eukaryota > Metazoa > Chordata > Mammalia > Rodentia > Geomyidae > Megascapheus > Megascapheus bottae. The sequence goes on along the minus strand of NC_143528.1, from coordinate 916,574 downwards.
TTCGTTTCTCCCTCTTTCTCCCCTCGCCTCATTTTCCCTTATGTTCTCATGCTTTTAGTCCAAACGTTCTCTTAAATTTGTTCAGGTAAAGGAAATGGCAGCTAATGGTCAACTGTGCACCTGATGCCCTGTGCTGGTTATGTTGGATTGTGGCCTCTCCCCCAACATCTTGTGACTTCATCTGTCTCCACAGATCTAAGTCCAGGACCACTGAGTGAGGAGGTAAAGGGATTGTGGAGAAAGGGTAGAGAATGGTTTCCATAGCAATACTCTCACTTTGGGGAAATGGGACAGAGAGTGGGTGACACTTCATTCCACATTCTCCTGGAACCTGTTTCACGGATGAAACAAGAATCTTCTGGGTCTGCAGCTGTGAAACTGGTTCAGTAAGAGCAGGTTTAGCTATCTTTTGACCTAGACCTCAGGATGAACAATAAAGTGGATATTATGGTTCCCCCCGCCCCTCCAAAAAGCGAGAGTTCAGTCCTATTAGGAAACCCTAAATCTGCCTGGAGTCCTCCGCCTCCCCACCCCTTTTTTTTTCTGTTAGTGGTGGGGCTTGAATTCAGGGCCTGAGCACTGTCCTTGAGCTCTTTTGCTTAATGATAACCTTTTACTAATTTGAGCCACAGCATCCCTTCTTGTGTTCTGGTGGTTTAACTGGAGGTAAGAGTATCATGATGCTCTTGCCTGGGCTGGCTTTGAACTGTAGTCTTCAGATCTCAGCCTCCTGAGTAGCGAGGATTACAGATGTGAGCCACTGGCCCTGGCTGTTCATGCACTCTGGAGTCCACTACTTGGAAGAGAGTGCGCCTTGAAATTTCTGGGTTACTTTCCAGAACACCTGCTTAGTTCTAGTGTTTCTTCCCATTAGACTTACTACAACTTTCCTCTCCCTGACCTGGGTGAGTCTTTATACTTCTTCCGTTTTCCTGGGTATAGTGCTGTATCTGAGTGACTGGGTGTGATCTTGGTTCCTCAGTTCTTGGCTTCTGTCCTGTGTGCGGTCTATCTTTGCAGTACTTCAGCTGAAGAAAGCCATCTGTGACTGGAGCCTCCCTTTGGGTGGGCCCCATTTGATTAGGTGTGTATTTCTAGAGATCTTCATTTTACAAAAGATGACAGTGAGTCTTAAATAAACTACCTAAGCTCCCTCTGCTACTGATTTACAGACTTAGGGTTTGAATGTCAAGTTGTCTTGTTCCCAAATTTTTCTTTCCTATATATAATATCATACAACTCACTAACTGAAGTTCATTTCTAAACTTGCTTACAAAAACAATTTTGTAAGAAACTTATAAGAAACACACTTTCAGGATACACAGTACTGTGGAAAATCATTGTCTTCTACACCCTCCCAAATTACCTCCCAAATTATTTTCCATATTTATAGGCTTATAGTGTTTTAGCATTTAGGGGTTAAGATCTAATAACTTGTAGGTTTTATCAGCCAGGAAATTGATTTCTTCTTAAAAACACCTGTATTTGATGCCCATTGGACATTTGAATTAGACCCTGGCTTTTAAAGGACATCCCCTGCCAGACATACTGCACAATCCAGACTCACTGTATGTTCACAACTTTTGAGGATCTTGGGTGGCTTTGGAGAACAGGATTAAAGGCTGGGTCCTCATCTTCACTGGAATGCTTGGATGTGGAATGATCCAACCCCAAGGTTAGCTTGACTTTTTACCTTGCCTCTTTGCGCCCCCATGTGTCCAAAAGCAAAGTGAGCGCCCAGAAGCACCAAATCCTGGCAATTTCAGAAACATTTCCCAATTCCTGGTGTAATTTCCCATGGACCAGAGTTTCCCTTCTCATGACTTCTGGTACTTCCCCACCTTGTGAAAGTGAGCTTGACTTTCCTAATTATGGAAGATATGTTTCCAAATTTTAGAAATTTTGGAAAATACACAAAACAGAAGAAAAGTAAAATTATAATTTGACCCAGAGGAAAAAGTCATTGCTAGAGTTGTATAAAATTTTTCTGACTTAAAAATAAAATCAAAGTGCATATATATATGTAGCATTTATTTAAATTACAATATAATCTCACCAATCTATAACTAGTCATTGTATATGTCTCCTATCTCCTTTGTGTGTCCTCTGTCCATTCCTTTTCCTTATCATTTTTGAGCCACAGTGCCACTTCTGGTTTTCTGATGTTTTTATTTTTATTTTTGTTGGTCGTGGGATTTGAACTCTGGGCCTGGGCATTGTCCTTGAGCTCTTCAGTTCAAAGCTACCACCTTACCCGTCAAGCCATAGTGCCACTTCTGGTTTTCTGGTGGCTAACTGGAGATAAGAGTCTCAGCAATTTCCTGGGAGGGCTGGCTTTGAACCATGATCCTCAGATCTCAACCTCCCGAGTAACTAGGATTACAGGTGTAAGCCACCTTGCCTGGCTCTGGTGGTTATTGGAAATAAGAGTCTCTTGTACTTTGATGCCTGGGCTGGCTTTGAACTGAGATCCTCAGATCTCAGCCTCCTGAGGAGCTAGGATTATAGGCTTGAGCCACTGGTACCCCGCTGTTTCTGTATTTGTTTTTTACCTTTCCACTGAACCTTTCTTCCAGATCGTCATCTATTATCAGGACACATAGCCAAACCACATGCATGTATTTTTGGCTTATTTAATGATTCTCCTAAACATTGACTATTTAATTACCCTTTTTTTTTTTTTGCCAGTCCTGAGGCTTGAACTCAGGGCCTGGGCATTGTCCTTGGGTTTTCTCAAGGCTAGAGCTCTACTGCTTGAGTCACAGTACCACCTCCAGCTTTTCTATATATTTGGTACCAAGGAATTGAACCCTAGTCTTCATATATGCTAGGCAAGCACTCTACTACTAGGCCAAACTCCTGGTCCCTAATTACTGTCTTTTTTTTTTTTCCTACTTCAAGTCATCTAAGTAACATTATGATCATTTCCTTGAGTTGAGAGTTGAGTTCTTTGACATGGAATCTGATGTTGTGAAATCAGTACTGTCATACTCTTAACCTGTTAGCCTGTTAACTGTTGTCCACCTGAGGAAGCTTTAGTTACCTCTCTGGTACTATTAGGTTCTCTCAAGCTGGGTCCTTGTGCTGTGCTGCTCCATGAAGAAAATGTGCCTTCTTCACTTCAAAGATGCCATCAGCCACTCAGTAAGTAAAGGATCCTCACAACATTGGGGTTCTTGAAAAGAAGAAAATTAGACCATTTTTTAAATTTTTGTTCAGATTTTAGCCTTTTGAATAGCTAGGATTGTAGGCATGAGCCACCAACACCTAGCTCCATTTCCTTTAAAGAAACAAAAGTACCAACATTAGGTTCAGCATTTTACAGGTGTTTCCCACCCCCCCGTCCTGGGGCTTGAACTCAGGGCCTGGATACTGTCGGTAGGCTTTCTCAAGGCATTCTACCACTTAAGCCACGGTGCTACTTCTGGCTTTTTCTGTGTATGTAGTACCGAGAAATGGAACCTAGGGCTTCATGCATGTTAGACAAGCACTCTAACACTAGGCCATGCTCCTGGCCCCTACAGCATTTTTACTTTATTTATTTTTTGTTGGTCAGTCTTGGTGCTTGAACTGGGCTTGGGAGCTGTTCCTGAGCTCTTCAGCTCAAGGCTACCGCCCCACCCTTGAGCCAAGCCCCACTTCCCATTTTTTAGGGGTTAATTGCAGATAAGAGTCTCAGGTCTTTTTGTGCCTGGGCTGGCTTTGAACCTTGATCCTTAGATCTCAGCCTCTGAGTAGCTAGGATTACAGGTGTGAGCCACCTGCTTCCTACAGTATTCTTATACCTTGAGATCACTGTGAGAACAAATCTTTACAGTGGGGTTGCTATTCTCAGCTGTATTTTAAAGTTTATGAGAGCAAAACTAACTGAGTTTTTCTTTTAAAAAGACAATATAGGCAAATCAGCAGTAACCTGCCTATTGGATGATACAATCTCCACAAGCCATACTGGTTGCCACTTTGGGAGTGTTTCTTCAACTCTGACCACAGTACCATGTACATAGTAAAAACTGAGCAAATGCCTGTCAAAGGAAAGAGGCTGAAGTCCCTTTCTTGATCTCAAAGCCTAAACTGTGTTTTATAGGATAACTAGGTTACCAGAATTTGGACAGATAAGTCCTATCTAAACTTCCCAAGAGTTTAGATCTGGCTACAGGTCTGAGTTAGTGAAAAGGACTCTTGCTATGGGAATTACCTTACTTGATAGGGCCAGAGAAATGGAAAATGGCCAGGTAGCTTTCGATAAGAGACTTCCTTTACCATTTCCTTTCATTGCCTTCCTGCATCAGGTGTTAGGGGAGATGGCAGGTCTCTCTGGATGACCTGGGCAGTCCCAGGTCTTTTCTCAAGAAAGACTAGAAACAAAAGAATATTGCTAAATTCTTATTCAAAGCACCCTTAACTGGCCTACCATGCTTGATAAAGGTCAGGTCTGAGCCAAAGCTAAAGTTGTGGCTATAATATTCATATATGCATGACAATCAATATAGGATTTTGCTTTTGTAGCTTTTAATTCCTATAGCATACTAGTTTTCATCTGTTTTAAACTAATGAGTATTTTCCACATGCCAGGTACTCATATGTACTGAGTACATTATCTGATTTATAGCCACTGTAATCATCTGAGATAGATATTATTTGTTTCATAGATGTAGACTAGGTATTGAGAAGGTAAGTTGCTTGCCTAAAGTTTGCAGAGTAGAGACAGCTGATTTTGACTCTAGGTTATTCAACTTTGTGTATGATACTTGACTTACTCAGCAGAGATTTGTGCAAATACTACATCATAAGAATCCCTAGCGGTATTAACCTTATATGTCTTTTTTTCCCCCCAGTCCTGGGGCTTGAACTCAGGGCCCTAGCACTGTCCTTGGGCTTTCTCAAGGTTAGAGCTCTGCCCCTTGAGCCATAGCACCACTTCTGGCTTTTTTTCTATGTATATGATACTGAGGAATTGAACCCAGGTCTTTGTGCATATTAGGCAAGCACTCTACCAGTTGGCCAAACTCCCGGCCTCTAACCTTATATCTTATTTTGAAATGTTTTACACAGGGCAGGGAAATAATACTTGCCCATTAATCAAGCAGCAGCCTGTAGTTTATTCTGATCATCACAAACTTTGTGGATTTATTTTTTCCTATTATTTTATGTTGAAAATTTAAGACTTCCTGGAGGATTTCAAGAACAGAATACAGGGGCCAGGAGCATGGCCTAGTAGAGTGCTTGCCTATGGCATGAAGCCCAGGGTTCAATTACTTGGTACTACATACACAGAAAAAGCCGGAAGTGGTTCAAATGGTAGAGCAGTAGCCTTGAGAAAGCTCAAGAACAGTGCCAGTTATAAGTGAGTTCAAATTATAAGACTAGCAAAAAAAGAAAGAAAAAAAAAAGCATACATACCTCTTCCACCTAGATTTACTAATTGTTAACTTTTTCTTTTTTAGACCATTTGAGAATTTGTGGCAAGACACACTTCTAAATATTTCAGCATGTATTTCCTAAAAACAAGACCATGTCTGCTTAACCAAGATACATCCCCTCAGAAAACTTGGCATTGTTATGTTACCGGAGTAAGTTAGTCTATGTTAAAAATTTCTCCCTCCCTCCTTCCCTTCTCCTTGGCCTGAGGGCACAGTCCTATTCCTCTACCACATGAGCTCCATTTGATTCTTTGGTAGTTAACTGGAAATAAGATAACTTTACTGCTCTGTTTTTTTTTTTTTTTTTTTTTTTTTTCCAGTCCTGGGCTTGAGCTCAGGGCCTGAGCACTGTCTGTGGACTTTCTCAAGGCTAGAGCTCTACCACTTGAGCCTCAGCACCACTTCCAGCTTTTTTTCTATATATGTGGTACCAAGGAATCGAACCCGGGTCTTCATGCATGCTAGGCAAGCACTCTACCACTAGGCCAAACTCCTGGCCCCTCTGGCCTGGTTTTTAACTGTGATTCTCAGATCTTAGCCTCCCCAGTAGCTAGGCTTACAGGCACCATGTGGGATTACAGCCACCTTCACTCAATCTAGCCTCCCCTCTCCCCTCTTAATCTTCAGTGAAGCCACTTTTTTTTTTTTTAAGACTGAGCACACTTGTTTTGTCATCTGAATTAGTCTGATTGCTTCCACTTGAATAGAAACAACTCACACACCTCAGCAGGATCATTACGGTTTGTCCTTGTAGGCATCACGTGGAGTAATATCTTCAGACAGCTATTAATCATTTTGGCTCCAAAATGAGTTTGGACTTCTGTAATTTCTCCTACGTTGATTACCTGGTTTTCTTCTTTCTTCCTTTGATTATAGCCTACTGATACCTTCCTGATCTTGCATGCGTCGTTTTCCCCCGGGGACCTGTTTTCTCATCTTTAGGATTAGGAAAACTAAGGGTCATAGTCTTGAATTTTGGTCAATCTGAAATGACTTGTAAGCTTCACCAGAGAATCAAGTGTGGCGTGACGCGCCAGCCGCAGGGTCCCTCGGCGACGGAGTCACGTCTTCTCTTCGCGCGGCACTCCCCGCCCCCTCCCCCAGCCCCTCCGTGGCAACTGTAGCTAGGTGCCGCGGGGCGATCTCGCGAGAACGAGCCCCTGCGCGGCCGCGGTCCCTAGGCCTCTCCGTACTGCCCACCTGCCCACACCCTCCTGCGCACGCGCCTGCGGAGTCGGACAGTTGGTGGCGAGCGTCGCCCAGCAGCTGCGCTCCGCGCCGGGATCCGCGACTCTACGGCGCGCTCGCGTTCGGGGGCGGCAGGGCGCGCAGGCGCCGCGGGGGGAGCGAGGCCGCGCAGGCGCGGACGGCGTTGGTTCGAAGAAGACCTTCAGCGTTGCCCTGGCGGAGCGGGCCGGGCCCTCGGGTTGTAGGTGAGGAGGATGGTGGCGGCGGGCCGGGCCGGCTGAAGGACAGGATAGGGGTGGGTCGCGGCCGGGCGGAAACCGACGGGGCTGGCCGAGGAGGCCGGGGACGGAGAGGCCAACGGGGCGCGGGCCGGCCCCGCGAGGGACGCTGGCCCCTGTGGGAGTGTGCTCGCCGCGTCGGGGTGGAGCCGCCGCTTCGGCTCGACCACCCGGCCCGCGCTGCGGCGGGGCTGGCGTCCCCAGTGCCAGGCCCGGAGGGAGGGCGGCCCCACTCGGCTCCCTGCGCTGTCTGCCGCTCGCTCAGGAAAGGGCGGCCGGCGTCGGCGGGCGGGGCCGCCGCGGGCCCGCGGGGAGGATGCTGGACGTGCAACCCTAAAAGCAGAAACCGGGAACAAAAGGCGCTCGTTATCGACCGCCGAGCGAGTGGCGGAGTCAAGGGAGGTTGTCTAGTGTACGCCCACCCCCACCCGCGGCGGCCGAATGCAGCTCGGGGGCCTGTGCACCACCACACACAAGTGCATTCGGTGGCGCTAACAGAAATGTGGGGCTGGAGGTTTTGACTCTCGAGGAACGCCGGCTTTGTGTCACTTCTAATTTTGCTTGATCATACCAGCAGTGCATTTCCCCTGGGTATCCTGGGCCTGGAAAAGGAAGGTTGAAATGGGCAGAAGTGAGGTCAGTAGTAAACTAAGCCGCTGCTTGGCCTGGGCAGAGGATCTGGTATTGGCTTTGAAAAATAAAGAGAAATGCTGAATGATCTATGTATGGATTCTTTTTAATATTTCAGTGTATCTCTTGTCAGTATGGAAAACCAGACGAAAGCTTTAAACACTCCTATTTCAGTAGATATTAACTATAGTCTCTTTACCTACTACCTTCAAACTTGGGGACTTGTGGCAAAGTTTTAACAGACGTCAGCATCGATTGTGATCATAAAGAGCAATAACCTCAAATTGGAGCGAGAACATGCAGAAAGTCCAGAACTGATCATTTGAGCATAAGGGATTACGTTGTAAAATAATGGCTCTGGAGGTGAACTATGAAACCCCTTGTAGCTTACTGCAAGGTTTTATTACGGTTTGATCAGTACATCTTTATCATTCTTTGTACCTTTACTGCTTTATTTTTTGTGTTGGGAAATCAAACCCAAGGCCCTACACATACTACACAAGCACTCTACCACTAAATTATGCCCCCTGTCTCTTTTCTCTTAACTTTATGTGTGAATGTGTGCTGGTACTGAATCGTGAACTCAACCTCGGTGCTGTCTCTGAGCTTTCTTGTTCAAGGCCAGCATATCCTACTTCTACTTATTTGCTGGTTAATTGTAGATAAGAGTCTCATAGACTTTTCCTGCCCAGGCTGGAGTCAAATTGTGATCATCAGATTTCAGCCCCGCCTCCGAGTAGCCACCAGCATCCAGCTCATATATGTAATCTTTATATTATACTTTTTCCTCTTTATGCCATATGTGACAAGTTCAGGGTAAAGCACAGACTTGAAGTACATCATAGGTGTGTATGTTCAGTTATAGGCAGAAACTTAGAAGTACAGATTAAGAGCTGGACTTAATATATACAAATAACTTATTTATTCAAATAGTTTTTGACTGTGTAGATGGTTCAGTCATACTAGTCAAGGGCTAGTTGATATTCTGGATTTTTCTGGTATGTAAAATCCTGCTAATGGAGCATGGGGTCATGGGGCTTGAGCTTGGCCTGGGTGCTGTCCCTGAGCTCTTCAGCTCAAGGCTACTGCCCTACCCTTGAGCCAAGCCCCTCTTCCCATTTTCTAGGGGTTAATTGGAAATAAGAGTCTCAGATCGTTTTGTGCCCTGACTGGTTTTGAACCTTGATCTTCAGATTTCAGCCTCCTGAGTAGCTAGGATTACAGGTGTGAGCCACCGGTGTCGGCATGCTTGTGGTTGTTTTATAATTATTTAAACATAGTTGTTGAGCCTGCAACAGAGAGTAGAACAGAACCAGATGCAGGAAAAGCTCTAGGCAAAGGAATGTTTTTGGTAGCTCTGGAGAATTTGGTATGAGGGTCATACTGGCAATAGAAAAAAAGCTGGGTAACTATGGAATAAAGACACAAAGCTAAAGCACTTTGGATTTTCAATTTGAGTTTACATCACACTTAGGTTAATATATGTAGGCTCTTTTCTACTTCAGGATAGTGAGTTAAATTATAACACTTTAGAAAGAGCTTTGGGAGAAAGACAGTATTCTGGGGGACTATAATGTCATAAATTAATGTCATAAATTTTTATTTAAAAAATTTTAATGACAATTGTAATTTTTTTTTTTGAAAGTGTCTTCTATTGCAGCTCAATCTGGCCTTGAATTTTTTTTATCTTCCTGCCTCAGCCTCCTGAGTAGCTGGGATTACTGGCACCAACAAGCACTATTATATGGCTGCTTTGTTTTCCTTTTCTGGTTTTTTGGTTGGTTATGGGATTTGAATTAAGGGTCTGGGCTCTGTTCCTAAGCTCTTTTGCTCAAGGCTAGCAGTCTACCACTTTAGAGCAGCTCCACTTCCAGTTTTCTGGTGGATAATTGTAGATAGAGTCTCATGGACTCGGGCTTCTGCTTGGACTGGCTTTAAACTGTGATCCTGAGCTCTCAGCCTCCTGAGTAGCTAGGATTACAGGTGTGACCCACCAGAAATTGGCATTTTGCTGCTGCTACTGCTGCTGCTTCTTCTTTCTTCTTCTTTTAATGGAGTTGAGAATTGAACTCAAGGCCTGGTGCATGCTATTCAGACATTTTTCCACCATATCTCCAGTACCAGCCCCAGGGCATTTGATTGCATATAGTCTTATAATTCCCTAAAAATTGTACTTTGGCTCTTTACATAGCTTTTTGGCTGTGTGACAGGTTTTTCTAGGGTAAGTTTTGCATTTTGTTAAAAAAGAAGTCCAGTTTAACAAAGCATCTCTTTCAGACTAAGAACTTTGTGTTCTTTGGAATTTAATCAGAAAGATAGGCTGTGAATCTCATGAGAAAACTTTAATTTCTAAAATCCTGGAAAGTTTTTCCAGGAGCAGAATTCATTATTTGAATTCTGATTGCATTGAGTATAAATGTTAGTGACAGGGAAGAGGCAAAGACTGTGTGTGTACTTTAAGAGTAGGCATGCAGTGAATGAATGCATAGTAAATTGATTTTTTTTTTTTTTTTGCAGACCTTAGGGCTTGAACTCTGGGTCTTGGTACTCTCCCTGAGCTTCTTTTTGCTCATGGCTAGTGCTCTACCATTCAAGCCACAACACCATTTCCAGCTTTTCTGAGGAATGTATTGGAGATAAGAGTGTAAGGGACTTTCTTGCCTGGGCTGGCTTTGAACTGGGATCCTCAGATCTCAGCCTCCTGAGTAGCCAGGATTACAGGAATGAGCTACCAGCACACAGCTAAATAGATATTTTTTGTTTTCTTTCCTTTAAAAGATATGTGTAACACACCGACTTACTGTGACCTAGGAAAGGCTGCCAAAGATATCTTCAACAAGGGATATGGTAAGTAGGCTATTGGAAATTTCCAGTTTGCAAAGGATTAGTGTTGAAAGCCTACTATGTGTAGGATACTGTTGGTAAATAAGGATATTTAACATTAATCTACTTCAAAGGCTTTAAGGGATAATTGTTAACAGGCGATTAGATTTCATTATTTAAAAGTAGAGTCTTTTATAGCATGAAAAATAATTATATACATATACTCATATATACATGCACATATTTCATATTGTCTGTAACATGAAATAATATATATACATATGTGTGTATATATATATATATATATGTAACATTTATGCTTCCTTTAGCTGGCCTTGGGGAGAGTGACAGTACTTCCCGTATGATTTTTTTGTTGTTGTTGTTTTCATGAAGGTAAGGATAACACTAGACATATTCATAGGCTTAAATTTATTATTTTATTTATTTATTTTTTTGCCAGTCCTGGGCTTGAGCTCAGGGCCTGAGCACTGTCCTTGGACTTTCTCAAGGCTAGAGCTCTACCACTTGAGCCTCAGCACCACTTCCAGCTTTTTTCTACGTATGTGGTACCGAGGAATCGAACCCGGGTCTTCATGCATGCTAGGCAAGCACTTTAACCACTAGGCCAAACTCCCGGCTCCATAAATTTATTTTTTTTATGCTGTACTCATTTAACTTTTTTTTTTACTAATAATATTGTATTTTATTTTTGTGTATATATCAGCATTATATCATCTTGTGATTTTCTTTCTCATGATGGTTTTTTGGTGCTCGTTCTGGTGCTTGATCTCAGAGCTTGGATGCTATCCCTGAGCTTTTTTTGCTCAAGGCTGGCACTCTACCAATTGAGCCACAGTTTCATGTCTAGCATTTTGATTGCTGATTGGAGATAAGAGACTCATTGACTTTCCTGCTTGGGCCAATTTGAAACAGATACCCTCATATCTGAGCCTCCTTAGTAGCTTACAGTAGCCAATAGCTAGCACATTCTTGGAATTCATTTCATTTGTTATTTAAAATTTTAAAGTACTCTTTTCATTTTGAGGGGGTTTAAAATTGCTTTTAGTTACAGTTCAATTGGAATTAGTTACAGTTTGCTCTGTAAAATTGCTCTTAGTTACGTTCAGTTAGGAGTACTGTCTATTTTCATGTGGATGATAATGTGTACTATTTTCATAATTTTTGAGTTAAAAAATTGAAGTGTTACATTTTGTGCTTCGTTTTTATGTGTTTGTGTCTAGGGTTTGGCATGGTCAAAATAGATCTGAGAACCAAGTCTTGTAGTGGAGTGGTGAGTACTTCATACATTTTTGAGAGATGTAGTATAATTAACCTAAAGGATTCCATATATTTATTTATTTTTTTTGCCAGTCCTGGGCTTGAGCTCAGGGCCTGAACACTGTCCTCGAACTGTCTCAAGGCTAGAGTTCTACCACTTGAGCCTCAGCACTACTTCTAGCTTTTTTCTATGTATGTGGTACTGAGGAATTGAACCTGGGTCTTTGTACATGCTAGGCAAGCACTCTACCGCTAGGCCAAACTCCCGGCCCAAGGATTTTGTTTATGTGAGGCAATAGACTTTGGTATTTGCTATCTCCCATAAAGTGCTTAGCCCTACTCACATTTTAGACAATGAGGTTGAATTCTCCGGGAGACACTTTGTACCTTTAAGGTAAGAGTATTCTTTAGAAGTTCTAGAGCATCAATAAAACCCCTTCTTTTGTACAATTAATATATTTAAAAGAAAATAGAATTTCATATTTCATGAGTATGTATATAGTTACATAAACTTATTTCTATTACCATGAAATGTAAAGTTTGTCTTTATCAATTTAATTTTAATCTGTTTGTCATGATTAATAAAATGTAAAAGGAAGATATATTTGTACATGTGTATATATATTTTTTTTTATTTTATTTTATTATTATTTTTTGGTCAGTCCTGGGCTTGAGCTCAGGGCCTGAGCACTGTCCTTGGACTTTCTCAAGGCTAGAGTTCTACCACTTGAGCCTCAGCACCATTTCCGGCTTTTTTCTATGTATGTGGTACTGAGGAATTGAACCCGGGTCTTCATGCCTGCTAGGCAAGCACTCTACCACTAGGCCAAACTCCCAGCCCCTGTACATGTATATATTTGTACAGGTATATTTGTGCGTGTGGATTGTTCTGTACTTTTTTTTTTTGTCAGTCATGGGGTTTGAACTCCAGGCCTGGGTGCTCCTCTGAGTTATTTTGCTCACAGCCAGCATTCTGCTATTTTGAGCCAAGTGCTGATAGGAATCTGCTGTGTTCTCATAACTTAATATTATTCATGACTTGACCCACTAACTACCCTTCTCCTAGGGGATCTCTAAAGTCCCTAGCCCAGTCTCCAGTCCAGAATCTTAAAAATTCCAATTCCCTTTCCCATCCCTGGTGATAGGTACCTGAATTCCCAGAAGTGTATGGGGCAAAGGACCTAAACAGTAGGTTCCTGGACCTACTGTCTCTATACCATAAACTCAGGAGACTCGTGGAACACTTGAGCTCCCTGTGATCTTGACCCCTAGCCGTGACCCTACTTAAGCCCTTGTATCCCTACCACCATTATACCTGCCTCATGTCTCCTTGTCTCTCAGGTCACCATGGCATCCCTCTTCAACTTGATCTGATCTGTTGAAGTTGTTTTCTGCTCTTTCTTTATTCTAATACCCTCATGATTCAATTTCTTAACAGGTACCACTTTCAGTTTTCCGGTGGTTAATTGGAGATAGTGGTTAATTGGAGTTAAGAGTCTCATGGAATTTCCTGCTTAGGCTGTCTTGGAACTGTGATCTCAGATCTCAGCCTCCTGAGTAGCTAGGATTGTAGACGTGAACCACCAGTACCTGACTGTTTTACACTTTTAAACTACTATTCTTCTTTTCTTAGTGGAAGTTAAGAATATGGCAAAGAATGTGTTGACAGTTTTTTGTTTTTCTGGGTTTTTTTGGTCCAGTCCTGGGGATGGAACTCAGGGCCTGAGCACTGTCATTGGGCTTTCTCAAGTCTAGAGCTCTACCACTTGAGCCACAGCACCACTTCTGGCTTTTTTCTATGTACAGAGGAATCGAACTTGGGTCTTCGTGCATGCTAGGCAAGCACTCTTACCACTAGGCCAAACTCCTGGCCTCTTGTTTGTTTGTTTGTTTGCTTAATCTGTATTCTTTTTTTGTCTTTTCTTTTGTGGTACTGGGGATTGAACCCAGGACACTGCACTTTGGTAGTTTTGCCACTGAGTACATCCCCGTCCTATGTTGACATTTTAAAGGTATCAACCGTAACCCTTCCAATAAGTCTCTGCAAATAGAGCACTTTTTATTAGTTCACCTTATTTTCTGATATCTACTTATTAGCTCCAGTTTTTGTTGGTGTAAACACCATTCAAACCATGCAAAAAAATTTTTTTTTCTTTGCCAGTCCTAGGGACTGAACTCAGGCCCTGAGTACTGGCTTTCCTCAAGGCTAGTGCTCTACCACTGGAGCCACAGCACCACTTCCGGCTTTTCTGTGTATGTGGTACTGAGGAATGGAGCTCGAGTCTTCATGCATACTAGGCAAGCACTCTACCACCAGGCCAAACTCTTGGCCAACATTTAATTTTATTTGATATAATTTAATTAGTATAAAAATCATATGAAATTCCATTGATATTTTGTATTGTACAGAGTACAACCTTGGTTTGTTAATGTAATTCTTTTAGGTTTTTTTAGCATAAGTGGATAAATGCATATGTATATAGGCATATGCCTTATTAAGGTGGGCATATTATGTGTATGATTTTGGTTGAAATAGAAAAGTTACATGCATTTTGATTAGGTTTTGAAATTTGTGCAAGTTTATGTTACAAAAGTCATCAACTAAATTTTCTTTCCCTATCATGCTTCTGTGGTATGGGAATATTCATTCAGATGGTAAGGAACAAATGCTGATTTATGTGCATGTTTTCATGGTTGCTTTTGGTTTCTGGTACTGACTTAAATTTTATTCATTGTTTCACATTTCTTAGATTGTATCTTGGTGTTTTCATTGTGTATTACCTAATTAACAGTAACATTTTTGTTTCTTACTGACATTTAATATAGAGCTGAAAGTGTCATATGCATGTCGTAATGGAGTTTTTAACCTGACCATCTTGTGAAATTAGAACAAAGCTAAACCAGAACAAAAATGATGATAGCAAGGAAGGCATATTGCCTATTCTATCACCTTAATTTTGTGAATATAGTTTGCCTAACACCAAAATAAAGATTTACTTCTGTTATACTTGTCATATTTATGTAAGGTAAATGTAAAACTGGATAGTTGGAGCCACCAAAAGAAAAAAACTGTTAAATACGACTAATTAACTGTTAAACACAACTAATATTTTATCAGTTTTTGGTCAGGCCTTGCCCTAAGTGTGCAGCATGATACTCCTTGAAAACTTTCTGTGTGGAGTTGATAGAAGGTCACTGTCTCCCACTGTTTCATTGCCTGTAACTAGAGTTGGGCCATGGTGTTTGGTAAAGGGAGAGTTCATATTGTAGGCAGTGAGACAAAACTGCTCAGCTGTTTATAGCTGTTGGCAGTATTTCAGAAATGCTCCTTGAGAAGAGGGCCAATCATCATTTTTTTTTCCTTGACGTAGATTACCACTGACAGGTGTTGACTGTTTATTTCCCCCTTATTGGGGAAGGTCTATAAATTGCTGTTTGTCATATGACTGAAAGGACACTTAAATTGGAAGGATATACTTGAGGCACTCTTAGGAACTATTTGATAAGAGAGCATTTTAGAAGAACGTAGGCTGCTGGAGGGAAGTAGGATAAATTAGCCCTCCATTTTATTATGTAAACAGACCATTTGTAAATTCTGAACTTATTTATGTTAAAAGTTTTATAGATAGCTTTAGGGAAAAAAGCAGTGCTTAATACCACTTTATGCTTGAAAATTGTTAAAATGGTGAACTTTATGTTAAATGCCTTTTTCCACAGTAAAATTCTGTCGGCCTGCCTTTGTCTATCTTGCAGAGCTGGGGATTGAACCCAGGACCTTTCACCAAGTAGACAAGCACTGTACTATGGTACCATTATGGTACCACTGTGGCCTATAAAAATAAAGGGTTTTTTTTTTTTTTTTTTTTGTGTGTGTGTGTGTGTGTCTCATGTGGTTTGAGCTCAGCCTGGGCACTGTCCCTGAGCTTTTCAGCTCAAGATTACCCCTTGAGCCACAGCCCCACTTGTAGTTTTCTAATGGTAAATTGGAGATAAGAGTCTCGTGGTCTTTAGTGCCTGGGCTAGCTTAGAGCCACGATCCTCAGATCTCAGCCTCCTGAGTAGCTAGGATTACAGACGTGAGCCCCTGCGCCCGGCACATAAAAATGAAGTTTTTAAAAAAGCATCAGGCCGAGGGTATAGTTCAGTAGTTCAGTAGTTCAGTAGTACAGTAGTACAGTAGTACAGTACTTAGTATGTATAAGTACTGAGTTTGATCTATAGTGAAACAAAAAGGATGAAATGGTAGTGTTTGGGGTTTTGTAGGTCTCTAAGTTTGATAGTATGAAATGCATTACAGAGAACTGATCATTTATATAGGCCATTAAAAATGCTTAAGAAATATGTTTCAATATTTTTGTCTTTTTAGAAAAGGTATTTGTTTATAGAGATACTTTTCTGCTAGTAGAGTATTGGTGGCTCATGCCTGCAATCCCAGCTACTCAGGAGGCTGAGATCTGAGAATTGCCGTCCAAAGCCTGGCCAGGCAGGAAAGTCCATGAGACTCGTTATCTTCAGTTAACCACCAGAAAATCAGAAGTGGAGCTGTGCCTCACAGTAGTAGAGCACTAACCTTGAACAGAAAAGTTCAGGGACAGTGATCAGGCCCTGAGTTCACGTTCTACCACCACCAGAAACAACAGCAAATACATATGTATGTGTATATATTTTTTTCTGTTAAAGAAGAGTTTAACATATCCATTTAAAAAGTGACAGTGGAAAATAAATAGTAATAGATATAAAACTGCTTAAAATATTTAGAAAGAGAAAAAATAGGAACTGTGTTGCTGAAGAGAAGGCTGTGGTAAAAAGTAAATTGTGTTGGTTTCTAATTCAGTTAAACACTACTTTGCAAATGTTTTCTATTTGGTGAGGTTGTTTTAAAGTGATTTTTTTTTCTTACTTACTAGGAGTTTTCTACTTCGGGTCATGCATATACTGATACAGGGAAAGCGTCAGGCAATCTAGAGACGAAGTATAAGGTCTGTAACTATGGACTTACCTTCACTCAAAAATGGAACACAGACAATACTCTTGGGACAGAGATCTCTTTGGAGAATAAGGTAAGAGAAAGTATCAGAACCCACAGTTCATTATCTCTGGAACAGTGAATAAGCTTCAAGTGTAATCTGAACAAGCTCTTACAGTCATATATACTAGGTGTATTTCTTCTCTGTATGGAGTTTTTTTGTGTGTGTATGGCTTTGATTGTGAATATGTTGTCACATTACATCTTTGTTCTGACCAGTGCAATTTATTGTGTTACATAGCCAAATCTCTCCTGAAGAAAGTAAAATACTTGTTATAAGCTTAGTTTTGTCATCATTGCAAAATTGGCTATACAGAAAATTGTTCCTAAAATTCATTAATGTATTCAAGGAGAAAAATATATTTATGAGATACTGTCAGGTGCTCATTTTGTACAGGGCATTATTTTTAAAGGTATGTCTGTATGCTCATTGGCAAATGTAGATAATAAACAGATTCAGCAGAATAAAATAAGTTGTCTTGGTACACTACAGTAATTTCAAGCAAGATTTTTTTTTTTCCCTGTGGATCTAGAGCCTGAACACAGGGCCTGGATACTGTTCTGAACTTTTTTTTTTTTCTGGTTCTGGGGCTTGAACTCTAGGCCTGGGATCCATCCCTCGGCCTCCCTGTACTCAAGGCGAGGGTAGCACTGAACCACTTGAGCCACAGCTCCACTTCTGGCTTTTGTTGGTTGATTGATGGTAAGAGTCTCATAGATGTTCCTGCCCTGGCCGAGTATTTAGGTTTGGATTGCCACCTGGTGGCATGTGGAATTCTGTTCTTTTTGTACTGTAGTGTATATTACTTAGTACAATAGTGTGCAATAGGATCTACTGTATATGTTTTAACATCTCTTCTAAAATTTTTTTTGTTTTTTTTCTTTTGGTCGGTCATGGGGCTTGACCTGTGCACTGTTCCTGAGCTCTTCAGCTCAAGACTACTGCCCTACCCCTTGAGCCACAGCGCCAGCCACAGCGCCACTTCTCGTTTTCTAGTGGTAAATTGGAGATAGGAGTCTCATGGTCTTTAGTGCCTGGGCTGGCTTTGAATCACGATCCTCAGAGCTCAGCCTCCTGAGTAGCTACAATAACAGGTGTGAGCCACCATGCCTGACATTCTTCTTCAGTTTTTGTGCCATTGCTGGGACTTGAACTCAGGGCTTCATGTTCTCAGCTTGCCTTTTCACTCAAGGCTAGTGCTCTACCACTTGAACGACAGCTTCATTTTTGGCTTTTTGGTTGTTAATTAGAAATGAGTGTCACAGACTTTCCTTCTTGGACTTGTTTAGAGCTGTGATCCTCAGATCTTATCCACCAGGCATGAGCCATTGTTACCCAACTTTTTGCCTTTTGAGAGGAAAAAGACCCTCAAACCTCATATCTGACACTTCTGGGTTTCCCAGGCTAATCTAAAACTTCTGGGTTTAAGGATTCTTCTTAAACAATTAGGAGGCTGGGGATGACGGGAGAAAAGGAGTTAAGGGGACAGGAAAAGATGGGGGATAATTATTTATAATTAAATATGTTGTTCTTCCTCATGACTTCCTTTTTTTGGTGGTGGTGTTGCAGGAGTATTCAGAGGAAATATTAGAATTTGTTTTCTGAGTCAAAAGATTGAAAATTACTAATTGTTCATTTAAAATCTTTGTTTTTCAGTTGGCTGAAGGGTTGAAACTGACTCTTGATACCATATTTGTACCGAACACAGGGTAATTATCCAAGTCCTATTTCCTGAATTGTTTTGAAGCCTTAGAGCTTAATGTTTTACAATAGAGTTGCAGTGAAAAGTGTAGAGATAGGAGAACTCAGGAGGCTGCTATTAGAAACGCTGAGACCCATGTATGTAAAGATAAAAAGTGACACCCCCATTCAAAAATTGAGTAGATGAGTAAGAATTTGTAAATCTATTCCAGAGAAGCACATCATTTAGAAAAGGCTAAGATCTAGAAAATCTGTGCCCATAGCAATATCCTAAGTTTCCTAAAGATTGAGGGATGTGGTAGTCTGCTGAGAATGTAGTTTCCTAGAAGTGTGATCTGGACATATAAATAACACTGTCACTTACTGAGTTCCTTGGCCTTTATAAATCTACCCAGCCCCTTAGTGTGTTTCTTTGTGAAAATTGGGGATTAGGTCATGTCCTATTGTCCTGACTTGGTCCCAGCTGTCTGAAGGATGGAGGTGCTATGTAAATGCAGGGTGGATCTCTTCACTATAACAATAGGTTTTTCCTATCACTCTTTTCCCCTCTTTTTGATCAGATACTAAGGCTTGAACTTAAGTGCTTCCACATTCTTCTCAAAAAGTATACTTCTCTCCATAATAGGTTAAAAATGTGCTTTGGGGGCTGGAAGTTTGGCCTAGTGGGAGAGTGCTTGCCTAGCATGCACGAAGACCCAGGTTCAATTCCTCTGTACCACATACATAGAAAAAAGCCAGAATTAGTGCTGTGGCTCAAGTGGTAGAGTTCTAGCCTTGAGAAAGTCCAAGGACAGTGCTCAGGCCCTGAGTTCAAGCCCAGGACTGGCCAAAAAAAAAAAAAAAAACTGCTTTGGGTGTTACTTTTTGTGGCATTTGGGAACATTTTAAGAGATCTGATTGTGTATTTGTATGTTGGTCCTGGGGCTTGAATTCAGGACCTGTAGTGTTCTACCATGTGAGCAATAGCTCTCCTTCTGGCATTTTCTGCCGCTTAATTGGAAATAAGAGTCTCATAGACTTTCTTACCCAGGCTGGCTTCTAACTGCAGTCCTTAGATCTCAGCCTCTTGAATAGCTAGGATGATCCACTGGTGTCTGGCAAGTTCTGATTTCTTATATATCTGCAAACATACATTTCCAGATTATTAATTTGGCACTGAGGTTATCTTATTTTACGTTTTTGTAACTATTTGACAATGTCATGCCTATTTATGAGATAAATAAATGTACATTATATAGTGTTCAAAGCAGGGTTAACTTATCCAAACATTCACCTTTTTTTTTTTTTGGGTAGTGAAAGCCTTCAGATTCCTTCCAGCCTTACTGTTATTTTTATTATTTTTTTTGCCAGTCTTGGGAACTGAACTCAGGGCCTGAACACTGTCCTTGGGGGCTTTCCTCAAAGCTAGAGCTCCACCACTTGAGCCACAGCGCCACTTCTCGCTTTTTTTTTTTTTTTTTTTTTCACTTCTGGCTTTTCTATGTATGTGGTACCAAGGAATTGAACCCGGGTCTTTGTGCATGCTAAGCAAGCACTCTATCACAGGCCAACCTCCCGGCCCTCAAGCCTTTTTGAGATACACAGTTTCATGATCTGTATTGCCTCTATTGTAGAACAGAACATTAGAATTTATTTTTTGAGTCTTAACTATAACTTTAGTACCCATTGACTATCCTTCTGTTTCTCAAAGTTTGTTCATGTCTTCAGGAATTATCATATACATTATTACTTGGGCTTTTAGTGAGAATCATATAGTAATCGTATATCCATTTCTTAACCAACATAATTTAGAGCTAAGTCATGTGAAACATTTTTTACCAAGTGTATACCACCTACAAAATAATATTTATAACAGAAGATAGAATCTTATATAAAGATTCCATAGTAGAAACTCATTCCCCCCCTCTTTTTTTTTTAATAGGAAGAAGAGTGGGAAATTGAAGGCTTCTTATAAACGGGATTGTTTCAGTCTTGGCAGTAATGTTGATATAGATTTTTCTGGACCAACCATCTATGGCTGGGCTGTGTTGGGTTTTGAAGGTTGGCTTGCTGGCTACCAGATGAGTTTTGACACAGCCAAATCCAAACTGTCTCAGAATAATTTTGCCCTGGGCTACAAGGCTGCAGACTTCCAGCTGCATACTCATGTGTAAGTGTACTTATTCTTTATGGCCAGGGCAGTTTCCCTCAGTTTCTGGTCATAAGCATCTTGAGAATGTTAGAGTGATGATAGTGTACTTTGGTAGATATTCAGCTTTGCTATGTTTGCTTCATTATATGTGCTTGCTTTATGTATATGTGCTTTATTATTATTATTTTTTTTTTTTTTGTCAGCCTGTGTGCTGTCCCTGAGCTCTTCAGCTCAAGGCTACTGCCCTACCCTTGAGCCAAGCCCTACTTCCCGTTTTCTAGAAGTTAGAAATAAGAGTCTCAGCTCCTTTTGTGCCCTAGTTGGCTTTGAACCTTTATCCTCGGATCTCAGCCTCCTGAGTAGGATTACAGGTGTGAGCCACTGCACCCGGTTTATTACTATTCTTTTATGTCAGTCATGGGGCTTACACTCAGGTCTTGGATGATGACTCTAACCTATTTTTTGTTGTTGTTGCTGTTGTTTTGTTTTTGGTGGTTAATTGGAGGTGTAAGAGTCTCTTGGAGTTTCTTGCCCAGGCTGGCTTCCAACTAGAGCCCTCACTGAAAGATTGTGCATTGTGTTCATTGTATTGTTTTGTATTGTATTAGTAGCCTCATGGCATGTGTTACTCCTCTGCTAAGAGGGACCTTTTGGAGATACTCTGCTTCCTGTGTTATCTACATGTTGACCATATATATCTGGAAGCCAGTGTTTGGACCACTAAGAACAATCACCAAATTGATTTGAGTGTACTAGAACATGCCTAGTAATTCTGTGGAGGCTTTTGGATATCCTTGATCAGAATCTAGCTATCCATCCCTATTGCATGTAGAAGTTTACGGGAGTCTTCAAAGCTGTCTTGAGTTTCAGTTACTCAGGCTGTGCTCAGTTGGATGAGTGAACTTGAACTTTTAAATTGTATTTTATTACTTGGACATTATAACTACACTAGGAAGCTGTGTGTTTTTGAAATGTGGCAGACTGTTCTCCTTTAGATAGATGCTAATTCATTTATGATGGCTAGAGCAAAGTCACCCAGTGTATCAAAATTGAGGAAACACAATTAGGAAAAACACTGGATACTTCAAAGCAGTAGCTGAGGCACTCTTATCACAACAAATTGCTTCTTGTTTGAAGAGTGTGTTGTTAGTAAAATCCAGCATTGCCTTATTTATATGCTTCTGCTTCTCTGTTTTTACAGAATCCTTATTGAATTCTACTTGAAGTTTTAATTTTGTAAATCAGATCTGTAGATCAGATTTATCTGATCTGAATAATTAAAACATGTCTAAGGCATTTACATTATACAGAGGAACCAAGTAAATGAATCAAGTATTCCTATGTTTTTAATTGGTTATTTATAAGTTGCATAGTGGGACTTCATTTCTTTGTTTAGCAGCTATTTATGCTGGAAGTTTGCTAAATCTGTAGTGGCATAGGGGAATCTCCATTTAAATAACCTTAGAATTTATTTCCATGCCATAAGGAAGAATAGTACAGACTAATATTTATAACTGTTCTTACTCCATGAGAACAGGAATGATGGCACTGAATTTGGAGGCTCCATCTACCAGAAAGTTAATGAGAAGATTGAAACATCAATAAATCTTGCATGGACGGCTGGTAGCAACAATACCCGTTTTGGCATTGCTGCTAAATACAAGCTGGATTGTAGAACTTCACTATCTGTAAGAATATGCTTCCAGATTGGATCTGCTCGTAGATTTTCATCCAATTTTAAATGAATGTTGAGACATAGTTGTAGTTTCATATTTTCTGTTAACTATAATAAGCTAGCTCATTAAGCATTAACATAGCTGAAGTTTGTTATACTAACAAAATTGAGCTCTTAAATATCAGGTGCTGTGCTAAGGTTTTTCATATATTATCTCATTTAATCTTAACAAATTTCTTCATGTGGTGAACAGTGTTCTCCTCATCCAGGATTTTCTGCGGCCTAGAAACTAGTTAAAACCATGTAGTAAGTAACAGTGCCAAGATTTGAACCCTTTTTCCTTTGTCTGTCTGGCATCTCAAAGAATTTAGTATACAGTGTTGGATTGCAGTGTGCTTGAAAATTTTACCCAAGGCCTTTAAAAAGATAATTATTCTCAAGTTTCTACCTTTCCTACCAGTCCTGTTGGCTTTGGATTTATCTTTTATCTGTTCAGTTTTCAGTTTCAATAATTCTAGATTGAACCCAAAATCCTTTTTAGCTTTGGAAACTTTATGCGTGAAATAGTGGTTTCGTAGACTTTTATATTATAAAATTGATTGTTTTCTGTTTCCATCTCAATTTCAGGCTAAAGTAAATAATGCCAGCCTGATTGGACTGGGTTATACTCAGACTCTTCGGCCAGGTATGTAAAGGAATTAACGGGGTTTAGAGTAGAAAGTGATAAAAGAATAATGAGAATAATCTAAACCAGCTTACAAAAACATGGGGCCTTGACTCAGATTGTTTTGTAGCAGACTATTTTGATTTTTCAGGAAGAAAGAATTTAGAAAGCTTGAATATTCATATAATCAAAATATGCTCAGCTGGGCACTGGTTGCTCACACCTGTAATCCTAGCTACTCAAGAGGCTGAGATCTGAGGATCACTGTTCAAAGCCAGCCTGGGCACAAAAAAATCTCTGAGACTCTGATCTCCAATTGATCAGAAAACTGGAAGTGGCACTGTGGCTCAAGTGGTAGAGTGGTAGCCTTGAGCTGAAGAGCTCAGAGACAGTATCCAGACCCAGAGTTCAAGCTCCCCAACTGACTAAAAAGAAAAGATACACTCACTGCTGCCTGGGATTTGTTGCTCACTCATTCTCAACCCTAACCAAACAAAATTCTCTGTGATGCTTTACTCAGCAGAGGATTTTAGACAGTCTGTGCTGATTTAATAATGGTAGGTTATTCTAGCCATTGACTTTACTCAGAATTTGTAGAGAATTTCAGTCTGATTATAATATTGACTGTAAGTGATTTTTGTGTTTTCTTCCTTCTAGGAGTCAAACTGACCCTTTCAGCTTTAGTCGATGGGAAGAACTTCAACGCAGGAGGGCACAAGGTTGGGTTGGGATTTGAACTGGAAGCTTAGGTTGATTTTTGAGTAAAGCATCTGATTTGTCCCTGCAAGTGAAGAGAAATGAACCCACTATGTTTTGGCCTTAAAAATTCTGTGAAATTTCAAAAGTGTGAACTTTTTATTCTTCCAAAGAATTGTAATCCTTCCCACACTGAAGTCTAGAGATTACAAGTCATCTTAAGGGAGGTCCTTGAAGGCATGCCTGGAAGTTGTCATGTTTGTGCCACATTTCAGTTGAGTTGTGCAGTGTTAATTTAAACATGTTCCTCAGCGACAATGTAGTGTCATGTTAAAGGAAGTGACCCGACTCTCCAGTTTGCATATCACGCCCTGCATGTCCCACACTTTCTCATGACCTTTTCATACATTGGTCTCTGTGCTATAGTGGAATCTTTGGTTTTGCATCAGAGTAAAATAAAATAAACCCATCACATTTGGAACATAACTGCTTATCTGATTTACTAGTGGTGGCTTTTTAACTATTTGGTGTGATTGTTTTGAGAAATGCTCTCAGGTGGGGCTCATGTTTGAAGTGGTATGCCTCAAATAGCCATGCTACTGCTTATCACTTGACCTGCAGTTTTCCTCCCTGTACTGTGAGGGCAGAGCCATAGCTCTGGTCAGCTGGGGAGCACATCTGAGGAGGACTTGGATTCCTATAGTGGGGTGCTAGGGAGTGTCACACTGGTGGTGTTACAGAGCTGCTGAGAAAGCTCACTCCAGGGTATGAGTTTGTGATGAGAAGACGCAATGGGAAATATGATTCAGGGAGATTGGAAAGGGAAGAGATATGGATAGGATGAGGTCATAGGGGTACAAGATGCATCTCTGGCTTTTCTAGGTCTTCAGAAAAAAATACAGACTTTGTGGAGATTCTGGGGTTTGAACTCAGGTCCTTGAGCTTGCTGGTCAGATGCTCTTACTGCTGAGCAATACCTCCAGCTCTGTTGTTCTTTTTGCTGATTATTTTTGGGATGGAATCTTCCTTTCTGCCCAGAAGTGCACCTGGGTGCAATCTATCAATGATAGGTTTCCCACTATGGCTAGGATAGCAGGCACATGCATTGGGCCTAGTTTTCAGTTAGGAAGGGATTCTCATGAAATTTTCTACCTGGGGTAGCCTTGAACTTCCACTCTCAACCTCCAGACTAGCTAATTACAAGTGTGACATCTTTCTCAGAGGGAAAAAAAAATTTGGTCATTTGTGGGGCTTGAGCTCTGGGCCTGGTGCTGTCCCTGAGCTCTTCAGCTTGAAACTGCCACCTTGAGTTAAGAGTCTCACGGAGTTTAGTGCCAGGCTGGCTTTGGACCATGATTCTCAGATCCCAGCCTCCTGAGTAGTTAGGATTACAGGTGTGAGCCACCAAGCCCGGCAAAAAATTGTTTTTTTATCATTAGATCTAGAAACATAATTCAAGAGGAGGAACCAGTTCACAAAAGAAGTGAATGACTAACTCCCCAAGGCTTACTACAACTAAGAATGGGATTCTATACTGTTTTTTAATACAGAATATGCAGGTTGTTAGAGATTCAGATACTTTATAAGTAAATTAAAGTGGAAAATTTCATTTGTTCCAGTCCTTTTACTACCAGTTTTTCATGTATATCCTTGCACACATTTATTAGTGTAAAGTGTGTATCTTACTTTGCAATATACTTCTTTCTTTTGTACCTGTACTGGGGCTTGAACTTAGATACTTGCATGCTTACTGTGTTTTTGGTTAAGGCTGAGGCTCTACCACCTGAGTAACACCTTCACTTTTGGATTTTTTTTTTGGTCAGTCATGGGGCTTGAACTCAGGGCCTAGGTGCTATCTCTGTGCCTTTTCACTCAAAGCTAGTGCTCTAACACTTTCAGCCACAGAATCATTTTCAGTTTTCTAGTGGTTAATTGGAGATAAGAGTCTCATATATTTTCCTGCTCAGGCTGGCTTTGAACTGTTATTCTCAGATCTCAGCTGTCTGTGTGTCTAGGATTATAAGCGTGAGCTGTGGGGACCCAGCTCACTTCTGGCTTTGTGCTGGTTAATTGGAGTCTCTTGGATTTGTCTGTCCAGGTTGGCAGGTTGGCAGTTCTCATCCTTTTTTTTTTTTTTTTTTTTTTTTGCCAGTCCAGGGCTTAAGTGCAGGGCCTGAGAACTGTCCTTGGACTTTTCTCAAAGCTAGACCTCTACTACTTGAGCTGTCACAGCACCACTTCCAGCTTTTTCTAAATAAGTGGTTTCGAGGAATTGAACCTGGGTTTTTGTGCATGCTTGGCAAGCACTCTTCCATTAGGCCAAGCTCCTGGCCCCTTCACAATTTATTTATTTATTTTTTCCAGTCGTGGGGCTTGAACTCAGGGCTTGAGCACTGTCCTTGGACTTTTCTCAAGGGTAGAGCTCTACCACTTGAGCCATAGTACCACTTCCAGCTTTTTCTATGTATGTGGTACTGAGGAATTGAACCCCAGCCTTTGTGCATGCCAGGTAAGCACTCTACCACTAGGCGAAACTCCTGGCCCCACAGTTTTTAAATTTAGCATTATGTTAAGAATCCTTTGTGTGTGTGTGTGTGTCTGTGGTATTGGGATTTGACTTGAAAGCCTCATATTTGTAGACAGGGACTCTTCCACTTGAGCTGACACTCTCAGGCCTTTTTGCTTTTTTTTTTTTTTTTTGTCAGTCTTGGGGCTTGAACTCAGGGCCTGGGCACTGTTCTTGGACACTTTTTGCTAAAGGTTAGCACTCTGCCACTAGAGCCACAATGCCACTTGTGGCTTCTTCTGTGTATGTGGTACTGGAAAATTGAACCCAGAGCTTCGTGCATGCTATGCAAGTTCTCTACCACTAGGCTACACTCCCAGCCCAGCCTT
Source organism: Megascapheus bottae (assembly GCF_031878675.1). Lineage (NCBI taxonomy): Eukaryota > Metazoa > Chordata > Mammalia > Rodentia > Geomyidae > Megascapheus > Megascapheus bottae. The sequence continues at coordinate 890,168 of NC_143528.1, read as the reverse complement.
TTTGGCTTTTGCCTAGTTATTTCAGCTAGGATCTTGCTTTTGTCTAGATGCTGGTTTTGGACTCTACTCTTCCTGCTTTAGCTTGAATGATGGGTAACTACCACTGAGCCATGCCTCTACTTGCAGCTTTTTTAGTGGTTAGTTGGAGATTAGAGTCTCATAGACTTTCCTGACCAGGCTGGCTAACTTGTTTCTGTTTAAGATGGGGTCTTGCTTTTTTGCCCAAGCTTCTCTGGAAACACTCCTTTTGATCTTTACCACCCAAGTAACTAGGATTACAGGGTGGGCTACTGTTGACATGTTCATGCAATACTGTTAATAGACTTTCAAATTTTTATCAGTTTAACAGATGAAAAGTAACATTTTATTTTATACTTCCCTAATGACCAGGGCAAGCGAACTATTTTCATACTTACTGACTACTTGTAGTTCTCATTTGCCTATTCCTATTTCTTGCTGTTTCCAGTTGGGTTCTCTTAAAACAGTGAGTCAGATTTGCTTGTTGAAAAATTACAACACATCATCAATTCCCTTACTACTACCAAAGTCATAACTTTACTAGACTGTATAGTTTACCCAAATTATGGATAACTCGGTAATGACTAGCAATCATTTATACTGGAGAAATATCTGATAACAACATATGATTTCTCTTCTCTGATATTATTGGTGCAAGTTGTACCACTAGTACAAAAAGTAAACCGGAAAGGTGGGTGAACTATTACTTTGTTCTGTCTTAACCCGGCCCCCCTGTGTTTTATTGGTGAATCCTGCACATGCAGGGGGTGGTTAGAACACTGGGGGAGGGGGGCTCTCTGGCACATGGGGTCTCCATTGTGCTGTGGGCTGAAGGAGCAGCCTGTTCCTGTAGCGCTGCTCCACTGGGTAGCTGTCTTCAGTGTGGTTAAGACTAAGATGTGCGGAGAAGCTGCACCTTTAATTATCTGCTGAGGTGGATTGCTATTTTTAACCAAAATAAGATGAGTTGTATGTTTATTTTCTTCCCTATGCTTTTAAATGATTTAATTGATAACATAGAGCCAAAGAATCACATTGTACACAAATCCAAATATGAATGTAAGTATTAAAGTGCAGGCTTTATTGAGCTGTGGCTGGCTAGGAATGTGCTGAGGGACCTCATCACTGAAGGTTCCACTAAATTGGAGGGAAAGCCACCTGTCCACCTACAGAGTCCACAGCATGAAATAATAACTGCAGCCTGAGTCCAGGAGTCCACAAGAAGCCTCCCAGGGCAGACGAGCTCTTGTGGGTTCTCATGGTTTTTCTGTCCACCTGAAATGCAGCCCACACTGTGCTTCCCTTTCTCACCTATTCCAGCTCTCCTCCACATCTCTCCTGCCCTTCCTGGGTAAGCTGAGGAATTGCTGTGATCACAGCCATCTGACTTCAGGGCTTTAATTGATCTGTTCTGGGACCCCCAATCTTAGAGTGGGCTATGGCGTGTGTATACATGAACTTAATGGCAGGGCCTGTTTTGAGTCAGAGCCTCTTGAAGATTTGCTTTAAGGGGATAATCAGATGAAAAATTGATAACCAAAGTTGCATAGGTAGGACAATGGTTAAATTGATAATACACTTCAGAAATATTCAGCTGTTACAAATCATGTTTCTGAAACGATGAGTATGTTAAATAGAAGACAAGGTGTAAAACTTATTTAAAAAAATGTCTTTGCGGGCCGGGAGTTTGGCCTAGTGGTAGAGTGCTTGCCTAGCATGAATGAAGACCTGGGTTCAGTTCCCCGGTACCACATACATAGAAAAGCCAGAAGTGGTGCTGTGGCTCAAGTGGTAAAGAGTTCTAGCCTTGAGAAAGCCCAAGAACAGTGCTCAGGCCCTGAGCTCAAGCCCAGGACTGGCAGCAAAAAAAAAAAAAAAAAGTATTTGCATTGGAAGTAGTGTTGTGGCTCAAGTAGTAGAGCTCTAGCCTTGAGCTGAAGAGCTCAGAGAAAGTGTCCAGGCCCAGAGTGCAAGCCCCACCACCAACAAAAACAAACGTATTTGTAAATGTTAGCATTCATTGTGTTGAAGCAGAAATACAAATTTTACTTGGTATTTTACTGAACGTTTCTAGTTTTCTAATGCTGTATTTAGGAAGAAACCCTCTACCTACTTTTGTCTCCAGGACAGAGACCCTGGGGTAACACAGTAGGTCTAACTGGCTGTGAGGGGGCGAGAACAAAACATCACTTCTTTCTACTTGGCAAGAGTATTGGCGTTACTTTTTGGACACTTAATAGGCATGAGATTATTGAATGAGATTTTTGTTATCAAAGTTACAACATAGTAAATACTAATTGTGTGTGCATGGGACTAAGAGTGTCATGGCCCATTTCTGGTTTACCGTCATATTCTGAGTTTTTGCTCAGGGGACAGAGGAGTCTCAAAGTTTCATTTGGTCATGAAATGTCTCTTCTTGGACGTTTACAGCTGCTTGACTGAGCCTCTGGTTCTAGAACGTGCATAGCAGGAATTCGGTGGTTGAAGCCATTTCTTTGACATCCAAATGTTGTCATGTGTGTGAGGATGAGTGTGTGCTGGTGATGGGCTGCCCTTCAGTTTAACCTCACCTCTGGTGACGCCTGCATGCCAGTCTGTTCTGCTGCCTTCACAGGTTTCCTCTTTTGTTCTCCCTTAGATATCAGCATTCTGGTTCCACCTATGCAACCTGACTCTCCACATGTATGCTTGTGGGATGTGCTTTTGCAACTGTTATCTGTTGCTCTGATATCTTCTGGGACCGTTTTATTACCTGTCCCATGTGGCATAGGCAGGGCTAAGGCTGTGCTCTGAGAGCAGCTGACTCCAGCAGCCCCAGCTCATTTTTTCAGAGTCTACTACTTTTCTCTGGTGGAGTAAGAAGGGTGTGGTCAGGTGTCTGTGGATACTCTGTGCCTTGAGCTGTAGTCCCTACTGGATACAGAGGTTTTGTCTGTCTACTCAGAGTGTGTCCAAGGTTAAGACTGTGTGGCAAGAAGGGCGTCCTCTGAGCCAGCCTCGTGGTGAGCTGCACACACTGTACTCTGGCTTTAACCACCACTGCTTTCTGAAGTCTGTCTTCATCAGAGAAGTGCCTCCTACCACCACACCCTCATTTCAAATTGTCAGCCAGATGTTCTTCAGACATCTGGAGCAAAACATGAATGTGTGTCATCTATTTCACTGTGTGTGCACCTCCATGGCATTTCTACCCTTTCTCTGGAAACTTCCTGACTTCCCTGCCAGCTGGACAGCTTGTCCCCAGGGCCCCTGCTCTCTGTGGAAATGCCTTCAGGATGAAACTGTTTTGCTCTCTCCTGCCTCTGGACCCCAAGAATACGGCCCATGCTAGGGACCATAGCAAATGATGGCAGATGACTCTGGTTTAACTTAGGACAGCAGACCTCTGTAAGAAAATTATAGCTCCTCATGATGATGAAAGTATGTATAATTCATGACTTTTTTTTTTTTGCATGCAGGTGGCCAGTTGTAGGGCTTGACTCAAGGCCTGGGTCCCTGAGCTTTTTGCTCAAGGCTGTTGCCCTACCACTTGAGCCCCAGCTCCACTCCTAGTTTTTTTTTCAGGGGGTTCGAGTTAAGTCTCATGAACTGCCTGTCTACACTGGTTTTGAACCATGATCCTTAGGTCTCAGTAGCTAGGATTGTAGGTGTGAGCCATGGCACCTGGCTCTCACAACCTTTCTTGAAACTCTGCATTGTTATATTTCCCTGCTATTTCTGAGGTTCTAAAGATATAATTGCAAGTGAGCTTGACACCACTGGGTGTCACTGTTGATTGCTGTCAAACACGTGATGGCAGGTACCTAATCTGCTTTCTTCCCTTCTGATCTCCACCCCCCCCCCAACCCCAACCCTCTAGTTTGGAATCTCAGGTTCAGATTTGTTTTAACCTCTAAATGCTAAGTGTGGGTAAAGGCATGGAAAATTTCCATTCTATTCCATTCAAATCTGTGCCTTTTGCTGGTTAGGTAGGGGTTTGTATCCCTTCTACCCCCTCCCCACAGATACATACTGGGATTTGAACTCAAGACAGGTGCTCCACTAATTGAACCAGGCCCATAGTCATTTTTTTGCATTATTTTCAAACAGAATCTATGTTTTTCTTTTGCTGGGACCAACTTGGCCCAGGAATCCTTTTTATATCTATTGGATACTTACATCCAGCTTGGTTGAGATGGGTGGAGGGGGTCCTTGCTTTGTATCCTTGAACCTCTATCCTCGATCCTCTCAACCTTCCAGGTAGATGGGGATTATAGGCATATGTCTCTGCACTTGGTCCCTTAAGTAAATTTTGATGTCAACACAACAGAAGCGCTACTCATTTTCATTGTACCTGTACTCCTACACTGTATTTCTTAATTAAAATATTTAATCAAATAAGTCCCCCACTTCTTCCTCCATTTTGTTCCAGTTTTTCCTGTGAGCTTCCTACAGGCTTGCTGCTGTCTTTTTATTCCTCCCAGTTTAAACTTACCTTTGTGATACATGTATATTTCAATAACAAAGAAGGTATTTTGAGCTAAGTTTACAAAAAATGAGCAGAAAGTAGACTGCTCCTATGTACTTGTTCCCCTCTTTACTGGTTGGTGGCCCCAGCCTCCGTTACTAATGGAGTGTTGTTGTGGTATCTGTTACAGTGTTAATGACAGTCCATAGTTTCCATCAGGGTTCCCTCTCATAACCAACCCCCACATGGAGGCTGCAGCTAATGGGAGCTGACAGCTACTAAGAGTGCCTGCTTATGCCTACCTGTCCTTTGCCAGGTACTTGGTGTCCCCAGTACCTGGCCAGTTTCATGTGTTTTAAAGACCAAGCAAAACAAAGGAAATAAAAATGTTTTAAACAGAATGGTGTTTTTTGTACTGGTCCTCAGGCTTGACCTCAAAGTCAGCCCCAACTGACAGCCTGGGCGCTGTCCCTGAGCTGCTTCTGCTCAACGCCTGCACTCTTGAGTCAGCACACTTGAGCCAAAGCTCTACTTCTGGCTTTTTTGAGTGGTTAGAATTGACAAGTCTCATGAACTGTCTGCCTGGACTGGCTCTAAACCATGATCCTCAGATCTCAACCTTTGGAGTGGCTAGGATAATGGCCAGGAGACATAAGTATCAAGTGTTTTTATAGTAGCTTCAGGGTCATTTACACTTTCAAAAATAAAGGCTGACATGTTTACAGAGACACCAATTAATCAGAGGCAAGAGCTAACGTTTCTCACATTCTAAAGGTTTCACACAAGGTGTTTCTCTCCCTCAGCCGTCATCAAATAGGTAGATAATCTATTTAGCAGTTTTTTTAGTCTTGTAAGTAGGTGCGTGGAGTCCCTGTTCGGGGTTAGGCCCTGCAACTGCTCACTCAAGTCCTATGAATCTGTCACAGTTTCACAGACACATCTGTGTTCAAGAAAACTGGAATCATTAGAGGTTAAGTTGCTCAAAGCCCTAAACACAGGGCTGAAATCTGAGCCCAAGCCCATTGGGACTCCATTGGCTGAAAGCAGCAGCTAGTATGGCCTACTAACAGGCATACAGTCCTGTAAGCCTCGTTTCTACCCCTCAGAAGATACTGAAGAGTCTTCCTAGAACACCTTACTTTGTAATCCAATTGTTCGTCATCCATCTTCCCATTTCAGTTTTTGCTACTTGAGAATTCTGTAGCTTATGAAAAGGAGATGGGAAGGACTTAGTTTAAAAAACTACCTGAAAATGAATAATGTTTAGGCCTTTGCTTGTAAGTTTGGCCCCTCAGGGAAGGGAGAAGATGGAGTGGTAGCCACCGTGTGAGGCCCGTCCTGTAGAAGGAAGCTGTCTGAGGAATACACTTAGCCCCCCATGCCAGCCTGCATTATAGGACGAGGCTGATGAGGTGAGGAAAGACTGTCAGGGTATGACTATGGGCAGCTTGAGAGTCCCATCCTGTGGACATGATATAACCCTCTGCCCAAACAGATCAACTGGTCACTGTCCATTGCCACTGATGATAGCCCGACTACCAATCACAGGAGTTTATGCAGGGCTCCTCCAGGCTGAAAGGACTTGTTGGCCCTCTGAGAATCAGCTGCCAAGTTATCGCCCATCAGATAACTGAGACCCTCTCAAAAAATTACTGCTGGTGTGCTGTGATTTTTGTCTTTCTACTTCCTACTTCAGGTGAACTAGGACTCAAACTTTCTTCCAGGATGGCAGGCTCTCTGGTTTGCAAAATGTTGGCTTAGACTATCTTGTGCCATTATTTTTCTTACAAAATTGGGAGGAAGCAAACGTTTTCAGTATTACAAATGAGAGGCTTGCATCAGGGAGGGATTCGATTTCATGAGAGCATGAAGAGGTTGTCCTGCAAGGCTCCTGAGCTCCAGTACAGAAGGGACGAGGTCTGTACTTCCCTGCTGGGGCCTGGGCAGCACTCAGGCTGCCTACATGAGGAAAGCCCTTCACAGAAGACAGTGCCTTTTTTTTTGGCCAGTCCTGGCCTTGAACTCAGGACCTGAGCACTGTCCTTAGGCTTTCTCAAGGCTAGAGCTACCACTTGAGTCACAGCACCACTTCTGGCTTTTTCTATGATGTGTTACTGAGGAATTGAACGAGGGTCTTTGTGTATACTAGGCCAAACTTCCAACTCGCCAGTGACTCTTTTTAACAGACTGATGTGGGGCCAGACCCTCCATGGAACAGCTTCATGGAACAGAAAGGATGGGAAGTTCTGACATTAAAAACAACAAAAAAAGCTATCTTGAAAACTGATGCCTGTCTTCCTCTTTAAGAGATAAGAAATTGGGGCTGGGAGTTTGACCTAGTGGTAGAGTGCTTGCCTAGCATGCATGAAGACCCGGGTTCAATTCCTCAGTACCACATACATAGAAAAAAAAGCCAGAAGTGGTGCTGAGGCTAAAGGGGTAGAGCTCTGGCCTTGAGAAAGTCCAAGGACAGTGCTCAGGCCCTGAGCTCAAGCCCAGGACTGGCAAAAAAAAAAAAAAAAAAAAAAAAAGAGAGAGAGAGAGAGAGAGATAAGAAATTACAGTGTAAAATTGAGAAAAATTGTTTTGAATTTCGTAAAAAATATGATTTAAATGGTTCAGTGTTTTCCAAAATGGCTGACAACATATAAACAAAGTCCTTTTGGAAATTGGTTAAAAAAAAGATGGAGGACTGGATTCATAGGGCCATTTCTTTATGTATATTTCCTGCACAAACCTGGGTGGATATAAAATACAGGAGGAAAAACTCAAAGGTGTTTGAAAACTAAGTAGCCAAATTTCATAGCTTCTGTTTTTTGTGGAAACTCTGAAAGAAAAACATTAAATGGATACTTAGAAAAAGACTCCAGAGACAAATTTTTGAGGGGCACTTTTTATTATAAATTTATTATGGTTGATTAATGAAAAAATCACAATGAAGTACCAAGAAAATGTTTGTCAATATAAAAATTTTAGCAGCATTTCCAAAGTTTCAGGCTCTAACATTAACCCTCCTTCCTCCCTCTTGCTGCCCGGGGGCTCCACAAGCACTCAGAATGTTCTGCTTAGTAAAGGCCCCGAGGAACTCAAACCCTGTGTATTTTGAATTCCCCAGCACCCAATTTTCTAGAACATCAAAGCACACAGAAAGCCTCACTGGCTTTAATGTTTGAGACAAGAACTCAACTTTGCAGACTGCAGGGAGAACAGGGATGGAAGTTTCACCCGGGACTTGATATGTAGTGCTTAGCCCTCACCTGCACCTTTACATTCTCCATGCTGGTGACAGTGAAAGGCCACTGTAGTGCTGACTGGCATCTGGCATGTGGCAGCAGGGGGGCTGTTGATGAGGTGGGAACCCATAGTGGACATGACATGTACATGGCAGGCAGCTGGTGCTCAGCCACAACCTCTGCTCTTGGCAGGTCAGAGCTTGGCTGGTTTTCTATACCCAGGCAAATGGGAGTGATGAGTGACCAGGGAGACAAGACAACAAGAAACATAATACTGGCAAACCATTCCCCTGCTTCTTTGGTACTTCCAAAATTCTCTGATCAAAAATGTGTAAGGGAAGCACACCATTAAAAATTACAGTTTTAAGTATTTACAAAAGTAAGTATATTATACAGTAACCCATTTGCACTACATGAACACGTTCTGCCGGGAAAGCACTTGTGAACTCCTGGCCCAGTTTTGTGCGGGATATGCAGGCCTGTGCACACCGACCTGACAGTATCCTGGATCTGCTACCTCACTGTTTTACAGTATAGAAAAAGGGGGGAAAATACCAGTTGGAAAAAAGAATTCTCCAATCTACACTTCGTTTCAAAAATGTTCTTAACGTCTGCCACTGAAATCATTATGTACAAGATTTATTGAATATTGAATTCCAGGCAAGTCTCCACTCCCATCTTGAGTATGTTTGAAATAACGCTATCTATTTGGTATACATATAATATATATTTAATATATAAGTAACTGCACCACATTATATCACCACGATACCAGTTTAATACATACTACTATGTACAGGAGTTAAGTTAGATCTGGAAGATGACCTTCTGCAGCCTGGGCGAGCTGTGTGGCATGCGGCCATCTAAAAGGGATGTGCAGGGCTGAATGGGAGACAGCCATGCATGTGAGCATGCGCACGCACGCATATGTGTGTGTGTGTGTGTGTGTGTGTGTGTGTGTGTGTGTGCACGAGTGTGTGAGAAAGGAGAGATTATGTCAGGGCACATACCTCCCACACACCCATGCTAGACTATCTACTGTTTTACTTATTTACTGGTGGGAGGAAGACAAGTCACACATATGGAAGGATTCCATACATGAGAAGAGCCATGATAGCCGCGCTGAATAACCCCGCTACAGGGACAGTCACAAACCAGGCCACAAAGATGTTCCGGAAGAGGCGCCAGTCCACGGCCTTCCGGGAGCGGATCCAGCCCACAGCCACCACTGATCCCACCTGGAGAAGCACAAACATTCTCAAGTGAAAATGTCCGCATCTTGACAATCTACACAATCTACACAATGTCAATAAACTATGTATGAAGTTGCCCATTATTTCCCTTAGTTTGTAAAAAGATAATTTTGATATTAGCTGGAATTGTTTTTTAGTATTTTATTTAGTTCTGGTCCTGCTGTACATTTTCTCCTACATTCTGCATAAAAATGTACTACTGGAGCTACAGGTAAGTGTGACTATGAAATGGCTGTGAAATGGAGAAAATCTAAATATATAATAGAGTAGTTTTTCAAACACTTGCAGGTTACTTAAAATTTTAAAAAGGAAAAGAAATATAGCTGAAGTGTCCTAGAAAATGAAAACAATAAGAGAACACTGTGTCCACAACAACTTATACCTCATTTGAGAAGTGGTTAAATTCAAAGAGTTTAATAGTTCCCCTGGTCATACAGGAATGGGATTTTGAAGAATTCCATAAAAAATATGTTTTGTCTCTCTACTTATCTCTGCACACTTAATGGTGGCCAATGATGTTGAAAAAGGAAAGGCAATTCACAGCATCAGGGGTCTAACTCGAGAAATGGAAACACTGAAAACTATAGTTTGTTTAAAGGCAATTAAGGGGACATTCCACTAACTTTAATCAAGATGAACCAGCTACTGGGTACATTTCCAGGATAACAGCTAACTGTGTGTGTGAGTTGTTCTCGGTCTTTGGCTATAACTAGTATATTAAATTATACTTGGTCTTTGGCTATATGGCTATAACTAGTATATTAAATTAATGTGATAAACCTGTTTAGCAATTTCTAGCACATGCTAGACAATGAGTTTTCTATTTCTCATGCATTGGATAGATTGTGTAGATCCTCAAATAAAAGCAGCATAGACATTAGCCCTTGAGTATAAAAGCCTTCTGCTTCTACCTTGAGCTCATCTACACATTCGTCTTAACACTGGTTTTCTTTTTTAAAGGACATAAATAATATAATAACATCATAGCAAATCTTTAGAAGGGTCATGTGATATGGGACAGACTTTTGGTGGACGTGCTTTAATTTTTCCCTTATCAAAACTAGTGTTACCATTTCATTTATTCATATAACTTATACTAAGGCTTTAAAAGTAAGATTTTGTTAAAACATTACTAATTAGAATGCAACCTTTAAATATATATCTTGAAATAATCTGACACTTGGAAGTCTTAGGAACTCCCAAATATGCTCAACTCAAATTCACCAAGTTTTAGCCCATCGTGGCAATGCACAGAGAGACACATTTCCATTACAATAGCTGTCTTCCAATCAAGCCTCTTACTTTCCAGCTAAGGTTTTAGCAATCTAGTCTTTTATTACAAGGGCTGCAAAATGGTGACTTCCTCCTTCATTGCTCATCATCTACTCAGAGTATTCCTTCCTCTGCCAGTAGGTTCAGGATAGGAACACAGCTGCCACACGGCTTTATAAAGGTTATTCTGGTGTGAGACTTTCCATCACCCTGGGAATCTAGCACATTATACCCATCTCCTAAACTGTTCTTTTTTCGCTAACAATTGGATAACAACATGGATTACTGTTATTGTCTTTCTCTACATCTTGTGCCGCTAGGGCTGGAGCCAGGGCCCTGCTGTAGAAAGTGTTCTATCACCGGGCCACTCTAGGGCCCCAGATGTGTTCTATGACTGAGCTACATCCTCAGTCCAATCTATACATCTATAATGCTGATTAAGGCTGGACTTTTATTTACCCAGTTTCAATCCGTCTAGTTTTTAACATGTGAAAAATTTGTCAGGATTTTTGCCTATTCATGTAGTGAAATTTAATGTGTCTGACACTTATTTATGTGATTGTTATTGAATATGAACTTTGTGATACCTAATACAAAGATTTTTCTTCAATCTAGGATTTGTTTTGTTTTTTACTTTTTAGTTTAATGCAATCAATAAGATAAGCTTATACTTTTCTTCTGTGTCTTATGCTTAGAATTAAATACATAGCAAATATTCAAGCTATTTATTCTATTTTTTTCTTTTAAAAAGTTATCTTTAGGAGCTGGGATTTTGCCCTTCTAAGGCACTCCACTATTTGAATTCTCCCTAAATATTCTAAAATTTTAAAAGTAGACTTTATCTTACATTTGAGGATACTTAAAAATATCCAAAGAGGGCTGGGAGTTTGGCCTAGTGGTAGAGTGCTTGCCTAGCATGCATGAAGACCCGGGTTCAATTCCTCAGTACCACACATATAGAAAAAAGCTGGAAGTGGTGCTGTGGATCAAGTGGTAGAGCACTAGCCTTGAGGAAAGCCCAAGGACAATGCTCAGGCCCTGAGTTCAAACCCCAGGACTGGCAAAAAAAAATATCTAAACAGTTAATTTTGGTGCTAATTTTGTTTTTCTAGATTTATGTACATGTTGCATTCTGGTTAATTTTCCTTCCTTAAAATATATGCTCATACCTGGTGTTGGAGGCTTAAACATATAATCCTAGCTACTCAGGAGGCTGAAATCTGGAAAATCGAGGTTCAAAGCCAGACAGGGCAGAAAGGAAATTTATCTACAAAATAGGCAGCAAAAAGCTGGTCTGGAGATGTGGCTTAAGTAGTAGAATACCAGTTCAGCAAGCAAGCTGAACAAGCAAAAAGCCCCGAGTTCAAAATTCAGTACTGGCAAAATAAAGAACCCATCTCTTGGCTGTCTCTCAATTCTTATACAAGTATTAACTTTTTAATTATTATGTTAAAATATGGATAACATAAGATTAACCATCCTAAATATTTCTAAGTGGACAATTGGGTGGCAACAAGCAAAGTCACACTGTTGTATAACCATTCCAAGTGTAAGAACAAAAATATAGTAAGTATAAGAACAATAGTATAATAATAAGTCAGTATAATAAGTATAAGAACAAAAACGGTGAAGAGGAGAAATGGAAGGTAAGACTGGCTCCTATAAACTTTTAGCTCCATGTAACAGATAATACGCTAGTGTTAGAATTTGATCACTTTTCCTTTAAAATAATTTTATCTCCCTTTACCTACCTGTCTACTACCTACTTAATTACCTCCTTCCCTCCCTACCCACCCTTCTAGCCATCCATCCATCCATCCATCCACCCACCCATCCATCCATCCATCCATCCATCCATCCATCCATCCATCCATCCATCCTCATGGTACTGGAGGTTGAATCCAGGGCCTTGTCTATGCTAGGCAACCACTTTTCCATTTGACCTACACTACTTTTGTATTTTGAGATAGCTTCTCACTAACTCTGCTACAGCTGCTTTCAAACCTGTGAACCTCCTGCCTCTACCTTCTTAATATCATTTTATGTTCTTGGTCACTTATTCTAACAAAATAATCTCACTTTGTAAAGTTCCAAGAAAAGTTCTGCTAGGGCCATCAGTGAGGCGAGCACATACTTACAGAGCCTGCTTCTCCCTGTCTAGCACTCCCATTCCTCTGTAGAATTACTATAAAATACTTGATTTCTATCATTATGAAGGGATTTTTAATTTTAAATTTTCTAACTTGCTGACAAATGGGGTCTAGACTTTTGAATAGTACTTGGCACTTTGTATCTTGCGGTATGTTCAAACATTGGTACTTTTGGCACATATCACTGATGGTTCTAGTTGTTCTGAATGAATTGCTAGATGTTAAAGTGTGGCAGTGAAAATGCCACATACCCTTTTGGGGTCCCCTTGGCACACCTGGCAGAGCCCTGCCAGGCCAGGCTCTGCAGAAACAGGTGGTGGCAAGACAGGTTTGGTGACATGCCCCATTTACTACCTTGAACAGGGCTCAGGTAAACAGACCTGTCTGCTCCTGCTTAAAAGTTCTTAAAATTTTATGTCAATATTCATTGGTTACTTATGTGGTTTTAAAATGAGGTTTTAGAATTAGGATAATTCTTTATAGAATGAAGAGAAGATTATGTAATTTAAAATTGCCCCTTTTAAGAATTGGAAAACATCAACAAATGAATCTAAAACAGAAGAAAAAAAAAGTGTCCCTGTTCCTTGCCTCCCCCGGCTCTCCCCTGCCAAGTCCTGGTGCTTGAACTCAGGGCCTTGGCACTGACCTTGAATTTTCTCAAAGCCAGCACTCTACCACTTGAGTCACAGTACCACTTTTGGCTTTTTCTGTGTATGTGGTACTGAGGAATTGAACCCAGGGCTTTCTCTGTGCATGCTAGGCAGGCACTCTACCACTAGGCCACACTCCTGGCCCCTATTCCCTGACATTTGATTGGGTTAAGAAGGTGTGAGGTACTAGGGTTACAGTACAGGGTCTTGCACTTGCTTCTGTTGCTTTCTTGATTTCCAGATTCTCTTTGTTCCCCTGGTTGTTTTGCAGATAGAATCTCATGAACTTTTCTACCAGGGCTGGCTTCACACCATGGTCTTTGGGTCTCAGCCTCCTGAGTATCTAGGATTATAGGGGTGTACCACCAATGCCTAGCTAAATGATTTTTTTCTTTTTTTCTTCTTTTTAAGAATTCTGTTGTGTCCCATTGCTCTGGTCTACTTCTTTCCCTCAGCATTTCTTATGTATATATTTGCAGAAAGTCATGTATATGATAGAGGGGTTTCAAATCCTTAGTACACAGCTGAGTGGTTTTATCTATTTGTTTATTAGCTCAGGCTGGTCTCAGACTCACTATGTAGCCCATGCTGGATGTGAACCCACTATCCTATATCAGCCTATGTGCTTGGATTATAAGCATGTGCCACCACACTATGACTTGTGTGGTAGCTTTTACAATGATAATAAAAAATTCTCAGCCAGAAGCCAGTGGTTCACACCTATAATCCTAGCTGCTCAGGAGGTTGAGATCCGAGGATCACAGTTTAAAGCAGCCCATGCATGAAAATCTGTGAGACTCTTATCTCCAATTAACCACCAGAAAATAGGAAGTGGCACTGTGGCTCAAATGGTAGAGCGCTAGCTAGCCTTCAGCTGAAGAGCTCAGGGACAGTGCCCAGGCCCAGAGTTTAAGCCCCACCACCAACAAAGAAAAAAAAAACCCACAAATTCTCTTCAAGCGAGGCACAGCTACACATACATAGGCCCAGCTATTCAGGAGGGTAAATTTGAGCTCACACATGCAAGACCAGCTTGAGTAATATAGTGAGATTTCAACAAAAAAGTTCTTACAATATGCTTTTCTTTTTTCTGTGATTGATAATATTACTTGAATGCAGGGCCTCACACTTGAGGGAAGTGCTCTACCGCTTGAACCCCAACCCTCGTGGCCCCATCCCTCTTTTTCATTTATTTTTCAGATAGGGTGATGAACATTTTTGCCTGGGGTGGCCTCAAAAGTTGGCCTTCCCAATCTCTGCCTCTTAAGTAGCTCATATTACGGGTGTGAGCCATCATGCCTGGCTTGTGCACTCCATTATACAAAATATTTTCTTTTCTATAATTTTTCTTTTTGTTAAAAGCTTGAACATGAGCCATGAGACTCTTATTTCCAATTAACCAGCAAAAATAGTAAGATCAAAGTTCAGTAAAATAAGTTGGGCTTTGATGGCTCGTGCCTGTAATCTTAATTACTCAGGAGGCTGGTATGTGAGGATCATACTTCAAAGACAGGTGAGACTTTTATCTCCAAAAAAACAAAACAAAACAACCCCCCCTCCCCCGCAAACTAGAAGTGGTGCTGTGGCTCAAGTTGGTAGAGTGCTAGCTTTGAGCAAAAGAGCTCAGGGACAATGCCCAGGCCCTGAGTTCAAGCCCCATGACCGACCAAAATAAAATTCAGTAAGATAAAACACCAGGAAGCAGATACTCAAAAGGGAGAAATGGATAGACAAATGGAGAGGGGATAATGCAGTCAAGAATCCAATGTAAACTGGGAGAGAATGAGGGAAGAAGTGACATTGTTCAAAAAGAAATGTACTCTTCACCTGTCTTATATAATCATATTCCCTCTGTAAATCACCTTTATAATAAAAACAAAACTAAAAACTAAAAGAATCCAACTCCTTTGTATAACTACTTAAAGATAATAATACCCCCCCCCCAAAAAAAAAGAAATAGGAAAAGAAGAACAGGACAAAAAAAAAAAAAGGAAAAAATATGGCCGGAACTGGCGGTACAGCTCAAGTAGTGGAGTGCTAGCCTGGAGCAAAAAAAGCTCTGGGACAGTGACCAGTGTCTGAATTCAAGCCCCAAGACCAACATAAATAATCTTATTATTAAGAATAATTATTATTAAACTATGCACTTTGTCATGAAAACATGAACAAAACTTCTCCCTAGAAAAATCTAAAGGCGCATCTTTTTTTTGGCCAGTCCTGGGCTTGAGCTCAGGGCCTGAGCACTGTCCTTGGACTTTCTCAAGCTTAGAGCTCTACCACTTGAGCCTCAGCACCACTTCTGGCTTTTTTCTATGTATGTGGTACAGAGGAATCGAACCCAGGTCTTCATGCATGCAAGGCAAACACTCTACCTCTAGGCCAAACTCCCCACCCTAAATGCTCATCTTAAACAAAGCTTTCATATTTGTCTTCCTGCCAAATTCTCAGCTTTGCACATGTTTTAATGAATGATCCAACAAGAAACTTCAATCTCCAGCATAAGAGAACATCCTGACCTCCCCTCTGGACTCCACATGGCTGTCCACACCCTCTCAATGCTTCCTCATTCCTGACCTGCCTCATCGACTCACCAGCCTCATTCCTAATGGCTCCCCACGTCTCTCGTGCTCACGCTGTGGGTGCTGCAAAGCCCCGGCCTAGCTGGCTCAGCACACTCTCCTAAACGCCACCTGACCTTCATCCCTGTAACAGTGGCGCCTGTTCATCATGTGCAGTCTGGGCCTAGCTCTTGCTTCGTTGGGGCTGGTTGCTGAGTGTAGGCTGGTCCAGGAGGGAGATCTCAGCACGATCTCAGGTACCAGGAAACCTGGCTGGGGAACTGGCAGCTGTTCACATCGACCTCCCTAGCGCTCACAGCACTGGAGCCCATTTCTTCCTCATTAACCTTCAGGGCTCCTCCTGTTCCAACATTCCCCCACCCGGACAATATACCACCCCCCTATGCAGCTCTGTCCAGCTGATAGAGGGGTTAGGATAGTGGGAACTACCCCTCGTTTAGAATCCACTCAAACGCAAGAATCACTGAGGGAAAACCCAGAGCAAGAGTCTTTGAATTCTGCCATGCTCATTTGTCTCCTTCCATTCCTATTTGCACCACAGAGGCCTGGTCCCCTGCCACAGGGAAAAAGCTCTGATGGGAACCCCAGAAGGGGAGGCCTGGGACTAACTGGGAGCGGGTGGGGTGGCACCCCCGGAGGAAAAGCACTTACAGTCCCAGGTCAGGCCCTGAGAAGGCTGAGTGTGAACCACAGAGGTGTCACCCGAAGGAGCAGGAGAGACTCTGGACGGATGTGGGGAAGGAGGCCGATACCCATACCCAACAATGCCCTGGTACACCATGGTTCTTTCCACATATCACCACGCGCAGAATGTGCCAACTTTTGTGGTTCTTGTGCCCTGGTGGCTGGTGACAGGCTGTCCCTGCTGGGGGAGGCCTACCTTGCAGTGTGTGGTGCTCACAGGAAGCCCGATGTTGGAGGCAATCACCACGGTGAAGGCTGAGGCCAGCTCGATGGTGAAGCCGCTGTGGGGAGCGCAGGGAGACATGTCAGAGGCCCTCCTGCCCTCCTCCAATGGTGCCACAGGCACTCCAGAACATTCTATGGGTCAGCGCTGACTGCTGACTAGGCAGATGGACAAGAGCAGAAGAAACTGCTGCATAATGGCAACAGTTCACGCCAGGCTTCTCATTATCCCGCTGCCAGCCCCAAACAGCCTGCTTTCCTGATATGTTTTCAAAATCCACACACTGAAGGAATTGGGTCAGAAATTCCTGCTGTGTGGTAAGATGATAGAGTAGTCATCTCTAAAGGGACACGGGAAAAACTATGCCCTCATTTTTAAAATGTGCTCAGACAACTAATTTTTCTCCAAATTAATATTTTAAAAGGATCCTTTGCTAAAAGAAATCTCAGGAGGGGAAAACTAGGAACAAAACAAAGTTGACTCCTCCAATTTGATTTTTAAACAAAAAATTTCTTACAATAGGTAGCTCCAAATTTTAGTTCTTTTCTTTTTGCCAGTCCTGAGGCTTGAACTCAGGGCCTGCGCACTGTCCTTGGACACTTTTTGCTCAAGGCTAGTGCTCTGCCACTTGAGCCACGGCACCACTTCGGCCTTTTCTGTATATGTGGTACTGAGGGATCAAACCCAGGGATTCGTGCATGCCACTAGGCTATGCTCTCGATCCCCAAATTTAATTATTTTTTGATTAGTTCTGTTTTAAGCTTGTTATTTAAACTCTGAACACACATAAAGGCCCCACAGTTGAATGAAGTCTCTTGACACTCTACTTTTGACAACAAGGACACATGTCCCATGTGGCTGACCTGGACAGTGGTCAAGTTAGCTCTGGAAGGATAGCAGAGGGAGCTGGTATGGCTGAAGAATTTCTGGAAAAGGCAGGATTGTACTTTGGGTCTAGAATGTTCATCAGAGGCACTGTGTTAAGTTAGGGTAAGGCTGGCCCATGTGTCCTCAGTGGGGGCCCTGTAGGAGGCGGGGCGTAGTGTGAGGGCTTCATGTCACTGGGGATATGGCACTCTTGCATTTGGTCCTTCTCCCATGGCTCCTCTGTCATTCTTTCATCAGCCATAGAGTGAGCAGTTTTGCTCTGCCAACTATTCCCTCTATTATGTGCTCCCTTGCCATAGTGCAAAGAATGAGGCCAATCTTACTATGGACTAGAACCTTCCAAACTATACCAAAGGTCAGCAGGCAGTCTTCCCCAGCTGCCAAACTCCCCACGCCACATGTGTGGCTGAGCTCACCTGGACGGCGTGATGGGAGTGAGATCCTTCCCCATGGTCTGGATCACTCTTCTCCCCCAAACCCAGAGACCTGTACAAATGCCAGCTCCACCATAGAACAGCAGCCAGACGGGAGTTGCTGCTTCTTGCATTACTCCACCTTGTTTATAAATCAGCCACAAAGCCACCAGGGGACCAATGGCGTTACTGGAAAGAAAAGAAGGTTAAACACATAGGCACTGTGATTCTCAGCTCAGAGAATTACACAAGGTTACTATACTTAGGCTCATCTATAACGTGTAGGTATAGTATATGATCTAATTTAGTAGTAATGAGTTTATTATAGCATACTGCACCGTCTAGTATTTTAGCTGTAAGTATATAGTTCAGCACCCAGGCCTTGAGTTCTGAGTTCAAGTCCAAGTGCCAGCATACACAGGCAAAAAAGTAAAGTTTGTATGGGATGAAGGGTAAACCACCTCAGCAGTGATGCTCAACTTGGTGGGGGTGGAATTTCTATCCATGCTGTTTACCACTGAACTCTAGCGCCCAGCCTAATCCCCAGTGTATACTCCTTGTTTGATTTTGGTGTGGGGGGGTTGAACTCAGGACCCTGTGCTTGTTAGGGGTGCTTTACCACTTGTACCTCACTCCGGAGTTGGTTGGTTCTTGGAGAGGGTTTCACCCTTGTTGCTTGGACTGGCCTGGACCGCTCCCCTCTCCCTAGGCGGCCGGCGTGGCCCCAGTGCTTACCTCACGTCATTGCCGCCATGTGCGAAGGACCCGAAGCAGGCTGTGAGGACCTGCAGAAAATGGAAGAGCAGGTGGACCTCGGCGGCGTCCTTCTCCTGCTCCTCCTCGGCCGGGTCCTCGCGAGGCTGGTCGGGGTCTGGGAGCTCGGACGCCAGCTTCATCTCCACGCCGCCCTCCTCGGCCTCGATCTCCGCCTCTGCCACCGCGTTGCAGTAGCTGGAGTAGCTGTCGTAGCGGAGCCTCTTCTTGGAGTAGGCCACGGTGTCCCCCACCAGCTTCTCACTGTCCTCGGGGGCCGGGGCCGGGTCGGCCGCCTTCAGGGTGGCGTGCACGGGCATCCCGCAGATGGCGGCCGTGTAGCAGGTGTAGCTGTTGTTCCGCCGCAGCAGCCGGTAGTTGTTGTCGGGGCCTGGCTTCTCCTCGGAGCCCCGGTCCACGTGGATCTTGTGCAGCAGGTCCTTGTACAGCCCCGAGTCCTTGTGCACCGTGTGGTACACGTGGCCGTCACTCCTCGCGTGGCCGCCGTCGAAGCCGAATGTGCCGTTGGAGACGGGAGACTTGGCCGAGCTGGGCGTCATGGACAGCGCCCTTCCTGGCGGGGTGGGGGAGAGTTTGGTTAGGGCTGGGTGGGCTCGGGGGTGGGCCAGGTGAAGGTCTTATCCTCTAGCCTCCTCAGTGCAAAGCTGTCTACAAAAGAAAAAAAAAAAAGTGCTCCCCAGCAGCTGGTCATGGGTGCGTAAATATTTTTATCGGGTCTCATTTCAACAAATCCACTCATGAATGTGATGCTTCTTGGTCCTAACTGACCTTCTACCACTGGATGTCAAGTTAACTACAAATAACATACAGTAAGAGCTAAAATTAAACTTGTAAACACAGTAACAGGGCATATCAAAAATGAGTTCTGCTGAAGAGGATCTTCCAGACATCATCACAGCATTCTGTTCTCTAAATATCAACCGAGGGAGAATCCTCAAAAAGCATTTATTGCAGAACACCCTTCACACAGGAGGCAGACTCATTCAGGGGAGACAGAGGCTGTCTGCTTCTAAAGGGTCATTCAGGACCATCAGAGGCAGTGCCTGCAGGTTGGAAGGGCAGGTAATTGGCCTGCTTTGCAGGCCTGGGCGTGCAGCTCAGTGGTATTAACATGTGCTTAACCAACAGGAGGCATTTGGTTCAATCCTCACTATCACAAACTGAAATAAAATGAAAAACAAAACCAAAAAACCCATCTACTTGCCTTGGGCAAGTGAGGTCCTACAGAAAGCAGGCGCTGGAGCTGGGTACCCGTGGCTCACGCCTGTAATCACAGCTATTCAGGAGACTGAGATCTGAGGATCTCCATTTAAAGCCAGCCCCGACACAAAAGTCCATGAGCCTCTTATTTCCAATTAGCCACCAGAAAACGGGAAGTGGTGCTGTGGCTCAAGTGGTAAAGTGCTAGCCTTGAGCTGAGGAGCTCAGAGCAGGCACTGGCCCCACCTTGAAGAGCATAAGCCACGTGCATAGAACAGGCAGGGAGTGGAGCTCACTGTGCATGTCCACTAGTGTTATGAGATTGCAGGATGGCCTGGGACAGCCTGAAGGGTTTCTAGGGTCTCTGCAGCTCTATGGCCTGATCATTAGAAG
This sequence comes from Megascapheus bottae, assembly GCF_031878675.1. NCBI lineage: Eukaryota > Metazoa > Chordata > Mammalia > Rodentia > Geomyidae > Megascapheus > Megascapheus bottae. The sequence continues at coordinate 869,991 of NC_143528.1, read as the reverse complement.
TGCTTTTAGTGAATGAACCAATCTTCAGCCGTTTGGGGAAGGTAGGCTAGGGTAGCTGAGTGTGCTCAGTACAGACACTTGCTGTGTCAGACACCACTATGGAGGCCTTCATGCCCTGGTAAGACTATGAACTGGAGAAAAATCACAGGCCAAAGGAAGTCTATCCTGGGAGTTGTAGAACAGCCTCCTGGGGTTGCTTTGGCCTCTAGGTGTTACCAAAACACTGGAGCACTAAGGATATAGCTCAATGGCAGAACATGTACTCAGTATGTGTTGGGTCATCCCCATCAACAAAATATACAACAGGAAACTGCTTCCAGGTCTGAATGGTCACTCCTTTGAAGTTTCCTGACACACAAATCCAGACTTTCCAGGTAAGCCTTACCATAGGAGGCCCGTGGATGGTTCCCTGCAGAGGGGCCCTCTGAGGCCCCTGCCGTCTCCCCAGGGGGCCCTGTGAGAGGGACAGTGCTGTCATCATTGGCCTTGGCACCTGGAAGCTCCCGAAAGACAGGGGATTCCACTTCTTGGACTTTACTGAGGCTTTCGTCAGATACTCGTGATAATGCACCTTCTTTTTGTAGTTTGCCTAGGGAAAACAGAGTCAGAACTACAAATCCTAGATGAGAACTCTTGCTAGTGAATAATGAATGTTAGAAACTGTAGCACCTACTTTGAAAATAAAACAAAACAAAAGGTTCTATCTAGATTAAGAAAAATAGAAGTCAACTATGGGTAAAATTTAGCTGTTGGGGAAAAGATGTAGATGTGAGTCATTACGTCCAAGCAAGAGCGGGCTAGACAAGTGAGCCAGGCAGGCTCAGGTGCAACATTCTGTGCATCCACCACTGCCCAGCCTGTCTTCTATGTTCCCAAACTAGCTGCAGAAGCCCTGAAATGTTTATTGGGTTTGGCTTCAAAGACATTTGTTCTAACATAGTGGTTTTCTTCTGGTCAATAAATTATTGGTCTCAGATTTCTTTATGGTACTAAATTTTGTGAAGGAAATAAATTCTTAGGAGGGTCCTACTTAAAAAAAAATCCTTTAACGGGGGTGGGGGGTGAGGGAAATGGGAACCAAGACATGAGAAAGGGTATCAATGAATGTGAAGTAATGCACCTTCTATCTGGTGAATATAATGTAACCCTTTTAATAATTACAATAAAAATATATGGAAAAAATCCTTTAAAATGAAACAAGGAAAAGCCTGGGTGATGACTACCACCTACAGTCTTAGCACTCAGGCTGCCTAGGTATGAGGATTGTTTGGGCCCAGGAGTTCAAGACCAGCTTAGGCAATACAGTGAGTCACTGTCTCAAACCAGCAAAATAGCTGGGTGCTGGTGGCTTACTCTTGTAATCCTGACTACTTGTGAGGATCATATTTTAAGGCCAGCCCAGGCAGAAAAGTTCCCCAAGACCCCTTTCTTAACCCATAGTAGTGGCTATGGCTAGTGTCATCTAAGCAACACCAGGAAGCCTCAAAGTAGCTAGATTGCAGTTCACATGTGCACATGGATAGGAAGAGATATCCTATCCTAAAAATATCTATAGTGAAAAATCAGAGATGGAGATATGGCTCAATAGAATCATACTCAATAATGTAACAAAAATATTAAATGAGCAAAAGATTTCTAAAAAAGCTGTTTTCAACTGTTTCTTTAAAGCAAATCAGATACTTGGTGCTGTTAACTTAATTGTCTTGTTTCTTGAAAGTTTCTTTCTAAGCTCTCACCTAAATAACTGGAATGGAAATAAACTTTTGGCAAACAAGCAGCTAAAGCACAGTGAGATTGTTACTGGTCCACATTAAGTTAATTGGTTCAAGTTTCCATAGACAGTAAGTGGTAGAGGCAACTTTAGATCGATGGTCCATATTCTATTTTTTTTTTTGATCCGCAATTTTTTTTGGTTGGTTGTGGGACTTGAACTCTGGGCCTGTGTACTGTCCTTGAGCTCTTCAGCTCAAGGCTACCACCCTACCCCTTGAGCCACAGTGCCACTTCTGGTTTTCTGGCAATTAATTGGAGATAAGAGTCTCATAGACTTTCTTGCCTGGGCTCGCTTTGAAATGTGATCCTCAAATTTCAGCCTCCTAAGTAGCTAGGATTACAGGCGTGAGTCACAGTGTCCAGCTCTCACAATTTGTTAAATTAAATTTTTTATTAACACTGATTTTTATATCATATTTCAAATGCCATATTCTACAAACAAGTATTCAAGAAAGGAATCTCTATACGCAATCAATGGCACAGAATTTTAACATTAAAATTAAGCTGTCTTTGTCATATATACATACTGATTTATATATCAATATATATCTACAGAATATATATCCCATCATGGAATTATGTATCTATGCTGATATATTTATATCTTCAAATTCATGTCAATGACCTGGAGTACCTGAGTATTAAGTCATCATTCTTATGTTGTTTAGATCTAATACCCCCTCAACATGATTTGCTCTAGTTTCAACCACGTCCCAGCAAATGCCATTATTTTATCTTGTCTGGTGGCTGTGTAGAACTCCATTGTATATATGTACCACAGTTTTTGTATCCATTCATCTGTATTGGGACATTTGGATTGTTTCCATTGTTTGGCTATTATGAATAGTGCAGGATGAGCATGGCTGTTGTGTAGGTGTCCTTATCATATCCTGGATTGTAATGCTCAGGATAGATGCCTAGGAGTGGTATGGCTGGGTCATAGAGAAGGTCTATTTTTAGTTTTTTGAGGAACCTCCAAGCTGCCTTCCAGAGTGGCTGAACTAGTTTACATTCCCATCAGCAGTGCAGCAGGATTCTTCTTTCTCCACAACCCCGCCAATATTTGCTGTTGTCTGAGTTCAGAATATTGGCCATTCTGATTGGGGTAAGGTGGTATCTTAGGGTTGTTTTTATTAGCAAAAAGTCTCCTAGGAAGCAAGTAGGAGTTTGATCCTGCTGTGAAATCATACTCAGAGCTGGACAGCAATGATTTGAAGGCCTGATGTTAATGTTTAGTTATTACGAAAATGTTTAAAAGGATTCGGTATACCTTAGCACTTCCCTTGGGTTAACGCAGGCAAGCAGTCCATATCAGGTGTCTCACGGGAGCTCAGAGCCTGCACATATGTTGGAGGCTATAGCTACTATCAACACGGACCTGAATCTAGATTTATGGGAAAGAAGGAGAGGCTAGTTTCTAGCCCATAACAATGTGGCTTTTTAAAGTTGTTGTTGTTGTTTTTTTTTTTTTTTCCAGTCCTGGGGTTTGAACTCAGGGTCTGGGCATTGGGCTTTTTCTGTGTATATGGTACCAAGAAATCAAACCCAGGGCTTCATGCATGCTAGGCAAACACTCTATCACTAGGCAAGTTTGAATTCTTCTTTCTCTAGGGAAATATCTAGGTGTGTGTAAGAAGATGTTATGGCAGTAAACTGCCAAACTTCTTCCACTTTCTCCGTGCGCAGTGGCTTGTTACACAGAAGTCTTATATGAGGAGCACTTTCTAATTCAGAAAAATAAAAATGGCACCTACCTGCTATTTTCCTCCGCATCCATGGACACACAAAAAGCCATACAAAGAAGGCGCACAGCAGAGCCACACCAAAGGAGATGAGCACTACTGCCCATACAGGGAGAAGCAGGCCAAGCACTGGGAAATGAAAACCAACACAAGTGTCACCGGTGAAGCCTCACATCGATGTGCCTTCTGATCCCCAGACTAAAACAAACTACTACCTGATTACATATCTCACAAAGCTCTCACAAAGCTCTCGGACTAAACACAGTTCAGCAGTAGAGTGTTTGCCTGGCATGCACAAGACCTTGTATTTAATCCCTACCACTACAAAAACAAATAAGCTCTCCTCCAAGCAAAATCAACAACAAAAATGTTTCCCAATCAAAGCAAACATGTAGTACCTTTGGGGGTGGAAAGTCCATGTATTAGACATACTTTCCCTACTAGTTATTATGCTAATTATCACAGTGCTACCAGTTGAGTACAAAGAGCATATTATCTTGGACATAAAGCTGTTAATTTCATGCTATGTTGGCATCTAAACTGCTGAGCAGACACATATCTATGAGGTCCAGGTGGGCTACTGCTTCCCATTTGGTTTCCTGCTAGTTAGAAGCTCCGCTTTGTGAATGGACTTGCTTCATTGGCCATGCACATAGGAACCTTTCTTGAATCAGCTTAGAAGTAAAATGTTCAAAGGACTCTGATCTTCAAATGTGACTCTTCTTTGAAGCATCAACTTAAGGAATTACAACATAGAAAAACTTTCCAATAAAACTGAATAATGCACACTGAGTAGCAATTACACTAACGAATAAAAGAGCAGAAGTGGATGTGGCTCAGGGATGTCTTCCCTCAGTACTGTTTTGTCGACAGAGTTCCTCACTCTGCATTTTGGCAACAGGCATCTTCCAGACACAGTTTCGGAGTGCAACCTAAATGTTCATGCCCACACATGAACATAGCCCAAAGTACCTACCATAGCACAATTTGCAATGGGAAGATTCTGCAGAAAACTAATCAATTGTCATTATGGAATTACATACAGGGGAGGCAGGTCTGTGTGTACAGATAGGGAAAGAGGCATGAGGTTCAGTAAGTAATACAGTCAGCTATATGACCTGTATATGTTTAAAAAGAATCCACCTTTGCCTGTTGCATGCTGACTTTGAACCTTCATCCTCTAGGACTCAGCCTCCTGTGTAGCTAGTAGTATGTGCACAAGAGTTTCAATGATATTTTTTACAATGCATCCAATGTATTCCAATCAAATTTGACCCCTTATTTCCCTTCTTTAAAACCATTTAAATAGATTTCATGGTTCTACTGTTATATATGTGTGAAGTACTTTGACCACATTCATTTTCAATGCTCTTTTGCTCTATTAGTTTCTTTTGAAAGTTATTTCTATTTCTATTTTTATTTTTTGTGCCAGTCTTGGGGCTTGAGCTCAGGACTTGGGGCTTTCTCAAGTCTAGAGCTCTACCACTTGACCCACAGCACCACTACCAGCTTTTTCTATGAACGTAGCACTGAGGAATCGAACCCAGGTCTTTGTGCATACTAGGCAAGCATTCTACCATTAGGCCAAACTCCTGGCCCTGAAAGTTATTTTCAAAAACTTAGCTCTTGCCCGGTGATGGTGACTCACGCCTGTAATCCTAGCTACTCAGGAGGCTGAGATCTGAGGACTGCAGTTTGAAGCCAGTCCAGACACAAAAAACTGTGACACTCTTATTTCTAATTAACCACCAGAAAACTGGAAGTGGTGCTGTGGCTCAAAGTGGCAGAGTGCTAGCCTTGAGCTAAAGAGCTCCGAGGCCCAGATTTCAACTCCCAGGACCAGCCACAAAAAAAAAAAAAAAAAAAAAGCCCATATATTTAGTGATGTAGGCTTTGTTACTTTATTATTTCTTTTTATTTTTTGCCAGTCTTAGGGCTTGAACTCAGGACCTGGGCACTGTCTTTGGGCTTTCTCAAGGCTAGCACCCTATCACTTGAGCCACAGCACCACTTGTAGCCTTTTCTGTGTATGTGGCACGCACTGAGGAATCAAACCCAGGGCTTTGTGTGTGCTAGGCAACCACTGTACCAGTAGGCCAGACTCTTGGCCCCTACCTTATTATTTTATATCAACAAATCAGTTCAAAGTAACTCAAGGAAAGCATTAGTGAACATTTTGATAAATGAAAGTTTTAGGATGAGCAGCTGATTATTCTAAATGGGGAGACAGGGGCCAGGAGATTGGCCTAGTGGTAGAGTGCTTGCCTAGCATGTGGGAAGACTGGGGTTTGATTCCTCAATACCACATAATACATAGAAAAAGCCGGAAGTCATGCTGTGGTGCAAGTGGTAGAGCTCTAGCCTTGAGAAAACCCAAGAGCAGTGCTGAGGCCCTGAGCTCAAGCCCAAGACTGGCCCAAAAATAAAAATAAAATGCCAGCACTTGTAACTGTTTACCCCCCAAACTCTAGAGATAGTATCATGCCAGGCTGCAGTGTATTAACCAGCAATTGGGCTCCCCACAGCTCACCTGTGAATCTGAGCCTGAGCTGCTGGTAGAAGCAAGCAGGCTTGCCTCCCTCCCATTCACTGGGGTGTGCATGCTAGTGACCACAGCATCTGGCTTTTGCTTTGCATCAGCATGTTAGTGTCTTCATACATGTGTCAGGGTCACTCCAAGGCTTCCAACTGAGTGGTAACTACTCCTCACAACATCAAGCTGTTCTGCTAACACCCTACCCACCACTGGCCGCTTCTAAGCATTTGGTTTCTAAAGAGGTTTCCCCTTGTGGCTTACTTGATAAAATTGTTACATGTGCTACTTTTGGCTTTGCTGTCCTGACCTGATCCAAGAGAGGCAAGGACTGCATATTGTGGAAAAAGATAAACAATTTGGAAATTTTTTTTAGATGAGTGAGCACTTTTCTTATCAGGCCCTATTTTTTTGGGGTGGGGGGGAGGGGATCTGTTGCGGGGCTTGAACTCTGGGCCTGGGCATTGCCCCTGAGTACTTTAGCTCAAGGCTACTACCCTACCCCTTGAGCCACAGCGCCACTTTCAGTTTTCTGGTGGTTAATTGGAGATAAAAGTCTCATGGAGTTTTTAGTGTCGGGACTGGCTTTGAACCAGATCCTCTGATCTCAGCCTCCTGAGTAGCTAGGATTACAGGCGTGAGCTACCACACCTGGCTCAGGCCCTATTTTCTTTTCTTTTCTTTTCTTTTCTTTCTTTCTTTCTTTTTTAACATCCATACTTAGCAGGCCCCAAATAAAAGTAAAAAGCATTTTCCCATGTGTCTCCTGAGCCAGTCTCCATACTTCCAAGTTAGGGTACATGGTCCTACCTAGTGTCAGACCCAACAGTCAAAAGGGGAAAATGAGGCCAGCTGTAAGATTTTGGATCCTTTGCTTAGACAATAAGACACTGTATCACACCTGCCCTTTGTAATTTTACTGTCATACCTGCCATTGCCAGTGATTTGGCCAGGAAAATAGCCAGAAATGCTGAGGTGACCCTCTAAGTCGTGAGAAACTAGAGGAAAGCAAGGGACAGACACAGCCTATGGGTGGAAAGGGAAGAGGAGGAAGAGATGGAATCCAGGAAAATGCAGCGAATGCTGTTTGTACTGAGAGGACAGAGGAACAGGATGGAACAGTGGTCTTAGCAAATTATTCCAGCAACAGAGGAATGTACTTAACAGCGTATCAAACATTATTATTATGTTATTATTATATTTATTAACTTTTTTTGCCAGTCCTAAAGCTTGAACTCGGGCGAGGAGGGGGGACTGTCTACTGTTGATTTTCAAGATCCGTACACACATATACAGTGTGATGTTGTCATGGTTTGTTTGTTTTTTTTTTTTAGCATTGTACCTCTTCCATGATAGAAACAGGACTGCACTATGCACCTGCCATGCTTTGTCAGGCAACTGTGGACTGTGGGCCATCCTTTTATACATTCATATAACTAATGCTTTACCATTTGAGCAATAGCTCTACTTTTTTTTTTTCTTCTTCTTCTTTAGTGGTTAGTGGAAACAAGAGTTTCATGGACTTTCCTGCAGGGCTGGCTTCAAACCACAATCTTCAGATCTCAGTCTCTTGAGTAGCTAGGATTACAGGTGTGAGCCACCAGATCCTGGCCATAATTATTTTTAACACCTAGATTAAATAAATGAAATTGACATTTATCACAGCTCCAAAATAGACAATCAAGATTTGATGGATAAGAAACAATTCAGGACAATTAGCCTACAAAAGCAGTACTTAGGAGGCTGAGGAATCAACACTTTGAGGACAGCCTGGGGGAAATAGTAAGACACTAAAAAACTTCCTTTCCTTTTCTTTCTTTTTTTTTTTGAATTAATATACACCCAAGGTTTTTGTCTTAAATTCAAGTTTGTCTTATATATAACTTTTTTTTTAACGAAAATACTTTGTATAAAATTGTTTTCCTTGGTAAGACTTTCAAATTACTTCCAAATAGTTACACCTCCAGAGGGCACGGGGCCTGGCTCTAGCTTCCTTCTGTGGAGAGACAAAATAGGGCACAGCTTGAATTGTTCCTGTTCACTCAGCCAAAAGTGGCGGCCAGGAGCCAGCGCTGGGCTCTGACCTTCAGTTCTCTGCATCAGCCACTACATAGCCTTTTATCTCAAGCTCCTTTCATTCTCTAAACAACAAAAATATGATGAAGAGTGATTCAGTCATAACCCCAAACATCTTCACAATTCTGTCCCAAATCCCTAGGATATCAGATCATCCAAGTCATTTAAGGAAGAAATCAATATAACTTTTTTTTTTTATAAGAGATTTGATCTCCATTGTCACTATTTGGTTTAACCTCTAGATTTCACAGGTCACAAGCATTATTATCTGTACAATAAGTCATAGTCTTCACTTGTTTTAATTCTATACTTAATCCATGCTTATTATAAGGCTATCACATGGACCCACACCAAATTGTCTGATGTATAAATATGAAATCCACACTACACTTCCTTCTTCCACTTACTTCCCAGAGAAAAGGTTGGGGGGGGGGCGCTGTCTGCTATTGTCTTTTTAGGCATTTTCTAGATCAGTACACAGTGATGTCATGGGTTTCTTTTTTAATGTTTTGCCTTTTCTGTGATGAAAACAGGACCACAATACACACATGCTGTGCTTTGTCAAACAATCGTGGACTGTGTACACACCTGATATGCAGGTTCTCCTCACTATCCTGCCTCACCTGAGAAAACTCATCTTTGTTTTACACCAATATTTCAAACATCTAAGAAGCCACCAACATAAAAGAAATGCTGGGAAACTTAAGACAAACACTTATTTTTAAAAAATTTGGTATTGGGGCTTGAATTCAGTACCCAATTGCTATCCTTTAGCTTTGTCACTCTCTCACTTGAACCACAGCTCTACTTTCAGAGTTTTGGTAGAGATGAGTCTGTAATAACCTGGCAGGCTTAATTGCCAAGTTGTTTTTGTAAAAATGCTTAGCCTACTCAACCACCTGCGAGAGGTGCCATCCTCATGGTTCTTGACGGTGCACATCATAAGGTGACGTCATGCGGTTAGGAGCACCAGTGTGTAGTTATGATCACCTGTGTGGGGTGTTCACCTTTAAAAGCTCAGGTCCACTGAAGCTTGGGGCTGCTCTCTATCAGCCCAAAGGTGGAGAGTAGTCGCTAAGCTGCTATTAAATTGACTCCAAGCTTGGTTCACATTGCTGGTGACTTTATTATTGGAGGGTTCTTGTCCCCCCAGAATGGCTGGGATATTACATTGGAGGTCCCGTGAGATCCCAGCCTCAGGCTTGATTTTGGGAAGTCCAGGATGCGTGAGCCCTGATCTTTGAAAGGGGGTGGCCACTGAGAGAAAAGCTGTAGCTTTTTCCAGATGGATACTTCTCGTGGTCAACGTTAACAGGAGTCTGTTAAAAAAAAAAATCCTCCAGAGGTGAGCGTTTTGTGTACTAACAATCTGATGAGGATTTTGCAATTTGTGTACTAACAGTCTGTTGAGTGTTTTGTGTTTTGTGCACTAACAATCTGGTATCTTGTGTTCTGTGCACCAGCCGATAGAGACTGGTGAGCGTCTTGTGTTCTGTATACTGGCTGAAACAGGCCGGTGTGTGTCGGCCTTGGATAGGTTTGTGGGTGAGCTGCATGCAGCGGTATACCCGGACCTCAGGTGGTGATGAGAAGTCACCCCATCTGTAGGACCAACTGAAACAGGCTGGCACCAGTTAAGACAGACTGGTGAGCATTTTATGTTCTGTGTACCAATGAACCAGAACTGAGCCAGGACAGGTAAGTGCTGGCTTTGGGTGGGCTAGAGTCCCACCAGAGGCTTGTCTGTGTGGCCACTTATTTGTATGTTCCTTGTCTCTGTGCGCAGCTGTTTCCATTTATTAACAGGACAACATGGGCCAGTTGATAGTAGTCTCTACCCCTGGTGGAATGAATGCTTGATCGTTTTTCTGATTTCAGGAGTAGAGCCAGTGCTCATGGGCTGTCTCTGGGCTCTGTAAGCTTGAATAGCAGGAGTTCATTGTAAACTGGCCATGTGAGGGTTCCTTTAATCTCCCCTTCTTTACACAAGTGCATAGGATCATCTTTGGGGAGCCTGGTCACTCAAGCCAGATGCCCTAGTTCTTCAGGAGCACAGGAATCTCAAGGATGACTTACTCACCTCTCCTTTTTTTCTGAAAAATCTCAGGCTTTAAATGAACTTTTTGGGTCTGTTTTCTCTACCCATTAACCCACTTGGAATGAATGACAGCAGCTTTTACAGATCCTCTTTACCTCCAAGGAGGGGACTGGAGTCAGGTAGCTTCAAAGCTGCATGCCACAATCACCTTCCAGGAGACTGAAACCAGCATTATGTCTGCCCTTGTGAAAAACCAGTCAGCTCAACTTTTACCTTCAAATGGACAGATCCAGAGGGTAGCTTCTCCAGCCAGGTAACCTGGATAAGGCTTTTGCAAGGTTTTAAGAACTCTCCAACTATTTGAAGCCCCAAGTTAAGACCTGGCAGCCTTTGGCAATGAACATCCAGACGTAACTCTTAAACTATGTAGATGACCTCCTACTGGCAATCTCAAGCAAGGAAGTTTGTGAGGATGCCACCTAGGTCTTGCTCAAAAAGCTTGTGCTTTCTTAGCTGATACCTTTGCTCAAATGCTCAACTTTGCACAGACCAGGCTACTAATCTGGGCTATTAGTTGAAGGTGGGACAGCAAGCCCTGTCCAAAAGAATTGAAGCTATTCTAAAGATATCTCCCCCTTTGGAGCGAGGCAAAAATCAGGAAAGCAACTCCTTTTACAATAGCCTCAAAAAAAATAAAGTACCTAGGAATTAACTAAGAATGTAAAAGACCTTTGTTATGAAAACTTTAAAAACCTGAAAAAGGAAATTAAAACAGAACCAAGGAAGTGGAAAAACCTCCCATGCTCCTGAATTGGAAGAATTAACATCATGAAAATTGCAAACCTGCCAAGGGCTATCTACAAATTCATTGCAATGCCCATCAATGTCCCAATGTCATTCTTTAAGGAAATAGAGGAAGCAATTCAAAATTTCATATGGAATAATAAAAGACCCCATATAGCAAAAACAACCCTTAGTAGAAAGAACAGCACTGGAGGAATATCAATACCAAACTTCAGACTTTATTATAGAGCTATAGTAACCAAAACAGCTTGATACTAGCACAAGAACAGGCCTGAGGACCAATGGAATAGAACTGAAGACCCAGAAATCAACTCACAGACCAATGGCCACATAATCTTTGATAAAGGAGCCAAAAATATAGGATGGAAGAAAGACAGCCTCTTCAACAAGTAGTGCTAGCAAAATTGGTTAAGCACCTGCAGAAAACTAAAGTTGGATCCTTCTTTGTCACCCTGTACCAGGATTAACTCCAAATGGATCAAAGACCTGGAGGTAAAAGCAGATATACTGAAAACTTTACAAGAAGGAATAGGAGATACACTAGGTCTCCTTGGCACAGGTCAAAACTTTCTTAAGAAAACTAGTGAAAGAATACAAATTTTAAATACATTATCTGTACATCGGTGGCTAATGCCTGTGATCTTAGCTACTTGGAAAGCCGAGGGATCTGAGGATGATGGTTTGAAGACAGTCTGGGAAGGAAAGTCCATGGAACTCTTAATTAACCACCAGAAAAATATAAGTGGAGCTGTGGCTCTTGAACATAAAAGCTTAGGGACAGCACCCAGGTCCCAAGTTGAAACCCCACGTTGACTAAATAACTATATAAATAAGACTATTGGGAGAATATTGTAAGTACATTATAGCAACAAAATTAGTAATTTGGATTAAAAAACTTTCTTAATAAAAGACCCAGAAACACAACAAATTAAAGTTTGGACAAATGGGACTGCATTAAACTGCAGAACTTCTGTATGGCTAAGGACTTAGCTAGCACATTAAATAGAAAGCCCACTGAGTAGAAGATCTTCACTAACCATACAACAGACAAAGACCTCATATCTAAAATATATCAACAGTTTAAAAAGTTGACTCACTCCAAAACAAATCCCCAAAGAAACAACCATCACATTCAAAGATGGGCCAAAGACTTAGAGATACTTCTCTGAAGAGGAAATAAGAATGGCCTATAGACACATGAAGAAATGCTCCATTTCTGGCCATAAAAAGAGTGCAAATCAAAACAACTTTGAGATTCCACCTCACTCCAGTTAGAATGGCCATGATCAGGAGATCTAATAACAATAGACGCTGGTGAGGATGTGACCAGGAGGGATCACTACTACACTGTTGGGGGGAGTATAAACACATTCAACCACTCTGGAAAGTAGTATGCTGATTCCTCAAAAGACTAAATATAGAGCTCCTTTATGACCCAGCAATTCCACTACTTGGCATTTACCCAAAAGTCCAGAAACAAGGACATACTAAAGCCACTAGCACAATGATGTTTGTGGTAGCGGTAAAGATATAGAACCAACCCATATGCCCCTCGGTTGATGACTGGATAAAGAGGATGTGGTACTTATACATAATGGAATTCTATGCTGCCATCAGAAAGAATGACATCACCCCATCTGTAAGGAAATGGAAAGACTTGGAAAAAATCTTATGAAGTGAAGTAAGCCAGACTCAAAGGAACATAGGCTCAATGGTTTCCCTCATTTGTAATAGTACAAAACTTGGACTCTGCTAGCAGAGGATTACAATAGCTCAAAATCTAGATAGAAAAGGCTATATAGAATAAAGCTAAATGAAAGAACCTCCAGGATATGGAAGCAAGAGCTTTCTTGATTGTTGTTCTTAATATACTAGTTATTATTTCTCTTCTCCTTTGTTGCCCTTAGAGTGACAATATGAGATTAACTGATCTGATTTTGTTACCTGGTATGTTATATTTACGTTTATTTATTTTGAAATAGAGAAGGGAAGGGGGAGGGAAATGGGGACAAAAACATAAGAAGGGGCATCAATGTGTGAGAAGTAATGTACCCATTATCTGATGAATGTAACTGTAACCCCATTATATATTACCTCAATAATAAAAAATAAAATGAAGAAAAGAAAAAAAATGAAGAAAAGAAAAAAATAAAGACATCTCCCCCTTCAACTAAAAAAACAAGTCTGGGTGGCAGGATGCTGTTGTCTCTGGATACCAGGATTTGCTGAAATGGCTAAGCCTTTTTTTTTTTTTTTTTGCCAGTCCTGGGCTTGCGCTCAGGGCCTGAGCACTGTCCTTGGTCTTTCTCAAGGCTAGAGCTCTACCACTTGAGCCTCAGCACCACTTCCAGCTTTTTTGTATGTATGTGGTACCAAGGAATCGAACCTGGGTCTTCGCGCATGATAGGCAAGCACTTTAACCACTAGGCCAAACTCCCAGCCCCTGGCTAAGCCTTTTTATTTTACTATAGCTGGAAGAGACAACAGGCCTTTGACTCAGGCCCTGTGATATTGGCCCCAGCCTTGGCCCTTCCTAATTTGCAAAAGGCTTCCCAGCTTTCAGTCTCTGAGCAAAGGAAAATAGCCAAGGGGTGCTAGCTCAGGACTTGGGTCCCTGAAGAACTGATTCCATCTCTTCCCAGAAAGCAGAACTGGTTGCCCTAACTCAAGCTCTAAGGTAGGCAGAAGGAAAGATGGTAAAATTCTTCACAGACAGCAGATAAGCTTTTGCCACAGCTCATGTCCATGAGGCATTATACAAAGAAAGAGGCCTATTAACTCGGGCAGGAAAACAAAGGAATGTGGAAGAGATCTTGGCAGTGTTGGATACAGTCTGGCTTCCCCAAAAGGTAACCATTATACACTGCCCAAGCCACCAAAGGAATGATTTCCTGGAGGAAAGGGGAAGCAAGGCTACTGACAAACAGTCAGAGATGAAGCCTATCGACCTTTTAGGTGAAAACTCCCCCAAGAAGCCTGTTTCCTAGAAGAACAAATGCCTCTAAATAGCCTTCAGGTTGGAAGACATTAGAAGATGCAAGCATTTTCTTGTGAATTAGAGAACTTGTGCAACATGCACATCAAATTACCCACCTGGGAGAAACAAAGCTTTACCTACTTTATTCTCCACTTGAAAATCTTGTGGCATGGTATTGTTTCTAGGTGTGTCAGCTGCCAGACAGTAAATAGCAAAATCTCTTCAGAAGGAGAAAGTGCTTGTAGTACTTGGTCTGTCTGGAGAGTTCTGGGAAGTAGACGTCACTGAGGTAGAGCTAGGGAAATCTGCCTGTCTTTGTAGACACCTTCTCAGGATGGTTGGAGGCTTACCCAATTAAGACAGAAATCGCCAAGATGTTAAGTTGCTGCAGGAGATAGTGCCAAGGTCTGGGCTCCCACAGGTAACTGGACCTGACCATGGGCCAGCATTTGTGCCTCACTAAATCTGAACTGGGCTTGTGAGTGAGCTTAAGCACAAAAGATCAGGTTTCAGTGTTTAAAACTTTCTATGGATCTTTTGATTTGCAAATTGAGATCTGGTATTTTAATGCAATCAGGTTATCTGGCTTAGAAAAGACGTAAGAGAATTTGGCTAAAATTTGGGGATAAATATTAGAAATTTAAAGGTAAGGGTCTATTAGTATCAGAAACTGTTCTAAAACTGTTTGGGTATTGTAAGTATCAAGAGAAAGGGACAGGCCCTGAGAGGAGTCCACACATGGTGGAAGAGAAGAAGCTGGCAACACGAAGATGGTTCATCTAAACCTAGTCAGATGGGCCGAGTAGACCAACTTCACACACTCTCTCTCTCTCCCCCCTCTCCCCCTCCCTCCCTCTTAGTCCTGGGGCTTGAATTCAGTGTCTGAGCACTGTCCTTGGGCTTTCCTCAAGGCTAGCACTCTACCACTGGAGCCACAGCACCACTTCTGGCTTTTCTATGTATGTGGTACCCAAGAATCGAACCTAGGTCTTCACGCATGCTAGGCAAGCATTCTACCACTAGGCTAAACTCCCAGCCCCCATACTATTTCTTTTCCTTGTAGACTGACACTGGAAATCTGATGTGGATGTGGTTGATATTTCTGAAAATTGCTCCTTAGAAAACTTTAAAAGAGGGTTAGGAAAGGTTTTATCTGTGTAATTTGGTCTCAGTATATTCAATTACAAAATAGTATTTTATAATTTCTTTAAAAGAGGTACCTGGAAATCTTGGTCCAATAATGGTGCTTTTAAGTCTTGCATTAAGGAAAAACTGTCATTGGAGTTCAAAGGTTTTCTAAGAGTTAAACTTAGACTAGGGGAAAAAAAATGCCTATTTTAAAATGGGTGACCCCCAAGGCAATGGGCTGGCTGTGTGTAGTCTTCTAAGGCATCAAATGAAAAAAGCTGAAATGTAAAAGTGTTAACGAAATGATTAGCAAAAATAGGCTAAGGCTATATAGGGAAAATCAACACCCCTGAGTCAGCTGGAAGAAGTTAAAGATGAATCTCGCCTGTCAACCCAACAGAGGAACCAGAGTCATTTTTGAAAAATGAGGCAGAATAGAGCAAAGGAAAAATAAGAGAAAACAGGAGAATGACAATTGGCATGAATCTTTATTTTTGCGGAAGCCTTGAGTCACTATAGCTTTGACCTGGTCTATTGTCTTCTATCAAATATTTGATTATTTACAAAGGAGTTGGGATGTAATAACCTGACAGGCTTAGCTGTCAAGTTGTTTTTGCTCTTGTAAAAAATGCCTAATCTACTCGACTACCTGCGTGGTCCCATCCTTGCGGTTATTGACCGTGGACAACATAAGGTGACGTCGTGCCGTTAGGACCACCTGTGTGGGGTGTTCGCCTTTAAGAGCTCAGCCCCACTGAAGCTCGGGGCTACTCTCTATCAGCCCAAAGGTGGGGAGCAGTCGCTGAGCTGCTATTAAATTGACTCCTAGCTCAGTTCACTGTGTGTGGTGTTCATCTTTAAAAGCTCAGTCCCCAGGCCAGGAGTTTGGCCTAGTGGTAGAGTGCTTGCTTCGATGCATGAAGACCCAGGTTTGATTCCTCGGTACCAGGTTCATAGAAAAAAGCCTGAAGTGGTGCTGAGGCTCAAGTGGTAGAGTTCTAGCCTTGAGAAAATCCAAGGACAGTGCTCAGGCCCTGAGCTTAAGCCCACAAACATACTCAGCAAATTAACTCCTCGACTCCTAGCTTGGTTCATTGAGTGCTGGTGACTTTATTATTGGGGGGTTCATGTCCTCCCCAAATGGCTGGGCTATTAAGAGTCTCATAAACTTTCCTGCCAGAGCTGGCTTTGAACCTCAGTCCTGACCTCAGTCTAAGTAGTAGCTAGGATGACAGATGCTATGTGGCAAAAAATGAAGCATACTTTTGAAATACGGCCTGGGAAGCTGAGGCAAGAGGATTACTTGTGGGGTTTGAAGTTTCCAAACTAGAACTTGCACTGGTGCCATCTGAGGCTGCTTATTACAAGTTGCTGGACTTGGAAGGATTTCCCATCTACCAGACTCAGGGTTGGCCTAGAGAATCAAATTACCAAGTGATGCTGAATGGCTGATTTTCTGACCCTCATTAGGACTTAGAAGCTCTCTAACTACCAGAGGCTTAACCAGGAGATCTAGTTTGCCTATTTAAAGAGCTGTGATAAAGTATAGCATTGTCTAAACATTGACAAAAACCAGGTCTCAGAGAAGAAAAGTTATTTTCCATTAAAAATAAACTTTTGGCTTGTATCCAACAGAAATACATAGGCATTTTATTTTCTAAGGTTATTTTTGGTTCTTGTTAATCATTTTAAGGACATTATGTGAAGACTTTAAAGTGAAAACAGTCTCTGAAGTCTAAGAATGACTTAAGTCACATCAGATGCAAAGCACAACACACTAGATTAAGATATAAACAACATCGCAGTGAGTCACTGACTCAACATCCAGCAAATCCCCATTTAACTCTTTTCTATGCACAACAATGCCACGAAGCAAAACATCTTAATGTTGATTATTGTCACTTCTTTTTTGCCAGTCCTGGGGCTTCAACTCAGGATCTGGGGGTTGTTCCTAAGTGTCCCCTCCCACACCAACACTAACACTCTGCAACTTGAGCTCATGGACTTTCCAGGCTAGCTTCAAACTCTGATCCTCAGATCTCAGTCTATTAAGTACTCAGGATTATAGCGTGAGCTTCCAGTACTGTCACTCGTTTTGGGGGGGGAGGGCAGTCCTAGAGCCTGGGCACTGTCCATGAGCTTATTTTGCTTCAGGCTAGCACTCTACCACTTGAGCCACAACACCACTTCAAGGTTTTTCTGTTTATGTGGTAATGAGGAATCAAATTCAGGGCTTCATGCACGCTAAGCAAGTACTCCAGCATTAAGCCACATTTCCAGCCCTTGTCACTCATTTTTGTGGAAGAAATTTTTATGCTTTTATTTCTATAGCTCCTATACATTGCATAAAAATACACTAAAGCAGGGGCCAGGAGTTTGGCCTAGCGGTTAAAGTGCTTGCCTAGCATGCACAAAGACCCGGGTTCGATTCCTCGGTATCACATATATAGAAAAAAGCCAGAAGTGGTGCTGAGGCTCAAGTGGTAGAGCTCTAGCCTTGAGAAAGTCCAAGGACAGTGCTCAGTGCTCAGGCCCTGAGCTCAAGCCCAGGACTGGTAAAAAAAATAGAAATACACTAAAGCAGCAAGGAGCCAAGGAAGAATAAATTGTAGACAGACAATAAAGCAAATGCTTGTTAAGGAGATAGTGGTTTGGTTACTCTTCTCAGCTCAGCCTCCTCACAAATGTGACATTATGACTATTTAAGCTACAGCTGGCATGAAGATATCCGTTCGAGGAAAATTTACCTTAGGGCTAGGAATGTGGCTCAGTGGTAGAGTGCTGTCTAGCATGTACGAAGCCCTGGGTTCGGTTCCTCAGCACCACATAAACAGAAAAAGCCAGAAGTGGCACTGTGGTAGATTATTAGCCTTAAGCAAAAGAAGCTCAGGGATAGTGCCTAGGCTGTGAGTTCAAGCCCCATGACAGGCAAATAAATAAATAAAATTAAAGGGCACATGATAATGTTCAATGCTTAAATAGAAGGTTTGGACCCATTACTAGATTATCTAAAAACAGTATATCTAGAAAAAAATACTTAAGGCTTTTTGTTGACTTATTAGAGGAATGAAATAGTAGTCTTTTGTAGTCATGACATTTCTCTCCTTCCTTGTTCTTTACATAAGCCTGGAGGAAAATTGTCAAATTATGACTGAAAAAGATGAGACTAGTAATGGCTGGTGGGAAAGAATAGCCACCCTCTAACACAGTCTTACTTAGTTATTTAGTTATTTTTCAGATAGGGTTGTGCATTATTGAACTCAGAAAAACTCAGTAAATTACAAAGTGACATAGGAAGGTAACGGGTAGAATGGGGCTTTAATTCTTAAAATTAACTTGGTGCCTTTGTAGCGTACAACAAGGAAATAAAAATCACAACTCCATTTTACCACTCTTTGCTCATGAGCAATGCCAGCTCAATACACATTATCATGGGCATCTTACCTGGTGCTCCTGTGTACATGATGGAAAAGACATTTATTGCTATTGTAGCAGCATAGAACAGAGGAAGTGCTCGGAGGCCATTGGGAACGGGGTCCTCCTGTGTGACAATGAGATAGAGCGTGGTCAGAACAGAGAGCATCAAACAGACAAATAATGAAAGACCCTGCTACAGTTTCTACCAAGGGGTTGTGGTTGTCAGGGCTGCCTGTCACCTGCTGCATGGGCCGAGGCCATCTCATGTACAGCAGTGCAGTTCAGAGCCAGCATTGTGAAAGCAGACCCGGGAACACTAGAGTCACATGAGCTGATGTCAGACTTAGAAAAAGAACAGCACTGTTATAGACACCCATGCCTGGGGACTGAAGCCCAAAGCTCAGCTCCTACTTCTTCCAATCCTGTGAAGCCAAGTTTGTTTGTCCCCAATAGTCGATGGCCAGCAAATATTGTGAGGCTGTAATAATTGAGAATTCTCTAGGAGGCTAAATGACTTAGCCATCATAGTATTACTGTTAACTTTGTGACAGGATATGTTTTAGCTATATTAAAATAAACAATGCAAATTCTCTTCCACATAATTTTTAAAATATCTTCCTCAAGAATTTAATCTACAATTACTGTAAGTTAAGGAAACTGTGTTTTTAATCTAATAAAGCATTTGTAACTAGGTCTCTGCGACGACATTCTCTCCATGTAATGCACGAGCAAGAATGGGCTGCATGTGTTTGAAGTTAGCTGCATCTGAGAAACTGTTACACGTGTAGGATTTCCTGGGTCTCCTGTGGCAGCTGTCATGGGCCCCCTTCATCACTCCCACTCAGCAGGAAGTAGCCACAACAGAGCTCAATGCCCTCAATATCCCAACAGCAGTCAGGGAAAATTCAGATGGGGGAAATAAAGGAAAATATCAGCCAACTGGTTCAGGGCAGCTTGTCCCCACCTCAACCAGTGGTCACCACTGGAGAAGGTCTTGGGTCTTGCTATAACCCAAACTGGCCAACCCACAAGCCATCATCCTGTGGCTATTGCCCAGGGGGAGGGTCTTCCTTCTTTTAAACAAACCAATCACCATCTGAAAAACTGCCAAGAGAGAGGAGGAAAAGGTAGAGAGGGACAGTACAAAACAGTGGATCTTTGTTTTGTGGACCACTGGTTTCTTGGTCACACTGCTTACTCTTCTGAGTGTCCTTTACTTTCTCTTCACCAAATAACTCTACAACTGTGTTAAAAAAAAATGTAGTTGGGTCAGGAGTTTGGTGTAGTGGTAGAGTGCTTGCCTAGCATGGACGAAGACCTGGGTTCCATTCCTTGGTACCACAAACATAGAAAAATGCTGGAAGTGGTGCTGTGGCTCAAGAGGTAAATCTATAGCCTTGAGAAAAGTCCAAGGACAGTGCTCAGGCCCTGAGTTCAAGCCCTATGACTGGAAAAAAAAAATGTAGGATTTGTTACTCAGGGCCTGCACTTGCTTGCATGGCTGCTAGTCTACCTTGCCTCCACACTAGCTTTTTGTTGGTTATTTGGGACATGGATCTAGCAAACTTTTCTGCCTAGATTGGTTTCAAACCACCATCTTCTGAATTCTACCCTCCCGAGGAGGGTAAGATTATAAGTGTGAGCCACCAGTGCCCATCTAGAATTGAAGTTTTAAGCAGACCCACAGAGGATTTGTGAAGCACTAACATGGACCAGGAACTCCTCAGTGTAGCACTGGCACATAGATACTACCTTAATATTACAAAAACAACCAGTAACAAAAGAACATTCTTTTTTTTTTTTTTAAAAAAAGGACATTCTTGTACACTTATATTAACAATGGTGCCTAACAAGATAAAAGGAAAATTATATGTTCTAGAGTTAAGGACAAGCAAAGATAATGTCAGAGACACCTACTAGGAAATGCAGCATGCAAGAAGATAAGGTTGTTTGCAATCATTAATAACTGATTATTGCCAGGTACTGGTGGCTCACACCTATAATCTAACTACTCAGGAGGGTGAGATCTGAGAATCATGGTTGAAAGCCAACTCAGACAGGCAAGTCTGTGAGACTTTTATCTCCAATTAGCCACCAAAAAAGCCAGAAGTGGAGCTGTGCCTCAAGTGGTGAAATGCCAGCCTAGAGAGAAAAAGCTAAGGGGAGAAGTGGTGCTGTGACTCAAGTGGGAGAGCGATAGGCTTGAGCTGAAGAGCTCAGAGACAGCACCAAAGCCCAGAGTTCAAGTCCCCCTCCCCCCCAAAAGCTAAGGGGTCAGGTCTACTCAGTGTCTGATTTCAAGTTTTACTACTGGCAGTCAGACACACACACACACACACACACACACACACACACACACACACACACACACACACACACACACACACACACACACACACACACACACACATCTTGCTAGTTCTCAAGAGGCCAACATTTGATGGAAGTGAGATGAAGGAAATGCAAGGGCAGGGGCAGGATATGATCAGGCTGTGAGTCAATTGCCATGGCTGTGTTGTGCCAGAGCTAGGCCAGACAGGAGGAGGCAAGAGAAACACCAGGATGAATGGGCCGCAGCCAGGATGACAGCCAGGTCAGTGTGCTGGAGCCAGCGTGATGAGCCCCATAAAAGGATCCTGGGCTGAACTGAACACAGATGAGAGGATCTTCTGATGCATATGACCTCTGCCTGGGGAGAATGGCTTCTAAGTATGCCTACTCAGTAGTTTTTTTTTTTTTAAGGTAAAAAATTTGAGTTGTGTTTTTTTAACTGAATCACTTACTTTTTTTTTTTGTAGTGCATGGGATAGAATCCAATACCTCATACACACCAGGTAAGTGCCTAACTGAACTGCACCCCTGGCCAAATAACCTACTCTTTTTGGGGGGGGGGGTCGGGGAGGTTATGGGGCTTGAACCCTGGGCCTGGCTGCTGTCCCTGAGCTCTTCAGCTCAAGGCTACCGCCCCACCCTTGAGCCACAGCCCCACTTCCCCCTTTCTAGTGATTAATTGGAGATAAGAGTTTCACGTTCTTTTTAGTGCCCAGGCTGGCTTTGAACTGTGATCCTCAGATCTCAGCCTCCTGAGTAGGTACGATAACAGGTATGAGCCACTATGCCCAGCTAATAACCTACTCTTAAACCTTGAAAATGTCACACTGAGACTTATCTTCTTCTTCCCTATTTTTTCCCACTTTTCCTCTCCCTTCCTTCCTATCCATATATTCTCATCTGTTGCTCCTCCAGGCATCCCTCAATTCTCTTTTTAACAAATTTTAACAAGTGTCTTAAGTACAAAGATGGGCACTGGTATACAGCAGTGATTCAGACTGTCATAGTGTCTACCCTCACAAACTGTGTATTCACACAGGCAAGCAAATGAGCATGACATGAAACACTGTACCATGCACCACACACAGTACAATAGTGAGAACACACGGAGATTATGGGAGTAGAAACCAACTAAGCAATCATAAGTGGTCTCAGAAAGGCTCCCAGGAATCTAGGCAGAGGAAAGACTGAAGGCTAGTGGCCAAGAGGGTGGTGACTTCTATATGATGCATCAAAATAGGAGTGTGTATTCAAAAAGAAATGTACTCATTGCCTAACATGTAACTGCACATCCCCTTAATGATAATAAAAAATGAGTATAACCACTCAAAGCCCACAGAAGGAATGGTAAGAAATGAATTGACAAATGTGTATTTAGCCAAGAGAAGGAGCCCTTCAATAGAATAGTAGGCAATGCCAGGAAAAAAGAACTATATTTTCAAGCAATGCACAGCTGAAGGAAGGCGTATACAGATATGCTCACGTTAATGTATACCTCTGTGTGGATTATGCTCCAAAATCCACTGGACTCCTAAAACTATACTTTCTACCATACCATAGACACAATACATTGTCTCACAAGCATATATAATTGTGGCAGTTTAATTTATAAATTAGGTGTGGTAGAGATTGGTAATAAATAAAGTAGTGTGCATGTGGTTCTTTTCTGAAAACATTGGGCATTCAATGAGGTAAATGATATCAGCACTCTGACACAGCATTAGGTTCCTAGAGAGCACTACTAAACATAAAGGTGTTACCATAGCGCCTAGGGGATGTGATGGCTGAGACAGCTACCAGGTGAGCCGTGGTGGGTAGCATGCAGTGTGAGCACATACTAGATATACTAGATATATCTAGGATAGATATAGTATAATATAATAGATATAGGACACAGCTCACATCCAAGGCAGCTTGGAACAGGAATAGTGACAACGTTTACACCATGCACAATGGCATGCAGTATGAACCTGAATTTTCTATAATATTTTTAGACCATGGGTGGTTGTATATAAGTGAAATAGAAGAAAGTAGAATAGAAATAAGGAGATATTACTTTAGAACACAAGCAAAGGTAGACCTTATAGCTTCTAAAACATTACAACAAATCAACCAAGAAGACATGTTGATAGTTTTAAGGAGATAATATATAAACACACATAATGTGGACTCTTGAGTAATACAATGATGAAACCTGTCATTTGTCAAGAATAAGTTCTCACTCATTTGCAGGAGCTATAAAAAAAGTTGATTACAGAGAAAGTAGAATGGAGGTCACTAATAAGAGTAAGAAAGAAATGGAATAATGAATAATAGGTACAAAAGTATAGTTGGATGGGGAAGTCGTTTGCTACCAAAGTCCCCCAAAGTCCTATCTATTAAAGGCTTGATGTTCAGCCCATGGCAATAACAGGAGGTGACTGGGGCCTAGTGGAAGGAACTTAGGTTACTGGGATCACACTCTTAAAGGAAATATGCCCTTCCTCTCTGCTTCTGGCCACCACGAGATAAACAGGCTCTCTTCACTACAAACTCACATTATGATCCTTCATGCCACCATAGGCCTAAAGCCAAGTAACCATGGATGGCAATCTCTGAAATTATGAGCCAAAATAATTTTCTTCCTTAAAAGTTATCTCAGATATTCTGTCATACGGATGGCTCTAAGGTTATAAGGCTCAATTGGGTAATTATAGTCTACAAGAAATTAGTCTCAAAATAAGTACAGAAGAAGTATTTGAAGGTTCCAAATACATAGAAATATTAGAGGACATGGAAATGCTATTACCTTGATTTGATTGATGTACACATATATTGAAATTTAATACTATCTCATGTTAGTATAAATAATTTGAATTAAGAAATAAAATAATTTAAAAAGTCAAATAAAATGACTTCTTTTCCAGAATACTGATCATAATCATATATAAAAAATGTATCACTTGGCCCCAATTGTGGCCTAGTGGTAGAGTGCTCACCTTCTTGTTTGAAGCCCTGGGTTGGATACCTCAGTACCACATACACAGAAAAAGCCAGAAGTGGTGCTATGGCTCAAGTGGTAAAGAGATATCCTTGAGAAAGCTCAAGGATAGTACCCAGGCCCTGAGTTCAAGCCCCAGAACTGGCCAAAAAAAAAAAGTATCATGTGTATTTCTTTTTTATTTTCCAATCACTCCTTCAAATTAAATCAGTTTTTCAAGTTCATTTTCTCTATTAGCAGAAGAGGAAAGAATCTTTACATTTGGGTAAGGAGGTTATCCAGCTGCTTTTAGAGATTAGTCAACTTCAAAGTCTTAACACTATCTCATTCTATTTTGTCTACAGTCAGGAAATGAATGATTCTTTCACTTTCTGAGGCCAGTGAATACTTCTCTGGGACTTACTCCAGTGACTTAGCTGATAAAGTATGACCCTAACTCCACTGTTAAGGCCCACTTAACAATGTAAATGTAATTCTCTAACTCCACTAAACATAAATTTTTGCTGAGTAGGACCAAAATTAGTTCTGAAATTTAATTTAAAAAATAACAGCATCACTTACCTTTTTTAAGATGAACATTCTGATCAGTACAAACAGCACGCCAGACATGAAACCAGACAACAGTGGAGATATAAACCAAGAAGCAACTGAATGATTAAAAAAAAATCTAATGAATGTTAAAATTCATACATCATTATGGTCATGTTGATATAACACAATAACCAATATATTATATACATTAATAAATATCTCAGTTGTTTCCTTCAACTTGGAATCCAGCAAGCCCACCTAACTTGACTCATGCATAGCTGTCCTCCAACCATGTATAATTGGTTTCACTGCTAGAGCAGTAGATCAGTATTCCCCTAAGTTTTAGCCGTAGAAGACAGACTCCTTGCTAGGTATGGTAGCTCACGCCTATAATCCTAGCTACTCAGGAGGCTGAGAATTGAGGATCACGGTTCAAAGCTAGCCTGGGCATTAAAGACCATGAAACTCTTATCTCCAATTAACCACTAGAAAACCAGAAGTGGTTGCTGTGGCTCAAGGGGTAGGGTGGTAGCCTTGAGCTGAAGAGCTCAGGGACAGTGCCCAGGCCCAGAGTTCAAGCCCCACAATGGACAAAACAAAAACAAAAACAAAAGGAAGACAGACTTCTTTACTTCCCATTGAACCTTTTATCGGCTTTTCTTATCAATACAATCGGACATCAAGAACTTCAAAGATGAGCCATTTTACATTTCTTTGCCAAGACCAGTTTGGTACTTTGATTTCTGACACCCAAGAACTGGGAGCCTCTAACTTTAGCATCAAGCCTTATAGCTCTAAGCAGGGTCTGTACAGTATAACTATCTGGAGGGAGGGGAGAATGTGTTAAAAATCCAGTTACAAGGCTAGGTGCATTGCCTCATGCCTGTAATCCTAACTACTCAGGAGACTTTGATCTGAGGATCAAGATTCAAAGCCAGCCTGGGCACAAAAGAACCTGAGACTCTTATCTCCAATTAATCACTAGAAATGGGGAAGAGGAGCTATGGCTCAAGGGTGCAGCAATAGCGTTGAGGTGAAGAGCTCAGGGACAGGCCTGGGCCCAGAGTTCAAACCCCATGACCCACCCTCCCTCCCAAAAATCCAGTTACATTCTTGCTCTAGTTCTAGAATTCTGATTGACTTTAAAAGTTTAGAATGAAGTCTACCCATTCATATTTTTAAATTGCTCCCCTGGACAGTTCTAACATTAGAGTTGACAACTAAGGTTCCTGATCTAATGTGATTTTTCTGGTGGTCTATGTCTCTGCTTGGCAGGTCAGGAGCTAGTGTGACCTACAGTTCTAAAGCCACATGATTCTAATAAAAGAGAAACCAGAAGATAGATATGGGGTAAAGGATTATTTTTCACAGCTAGGTGGGTTAGCATTATGGAGTTGACTGCAGAGCCAGGAAGTCAGTTGTTAGATTTGTGGAAATGGGTACAGGATTAAGGAACACTAGTGCTTCTCCAAAGGGGGCAGACCAGATCATCTCTTTGTGTATATGTGTATGGGGCGGGGGGGGGGGGGGGCACTAGAACCATGCTTCTACTTCTTGCTTTTTTCTGATTAACTGCAGATCGTGTGTGGGCTGATTTGTCTGTCTGGGATGGCTTCAAGTCAAGAGCCGCAGATCTTAGCCTCCCCAGATCTCAGCTACAATTTCAGGCCATGAGAAGCCTGAAAGTGTGGATCACTTCCAGATCTCTGTGAGGTAAATGACAATGGCCTTATTCAGAGGCTTAACCTGACTCCTTGACTCAAGGCATTTACCTTACTAGAATTTATGGTCCTTCTCTGAATTCTAGAGTGATTTAAATAAAAACTTCTCTTTTGCTTGGAAAGACTAGATACTGATTTTCAAAACTGGTTGATGATGTAACATTTCAAAGGAGAGGGGTTAAAAAGGGTATAACGTGCAACAATTCAGTCTCTAGTAAGAAAAATTTACAGGGAGGGCTAGGAATGTGGCTTAATGGTAGAGTGCTTGCCTAGCATGAATGAAGCCCTGGGTTTGATACCTCAGTACCACATAAACAGAAAAAGCTGGCAGTGGTACTGTGGCTCAAGTGGTAGAGTACTAGTTTTGAATAAAAGAAGCTCAGGTCCTGATTTTTAAGTTCCAAGACTGGTAAAAAAAAAAAAAAAAAAGGAGAAAAAAGAAAAATTTACAGGGCGAATGCACTAACCATATAATGTAGGCCTTCTAAACCTTAACATTTTAAGTGGAAAAAAAAACCACATTTATAAAAGCAACTTTTAATAAAACTTACTCTAGAGCAAAGGTAACTTTCCTTCTTATAGGTAAAAGAAAATGGCAATTACCAATCTTGACAAGCTCCATCCACTGCACACCCTTTGTACCAATTGCAACAAGTGAGAATCCTATAGTTGAGCCAACAATGCAGTGAGTTCCTGAAATTGGAAGTCTCAGGAAGGATGCAATCAGCTGCCAAACCGCTGAACCTATGGATGGAAAAGTATAAAAAAAAAGTCAGACATAAAGTTGAATCTCAGCCGGCAACTAAGAGAAGAAATCCAAACTGTTGTTCTCCCAGTTTAACTTCCTATGGTGTTTCTTTATGAGTGCTTAAGTCCTGACAAAAATCACTCAATTAATTGTAGTAAAACTTCTCAACGTTGCAGGTAACAACTCTGTCTTATAGCTAAAACTGTTGATATCAGTCTGTGAACTGACTGTTAACTCACATGAAAGTGAGGTACTGATAACAAGTCTGTCCTGGGGCAGTTGGGCTAGAATCAAGTAATAATAATAATAATAATAATAATAATAATAATAATAATAACAAAGTTTCTACTACACTAAAGAAAGAAAGGAGAAAGATTGGGAGGAAGTTTTGTTAGTTATTAAGCATTCTTGTCAAATAATGAGGGCTAGTGACAAGTTAGCCTGTGTATGAGAGCATAACTACCCTACTAGGTTTGTGCTTTGTTTTTTTTTAAATTAGCATCCACTAGCTATATGGAGTCTGCCCCCTACAAGAAAAATAATCAAGATTCTGCTGGGTCTCTTAGGAGCTTCAAGTTTGGCTTTGTATTTTTACCTTTAGTTCATCAATCTTTTCTAGGCTTCATGTTTTTCTAGGCTATAGTTCACCTCAGATATTTTCATAAGCAGATCAGATTTTGCAGTGTGTATTAAAAACATCAGCTGTGAGAGATCACTTTCAGGGGTACTTGTTGAAAACCTTGTACCAAACTGTACGAGAATGACGAGGCTGGCTGATAAGCTGGGGACATTATTAATTCCAATATTAGCTCTGGACACCTGGTTGCCTGGCAGTACAAGCACCGTTACGCAGACCCTGGCATTTCCTTCAAATCTGAGCTACTGAAGATTCATAATGGCTATTCAAGTCCCAGTTTGTGAAGCAATGTGGACAGCTGATCCAACAAGGGTTGGGCCTGCTGACCTTTGAGTTGAAGCCATCTGTGACCCCGTGAATATTCTCAACACTTGTGCTGGGAGATGAAGGGATTGTTACCCTGCCAAATGGTGACAGGCTCCATGGTTGTATCTGGGTTTCCACTGGACAGTTCCTTAGGACTCCCTTTTGAGGCCTGGGCTGCACAAGGATTGGTTGCTTTTATTTTATTTTATTTTATTTTATTGTAATTAGTAAAAGGGTTACGTGATATTTGCCAGATAGAAGGTGCATTAATTCACATACATTGATACCCTTTCACATGTCTTGGTACCCATTACCCTCCCCCCCACACCCCCCACCCGTCTTGGTTTTCCCCCCTTCCCTATCAAATTTCAAATAAGATTGGTTGCTTTTAAATGAAAGCAAACCTATATTCCTAGCACTAATGAGAGAGTCAAGAGAACTCCAAGTTACAGGCCAGCCTGGACTATATAGCAAATTCTGAGTTTGTCTGGACTGAGACCAGTCTCATAAAAACCACAAATCAAACCAAAACCAAAACCAAAAATATTTTAGGACTTAATAGTCTGTGTGTGTGTGTGTGCATGGACACTCATGTGTATGCCAATCATGTGTAAAAACTCAGGGCCTGGGTAAGTTCCCTGAGCTTTTTTTGCTCAAGGCTAAGGCTCTAACACTTTAGCCACAGTTCCACGTTCAGTGTTTTGGTGGTTAATGGGAGATGAGAGCGTCTCATAGACTTTCTGCTGGACTGTTTTCCCATCATGATCATCAGTTTTCAGCCTCCTTAGTAGCTAGGATTATTTATAGGTGTGAGCCACGTGCTTAATAGTCCTAGAAAATGTTTTTCTGAGGATGGTATAAACTCGCCCCTCTCTACACCTAGCAGAAAATTTTCCTTCCTGAAAGCTGCTATGGTTTATATTGTTGACTCTGTAAAGTATGCCTGGAGGAATTTGCAAAAAGGGTGGGGAGTACTGGAAGAAAAAAAAGAGGGGCCAGGGAAGAATGAAGGGAGGGCATGTAAGATGGGTGATGAGCCAGAGCCTCTTCACCTTGAAGAGTTGCTGAAGGTAAGTGAACTACATGTGGGCCAGGAAGAAAAGTAGGATGTCTTAATGTGAGGTAATGATACCCTACAAAAAGAGGAGGAGCCATGGGATATGGGTGAAACCTAGGGAAAGTAGGTGAGGGACAGGCCTCAGGCAATGGCAGAACAAAGGCTCAGGGTTACACTGGAGGTGTCAGTGCAGCACACAGTGGAGCAACCAAGGCTATGAAAGCTTTAAGACTATGATGTGGCTCAAGCAAATGGCTTCTTACACTAGGGTGGGTGCCTCTAGAGAATGCCAAGGTCTGAATTCCCTGCAAGGTTTTGGAATCATTGGATTCATAAAAAGTGGACTGACTTGCTTTAGAGCTGAGTCTCAAATATAGCATTTAGGAAATTGGAGTAGCATTAATGATTGTTTTACTCAACCAACTTGTTTCCAACACAACTTTATCAGAAAGCACAGCGGCCTATGTCTAAAGAAGTTACTAAAGAACATCAAGAAAAACAGAACAGAATAAAAGGATGGGGACAGAGAGGGAGAAGAAAAATGAGTAGACTTTAGAAGAGAGGAGAGAGAAGTCAAGATTTTAACAGAATTAGCTTTGGTTTGGGCCAATAATGATTATACCACCATATCAAATTCACATAACTCCCAAGTGTAAGGAATTCGATTTTAAAAATCTAGTTAACATAATTAAAAAAAAAAACAAGGTCCTTAAGAGTCCTTTGCCCACACATCAGGAAAAAAAAAGGAGAAAAGAAAGAAAGAAAAAAACCAAACAATCATGTTATTCAAGCAAAACCTCAAATTGCTTTGGTAAGCCCAAACTATAGTTGAGGTAAAAACTCTTCATTCTTTCAGTAAAGAGCCAAAGGCTAAAGGAATGGGGAAGAAGACTAGAAACTGGAGAAATTATACTAACTATAAAATAAAATTAGTGGGGACATGAACTCAGTTCACAAAACTGGGTCTAAATGAAATTTTCCATATAGCCCCTGACAAGGCTCCTACAAGCACAGCATCTCTCCAGGTCTTCTCTAACAGGGAAGCTCCAGGCAGGCCTTGTTCTATCAGCATTGTTCTTTATTCCTTCAATAATTCCAGTAAGTCTTGCCCACATTACAACTGGCAAGAAGCCTTAATTTTTTTTTAAGAAGTCTTAATTTTATTTTAATGTGATTAAACCGTGAATGACAGTTATCTCTCATAATTATCTATCATGAATGTCATGGATAATCTTTATAAATAGTCATTTTTTCTGAGAAGTTTCAGTTAATTTGACTACACTGAGAAATGTATGTACATTAAAGTAAGCAAAAGTCAGTGATTACAAAAGCTGTTGACATTAAAGCAACCCTGACTCTTCCATCTGTGTAACACAAAATATTAGAAATAGAAACTTCATATTTAGTTTTACCTGCCTCTGCACCTTTACTATTAAATACTTAAACATAGCACCCTGCTTCTGACAGGAGACTTCAATTGACTTATCTACTTGCTGGAACGAAAGATAATGGGTTAAATCATCTATGTGCTAGGTGCTTAAGGAATGCTAGTGACAAATCACTAGGGACCTGTTGAACATGACTGTGTTCTTGGTACACCAGCATCTCACCTCCTACTGTGCAGGACTCTTCCTTTAAAAGGAGATGTCCTGTTGAAAGCACAAGGTGGTGGAAACCATCTCTAACCTCTTCTCCTTAACCAAATTACCCGTATATGTCTGCTGTCTGCTGTGATGGCATCTCTACCTAGAGGCAAACAGAGAGAGTCCTGTCAGCTGCACTTGGCAGCTCCTGCCTGGAATTTTCTTACTACCCTAACAAGGCAGAGAGGGAAGTCACACACATGGCTTCCACTTTTATAGTCACTCTGGTAATCACACTGTCCACCAAGCTAATGTTCTCTCACCTATCACTCACCCCAGTTCTTCATTTGGGCAACTTACACCTTAGTCAAGACAGACATACAAATGCTCTTTTAGCCAAAATGGAAAACATAAATTTCAAATAAAGTTCTATGGGGGTAGAATCAGAAAACCCAAATACACGCCAATAAAAGCAAGAAAACTCAAACACACACCAATAAAATATTACAAATAATGCAGAAGACCTGAAACATAAGCACTTGATTAATATTCATTTGGTAATGGCTTTAGAATTTAAAGAGGATACAAAAAGTCAGATTAATAAACACTGGCATTTTCTTGTTGCTGGGCACTGAACCCAAGATCTTACTCATTTGTTCACCCACTAAGCAATATCCAAATCCAAAAAGTACTCTTCATTTTCTTCTTCCTTTTCCCTTCTTCCTTCTCCTTCTCCTTCTTTTTCTTTTTGGTGGTGGTACTAAGACTTGAACTTAGGACCTGGGCCCTGTCTTTTAGCTTTCTCACCCAAGGCTAGGGTTCTGCCACTAGAGCCACATTTCCACTAAAAATATTCATATTATGTTGCAGTGCTGAGGGCTTCATACATGCTAGGCAAGTATTTTAATTACTAAGCCCCAAACATTATTTTTTAACAACTACAATTTCAAAACATAGCATTCTGATGAAAAAAATCACAAGGAAAAATGTAAATCAACACATATTAAAATCTTATAGGTAAAAATTTAAAACAAGCCAGTGTCAGTAGCTCAAACCTATAATCCTAGCTACTTGGGAGGTCAGATCTGAGGATTATGGTTTGAGGCCTGGGGAACAAAATTTGAGATACTCTTTTCTTCTATTAACCACCCAAAAGCCAGAAGTGGAACAATGGCTCTGCTGGTAGATTACTAACCTTAAATAAAATAATAATAACAATAATAATAAAGCTCAGGAACAGTACCTAAGCCCTGAGTTCCAGGTCTAAAACTAGCACATATGAGAAAATTAAAACAAATTCACTATGCGTATTACTTCTTTAATAATCTTGAATACCTCTAAAATAATAAAGTACTATTCATTTATTAAAAATCTATCTTAGCCACCTAACTTGCTAAATATTTATGAAAGTACTTTATTACTTAATTAGCTATAAAAATATAATGATTCTAAGGTGAAGAAAGCAACAATCAGAAAAAACATGAAACCAAAACCAGAAAAGCTGAAACAAGAGTCCCGTTCACAGAACAGGCAGAGATAGAAGGGAGGCAGGTGGGTGCCCATACTTCCCTCAGGGCAGGATTAAAGCTACTCACCAACCATTGCACTCACTTCCCCAGCCATAAGTGTTTCTACTGTCTCGTTGTACAGGTTCACATCAATGATGCCTTTCCGGATAGTCTCTCCTACTTTGGCTCCCAGTAGCACAGAGCCAATAGTTTCAAATATTGAAGCCAGAATGCATGCCTGTCTCAAGGTCACCACACCAGAGCCCACAGCAGTACCGAAGGAATTGGCAACATCATTTGCACCAACAGAAAATGCCAAGATGAAAGCTATAATAAAACCCAAAATGACCATCCACAAATCTCCATTCAGATTCATTCTGGAAGATGAACTCCAAGGACTTTTCTCTCACAGAAATATTTTAAATAACCAAAGCTTGAGGTTA
The DNA here is from genome assembly GCF_031878675.1 of Megascapheus bottae. Taxonomy (NCBI): domain Eukaryota; kingdom Metazoa; phylum Chordata; class Mammalia; order Rodentia; family Geomyidae; genus Megascapheus; species Megascapheus bottae. The sequence goes on along the minus strand of NC_143528.1, from coordinate 837,658 downwards.
ATGAGTTTGTAACACTGAGAGTTCTTGTAAACAGTGAGTTTGCTCTGGAAAGTGCCAGGCAATGTTGGAGCTGGAACAAACTGCTAACTGTTGGTTTTCAAACTACTGTCAGTACAGTTCATTTGGTTGTGTTCAGTCAGCGGTAAAACACATTCCATATTTTTTCTCTCAGACTGGGAAAGCTGTGATGTTGCCTCCTGTAATAAGAAAGAAACAGAATAAATCAATTACCTACAGCACCTGTAACATGTTGTTCTTTCAGAAATAAATGTTTAAGTCTGCCAATAGGATCTAAATTCAGCATGGGATAGATCTAACAATAAAATTCATGGTGGATTACAATTACACCACCTTCCATATCAACCCCCCCCACAAAAAAAAAGAAACAAAAAAATAATCTGATCTCTGGAATGTCAGAGCATGCTTTCTGTCAACTGATAGTAGGCCAGCTTTATTAGGTGACATTTTTAAAGCAATTTGAAAACGTATTTGGGCATGGTTTTCAGACAACATTTGTTCATTTGCTTCAAATGAACAAAAGATAGAGAAAAGAGCCATTAAAACTGAGTATTTTCAAATATGTAGACTGTGCCCAGTTCCTTGGAACAGGGATGATGACGTCTGATTATGTGTTGCCATAGGATGTGGCCACTGTCTACCTGCATATTTACATGAGGGAACGAACCTTCTGTCTTACATCTTATGACAATCTCTGGACCATACCACTTATGGGAGAATGATGAAAGTGAGAGCAGAATGTGCTCCACAAAGAAGCAGGGAGGGCTAGAGGATGTACAAACAAACGTCTTCTCATCTGGCCTAGGAAAAAGAGAGACCTCACCATGGCTAGCAAACCCTCTGCCATCTAGCAGCTCACTACCTTGGTCCACATTCTGGCTTCTCATTACTCCCTGAAAACTCAGGGCTTTGGTACTCCAAGATTCTTGTGGCAGGGAAAGTCCTCCTGAGAGCCATACAACTCTCCTGCACCGAGGCCAGGGCTTCGAGTAAGTCATAATCAGTTTGTTGAATAAATAAGAAAGGAGCTTCCTTTTGCCATAAAACACATTTGTACGGTACAAATGTCAATAAAAACTTCATAATTGTGGTATCATGTTACTATCTAGCTAAAAGATGAAGCTTGTACTTTTTTTTCAGAATGATGCTGGCATACCATATACTACCTCATAAATATGGTTTCTTCATAAATGCTTATTGAATTAAATCAGGCTCCTGTTCCATGTCACATACACAATCACATTTTGGGCAGTCAAAAATGAAGGGTGTGTGCGTGTGAATTTTTATATTCCTTGTGATTATGGTGATGCTAACCCTGTCTGGGGTGTGGATCACTCGTGATGTCCTTACCTAGCGTGTATAATTCCCTGGGTTCAAGCCCCAGCACAGAAAAACACACAAAAAACACCCAAAGTTGATATAGTAAAACGATAGCAGGATTAACAGTAGTATAACTGATGACTCCCCCCAAACTATATAGTATTTATTTTTCAAATGAAAATAATACTAAGTCACTAAACTTACTGGACAATATGAATATCATATTACAGGCAAAGAGTTAAATAGAAAATGTACACTTTTTGTTGTTGTTGTTGTTTTTTGTTTGTTTTTTGCCAGTCCTGGAGACTGAACTCAGGGCTGAAGCACTGTCCTTGGGCTTTCCTCAAGGTAGTGCTCTACCACTTGAGCCACAGAACCACTTCTGGCTTTTCTGTATATTAGTACTGAGCAATCCAGGTCTTCATGCATGCTAGGCAAGCACTCTACCACTAGGCCAAACTCCCTGCCCTTGCTACTTTTTTAAAATCATTTTCTACAACTTTCAGCCAATGTAGTTCTAGAGATAGCAAGTAAGACAAATGAGAGATCACACTAAAGGCAAAAAAGATGACATTCAACTGAAAAATAATTGTATTACAGTATTTTGACAAGCAGAGCCAATCTTCAACTGGAAATCAAAATAAGGATGAATGTTAGCTGCACATACGCTGCCAATAGGGAAAATAAAGACATTCAATAAATTATTTCTTGGAAACTTCCTTTATGCAGTAGCTTGAAATACAATGTAAGTGAAATGAAGGTGGTCCAGGCATATATGGGATTTTTGGCACAGTGAAGGAAGCAGACACCAATCAGAGATCACATCCAGGTACACCTCCACACTGGTGATGGTGCTGAAGGACACAGATTGGGACATGAAATTTTCTCACCAAGAATTCAGACAGCTGAATTCAGAGTAGTTGAGGTCTGGCAGGTATGATGCATCAAGGTATACTGACAGCTTGAAAGTAGGATTTTGAAGGTGGAGAACAAATTAGAGGGGAAATACTGACTCATGCAATAAATGATATAGAGATAATATGTCGGTGACTAAGTGTTTGGAAGAGGAAATGCTAGATCTCTAGTTCACACCAAAATCAACAAAATATTTGAATGAACAGAAAACTTGAAACCCATTTAAAAGAAACATAATTAATTACTTAATACGATAGGAAAATCTAGATATGATACACAGGCAATTAATAAAGGGAATCAAGTTAGAGAAGTGGCTCAGGTGGTAAAGCACCTGCCTATTAAGCACAAGGCCCTGAGTTCAAGCCCCAGTCCTAACTCAAAAAACAGACAAACAAAAGGAAACAAGACAGATGGAAAATGTGGGAACAACACAGAGTATCATGTCTCTTCTACAGCAGAAACTTTCAACAGAAGTTTAGTGTTGTACAATTTTCAGTCAGTGCCTTTAGTGTCTTGGTTCTTTTTTCTTTTCTTTTTTTCCCCCCAGTCCTGTGGCTGGAACTCAGAGCCTGGGCACTGTCCCTGAGCTCTGGCTATGCTCAAGGCTAGCATTCTACCACTTGAGCCACAGTTCTACTTCAGGCTTTTTCTGTGCATGTGGTACAGAGGAATGGAAACCAGGGCTTTGTGCACGCTGGGCCAGCACTCTACCACTAGGCCACACTCCCAGCCCAATGCCTTGGCTCTTTCCAACTCCCCTCAAGGACTTTTCTAGAAACAAAACAAAATTACTGCATAAAACACAAAAAATGCTGAAATTTCTTCACTCACTATCCAACAAGGAAGTCTTCTACATGGCTATAATTCATAGGAAAAAAAGTCACAAGATATTCCTCATTTTTCAAATATCACATAATTTCTGCATTTGAGGAACAGTAAACCTGTCTTATTCATTGACTTATTACATGCAGTTTTGATGGCAAGTATGGTTTAAAAAAGTTAAAAAGTCAAAAGAAATTTCAAAGAGGAAAGTTTTTAGTTTCCATATGTGTATTGTGCAGCTCAGTTGATACAATGAAGCTTTCAGTCAATCCTGTGTTATTAGTTGTGTTTAAATTGTGTTATCTATCATTTATGTCCTTTATTTTGTGAAAATATGCCTTCCCAAAGGCAAATGGTGCTCACAAAGCAAGGTAAAAGTGAGTATGTTTAAGTGACAAAGGGAAAACTTGAGATCTTTTCCCGCTTAGGCTGAAAAAAGAAACATTTGTTCATATTGCCCAGAAAAGAGAACTCCAGGTTCATTCCTGTCCAGCAGGCAGTACTGGCTGCACTAGCCCAGGCAAATCGCCTAAATGCCTGTCTGAGAAATGGGGCATATGGGACATAACCACTGGTTATGTATATGGCACAAGTGTTAACATGGCAGCTTTAGTATCATTAGCAAACAAAGCCCCGGGTATGGTCAGGAGTTGGGGCCTAATCCTTTGCCAGTAAATGAGCTGTTGAACCTGGTGACTCACACGCACGCTCTGACTCTAGTTTCATCATAATGGAGATGGCGATGGCCCATATTCTTCACAAAATTACTGTGAAGATCAAATCTAATTATGTACAAATGTTTTGTACGTTGTGGTGTGCCTCAAGTGACAGGGCTTCACTGCAGACATAAGAAAAACAAGGACCTGAGCCCTCTTAATCCATGTCCCTTCCTCCTAGCTACACAATACCCAGGTACCTCCCCTATTCCTGCTCTAATTCCTCCATGTAAAAATTCTGGATTTGTCATTGGCTAAAGAGAGACACACTTATCAGGGAGATGGTGGCTCATGCATATAACCCTAGCTATTCAGGAGGCCGAGATCTGAGGATGACGGTTCAAAGCTAGCCCTGGCACAAAAGTCCATGAGACTCTTATCTCCAATTAACCACCAGAAAACCAGAAGTGGTGCTGTGGCTCAAATGTTAGAGCCCTAGCCTTGAGCTGAGGGCTCAGGGACAGTGTCCAGACCCAGAGTTTAAGCCCTACGACTGACCTCCCCCCCCAAAAAAGTGACACACTTTCTCAGGGGTGGAGGGAGTTGAAGAGATTAATATAAAAAGGCCTACTCCCCCCACAATGGCACTCAAAATGGAAAGCTATATCAGAAGGTATCAGCCGTTTCTTATAAAAACAAATCTTATGCTGACTATATAACCCAGGAACTTCCTAGTGATGAATATTCATTCCAGACAAATGAAGACACTTGTCTACACAGGAAACTTTCAGTCTGTATCCTAAGTATGGAGGTGGTTTTACTGCTGTACATATCTGTCAAAACTAATGAAACTAAACACTTAGAACAGAGAGCTTTATTATATACAAGTCAGACCTCAATAAAACTGATCTGATAATAATACTGGTCAACAAAGGTAATATTTGCTTTTGTACTATATTGCAATCATTTTTCCCCCATTAGTAAAGCCCCCATAGGTTACTGTACCACATAAAAGGGGAAAATAGTTCTTTCAAAGAAAAAGAGAACCTTCTACTCAAACACAATAAAACTAGTTTCTTTAACCAACCAATATAGGCCCATGGACAGGAACAGGTCACCACACCATATTTAAACAGCAGTATTAGGGGCGAAGGGCAAATGCAGATCAACAGCCAAGAAACTGCCATAACATTGCAAGCATGCCATTCTACAGGAAGGGGTCCACAGTATAACTCCTCCAAGGCTGGAGATGAGAGCTGGACCTGACTTTAGAACTTCTGCCATGACAATTCTTCAACACAGCATCTGAGAATGCCAAAGATGCAAACACACATATTAACATTTAGGGTGAACTGTACAAACACCAGCTGGAAATTACTCCGGTAGGGGTCATAGATGGAATATTTTGTACATCTCGATTTGTGGTCCCTTCATCTACCAAGTGCTTCAAAAAAGTCACTTAGAGTTTGAGAATGACAAATTACAACAAAAGTGTCACTTTTATGGACAACTCCTAACACCAACTCTAAAATTAGTTCTGGAAAGGTTCTACAGTGCTGTAGGGAACATTTTGTAATGCTATCACCCAAGAGTAGTTAGAAATGGTAAAGATACCGGGTGTAGTGGCTCACATCTGTAATCCTAGCTACTCAGGAGGCTGAAATCTGAGGATCAAGGTTTAAAGCCAGCCCAGACATAAAAGAACCTGAGACTCTTTATCTCCAATTAACCTCTAGAAAACAGGAAGTGAGGCTTGGCTCAATGGTAGCCTTGAGCTGAAGTGCTCAAAGACAATGCCCAGGCCCAGGGGTAGGGCAGTAGCCTTGAGCTGAAGAGCTCAGAGACAGTGCCCAGACCAAGTTCAAACCCCATGACGTACCCTCCCCCCAAAATAGTATAGGCAATTCTAAGGAACAGCTTTATGTCATATAGGAAATGGTTTTCATAAACTTGCCAAAACTGGGTCAGATGAGTCACAGTTCTGGAATCTATATTTAAAAAGGAATATCCAGCATAGTGGTCTTTACGGCATTAACCTCAAACATTAAAGAACACATGCAAATAATTCTAAATATGGGCAAATATTGGTGTGAAAGATGTTTACTGCAATGTCATTAAAGAGAAAACATTTAAGAAAATACTGCCAACTTACGGAGATGAAAAATTAATCACTGAAATAAGACATACTATATAGCTGGGTGCTGGTGGCTCATGTCTATAATCCTAATTACTCAGGAGGCTAAGAGGATTATGGTTCAAAGCTACCCAGAGCACGAAAGTCCTTAAGACTCTCATCTCCAATTAACCACCAGAAAACCAGAAGTAGTGCTATGGCTCAAGTGGCAGAGTGAGCCTTGAGCTGAAGAGCTCAGGGGCAGCGCCCAGGCCCAGAGTTCAAGCCCCATGACTGTCAAAAAATAAACATTAAAAAAAAAGATTCTATGAATTCTTCATGACATATGAATCCTAAGTGAAAATTATTTGTTTAAAACAATGATATCAAGAGGTAAATAGCAGTTGTATGTGTGGATGCATACTTGTGATCCTAGCTACTCTTGAAGTGTAGGAATGTCCCAGTCCAAGGCTAGCCTAGGCAAAATGGAAGATTCTATTAAAAACACCTCAAAGCAAAAAGGACTGGGCATATGGCTCAGGTGCTTGATCAACTGCTTTGCAAGTGTGAGAACAGGAGAGACAAGTGAGTGAACGAACTGCCATAGCACTGTGAATGCAGTTCTATCTCAAATGTATTTGAGAGTTCATCTATAAGGCTGAAGAATTCTTTACTGTTTTTTTGGGGGGGGGCGAGGGGTGGTGGCATTATCTAAACTTTCCTACTTTAATTACTGCTTTTATTAAAGGAAGACCATTCAACACTACAAGGAAAGTCATTAAAAAAAAATTAGGAATATCTAACCTTGCCTGGCTTCTCCCCTTACCCTGCACTTTGAAGGATCTGCAAGGTCTTAGTCACACATGAGCCTTTTCTCACACCCTTCTTCTTTCTTATGCTCCTCTTGAGGTTTAGATAATGTCAGAACCAAAGTGAATAAAACTTGTCTTTCTAGTGCCAAGAACTTTGCAGGTATTTTCTTTTTATCATTAAAGTAGTATTTGAGGTTGATGCCTACAAGAAGCAACCTATAATTTACTCTTTTTATTTCTTGTTCCAGCTCACAGAATTAGAGGATCACAGAACATCCCAGTTTAAGGGGTCCTCAGACACCCTCTGGTCCAGTTTTGGTCATTTTGAAGATATGCTGGTCATAAGTGAAGGTGAAAATGAATCTTCAACTGCATTCTTCAAGCACAAAGTTAGTACTATGCCAGTCATGCAAAACTAGGCAGTGATATTTCCATTTGACATTCACAGATCTTTTTCTTTTTCTTTTTCCAGATGCTTTTGCTGTGTGAACCCTGACCTCACCCTTGATCTCTTGATCCTCCTGTCTCCTTCTCGAGTGCTAAGATTACAGGTGTATGTCACTCCTAGCTGACAAGCCATTAAAAAATATTATTCTTAAGTAATTGTACAAAGAGGTTTCAATAGAAACAAGTCAGTCTTGATGATAGTGGTTCCTATCTAGGAAGTTAAGATCCTGGCTTAAGCTGGGGTAGGAGGAGAGAGACTACAGGGTGAGGATGAAGAGGATGGATTACAAAGATGGATAGAGCCTTTGTCCTTGGAAACGATCAAGGTCATATGATGGCTTCAAGTCCTGTCCAACTATTATTCTACAGCAACTAGAAACCACAGGATTGGGAAGAGGCCGTTTAGCCTGGAACTGAGAACCACAAGATTATCCGGTGGGGAGAGTGCTGGAAATTTTTTATCCTTCTTCCAAGAGCACAATGATGGCCTTGGTGAACTGATGGAAGGTGAACAAAACTTATTTTGTGCCATCTAAAGTTCTAATTCAGACCCTGAAGGCTTGTACCCTTTTCATCCCTGGCCTCACTCATGATATAATCTTGCCATCTTCCCTCCTTCTCTCCTTTCCTCCCCAGCCTCACTCCTGCTACCTTTCCTCCTTCTGACATTTAGGTTTGGTGTTATTTTGATATTTCCACCCAGCCTGGCCCTTTCCTCCCTGGGAAGGATTGCATAAATCGATTGAGCAAATATATATATTTTATAATTAATTTATTTTTTTTGGCAGTCCTGGGGCTTGAAACTCAGGGCCTGGGCACTGTCCTTGACACTTCTGCTCAAGGCTAGTGCTCTGCTACATGAGCCACAGTACTACTTCTAGCTTTTTCTGAGTACGTGGTACCAAGGAATCAAACCTAAGGCTTCCTGCATGGTAGGCGAGCACTCTACTACTAGGCTATACTCCCAGTTTCACAAATATATTTTAATAGATAAGATAATAAACAAAACAAGATAAAGTCAAGGGGTCAGCGTGATTTGGCATATGGAAAATTTAGAAGGTACTATATGACTTAATGGAAAATATTTTACAAGTTGAAAGTCTGCCCCAGGAAAGGAAAGGGCACTAGAGGTGTTAGTGGACTACTGTAAACAAGTAGGGTTTTATTTATTTGCAGTACTAGGGTTTGAACTTAGGGATTTGTGCTTGCTAAAATGGGGTTCAAAGCCGGAAATGTTGGCTCACACCTGTAATCCTAGCAGGAGGCTGAGATCTGAGGACCAAGGTTCAAAGCCAGCCCAGGCACAAAAGGACCTGAGACTCTTATCTCCAATTAACCTCTAGAAGTGGGGCTTGGCTCAAGGGTAGGGCAGTAGTAGCCTTGAGCTGAAGAGCTCAGGGACAACACCCAGCCTGAGTTCAAGCCCCGTGTCCCATAAAAACAAATAAAATAAAATGGTGCTTTACTACTTAAACCTTGTCCCTAACCCCCCCCCCAAAAAAAAAAACAAAAACCAAAACTTTAAATTTGTTCTTTCTCAAATCTGAGGGTATAGCACAAAGAAGCAGTCTTTCACAGGAGGTAAAACTAACTGTATTGCCACTACATTCTGACGTGAACCTCCATAGAAAATGAGGCATTACCTGCAGTGAAGGTTTAAAATTGATTGCTACCTTACAGGTCTATTTTAGGTTCAATGCTGCTTGAAAGCAAAGTTTAAGAATGAGGGCCGGGAGTTTGGCCTAGTAGTACAGTACTTGCCTAGCATGCACGAAGACCCGGGTTCGATTCCTTGGTACCACATACATAGAAAAAAGCCAGAAGTGGGCTGAGGCTCAAGTGGTAGAGCTCTAGCCTTGAGGAAAGCCCAAGGACAGTGCTAAGGCCCTGAGTTCAAGCCCCAGGACTGGAAACAAAAAAAAAGAATGACTAGCCTGCCAGGGTGTGGTGGCTCACGACTGTAATCCTACCTACTCAGGAGACTGAGATCTGAGGATCAAGGTTCAAAGCCAGCCTGGGCACAAAAGACCTTGAAACTTTTATCTCCAATTAATCACTAAAAGTGGGGCTATGGCTCGAGGGGTAGGGCGGTAGCCTTGAGCTGAAGAGCTCAGGGACAGTGCCCAGGCCCATAGTTCAAGCCCCATGACCCACCAAAAATGAATGAAAGAAAGAAAGAAAGAAAGAAAGAAAGAAAGAAAGAAGGAAGGAAGGAAGGAAGGAAGGAAGGAAGGAAGGAAGGAAGGACGGACGAAAGAATAGCCAAGTTTTATACATAGATTCTCACTCTAAAACAGAAAAAGCCGGTCAACATGTCTTTCTACCACCTTCCCTTTTCGTATACACCATTGATGGACTCCCCTGACCCTCCATTTTCATTCAGTACCCAAAACAGATTGATTTTCACAAACAAACTGCCTAACATGAAACTTCTGTCAACTGGCAAACCTAGGATCACTTGTTCCAGTGCTGTGCTCTGGAGTGTGAGGCTGCTTGGCCAAGTTCCAAGAGCTATACTGGGGAAATACTTTCCTCTCAGCCACAGCTTAAAATGGAACTATGCATGTAAGTAGATATCTTGGTTCTTATTTATTTGCTGATTTTGTTCTGATGATTTAAGGAAGGGCTCAATAAAAACACAGATGTAACTTGTAAAACCTTGATTCCTGATATAGTCACATATTCTATTAGTGCAATGCTAATATAAATAGTTTGTGATTTTCTTAAATATTTTCCATGCTTGACTTAGAGTTCTACATTTCTATTCTCATACCAGCTATACTGGAGACCCATAAGCGTTTGTTTGACCTTACCTTCCAAGAATGGGATTAGCTAAAAATAATACAAGATAGTTTATAAGATTTCTTTGAAAATCACTTCCTCATCCCAAGAGGAAGGCTGATATTTAACTACATTCCATCAAGAACTGGTTTCCTAGGCCTCTATTTTCCATTTCTGACTTACAATGAGGGAAAGTGGCCCTGATGTAAATATTAAGACCTAGTTACTAAAAAGATAGTAACTAGAAAGCAAACAGATATTAGCTACTTTTTTCATGGTATTTAATGTAAGGTTAAAAAACAAAATATATGATTATTATTTTATCACTATCTAATTAATTACCTATTGGGAACTTTTTTGCCTAGGGGAGATTCAAATCACTACACTTAGTATTACTTCCTTCAGTCTAAATTACTTCTTTCGGTATTTCTTATGAAGAAGACTCCCTAGCAATGGATTTTCTATTCTTATGTAGTTGGGAATGATTTTGTCTCTACCACTTCTTGTATGGTAGAATAGGGATTGAACTCAAAGCTCTGTGCTTGCTCTACTGTTTGAATTATGACTTCAGCACTTTTTGCTCTGGTCATTTTTAAGAGAAGGTCTTGCTTTTTTCCCAGGCTGGGTTAGAATAATTTTCTAACTTGTATTTCTAACTGCAATTGTGGCTAAGGTAAGAAGCACCTGCCACACTGCCCAGATTTTTCTGTTGAGATGGGATCTTGTGAACTTTTTGCCTAGGCTTACCTTGAACCTCAATGCTCCAAGTAGCAGTAGCTGGGATTACAGACAAGAGCCACTACTATTTGCCTCCATCATTTCTGAAAAGAGAGCTCTGCTGGCTATGGGATTCTTACAATTTTTTTTTGGCCAGTCTTGGGGCTTGAACTCAAGGCCTGGGCACCATGCTTGGGCTTTCTCAAGGATAGCGCACTACCACCTGAGCCACAGCATCAATTCCAGCTTTTTCTGTGTAGGTGGTACTGAACAATTAGACGCAGGGCTTTGTGCATGCTAAGTAAGCACTCTACCACTAGGCCACACACCTGGCCCCTCTTATAACTCTTTTACAAGTCCATATTATTTATTGTCTTCGGATTTGCTTCTGAGCAGAGGAGAGGAGATAGCCATCTTGGAACTCTACTGTACGAAGAAAGTTCATGATTTATAATATATTCTCCCACCCTGGAGGCAGGCTTTCTTCTTCCATTATTTCCTTGATACACAGAAGTTTTTAACTCAGATGTAGCCCAATATTTTATCTTCTGTTATATTCTATGCTTTTAGGTATCACTTCTCTATTTGGCTGTAATTTCTACCTCTTTATAATAGTCACTATTTGATAAACCATTGTCACCCTACCTTCTTTTAAGTAGGGTTTTTCTTGATAATGGCTAACTTGAAATCTTTGTCTAAAAAGTTCAGTATCTGAACTCTCTCAAAAATATTCACAATTGGCTCTCTACCATGCAGTTTCTTTTCTTCTTTCCTTCCTTCCATCCCTCCCTTGTTTTCTTTGCTTTCTTCTTTCCCTCCCTCCCTCCTTTCCTATTTCTATTTTATTTTCTCTCACTCTTTTTTAGTATAAGAAATTGAACTCAGAGCCTCCAGATTGTAAGACAAGCACTCCACCCCTTGAGTCCACCAATCCATGCATTTATCCAGCAATTCTGCTTACTAAGACCCTCAATACCCAGAATCCTGCTATTCTTATTTGAAATCGTATTTGTCAGAACCAATTCTGTGAAGCTTATCTCCCTGATAGTGTAGCCACTGCTAGCCCTGCTCAGATTTTGTCCTTTGTTTTTATATTTCAGTTTGGCTTACTAGGGATCACCATGAGACTACATAAACTACTTATTAATCAAAGTTTTCTTAGTTTCTTTTGCCAGTTTGCAACCTTTCCTATGGTATATATGGCTTACAGATGACACTCAAATTTAGGGAGACAGAGGTGTAAGAGTGATCTGCACACAAAAGGAAGCACCTTTTGATAACTGGAATTATTCTGTATTTTGTCTGAGGTAGTGGCATTAAAAACCTGTGAATGTGTAAGTCAGGTAACTAGTGGCTCAGCCCTATAATTCCAGTCAGACAGGAGGCTAAGATCTGAGATTCAAGGTTCAAAGCCAGCCTGTGCAAATGAGTCTGTTTTTTTGTTTTGTTTTGTTTTTTTAGCTAGTCCTGGGGCTTGAACTTAGGGCCCAAGTGCTATCCTTAGGTTTTCCTCAAGGTTATTACTCTGTCACTTGAGCCACAGCATCACTTCCAACTTTTCTATGTATGTGGTACCAAGGAATCAAACCTGGGTCTTTGTGCATGCTAGGCAAGCACTCTACCACTAGACCAGACTCCCGGCTCTAGTCTGACATTTTTTTTTTTTTTTTAGTTTTAACATTTTTTTTAATGTTTTACTATAAATGAAAATTAAGATGCCACAAAAGTATGATTATGAAGCTCATTCTGTAGGGGACACTCACAAAGGTTATCCATAGCGAGATAATTTTATTGACACCAGTCACCTACCATCTGAAATTTCACTTTTAAAACAAATTTAAGGAGGCACTGGATACTGATGAACTTTCAGCCAGGGAATATAGAAGATTAACAGATTTACAGGTGCTTCAAATCTCCACAAACACATAGCTTTACAGAAATAAGCCTAAAAGCAGGACTGTCAGGCCATGTTGAAGCATGCTTTTGAGAGGCAATCTGCAATTTTAGGATGTTTGAACACACTGTTTCTCCTCCTGGATAATTTCCTTTAGAGGAAGAATTTTTTTCCCCTCAGTAATAGTTTTCTTCAGTTGACTGGAGGCCTGGTGACTCCTGCAACGGCCTCGCTGGCACCGGGCAGGTGGGGTAAGTCTGTGAGATTCTTATTTCCAATTAATCACATGTGTGTGCGCACACAGGTCTGTATATACATATACCCTGTCCATGTATAAAAGCTCAGAGATACACACTAGAAAAAGTAAATGTGCGATAGTAAATTTAAAAGGAAATGTAACCAGTACTTGTCTGTTCTTATACTGCTGGACTCACTTTGATCATTGAATTCCTAAAAGTCAATTGAAAAAACAAGATCCTTTCAGATCACAATAAAGTCAGGCTTTTCAAAACATCCTTTTAATACTTACTAGTGGATATGATAATGTCAAGCTCTTGTACCTGGTAAATACAAGTTAGTTAATTGCTACAGACAAGCCTAACAGAGCCTGAAGACATTACAATTCACAGAATAAGGAAAACCTAACCAAATGTAAATGACAGTAGAGATGGCCAAAATTAGGCCTGACAGAAAGAGGCAAGTGGCCGGACACTTTCCCTGCTAAGTCCCCAGGGGTGCTTCACTCTGCCCAGAAGACTGGGACACAAAACGACAACACATCCTAGCAGTTCTCTTTTCCAGTTCCAGCTGCCACTTTAATTTCAAGTCAAGTCTACAGCAATTACTCTTTTGTAAAACTCTTTTTAGCTAAGGAACTCAGTTAAAACTCCTAACCTACTGTTAAGCACGTTCAACACTTTTGCTTTCAGACAAAAATGGCCCAAAACAAAGGCAAATGAAAAAAGAAATAAGCTAGAAGAAAAAAGCTCAATCCAAATCTTTAAACAGAAATTCACTCATTTCCTTCTCCTACAAATGTCATATATATATATATATATGTATATTTATGTGCATGTATACAGGCACCCCCCCCCACACACACACATGCAAGAATGGAAAATGGTCAGAAGAAAACTCGAAGATCCAGCTCCCTGAGTTCCAGAAATCACTTCCTGATGAAAAACAAAGGCCAAGCCAACATATAGATAGGAGATTCCTGTCAGTTTCTACAGGTATTTTGGCTAAATTTGAGGTTATTAGCCCAGTTGAAAGTATATTAAGTTCAGTCTCTATCTAAGGCTCTGTGTCCAAAACAAACCTGATAACAGGCTCAGCTTCACTGTAGGTCCAGGCTCAGGGGCAGACTCTAGAGTGAATCCCTTAAGATAGCCCATCCAGCATGTTTTCTCATACATGTCTGCACAAAACAAGCTGGAGGGGTACGACTGTTTTTGCTTAAGATGTCATTAAATCACCAGAGCCAATACTACTACTCCTATATAACCTTCTGATGAAGGCCACATGCCATAGAATTATCCTGGTGGTATTTTTGGCAGAAATAATTGAGAGTCAGAACTCGTTTTTTGCACTTGGTTCCCGCTTACTACTTTGCACTTAAGATGCTGAACTATGGCCTCTTTCCAAATTTAAATGGATAACCTAACACTGGAAGAACTGTTTCAATTGGAACCTAACACTGGAAGAACTGTTTCAATTGGCCTAAAAATATGCTGGATTCCAGCTGTCTTCCATTACTCTTCAAATACTACTAAAATATGATATCCTGGCCACCTTGAGATCAGACTTAAATTCATTTAAGATTCAGAATAGCAGTGAGTTCAGACCCTGGCTGCAATCTTGAGTGTGGCAGAATTAACTTTTATCAATCAATCAAGGCCACACATCAGTTTGTATGGGTAACACTTCAATTTTTAAATGATAAAAACAGTACTGCTGCTATAAAAATTTGTAAATGGTATTGCATTATAGGTAAGCAAAATACATTATTTAACTATACATTATTATTTTAGGAATATTTTATAGAATTATTAGGTGAATATTCTTATACAGTCTAATAAGTAAAAGGCTTATTTCCCCAGACTTTTCCTTTACATTTAATTTTTTCTCATAAGAATTATAATGAGACAAATTATAATGAGACAAACTAGCTACTTTCATTTTTAATGGTATAAATGTGAACTATCAATATACTGACTTTCGTTCTCTAGAAGGAATATTTAGAACAAATGGCTACTCAATAATTTCTCTCTACACAGAAATGAGAATAGTCTTTCGGGGTGGGACTGACTGGATGACCCTCCACTGAGCTGTGTTCCCCGGTGCTGACCATGGCCTTTTGACTGCTAGCATTAAGAATTGGCTTATATGTACATTTGGAATTTTCCCTATTCAATACTTCGTCATTGCAGCTTCACAGGTTAGGTAGTTTTTGGTTTTTTTTGTTTGTTTGTTTGTTTTTTTTTTTTGGTCGGTCGTGGGGTTTGAACTCTGGGCTTGCACGCTGTCCCTGAGCTACCACTCTACCACCTGAGCCATAGTGCCACTTCCACAGGTTAAGTTTCACATCAATTATTTGTTTTCAGAAACTCATTCATTGCTTTAAAAAATCAGCTCTGGCTGTGGGATAGTGTCTCACACCTGTGACCCTAGCTATTCAGTCAGCTGAGATCTAAGAGTCCAAGTTTAAAGCCAGACCAGGCATAAAAGTCTGTGAGACTTTTATCCCCAATTAATCAACAGAAAGCTGGAAGTGGAGCTGTGGCTCAATTGGTAGAGCATCAGCCTTACATGAAAAAGTTAAGGGACAGTACTTTGGTCCTGAGTTCAAGCCCCACACAGACAAAAAATCAGCTCTACATATACTCTGGATTGGTGATACATCTTAGTGTGCATTATGCTCCCAGGGTGTCACATACTCTGAAATATGTATGCTATGAAGTACCAGTCTATGCAGTTTGATGTCTGAAAGTTCGGTTTCCTCAAGTAAAACAAGATCCCAGGACTGAGTACTACCATTACAAATTGCTTGCTACTTTCACTTGTCTCCTTACAAGGCAAAGTAAAATTTAAGCCAGATTGTCTATACCTGTTTTTTCTCACTTTAAGGACTTTTTCATTCTCTCACAAGATGTGATTAACTATATCTATAAAAGACACAGATTCTACCTATTCAAATTTCAAGTGTTAAAATACTAGGGCCACAGTTCCTTGGCTAAGGGAGGACATAATTTTTTTTTTGGACACAGCAATGCGTTAACTTGTGTGATACTTTTAAAATAGTGCTGGCAAAAAACTTGTCCTCAGAGAACCCTTTTTTTCTGTGTACCACAAAAAGCTTCTATGGTATGAAGTGTTACACAAAGTATAACAAATAAGCACAATCTCAGTAGCTTTGTTTTCAATCCAAAACAATTCCCTCAAAAAGATCCAAGAATAATATATAAAGGGCAAAAAAAATCACTAAATTATGATACATTTACATGGTGAACAAAAGAGTAACATTGGTGGGGAAGGGAGGGGATGGATTTAGGAGTTACTATTTTCATGGAAGGGTAAGAACTGCCACCTTCCTGAATGTCTAGATAACTCACAACATAGGGAAAAAATTCCTGCTGGCCTTGGACACAAACTGAATAAGTTTACATTTTTTTTTTTGTACTAGTTGCCTCTGGTGTGACTCATTGGGCTATTTGCTGTAGAAATAAAAATGTCAATGGATATTGACATTGCTGTCCTTCCAGCAGAGACAGCATGAAGAGACAATCCATATACAGTTAGGTTGTTTTGTTGCTTCTACTTCTAGAGTGTAAGATGGCATTCCCCATGTCAATGTTGATGAATGGTTCCTGCAGGTAAGTAAGTCACCTCACCTACTAATTCTAAGTGACAGAGTAACTTAGAGAGGTGTCCTCCTCAGGCTGCTGTCTTCTGAAATGCACTTTGTGAGTTGGAAAACTGTGACCTAAAATGATGGCAGGCTAATGTCAAGGGTCAAGAGATAGCCTGTTTTGATTATTTGCTAGTTCTGCCTAAATTTCCCTTCAGGTGGCTACCATGAAGCTCAATAGGAAGGGAGAGTATATTCGGCAATCCTGCCAAAACAGAGAGAGCAGCCTATACTTGAGAGGGCAAAACTGCTATTCCCACGCTACCTCACTGTATTCTAATTTTAAATGGTGTTGTCAGAGCTGAGGATATAGCTTTGTGAGAGCATGCTTGCCTAGAATGTATAAATCCATGAGTTCTAATTCCAACATTGCTAGAAAATTTCAAAGAGAAAAAGAAAAAAAAAAAGCAGGTATTAAGCCGGGTGCCAATGGCTGTAATCCTAGCTACTAAGGAGGCTAAGATCCAAGGATCACAGTTCAAAGCCAGCCTGGGCACAAAACAGTCACTGAGACTCTTATTTCCAATTAATCACCAGAAAACCGGAAGTGGTCCCATGGCTCAAGTAGTAGAGCCCTAGACTTGAGCTGAAGAACTCAGAGACAATGTCTAGGCCCAGAGTTCAAACCTCAAGAGCGACAAAAGAAAGAAAGAGAGGGGGGGAGGGAAATGGGTACCAAGACATGTGAAAGGGTATCAATGTATGTGAATTAATGCACCTTCTATCTGGCAAATATCATGTAACCCTTTTACTAATTACAATAAAAAAAAAAGAATAACCAGGTGAAAAAAAAAAGAAAGAGAGAAGAGAATGAGAGAGAGAAAGAGGGAAGGATAGAGGGGTGGAGAGAGAGGGGAGAGAGGGGGGAAAGGGAGAGAGGGAGAGAGGGAGGGAGGGAGGGGAAGAGGGGGAGAGAGGGGGAGAGAGGGAGAGAGAGGGAGAGAGAGGGGGGAGAGAGAGAGAGAGAGAGAGAGAGAGAGAGAGAGAGAGAGAGAGAGAGAGAGAGAGAGAGAGAGGGAGGGAGAGGGAGGGAGAGAGAGAGGGGGGGGTATTCATCTATATTACCAAATTCAGGGAAGAAAAATTGCAAAATGTTCTTAGTGAATAATTAATCTCTAAGTGACAAAAAGAAATCCACATAAAGTGAGAGATAGAGGGGACTTTGAGAGGTCATTTATCTCCTGGCTTCAGCAATAGTATTAAAAACATTCCAAACAAATATAAACTCAGATTTAAATAACTTCAGGGAAAACTTCACATTTAATAGCATCTAAATCCCCATTTTTAAATATTTATTTATTTGAATTTTTTTGTGTTGGTACTAAATTCAAACTCTATCAACTTGAGCCATACCTCCACTTCTGGCTTTTAGTGGTAGAGCACCAGATTCAAGTGGTAGAGCACCAGATTCAAGTGAAAAAGCCAAGTTAGAGCATGAGGCAGTAAGTTCAAGCTCAAATACCAGCAAGGAAAAAAGTCTGCCCTGGATAGTTTTGATCTTTGATAATCAGATCTTGGCATCCTGAGTAGCTAGGATTACACCAATACTAGGTCAAATCCACCTTTTATTGTGTTCTTTTCCTAATATCTCATCTATTGATCAGCATCACTTTGAAAATTGTTTAGCATGCGCTCCCCCCCAACATTTCTGAATCAAGGGTTTTGAGTGGACATGGGCACCTGAATTTCTCCCAAGTTTCCAGTCAGTGTGAATGCTGAGGGTGTGGGGTCACACCAATGATACCACTGTCCTGGCCTGACCCTTCTGTTCTGCAGGGAAGCAGATACTGGCTGGTCGTCATCAGTGCAGTGAGGGCCAAACACTTAAGTAACAATTCAAGGTCCCGCAGTCATCTTTTTTCTCCTCTGTGGGCTAAACAACACAAATCCTCTAACCTCTTATTATCAGAATTATTTTCTAACCCTTTAATCATATTTTGAGGTTCGCTGTTGAGGCTTCACCAAGATTCTTTTAGTTGTGGAGTCACTGGCTGTGGCTAGTACAGAGAGAAGAGTGATTCACAAATTCATATGGCATGCTCCTATATATTAATCTCCAATAGTCACACTTGCCTTATTAGTCCTTCTGAATCAACGTCTTCTGACTCCTTTATGAGCTGCAGTAATGCTTTGGAGATCGTCATAAATATCTGCCTTCTGAGAAGCTCAAGGCTCTTGCTGAACTAATCTAACAATTGACTTGACATTCTAGACCAATGAAAGATCAGGCAGCAAGCTCAACCACAAATCAGTTCAACAGAGAAGAAAGAATCTGCAACTCAAAGCCAGATTTACATCTTAAAATCATTTCATGAAGAAAGCTACCTCTTTATTTTGAGGGTGTGATCTGTATTAAGTTCAGCCTACCACATGACAAGAGTTTCAGGTACAAATGAAACTTCTGAACTTTCTTCCCTGTGGGGCAGTGACATAAACGGGAGTGGTAGACAAAGCTGGGGATCAGATTTCTCTGGGGAAGCAGCCTCATATCCAGTCTGTCACAATTCTATATGCCCCAAACCTGGATGAACAGAAAGCTAATGTACTCTCAACTAACCACATTCTCATTTCCTTTTTTCCCTTTCTATTTCTTTCTCAGTGTACTTCCAGTGATTTGGAGCCACTTTCTGGTTGCTGCTGAGATTGTATGTGTGAGTTGTGAGTGGGAACTATGTTCTCTTTGTGTACTATATGTGTTTGGAGGTGTCTGAGACATTCTGAATGGTACCAATGCTTCCTGAGAAATCTCTACTGTTTCTGGAAGTGGGGGGTGGGGCACATGCTTACATATGAAATAGGCAAGGCTGAAGGCCATTCTGCCCACTCTTCTTTTATTCTAGAGGCTACAGTGGAAACTGAATGTCACACAGCCTCTTCTAGCCAAATTGTTCTCTGAAAGAGAATGTTCTAGGGGTGTGATCACTGGGCATTCAGTTCCAAACCAAAAAGTAATCTATTATATAATGTAGTTTCTATATACTCACATAGACAAGTTGCCTATTCAAAACCTTGATCTGGGGGCTAGGACATGGCTCATTGGCTTGGTGTTTGCTAGCATGCTCTAGAGCCAGTATTCCATCCCCCAGGAAAGTGAAAACAAAAACAGAAACAATATCTACTTGCCGATAAAGAGGACTCAGATAAAAGATTATTATGCTTTTTCAAAAAAAAATTTCTCAAAGCTTCAGAACAGAGTAGTTACAGTAAAACAAACCTATAGTTAACTATAGTTATTCTGCTGAAGTCCTGGGTCTTGGCATTTGAAGAGTAAGACTAGGATCATGGAGAAGACAGCCAGTGAATGCAGTGTACACAGGCCATGAGGACAGAGGTGTGACCTGCAGTCAGGGCACAGCATCTGAGTAGAAGCTAGAAGTTGCTGATCTCTTTCTGCAGGCTTCAAGTCTGGCCTTACTTCTTGGCATCTGGACTCCCTGACTGTGGCTGCACTGATTGAGTTCCTTGTGATTTGTAACATTCAAGGTCACACTTTCGAACCTCTACTCTAGCAACCAGCTAAGAAGTAGCAAAGGGAATCATGGAACCACTGAACACTGGACTCCAACACTGCTACTTGCACAATTAAAACCATCTCCTTTTTCCTTCCCCTGGATCTCACTTACACAGCAAATCGTTAAAACAAACGTTCAGAAAGTGTTTATGAGCATTTTAACAACTGGTCCTAAAGCATACACTTCCTAATAGTAGAGAAGCCTACAGAAACTTGTGTTAACTTAAAACATGGGCAAATTCTAATCAGCTTTTCTTCTTGGCAGAACTAAAAACTACAATCAGTCAAATGAATTTTAGCTTAAAAATGAGCATATAAAAATTAACACACAAAAAAGAGAGTATACAGCTACAGTACACCATGAAAACACCCCACTAATATTCTGACAGCATCTCATTAACAACTAAAAGTACAAGGCCTGCTTTGTTCTTTGGATAAAGTATATTTTATGAAGCATCTATTGGAACCCAGTTCTTTCTACTGCAGAAAATGACATTTGGGACTTTTCCATTAGAATTAATCTGGACTAAAGATTTCAGCTAAAAAAAAAAAAAAAAAAAAGAACCCAAACCTAAGCTTTAAAAAAAGAAGTTTTTCTAAAAATAGCATAGGAATTCAGTTCTATTTTCCTTTCTTACATTCTTCTCCTACTAAATGTACCACAGAAACATTTCTGTTCATTGTTGACACCTTATAGCATTTGTATTTAAAACGAGATAACACATAAAAACAACCAAGAAGTTTTTAAAGTTTTGCCAAATGTGAAAATGACCTTGCTTAAAGATTTTTTCATTAAAATCAATATTTCTAAAGCTGATATATTTTATATGCTAACTAAAAAAGGTTTTCTCGGTTCTGTATTATAAGAAAGCTGATTCCAATTTAATTAAAAATATTCAATATGAAAATCTTTAGTTTTGTTCAGACCAAATTTAAATTGGTAATAAGTTCTTAGACTAAGAGTAGTTAATAGAGACTTTCATAGCTTTGAGGTAATTCATATAAGTCCAAAAGACGCTTTAAAATTAACTTTGTAAAATCTTTCCCCAAAATTAATTTCTGTAAAGTGTTTCTCTCTAAGAGTATATGGGTCTATTTTTAGATCCATTAAAGCTGTCCATCTATACATTTAGCATTCCATACTCCATAAACTTTTAACACCCTGAACCCCTTAGGTTACCAGAGAAAATAGCGCATAATGAAACAGTGTGACTTTTCTGTGTTTATAGGAACCATTTACATTAATCAAATATTTTAACAGATAAAATAAGCACTAAGCTACACATTACTTTTGCAAAATAAAAATAAGAAAGAATCAAACTCATTCTCCTGGGAAAGCTGAGGAAAACAGGATTCTTGCAGGCATACATATGCATAGAAAAATCTTGTGCTACCATTCAGAGATGGCCCTAAAATAGCAACTGTAAAGTTCCTAGTTTTCCTAAGAGCTATAGGACAGTCTCATTAGGAAGATTTACGGTTGAAAGAAACAGAAGTGTTAAAAATTCCCCCAATACTTACAAGTAGTTTTAAAGGAAATGTGACCCACAATTCTTCAGAAGTCTGCTCTCCCGATCATAAGCACAATTTGAAGTCTAAAATAGATAACCTATCACATTAGGCCCAGAAGTCACATTTCAGCTTACTAACTTCTACTTGGGTAACAGTTTTACAACTCATAGAACAAACCCTGTCTAAAATTAACTGCAGCTGAGCAGCAGGCAGGAACACGCTGGTTTGCATCATGTGTGCCGGGATTTATTCACTAGGACAACATCAGTGTCCTCTTAATGGGAAATTTGGCCAAGGGGCGTGCCCTGGTGAACAATACATAGCATCATGATTATGCTGATTACTGAAGTCAGTCCAATAATACTAACTTCTTTTAAGTTGGTTTTGCAAGTACTGACAAAGAGAAAGAGTAAGCTCTTTCTCACAGCAGGCAATCACTTGCTTTTTAAGCACATTCAAATCAGACACAACTTTGGCAACAAGGTGGCAGTACTGCTTGCTCTCTATAAGGAAAAGCAAAGGACATTCAGTCAGATTACTTGAACAGTGGGATCAGACGTGGTACTCTGTGAAATTCAATAGGCACCAAATCTATGTCTCAATGAGTCTATTAGGAGTATACCTCTAAAAAGTTTTTGTTTTTTGTTTTTCTTTACAGACAAGGAACATTATACATACTTGCTCTCTCTCTGGCTTTGTCCTGTGTATCTCCCTAAGGAGTTGCCATGAGAACACAGGCTCACTAATAAATCACAACTGAGAACAAACAGCCCAAACACTTACAAAGGGTATTATACTTGGCAACAAGCATTCTAGAGTGAATTTTACTGTGGGGTGGCTGTAACTGGCCTTTACATGTTAATAGACCATCCTCAAAAATACTTTAAGATCAAATAATGGCGAAAGACCCCAAGAATACAACTGAATTTACAAAATGAGAATTTAGAACACTACATTCTTCAAAAAAAAAAAATAGAAATACCCTCAGTAAGTACAACTTAAAACAAAGGCACAGCACTTTACAAAATTTACTAAGTATGGCTCAGGTTAGTTTGCTTTAGGCATTTCAGTTTCTATGGCATACTATGTACTTACTAAATACTTCATGAAAATGATGACAAACATCAATTGAATCCCCAAACAGCTCTGGGAGATGCAAACCTCTCTTCCTTTTAAGCAGACATAAAGTAATTAATCAAACATTACTCACTCCTAAAGCCTCTACGATATGACTATTTCTTTTCCTAATTTAAAAATGTCATGTGTTACTCTAGACTTCAGGACATTTATTCTACTTTATACCTAAATCTGAGGTCTGACCTCCAGGAACATAAAATCCCTCACCAATATCTATTGCAAGCAGGTGTCCTACTATGTGTGTGTGTGTGTGTGTGTGTGTGTCTTTAATCACAAGCTGGCATTCTTTTAGGAGTGTTGTCAATCAGAGGTATGCATGCCCCCAATTGGCAAAATGGTTGTTTTTGTTAGCATAGGCTGGTAATCGCCAGTATAGTCCCCCCTCCCATTATTTACAAAACTGTGGATTGCATTTCTGACATCCCACGCTCACCACCCAGCCTCAAGCACTGCAGCTAGCAGTCTACCTCTGCACTAAGGCAGCTGGTTAGTGCTTTGCATCATTCTAGCCAAAGTCTCTGGAAATGGGCATTCCACTCCATCTACAAGGAAAGAAGTCACCACTAATAGAAGAGGGCTGATTTCTAATTAATATGATTATTCTCAGTAATCCACAGCAAATCTTGCTCTGGAATTCTTAATACAAATGAGGACATTGTGAGACTATTTCTAATATGATTATTGTATGGCAAGAGGTCAGCAGAGAAACCTCCGAGCATGGATGTTATTTCTATCCTGATCCAGTAAGAAAAAATAAACATGCTAAGTTCACTTATGCATAGAATTTTATAATGAATATTTGACAGCTCCTATATCCATTCTACAGAAACAAGAGATAGCCAATTTCTAATTCCTCCTATGTAAAAAACAAAAACAAAAACAAAACTGAATATGAATCTGCTGTTTCCTCCAACAGCAGCCACACCTGTATGAAAATGCTAGAACCAAAACATTCCAAAGAAAACACTGTATCCTCCAGTTTACATTAGTCATTGTGTTGTTTCTTTTCATTAGAAAAAAATACTTGAGCCAGTGCCATCAGTGGCTCATGCCTTAATCCCAGGCACAAAAGTCCAAAAGTCCATGGGAACTCTTACCTACAATTAACCACCAGAAAGCCAGAAGTGGCGCTGTGGCTCAAGGGATAGAGTGCTAGCCTTAAGCTGAAGAGCTCAGTTCAAGCCCCATGACCAACAACAACAAGACAGTAGGAAAAAGCTAGACATATCATAGAAGCATGGTGAAGTTCTTCCATTTGTTCTTACCATTTGTGAGGGGCAGGGAATGGGAGTAGGCAGCACTGTGCAAGTGAGGGGGTGATCTACAGAACTTTCCTCCAACAGAGCTGAGAAATTCTGAAAACACTATTTTGGGCAGGCCATGGTGGCTCACACTTGCAATGCCAGCTACTCAGGAGGCAGAATCCAGGAGGATTATGGTTGGAGACCAGCCTGGGGTGGAGAAGGGGTTAGCAAGACTGTTACTACAATCAATAATCTGGGTATAGTAGTGTACAACTGTGGTCCCAGCGATGCAAGGACTCTCGGTAGGAAGATCACGGTCCAGTCAGACAAAAACTCAAGACCCTAGCCGTGCCGAGATAAACTAAAGCAAAACGGACTGGAAGTGAAGCTCAAGTGGTAGAGCACCTGTGTAACATGCACTGAACCCTGAATTACAACCGAAGTGCCACCAAAACAAATGACTATTTTTATGAACTCATGCTAATGAATTAACTTGGAAAATAACCTCCTAGAACAGTGAGACAGTAATTGTAAATATTTTAGATAAAATTTAATTAATATATTTAGCTCAATGTAAGATACTATCAACATGGAATGAATGCAAAATAAGACATTTACTGTCTTTTGTTTGTCAGACTGAGTGTGTATTTACAATTAAGGGTGTTTCAAGCACTCAGCAACCACACACTTTAGGGACTATGATGTTAGGCTGCTCAAGTCCAATGATGTCTTTCTGACAAGTTTTCTAGACATGTACTCATGCAAATATATGTGGGCATATACATACCCAGCATACCAAAACTTCAGTGTTGGAGATATGAGGATGAAAAGCCTAGTTTTTGTCCCCAAGGATTCAAAGGCTAGAGATTCTGCACTCTTAACCCATAACATGAAATGTTTAGTGTTTACTGTGTATTTTTCTGGAGAGATAATTTTCTTCATAATTTCATTAAAAAAGTATTCTGTGATCCAAAAACATGACAAGCTCCAAGTCTTTTCTGGCAGCTAGCAATAAATTATGGAAAGCTAAGGGGAATGGAAGAACTAACACAGAAGTTATTTAGAAAGAACAACAGAAAGGAGGCTAATACACCCAAAAGAAGGGAAAAGGAGAAAAGAAAAATTTTATTCCTAGGCATGAGGCCACATCTCAGGAGTTCCTTATGGTTAGGTCTGCCTGGGAGAAATGATTCTTTCCCTTGGTATTCTCCTGTGCACCCTGGAAATCCCCACCCGGACTGTAACCTTGGCAACTGGCATGTCTGGAAGCAGTGGGAGGTCCCCCAGTCTGAAGTATTTCATCCTCTGAGGTCACATCCACTTTCCACTTCCGCTGTGGCCACAACTCCTCCCCCTATATAATCTCTCACTTCCGGCCATAAGGCCCTTTTTATTCCACCTGGCTATATCTTGTGCGGCTGTAGGTCTGCGCGCTCTCTCTCTCTCTCTCTCTCTCTCTCTCTCTCTCTCTCTCTCTCTCTCTCTCTCTCTCTCTCTCTCTCTCTCTCTCTCTCAATAAACCTCCACCTCTTAAACTGCGAGGAGTTTCCTTTCAGCTAACCTTACACTTATACAGTGCAGTAATGTGGGCATATCAGAGGCACACAGCTTGTTTCTTAAATGAGTATTCTTTTCGATTGAAATTAAAAATATATACTCTGGAATAACTGAAGATTCCATATTTTGTTTGGGAATTTTAGAAGTTTCACAGATCATACAGAGGTCAGTTATTACGAAATATCTATAGGCCAGTAGTGTGGCCTAGTGGAAAAGTACTTGCCTAGCATGCACAAAGCCCTGCATTAGATCCCTCAGCATCATATGTACAGAAAAAGCCAGAAGTGGTGTTATGGCTCAAGTGGTAGAGTCCTAGCCTTGAGAAAACCCAAGCTCAGGCCCAGAACTGGCAAAAAAAAAAAAAAAAAAGTAAATCTATCAAGAAGTATCTAAACAGCACATTTAGACAAATCAGGGGGTTTCCCCACTCTGAGGTATTATCTTCCGACTAGACTTGGTGATTCGAGCCAACTACTGAAGATACCTATGGCTCCTTGTTTTTCAGATGATAACAAATACTCAAAGCCTTGAAAAAAATTAATGTGGAAGAACATACCAACCCATTAAAGAAGAAATTCTCTGGATGGTAGCTAGGGAGTCAGAAATACCTGACTTCCAAATGAAGTGCATGGCTAACAGCTATGTAAACTCAGGTACCCTACTGATCTTTGTCTGTTTCCTTTTCTATATAATAGGGACAATAATGCTAACATGAAAGGACAAAGTGAGAACTTAGTGAGGTGACACAGACTATTCACTGGCACATGGCGCTCAATAAATGACCAAACCCATCATGATCACAGCAATTCCATCATTGGTTCAGTATTTGCTAAGGATCAATTGGGGATATTTACTGAATGAGGATTAAAGCTTCCCTACTTTTATAGCTCTAGGCTTCAAAAAAAATCAGAAGTTGAAAGGAACTCTAAATGATTAAGCATTTCTGCACAACAGCCTATTTAATGTTTCTCTGTTATATAACCTTATGTCCCCAAACTTGAGATACTGACTAGAGAACACACAGAGATCACCTACCTTGGTGGACTGTGATGACAAGGCTCTCTTTTGTTCCTAATGCTCATATCCTTACTCTTGGGCAGTTCCTTCCCACAATAGTTCTGGGCAACAGCAAACAGAGATGAGAGCCTTGAAACCTGCTGGCCCACTGGGGCTCGCCCTTTCACATTGCTCTTTGAAACCTTGAGATTGCTGCAGGAAGCATCCCTAGCTGGCCTACAGCTTGAACCAGTCAAGAGGGAGGCAACAAGGAGTTGCCTGTACCTGTTAATCTACCTGATGTATGCGTGGACCCCATGTCTGGGTCCATAAACTCCACAAAACTCAAGCTTCCTGTTCACTGAAAAGATCAGCTAGGCCAGCTCATACTAGAATTGCCGAGAGGACCTACAGAATTAAGAGTCTTAAGTGTTTGGTCTCATCATTTGACCTAGGTTAGCCTTGGACTCAATAGCCTGCCTCAGACTCCTGTGTGCTGAGATTACAGACATGAGGTACCATATCTGACTGTTGGTTTAAGCCACTAGGACTACATAGCTTATGTGTGTTACTGAGTAAGAACTAATCTACATATCTTCAAGAAGTCTATCTGTCCATGTTCTAGCCTTCCAAATGTACACAGGTATAAATCCACAGCTATTCTGTTTGAGCATGTAAGAAATAAATCATTTTCCATTTATATACATCTTAACAGAACTTTGAAAAGAATAAAAAACTTTTCTTCAGCAATAATTTCCTCTCAGTTAAAAAATGATATATGTAATAGCAAACTCATCAAGACAGATTTAACAAATTTATAACATAATTTATGTTAGGACTATAAAAGAAAAGGAAATATCATCAATGCTATTATATAAATACTTATTTTAACACAGGTATTTTTTTCTTAAATCATTCTTTTGTGGATTCTGTTGGGAAATTCTATACTACTAATAGTCATCCATTCAATGGCCTTTTGTTAATAATTGATTGCTGGCACTAAAAACACCCAAATCTTTGCAATATTTGTCTAAATGACCAAAATTACAGCAGAAAATAGTATGATGGCATCTCTGCCTTCAAGAGACCTAGAATCGCATGTGAGAGAACAGTGTTTGTAAACTTTTGCCATATAAAAGAGTAATCAGTAAGCATCCAAAGAGTATGAACTCCTTTTAGTAAGAATGTAAAATGACAGCAGCTGTATTAGTCAAAAAAGACAGTTTGGATGAAATGACACTTGATCTGAGTTGTGTACAAGCTGATAATCTTTCAATACCAAAAGGGGAAAGACTATTACACAGGAACAATCATACAGCAGAGACAGGGAAGGATAGGTTACTGGAGTTCTAGGGGAAGCGCTTGAGTTCAGATTTCACTCCATCAACTGATATTAATTTCTTTAAATCTAGGCTGTGAAGTATCCAGCGAGGTATGGGGTCTATACAAGAGGACCTCAGTTCAAACTCTAGGCCTTCTCATTTCATAGCTATCAACCTGTGTTTCAGTTACATCACCTATAAATGATATAATATACACACCTCACAGTATTATTAGGAAGATGAAATGAGTCTGAAGGGTAGAAAAGTGCCTGGTATGAACATCTTGTGAAAGTGACATGTTTATGTGCCCCAGTAAGATATGCAGACAAATAGATACGAGGAGGGAGGGAGGAAGAAACCCCTTTCTTTGGGCATCTGAAGATAGAGTCCAGGGCCTTCCATACATCCTGAGAAAGCTATTGAGGAGCTACATCCCCAGCCCTAGATAGATAGAGAGGTGTAAGAACAAGATAGCTAGATAAATCTTTATCACCAGTAACAGTTTGACCTACGTAGATGGTGCTCAATATCTTTAAATGTTCTCGCTACATCCTCCTTTGCCTGAGTTCATAGATTTGCACCGGAGTACACAATGCTCAGATATATTTCCATGTCCTCCAACAATAGCCTTCACTAAGTTCAAAGGACTGAGGCTCACTGCTCCCCATTCTGTTTCCTACACATTTTGAAACTGGGGCTTCCTTCTTTCCTCTTGGGATAGTAATTCTGCATTTGGTGATCCAAGATGCTAGGCCTGAAATTCCTAAAGTCAGACATCATATCCACCAGCTGTGTTCATATTTAATATGATATGCACCATTAAAAAGCAAGCAGAGCTTCTTAAGTGTAATCTGAATTTCTATAATATATTACCATTACACTAATAAAAACAGGAAACCTTGAATGTTCTGTCAGTTGAGATCCAGGAGCAAAGTCAAGCAACAGATTAAAGCCACAGTTATGCAAAAGATAAGTTAATGGGACTTTACTAATTTCAAATACATTTCACCTGAAGTAGCTCTACATCCAAACTGAAAATACTTTTTCTTTTTGTTTTACACAGGACTGAATGGAACCTGGAGAATCATCATGGAAGGTGAATATGTGACCACTGAGTTACAGCCTCAGTCCAGAAAATACTTTAAAGGTTTTATTTCTTAGCTCTATCAGTAAAATGTTAACCTGAGTCTCTAAGATTAAAGTACACTAGAAAAGAGAATGTTATATCTAAAGAAATACTGTTTGTATCAGTAATCCCAGCTACTCAGGAGGCTGAGACCTGAGGATCATAGTTCAAAGGCAGTCCAGACAGGAAAGTCTGGGAGACTCTTATTTCCAATTAACCACCAGAAAACCAGAAGTGGCACAAAGTGGCTCAAAGTGGTAGAGTGCAAGACTTGAGCAAAAAAGCTCAGAGACAGTATGCAGGCCCTGAGTTCAACAACAACAAATGAAGTTTTTTTCCTCCAATCTCTTTTAAATGACTTGTTTAAAAGAAGACAAAAAGGCCCTTTCCTAGTAAAAATCAAAGTTACCTACTACCTGTGCTGGAAGAATCTGAATTAATGAGTAGTGCTGCCAGTAAACATCTACTTCTCAGTGTATATCATCCAAATACAAGAAAACTATTCAGTAGAACAAAACAGCAAACTACTGATTTCCCAAAGATTTTGATAGATTTATGCAATGCACAAATTCTTGTCATTCAATCACATTTCAATCACAAGCAACCAAGTCTGTCTCAAGAAAACTCACCATCTTTTGTAAGACCTACCCTACTTCCTAACTTGAAAATTAATACTTTCTGAATGAATGAAGCTATACAGGAGTGCTTTACTAGAACTAGACTGCTGGGCTCACTTGAATCAGCTGGCATTTACTAGTTTAGAAAGTTATTTAATAGAATTCTCTCTGCCCAACCGTAAAATAGGGGTATGATCCCTCCTCCTAGGATTATTGCAAAAACAATTTGACATACATAAAATACCCAATAGTGCTGACATATATTTTGAAATTAAATTTTATGCATCTCTAGAAATATATATGCACTTATATATAGGCATCTCTAGAAATATATACCTATATATAATGCATCTCTGGAAAAAAATATATATATGCAAATTCTAGACATGGAAACAAAGACAAAAAAAATCCACAATTGCACCTGGCAATGGTAGTTAGGGAATCTACTTTGGAGTTTCTTTGCTGTCTTATTTCTGTTATACAATGACTTTGCAGGTAAGACCAAAAGGGCCCTCATAAGAACAATAAAAGTCACTATTAGTCCTTCCAGATGTATTCCCAGGGCTCTTGTTACTCCTCCATAATCATCCGGAACATCTGAAATATTGTTTGAAGAGCAGATGCCCATGTATGTGACAGAAGAGAATGCTCAGTACCAATATGCCAAGAGACCTGTGAAATAAAGATTTTACTTTCTAGTGTTTATGATTGTGCTGTGAACTATTCCCATACCAAATAAATAGAGAAGTGATCATTTCAGGGAAAGTAGTTCAAAATCAAAATGGCATGAAAGAATGAAATATTTGTAACAAATTCTAACTGTGATTGCAAGTAGCTAGTTTCAATAGTAGGTTATAGCCCAGGTCTCTTGCTCAATGTGTATGATTATATCCTTAAGCACAAAGTATTTCATTAAAAAAATACTCCAACAAATGCTCATTTTTCAAAAAAGGTTACTAAGTAAATAAAAACTGCCACCCTTCAAACCCAGTAGAAGCAACTCAGTTCTAAGAACTATCATAATAATCTGAGAGGCCATTCTCAGAAATACCAGTAACCAGCTCCTTCCACAGGCATTAGCTCACAAGAGTAGTGTGACAGCTGTGGTTTTCTGTAAATTGTGAAATAATAGACAACTGTCCATTTTAGACTTTAATGCTTTCATTGTAAAAGTTTGTTTCTTCTCTTCCTTGACATTATATTTGTCTCTCAAAATTGCCAGGAGAGAATGCATTTTCCAGGAAAACTATCCTTTTTACTTCCCAAAATTAACACCTTTCACATAACCCATGTTCAAAAGCTGGAGTCTCTTAATAAAAACAGACCGCTTAAATGTTAAAAAAAAAAAAAAAAAAGCTGTTGCCAGTGGCTCAAGTCTGTAATCCTAACTAGTCAGGAGGCTGAGATTTGAGGTTAGAAGCCAGCCCAGGAAAGCCCAAGACTCTAATCTCCAATTAACTACCCAGAAAATGCTGGATGTAGCACTGTGGCTCAAACGGTAGACTGCTAATCTTGAACACAAGAGGCTTAGGGACAGGGCCCAGGACCTGAGTTCAAGCCCAAGGACCAGCAAAACAAAACAAAACAAAACAAAAACAACAACATAATACCACCCTTTTAAAATAAAAGGAAGGAAAATGTAAAAGGGTAACATTTCGAATGCTTGGATTTTGAATAGAGTTCCAGATAATTTTCTCTGAAAAAATTCATGTACATACGTAATTTTTCTGCCAGATATTGAACACTTTGATGAAATATATGTTATCTTGAATTTTCTAATAGAAAAAGAAATGTTTGGATTTTGAAAAAGAAAAATGCTTTCAAATCTTGATTACTATAGGGATATGGAGCTAGTTAGACCAAGTACTCTTTCCATTTATATGATAGGTATCTGAGCTGTGGATACTTAAAACCACATCAGACTGGTATTAACTACTTTTTTTTTTATAAGCTTTAATAAGCCATGGCATTTCACAGAGTTTTGTGTTAGGGACAAAGAATTAAGATAAAGGGAAATGATTAAAGACATCATTTAACAATATTCAAAAAAATCTCTCTGAGATTATTCATTAAAGAAAGCTAAAAATCTAATCCTGGCACTGACAAAACAAGAAGAATAAATCACATTTATAATTCTTTAGAATGTGTTGGATGATTCTGATGTTCATTGAGAAAATAAATTGTATTAAAAATAACCAAGCGGGGCAAGCTGAGATCTGAGGATCGAGGCAAGGTTCAAAGCCAGCCCCAGGCACTAAAGTCCGTGAGACTCTTGTCTTTAATTAACCACTAGGAAACTGGAAGTGGCACAGTGTCTCAAGGGGTAGGGCAACAGTCTTGAGCTGAAGAGCTCAGGGAAAACGCCCAGGCCCAGAGTTCAAGCCCCACAACTGACAAAAGAAAAACAAAACAAAAACAAACAAAAAAAAAAAACCAAGAGAAGGATTAAGGGAGCAGCTGGAACACAAAGCCAGTGGTGAGATCAAAATTACAGACATATAATGTCTGAACTAAGGTCCATAGAGGGGTATATTGAATAACCAAGTTGTGGATAACCCATTGGACTAAATAGCTGCCACTATCATAATGGCTGATTCCCATCTCTCATTCCAGATTCTCTCAAGATCCTCAGGAAGCAAATACAGCATGACTTGGTGCTATTATATTAGCAATATTCAATATTTGGGGGACACTGCAAAAACGGATCTGATGTTCTTAGTCCCAAACTTACAAGGCTCTAATCTTTCCTTTTTACAGAGCAGTAAAAACAATAACAAACAACACCTTTCTATATTTTGCTGACCATACAGTCTCAGTACTCTGTATTTACTTACATTCCGTGCCTCACAGATTTCCTGATTCCCTGGAGCAGGCCTCTGTTACTTTTCACTTACCAACTGTGCTCTGAGAACCTTAACCAAGTGCTAAGCATGAGAGAAATGAAACAAATAGGAAATCCTATCTTCAGAATATTCAGGGAAACTTACCTATAGATTATTAAGACAAAGTGAGTCCTGTAATGGGAATTGCTACCAAAGTACGAGATGAATTTTTCCTAGGATAGCTTGGGAAAGGTTTTGTAATAGAATAGCCAGCAATAAAGATGATGAAAGGTAAAACCTGATTAACAAAGGAGAAGTTACAGTGGCAGGAATTATCTGGTATGAGTGGAACTAGGAGATAAGATGTGAAAGGGAGGAAGGAGGCTGGAAAGCCCACATACGCCTATTACCCAGTTCGTCCATTACCCTGTGGCCTTGAGACTCTCTACTTGGATACATATTAAAATCTAGGATGCTGAAATGCAGAGAACTGATGCCAACCAACCATTTATTAACATCAGTTAACTGGTCTGTGATGCAGTGAATGCACCAGTACTTTATAAAAACTCCCCATGAAATACCATCATATGTCTAGTGGTAAGAACCATCACTGTAGGCAATAGGTCAACACAACTGCGCAGGATCGTGGTACAAAAACTTTTAAAAAGAACTGAAGAGTAGATTCAAGAAACAAAAAGAGAGACAGACTGTGCCCAGCAGCCTGTGTTCTTGAGCTTTGAACCATGCCATTCAAGGCCTTTGAACAGGAGAGCCACAGTATCCTCAGGTACAGCAGGTTCCAAAGTGACCGAGAGGAAATTCAGGATTTTAAAAGGAACTTCATGTAAGTTTTTTTTAGAATATCCATTTCTATAACTTAAAACATTGTTATATTAATTATTTGAAGGATAATAGCGATATTGATCTCAACCCAATTAAGCAGATCCTTGCAGTACACTTGTGCAGAGAATAAGGCAAGCCGAGGCGCAAACATATATAGGTGCTAAATAAAGCCTGTTATAAATTCCACAGTATTTAATTTCCCAAGTCACAATCTTGAAGAACTAGTTTCACGAATTCAAAATGTTATGCTTCCTACCTGAAGAAAATTAAAGTTGGATCCTTCTATGTCACCCTACACCAGGATTAACTCCACATGGATCAAAGACCTCTAGATAAAAGCACATACACTGAAAACTTTTCAAGAAGGAATAGGAGATACACTAGGTCTCCTTGGAACAGGTCAAAACTTCTTTAATAAAGACCCAGAAACACAATAAATTAAAACTTGGACAAATGGGACTGCATTAAACTGCAGACCTTCTGTGAGGCAAAGGACTTAGCTAGCAAACTAACTCAAAAGCCCACAGAGTGGGAGATCTTCACTAACCATACAACAGACAAAGGCCTCTTATCTAAAATATATCAACAGCTTAAAAAATGAATCACTCCAAAACTAATCTCCAAAGAAACAACCATCCCATTAAAAGATTGGCCAAAGACTTGAAGGGAGTCTTCTCTGAAAAAGAAATAAGAATGGCCTATAGACACATGAAGAAATGCTCGACATCTCTGGCCATAAAAGAAATGTAAATCAAAACAACTCTAAGATTCCACCTCACTCCAGTTAGAATGGCCAGGATCAAGAAATCTAATAACAACAGATGCTGGTGGGGATGTGGCCAGAAGAGATCCCTACTACACTGTTGGTGGGAGTGTAAACTCATTCAACCACTCTGAAAAGCAGTATGGCGGTTCCTCAAAAGACTAAATATAGAGCTCCTCTATGACCCAGCAATTCTACTACTTGGCTTTTACCCAACCATCCAGAAACAAGAACATACTAAGCCACTAGCATAACAATGTTCATTGTAGCTCTATTTACCATAGCAAAGATATGGAACCAACCCAGATACCCCTCAGTAGATGATTGGATCAACAAGATTTGCAATTTATACACAATGGAATTCTATGCTGCCATCAGAAAAAACAACATCACAATATTTTTAAGGACTTGGAAAAAATCATATTAAGTGAAGTAAGCCAGACCCACAGGAACATAGGCTCAATGGTTTCCTTCATTTGTAATAATTAGTACAAAACTTGGACTCTCCTAGCAGAGGATTATAATAGCTCAAAACCTAGATACATAAGGCCATATAGGATGAGGCTAAATGAAAGAACCTCCAGGAAACAAGAGCTATATAATGAGTGAATGTTGTTCTTAATGTACTATATTATTCCTCATCTCTTTTGCTGTCCCTTGGTTATTCTCATATTGTTACAATTTCTTACCTTGTAATTTGGTATATTGTATATGCATTTATTTGTTTATTTGAAATAGGAAAGGCAAAGGGGGAAACGAGATAAGGGGGGAGGGAAATGGGGACAAAAACATGAGAAAGGGTATCAATGTGTGTGAAGTAATACTCCTTCTATCTGGCAAATATAACTGTAACCCCTCTATTAATTACAATAAAAATATATGAAAAAAAGAAAAAATGTTATGCTTCCTGGGCCCACCACAGGATACCATTTCATAATGGTGAAATTACATTTTTCACTCATTCTTACAGAGTCAAAAGATGAGCAACAGGGGCCGGGCATTTGGCCTAGTGGTAGAGTGCTTGCCTAGCATGAACAAAGACCCATGTTCAATTACTCAGTACCACATAAATAGAAAAAAAACCCAGAAGTGGTGCTGCAGCTCAAGAGCATTAGCCTTGAGAAAGCTCAAGACAATGCTCAGGTCCTGAGTTCAAGCCCCAGGACTGGCAAAAAAAAAAAAAAAATCAGCAACAAAAATGAACTCTTAAAAGCACACCATTTGCAAGCCTATACTGTAAATTACTTTAATTTTCAACACCTTTGAAATTCCTGTACAATTAATTAGATGGTCTGAGTCAAAAGCATATCTTCTATAACTAAGGCCAGGTGCAGAGGCTCCCTTTGGAAACTCTTAATTACTTTGGAAGTAAAGATAGGTAATCACCAGTTTAAGCAAAGGAAAAGTTAGCAAAACAAAATTAAAATTTTTCATTTTTGGGAGGGGTGTGTCTCAATAATATAGTACTTGTCTTGCATGCACGAAGGAGTTCAATCTGCACCATTGGAGGATATTTTTAGAAACAGAGACTAGAATTTTCTTCTGTTTTAGAATTAAGATACCAGAAAGAAGAAAAATAAAATTAAGAGTCTGAAGGAAAAAAAAAAAGAAAAGAAAAATCACAACTGGTGGTGCAACTCAAGTGAAAAGAGAACCTACCTAAGCAATGTGAGGTCAAGCCCAAACCCCAGTACTGCCAACAATAAACATTTTTTTTTTAAATAGCAGTTTTAGCACTGTGTCAACACTGTAATCCTAGCTACTTGAAGGGAAGTGGACATTCAGGAATTGTGTGGCTTGAGACCAGCCTCAGGTGTGAGTACAGAACAGCTCACAAGATCCCATCTTGACTAATGGCTTGGTGCACAATGCTGTCATACTAGCTATGAAGGAATCACAAATAGGAGGTACGCAGTCCAAGTTGATTTTTTAGACTCTATGTCAAAAATCACCAACACAAAAAGAGACTAGCAGCATACTTCAAGTGGTAAAGCACCTAGTAAGTCTAATGCCTTGAGTTTAGACCCCAGTACTACTAGTCTGGAGTCCTGTCATATAACTCTTCCTTATAGGAAGAATTTATTTATTTACTTATCTTTTTATTATAATTAGTAAAAGGGTTACATGATATTTGCCAGATAGAAGGTGCATTAATTCACATACACTGATACCCTTTCACATGTCTTGGTACCCATTTCCCTCCCCCTCCACACCCCCCACCCGTCTTGGTTTTCCCCCTTCCCTATCAAATTTCAAATATCCAAATACAAATAAATTCAATATATCAGATAACAAAGTGAGATACTATACCAATATGAGATAACCAAGGGACAGCAAAGGGGATGAGAGACAACATAGTACATTAAGGACAACAATCATTCATTATATGGCTGTCACCCACCCAATGGCCCACTGATAGAAGAATCAACTGAAAGTTCTGCAGTGTAATTTCCATTTTCATGCCAATATTTATTGCTCATTTACATGTTCCACAAGGACTATACATCACTGTCAGGTCTTCCTGTTTTCCATCTATGACAACTGACATCATTGTGCTTCAGATCCAACAAGAAAACTCTTCCATCAGTGTTACTCATGTGAATTTACTTCTAATCCATCAGTGCCCACCCTCCCCCATTACCACTGCCTTGTCTAAAATATGATTCATGGGACTTGAATACACATCATCAAATGTGATCTAACTAAGCAGCCAGCAGAGAAAACAGACTACATGTAATCTAGGCACCAGTGAAGAACCTGAGCTGGGTCTGTTTTTAGCAACCTCATCATAGAGATGGCTCATAGAAGCTGGTGATCAAATAATCTCAGTATTTTTCATCATGTGAATTCGAAAGACTATCAACTGCCTCCAAGAATTTCCCAACTTTAGCAGAAGGTTGGGTCATTAGTAGAATTTATCTTGCTGATTTTA
This sequence comes from Megascapheus bottae, assembly GCF_031878675.1. Classification (NCBI taxonomy): domain Eukaryota; kingdom Metazoa; phylum Chordata; class Mammalia; order Rodentia; family Geomyidae; genus Megascapheus; species Megascapheus bottae. The sequence continues at coordinate 800,874 of NC_143528.1, read as the reverse complement.
GAACATTATTATAATTTATTAGAGTATTTTATTTGGTGGTATGAGGGTTTGAACTCAGGGTATCGTGCTTACTAGACAGGCACTCCAACACTTGAGCCACTTGTCAGCTCTTTTTCTTTTCCTTTTTTTTTGTAGTGCTTATTTTTGAGACAAGTCTTATTTTATTTTATTTTTGTTTTTGTTTTTTTTATTTGCCAGTCCTTGGGTTTTCTCAAGGCTAGAGTTCTACCACTTGAGCCATAGCACCACTTCTGGCATTTTTTCTATGTATGTGGTACTGAGGAATTGAACCCGGGTCTTCGTGCATGCTAGGCAAGCACTCTACCAGTAAGCCAAACTCCTAGCCCTCATTTTATGCTTAGGCTGACTTGAATTGAGTCTCCTTTTTTTGCTATCAAGGCTGGGATGTCAGATACATACTGCCCTTCATGTCCAACCATTGATTGAGACAGGGTCTCATGAGCTTTTTGCTAAGCTGGCCCCTAAAACTTCAGAATCTTCAGATGTCAACCTCCTAAGTAGCAAGGATTACAAATATAGGTCACTGCACCCAGCTAGACTATTTTAAATCCAGATTACTCCTTAAAAGTGTTCATCATCACACTTAGGTTTTATGTTATCTAGAAATTAAACACCACTTACTGTTATATCAATCCAGGTCTTTACAGAAAAAATGTGATTGAAAACATATGGACATGTACTTAAAAAGTTATCTTACAGTCCTCTGTACTTAATACTCTGAGGCACATATCCATTTTTAACTTTTCTTGTGACAAGATACTGTCAAACTTGATACAAGTCCTAATGGTACATTTTGTGATTTATATATTGTATGGTATGAACATCCAGTTATTAAAGCATTCTGTTCACCATGATTCATTAGAACTCAGTATTTCTAGAGTAATTGGGTTTGCAAACATGTAATGCCCAAGTTAATACTCCGTAGGTACCAAGGAACTAGAAATCAATTAATATTAGCCCATTACTTTTCAGTACAAGAAAGTGTCCAGAAACTAAGAAATCTAACTAAAAACCAAACTATGAACTATACATGTGAATATTGTTAAAACAAAAGTACAAAAGGTCATACATACAAAGATAATGTGCTTCAGTGTTGCTAGCAATAGTTAGGAGTAATAAAAATAATGGTAAACACCCTGAATGTCCATTGATAAGGAGATGGTGAAGCTTTAGGTTACATAGAGCTCAATCAAATGGGTGTTTATATTCATTCCTAGTGACCATCAAATTTTACTTATGTTTTGTCATGCTGTGATGCAATCTAGGGTCTTGTAGATGCTAGATAAGAGTTCTACCAAAATGTCTATCCTCAAACCCATTTGCATTTTCCAAAAAAAACCCCAACCCAAAACACACAGAAAACCCCTATGATTTTTTCTATTGATTTAAATAAAGTTATAATACACTGAAGATAAAAAGCAAGCGTCAGAACCATGTGCAGAGTATAATCCTACTTTAAAAAAACAAAACAAACAAAAAACAACAAGCTGGGTGCCCGGTGGTTCGGGCCTGTAATCCTAGCTACTTGGAAGGCTGAGATCTGAAGATCAGTTCAAATAGGGCCCTGGCACAAAAGTTCATGAGACTCTAATTTCCAATTAACCCCCAGAAAACCAGAAGTGGTGCTGTGGCTCAGGTGGTAGAGTGCTAGCCTTGAGCTGAAGAGCTCAGGGGCAGTGCCCAGGCCCAGGGTTCAAGCCGGATAACTGACCAAACAAAGACAAAAAAAACCCAAGCTGGTCATGTTGGTATATACACTTGTAATCTCACCTCTGAGAAGGCTGAGGCAGGAGAACCAAGAGTCTGAAGCCAACCTGGGCTACACAGTAAAAGAAGAAAAAAAAAAAAAGGAAAAAGAAGGTGGACCCTTTGACACATGTATTCTATATACTTTTCTGAGTGAGCTTTGTGAGCTGAGCAGGGTTCATTCTTTTGTTTTATCCATTACTCCAGCCAACAGGGAAGAGATACAAGTAATAGGAATATCATCAGATGCTAAGTGAAGAAATCTAGGCATGGAAGTGGACCCAGAAATTTCAGTGGTACTCAATCCTGGCTGGACCACAGAATTACCAAGGAAGCATTTTAAAAAATTATATATATCAATGATTCAATTAGAATCTATTCCAGAGATTGTAATTCAACTGGCCCTGGCATAGGCATGCACTACTTTGGAATCTAGCTACACACTCAAATGTGCAGTCAAGAGTTAAGAACATTAGTATTTTACAGTTCATTATGTAAAATACTTTCAAACAAACCCATTACTATTTATTACAGAATCCTATTTATAATGATCAGCAATAATAAATAATTGCCTTTATATATCTGCAAGTGCATCTGCAAGCTGCAAAGGAAGCCTATACTTACCCATTAACAAAAGCTTTGATTTTGAAAAAAATAAATCATTTATTTCAAAGATACAAAAATTCGTTTATATAAAATTTGGCACATAAGCCAGGTGCGGTGGCTCACACCTGTAATCCTAGCTACTCAGGAGGCTGAGATCTGAGGATTACTGTTCAAAGCCAGCCCAGGCAATACAAAGCCAGAGACTCTTATCTCCAATTAATCACTAGAAAATGGGAAGTGGAGCTGTGGCTTAAGGGTAGGGTGGTAGCCTTGAGCTGAAGAGCTCAGGAAAAGTACCCAGGCCCAGGAGTAGGATGGTAGCCTTGAGTTGAAGAGCTCAGGGACAGTGCCCATGCCAGAGTTCAAGCCCCATGAGCACCCACCTCACTAGGCAAAAAAAAAAAAAAAAAAAAAAAAATTGGTACATAAATGTTCACAGTAACTTAATTTATAATCTTTTTAAAAATGTAAACGTTTTAACTGTCCTGTGGTGGACAGATGATTTAAACTGTGGTACATTCCCACTATGGAATACTGTTCTAGTCATGAAAAGGATAATCAATTGATACAACCAAGAGCATTATAGAATTAAAAAAAATTTCAATCTCATAATTTCACATGCTGTCTGATTTCATTTATAGATCCTCAAAATGACAAAATTATAAAAACAGAGTAAAATTATTGGAAAGGAAAGGCAAAGGGAGCCTAGAGTGATGGGTCAATTCTTTCTTTGTTGATGGTCACAGGAATCTATAACATGAACAACTTGTACAGGATGGCATACTCACACCTACCAAACACAAGATGGGAAGCTAGTGAAATCTGATAAGACTGTGCCATTGGCAACATTCTAAACAAATGATGGGAGTCATTACTTAAATATATGAACTATTTCTCTTTATTCAAGTAAATGTATAAGATGTAAAGTGAAAAGATAGAAATGAATGATTAGAGAAATACGGTTAGAATAACATTGCTGGAGCATTTATTGTGTACATGGTACCACAATTAAACTCACTAACCTCAATAAAGGTGGTTGCTAATTAAGTACTTTTCTGATGAAAAGTGAAGGATAAAAAAAAAAAAGGATAAATCCAATCACTGACGTAAAAGCTAAGAAAATAAAACACTTTCCAAGTAAAGAGTATTTTAAGAAAAAGGTATTATTGTGTCCCAAGAGTTTTTAATGCAGTTTAAAAGAGAGTGCGTGAAACCCAATAGAGCTCAATCTTTTTTTTTTTTTTTTTTTTTTTTGGTGGGTTAAGGGGCTTGAACTCAGCCGGGCGTTGTTCCTGAGCTCTTCAGCTCAAGGCTGCCCTTGTGCCAAGCCCCACTTACCATTTTCTGGAGGTTAATTGGAGATAAGAGTCTCAGGTCCTTTTGTGCCTGGGCTGGCTTTGAACCTTGATCCTCAGATCTCAGCCTCCTGAGTAGCTAGGATTACAGGAGTGAGCTACCTGCCCAGCTAGAGCTCAGTCTTAAATACAATCACATTTACCTTAACTTCTGGGAACTTAAAATCTATATTGCAGAATGGAAGTGTGGCCTAATATTAGAGTGCTTGTCTAGCATGTACAAAGATCTGGGTTTAATTCCTTGGTACTACACACATAGAAAAGGCAGGAAGTGATGCTATAGGTTAAATGGTAGAGTGGCAGCCTTGAGAAAACCTAAGGACAGTGCCTATACCCTGAGTTTAAGACTGAGGACTGGCAAAAAAAAAAAAATCCATATTGCATGTAACTAGGATTACTGGCTATGCGTGACCAAGGATGTGTTTGAAACAATGATTATTTTTTCTGATTCTTAATTTTTGCTCAGAAACAAGACAATCAAATGGGCTCTCTGAGTGGAAAGAGGTAAATAAAGAAAGAAAAATCAGAAATAATATGGAGAAGGTGTTCTACCTGGGAAGAAATCAGAGCTGACAGAGGAGAAATGGCCTATTGCTAAAAGAAAGGCAGGAGGCAAAGAGGAGTTAAAAATGCTCTTAGAGATGACATAGACATTCGAATACAGGTTTCGGTAAAAATCTGCATATACTGAGCAATATCTCAAGGAAGGTGAATATTTAAATGCAGCAGTTTTAAGTAAAGTTGTGCAGGTAAGACTGATTTCAGTAGCACACAGAAAAAAGCACAAGGAAAATTTCTGCCTTTTTCATGCCATTTCTAATTTAAATGGGTGTGTGTTTATCCCTGGCCTTTTTTGCTCAATGCTAGAGCTCTACCACTTGTGCCAGCTCCACGTTTGGCTTTTCTGTTGGTTAACTGGAGATAGTCTCACAGACATTCCTGTATGGTTGGCTTCAAACCATGATCCTCAGATCACAGCCACAGATGTAGCTAGGTCTATAGGTGTGAGTCACCAGTAATTATTAGGTCTTTTAACAGCATATTAAGCCCCAAACACAACCCAAGGATACATTCCAATTGGTATTTAAGAAGTTTGTTATTCTGGTGGAAGAGCCTGATACAGGATTTTCTCTAACAAGAAATAGTCTCACTTAATTTTGAAGATCAAGTGAATAAAACACAACGAGGATACCATTAATCACACTTTCGAGGTCTGGAGAATCAAGGGCTAGAAATAATTGTGTTGCTGGAGGAAATACCCTCTCCAAATAGAATGTTTTTAAAAGTATAGTTGCCAGGCGTGATGGCTCACGCCTGTAATCCTAGCTACTCAGGAAGCTGAGATCTGAGAATCAAGGTTCAAAGCCAGCCAGGGCACAAAAGGACCTGAGACTCTTATCTTCCCAATTAACCTCTAGAAAATGGGAAGTGGGAAGGGTAGGGTGGTAGCCCTGAGTTGAAGATCTCAGGGACAGCACCCAGGCAGAGTTCAAGCCCCATTACCACCCCCCCCACTCCGCCAAATATGGTAATACTGGGCTGGGAGTTTGGCCTAGAGGTAAGAGTGCTTGACTAGCATACACAAAAACCCAGGTTCGATTCCCTGGTACCACATACATAGAAAAGCTGGAAGTGGTGCTGTGGCTCAAGTGGCACAGTGCTAGCCTTAAGGAAAAAGCCCAAGGACAGTGGTCAGGCCCTAGGTTCAAGCCTCAGGATTGGCAAAAAAAAAAAAAAAAAAAAAAAAAAGTACGATAATGCTAGCTACTATACTATGCTGTGAAAAAGCTTTTGCTTTTGAATGTGCAATTTAGATACACGATTTAATATCTAGATTTGCTTCAAAATAATAATAGAGGTAGGGGAGATTTAAACCAAATAAGCAACAAGTTAATAAAGCTTGGTGTTGGGGCCATTGGTGATGGGGCCATGAGATTATAACACAATTTTATTTTCTTTAATATGTGTTTGAAAATCTCTAACATTACAAATGTGTATATTCTTACAACACATAAAAATTAAGTCTTAATCAAATTAATCTTAAGTCTGAATTCAGAGATGAATGCAGAAATTCAGCATCATTGAAAGTTTTGTCTAGTGCATAGATCCCAGGCAAATCATTCTGACTAGTAAGTTTTCTGTTTGAAATACATGGTTTGAACATAATGACAGCTCAGGTCACTTTCAGGCCAAGAGTTTTAAGAATGCAATTCTGACATTTCAGAATTGGGTTTAACTGGGGCCGGGAGTTTGGCCTAGTGGTTAAAGTGCTTGCCTAGAATGCATGAAGACCCAGGTTCGATTCCTCGGTACCACATACATAGAAAAAAGCCGGAAGTGGTGCTGAGGCTCAAGTGGTAGAGCTCTAGCCTTGAGAAAGCCCAAGGACAGTGCTCAGGCCCTGAGCTCAAGCCCAGTACTGGTAAAAAAAAAAAAAAGAATTGGGTTTAACTTCACCTTTTCCTAACTGTCTATGGTAACTGATGCTGTACTACTGAAATGCACAGGCATCTCAAGACAATGTGTTGTCTCAAAGCAGATCTTCAGTCTACGGAGAACAGATCAACATCAGCCCTTATCACAGGCAAAAAAAAAAGATGAAGGGAAGTAACTCCAGTGGCATGTGCATTGTATTTTACACGGGTAAGTTAAAAATCTACTGGAGATATTTTCAGAATCACATATCACTCAAACTTTTAAATGGACAGACCCTATGATACAGTAACTTTTCCTCAGTACATTTATCATAGGATATACACATAACTATGTCTCCTGAAGAATACCTGTCATAGTCTGATTTATAAGCGAAAAACAACAACAACAAAACAAAACGAAACAAAAAAGCCTGTGCCCTAGCTAATTCTAAAAAGAGACGGAGAAGTGTGTTCCAGTACCTTCTTACCCTTGAACACCATGTAGCTCTTAAAGCATGGGGACACAAACCCACAATGATAAGAGATGGCAAAGGAAATTAGAAACCAACTGAAAGCTCCCAACAACCAAAAAAACTGGATAACACATCCATTGTTCTGTACTGATATAAATGGCTGAATAAATAAATCAGTGGCAAAGGATAGACAAATCACCTAAATCCAAATAATCTGTGTAGACTCGCTTGTCAATGAATAGAGCACAACTCCCCATTTCTGAGTGTGGGAAGCCAAGAGTAGAGCATTGGAAGGGAAAAAAGTGAGGATTTAAAGTGGAGAAATCCTGACACAGCAAGATGATGGGTGCCAACATCAACACTCAGTCATGTTAATAACATGTACTTCTGAGACGATGTGATCAATGTGTCATTGACTTCCAGTCTCCCCCTCCTAACTGCAATCTATGAGGGAAGTAGACAAAAGCCTCAATTGAGAATATTCTACAAAACACAGATTGGAATATCTCAAATGTGTGGTTACATTTAAAAAAAAAAAAAGCAAGCCTGGGAAGTTGTTGCAGCCAAGTGCTAAAGGAGATATGAAGACTAAGACAAGAGCCTAAGGAGATATGAATACTAGATGTAGTGTGGGTGGATGGGAGGCTAGAACAGAAGATATGCAGGGAAATGATGGAAAGCTGAATAAGGTGTGTACTACTTGCTAACAGTGATATATTTATATTAGCTCACTAACTTAATAAATGTATGGTACTGTAAAGTGCTAATGATGGAGAAATGGCCATGGGGTATATTCAAAGTCTTATCACCTTTGCAATCTCCTTTAAATTCTCTCTTTTCCTTCTTTCTTTTCTTTTCTTGTTTTTTTTTTTTTTGTGGGTCATGGGGCTTGAACTCGGCCTGGGTACTGCCCCCTGAGCTCTTCATACCTTTGAGCCAAGCCCCACTTCCCTTTTTCTAGAGGTTAATTGGAGATAAGAGTCTCAGGTCCTTTTGTGCCTGGGCTGGCTTTGATCCTTGATCCTCAGATCTCAGCCTCCTGAGTAGCCAGGATTACAGGCGTGAGACACCACCAGGTATGCCCTTTAAATTCTAAAAGTTATTTTTACAAAGGGAAAAAAATTAAGCTATAATCTTAAAATGATATGGAGTTACTGTCAAGATATAATAAATGGCCAGGACACAGTGGCATATGCCTGAAATCTCAGCTACGAAATAAGTGGAGGTAGGAGGATTGTGGCCCAAAACCAGATTAGGCAAAACAATGGGACACTGTCTGAAAAATAAAGCAATGGCTCAAGCTGTAAAGTACTTGTTTAGCACATGTAAGGCCCTGAGTTTAACATCCAGGGCCAGAAAAAAGATATAATGCATGTTATAACATCATTTTAATAATATATGTGTATGTACTCATTCACCAAAAGTCAAGGAAACTATACAACAGTGGATACTGAATTATTTGTGATTCTTCTTTTCTTTATCCCTTTTCTTTTTTTTTTTGCCAGTCCTGGGCTTGTGCTCAGGGTCTGAGCACTGTCCTTGGATTTTCTCAAGGTTAGAGCTCTACCACTTGAGCCTCAGCACCACTTCTGGCTTTTTTCTATGTATATGGTACCAAGGAATCGAACCCGGGTCTTCGTGAGTGCTAGGCAAGCACTTTAACCACTAGGCCAAACTCTTGGCCCCTCTTTATCCCTTTTCTGCAGTCTCCTATTCCGCTTCTCCAATAAGCATTAAACTACTTTTAGCACCATACTCTCTTACATCTACAATCATGGACAAAGTTTTATTTTTTAATTTTAGGAAAACATGGGACTATAGCACATAACCAATATTTAGCTACGAAAGGGCCAAAATGTACTTTTTCAAAAGAAAATGATAGAAAGTCTAGAATTTAATCAGTCAGAATAACATCTTGGTTCCATCACTTACTATCAGCACTAGATAGAGTATAACCTCCCTCAGTTTTCTCGTATTTTAAAGACAATATGACAAACTTATTAATCTATAGGACTTATATAACAGTCATCTATCCATATAAACACATGCTATCTACTAGCTATATTTATTATATAAAACACAGACCTGGTGCGGCGCACACATCTATAATCCTAGCTTGGAAGATGGAGATAAGAAAAATCATCGTTTGAGCCCAGGAAAAAAATTCATCTCAGTCACTAGAGAGATAAATGTGATGGTGCATGCCTGATATCCTAGTTATGGTAGGAGAGGTAAACAGGATGACCACAGTCCAGATTGGCCCAGAAACTTGAGACTCTATTTGAAAATAATTAAAGAAAAAAGAACTGCGGGTGTGGCTCAAATGACAAGGTACATGCTTCCCAAGCAGGTGCTTGGTAAATTCAATCCCCAGTAACATCAAATTTTATCAGAAAATCATAAAAGTGTAATTAAAATCTATGTCACTATCCTGACAATACTAGTAACTTGTTATTGGCAGCATTAATAATAAAAATCTGAGTAAAAGTTAAACACTATTAAGTAAAAACTTCATTTCTCAAGAGCGAAGATACTAATAGTACCTCAGCTCACTCTAAAACATATGCAGTTATTTCTCAACTATTTCTAACTAGACCTTCATAACAGCAATTAAACATGCTGTGGGTTAACAAGCCCACACATGAGAATCTTCCAGTGAACATAACTGAAAGCCACTTTTGTAATCTTAATCAGTTTAAACCGAACTTCCAAATAACACTGCTCCACTTCTTACTTTCTATGGGGTAGTTTCTCTAGCTATATAATGGCAATACTAATGAATGTCAAACATAAAATATACATTAACCTTACTCAAGTCTCTTGATTCTAACAGTTTAAACCATTTTGAGCCTGGCACTGGTGGCTCATGCCTGTAATCCTACTAAGGAGGCTGGGATCTAAGGCTCATGGTTTGAAGTCCATGAGACTCTTATTGCCAATTAACTATCAAAAAGTCAAAAGTGGAGTGGTCAAGTGGTAGAGAGCTATCCTTGAATAAAACCCCATGTTGAGACCCAGGACTAGCGCACACTACTTTTTTTTGGCGGGGGGGGGGGGGGGGGGGGGCTTGAACTCAGGAATTGGACGCTGTCCCTGAGCTGTCCAGTTTTGTGGTCTTTAACTGAAAATAAAGCCTCATGGACTTTAACTATGATCTTCAGATCTCAGTCTACCCAGTAGCAAGGATCACAGGTGTGAACCACCAGTACATGGCCAAACTTATTGTTTGTAAAGCAGTTTCAGATAAGACTTTTTGTGTGTGCCAGTCTGGGGCATGAACTCAGGACTTGGGCACTGTTCCTGAGCTGTTTTACTTACGTCTAGCACTCTACCATTTGGGCCACAGCTTCACTTCCAACATTTTTGAGATTGTAAGAGTCTCACAGACTTTCTTGTCCCAGCTGGTTTTGAACCATGATCCTCATGAGTAGCTAGAATTACAGGCATGAGCCTCCTTATGAACCCAGAGAGGCATATATTTTGATCTTTACTAAAGCCCTGGTTGGGAGTTTTAGCTCAATATTTATCCACCTGTGTTCATAGAAATCTGGTTCCAGGAATAGTGGGGATAGGAGATCTGTAGATGCCCTAGTCCCTTACATGAGACAATTTCCCTACACATTTTAAATCACCCCTAGGGTACTTAAAATACCAAATATAACATATATGCGATGTAAATAGTTGTTATACAGTATTGTTTAGGGAGTGGTGACAGAGAAAAAGTCTTTACATGTTCAGCACAAACACAATTTATTATTTCTAAAAATATATTTTGATTCAGGTTGGCTGACTTTGTGAATGAGCAACCCAGCAGATAACAGAAGGTCCAATGTGCTGATTTTAAGCTTACTCCAATTAAAATCTTGTAATGTAGAAAAATTGCAACAGATAAACCAAGTTATTCCATAAATAAATGAATTTTTAAAAGACCAAACAAGCCAGGTCAAAAAAATGAGTTTGTTCTAAGTGAAAAATTTACCCAACCTGATTTTTGTATATAGTATAAGGTATAGGCCCAAATTTGCTAATTCAGTAACTGACAACCAACCATACACAAAACAGTGTCAACCACCATGCCAATTATTTTAAACAGCATGCAGTTATTTTAAACAGCTTATTTTTTTTTGGGGGGGGGGGGAAGGTCCTGGACACTGTCCTTGAGCTTTTTTGCTTAAGGCTGCTAGTACTCAACCACTTGAGCCATGGCTCTACTTCCAGCTTCTGGGTAGCTCGTTGGAAGTAAGAATCTCATAGACTTTTTTTTTGCCTGGATTAGCTTCAAACTGCAATCCTTATATCTCAGACTCCTGAATAGCTAGGATTATATGCATAAGCCACTCGTGCCTAACTTAAACAATAGCTTTCAAAACTGAAGAAGTATCCATACATGGGTAGCTCATATCTGTAAATTCCAGCTACTCAAGAGGCTGAGATTGTGGTTTTAAAGCCAAGCTGGGCGGAAAAGTCTTGAGACTCCAGCTCCAACTAGCAAGCAAAAAAACAAACTGGAGGTACGGCTCAAGTGGCAGAATGCCAGATGTGGACAATAAAGCTGCGCAGAGCTAGAGGCACTGAGTTCAAGCACAGCTCTGGCACACAACTACCCACCCAACCCCCACAAGCGAACTTTACTCAAGTCTCAAACACATATATCTATAATCACAAAATCTACTCAGGATCAAAAACATATTACCTAGTGTAGGAACTGTAACTGTAAAAGAATGATTTTATAACATACTCTAAAACTTCACATCTAATATTCTTTATTCCCTAGTTCTCCAAAGTAGTTCCTTTATAGACCTGGTCAAATAAGTCTATGGTGCACTTTCTTTTCAAACCTGTTCAACAGTTGCAAATTTAAACTTCTTTAGCAATATACGATTTATAGGAAGAAAAAAAGGTCACTAAGGGAGCTAGTAAGTGGATCCAGTTAAATAAACATCTTTTGGTAAAAGAACATAAATTATATTGTTGGTTTTTCTAATACCCACAAAAGCAAGCATAAAATGGGAATTCCAAGCATTATGAGTAGCCACATTAACTTTACAAAATGCATTTTGTTCTTTCCTGTTGGCTGTTAGGGCCTCTAAATTTGAAACAATAATGAAGAGACCATTCTAGTATCTTATACTGATTATCCTTTAAATTCATATATGAACACTACGAGGTATCACCATTTCACAGATGAGAAAACAATGATTTAGGTAACTTGTCAGATTCATACAAGTAGCAACTGACAGAAATCATTACCTCAGTTAGAATTTAACATACATATACCAATATACAAACATCAAACACCTGATCTTTATAAGGCTTATTACCTATACTTCCTAACTTGCTTGACCTTCTTAGTCCTGCACGTGTAAGTGTTATGTATTCCTCAGCATGTACCACAATGTTTTATAACCATTTACTTATCAATAGTCCCCTACTCAATTATGAGCCTCCAGAGAGAGCAGATCCCATTATCATCTGTCCCAGAGCACAGGCCAGACTCTCACCCAGACATCAATTCTTTGTTGGTGGTCTCTTGTTGCCTTTCAGGCCTCCCATGAAGCTGCTCATGGGAGATGACTATTATAGTTCCCTCAGCTCCAAGACACCCACCAGGCACATCACAGCCAGAGAAGGCTCCAGCAGAAAGACTACCCACTAAGACCAGGCTGCAAGGCTGCTCATAATATCTTGACACCACAGGTAATACAGGGTTTTCTTTTTTATATTTAAGTGCTACACTCTCATTTTTCTACTGCAAGCAGCTCTTACACATACTAAAAACTGTATTACAGCACAGTTCCACACTTACATACAGGAATAAGCACAGAAATTAAGGGAAAATATAGAAAAATGTAAATCAACAAGCAGCGAAAGATAAAGCCTTTCCACAACCTATCTTTTCATTATAACACAAGTAGCGTGAGTGGGGCAGACCACACACACAATTTATATGCTTTCTCATGCACGAAACTAACAAATCAGCAGTTCGGGGCATTGAAGAATGATACAGTATAATTACGAAATGACACAGATTAATATTTAAGGAAGGAGACATTAAAGTCTTTCAAAAGAAAAGAAGATTAAGTCTGTTTTTTCTTAAACATTGAAGGTTTTAGAACTTAAAGGGATAAGTAAAACTACCTAAGATGCAATAGTAAATGGAATTTTGATACTTTTTATTCTCTCAGGGGACCTTTTACCTAAATAACAAATAACTAAATGTTAAAGCTCTAGTTTCAAATTTCCACATTTCCATACATGAGTATTCATGCAAGTCCTTTTATGTACTTATCTTTATTTTTCTGCATTTTCTCAATCTCTACCCTCACTTTGGCTGTTCTTAAGTAACTTCAGACAAGAGACTTAATAAATGTCTAACTTTTCAATACAGTTAAAATTACAGCACCTTATGACTATCTCGACTCTCTTTTAAGCAGCATTAGTCTTTTAAAATACTATTCTAATTCTTGGAAGCAGAAATGCGGGAAGATCAATGTTCCAAGAAAAGTTAATAATAATTGATTCATCCTGGCTACAGCAAAGACCTGTGTTCTATGCAAGATTGACAACAAATCCATCCAGTAATATCTGCCACAAAGGGACAAAGAAACAGAAAAAAAAAACAAAAACCCAAAACCCCCTCACAGAGTAAATGCACAAAGACAAAAACAGGAAGAGAACATACTGGTTTAGAGCTGAGAAGGAACAGAGCTGCCGGACACAGAAGACGAGTTACCTAGACAGTAGCAGATAGAAGACTGGACAAAGTTAATGGGGATGAGAATGGAACATCAATGGACAAAGAGGTGGAACCAGCAGGAGCCAGAACTGGTCAACTGAAAGAGATAAGAACAAGCCTAGAGATGGTCAACCAGGAAGGAGTTATACCCATGTGGAGAGGGGAAAGAGCAGAATACAGGAGAACCACCCCCCATTCATGGGAAAGGCAGAGGTGACAAAATATAAAGAACCAAATAAGAAATTTTAGACAGATGAGAAAAATGTACCATGAGAAAAATGTATCATGTGATAAGTAGATAGGGCAGAAAGGGAAAAGAATGAAAGAGGCCTACTGAGGAAGAAATACTAAAATTAACCAAGTGCTTTATGGAATTCTGCTTCATTAAACTTTCTTTTTTCCCTTAGATTTCCCCTTATTAGTCAAAACTTGATTCATAAGAGTAAAAAAGTTTCCTTAATTTTCAGAAGAGAAAATTATTGGGGAGGTCAATTCAACATCAATTTGGACAAAGTCTTAATAAAAAGAGCTGACAATTCAATGTATTTATATCAAGTACTTCAGCTTTAAGCAACAACCAAATTTCTTACTAAAATATGTACATACACATCAATGCCCTTAATGACTCTAACAAATGACTTTCATTTGCTAAGTGTAGCACATCTTTTCCTTTCTCTTTATGTTTAGCAGCATTTGGAGAAATCCATGCTTCTCATTGTCTCTCCCAACAGACAAAAAGGGTAAGATTTTTGCTAAAAAGCAGCTTGATGCAAATTTAACCCAAATATTAAAAGATAGTGGAGTTCAATTACTCATTCTGTCTGGGCTTTCCAGATAACTAAAAATAGAACATAGAGACCACTCTTGGTTTCCATAACAGAGAGCAACAACTAAACACTAAATAAAATGTGGGAATAGTAAACAGCAGACCTGAAAAGAATGGAAATTATTTTGGATCCTGGAAAATAACATAGGGTAGAATAGCAAGTTTGCCAAAGATCTATGAAGCTTTAATTCTATTTTAAACTGAAACAATCATCAGTGGCAAAAATGTGCTCAAGAAAGTAGTCATGTACAGAAGCAGGAAGAAGTCAAAACCGAAGTCACAATGAAGCGGTATGTCACTAGAGAGAAATAATTTATCCACACAACACACTCTTTAGTGATTACTCAATAAGAATATTCCCACTGATGTGATCTCTCTGTCCATATAAAATAAAATACTGATCCTCAATTACCAGCTACTGCAGTTCTGGAAAGTAACTCACATATTGCAAACAAAGTGGATGGGTTAACAGAGGTAATGTAAGAAACACACAGGAAATGTCTAGAATGTTGCCACTTCTGTTTTCAGAATGATCTTCTTTCAGCTGGTCAAAGTCCTACATGGCATTGAAGTTGTTGGTTGATATTCAACTTTTCTTCTGCTGTTTACCATTCTTCCATAAGAGTTCGTGGCCATCCAGTCCATTCACAGGCACCCAGCATGCTATTTCCTTCTGGAAACAGCTGCCACCCCATAGGCTTTGAGAGGCTTCTTGAAGGAATAAACCTGGTCTGTTGGTCTCTATTGAGGACACGCTGAAACTAGGGTCATCTCCATTTTCAAAGATGACATGGAAGCCAAGCATGCTATTTCCAAGGTAAGGTCCCTTAAAAAAGAAAAGTTAAGAATCAACCAGATTAAAAAAAAAAATCTCTAGTAATGCAGTGCAAATTCTCACAAAACATTTTATTTTAGCTAAGGCTGAAAAATAAGCAATTTCAATAAAGAAAATTTAATACTTCATCTCAGCTTTAAAAACGAAATATTTTCAAAAAATACCACAGATAGAAAAATATCGTAAATAATCAACAGTTCCTAAAATTAATTTAAAAATCAATTAAAATTGTATGGAAATTTGTCACTGACTTCAGTCTCGCCATGGCCATGGCAAAATATTACCCTGATTCATATCTTACTTGAATGGATTTTTAAAAATGTTTTACATTCTGCTGTAAAATAAGCCAACAAATTGATGGCCTAGAAAATGTCTTCCAGCCATGAAATTTTGGAATTTTGTATTATCTGGTGATAAAATCCCAATAGTACTAGATTAATTTTGCCTTGGTTTCCTTATCTATAAAATATAGGCTGGTTCTTTTACAGGGAGAGGCTCAAGAATTACTGAAGATGGTTTAAAATAGATGGCCAAGGGCCCCAAGGGACTTGATTCTCTGGAGTTCATCGAAGATAACTGACTTCCATAATAAATCCTGGATGACTCTGACAGCAAACTAGATCAAGTTCAACAGCCAGCTCCAAAACTATAAAATTCTCAAAATGGGGTAGAAGTGACTTATCAGTGCATTATATTCTTTTTGCTAAAAACTCTCCATTCAAGGTTAGGAAAAGCCTAAAATTAAGTCTACCATGCCAATTGGATAAACACTTGAATATATTTTCTTTCAACTCAAAGTTTTCAAATTAGTTCCTCAGATGTTTAAATAGAACACAAGCTGTGAGGCAGTATTTAGAATTCCAAGTTGTTTCTATGCAGGCCATCTCAAAATAGGCGATGGTAAAATGACTGCCACCATGTCATTTTGTTGTTGATCAAATGATAAAGCAACCCCAAGAGTGATGACAAGACACTTTCCCCCTGGAAACTATATGTAATGTACAATACTGTACCTGCGTAGTGGTGTACCCCTTGGGTTCTAACCAGTTGGGTAGTCCATGCTTTGCCCAAGGGCTCTTCCTCCTCTGATTCTGGACAGTAGGCAAGGGGAGGTTTGCACAGTCATTGCCACGTATGTGCTCTTGGAGAAACACTGGCATCCAACACATGGATATGGGGCTGGGCTTTCACAGAATATCCTTCTCTTTCTTCATGGATTTTGTTTGAAGATCCTCATCTAATTACACACAGCTTGAAACTGACTTGATTTCAGCTTTGTCACCAAACCAACAGCACACTTTTTTAAAATATTTCTTTCCACCCGAAATACTACTTGTTTGAAGAGGATTCTCTCTCAACAGCTAAAAACAACCATGATTAAAATTCCACAAAAAGACAAAAAAAAAAATCGGACAGAAATATACAGAAAACCTTCAGTCATATCCACATCATGATAAATCAACATTTTAGAATTTTTAAATGTAGTAAATGGTTTTTTTAAATTTTTTTAAAAGAAAGGAAGATAGTACATGTCATTCAATACATCTGAAATAATTTTTGGACACTAAAAGTCATTGTCCTATGTATACCATGGTAAATCATTATCCTGGAATCCAAGAGCTAGAAAGAATTAAAATCTTCACTTAGCTTTGAGATTCAAATTCAGTTTCTCTTCCCTGTCTTTTAGTCATGTCTGGAAGATTTTGCAAACTTTTGCACTACTCTGAAATTTTAAAAAGAGAATCTTTAAGGCAGAGAGTATATAGCATAGAGGTAGAGTGCTTGCCTAGCATGTACAAAAAGCCCTGTGTTAAGAGTCCCAGCATTGGAAAGAAAAAAAGAAAAGAACTTAATATTAAAATGTACTTGGCACAGTTGCAAAAATAGTGTCGACTTTTAGATCTCTTTTCAAACTACAAAATAAACTCCTCAGAGAAGCCATGCTGACCCTGAAGCCAGGGTGCCTACTTACATCATGCTCTCAGAAAAGAAAATGAATTATTTCATTGGGCCTCTACTTCCTCATTTAAAAAGGTGAGCAACAATCAGACCTACTTCAAAGGCTGAAGATTACTGTGAGATTCAAATAAATTAACATGGGGCTAGAGACAGTAGTAGCTGGTGCATTTTAAATACTATGTAAGTATTAGCTACTCTTGTTTTATTTAGCTCTAAATTCTCATACTGTTTCGCAATAGTACCCAAGGTTTACCCAAAATATTTCCTACATTTTCAAATGGTTTTGATGATTCTTTATAGTAACTAATATTCACTCGGCAAGTACATACAGACCTACTCTCTCTCTATTGTGACAAGGCAGTTCTCAAAAGCTTGTCTTCCTACCACAGGACATATAACATCACTTAAACACCTTGTAAACAAGAACTGTTATTACAATACTGTAGTATTCTACACAGAGAAATGGCAATCAAACAAGTCAATTTTTTCTGTTCTCATTTATAAAGCACTTTTTATGTGAATAATGTAGAACACTTACAAATATAGTCATATTAGTGGAAGAGGTTTTGTTAGTAGCTCATAAACAGTTCAAAAGAAAGCCAACTATTCCTTCCCCCACTTTTTCCCTTCTTTTGCCTTATGTACCAATAGCAAAGCTGGAAAAGTGACTGTAGATGCTGTGTGTTGTAAGGTGCTGGTGGCCCATTATCTCAGCTACTCAAGAGGCTGAGATTTATAGATCTAAGTCCAAAGCCAGCCCTGGCAGAAATATCTTGTGAGACTCTCATCTCCAATTAACTACCAAAAAGGCAGTAATGGAGATTTGGCTCAAATATTAGAGCACCAGCCTTGAGTGAAAAAGCCATGGAAGCGGGGGCTAATGGCCCAAAACAAAAAGAAAGAAAGAAAGGATATAAAAAAACAAATGCTTATATTTAAAGGTAAGAAGTCATAAATAATAGTAGTTACTTCCAAAGAAAATGTGCCTTTTTCTTCTTAGATCCTTCCATTGATGACAACTCAGACAATTCTCCCCAGATCATGTCTTCAAGTAAACCCTTTGTAAATCCAACTAGCAAAGCTTTCCCAATCTTTTCTTCTTCCCAATGATGAAATGAACCACTAGAATAGTCCATGATAGGTAAGCTCCAGCATGTTTTAACCACAAAGAACACACACCTCCAAGGACATTTCTCGACCTTTCTAGTTCTTCCAACCATTTATACACTCACAGATACCAGCTTTATACTCCACTAGCCTTCGTAAAATAAATTGTTTTGGAATTGCTATGCCTGTATAAACCATTAAATCATACTTTTGCAACATAGTTAAAATAATATTAAGGAAGCCCAAACTAATTAAATTTAATCAAAACCTTAATGTTCTTAATTTATAAAATACTAGGCTCAGTAGGAGATACATATTTTAGAATTGTAAAGTTAGATGAGCACCAGTGGCTCAGGCCTGTAATCTTAGCTACTCAGAAGGCTGAGATCTGAGGATAGAGGTTCAAAGCCAGCTGGGGCAGGAAAGTTGGAAATGGAGATGTGGCTCAAGTAGTAAAGTGCTAGCCCTGAGCAAAAACTCAAAAGACTGAGCAAACACCATGAGTTCAAGTCTCAGTACTGGGGATGGGGGTGGGGTGTGTACACACACACACACACACACACACACACACACACACAGAAGTTAAACTAAAAATAAAGCATACATAAATCTCTCACATTACCTCCAATATAGAAAATATAACATTTTAAACAAATACTTAATGAGACTGCAACTCCACCAAAATAAAACGACTACTTTTTTTCTTAGTTTGGTATTGAAAAAAGTCTTCACATCTTATGATCGCTTGCTTGCTCACAATTAGGAATGTCACTAAGGAAAACTTGGATGAATAGATATATGACTTTGGAAACTACTGATTGCTCAAATTCACTTAATTGAGATTTTTTTTATAATGCCAATACCCATATTTACAAACGTGCAAGCAGGTTTGGTTTTTTTTTTCTTTGCCAGTCCTGGGCTTTGAGCTCAGGGCCTGAGCACTGTCCTTGGGCTTTCTCAAGGCTAGAACTCTACCACTTGGCTAGGCAAGCACTCTACCACTAGGCCAAACTCCCAGTCCCAGGTTTGTTTGCATTTGTCGGTCGTGGGACTTGAACTCTGGGCCTGGGAGTTGTTCTTGAGCTCTTCAGCTCAAGGCTACTGTCCTATCCCTGGAACCACAGTGCCACTTCCTTTTGGGGGGGGCAGGTCAGCAGTGGGGCTTGAACTCTGAGCCTGGACGCTGTCCCTGAACGCTTCAGTTCAAGGCTAATGCTCTACCACTTGAGCCACAGTGCCACTCACAAAAGCAGGTATAAATACCCAATGCCACATCTGGACTCTTCAAATATTTTTGAACAATGTACACATATACAAAAAAAAAAAAAAGATAAAAAACGATTTAGAAAAAAAACAACAACAACCTGTTTAGACCATTTGGCACAGGCTGGGCAAAGAATACTCAATACCTTTATTACTGTTCCTAATTTTCCAACTTTAGTTTCAAATTAAATGGCTACAAAATCACATACATGATCATGCGTGTATGCTAAAACCAACAGGCACTGTGGATACTAACGTATGCTAACACTGGCAAGTTACCATACTAACAATGATCACGTAGTCAGAGGCCAGTTTAATTGTCACAGAAGACCCATAAAAGAAAGCCACAAAGGCTAAGAACTAACTTTTGAAGGGGCACTGTATTAACTGTAGTCGCTATCTGGCCTAGTCCGAATTACAATGAGCCGGTCAGCTGATCCTGGAGAACTTGCGCCAGAGAGCAATAGTTACATCTCGAGCACGTGGACAAGCAGCTCTTACTTGCAAGGCTTCACCAGCCGGGCAAATCTGATCACTTCAGAACCGAAATTCATCTGTCTTTTGCTGCAAAACGCATTTTCCAAGTAACTACAAACAAGGAGCTATGCACAGAATCTAGGTCGCCCTATCATCTCCCAAAGCCATCCAAGCTAACTGCTACGGGCGCTCGGGCCACCGCTCATAAATGTTTCAATCGTCTCGGCCACGCGTCGTTTATTAGGATGGAAAGGATGCAAGGGCAGTTCGCAGCGCACGAGCTTGCCAGAGGGCGCCCCTAAACACGGACGGTACCCGGAGGCCACCCGACCTCACGGCGAGCCCCTCGGGACGTCTCCCGCTCGGCCGCGCACCCCGCGCCCCCAGCCCCGGCCGCCGCCCCCGCCCACGCCGGGGCGCCCAGGCCGAGGGGGCGGGACGCGGCCGGGCCCGGACTGGTGCCCGTCCCGCTACTGCCCGTCCGCTCAAGCGGAGGCGCTGCGCCGCCCCACACGCGACTCTAGACCCACGTGGACACCAGGCGCGGTGCCCAGGACCCCCGCACGGCGAGCCGCGCCCCGCCGGCCCACGCCGCGAGCCGCGCCGGCATCCCCTTCGGCCGGGGTAAGAGCTGCGGGGCGCGCGGGCCGGGCTGGGTGGGGCGTCGGCGACGCGAGGAGGGAAGGGCACCCACTCCACTCACGCGCCCGGGCGGCCCGGCCCCGTCGCTGTCTGCCGTGTACAAAAACGGAAAAGAGGAAAAAGACGGAGAGAAGGGGGGAAAAAAAAAAAAAAAAAAAAAAAAAAGACCTGGCTCCTCGTCTCATCCGGAAACCGACGGGCCGGCAGGAAATGACGAAGCCGGGGTCGTCCGGGTCCGCTCGGTAACCGGCTCCCGCGCCCGGCGCGACTCCGGGGAACAGCCCCGCGCGCGCGGCCGGCCTCGTGCGCTCCGGAGCCGTCGGCGTGAGTGCGGCCCCGCCCGCCGGCTCGCGTCACCGCCCCGCCCCGCCCGCCCGGCTCCGCCGGCCGCGCGCGACCCGCGGGCGGGAACGGGCCGGCGGGGGACCCCTGGCGGGAGAGGGCGGGCCGCGGGCTGGGGCTGGGTGGGCCCGGCGGGCGTGCAGGTGTGGCCGGGTGGGACCTGGGGCTCCTCTCGCTGCCTTCCGGGTTCGGAGCCTCCCTGTGCCCCTCCCCATCCCCACCCCAGGCGTCCTGGGGACTGGCGGCTGCAGGTGTGACAGTGGTCCGCGCGGCGGGGCCTGTGCGATTCCCCCCCTGGGCTGGAGGGAAGCCCGTCGGATTCAGTTTTCTTACAAGAGGAGATCTCTCAAGATGGAGGTGATGGCTGGAAGAGTTCAGGTTTGGGCCTTAGATGTGTGTGTCAGCCCGGCCTCTTTGTTCCCTAGCCTGTGCGGCCTTGGGCAAGTTCTGTCACCTCCCCTGCCACCTGTGCTTCCTCTTCTGAGAAATGGAGCTGCGTTGCCTCCCAGCAAGGTTGTCTGGAAAACCACACAAATACGACCCCACCTAGATTAGCTACCTTGTCCTGTTGGAGAAGTCCTGGTAGCTTGTTCTTCTCCCCTTCTCGTGCCCAAACTTCCAGTGTTTCAGGGGTGAGAGAAAGAAACCCCGCTTTATTATGCAAAGGATTTTGTTAAGAACTGGCCTAAGTGATCCAATCTGGATTTGTATCAGAAATGAACAAGGCTCTAAGTGAGCGATAAAAATAACATTCCAGTCACGATGACAAGGGATGCTCAATTTTAGAACTGCCTAGACATGGTAGCAGGAACCCAAGTCAGGACTCTAAATTTAAAACAGGATATAGTCACATGGGAAAGTCCAGAGGGGGGAAAAAATCTTACTTTTCCATCTAAAAGTTTTATCAACCTAAAAAACGAGCTCTAGTTAACATACTTTATAGTAACTTGATTTGTGAAATACTCATGTTTGCATGAGACTTATTTTTCCATCTTCCTGCTTGAAATAATAGTTACAGCATTGGAAAAATTGTCAGGAAAAGAGGTTCATTTTCTCACAAGAACCCTGAATGACACTGTAAGTGCATGACTAGCTATGTTGGAAAATTCTGTTGAAATATTAACTTGCAAGAAATGGACCATTGTACTAACCCCTGAACATTTTACTTTAGACTCAAGGGCTGGATGCACTGGTCATTCCACAAGTTTGTGTACACTTACTGTGGCAGGCTGGGGGGGGATGAGCAAAGATCAGGCCACATGTGGGCCCTGGCTTTGCACTATGACCTTACAGTTCTATGTTTCTGACAGTCATGAGTGAGGGCTGGGCAGGAAGTAAAAAGCTACCCTCTGTGCAATTCTTTCACAACTAAACTCCTAAAAATAACTCAAGTATTTGTCCCTGGAACTATGGAATAGTGTCAATGCATACGAGTCACGTTGTATAATATGTGTTGTGTAATTGTCATGGTAAAATTTTATCACTCTGGGGTCAATTGTAATTAGAAAGAACTCAAAATATGTTTAAAAGGTGACCAATCTATAGTAGGAGGAAATCAAGCCCTGGGTAGTAATATACAGTTTACAGAGTGGCGGATGAACAGAATTTTGCCAAAATTTGAACTAAGAAAGTAGCCTGGTTCAGATGCACTTAGGCATTAGAAAAGAGATGGGTACTATGTTAATTAAATGGTACCTGCACAGTTTCCAGGCAGTGGTGTCATTCTTTTGTCCTGCTTCTCCTCCTTTGTTGATATTTCTTGGAAAGCCATTGCTCTTGCAGCATAATTGTCTGGGCTTTCTGTAACCCCGCAAACAACTCTATTATATTTTTTTCTTCCAGTACTGGGGTTTGAACTCAGGAGCTAGGAGTTATTCCTCAGGTTTTTTTTTGGGGGGGGGTTCCCCCTACTCAAGGCCACAGTTCTTTACCACTTGAGCTATGGCTCCACTTCCAGATGCTTTTTGGTGGTAAATTGGCAATAAGAATCTCATGGACTTTCTTGCCTTGTCTGGCTTTGAACCAGGATCCTCAGATCTCAGCTTCTTGAGTAGCTAGGATTACAGTTAAGAGCTACCTTTGTCTGTCTTCTTTTGGTTTATTTTTGTTTTGTTGCCAAACATACTCCTTGCATTCAGATGTTTGGGGACCTGCATTGTTCACTTAGAACAAAGTGTTGTCATAAGTAGCCATTTAACAAATTCCTGACAGGGCAAGGAAAATTTCTCAGTTAAAAAACATTTCTCTGTTGGTATCTGTTGAATATAAACATTGTCTTTGTTTAAAAAAAAGAAGTAACCAGGACCACTGGTGGCTGATGCCTGTAATCCTAGGTACTTAGAAAGCTGAGATCTGAGGATCGTAGTTCAAAGTCAGCCCAGGCACTAAAGACCAAGACACTCTTACCTCCAATTAATCACTAGAAAACAGGAAGTTGGGCTGTGGTTCAAGGGGGTAGGGTGGAAGCCTTGAGCTGAATCGCTCAGAGATAGCACCCAGGACCAGAGGTCAAGCCCCATGATTGGGGAGGGGGGATCCAGGGAACAATAAAAATAGAATTCTAAATTATAAAACATTTTTAAGTTCAACATTTAAATATTACTTAAACATCAGACGAGGCCTAGTTTTAACATTTTGGCATCAGCAATGGTTGAAACTCCAAAGATCCTAAAGATAATTATAGTGTCTGCTCTTCCAGAAGCCTCCACCTCTAAAATTGCTGATTACTAACTACAAATCATAATGGAAGTGCAGAGCACCTCGAATTCAGTTTTAAACAGTAAGCTCTAAACAGGTGAGTATACCATGTACTCCTTCACCTTCCACTCTCAGAAAGTCCATCCCTGGTTTAGAGGAACTGAGTCTAGCTAATGTTTAATATTTAGATCTTGAGCTTACAATTTTAAAAAATTAATTGAAAGTTCTATATTACTCATTCCCTGGCCTTTTTTGTACCCACAAGACCAATATTTATATAACAGGTGCCAATGGGTGTTTTAGAAAAGTACATCTTGGCATTGTCAGGCATTAAATGGCTATTTTGTGACATTCACTTTATTCTAAATGAGCAGAGCAGGTCCCCAAAGAGCTGACAAAGGGATCAAAAAGAGGAAAACACATCCTCTAGAGTCAGACAGCTCTTGAAATTTTATTCATTTTGTAGCAGAACAAATGAGAAGAAAGAGAAATACATACATGGTGATTTAATATCTACATTAATAAACATTTTTGGGTAGCTTCCCAGATAGACTGAAAGATATTTGAGTGGAAGAATTTCAGCAATGCCTTCATTGTTACAGGCAGGCTGGATGAAAATTACAAAACATCTTTTTGGACATTCCAGATCCTTTACTTGGCATTTAAAAAAAAAGACTGTCTTATTTTAAGAAACTACAGTACACTATCACCTATCATTTGTTCCATTGTTTTTATAGTATATCTGAAGCAACACTTCTGATTTTCTGTCACATAGTAGGTCGTTTTACTTAGACATACCTTGTATGTCTAACAAGTGAGATGCTCTACTTTTATGGAAAAATTTAATTAACTCCTCAAATACAAAAAGAAATCATTCTTTTACTTGCTATTTGATATACTTATGATTACCACTCAGTTTTCTGTGGGAATCTTCAAAGAATGCACTTCCTTGAGAGAAGTCACAGCTGTATAAATAGTAAAATGTAACTTTTTATCCCATAGTTTTCAACAGCTAAGTTTGGGACAGCAGGTCCAAAGTAGATCCAGCTCCAGACTTGGAGGAATATTGGAGACACGTGGAAGAGAAGGGGGTGCTTCCTGGCCCTTCTTTTCTAGGTTGCCATGATGTGCTCTTAACATCTCAGACGTGTTTGAATCTGTGTTTAAAAGGTCTTTTCTGCTTTCATCTGGATATTAGTTACCCTTTGGAAATGGTGCCGGGCTTCCATCCTTTGAGCAATGTTATCTTTTGTCACACATTGTAACCTTTCTGTAGAAACTGTGCTATTTCTAAGTAGGGGAAATGTGGTATGTTCCTTAATGAACTTCAATAAAGTTTTTCTTACAAGACCAGTCTGAAAATAGTTTAGGCGATGAAGCAAATTGCGGTTATTATATTATATAGATACTTGTAGTCATTTAAAATGTAGCCATTAAGGGTATAGGAGAAGGGGAACCCACTCAGTGTTAGAATGCTTAGTGTGTGAGAGGTTCTGGGTTCCAGCCCCAGGATCTCTCATCAATGCTATGTACTCATGTAGAAATGTGGAATGCTTTTTGTTTGCAGGCCTCACAGAAATACTCAGATATGTTTGCAAGCCCTCCTTTCTTTCCTTTCCTAGAGGCCTATGGCTGGAAGTTACGGAGCAATGGATGATGATGGTTCTATGGATTACACCGTTCACGAGGCCTGGAACGAAGCCACCAATGTGTACTTGATTGTAATCCTCGTTAGCTTTGGGCTCTTCATGTATGCCAAGAGGTATATTTGCAAGTATCTCAGAATAGATAAGAAACTTGCAGTTTGAGATTTTTGCAGGCTTTTTAAAAATTGTGCTTAACACTTAAAAATCACTTCAGCAGAAATGTTGTTTCTGTTCTGAAAGGGGTTATCTACTCTTGTCTCCTTGACTGGTTCAGCTTTTGAAACCCCATTACTTTAGCTGCTTAGGGGGCAGTGAGTAGGAGAAGCATGACTCAAGACCAGACCTGCAAGCAGTTCAAGAAACCCCCATCTCTACAAAAAAAAAAAAAAAATGCTGGGCATAGAGGTGTGTAATTTTGATCCTAGTTACATGGGGGAAGGTAGGTAGGAGGATGGTAGCCTAAAGCCGCAAGAAAAAGTATCTCAAGACCCTACTCCCAAATAAAGGGGAATATTCTTGGAGGTAGAGAGTGTCTGTCTGCCAAATATGAGTATTACAAAAGGGAAGGAAAAAAAGGAACAGGAAAGGGAAAGTAAATTGGTTTAAATGCAGCCCTCAACAGAGCCAGCTTCTGTACACCGTTAGTGTGATATCAGTTGTTGTTTTGTTTTGGGTTTTGTTTTTTGCTTTTTTAATTCTGGTCCTGGAGAATGAACTCAGGGCCTGGATGCTGATCTAGAGATTTTTCAAGATTAGTGCTCTACCACTTGAGCCACACTCTACTTTCGGCTTTTTGGTGGGTAATGGGAGATAAGAGTCTCATGGACTTTCTAATTTAAGTTTCCTCCTGCCTTCCTAGCTCCTTTCCTTTAAGTGCAGGTAATAACAATAATTAAAAATAAGAGAAGGGTGTGCTTTAAGGAGGAAAAGCAATATTAGGTGGACTGAATTTGGAAGCCTCTTCCAAGGCTAACCAAATACAACAGCAGTAGTTCAGAGTGATGAATACTTCAGAAACATATTTTTTTTTTGGCTTGGGAATAGCTCAGAGCCTAACTGGCTCTCACCATTCTTGGCCATGTAGCTGTCTTTAAGTAGCCAGGCAAGTGGACTCTAAGCTGTGAAATAGAAGGTGCCACATGTCCTCCTCCTTAGTCTGCTTGCAGGTAGCAGTTGTTTTCTTAAACAAGCCACCACCTTCCCATTTACATTTTTTGGGGAATTTTTTTTTGTTTTTTTGTTTTTGTTTTTGCTAGTCCTGTGCTTGGGCTCAGGGCCTGACCACTGTCCTCGGACTTTCTCAAGGGTAGCCCTCTACCACTTGAGCCTCAGCACCACTTCCAGCCTTTTTCTATGTATGTGGTACTGAGGAATCGAACCTGGGTCTTCGTGCATGCTAGGCAAGCACTCCACCACTAGGCCAAACTCCTGGCATTCCCATTTACATTTTAAAAGCAGGGGCATACACTTATTTTTTTAATATCCTCACTGAGACTATAATGTAATTTAAGAAACACATTTATTCACGGATTTGCAAGTTTAAGGCCTACTCAAATTCAAGGTCTTTTCCAGCCAATAATTTTATCTTTATTTGGATAACAAGAACAATGGTAAATGAGATGCTTTGTTATTTATACATTTTTTCTATAATGGCTTTTTAGGGCCTTTTTATATTAATTGAATATTTTTAGCATGTCTTTTCCTTAGTATCCCCAAGGCTGTACATAACAGCCTGATAATCTTAGTGCAAAAAGAATACTTGATCCAAAAAAGTATTTCACAAGGCAAAATGTAACATAAAGTGGACTTCTAAAATCTAGCTTCTGATTTCCAAGATTTTGAGGATATTACATACCTATGGGACATTCAAACAAACCTTTCTTCTGCATTGGTTTTGTGTTTAGGAATAAAAGAAAAATTATGAGGATATTCAGTATGCCACCTACAGAAGAGACTTTGTCAGAACCCAACTTTTATGACACAATGAGCAAAATTCGCTTACGACAACAACTAGAAATGTATTCCATTTGTAAGTATATTCTATGCTTAACTATATACATAGCGTTTTTTGTAGGCCATGGGGTTTGAATATACATAGCATGTTTTAAATAGTCTCTGGGATTGACTGTAGTTAGCAAAAGGTTATAAAAGAAATAGATGGTTATAACAAGTTAGTGTCTTTTTTCAGAAGCTAAACACAGTTTCAGTAAAGGCACTTTACCTTGGTGTCAGTGCTGTTGCAGTCTGTGTACAGGGCCACTCCAAGACCTGAGGTATTTCCCACCAGTGTGTTCATGTGATTATATTCTTGTAAAGTTTGCGAAAATGAGCTTTTGAATCACCCGTTAGGACTTTTATCTCTTCCTATTTTAATTTTTTCCTCATTTGCTCCTACCCTTATATGAAGTGGCATTAAAGCTAACTACTACAAGCCAAAGTGGTGTGAGGATGGCTTCAGAACAGGATATGTGACATCGGTGTGCAAAGCCAGAAGTTTTATCTCAGTACCACTGTGCCTGCAGCACTGAGCACTGCCAGCACTACTAAAAGGGATTTGAAGAAGAAACAGTTTAGAACACGCAGAGCTGCAAGGAATTGTACATATAAGCCATAGCTTTTTATGCCTGCATTTAAAATTAAAAGAAGGATGTGTGCTGTCCCTTGTGTCTTCTAAGTGAGGACACAAGTGAGCACAATGTACATAGACTAGCATACTACTTCTGTAAAGTCAAGGGATCTAAACACCCTTCCTTATCCACATCAGTAAAACATGGAAGGAGGCATGGGAAGGTACACACCTGCTTATTGACATCTGTTGCTTTCATGATTACCATGTGGGGTTTAGGGAGAAAAGATCGCTTAACTTTAAAGACAAATGTCCACAGTAAAATGTAGGTGTACACATGCATGCACATAAAAAGAAACAAAACAGGATGAACAGCAAAATGTTACTAGCATATGTATTGGGCCTACTGGAACTTCAGAGAATGTAAGTGTATGTAACATGCAAGTACTCTTTATGAAGTGGTATACTTGCATATAATCTGCATGTTTTACCTCAATTATTTCTAATAACTATCACAATGTAAATACTATGTGATTGGGTGTTGTACCATGTTTAGGGACTAACAACAAGAGCAAAGTTCAGTACAAGTATTTTTTTTCAATTCATGGTAGAGTCTCTGAACACTGAGGGTCTGCTGTTCATATTTCAGCTAGATAATACCTGGAACCTTTCCTCTGAATAGATTGTACCCAAAGGATTAGCAACAGTGGTTCCTTTGGGAAAAAAATGGAGAGGGATGCTTGCTATAAGATACCCAGTGGGAGACAAGACATTTCTCACTCCCTGCCTCCTACCCTTTTGCTCCTTCTGCATTTGGCATGATTTGTATGTGTCATCAGTGCAAAATAAGACATAAAACTTAACATAGCATAATTTGTGGTAGTGAAAAGGCAGAAACAACACAAATATCCCTGAAAATAAATGGATAAATACAATGTGGTACATACATACAATAGAATATTACTGAGTTTTAAAAGGAACAGAAATCTGACCCATGCTACCATATAAATGAACCTTGAAGACAATATGCTAAGTAAAATGAACTAGTACAAAAGGATAAAATATTGTATTATTTCACTCAGATAAGGCAAATCATAGAAACAAAGTAGAATAGTGGTTGTCAGGGCTGAAAAAGGAAACATGTAGGAAGTTGTAGTTTAGCAGGTACAGAGCGGAGTTTGGAGGGATAGTGGCAGAATTTGCATAGCAACGTAAGTGTACTTATTATTATGAACTGTAGACCTAAAATTGTAAAGATGACAAATTTTATGTATAATTCACAACAATAAAAATACTTTAAAAGTTTAAGTATTTTTTTTAGTGTATGGAGCCCAAAAGAAAATTAGAGGTAAAGAGCCAAAGACATGGCTCAGGTGGTAGGGCATTTGCCCAGCAAGTACAGTGCCCTGGATTCAGTCCCCACTACTGCCCAGAAAAAGAAAATTACAAGAAAAGAATAAGTTTTTTATTAATGCTTATTCAAGACAGGAGTTCTCTGATGAAAGGAGACATTGATCAAGATGGATTGTACTTACAAACTGACACGTTGAATTGAACCACCCTTGTACAGCTATTTAAAGTAAATAAAGACAGAAATTCTCTCTTACCAATAATATATTTATGATATAAATAAACCCATTTTTGGTGGGAATAATAAAATTTATCAGAATTGCTGTTTGCAAGGTTTTTGTATTGCTATTGTTGCTATAACAAATGACCATAAACTTACTGGTTTAAAACAGAGCAAATACATTGCCTGTCACTTTTTTTTGGGGGGGGGAGCTGGTCATGGGGCTTGAACCCTGGGCCTGGGCGCTGTCCAGCTCTAGTACTCTACTCCTCAAGCTACAGTGCCACTTCCTTGTGTACCACTTTCATGGTTAAAAGTTCTAAAACAGTTTCACTGAACTGAGTAAGCAGGGTTTCATTTTTCTGAATGCTTTATGGAAGAAATCAATTTCCTTACTGTTTCGCAGCTTTTAAATCTGCCCCCATTCCCTGATTATGATTTAATTCCTGCATCCTAAAAATCAGGAGCATTATGTCTTCTATGCTCACATTTCCCCAATGTGGATTTTCTTTTTTTTTTCTTTTTCTTTATGTCAGTCGTGGGATTTGAACTCTGGGCCTGGGAACTGTCTATAAGCTCTTCAGCTCCAGGCTACCACTCTACCACTTTGAGCCACAGTGCCACTTCGGTTTTTTGGTGGATAATTAGAGATGAAAGTCTCAGGAACTTTCATGCCCAGGCTGGCTTTGAACTGTGATCCTCAGATCTCAGCCTCCTGAGTAGCTAGGATTACAGGTATAAGCCACTGGCACCCAGTTTCTCTATGAGAATTTAAAGCCACAAAAGGGTCTCTGATTTCAGGAGTCAATGAAATTATATTGGACTAAATAATCCTGATTTATCTTCCCATCTCAAGTTTCTTATATCAATCTTATCTTCAGATTCCTCTAAAAGGTAACATAATTACAAATTATGGAGATTATTTTGTGACATCTTCAATTAGCCATTCTCATAAATAAGAATAAACATTTGGATTTGTATACTTCCTGAATTCTAGTGTCATTGTTAGAGTTCATGATATAGTTTGTCTACCAGTTCAAGAAGAAATAGCAAACAAAATGCTTTTGCTTAAGGAGAACTCCCAGTTACAAGATTTAAAGCCACAAAAATTCTTATCTAAGTAGCACAAATGAGTACTAACTCTTAGCTTGGTCAAACTTAAGGGAGGAGGTTGGAAGTTTTAAAGTCAAGAAGTTGAATGACTTTAACAAAGACTTTTAATCTTTATGTCATCTTTAGTTTCAGATTAAGATAGTTTTTCTTCAATAACTATTTCTTCAGAAAGAACCCAATTGTATATCTTTTTTTCTTAAGTTGATAATGATGTTTTTTATGCTGAATAATTCTATTGGGTGTATAAATAAATATAGCTAAATTCCTATGGTTTAAGTAAAATCATTATTAGCTTAAGGTGGAAAAAGTAAGAAACAAATTATAAATGTTAATAGTTCAATGTTCGCCCTATATTATATTTATTTTTTAATTTAAGGAAGTTTATTTTTAAAATGTGACAAAGAAGCAGAGCACATGGCACATAGAAATACTCTTTAAATTTCTGAGTAATGCTGATATATGAATAATAAAGAAGTGCTGAGAATTAGATTGTCCTGTAATGGGGGATAATTAACTTCCTGTAGAGAAGCAGAGTGTTAGGCACTTGTAGCTCATACTTGTAATTCTAGCTATTGAGGAGGCCTGATATCAGGATTGTTGTTCAAACCCAGCTCAGGCAGAAAATTCTTCAAAACTCTTTATCTCCATTTAATACTAAAAGAACAGAAGTAGAGGTCTCACTAACAACCTTTAGTGCAAAAAAGCTAAAAGACAGTGTTCTGTCCTTGATTTCAAGTCCTAGTACCAGCATACAAACATGCTCACAAATGTGCACACAAATACACACACACACAAACACAAGAATTGCTTAATTTTAAACTAATTTTTTTTACTGAGAATCATTACTTGACTCTGATTTAATGGGTAACTGGGAATTATTTTTCAGTTTATTTTACTTTCTGTTGTTTCTTTTTTTTTTTAATAGCAAGGAAGTATGACTATCAACAGCCACAAAGCCAAGCTGACAGTGTGCAGCTATCTCTGGAATGAATGAGGAACAGAGGGAATTGTGAAGCTTTACAGCAGTATGCTTTGCATCCTCCTTCAATGAAAACGTCTCACCTGTAATGAAGTCCATCCTCATAAAGGCACTGTCCCCATTTTTTTGCATTCTGTGTTGATTTTCTGATTGCTTTTCCTAATCACTTGTTGCATAGTGCAAAATGGTGCAGAAGGTCTGAACATATACACATCCTACATACTCAGGAAAAGGAGGAAAATGAACATGAACAGGGTAGTTTTCTCTTGTGAGAATCAGTAAGAAATCAAACCTACCTCTGGAAGCAAGATTAGAATGTTTTCGCAAAACTTTTTAGTGACTTTTTGTTTTTTGGGTTTTTGTTTTTTTTTTTTTGCAAAAGGCCTAGACACTATTTTTGAGCTTTCTCAAGGCTGGTGCTCTTCCCCTTGAGCCACAGCAGCACTTCTGTCTTTTTCTGTGTGTGTGGTACTGAGGAACTAAACCCAGGGCTACATACATGCCACGCAAGCACTCTACCACTAAGCTACACTCCCAACCCCTATTAGTAACTTTTTAACTCCATTAGTGATCATTGCTTTTACAGAACTTCTGTAGTACACCACAGACGTTGTAATGTTTTGTACATCTGTAGACACAGCATCTGCTAACATTCTATAACTGGATTTCCCCTTCTTCATGTTCCCAGGAGGAGTTTTATTTTGTTTTGCTTTAGTCTTGTCCTGTCAGGACTAGCTTGTGTAGGCCAGGCTGGGCCATGCTTTGAGCAGATGGGCCCCTCTGTCTTGGTGTTGGCCACTTGCTTTCTTAGTCATATCACTGTAGTTATTCAGTGTTACAGTCTAATTTCTTTTTTTTTTTTCCCCGCCAGTCCTAGGCTTGAGCTCAGGGACTGAGCACTGTCATTGGACTTTCTCAAGGCTAGAGCTCTACCACTTGAGCCTCAGCACCATTTCTGGCTTTTTACTATGTATGTAGTACAGAGGAATCGAACCCGGTCTTTGTGCATGCTAGGCAAGCACTCTACCACTAGGCCAAACTTCTAGCCCAGTCTAATTTCTTACGTTTATTTAACATAAGTTTTTTGGAAGACCCACTTACATTTGATACTGTGCAACAAAGTGATTTCACCTAACTTTCCATATTTAAATAAAAGCTGGCTGATAATAGTGTTTGGGAAATTATGTTATCCATGTAACTCAAACAATCTCTCTGAATTAAAGCTACTCTTAATTTTTAAAGTTAATCTTATTTCTAGTATTACTTCTAGTAAGAAAGACTCTTACTGTGTCAAACTTGTAATTCTTCTGCCTCTGCTTCCAGAATGCTAGACTTGTAGGTATATATTGCCTTGCCTATCCTTCTCTCTTTTTCAATATGAAAATAAAAATGTAATTTTAACAAAAAAATTCAGGGAAATAACATTTACTTTTAAAACATATCTAGATCTATCTATCTATGTATCTATCTATCTATGTATCTCAGAATCTCTTTACATATACTGTATATTATAAGGTACTTAGTTGGCCCAATGGCTAGAAATAGCAGAGTAGCCAGGGGACAGTCTTAAACTTTTCTGTCTTCAGAGAAGTCCCCAGTGTTTTCGTGAGTAGAGAACTTAATGGGGAACAGCAGTGTTTAGGTACACGCATGTTGTACCATCTGGACACAGTATGAAACTGGCTATTCCACATGATCTGTAAAAATAATGCATGTGATTAAATGGAAATTACAATGAACTTATTTATTTGCATCTATTAGATGAGACAAACAATTAAAAAGTAGAAGATGCGTGGACCACAAACTTTGGCAAATGAAGGGATGAATTCCTCATTTTTTCCCTTAAAGCTAAATACGGAAATCACAACATCCCACTGGCAAGAACAGCAGCAGGTCCAACTTTGAAGTCTCTTCCCTGCTTCCACAGCTGAGCTGGGAGAAGGGTGGAAGCCCTGCAGTCACACTTCAAAGTGACACCAGCTGACCCACCAAGATTCCACGGAATTGTTTTCTTTGGAAGAAAAATGGAATGACTAAGAAGCTAGTAATGAGCACTCCTGGTCTTTACCTTGTTTCTTCACCTCTTTGAAGATTGGGCATAAGTACTGTTCAACCTCTGTGGGCTCCCGGCTCAAGTTGTTAGATGACTGGATACTTACCTGTTGCCAGTCAGCTGCACCAAGGGAATAAATTAGCCTCCAGAGGGCACAGTTGTTTGCCATGACCTCACACTGTCAGGTGGAGAAGTTTGCATGATTCACCTCAAATGCAGGCTTTAGAGTAAAATTGTGATGTCAAGAATAGTTTATACGGGGCCAGAAGCATGCCCTACTGGTAGAGTGCTTGCCTAGCATGCACGAAGCCCTGGGTTTGATTCTTTGGTACCACATACACAGAAAAAGCTGGAAGTGGTGCTGTGGCTCAAGTGGTAGGGTGCTAGCCTTAAAAATGCCCAAGGACTGGGCCGGGAGTTTGGCCTAGTGCTAGAGTGCTTGCCTAGCATGCATGAAGACCCGGGTTCGATTCCTCGGTACCACATACATAGAAAAAAAGCTAGAAGTGGTGCTAAGGCTCAAGTGGTAGAGCTCTGGCCTTGAGAAAGTCCAAGGACAGTGCTCAGGTCCTCAGCCCAAGCCCAAGACTGGCAAAAAGAAAAAAAAATGCCCAAGGACAGTGCTCAGGCCCTGAGTTGAAGCCCAGGACTGGCTAAAAAAGAATGCATTCTGTAGAAATGAGATAAAATGGTATCAATAAAATTAATTTCAGGTAGTAAAGAAGAATAAATTTAATCTGGAAAACTCATTAAGAATTGATGGACAAGGGTGTTGTGCAGAGGCAGCAGTCCCATGTAACCTCCCACGTGTAGACCAGACCTGCACTGGAGAGGTGTCACCATCTTCCACGAACTATTCTGATCCAGAAACAGAATCAGAATGGAAATAGGTAAAGGCATGTCACCTCCACCTCTTCAAAATCGGACCATATTATAAGGACTAGAACTTAGTTTCATGCTTCATTCCTGAAGAAAGATAGAATCAAACTTACACATGACCATAAAGAGAGAAAATGTCTCCACTTTAGTTTTTTGCCAGACCTGGAACATGAACTCAGGGCCTCTACACTGTTCTTGGACTTTCTCAATGCCAGTGCTCTGCCACTTAAGTCTCAGCACCACATCTGGCTTTTTCTGAGTATGTGGTACCAAACCTAGGGTTTCATGCATGCTACCATTAGGCCATGCTACCAGGCCTGTCTACCTTTTTTTATTAAAGAATTTATTAACATTGATTTTTTTTACCAGTCCTGGGCTTAAGCTTAGGGCTGAACACTGTCCTTGGATTTTCTCAAGGCTAGAACTCTACCACTTGAGCCTCAGCACCACTTCCAGCTTTTTTTCTATGTATGTGGTACCAAGGAATCAAACCTGGGTCTTTGTGCATGCTAGACAAGCACTCCACCACTAGGCCAAACTCCTGCCCATTAACATTGTTTTTTACATCATGTTTCAAATGTCATATTTAAGTATTCAATAAGGGAATCTATATACAATCACTGGCACTTAGGTTTTTGAATAAAACAAATTAAGCTGAGGGTTTGTATGTCATAGATACATACTAATATATGTAATAAAATAGTATGTCTATAGAGTATATAGCCCATCATAGATTTTTCCATAGATTTTTATTGTAATTAATAGAAGGGTTACATTATATTCACCAGATAGAAGATGCATTACTTCACAAACATTGATACCCTTTCTCATGTCTTGGTCCCCATTTCCCTCCTCCCCACCCCCGCCCCTCATCTTATTTTCCCCCCTTCCCTATCCCATTTCAAATATCCAAATAAACATATATATAATATATCAGATAACAAGGTGAAATACTGTAACAATATGAAATAACCAAGGGACAGCAAAACAGATGAGAGATAACATAGTACATTAAGGACAATAATCACTCATTATATGGCTTCTGTTTCTATATCCTGGGGTCCTTTCATTTAGCATCACACTATATGGACTTATGTATCTAGGTTTTGCTCTATTGTAAATATGCTAGGAGAGCCCAAGGTCTCTACTGATTATGACAAATGAGGGAAACCATTGAGCCTGTGTTCCTTTGAGTCTGGCTTACTTCACTTAATATGATTTTTTCTAAGTCTTTCCATTTCCTTACAAATGAGGCGATGTCATTCTGACAGCAGCATAGAATTCCATTGTGTATAAATACCACATCTTGTTGATCCACTCATCAACTGAGGGGCATCTGGGTTGGTTCCATATCTTTGCTATGGTAAATAGTGCTGCAATGAACATCCTTGTGCTAGTGGATTTAGTATGTCCTTGTTTCTGGACAATTGGGTAAATGCCATAGAATGGAATTGCTGGGTTATAGGGCAGCTCTATGTTTAGTCTTTTGAGGAACTGCCATACTGCTTTCCATAGTGGCTGAACGAGTTTGCACTCCCACCAACAGTGTAGTAGTGATCCCTCCTGGCCACATCCCCGCCAGCATCTGTGTTATTAGATTTCTTGATCATGGCCATTCTAACTGGACTAAGGTGGAATCTTAGAGTTGTTTTGATTTGCATTTCTTTTATGGCCAGAGATGTCGAGCATTTCTTCATGTGACTATATGACATTCTTATTTCTTCTTCAGAGAAGACTTTCTTCAAGTCTTTGGCCCAATCGTTTAATGGACTGGTTGTTTCTTTGGAGATTAGTTTTGGAGTGATTCAATTTTTTCAGCTGTTGATGTATTTTAGATATGAGGCCTTTGTCTGTTGTATGGTTAGTGAAGATCTTCTCACAGCCTGTAGGCTTTCTAGTTAGTTTGCTAGCAATGTACTTTGCCATACAGAAGCTCTGCAGTTTAATTCAGTCCCATTATTTCTGACTTTCTTTGATTTGTTGTGTTTCTGGGTCCTTATTAAGAAAGTTTCAACCTGTGCCAAGGAGACCTAGTGTATCTCCTATTCCTTCTTGTAAAGTTTTCAGTGTATCTCCTTTTACCTCCAGGTCTTTGATCCATTTGGAGTTAGTCCTGGTGCAGGGTGACATAGAAAAATCCAACTTTTGTTTCCTGCAGGTGCTTAACCAGTTCTGCCAGCACCACTTGTTTAAGAGGCTGTCTTTCTTTCATTCTATTTTTTTGGCTCCCTTATCAAAGATTAGGTGGCCATGGGTCGGTGGGTTGATATCTGGGTCTTCAGATATTAACCTGTTCTTAAGTCAGTACCAAGCTGTTTTGGTTACTATAGCTCTGTAATAGAGTCTAAAGTTTGGTATTGCAATTTCTCCTGCACTGTTCTTTCTGCTAAGAATTGTTTTTGCTATACGGGGTCTTTTATTATTTCATATGAAATTTTGGATTGCCTCTTCTATTTCTTTGAAGAATGATATTAGGATATTGATGGGTATTGCATTAAATTTGTAGATAGTCCTTGGCCAGATTGCCATTTTCATGATGTTAATTCTTCCAATCCAGGAGCATGGAAGATTTTTCCATTTCCTCAGTTCTGCTTTAATCTCCTTTTTCAGGGTTTTAAAGTTTTCATCAAAAAGGTTCTTTACATTGTTAGTTAAGTTAATTCCTAGGTAATTTATTTTCTTTGAGGCTATTGCAAAAGGAGTTGCTTTTCTGATTGTTGCCTCGTTCCTATGTTGGCATATAGGAAGGCAGTTGGATTTTTTTTTTTGCTAGTCCTGGGCTTGGGCTCAGGGCTTGAGCACTGTCTTTGGACTTTCTCAAGGCTAGCACTCTACCACTTGAGCCTCAGCACCACTTCCGGCTTTTTGCTATGTATGTGGTACCAAGGAATCGAACCCGGGTCTTCGTGCATGCTAGGCAAGCACTCTACCACTAGGCCAAACTCCCAGCCCCTGGCAGTTGATTTTTGAGGGTCAATTTTATACCCTGCTGCCTTGCCAAAGTTTCGAATCAGCTCAAGCAACTTGGGAGTGGAGTCTATAGGGTTCTTTAAATACAGAATCATGTCATCTGCAAAGAGGGAAAGTTTTACTTCCTCTTTCCCTATTTGGATCCCCTTCATGCTTGCTTCTTGCCTTATTGCTCTGGCTAGGAATTCTAATACTATGTTAAAGAGGAGTGGAGAGAGTGGGCATCCTTGTCTCGTTTCTGATTTTAGAGGAAATGGATTTAGCTTTTTGCCATTAAATATAATGCTAGCTTTGGGTTTGTCATACACAGCCTTTGTTGTACTGAGGAATGTTCCATGGATTCCTTGTTTCTCCAGAGCTTTTAGCATAAAGGGGTGTTGGATCTTATCAAATGCCTTTTCTGCATCTATTGAGACAATCATGTGATTCTTGTCTTTGCTCCTATTGATGTGTTGAATTATATTAATTGACTTGCATATGTTGAACCAGCTTTGCATTCCTATGATGAATCCTGTTTGATCATAGTGTATAATTTTTTGATGAGTTGCTGAAGACAGTTGGCCAGTATTTTGTTGAGAAGTTTTGCATCAATATTCATCAAAGAAATGGGTCTATAGTTCTCTTTCTTTGATGAATCTATGTCTGGTTTTGGGACGAGGGTTATAGTGGCTTCGTAGAATGAGTTTGGCAATGAGCCTTCACTTTCAATTTTATTGAAGAGCTTGAGGAATATTGGTGTGATCTCTGCTTTGAAGACCTTATAGAATTCAGCTGAGAATCCATCTGGCCCTGGACTTTTCTTGGATGGGAGGTCTCTTATTGCTATTTCTATTTCAGTGCTTGAAATAGGCCTGTTTAGTTGGATTAGGTCTTCTTGGTTCAGTGTGGGTATGTTAAGATTGGCTAGAAATTCATCCATTTCTTCTAGATTCTCAAATTTGTTGGAATAAAGGTTTGAAAAGTATTCCCTTATGATGCTCTGGATCTTGGTAATTTCTGTCATGATATTACCATTCTCATCTGTGGTTTTATTTGGGTGTGCCCCCTTCTTTTTTTTGGTAAGATTGTCAATTTTGTTAATTTTTTTCAAAGAACAAACTCCTTGTTTTGTTGAATCTTTGTATAGGTTTTTTGGGCTCCAATTCATTTAATTCTGCTTTGATTTTAATAATTTGGTTCCTTCTACTGGGATTGGGGTTGGTTTTTGCTCTTTTTCCAAGAGCTTTAGATGCGACATTAAATTATTGGTTTGTGGGGCCGGGAGTTTGGCCTAGTGGTTAAAGTGCTTGCCTAGCATGCATGAAGACCCGGGTTTGATTCCTTGGTACCACATACATAGAAAAAAAAAGCCGGAAGTGGTGCTGAGCCTCAAGTGGTAGAGCTCTAGCCTTGAGAAAGTCCAAGGACAATTCTCAGGCTCTGAGCTCAAGCCCAGGACTGGCAAAAAAAAATTATTGGTTTGTGATTTTTCCAATTTGTTAATGTAAGTACTCAGAGCTATACATTTTCCTCTGAATACTGCCTTTGCTGTTTCCCAAAAGAACTAATATTTTGTGTGCTCCTTTGTGTTAAGTTTATAAACTATTTAATTTCTGTTCTGATCTCCTCAATGACCCATTGGTGATTCAACAATGTGTTGTTCAATCTCCATGAGTTACAGGGTTTTCGTTGGGGGAGGTTGGTGTTCAGTTCCAATTTGATGCCCTTGTGGTTTGAGAGAGTGCAGGGAATAATTTCAGTGTTTCTGAATCTGCACAGGTTTGTTTTATGTCCTAAAATGTGGTCTATTTTGGAAAATGTTCCATGTGCTGCTGAAAAGAAAATGTGTATTGTGGTGTTGCTGGGTGGAATAATCT
The DNA here is from genome assembly GCF_031878675.1 of Megascapheus bottae. Lineage (NCBI taxonomy): Eukaryota > Metazoa > Chordata > Mammalia > Rodentia > Geomyidae > Megascapheus > Megascapheus bottae. The sequence goes on along the minus strand of NC_143528.1, from coordinate 761,743 downwards.
GCAAATGTCTGTTAGATCTAGTTGGTGTATATAGTTGTGCAATTCCGAGGTTTCTCTGTTGAGTTTTTGCCTGGTTGATCTGTCCATAGGTTAGAGTGGTGTGGTAAAGTCACCAATAATCACCATGTTTGTATCTATGTGTGGTTTTAGTGAAAGTAAAGTTTGCTTGATGAAATTTGGTGCTCCAGGATTAGGTGTGTAGATATTCATAATGGGTATGTCCTCCTGGAGGAGAGATCCCTTTATTAGTATATAACAACCTTCTTTGTCTTTTCTCACTAATTTTGATCTTGATGTCTATTTTATCTAGTATAAGGATGGCAACTCCAGCCTGTTTATGGAGGCCGTTAGCTTGATAGATTTTATTCCAACCTCACACTTGCAAAAAATGTTTTGGGGGGCAAGATGTGTCTTTCGAAGGCAGCAGAATGATGGATCTTGCTTTTTGGTCCAACTAGACAGTTTATGCCGTTTAATTGGAGAGTTAAGTCCATGGATATTGAGGGTTATGATTGAAAAATATTTACTAGTTCCTGCCATTTTTTAAAAGCCTTTATTAGGGCCTGTGGCTTGACAGTTCTTCAGTAATTAGCTGGTATGATTTTTGGGTGCCATTTCTTTGTCAGTACCAGGTTTGTGTTGGTTTTCAATGTGTAGAACATTTTTGAGAATTCTCTGTATTGCTGGTTTGGTTGCTACATAATGTTGCAACTGTTCCTTGGAATGGAATAGTTTTATTGTTCCTTTAGTTATGAATGACAGCTTAGTTGGGTACAGTATTCTTGATTGGTAGTTATTTGCTTAAAGGCATGACATACACCCTTCCAATCTCTTCTTGCTTGCATGGTTTCTGCTGAGAAATCTGTAGTTATTCTGATTAGCTTTCCTCTGTAGGTGATTGTTCTCTTCTCCCTGGCTGCTTTTAGGATCCTTTCTTTGGTCTCTATTTATCCTGTACAGATCATAATGTGGGGGTGGGATGTCCTTTTCTGGCCAGGTCTGTTTGGGGTTCTAAAAGCTTCTTGTATCTGGATGAGCCTGCCCTTCTGGATATTTGGGAAGTTCTCTGAGATGATTCCCTGAAGTATATTTCCAATACCATTGACCTCTTTCTCCAGGCCCTCCTCAATACCAATTAGCTTTAAATTAGGCTTCCTAATTGTATCTTGGACCTCCTGAAGCATTCTCTAGATTTGGCTTGTCTCATTTTCTGTTCTTTCTCTATAACAACTAGATTATCTTCAACCCCAGAGATTCTCTCTTCTGCATTGTCTAACCTGCTATCAATACTTTCTACTATATTCTTTATCTCCCTTTCTTCCAGTTGCTCATTTTTGATGCCTTGCATCTCTTGTTTTAGATCGTATATGGACTTATTTAACTCCTTGATTTCCATTTGAGTGGTTAGCTTAGCAGCTTTACTCTCTGGACATTTGTTGGAGTTCGGTCAGCTTTTTGTTTGTGGATTCTATGAATTCATCCATTTTTCCTTGTCACATATCTTTTTCTTTATGGTTTCTTCTCGGCTAGATATGGCTTCCTCTTGTTCATATATCTCTTTCTGTATGTTTTCAAACTTTTCATTAATCATGTTTACCAATTGCGTTTGTGTAGCATTTAGAGGACTCTCCTCTAGTTTTGCCATTGACTGCACCATTGCCTGTTTATATTGGGTGGGAGATGCTATTCCTTGATTTGCCATTTTTTTCTTGAGTTTCTTCTTCTGCCCATTTGAAAATGTGAGCAAGATTAATACTGCACAAGATTACAATTTTTATGATGTAACCAACCTAGAGCTCTTTACTGACCACACAATAGAAGTTCACACTTTTAGACTGGCATTACCCCCCACCCCCCTCCCTCTCTCTCTCTCTCTCTCTCTCTCTCTCTCTCTCTCTTTCTCTCTCTCTCTCTCTCTTTGTGCACTTACAGACAAATCTAACACCACCACCAATCACCATTTTATGACCAAAAAAACCCCACAATCCAATATTTATAATTGTAATATTCTGGTTATGAATTGTACCCTTTACTAATACGTAGTGGCCATCTTCACTTTTATGTACTGATTTTACTGAGAAGTTTGTCAGAGATTATGATTGCTACTCCTGCTTTTTTGCACAGTGCATTGGAGTGGAAAATTCTTTACCATCCTTTCACTTGGAGTTTGTTTCTGTCTTTGGCAGTGAGGTCTGTCTCTTGGAAGCAACATATGAATGGGTCTTGTTTCTTAATCCAGGCAGCTGTTTTATGTCTTTTGATTGGATTGTTCAGCCCATTCACATTTAGGGAAATTATGGAGAAGTGGTTAGTGTCCTTTGTCATTATTTACTTTTACTTCTGAGTTTCTTTCTCTCTCTTTTTTCCCCCTTTGATTTTATTGATATATAGGTGATAGATTCTTGATGGGAGTTCTTGCTATTCTGCAATTTGTTCTTGATTATTTAATATTTTTTGTAATGCTGGTTTAGTGTGCATGTATTCATATAGCTTCTCTTTGGAATGAAATATTCTGTTTTTCCCTCAAATGTAAGTGTTAGTTTCTCAGGATATATCAGTCTGGGTTGGCAGTTGTTGGCCTTCAGGGCACGAATGGTATTTTTTCAAGCTTTTCTTACATTTATGGTTTGTATGGAGAGGTCTGCAGTGATTCTAATTTTTTTCCATTATAGTATAGCTCTTTCTTTTTTTCTATTTTTTTTTTTTTTGGCATTTAAGATCAGCTCCTTAGTATTCAGGTCTAATGTTCTTACTATTATATGTCTGGAGGAGTTCCTTCTGGGCTCTTGCTTGCTTGGGGTCCTGAAGGCTTCAGTAATGTGAGTGAAACTTTCCCTTTTGAGGTTGGAGAAGTTCTCTGCTATAATCTTTTTTTTTTTTTTTTTGAGCTCAGGGCCTGAGCGCTGTCCTTGGACTTTCTCAAGGCTAGAGCTCTACCACTTGAGCCTCAGCACTACTTCTGGCTTTTTTCTATGTATGTGGTACCCAGGAATCGAACCTGGGTCTTCATGCATGCTAGGCAAGCACTCTACCACTAGGCCAAACTCCCGGCCCTCTGCTATAATCTTGGTGAATAAGTGTTGCATTTCCTTTGTTCGAAACTCCTCCCCTTCATCAATTCCTATTAGATGAAGATTACATTTCTTGGCTATGTCTGCCAGGTCCTAGAGTTCTCTTTGGTGAATTCTGATTGATTTCTCCAGACTAATGACTCTCTATTCCAATTCCTGATGTCCTATTCTCCATCTCAGTCAATCTGTTGCTTAGAGCTTCCATTTCAGTTTGCATTGTGGACACTGAGCCCCTCATATCTGCTCTGAGGGTATTCATCTTTCCATCTAGGGAAGTATAAGCTTTGTCTATTTTTGTCTTTACTTCTCTTTTGAAATCAAGGAACTTCTTTGTGATTTCCTGCATATATTCCTGGAATTGTTTTTGGAGTTCTGCTTTAATCTATTTAGTCATGTCCGCAATCATCTCCTTGAACAGAGTCATGGTTAAAGTCTTTTCAGGTGTCATTTCTTTGGATGATGACTTCCCCATGCCTTCACTCTTGTTTCCTTTTGGGATTTGTGTGGGAATTTGATTATTTATGTATTTCATGATTTGTTGCTATGATTTCTGCCTCACTGGGGGAGTTCGCTCCGTGGTCAATAGGCAAGCGGTCTGTAGTTGGTTTGGGGCTGGTGGCTCTGGGTATCTGTGTGTATGTGTCATTCTCAACCAAATTAATTCTGTTGCTGACTGGGTCTGAGTCTTCAGCTTTTGTTGGAGTGTCTGCAAGTTCCCAAAGGCTGTGCCACTGCATACCTAGATCTCAACTAGCCCAACTGCTGGTTTGCCAGCACTGTTCCCAGGGTTGGGGCCCAGCAGATGATGTCTGCTCTGGGAGTTTGTGCAGTAAGGTGGAGCTGCCCGCCTAGGTCTCTGCTAGCCCAACCGCTAGTTTGCCAGCCCTGTTCCCAGGGGCAGGGCCCGGCCAAAGACGTGGTCTCTGAGGGTGGAGCCGGGCCTTTCTCATTCTCAGAGTGTGAGCTTGGCCCTTGCTGGTCTGCCCTCCAGTTCCCTGCTGTGTTTTGGGGTTGCTATCACTGCTCTTTTCCATACTAGGGCAGAGCGCACCCCTGATTTCCACCAAAATTACTGGGCCGTTTTTGGCTTGAGTGTTTCGTTGACTCTGTTGGGAGGCCCCCCTGGTGCTGGCTTGCCATAGGCTCTCAGCAGGAGGGCACCCCACTATGTTTTGGTTCTCTCAGATGCAGGCGCGTACATGCACCCCCACCCACTGTTGGAAGGCAGGGTCTTAGCGCCCCTCAGTCTCCAGTTTCAGTGGCCTGGGAGGGAAGCTATTGGGCAGGTGGGAGCAGGGACACCTCCACACCTGTTGTTGGAGTACTGGGTCTTAGTGCCTATCTGTCAGTCTCCAGTCAATGGCCTGGTGGTGGGGCTGTTGGGGGAGGGGCAGGATTCTGAATTCCTTGTCCCCCCAACACTTACCAATCTTTCTTGGGCGGGGTGGGAGGGGTCTGGGTTAAGTTTTGTAGTTCACCACCAGCTCTACTTTCCCGAAGGGTTTGGGGGTCTTGGTGGGCTACTTACTCCTCAGGGTTTGGCTGTGAGCTGCTCCACGTTGTTGGAGGGTTGTTCGCCTCCCCTCTAGTCTCCACTACTGTCTGTGCTGCCTGCACCTGGTCTGTGTGGGATTCCTGCGTCTGGATTCTGCCACTTGCTGGAGTTCTGGGCTTCCTGGCCCCATTACCCGCTGCTGTCACTTTTACAGCTTGGAGGCTCTACGGTGATGGGGAGGGGAGGGGTCCTCGCATTTTGGATTCTTTGTAAGCTTTATCTGTACTTCTTTTCCAGTTTGTATACTTCTCCGTTGCTTCTTGAATTTGTAGTTGTTGATTTCTTAAGATACTTAGCTCCTGGGATTCCCTGATTCTCTCTTGTGGGAGAGGGCTAAGCTGAGTCCCTATGGTTTTGGTGCCATCTTGCATTCCCCAACCTTACTTTTTAAAAATTCTTCATATTAATTTATTGATTTTGGTAGTTACTCAAAATTTATTTAAGTTGATAGAGGAGAGAAAAGTAAAATAGAAACCACCTGGAACGCTTATTATCTATCTTTTGCAACTTTTCTAGTAAATGGATTTTTAAAAATTGTGTTGTATTGTCAGAGTAATGTATAGAAGGGTTATAGTTACATTCATTAGGTAATGGATGCATTACTCCTTGAACACTGATACCTCTAACCACTTTTTTTCAAAATTAAAAATCTAACAACAGTTTCTACTTGAGAATTCCTATAGGATGCCAGGCTTGGTGGCTCACACCTGTAATCCTAGCTACTCAGGAGGCTGAGATCTGAGGATCAAGGTTCAAAGCCAGCCCGGGCTCAACAAAAGGACCTGAGACACTTATCTCCAATTAACCTCTATAAAACGGGATGTGGGGCTTGGCTCAAGGGTAGGGAAGTAGCCCTGAGCTGAAGAGCTCAGGGACAGTTTCCAGGCCCAGAATTCACATCCCATGATGCACAAAAACAAAACAGCAACAAAAAAGAATATCCACCAGCAACAAGAAGTGAGCTGAGAACCAAGGTGGAGAGCCCTGAAAACCTCTGGAGTAGAGATGGAAACTTTCCTTGACCTCTTAACTCCATGTAAGAATTCAGCATTGCATTCTATACTAATGTATCCCTTGTTTTTATGTGCACACAGTAAAAACCTAAAATCACTTATTCAAAGTAGTCATATTCCCCTGTGTGGATAGAAAGGTAAGGTGAGAGAAGCCACTCAGTGGCCAGGTGCATAAAATGGGCAAGAGTCATGCCATTGCTCCCATGCTTTATGTTTAATGTTTATGACTCCAGGGTTTCCATTTTTCCAAACTGAAACAATAGATGTCTGCTTAGTGACTGCATCTTTAGAATTCCCACTAAAATGTCTTTTTAAAAACAGATTTCAGATTAACTGAAGCAAGCTGATTGCATCAAGTTGCAACTGGCTTTATGTTAAGATGTATCTACAAATACATTAAAAAATCTTAATCTCTTAAAAAAATGCACCATATAAATGTACTTATGAGTACAAATGAATGAATGATTCATTACTTACATTATTTTCAAGATGGAGGAAGGAATTATAAGTGTCTCTAACAAAGTTTTTAAAAAAATCAACATGTAGTTCAGTTTAGAGTGCTTGACTGGCATGTACAAGGACCTGGCTTCAGGCTCCAAACAAGACAGACAGGCACACATGCACATATAAGTACTTTAAGAGCTAGATAATTCAAGTGACTAGCCTGTAATTCTTATTTCTGAGAACATTTCTAGCACCCTTGTTAGCACAATAACTGTCCCAAAGGAAGCACTTAAGAAATAATTTTATTAGTTTACTAGTAAACACTTGTAGAATTGATGTTTTAAAGAAATGTTTGTTGGTGCTGCTTCTGGTATTGATTATGTCGGACTCACTATTACTAATAATGATTATGAACTCAGGAAGTGGTGCGGTGGCTCAGAGTTGTAGAGCACTAGCCTTGAGCTGAAGAGCTTAGGCCCACAGTTCAAGCCCTACCACTGACAAAAAAAAAGAATGATTATAAGCTCAGCATAAATGTTTAAACATAACTCTCTGTAGGTGACCGTAAGCAGATTGAAGGCAACTCTTGAAAGGGGGCTGCACTGGCTGAGATTTGTGTTTCTATGAAGGGCAAAGGTTCAGGAGTGATCTAGAGCTCAAATAGAAAGCTGCAGTCATACTGCTTTGAGTCATATGAAGAGAGTTCAGGGCTTCTAGGAGACTGGGATTAAGGAAAACAAAGAAGCAAACCACATTAGAGAAGCAACAAAATCTGCATATAAGTGTCACAAAGTCCTAGGCTGGACTTAGGGGAGACTCTCAGGAACCTGGGAGAAAAAAACACCTGAACGCTGAAGGCGCTAAGCTGTTTTCAGCTGCTGCTCCCATAAGACTGGCAGCTTCTTGCCTGCTAGAAGGAAAGTTAACACTTTTCAAAGTAGGTTGAAAACCTAGAGATTCCACACATGTCCAATATATAAGTAAAAGTAGGAATGGGAAGAACAGGAAAATGAGACCTGAGGGGGGTGGTGAAGCAAAAATGTGGTCCACAGTCAAGAGGAAAAGCAACCAATATAAGCTAATATCAGGAATTACTAAGATATTGAATTACCTAAGAAATTGAAAGCAGCTTTTATACCAGACTTGTAGGCCATAGGGTACCTAACCTTTGAGACTTCCAACAGATTAGGTCCAGGCACTCAACACTGATATGATATGGAAAAAGAAAAAGTAAACGTTAGGAAAGGAATTTATGTAGCTATATCAAGAAGATCAAGCCTCCAACCCATTGTTAGGGTTCTGATATGAGCTTCAGGTACAAGTAGGAGAACTGAGGCAGGGGTAGGAGGCATGAATATTGAACAGCCTGTGTCAAGTTGTAGTCTAGATTATTATTTCAGTTCTCGTTCTGAGAAGCTCCAGTTTAGTCTTATTGCTTGAGGGGACAATTCAGGTGCCATGTAATATGGTTGTTCCTGCTTGGAGGTGGGCAGTCTCACCATGGGCTGGTGTGCCTGAAGGCTCTACTGTTTCTGTAGAATGATTAAAGATGTAATGATTAAAGATTCTCAAGTGCTTCTCCAGGGGTCTGGAATGGGCTTGAAAATACCTTAGCTATTCTGATCTTGGTGTCTTTAATGTTGAAGAGGCATGAAATAAGTAAATTTAAGGCTGATCAACCTCATATTTATACAAACACACACACACACACACACACACCAAATATGTGTGGTACTAGTGAGTTTAGGGCCTTAAAATCCTTAGGGCAAGTGATCTTCCACTTGAGTCATGCTCTTATATTTTTTCTTTTTCTTTTCTTTTCTTTTTTTTGCTTTGTTTATGTTTTGTATAGTGTCCTAAGGTTTTGCCTGGGGCCAGTCTCACACACAGTCCTCCTACCTACACCTGCCATGTAACTGGGATCACACCTGTATTACCACCTTACCCAGCTTATTAGCTGAGATTGAGGTCTCACTGACTTTTTCCTGGGCCAGCCTTGAACCACAATCATCCTGATTGCTACCTTTTGAGTAGCTTGAATGACAACTACATGCCACCATGTCTAGTATAGACATTCTTTAAATGGTTAACATGTGTGTGTGCAGCTGAGCAGGAATCTGACCTGAAGTTCTAGGAGGTAAAGGAGACAGACAAATAAAGGCAGAGATGTCAGGCTTTATTCTTCTTACTTACTGAGCACCTGCAGACCCAAGTGAAGAGTCATTGGTTTTGGTTTTTTTTTTTTTGCTTGTTTGTTTTTTGCAAAACCAGCCTCCAAGGCCTGTTATTACAACAATAATGTTTAGGTAAATAACATGCTTTTAGGTAAATGACAATTTAAAGGTAAGCATCAGGTCTGCTATACACAAGCCCTATCGCGTTCTTTGATCTAAACAGAAATGATAACACATGGAAAACTCAGATCTAAGCAAACTAGAAGCGTAATGAACAAACATATGGTGAGAGGTTATGATAAATTAGTGGGGGATTTTAGCAAATTGCGATTAAAATCATATAGGATTTTCTTATATTATTACAACACTTTTATGAACTTAAAATTGATTGTTTTAGTTGGGTGTTATTGGCTCACAAATGTAATCCTAGCTACTCAGGAGGGTGATATCTGAGGACTGTAGTTCAAAGTCCAGTCCAGGCAGGAAAGTTTGTGAGACTCTTATCTCCAGTTAACCACCAAAAAGCTGGAAATGAAATTGTGTCTCAAGTGGTAGGGTGCCATCCTTGAGTGAAAAAACTAAGGGATAGCACCCAGACCCTGAGATCAAACCCCAGTACTGACACTAAAAAATGTTTGTTTTAAGAAAAAGTATGTTAATCTTAGCAAACTAGAGTTTTGGGTGTATGTCATACCAATCATCAGCAAGACTGAAAAACAAGAAAGTTGCCTATATTGGTTTATTTCCTATTGCTATAACAATGCACTTGGAACTGGAAACTTTATTTTTTTAAAAGGTTAATATAGCCTAGACATTGAAGACAGAGACACTATATTAATTCTCGGTAACCTGATGAGGGTGCCCTTGGAACCCTCAGATCACAGTGAATGGCATCTTGATAGGGCTTATGGCTTAGTGGTAGAGTGCTTGTCTAGCATGCACGAAGCCCTGGATTTGATTCCTCAGTACCACGTACATGGAAAAAGCCAGGAGTGGTGCTTGATGAGTCAAGTGGTAGAGCACTAACCTTGAGAAAGCTCAAGGACAGTGTCCATCCCTAAGTTCAACCCCCATGACTGGCAAAAAATAAATAAAAGTATGTATCATTTAGGATCTGTACGTTCCTGGGGTAAAAAAGGAGGTTTTTTTCTTTTTTAAAATTTCACAGATAAACAAATAGAGGTAGGCACAGATTGAAATAGGCTGTAACTCAGGTTTACAATTCTGTGTTCCATGCACTGGACCTTTATATGGTCCATTGTCTGACTTTACTAGTTCTTCCAAAATTGTCCAGCAATATACAAAACTAAAACTTCACATTTAACCAATTCAACTTTGTTTTCATTTCTTAGGAAAAAATAATTGATTGGCTGGTAGCAACACATTCCAATAAAATTCAAAAGGGAAAAGATTATTTTGATGATGTTAGATTTCTGAAAAAGAGAAGGTATAAAGGGATTGCTGGTAATCTACAAATTTGCCAACTGAAACATAGATAATATTGGGTGTACCAATCACATATTTAACAATAGTCATAGTGTAAGGATTACAAATTGATGTTCTCTATCATCATATTCAGATTGACCAAATCGCCATTAACAATCCAAGTTCAACAGCATCGCATTCTGAATGTATTTACCATGTTTACCGACTTGTAAGTTCATCATCAAAGTCTAACATGCCATTAGTGTCTGGAATATGAGTAAAGCACTAATCACATAAACATTGTTTATTGGTAGCTAAATTCAATCAAGGAACTACATGAGCTTTCCAGAATACCAGAGGAGTTGCTGGCCCGGCTAAGTGTAGACCAATACTCATCCTTGTTGGGATGTCAAGGCTTTTATTAGCAAATCTCTTTGGGAAGGAGTTGCTTCTTTTCTTCCTTGAGACTTTTGATCATCAGAGTTAGCTCTTTCTTTTCATCTTTAAGATCTGTGATGTTCTGAAGCACAGAAGCCCGGAGAGTGGGTTTTTAAATTGCTAGTTCCAAGGACAGCTTTTCATTTATCTACAAGTTATCTATGAATAAAGGGGATTGGAAATGTAATTACTTAAAATTTGCTTATTCAATTTCATTTTTAACTTCACATAAAGTTCTGCATGGTTGGCCACTTCTTAGATGATTTACTTAATGACCTGTGGCCTCTTGCCTTGGTAAACTAGAATAAAAATTTTTACTTATGCTAACTTTTGCTTGTCAAATTTACCTTTTCTTTGTTTACAAAAAAAGGGACCAGTGCAAATCTAGCAGCTATATAGTAGTCTTTAATGGAGAAATTGCTATGGAGAAGTTGCTGTGGGAAAATTGCTATGGAGAAATTGGAGATGAGCGTATTAACCAATGTATGACAAATATATAGACACTATCCTCCTGGACACTAACTTTGAAGCTTGACATTTGCTTTTTTAAACTGTTTGACAGTAAATTTAGTTTGAAGTGGTTCTGAATGGAGGGAAGTCATTTCATGTTTCTCAGCATGGAAGCAGGAAGACGTGGTGGTTTAAGCATGGTCTTACAGTACACAGTTCTACTTTCTGGGGAATAAATTAAGCATGCTTAATTTATCAGATTACAAAACAGTCCTATTCAAGCCTTTCTGAGATAAAAAGAAAATGAAATAAATGGTAGCAACCAATTAATCCTTGTAGTATTTATTAAACTCCCCAAACACCCAAATATGATGGATTTTTTTCTTTTTATTCATTTGATTACTCCACAGTTTATAAATCACAGGTCTGTTTAGTACACTTTGTACCAGACAAGTCTGGGCAGGCAGAGATTGTAGTGGTTCACAAAAGCCACTTTACACCCTTGGTTCTCATCTAAATTATGACTTTGAATACAAAAGGAGACAAGCCCTTTTATAGTGATAGTCAGGTTTATCTAAAATGCTTCATAAATCGAATTCAGAATAACTTCAGTTCAATTGAAGAAAGTTCTTTTACTTGACATTTTGCCATCACACTCTCTGATGTTTGGGGAAATATCCACAGTGACTAATAAGTGAGACAGAGCTTCTAGTACCTTCTTTTCTTCTCCCATGTATTTCTTCTGCAAGTCATGGGATCTGCAGTCTCTCTCCCCCATTCAGGCTTTCCAGGGATGCTTGGATGGTGTTTACCTTTTCCACCAAAGCGCTTATTATGTACTGTTACTGACCAGGGAAAGTAAGTCAGAGATAGGAGCACAGGTAGAATTTGAGATTTTCTAATTTACTTCCCCTATGCTTGTTTTTACGATTTTAGTTCAGCAACTCAAGGATATCCAAGTTTAAGAAAAACAGGTTCAGGTACATTCTACAACTCAGAACCCTCATTGTAGGTGCATTGTAGGTGCATTGTAGGGGTTAGCAGTGTACCTACCGGAGAAAAGCATGGATTCAAATTCTAGCTCTGCTTCCTACCAGCCAGAGAGAGTAATTTCCACATCAAAGAACTATGCCCATAGTGAACTGCTTGGGGAGTCCTGACAGAATATGAATTTTATATTGTTTCTATTATTGTCATACTTGTTTTGAATCAGTCTATATAATTTATGCTAACAATAAAGTAATGTATTACTAGGAAGGATCATAAAAAGACCTTTCATAGGAGTGTAATAATTGTATTACATAATTTAAAACTAATGAAGTCCCCTTCCCTTAATAATAAAGTAACAGAACTAAATGCATGAATCATGCCAATGTTTTTGAAACACAAATGTGCTTTAATAAATATAAGGACCATTTAGAATCACCATAAGAGGATATACTGAGTGTTAAAGCCTGATTTTATTTTATTTTATTTTAGTGCATTTTATTTTATTACATTTTATTTTATTGTTAAAGTGATGTATAGAGGGGTTGCAGTTACATTCATTAGGTTAGAGCATGATTTTAATTCTGACAGTATCTCCTAAGTTCTTTCTCTCCCTGCCTCTCTCTTTTGGTGTGTGCCATTCGTAGGGCTTGAACTCAGGGCCTTGGTGCTGTCCCTGAGTTTTTTGCTCAAGTCTAGCATTCTTCCACTTGAGTAACAGCTTCATTTTTGGAGATGAGTCTCACAGATTTTTCTGCCTTGACTGGCTTCAAACTGTGATCCTCAGATCTTAGCTTCCTGAGTAACTAGGATTATAGGTATAAGCTACCTGCAAGCAGCTTCTGACAGTTTTTGAGACAGTTTTGCTGCATAGTATGTTGGCCTTGAACATGTGATCCTTCTGCCTCAGCTTTGGGTGGTTGAATGACAGATATGCATCTCTAACCAGTTCCCTGAGTAATCTCTTTATCTTACTCTTAAATTTCTCATCTTCATCAATATATGCCTTTCATGCAATGTGGAATGTATATGAGAACCAGTGGAAAATGTGCAATTGCACATTACAATGTGTAGAAAATACATGGATATTTAGTATAGACTTTCTTGAACTTTCAGTAGGTAAGGAAACACTGAGATATGTCCATGAAAGAACAGATTTAGGAATAGGGAATTTGTAAAAAAAAAAAAATCAAGGCAAATCTAGTTTCTCCCCTATGAATTGTTACTTTGCTTCTCTCTCAGGACAGCTTTCTTCTCTCTACAGACCATCACTCAATCCATGATCACTAACATAGGTGCCTTGAATGGTGGGCCACACTACATGGACTCCTAAGGCCAGAGCTCTAATTCAACTTAGTCTGTCTAGCCCCAGGTCCAAATTCTCTGGAGAGAAAATCTGATTCATTCAGCATTAGTCAGCTGTTCAAGTATGATCTGAATAAAGGTGGAGACCATAGAAGTGGAAAGTTCTTGACTACAGCATTGGAGGGATGACAGGAAATGACTTATGAAAATTCAACACATACAGTAGTATGCTTACTAAAATGAATCATTCCTTCCTTGCAACATAATTGAACTAGCTTGAATCAAACTGCACTGAGAATGTAAGGATGAATAATCTCCAGTCCTTACCCTTAAGAAGGTCAGACTTCAGACAACAGGAAATTCTTAAAGAGTTTGGTTAAAATAAAAGAAGCATGAATGAAATCATTTAGGATCCTAGGAGAGGTGAGAACTAATTCCACAGAGGAGACAACAGCAGGCTAACTATTAACATTCACAAAACACAATTAGTCAGAAATTTATACAGATAAAAATTTGGAATTTCAGGCCAGGAGTTTGGCCTAGTGGTAAGAGTGCCTGCCTAGCATACACAAAGAGCCGGGTTTGATTCCTTGGTACCACATACATAGAAAAAGCTGGAAGTGGTGCTGTGGCACAAGTGGTAGAGTGCTAACCTTGAGAAAGCCCAAGGACAGTGCTCACACCCTGAGTTCAAGCCCCAGAACTGGCAAAAAAAAAAAAAAGAAAAAAGAAAGAATTTCTTTTCAATGATGTAGGTCAAAATACAGATTAAAAAAAAACTCACTGATCTAGTTAAAGCAATAAAAATGGAAATGGACTTAGATGTTAGTGGTTCAGCCTTGTAATCTTAGCTATTCTGGAGGCTGAGATCTGAGGATTACTGTTTAAAGCCAGCCTTGGGAGGAAAGCCCATAAGACACATCTCTCTCATATACCAACGAAACACCAGATGTGGGATTGTAGTTCAAGTGGTAGAATGCTAGCCTTGAGGGAAAAGAAAACAAAGCTAACTAAGGGATGGCACTCAGGCCCTAAGTGTTAAAACTCTAGCATTAACAAAAAAATGTTTAATGGAAAATGGACAAACATTATAAACAAGTAATTACCAAAGGGAAAAACTAAAACCATCAAACATCTGAGATAATAAGACTCACCTATAATTTATTTATAGCTGGTAGTAATGCCTGGAAAGGGTGTGGGGCCTCACCTGGAATGAGAGTGTATGTCAGGCTGCTTCTTATTGCTGTGACAAAAATATCTGAGAAGAACAACTTGAAGAAAGATTTATTTTCATTCACAGTTCCAGAGGTTTCTGTCAGTAGTTACTTGGCTCTGTGTGTTTGGACTGTGGCTAGACAGAGCATCATAGAGGGAGGGATGGTAGAGAAAAAAAAATGTTTTACTTCATATGGCCAGGATGCAGGAGGAGGTTCAGGGGAACCAAAGGAAAAAGGCAAATTCCAAGTGACTTACTTCCTCAACGGGTCTTTCCTAAAAGCTGATTAGTCATAATCAATAAGGCCTGGCAGTGGTGGCTTATTCCTAGAATCCTTCCTACACGGGAACTGAGATCTCAGGATGTCATCTGGAGGCAGTAGAAAAGGTTGTGAAATTCTTACCTCCAGTTAATCAGCAAAAAGGCAGAAGTGGAGGTGTGGCTTAGATGGTAGAGTGCCAGCCTTGACTGAAAAAGCCAAATGAGAGCATGAGCCCCAGAGTTCAAGTCCCAGTTCTGGCCCCAAATCAAGAAAGCAAGCAATAATGACTAGTGGTCACCAAGCCACACAGGAATGGTCACACAGGAAGTAGTCACACAGGAATATTGGAGGACATTTTACATTCAAGCCATAACACAGTGTTATCAGGGTATCCCTGGAGAGCATTCCATGTGCACATTAGTGACATCATCTAGTAGAGGAAGAGGGGGAGAAAGTTTAGAGAAAAGAGAGCCAAAAAGACCCTATGCCAGCAGTTTGGTTTTTGTTTCTGAAGAAAAATGGAGAACCAAGAAAAGCACTCTCAGACAAGTGACATGGCCAGAACAAAACTGATGGCAACATGGCAGCTTAGAAACAGATTTAAAGGACATATATACACAGAATGATGCATGCTGGGAAAATGTTCAGTAGTACACAGATATCAGCTAATGTTATGAGGTTGGCAGAGAGCATTTAATGAGAATCAGAAGTCAATTTCATGTTTAATATTTAGAGGGATATGTTTCCCATGTAGCCATTTTAAATTATATTTATGGGGTAAAATACTGGCGTTTTAATGTTAAGACCAACAATCAATGAGCAACCAAAGCATACATTGTGATTAAAAAGTCACTATCCATTGATCTCCTGTGACAGGCAAAGCGCTGGCAGTTTTTGGAAATTCCTGAAGGTTATTTTTTAATATAACTATTAGGAAAGTTTAAGTCTTAGTTGTTCTTTTAAAGTTTTTAGGAAGTGGAACTATGGCCCCAAATGGTAAATTACTAGCCTTGAGCAAAACCACTCAGGGACAGTACCCAGGTCCTGAGTTTAGGCTCCATGACTGACTACAACAACAAAGAGTTGTTTAAGTACTATAGGAAATAACTTTTGAAAGTATTTTACAAAGCTAGAAATAAATTGAAATGTGGGGAGGGACATGAATTTTTGGCTGGGTGCTGGTGACTCATGTCTGTAATCTTAGCTACCCAGGAGACTGAGATCTAAGGAACACAGTTCAAAGACATTCTGGGCAAAAAATGTCCATGAGACTCTTATTTCCAATACACTACTCAGAAAAAGGTAAAAGTGGAGCTATTTATTGTTCAAGTGGTAGAATGTTAGCCTTGAGCAAAAGGAGCTCAGGAACAGCACTGAGTTTAAACCAACCCTTCCCTGCCCCCCCCCAAAAAAAGAAAGAAAAAGATTTTAATTACTTTCTAAAGAATGCGATTTCTTTTGTAAACCTCTGCTAGAAGAGCCCAAGGTTTCTACTGATTATGACAAATGAGGAAAACCACTGAGCCTATATTCCTTTGAGTCTGGCTTACTTCACTTAATATGATTTTTTTCTAAGTCTTTCCATTTCCTTACAAATGTTGTTCTTTCTGACAGCAGCATAGAATTCCATTGTGTACAAATACCACATCTTGTTGATCCACTCATCAACTGAAGGGTATCTGGGTTGGTTCCATATCTTTGCTATGGTAAATAGTGCTGCAATGAACATTGTCGTGCTAGTAGATTTAGTGTGTCCTTGTTTCTGGACCGATGGGTAAATGCCAAGTAGTGGAATTGCTGGGTCATAGGGGAGTTCTATGTTTAGTCTTTTGAGGAACTGCCATACTGCTTTCCATAGTGATTGAACGAGTTTGCACTCCCACCAACAGTGTGGTAGTGATCCCTCTTGGCCACATCCCCCCCAGAATCTGTTGTTATTAGATTTCTTGATCCTGGCCATTCTAACTGGAGTGAGGTAGAATCTCAAAACCTAGATACATAAGGCCATATAGAATGATGCTAAATGAAAGGACCTCCAAGCTATAGAAACAAAAGCCATATAATGAGTAATTGCTGTCCTTAATGTATTATGTTATCTCTCATCTCTTTTGCTGTCCTTGGTTATCTCATATTGTTACGGTATTTCACCTGGTTATCTGGTATATTGTATATATGCATATTTGGTTATTTGAAGTCGGATAGGGAAGGGGGGAAGACAAGATGAGGGGCGGGGGTGGGAGGAGGGAAATGGGAACCAAGACATGAGAAAGGGTATCAATGTCTGTGAAGTAATGCATCTTCTATCTGGTGAATATAATGTAACCCTTCTATTAATTACAATAAAAATATATGAAAAATAGAATACGATTTCTTTTAGCTGGGCATTGTTGTCTCATAACTGTAATCCTAGCTCCTTAGGAGGTAGGTATCTGAGGATCAAGATCTGATTGAGGTTGGAGATTTGATTAATGCAGGAAAGTCCATGAGGCATTTATCTCCAGTTAACCACAGAAACACCAGAAGTAGAGATATGGCTCAAGTGATAGAGTGCTATCCTTGGTTGAACATGCTAAGGGACAACACTCAGGCCCTAAGTTTAAGCCTTACACAAAGTAACTTCTTTGTGTGAGATAATGGATGGTTTTAAGCTTTTTCTATGATATCTATAATAAGGTTATACCCACAATAATTTAATGTTTTTCTAACTAGGTTGTGATTTTTTTTTTGTGGATTTAGCCTGCTTGAGGTAGAGGTCCATGGAAATTCCATACCTATAAGCTGAACCTAGAGAAAGCCCATGGATGACCCAGCTGGGTGGGTAGTGTTGCTGCTGTCCCCATATTGGGGAGAAGAGCACAGCTGCTCCCGTTTGGGGAAGGGGTTTCAGTATTTATTGCTACCTACACAGTACTTGTGATTGTAAAGCATAAAGCTCATGTTTCTCCAGCCTGGGTAAGTAGTTAGTCAATAACTGCTTGTTAGCTTCTGTTTTGTATGTGCAGAGATTTAATTACCTTTGCTCTTAGAAACTGTTCATTTTGGTTTCTGTAACCTGAATATTAACTAGCATCCTATTTTCTTTTCTGTACATCTCCCCCATCTCATGGCAATGCCAACACTAAAATACACAAAAGTTCTTTTTCTTACTTGCTGCTAGTTTTCTAACTTCAGTTTATTTCTCTGCCTTATTTTCTTGTTTTCTTTCCAGTTCCAGTCTCTTGTCTTTCTTATTTGTACCCCATGTCCTAGGCTTAATGGTGTGTGTTCTTATTAGTCCGTGAGTAGCCTTCATTGAGTCCTGGGCACAGTCTAGACAAATAGACTCTCAGGGTAGAATGTGTGTGTCTCCAAGTGGATTTCATAAAGGAGATTAGTTTGGAGGATTTGTGCTTATTTGGCAATGAAGAATTCTAGGCAAGTTATATTTTAATTTTTAAATTTTTTAGTGCTGAGTATGGACCCTAGGGATTTGTATACACCAGGCAATAGTCTACCACTTAGCTACATCCCTAGCCTCCAACACCAAATATTCTAAGAGCCAAATACCTATATTATTTTATGCAAGCAATTATGTGATTTGCTAGGATGGTTAGAAAAATAGAAACTGAAATATCATTGTGCTACTAAAAATAAACATGGTAATGGCAGAGATTACAGTGTTTGTCCTTTTGTTAGGCCTTACTTCCTTACTGGTTTTTTTTGTCTGTTTTTTGCTTTTTATGAAAATTCTGGGACTTGAACTCAGGGATGCACTATCACTTGGATATTTTTTGAGTTGCTTTTTTTTTTAAAGCTCATAGCTAGAACTTCTGCAGCTCTTGTTTTTTGTTGATTAATTGAGAAAAAAATAATTTCTTGAATTTGTCCAAAATAGCTTTGAATTGTGATCCTCAGATCTCAACTTTCCTAGTAGCTAGGATTACAGGCATGCACTACCAATACCTGATGATGATAATGATGATGATGACGATGATGATGACTACGATGACAACAACGAAGACGATAACGATGACGATGTGTGCTTGTCCTGTGGTTTGAACTCAGGGCCTCAGTGCTGTCCTGCAGCTTTTGTGCTCAAGGCTAGCACTCTACCACTTGAGCCACAGCTCCACTTCCTACTTTTTGGCAGTTAATTGGAGTTCAGAGTTTCATAGGCTTTCTTGACCAAGCTGGCTTCAAACCATGAGCCTTAGTTCTTAACCTCCTGAGGTAGCTATGATTGTAGTCATGAATCACTGGTACCCAGTACTAGCTTTAATTTTAAGACTTGTAGAGAATTTCTTTAACTGGCTGTGGTACCGTGCTTCTGTAATCCTAATACTCAAGAAATAGAGGCAGAATATTGAGATGGAGGCCAGTTTGGGCTGTTGAGGGGACTGAAAACCGAATTAAAAAGCTGTCTCAGGGGCTGGGAGTTTGGCCTACTGGTAGAGTGCTTGCCTAGCATGCATGAAGACCCGGGTTCGATTCCTCAGTACCACATACATAGAAAAAGCCAGAAATGGTGCTGTGGCTCAAATGGTAGAGCTCTAAAAGCCTTGGGAAAGCCCATAAACAGTGCTCAAGCCCTGAGTTCAAGGCCCAGGACTGGCAAAAAAGAAAAAACTGCTTCACCTTCTATCAGGCGAATATAATGTAACCCTTTTATTAGTTATAATAAAAAAGAATATTAAAAAAGCTGCTTCATACTTTTCAGTCATTAAATATTGTCTAATGAATGAGGGTAATAAGAGAAAAATTACTAACTAGCAAAGCTGAATTCTACTTGATGCAGTTAACTGAGCTCTGTGAGAGTAGCATGACAATAGAGATGAATGAATAGAATGAATATTTTTTTAAACCTTAGTTTTATTTTTATTTGTAGAGTTGATATACAGAGTGGTTACAGTTACATGAATTAGAAACGACTATGGCGGAACCATGCTCTCAGTTTTTCCCTCCCAACCCCACCCACAAGATGTCCAGTTCATTTCCCATATAGTGTTTACTGTTGCGTTTCTTCACCCTTTGTCCCACTTTTTCTGTCCCCCCTTACCCTCCCAAATACAAACAAATAAGACAAAAGGAAAAGAAAACAAAAATAGAACAACAGCAACTAAAAAAACTCTTGTTCCTTTTTCTTATAAATAATATTTTACAGAATGAATAATTTTTTGGTTAATTTCTGGGTATTTTATTTTTTCTGAGGCTATTACAAAAGGATTTGCTTTCCTGATTTCATTCTCACTCTTCTCATTGTTGGCATACAGAAAAGCTATGGATTTTTGTGGGTTAATTTTATACCCTGCTACTCAGCCAGAGTTTGGGATCAGCTCGAGTAGCTTGGGAGAAGAGTCTGTGGGGTTCTTCAAATACAGGATCATGTCATATGCAAAGAGGGAGAGTTTTACTTTTTTCTCTACTTAGAGCCCCTTTATGTTTGTCTCTTGCCTTGTTGCTCTGGCTAGTAATTCCAATACAATATTGAAGAGTGGAGATCTTGGAGAGTTTGGAGACTCGGCTATCTAGTTGTATATATGTGAGCCTGTAGCATTAACAATGTTTTGATTGTTTTTTTAAAAGCAAAAATACTTCTTGCTTCCACTTCCTTGTTGGGTTTTTTCAATTACCATTTCCATTCTGTAGTGGTTACTGTTTTGTTTTGTTACTTTGGTTTGCATTAATTGTGGTCATTGACATGTTTTTAAGAAATCGCTTATTAAATATATCTACATTCCCAAATGTATGAATTGTAATTGGTATAAAGCTTTTTGTTTGTTTGTTTGTGTTTGCCAGTCCTGGAGCTTGAACTCAGCACCTGAGCACTGTCCTTGAGCTTTCTCAAGACTAGTGCTCTACCACTTGAGCCACGGCACCACTTCTGGCTTTTTCTGTTTATGTGGTACCAAGGAATCGGACCTATGGATTCTTGCATGCTCGGCAAGAACTCTACCACTAAACCCACTCCTGGCCACTATTATTCTTTTTCCCTGTGCTGGTACTAGGGCTTGAACTCAGGGTTCTTGCTGGGCTTTTTTCTCTTCAAGAATGATATTTTCTCTCTTAAGCCAATGAACTACTTTCTGGTTAATGAGAGATAAGAGTGTCACAGACTTTTCTGTCTCAGATCAAGCTTTTTGAGAAGCTAGGATTACAGGCATGAGCCATGGGTACCCAGGTAAGGAAGCAGTGTGTGTGTGTGTGTGTGTGTGTGTGTGTGTGTGTGTGTATCATGGGGCTTGAACTCTGGGCCTGAGCAACATCCCTGAGCTCTTCAGCTCAAGGCTACCACTTTACCATGTTGAGCCACTTCTAGTTTTCTGGTGGTTAACTGGAGATAAGAGTCTCATGGACTTTTGTGCCAGAGCTGGCTTTGAACCGTGATCCTGAGTAGTTAGGCTTACAGATGTGAGCCACTGTTGCTGGGCCTAGGGAGCATTTTTATTGCTCACTATCTTCCTCTTCCTCCTCTTTCTCCTTCTTCACTTTTGGGAGTACTGGGGCTTGAACTGTCTTGCTAGGCAGGCATACTACCACTGGAACCATGTCCACATGATTTACTTATTTCTCTGATAAGGCCTCATAGTTTTACCCCTATCTCTCCCTCCTACATAGCTGAGACCACTGATGCATGTCAGCATGCCTGTCTTTTTTCCTTTCCTTCCTTCCTTCCTTCCTTCCTTCTTTCCTTCCTCCCTCCCCCCTCTTTCTTTTTGCCAGTCGTGGGCCTTGAACTCAGGGCCTGGGCCCTGTCCTTGGGAATTCTTTTTTTTTTTTTGCCAGGCCTGGGCTTGAGCTCAGGGCCTGAGTAATGCCCTTGGGCTTTCTCAAATCTACCACCACTTCTGTTTTTTTCTATGTATATGGTACCGAAAAATCAAATCCAGGTCTTCATGCATGCTAGGCAAGCACTCTTACCACTAGGCCAAACTCCTGGACCCCTAGAGCTCTACCACTTGAGCCACAGCACCACTTCTGGCTTTTTTCTATGTATGTGGTACTTTGGAATTGAACCTGGGTCTTCATGCATGCTAGGCAAGCACTCTACCACTAGGCTAAACTCCCCGCCTTCTTTCTTTCTTTCTTGAAAAGGTCTTTTATATGGCCCAGGCTGGCTTCAAACTCATAATCCTCCTACTTCAGCCTCCTGAGGTAATAAATCATGGCTACCCAATAACTTCTCTCTGCATTTGTCTTCTTCCTAATATTTAGTGGTAAATATTTGTTTTTTAATTATAATCAGAAGTATGTCTATTTCTGTTGTTTGTCATGTTTTCTTAGAAATAGCTCTTTAAATTATTTGTATTTCAATTCATTCATTTTATCTCTAATATTTTCTGTTTGCTGTTCTTTTGTTCCCCCTGCTGTTTAAAAAAGTATTTTTGAGCTGGGTGCGGTGGTTCACACCTGTAATCCTAGCTACTCAGGAGGCTGAGATCTGAGGATCAAGGTTCAAAGCCAACCTGGGCACAAAAGAACCTGAGACTCTTGTCTCTAATTAATCCCTAGAAAATGGAAAGTGAGGCTTGGCTCAAGGGTAGAGTGGTAGCCTTGAGCTGAAGAGCTTAGGGACAGCGCCTAGGCTGAGTTCAAGCCCCATGACCTACAAAAAAAAAAGGATTTTTGTTGTTTCTTTTCCAGTTTCTTGAGGACAGTTCTTGACTTAATTATTTTGCTTTTCTAACTAATAGTTAAATAATTAGGGGTCATGAATTTTCTTAGATATAATGTGGCTTTATTACATAATTGGAATGTCTTAAATGTTTGATCATCTTATGTTAAACTTTAATTTTTTTTTTGCCAGTCCTTGGGCTGGGCACTGTTCTTGGATGTTTTTTGCTCAAGGCTAGCACCCTGTCACTTGAGTCACAGCACCACTTCCAGCTTTTTCTGTGTATGTGGTTCCATGGAATCAAACCCGGGGCTTCATGCATGCTAAGTAAGAACTCTACCACTGGGCCAAATTCCTGGCCCCAAATGTTCAATTTTTAATATTATTGTATTGTGGCAATAGGCAATAGCTAGCCCGTATACGTTTTTTTTTGTCTGCCCTGTGGCTTGAACTCAGGGCCTGGGCTCTGTCCCTGAGTCTCTTTGTGCTCGAAGCTAGCACTCTACCACTTGAGCCACTGCACCACTTCCAGCTTTTTCTTTGTACATGATACCGAGGAATTGAATACAGGACTTTGTGCATGCTAGGCAAACACTCTACCAAAAGCCACAGCCTGGCCTAGCCTGTATGCTTTTGATAGTTTGAAATTAAGTGACATTTTTAATTCTGATAAATTTATGATTGGATATCTGATTAGCTTAATTGCTAATTTTCTCTCTGCCCTCAGCGTGTTTTTGGTACCACTTGATTCTGGGGTCTAGTTGGATATCCGACTGGCTTATTGCTAATTTTCTTTCTCTCTGCACTTGGGTTTTTTTTTTAACCACTTGATTTTGGGGTCTTGTCCCATATTCTACCCAATTCTACCTCCCAACAGCTGATGTGGCCTCAGTTGGGCCAATGAGGTTTCTTCTTTCCACACATTGGGCACTGATCATCACTTAGTGAGGGGAGAGAATTCTGCATGTTTGTTTCCTACTTTTCAAGCTTCCTGTATTCTCTTGATGGTATATAACTACTCAGTAGACCTTTCCTTTAGTATCTATGTATACCTGGGTCCCAGAAGAAAACACAAGATGCTCAAGATGCATATACTTCAGTAACCCAAACATTACTCAAATTTACTTATACCATCTGTATAATAGGTATGAACATTCACAACTTGAAACAGAATGGGTTAGTCTGTATTACTGTCATAAAATTACTATTGAATAAATCAATAAACTAGATCTTAGTTCATGTTTTATATCTTGAATAATATGGATGCTTTTATTTTCTTGTCATTTTCACTTTATCACTTTAATTAACCATGTTTATTTTTGTCTTGCTTTGAGGCACTCTTTGGTTTTCTGGGAGCAGAATTTCACAAAATTAAGGGTGTTGAAACACTCAGCAGATCATGCAACCATTTAAACACAACTGACAATAGGGTGGGACAGATTCTGAGTTGTTTAGTGCACACATAGAACTTTATTTTTGTTTGACTACTCTGATTTTAAAATTTTATGTGTTTTGGGCTGAGAGTCTGGCCTAGTGGTGAAGTTCATGCCTAACATGCACCAAGACTGAGGTTCGATTCCTCCTTTACCATATAAATAGAGAAGGCTGGAAATGATGCTGTGGCTCAAATGGTACAGCTCTAGCCTTAAGAAAGCCCAGGGACAGTGCTCAGGCCTGAGTTCAAGCCAGGACTGGCAAAAGTTATTTATTTTGTTGACTGTGCTTAGTCAAAACCATGTGCTAGCTAGGCATCACACCTGTAATTCTAGATACTCAGGAGAGTGAGATCTGAGCATTGTGGTCCAAAGCCAGACCAGACAGGAATATCTGTGGGACTCTTTTTTTTTTTTTGTGGGTTATGGGACTTGAACTCGGCCTGGGAGCTGTCCCTGAGCTCTTAAGCTCAAGGCTACCACCCTAACTTCCCATTTTCTAGAGGTTAATTGGAGATAAGAGTCTCAGGTCCTTTTGTGCCAGGGATGTCTTTGAACCTTGACCTCAGATCCAGGCCTCCTAAGTAGCTAGGATTACAGGCATGAGCCACTGTCACCGGGCACCCACCAGAGACTCTTATCTCCAAAACAAACACCTAACAACTTCAATACAAAAGGTAACTGATACCCAAGAGATCAAATGAAGACATGTTGTGGAGACAGGGGTGTCCCAGTAGGACAGAAGGACAGAAGGACAGATAACTACTGACCAGTCTGTAGGGGAACAGGAAGTATAACTACTCCAGTAGCCTTCCAAAGAAAAGGGCTTACTTAATGAAGGCAAAACTTGCCACCATTAGCTTGTTTATAGTAAATACCCAAGGGCAGTATGGAATTGAGGGTTCTTGAGGATTTTTCCACCACAGAGGGGTACCCAGTAATTTTACAATAAGTAAAGAAAGACTCAGGGATGTCTGAGAGCTAGAATGAATCAGAGCCCTCTGTACTTAAGATTTAAACTCAGATTTCAAATCCTTGAGCAAAATATACCAGAAAAGTGATGAATTTCAGACCAAGGTAGCTCAGCTAGAACCAAAAGAAAACAGAACCAAATATTTGACAATGCTGAGAACCAGTTTCATACCCACACCTAATAGCAATATTAAAATTCTGCACTTTGCTCTCAACTCCACTGCTAAGGTTTAAGCCTTAGTAGCTGGAGACTGGCAATTGCAATGGGAACCTGAAATAATAGAAAAATCCAAACACCTGAGGCCATTAGATTACTACGCCTTTCTGGGGGCACTTACTTCTACACACCACTGCTGAATAATGTGGAGAGACATTTTTTACAAAACTTCTGATGGAGGCGGGGGTGAGGGGAGGGAAATGGAGACCAAGACATGAGAAAGGCTATGGATGTTTGTGAAGTAATGTACCTTCTATCTGGTAAATACAATGTAACCCTTCTGTTAATTACAATAAAATGGTACTAAGGATTGAACTAATGTTAGGCAGGTGCTTCACTACTTGAACTATGTCTCCAATCCCTTTTTTGCATTGATGATGATGATGATGATGATGATGATGATGATGATGATGATAATGATGATTGAACTCAAGGTCTGGATGCTGCCCCCGAGCCTCTTTGTGCTCAAAGCTAGTGCTCTACCACTAGAGCCACAGTACCACTTCTGGTTTGTTTTGGGTTTTGGTTTTTTTTGAGTAGTTAACTGGAGATAAGAGTCTCATGGAGACTTTTCTGCCAGGCTGGCTTCAAACTACGAGCCTCAGCTCTCAGCCGCCTGAGTAGCTAGGATTTCAGGTGTGAGCCACCAGTGCCTGGCTGTATTGGGTATTTTTGAGGTAAGTCCCTGGTTTTATGCTCTGGATGCCTTTGGCTATACATCCTGATGCACAACTGTGGGCCACAGCACCCAGCCATTGTGCTTCCCTGGCAGCTGGTATAGCAAATACACACCGTCATTCCCACCATTAGTTGAGACAGAGTCTCATGAACTTCTTTTTTTTTTTTTGAGCTAGTCTCAACTGTGAGCCCCTGATGTCTATTTTCCAAGTAGCTAAAATTTACTCAGTCCCCTTTTCCTGTGCGTTATAGTGGATCTTAAATGTTCCTCCAAAAGTCCATATACTAAAGACTTGGTCACCAACCTGCACACTAGTGGAAGGTGATGAGGTCTTTAGTAATTAAGACTGAGTGGAAGAAAGGTCATTGGTGATCTTCCCTTGCAGGTAATATTGGGGCCTTCTATTTTCTTCCTTTTTCTTTCCCTCTGTCCCTCCCGGTTTTACTCTCCTCTCCCCTGCCCCTCGTTCTCTCCTTAGCTGCCATACAGTATCTCTGTTTTGTATCACCACAGGCCCTGAAATGGTAAGACCAAGTAACAATGAACAGAAAGCTATAAAACCATGATCCAAAGTAAAATTCCTCCTTTTAAGTTGATTTTCTCAACTTTTATTACAGTGATGCCATGACCTGAGTGCAAGAAGTTTCAGTGTGAAGCAAAGCTCAGTTTATGCTTTTGGTTAACAAATTAGACACGAAGATGTAGTCCAGTTGTGGAGCTATCTGGCATTTTTAGAGCTCTGTAGCCCAGGACAATAACATTCTAATATTTGTGTTGGTTTTGAGCAAAGCAGCCTACAAAGATATCAAAGACTTATGTCACTAATGTTGAATGGTAACTCCTTTGCTACTTAAAGATAATAATAATATAAATTAAAAATGAAATGCAAAAGTAGAATATGGGCTGGGAATGTACCTTAGTGGTAGAGTGTTTGCCTGGGATGCATGAAGCCCTGGGTTTCAATACCTCAGTACCACATAACAGAAAAAGCCAGAAGTGGTGCAGTGGCTCAAGTGATCGAGTATTAGCTTTGAGCAGAAAGAAGCTCAGAGACAGTTCCCAGGCTCTGAATTCAAGCCCTAGGATTGGCAAAACAAAAAGTCAGAATGCCTCCTAGCAACCATGGGGACATTAGTTCAAACCTCAGTACTCCCCCCCCCACACACAGAGTTTATGAAAAAAAATTAAACATTTATTTTTAAAAGGGGAGAAATGGGAGAAAGGAGCTAAGGAATAGTAATAGAGGGGGTAAATATCATCAAAGTATATTATAGGCACACATGAAAATAACAATCCCCCGTACAATAAAAACATATCTTGCTAATTTTTAAAATGTGGGAAAAATGAAAAGAATCTGATGGAGGAAGACTGGTTGACTTGAATTCCTTTCATTGTTTGTAGTTACCTATCTGGAAAGGAGAATCACACAGTAAGAAGAAAGGCAGAGATAGCAAAACAAGTTTTCTAAGAGGCTACATGGGGAGCCTGAATTCAGCTATGAATGGAGTTGGTATTTTCATATTTTATTTTGTTGCTTAAAATAAGGAAGGAAAGATATTTTGATTTCTGCAAGCTAAAATGTTATGACTAACATAAAAAGCATGGAGTTTTTTCCCCCAATAGATCTACCCAACCAAAATAACTGTCAAAACATAAAAAATTTCAGGACTGGGAGTTTGGCCTAGTGGTAGATGGTTTGCCTTGCATGCACGAAGACCTGGGTTCTAGAAAAAAGCCAGAAGTGGTGCTGAGGCTCAAGTGGTAGAGCTCTAGCTTTGAGAAAGTCCAAGGACAGTGCTCAGGCTCTGAGCTCAAGCCCAAGACTGGCAAAAAAGAAAGATAAAAATTTTCATTAAACAATAAAAAAGGGAAGAAAAGAAGGACAGTTTTAAAATCTGATTTGTTAGTTTCAAACAATAACAGAAAACAAAGCCAGGTACTGGTGGCTCATGCTTATAATCCTAGCTACTCAGGAGTAAAAAATCTGAGGATGCCATTTCAAAGCCAGATCAGGCAGGAAAATCCGTAAAACTCTAATTTCTGATAAATTACCCTCACATTCCCCCCCCCCCAAAAAAAGCTGGAAGTGGAGCTATGGCTCAAGTTGTAGAGTCCTAGCTTGGAGGGGGGAAAAAAAAGAAGGAAAGGAAAACAAGAAAACAAACAACAAAAAAAACCCTGCCCAGGCTCCAAGTTCAGTTCAAACATCAGGCTCAACACAAGAAAAGAAAACAAAGAAATGAAAAAAAAAGTATAAAAATTAAATCCTTTTCTTTTAATAACAATAAATTGAAAAGCAGAATATATAAGATCCATTAGATGTGGAATTCAAAACCACTGCCAGATTTAGGGCTTCAGGGACCATCTTTGGTAGTGAGATTTGATTTTGGACATGTTAGTACTTGTAGGAACCACTGGGAAAATGAACTAAATAAAGATCAAGAGTAATGATAAGGTTAGTAATATACGTTTGTGAAAATTCAGTATACAAGTGATAGTTAAGTAGAGGGAATTACCCAGGAATGAGAAAAGTTGTCTCAGATACAGACATGTAAGGAATAAGGAGAAAGAAATCTTTTATGACCAAGGTAATACCTAACACTGTATGTGGTACATATTTAATACTTCACATATAACTTTAAAATTATTTGTATTTTAAGATTAATTTAAGCTGTACATTGATGGCTCACATCTGTGAACTTATGTATGAAAATGTGTGGGCCCAAATGGTCAGGCACCAACCATGCAAGCAAGTCAGTCACAAGATCCTCAGTTCAAACCCTAGTACTGGTGAAAGTAAAATTTAAAAATAACTTTTAAATCACAGGATTCAAAACTCAGGAAATGTGAGAAGGTATTTTCTTGGTGTTTCTGTGCCTTAGCCACCTTCACTGAATATTCACACTTCCTTTTGTATCTTTTCGCTTTTCTTTCCTTCCTTCCTTCCTTCCTTCCTTCCTTCCTTCCTTCCTTCCTTCCTTCCTTCCTCCCCTACCCCCTTCCCCTTCCCCTCTCCCTTCCTCTTCCCCTCTCCCTTCCTCTTCCCCTCTCCCTTCCTCTTCCCCTCCCCTCCCCTTCCCTTTCCCTTCCCTTTTTTGGGTAGAGTCTCACTACATAGCTTAAAATCCTCCTGAATCCACTTAAAATCCTCCTGAATCCACTTCCTAGGTGGTTGACTTCTTTCTCCTTTCAAACCAGGTAGTTTCAACTTCCTGCTTAAATTGATACAGAATTTTGGAGACTTTACCACATCAGTTTTTTTTATTCTTTACATGTTTACAGTATTAAAATATATAGTTTTTAATCAGCATTTGTGATAGATATATCAGATATATAGGCGATTGCTTTGTGTAAACAATTGTAGAATAGAGCTGGGTGTGGTGACTCATGCCTATAATCCTAGCTACTCAGGAGGCTGAGATCCAAGCGGTTCAAACAGCCTGGGCACTGAAGACTGTGAGACTTCTTATCTCCAATTAACCTCTAGAAAACTGGAAGTACACCTTGGGTAGTAGCCTTGAGCTGAAGAGCTCAGGACAGCGCCCAAGCCCAGAGTTTAAGCCCCATGAAAGACACACACACACACACACACACACACACACACACACACACACACACACACACCCCAAGTAGAACAGGAAACTGTGCTTATAAGTAATTTGGTGACGATGGTTTTAAGATATGTCAAATGTATTAGTCTGAACTATGGGGTTAAAATTCCCTTTACTTCTATTTCTTAGTAAGATGATCCATGGGTGATACTTTTTCCCTCAAGATATAGAAAGAAAGTAAATAAGCAGACATCTTATTTTTACATTACTTTATTATGATTTGCTATCATCACTTTAAAAAGTTTAAACTTTTCTAAAAAATTGCATCCAACTTCTCATTTTAAAATTTAGGAATATCTGATTCTAGAATAAGTAAAATATTTATAATATACTTGTGTGCGTATGTGCTTGCGTGTGTGTGTGTGTGTGTGTGTGTGTGTGTGTGTGTGTATGTGTGTGTTACTGATATAGGGCTTAAACAAAGGCCTGGATGCTCTAAGGCTAGCACTCTATGACTTGAGCCATGGCTCCATTTCCAAGCTTTTTGTTGGCTAATTGAAAATAAGAGTCTCATAAACTTTCTGCTTGGGCTGGTTTTGAACTGTAATCCTCAAATATTGGACTCCTGAGTAGCCAGAATTACAATTGGAGCCACTGGAACCAGGCTAACAATATACTTAAACAAATTTAAGGATAATTGTTGCTTTCTTTGTCCAGAACTTCCCCTTGTATGTATGAAGATGCCACTAAGATTGAGAAGAGAGAAATCTTTGCAATAAATAACACAAAAATTAAAAACAATGAAATTATAAATAAGAAGCAAAACTATGGCAAAGGTGACATTTTCCTTCTGTAAATGTTAGTAGTTATCATAATTATTTGGAAAGTAATATGTAGATAACTTTTGTTGATATAAGGAGCTTAGGAACCAACATGCTTCCTAACAAGTAAAGAGTTGAACAAATAAAAAAAAATCAAGAACTCTTCTAAGATCTGTCAGTATCATGAAGTCACAGGGCAAACTATTAGAGAGATAGGTAAACACAGAAACACAAAAACACCCTCTATATTTCTATATACCTGCTTTGTGAGTTTTCCATCCTTGAACTTGACCAGGTTCTCACAGGAGATTTCAGGGGATCCCCTTATATTTCTCGTGGTCTAGGAGAAAAAGAACCATGTTAAAATCTATAAGATACAGAAATAAGAGCCATATACGATGTGACTGTTGTTCTTAATGTACTATGTTATTTCTCATCTCTTTTGTTGTCCCTTGATTATCTCATATTGTTACAGTAGCTTACCTTGTT
The DNA here is from genome assembly GCF_031878675.1 of Megascapheus bottae. NCBI lineage: Eukaryota > Metazoa > Chordata > Mammalia > Rodentia > Geomyidae > Megascapheus > Megascapheus bottae. The sequence continues at coordinate 731,650 of NC_143528.1, read as the reverse complement.
ATCTGATATATTGTATATATGTTTATTTGAAATAGGATAGGGAAGATGGAAAACAAGATGAGGGGAGGGGTTGGGGGAGGGAAATGGGGACAAAAACATGAGAAGGGATAGCAATGATGGTTAAGGAATGCACCTTCTATCTGGTGAATATAATGTAACCCTTGTATTAATTACAATAAAAAATAAAAAAATAAAATCTATGAGAGGATTCTATAATTCTTTACCCAATCTTCTCTCAGGTGAAGCCTAGCTTGCTGGGATTTTAACAGGGCCTAACTGACCTGGAAGGAGGGAAATACTCAGCTCTAGTCTTTCTAGCCATCCTGTCCCATGGTGTAGGAAGAAACTAAAAAGCATGGTGAAGACCATAGGTTGAGGCTCAGATTCCTCGGAAGACTTGGGGTTATTTATATAAGACATTAGAATGCTTTTCCTTACTCTGCACTTTACTACTGCATCACTAATAGGCTAGTTCTTTTGACCTAGTAAATATTTTCTGGCTATAAAAGCAATTACAAGGCACAATAACAGAGAAAAAAGTTGAAAGATACAGACTGACATTAGAATCAGAATTAGATATGACAAGAACGTTGAAACTTCTAGAAGAAAAATTTATTAAAAACTATGATGAGCCAGGCACGGTGGCTCACACCTGTAATCCTAGCTACTCAGGAGGCTGAGATCTGAGGATCCAGGTTCAAAGCCAGCACAGGCACAAAAGGACTTGAGACTCTTATCTCCAGTTAACCTTTAGAAAAGGGGAAGTGGGGCTTGGCTCAAGGGTAGGGGGGTAGCCTTGAGCTGAAGAGCTCAGGGACAGCACCCAGGCCCAGTACAAGCCCCATGACCCATAAAACAAACAACAACAAAAAACCTATGATGAAATGCTAAAGAATTTAATAAAGTGGGGAGGGAAATGGGGACCATGACATGAGAAAGGGTATCAATGTTTGTGAAGTAATACACCTTCTATCTGGTGAATTACAATAAAAATATATGGAAAAAAGAATTTAATAAAGTTGATGACATGAAAAAAATGAACAATATAAGTTTAAAAATAAGAACCAAAGAGAAATATTAGAGATCTAGAACAATTGTAACAGAAATAAAGAAAATCTTTGATAATGGACTGTTAGACTAGACACAAAAAATCTCTGAGTTGACACAAAGACTTCATATCTAAACTATATATATATATATATATATATATATATATATATCTAAAAACATTGAATCTCTCCAAAACAAATCTCCAAAGAAACAACCATCCCATTAAACGATGGGCCAAAGATTTAAAGAGCTACTTCTCTGAAGAGGAAATAAGAATGGCCAAGAGACTCATGAAGAAATGCTCCATCTCTGCCCATAAAGGGAATGCAAATAAAACAACTTTGAGATTCCACCTCACTCCAGTTAGAATGGCCATGATCAAGAAATCCAATAACAATAGATGTTGGCGGGGATGTGGCCAGGAGGAATCACTACTACACTGTTGGTGGGAGTATAAACTAGCTCAACCACTATGGAAAGCAGTATGGCGGTTCCTCAAAAGACTAAACATAGATCTCCCCTATGACCCAGCAATTCCACTACTGGGCATTTAACCAACGGTCCAGAAACAAGGACCCATTTCAGTAAACAATCTGGGTATAATAGCACATCTCAGCTATCTGAAAAGTACCAAAGTAAAAATGTCTGGGGACATAGCTACCAAGCACAAGGTCCTGAACCCAGTGCCACAGGGGAAAAAAAGGAAAAAAACTTTGGAGTTACATAAAGAAAGAAGGAATAAAAGTAAAATATAAACTACTGTTCTTACTGAATCCAGCAAATCAGCTTGCTAAAATAATTGCAGTAATGCAGTCACACACACATATCTGTATTCGCCTTGTAAGTTTATCTGATTTGGTAAGGGAAAGGGGAAGCACAGAAATGGTTGCACAAAGGGTAAACTAATTCAGCAGTGATAATCACTAGATACTATGTTGGAAATGAACTATAAAACTGGGGGAGGAGGATGGGAAACATCTAGGAGAAAGTGAGGGAGAGGGTGATACTGTTCAAAAAGAAATGTACTCATATATAACACCCCTGTATATAACCCATAAAATTTAAAAATCACATCTACTGTATTCAGTCTATTCAGGTATATTATTTTGGTTGAATGACAGCAATGATGTAAGAGAAGGGATGGAGGAACAGGAGGTACTTTGTTGTTACACTTCTTTCACTGTTAGTGAAGAGGCATAGTGTTATTTGGAGGTACAATCACAAGCTCTAGAAGCATTTTAAAACTAAAGTGACATTCATAGGCTAAGGAAGAAAGAGAATGGAACCATATGGAATATTCAGTTAAAACCACAAAGGCCTTGACCACAAAGAGGCTGAGAACAGTGTCCAGGCCCTGAGTTCAAGCCCCACAACTAACCAAAAAAAAAAAAACACAGAGAAATACTTAAGACAATTATATCACAAACAGGACAGAACTCAGTAACATAAAATGACACAGTTTTCCATTCTTCATTGAACACCTGTAAATTTATGATTTTGTTATTTTTAGTCAATTCTCATTATTCATAGTATTTATTATGTTCTGTAAAGTTCCCTCAGGCACTGAATTCATAAAGGAAGACAAATGTTATTCCTATGATAATACATTTCATTATGTATTTATAGTGTAGTATTATATATAATGCTGGATTTAACTTTCTGAAAAATTTTACCACTTATGTTTCTCATAATTCTGATTATCATTTCTTTCTTTCATTATTTTAGATTATGTTTAAGTAGTTGCACAAATGATTTGCCATTCAACAAAGTACTTTGTGAATACAGTCCATCTTAATCAATGTTGTCCCTTTCATTTTGTCATATTTTTATAAAAATGACATGTTTTCCTTATAAAACCAAGTAATAATTGTATTTTGTTTTGCTTTCCTCAGGGAAAAATTGTGTTGGATCTCCTCCTTAAGTATTTAGAATAATTCATCAATATTGTTATCTGGACTGACAGTTTTACCTCTGGCAAGATTTTAAAAACAAATGTTAATAATATCCAAATACATTGCATCTAATAATGAAGATGTCATACAGAATCTCTGAAAGCTGTTGAGCAGTAGCAGGAGGGAGGACTGAAAAAGGAAAGATGGATGAGGTTGATCTGCCTGAATTATGATGTAAGGTCATATCAACTACCATGATGAAACCCCTTGGAAAATGTTTTACATTGAGTAGCAGGAAAATAAAACAGGCATGTGAGAGTCAACAGAGCAGGTAAAATGGTGAAAGTATGAAAATATACCAATAACCTGTTGAAATTGTTTTAAGATGGAAGGAGGGGAAGTGATAGTGTTAAAAAGAAGGTGACTTTAATTAGAGTGCATTGTGTGCTCACAAATACCACAATGAACTCTTCCCTTGGATAATTAATTTATGCAAATAAAAATCTTAATAAAATGTTTTTGTGCACCAAAAAAACCCACAAAGGCATAGAATGGTGGTAAGCAAAAATAGGTACAAGCATAAAACACAAGTCTATATGGCAGATATTAGCCCAACTCTATCAATAATCACCCTAAAGGATGGTGCTTTAAATGAACTAACTAAAGGAAACATCACAAAAGAAAAATTGAATGTGAAAAGTGACATGTTAACTTTTGAGTATGGATGGGAGGGAGGAAATGGGGAAAATGAAGGAAAGAGTGACAATTTCCAAAAAGAAAAGAGAAAGCAAGCAAGCAAGCAAGCAAGAAGGAAGAGAGAGAGAGAGAGAGAGAGAGAGAGAGAGAGAGAGAGAGAGAGAGAGAGAGAGAGAGAGAATGAATTTCCTCATTTACCTGACTTATGAAATGGTAACTCTTGTGTACTGCAACTTAATAAAAACAATACTTTTTTTGGTTGCTTGGTTGTTCTCAAGGCTACCACTCTACCATCTGAGCCACAGCTCCACTTCTGGGTTTCTCAGAGTCTCATAGAGTTTCCTGCCCAGCCTGGTTTTGAACTGTGATCCCGAGATCTCAGCCTTCGAATACAATTTTTCTTTTAAATTCAGCTGTATGTCCTCCGTAAGAAATCCATCCTAAATGTAAAGAGTCGTTTAGATTAAAAGTAAAGAGATGGTGTTGAAGATAGAGCATGCTGATATTGGTAGAGAGAAAATAGAGGAAGCATATTAGACCTGGGATTAATGTCACTGGGATTTGAAATTTGGGCCTTACAGTGGATTAACAAGAGCAATAGCACTTAAGCTACTTTTGTTTCAGATAGCATCTTATGCTTGTGGACATGGGGCAGAACTGCTTGCCTATGGTATGGACCTTTTGGAGGATGGCACCACTTTGGCAGGAGTGCAGAGGAGAACAGATGATATCACAAGGCAGGAAACCAGAAGTCAGGTTTACCCTTGGAACAACTCACTCTTGTGAGAACACAGAGTCCCATGAGAGGACTTAATCCCTCCAAAAACCAGTGCTTCCAGAGACCTAAGGGATCCTACCAAGCCCCATCTCTTAAAGCTATACCACTCTAACCCTTCCATACTGAGGACCAAGCTTCAGGTACATGAACCCTTGAGGGACATGCCATATCCAAACCAAAGTACTGGAATCTATCCTAAGTATGCAAGACTGGTTTAACAGTCAAAAAACCCAATTAAGTACTGCCTCATATCCAGATGATGAAAAGGAAAAAAATCATATGGCTGTATTAATAAATGCAGAAAAAAACCAACAAAATCCAACACTCATGCATGACTAAAACAACACAGCAAACTAGAGATAGAAGGGAATTTCCTCAACTTGATAAATAATAGCTAAAGAACAACTACAGCTACCATTAGGCTCCATTGTCAGAAATGCAAACTTTTCTGGTCTTAATTAGGAAACTAAGAAAACTTTCTCCCAGTTTTTTTGGAGGGGATCGGTCATGGGACTTGAACTTTGGGCCTGGGTGCTGTCCCTGAGCTCTTCGGCTTAAGGCTAGCACTCTACCACTTGAGCCACAGCACCACTTCCAGTTTTCTGGTGGTCAACTGGACTTTCTAGTGGTTAATGGACTTTCTTGCCCAGGCTGGCTTTGAACGGTGATCCTCAGCTTGCAGCCATTTAAATAGCTAAGATTACAGGTGTGAGCCACTGGCACTCAACTTCTTTCTTAATGATCTGTTTCTTCCTTTCTTATTTTTAAATTTTTACTTAGATGTACAAAGGAGTTGCTATTTAATAAAGCAGTTTCTCTCTCCCCCCCCACACACTCCTTCCCTCACAATTCTTAATTTTGTAGGATATATATTTAATTCTTGTCTGCATTTCTCCCCTTCCCTTATCTTCTTTTGTTGCCCTTTGGTTAATCTAATATTGTTACTGTATCTGACTTTGTTACCTGGCATATTGTATATACATTTATTTGTTTATTTGAAATAGGAAAGGGAAGGGGGGAAAACAAGATGATTGGGAGGGGGTGGGGGAAGAGAAATGGGGACCAAAACATGAGAATGGGTATCAACGTGTGAGAAGTAATGCACCTACTATCTGGCGAATATAACTGTAAAATCTCTATACATTACAATAAAAATTGCATATTAACAAACAAAATAAGCCAATATATAAAGGTTACAAATTGTCTGATTCCAATGTATAACACTCTGGGAAAGTACTTGGACTTGGACTCAGGGCCTGGTATTCTTGGGGCTTAAAAAAGTGTGATAACTAAATTAATGATCTCTTCTGTATAACTGTATTTTTGCTTGCCACCAAGACAAATCTTTAAATGTATTCTGTATTTGTCCATATCAGCACCAATGAATAACCATCAAAGTTCTTTCATAGGGATCACTTGATAACAAACACAAATCATTGAGTAAAATTGTGTGTGTGTGTGTGTGTGTGTGTGTGTGCATGTGTGCATATCCTGGAGCTTGGACTCAGGGTCTGGGCACTGTCCCTGAGCTTTTTTGCTCAAGATAGGGCTCTACTATTTGAACTATACCTCCCTCCACTTAGGCTTTTTGGTGATAAGTCTCACAATCTTTCTTGCCAGAGCTGGCTTCCAAACGCCATTCTCAGATCTCAGTCTTCTGAGTAGTTACGATTACAGTGGTGAGCTACAAGCACCTGGATTTGAGTAAGATTTTTTTTATACAATAAATCTATTGCTTGGGCTGGAAGTTTGGCCTAGTGGTTAAAGTGCTTGCCTAGCATGCTTGAAGACCCGGGTTCGAGTCCTTAGTACCACATACATAGAAAAAAACCAGAAGTGATACTGAGGCTCAAGTGGTAGAGCTCTAGCCTTGAGAAAGTCCAAGGACGGTGCTCAGGCCCTGAGCTCAAGCACAGGACTGGCAAAAAAAAAAAAAAAGAAAAGAAAACCAATAAATCTATTGCTTGGCAAGAAACATAAAATGTTGAATGACTTTCTACTTTGAATCTCATGGTTTATCCTAGAACAATCTGCATGCATTTGTGTGTTTATCAAGACAAACAAGCCAGACGTAGTGTGCTTGCCTAATATGCACAAGACTCTAGGTCTGATCTCAGCACCACAAAACAAATGAACATAAAGCCCAGGTGAGTAAACTCACTGACCCCTTAGAATTAAATTATACCAACAGTCACATTCTTCACCACTAAGGATGAATAATTAGGCAAAATAACCCACAGTTTTGCTTTGCTTAAGATGCACCTGAGACTCCCTAGCTAGATGTCTATGATCAGATAGAGTGATACTTACCAAAATGAACTCTAAGAAATAAAAATTGTACTGTTTGTGGTACTTTTTTTTCTCTTCTGGTTTTCCTTTCCTTTTGTTGCTGTTTATTATTTTGTACATTTGCCTTGTAAGTTTATCTGATTTAGTGAGGGGAAAGGGAAGCACAGAAATGGTTGGACAAAGGGTAAACTAATTGAGCAGTGATAATCACTAGATACTATGTTGGAAATGAACTATAAAACTGGGGGAGAAGATGGGAAAAATCTAGGAGAAAGTGAGGGAGAGGGTGATACTGTTCAAAAGGAAATGTACTTATGTATAACATTTCTGTATATAACCCATACAAATTTAGAAATCACATCTACTTCTGTATTCAATCTATCCTGGTATATCATTGGTTGAAGACCATGAATAAAATCCAGCCTCACACAGAAGGGAGAGGGTATTTTAATAGCCTTTCAAACAAAAATTTAAAAAATAAAAATGCCCTTGACAATGTTCACAAAAATCGTCAATTTCATCAAATCTCCATTCTTTGTCTAGGCATCTGTTTAATATTTCTGCATGGCCAAGTGACAAGTAGTGCATTTGTAATAAAAGGTTTGTCTCAGGAAAAGTGACTTGGACAGCTGAGTTGTGAACTAAATCAGCTCTTTATTCATGGAACATCATTGTAGTTAATAAAATAGTAGACAAGCTATCATTATTCAAACTTGAACACTTCAGTATTTTTTAAACCTTGCATTGAAAATGAACATAGGGAATCTTTTATTTCAATAAAAATAACTGTTTTCTTGCCAATAATAAAATTTGAATGCTCCATGGAAAAGATATTATAAAACTAGAATTCATCACCAGGAGTTTGAGAGCATTCCTTCCAAGATATGAATTTTTGTATTGTATTAAATGTATCAATATTTGGAAAATTTATATAAATCAGTAACCAGTAATGAATGTATAATTTTATAGATCTATTCATGAAAACAAATATTTGTGCAAAGTATTAAATGACTAATGGGTATAACAAAAGATAAAATTATTAAGTATGATGATTTCTGATTGTACCTTGCACCTATTAAATACTATCCTTTGCTATGTTTTATGAAACATTAAAACAGAATTCCAGGGGCTGGGAATTTGGTCTAGTGGTAAGAATGCTTGCCTACCATGCATGAAGACCCGGGTTTGATTCCTTGGTAGCACATACATAGAAAAAAGCTGGAAGTGGTGGTGTGGCTCAAGTGGTAGGGCTCTAGCCTTGAGAAAGCCCAAGGACAGTGCTCAGGCGCTGCGTTCAGTCCCCATGACTGGCAATTTTTTTTAATTAAAGAAACAGAATTCCATGGGCTGGGAGCATGGCCTAGCGGTAGAGTGCTTGCTCATTGTGCATGAAGCCCCGGGGTTCAATTCCTGGGTACCACATACACAGAAAAGGCCAGAGTTGTGCTGTGGCTTAAGTGCTAGAGCACTACTCTTTGGAAAACACAAGGACAGTGCTCAGGTCTTGAGTTCAAAACCCAGGACTGGCAAAAAACAAAAAAACAGAATTCCAAGATTATGTCCACCTGGAACGTGCCCAATCTTGTCTGATCTCAGAAGCTAAACAAGATCAGGCCTAGTTAGTATACTTGGATGGGAGAATTCCATGATTATTTGAAAGGTTATTAAAATACCCTTTTCCCTTCTTAAATATCTATCTGGAAATTATTCATGTTCTTCAACCAAAATAGACTGGATACAGAAGTAGATGTGAGAAGATCTTTTAGCTTAGACATTAGGCACAATCTGAGGCTTGTGGTTTGAGGTCAGCCCCAGCAGAAAAGTCCAATGAGACTCTTACCTCCAATTAACTACACAAACAAAGGACATGAAGGTGTGATTCAATTGGTAGAGTGCTGGCTTTAAGCAAAAGAGTTATGGAACAGCATCCAGGCCCTGAGCCCAAACTTCAGTATTGATGCACACATACATAAAAATGCGAACAAGGCTATATTCTTCTAAATCTTTTTATTTTAGAATATTCAGTATAAAATGTAGCTTAAGAAATAGCATTTGTATTTCCATATAGCGGGTCTCTCATAATTTTCTTTCAAATCAGTAAGTATATGTTATTTTTCTCTGTGCATACCAGCTAACCCAATAAAATTGAGTCATGCATATACAAGTCTACTTGAATTACATAAGCTTTCCTATTTACGTGTATCAATTCTCATTCTGGACAATCCCATAACTGAATTTATCTGTTCCAGCCAATCCCTCACTGCCTTCCCATTAAGATAACATAGTTTCTGCCCTCTTTGAATGGTCTCTCTCTATAGCTTCAAGGAAAGCTCACTCCCTTTGCCAGGACATTGGTTTAAACATAACTAACAGAGACTTTTAACTGCTTTTGCTAAAACAACAACAAGCACTGGCTCCTTACTTGGGCCCATAAATTAACCAAGAGCAGGATAAAAACCTGACACCTCCATCTCCATTTTGCATCTGTCTCCTTTGCTCTGTCTCTTCTCATCAGTCACCTTGGAATGATCAAGTAAACTGACAGCATTTTATAGCAAGAGGCTAAAACGAATCCAAAGAAACAGCACACGGGCCAGGATGGATCATCTCCCAATTTACCTGTATTGATGAGGCTGGACCCTGGTCCTTGGTGTGGGAGTATTCATTTTACAAGGTCCAGATATTTCTTCTTCCTGATGCAGGAATCATCTCATGAGGACAATATTACTCCTCTCAAGAAAATGATCTCATTTCTGATTTTCCAAGGAAACCAGATTTCTGATCAACCAGACTTCACTTTGTCTAGGATTGCTTGATTTAGCATGCTGCTTGGCCTTTGCTCCAGTTTGTTCTCTATTTAAAGCTAAACCTCCTGTCAATACCTGAAAATAGGCTGCTTTATGCCTTGCTTCTTGCATATAACTAACTTGCTAATAAATCTCCTTTCTCTTATTTTCACTAGTACTCAAATCTTCAATTAGTGTATTGGGGAAACAAGTCAGATCTGACAAGATGGAACTCCTGGAGTTGGGTCTCTGGGCTAGGATTTTGGTTACTCACTTGTAATCAATGAATTATGAAAAGTCCATTAAGAAGACTGGAATTCTTATTAAACTTTGTCTGTCTTCCATCTCTGTCTGTCTGTCTATCTATGGGCTCTGGGGATTGATCCCACATTCTTAGGCATGCTGAGCACATCCTCTAGCCTTGGTCTTAAAATTGGCTATTATGGTAGGCACACAGGCTGGGGGCTACTGCAGCCACCTGGGGTACAAGAAGAGTAGCTAAGTGGACAAGCAGGTGTTTGATAGATGACAGGTCATAAAGGGCAAGTTAAAGAATTAATAAGCCTTACCACCACTGGATTTATTTTTTATTAGGCAGCAGATACATTTTCCAGGTCTTACATCTTTTGTTTTTTCCAATCCTGGAGCTTGACCTCAGGGCCTGGGCACTGTCCTTGAGCTTCTTTTTGCTCAAGACTAGCACTCTACCACTTGAGCCATACTACCACTTCTGGCTTTTCTGTGTATGTGGTACCAAGAAATTGAATCCAGGGCTTAGTGCATGCTAGGCAAGCACTCTACCACTAGGCCAAACTCTGGGCCCAGATCTTAAATCATTTTTAATGATAGTTCACCTTTACTTTTGGTCAATGATATCCATCATTATAGCCCCTCATAATAGATGGGTTCAAACAGTTTTTAGTGAGACAATGGATGTTAAAGAAATCTCTCTGGGCCTTCCTTGTTTGTGAAAGATAAATGGAAAGAGGCTCATCCCTCTTCATCTGTGTCTCCTTTCTGTCTGTCTCTTGTCTCTCTCTGTTTCTATCTCTATCTCTCCGCCTCTGTCTCTGTCTGTCTGTCTGTCTGTCTGTCTGTCTCTGTCTCTCTCCTGCCTTCCCTCCTCTCTTCCTTTCCTTTCTTAGTTGTTTTTTGCCAAGCTGGAGATGGAACTCAGAATCTGCCACAAGTGCTCTGTCACTGAGCTACACCCTAGCCCCAGGATAACCAATTCACATTTCAAAGGGAAGACTAAAAACCAACAAGGGCTAGAGGTAGTGCTCAGAGGCAGAGCACACTCTTAGCATGCAAGAGGCCCTGGGTTCCATCACCAGCAAAAAAAATAAAGCACAATTCATCCATGTTGACTATTAGATTGGATCACATGAAGTCACCAATAATCATAGTTTGTGTTTTTAAAATATAGTCATTTCATATGGTTCCATCTAATACCCTTGGAAGATGAACTGGGAAACAAGAGCAGATAAGGGACCAACTCTGTGTAGCCCTTGGTGACGCTTTTAAATAGACAGCAGATTGATAAGGAGTTGACCTGGATGGAGACAGATACACAGACAGGCAGCAAGAATGGCGAAGCAAAACAGGCAAGTGAGATTATGTCTATATAGGATTGGAAGTGCTGTCCAAATGTTTAATTAAAAATTATTGTCATGCACCCATGGCTTCCCCCTGTAATCCTAGCTACTTAGACTGAGAACTGAGGATTGCAGTTTGAGGAAAGTTCCTGAGATTCTTATCTCCATTAGCCACCAAAAAGCTGTGTCTCAAGTGGTAAAACTCAAGGTCAGCACCAATGCTCTGAGTTCAAGCTCAGGATTGGACTCATGTGTATACATGCATGCACACACACATTATTATTGTTATTATTATTATCGTCACATAAGCAGTCTTTCGTGCCTCACCTATGAAAAGCATATATTTCAATTTTTTTTTGCCATTTCTGGGGCTTGAACTCAGAGACTGGGCACTATCTTTGAGCTTTCTCAGGTCTAGTACTGTAGCCACAGTACCTTTTCTGGCTTTTTCTGTGTATGTGTTGCTAAAGAATCAAATCCAGGGCTTTGTGTATGCATGGCAATCACTCTACCACTAGGCTACATTACTGGCCCTATGTTTCAATTTTAATATGATGACATTTCATATTTTCCCTTGTAAAGACCAAAATGTAAAGAAGTTAACCAGCAGCAGTTATATATAGTGTGTTTTACTCAAATGAGAATCCTAGCTGGACCACCCAGCCTGGAACAAAATATGTTCCTTAAGTTTTTCAATCTGATAACTTAGGTGGTTTTTTTCCCCCATTAAATTGGTTTAGATTTATATTAGAAGATAAGTTTACTGGCTGGGCGCAGTGGCGCATGCCTGTAACCCTAGCTACTCAGGAGGCTGAGATCTGAGGGTCGCGGTTCAAAGCCAGCTCGGGCACTAAAGAAGACAAGAGACTCTTATCTCCAATTGATCACTAGAAAACAAGAAATGGGGCTGTCTCAAGGGATAAGGGCAGTAGCCTAGGCTGAAGAGTTCAGGGACAGGGGTAGAGCCATAGCCTTGAGCTGAGGAGCTCATGGACAGTGCCCAGGCCCAGAGTTCAAGCCCCATAACCCATTAAAGAAAAGAAAAAAGATGATGAAGAAGAAGAAGAAGAAGAAGAAGAAGAAGAAGAAGAAGAAGAAGAAGAAGAGAAGGAGGAAGAGGAGGAGGAGGAGGAGGAGGAGGAGGAGGAGGAGGAGGAGGAGGAGGAGGAGGAGGAGGAGTGTTGGGGGCCCAGTAACGCCATGTCTAATAACTTTCTGCTGAGACCAGGCAAGGCGCAAGAGGCAAGGCGCAAGACTTGGTTACCATTGGTTACAAATGTGTTATTGTTTATGGCTCTCTGCTGGGACCTAGAGTGAGGGGATATTAGCTGGAGGGACTTCCTCAGGAGGAGGGTTTTATTGGAGAGAGATTTTCCTGCCTTGATGAAGCTGCATGGCATCTCTGTTGGTGCTCCAAGGAAGGAAGGCTGAGTGCGGGAGGACAGTGAGCCTTCTTCTCGCGGCTTGGACTGGTTGGGGCATGTTTTTCCCCATCCCTCCTACTAGTCGAGAGGGACCGGGGACGAAGGACCCCGACGGAGGAGGAGGAAGAAGAGGAGGATAAGAAGTTTACTGGACAAAACGTGGGCTTCTGACACCCTCACCCCAGTAGAATAATCATAACCCAGCTACCAGCTAAAAGGAACTGCATTTTGTGATAACACCTGTGGCCAAACCTGTGTATGATCCACTCACCACCAGGCGGGAGCTTTCTGTCATCTGGGGTCTCATCTTATCAGAGAGATGAGCCCAGAAACTGTATGTGTGACCTCACATTACCTTAGAGCGATTTCCTCTCAGGAGGAACAGAGCAAGTTCCAGAACAGTGCCTCTCCCACCTGTCACACATTGGGCAGGACAACAGGCGATTGGAGGGTTAATTAAACCTCCGAGAGGTCAGATCTCTGTTGGAAAGGTCAGTTTCTGTTTGTAATCCTCACCCGTGTCCTGGCACTGTGATGTGGTCTATTCATGGCCATGGAAACCTTTCCTGCTGAGTTCTGGCAGAGCCCGGACACTGACCTACCCTTGTCCCAGGGATAGTGCCAGCTCAGGAGCTCACTGGTGGTCCCAGTCCGAGCCCAAGTCTCCCTTTTATTTCTCAAGTGATTTTTTTTCCCCCAAACTCTGGGGAAATAATTGTGCAAAGTTAAATGAGAATTGATCATGAGGTTTGTAGAGTCCTGGAGCCTTGATTCAGCTTGCTTTCAGAACCAGCAATCAAACCCCAGGGTCAGGTAACCTCCCTTCCCTAGAGCCCTCTGGGCTGGGGGCTGGGATGGGACTGGTTCAGCGCCTTTGTTTTTTTCTTTTATTGTAATTAATAAAAGGGTTACATGATATTTGCCAGATAGAAGGTGCATTAATTCACATATATTGATACCCTTTCACTTGTCTTGGTCCCCATTACCCTCCCCTCCACGACCCTCCCCCTTCGTCTTGGTTTTCCCCCCTTCCCTATCCAATTTCAAACAACCAAATACAAATAAATCCAATATATCAGATAACAAAATGAGATACTGTAACAATATGAGATAACCAAGGGACAGCAAAAGAGATGAGAGATAACATAGTACATTAAGGGCAACAATCATTCATTGTATGGCTTTTGTTTCAATATCCTGGAGGTCTTTTCAATTAGCTTCATACTATATGGCCTTATGTATCAAGGTTTTGCTCTATTGCAGATCTCTGCTAGTAGAGACCAATGTTTCTACTGATTATGACAAATGAGGGGAACCATTGAGCCTAATTTCCTTTGAGTCTGGCTTACTTCACTTAATATGATTTTTTCTAAGACTTTCCATTTCCTAACAAATGGGGCGATGCCGTTTTTTTCTGACAGCAGCATAGAATTCCATTGTGTACAAATACCACAACTTTGGCACAGGTTGAAACTTTCTTAATAAGGACCAAGAATCACAGCAAATAAGAGAAAGGCTGGATAAGTGGGACTGCATTAAACTGCAGAGCTTTTGTATGGCAAAGGACATAGCTAGTAAATTAATTAGGAAGCCTACAGAGTGGGAGAAGATCTTCACGAACCAAACAACGGACAAAGGCCTCATATCTAAAATATATCAACAGCTCAAAAAATTGAATCACTCCAAAACTAACCTCCAAAGTAACAACCATCCCATTAAAAAATGGGCCAAAGACTTAAAGAGAGTCTTCTCTGAAGAAGAAACAAAAATGGCCTATAGACACATGAAGAAATGCTCAACATCTCTGGTCATAAAAGAAATGCAAATCAAAACAACTCTAAGATTCCACCTCACTCCAGTTAGAATGGCCAAGATCAGGAAAACGAATGACAACAGATGCTGGAGGGGATGTGGCCAGGAGGGATCACTACTACACTGTTGGTGGGAGTGCAAACTCGTTCAACCACTATGTAAAGCAGTGTGGCAGTGCCTCAAAAGGCTAAACATAGAGCTCCCCTATGACCCAGCAATTCCACTACTTGGCATTTACCCAACCATCCAGAAACTAGGGCATACTAAATCCACTACCACAGCAATGTTCATTGCAGCATTATTCACCATAGCAAAGATATGGAACCAACCCAGATGTCCCTCAGTTGATGAGTGGTTCAGCACCTTTGTTAGAGATGTGGGGTGGGCCTCCTGTGTCTCTACATGTTTTCTCTTAAGCCCATGCTGCTTACTTCTGGGGAGAAGAGAATCTAGGACTAGAAAGAGAAGAAAAAATGGCTTCAACATTTTTACAAGTTGAAAAGATTACTGTAGTGCTTTTACAATTTATTTTGCTTTGTCTTATAGGTTAATTAATTTTTGTGCCTATACTGGGGCTTAATTTTAGGGCCTGGGTGTTGTCAGATTTTTTGCTCAAGGTTGATACTCTACTACTTCAGTCACATCTCAACTTTTGTGGTCTTTTTTGTTTTGTTTTGCTGATTAGTTGGAGATAAGAGTCTCACTGACTTTCCTGCCAGACCTGGCTTTGAACTAGATCTTAGCCTCTTAAGTAGATAGGATTACAGACAGGAGCCACCAGTACCCAGCTTTTATTTTTTAATTTAAAAAATGATCAGTCTGGGCTGAACTTGAACTCAAAATTTTCCTGCATCAGTCATCTATGTACTGAGATTACATGTATATACTATCATGCAAAACTTTTATGAAAAACTACTACCATGGTATTTGGGGAAAGTATTTAATTCCTCTATTCCTTTCTCAATCATTAAATTTGATATTTACTTCATGTATTAACAAGAGTGAAATCAGTTACCATAGCTTTTGATAGTTTTCACATAACAAGTGGCCAGAAATTCATGTGTTAAAGGATTAGTCCCCCAAGCTAGGTGCTGGTGGTTCACATCTAATCCTAGCTACTCAGGAGGCTGAGATCTGAGGATTGCCGTTCAAAGTTAGCCCAGGCACAAAAGTCTATGAGACTCTTATCTCCAATTAATCATCAGAAAACCAAAGTGTCACTGTGGTTCAAAGTAGTTGAGCTGAAGAGCTCAGGGATAGTAACCAGGCCCAAAGTTCAAGCGCCATGACCAATAAAAGAAAGAAAGAAGGGAGTTGGGGGATTAGTCACTAGTATGGTGCCCTTGGGAGGTGATGGAAAGTTTGAGAGCTGAGGCCTTTTTACTTGTTTTCACTTTCATTGAAGTATAATTGGCAGGGAAAATTGTTTTAAATGGGCAATGTGATGAGCAAATATACATACATTGTAAAATAACTGTAAAGATTCCTTACCATACATAGTCAGCTTTATTTATTTATTTACTAGCATAACAAAGAGAAAAATTTAATTAACATTTTCTGTACTTAACACATTATTTTTTTAATGAGCCTACAAGGTACTATGAGATAGGTACCAAGCAGAGAGCTGATTGAACACAGGCCCTATGCTTTATAAAAACTGACATAAGGACATCAAGTCAACTGAGGAACAGAATAAAAACACTGAATACACAGCATAGGATGAGACTATCATATGCTGGACTCTCAAACAGGTCGAAGATCAGCATACAAATCATGAATGCATGATGAGCAGGTATCATTGTAGGTCATATTTCTCTCTAAATGTTACTCTATGACCAAGGAACTCAGAAGAGCCCCTACCCTCTCTATGCAATGTAAGGTTAATAAACAGCAGGCATAGGCCATAGCCTGGACAATCAGCCATGGAGTTTGTCCATTTCTCCAGCAAAGCCAACTTAGCAATTCAAGAATAACGGTGAAGACAAGAACAGTGATAGAAAAAAAGCCAGTCTAGAGAACACACTGTGGTAAGGAGAACAATGGGTGATATACACTGCATATATACACTCCAGATCAGTGGAAAACAGACAATGTAAGAAACTGAGAATCATTGGATTATATTAAGGCCATTTCAAGTTAAAGAATCTGCCCAGGTATTGTTAAAGGTCTAACTTATCCTGTCAGAATTCAGCGGGGAAAAAAAATTAATACAACTATTTAGTCCTGCTTTCCTGGCTTAAGGAATCTCATTTTGATAAAGTTTATTTCTCTTATTGCAAAGGAGTCTGGCCTGTCTTCACATTTATCCATCAGTAGATACAGACTGAGCACATATCACATGTGGTACTCCGAGAGTAAGACATTAGGATGCCATAATAAACAAGACACAAGGGGGGAGGGAAATGGGTACCAAGACATGTGAAAGGGTATCAATGTATGTGAATTCATGCACCTTCTATCTGGCAAATATCATGTAACCCTTTTACTAATTACAATAAAAAAATGCAAAAAAAAAAAACAAGACACAAGACATATGGAGTCCCTTCACAATGGGAGTAAATTCCCTCTCTCTCTCTCTCTCTCTCTCTCTCTCTCTATATATATATATATATATATATATATATATATATAACATGATATTTGGGGAAAGTATTTAATTCTTCTATTCCTTTCTCAATCATTAAATTTGATATTTACTTCATATATTAACAAGAGTGAAATCAGTTACCATAGCTTTTGATAGTTTTCACATAACAAGTGGCCAGAAATTCATGTGTTAAAGGATTAGTCCCCAAGCTAGATATATATATATATATATATTTTCTCTTACATTCTATCTGGTTGGGTTGATCTCTAAGAACTCAAGAAAATTGACATGGTTGAGAACAAGTTCTCTCTATTATAACTTAGAGTCAATCCAACAGATATGTGTTTTGATAGATCATTTTTTTTTTGCCAGTCCTGGGCTTGAGCTCAGGGCCTGAGCACTGTCCTTGGACTTTCTCAAGGCTAGAGCTCTACCTCTTGAGCCACAGCACCACTTCTGGCTCTTTTCTATGTATGTGGTGCCGAGGAATCGAACCCAGGTCTTCGTGCATGCTAGGCAAGCACTTTAACCACTAGGCCAAACTCCCTACCAATTGATAGATCATTTTATCCTTAAGCTGTCTAAACTATGGTGTCCAGTTTTCAGCTGGATATTTCCGGGAATATTTTTTTTTAAATAAAATGAACCTTTGAATTTGAGTAAAGCAGATTATACTCCCTGGTTGTGGGTGGGCCTTATTGAATCACTTCAGCAGAACAAAGCAGGGCCTCCCCCAAGCAGAAGTGATTTCTGCCAGTAGAGATCCTTTGGCTCAGACTGTGACTCTCTGCTGGATCACCAGACTGCTGGACTTATACCATCATAGTTACATGAATCAGTGCATTAAAAGAAGTCTTCACACATCCTGTTGGCTCTGTTTCTGTGAAGAACCCTGGTTAGTAGGCCCACACACAGAACTCCACTAAAATACACCAAAGAAAGTGAGAAGACAGGAGGTGGTCCAGGGCCTGCAATTCTTTCCATTGTTAGTGAAAATAAATGTGTTTTAGGTACTCCTACAGTCTGAATAAAATGACCCCCACAGGCTAATATGCTAAAGTTTTGGTCACTAGCTTGAGGCACTGTTGGGAAGTAGTGAAACCTTCAGGACTTGGGACCTAGAGGGAGGAAGGAAACTAGACCTTGGTCCAGTTTCTGCTCTTTGTCCTCTACCTGGCACTCCTATCATGATATTTGGTGCTACTACAGGCTCAAAGCCACATGATCAAGTAACCATGGATGGGAACCTCCGAAGCCATGAACTAATATAAAGTTTTCCTCCTGTTAGGAGTTGAACTCAAAGCCTCATACTCTCATTTGTTTTCTTCACTTAAGGTTAGGGCTCTACCACTTGAGCCACAACTCCACTTTCAGGTTTTTGGGTAGTTAGAGTCTCAAATACTTTTCTGCCAGGGTTGGCTTCAAGCCTTGATCTTTTGATTTCAGTCTCCTGAGTAGTTAGAATCATAGGCATAGGCACCATTGCCCAGCTATAGTTTTTTTTTAAATGTATGTCATAATAATAGAAAGCTGGCTACTATAGTTGCTAAAGATAAATGGATTCTTCAAATTAATATAGATCAGTGGTATTCATACTTTTCCCAAGCAAAACTTACATAGAATCCCAATATACCAAAATGCAGTAAAAAGATGTACTCATACCAACTTGAGGAATGTTTCTGAAACCCCAGTGTTTATATTTCATTGTCACAAACTATATGAGTACAGTGCCTTCAGTGATATCTTGTCCAGTGACACTTCATTATGATAATGAAGTGAGTACCAACATTACCATAGATGAAGATTCTTTATGCTTATCATTCTTAAGTAGCTATAAGACAAATGTACAAATTCAATAAAAATGTACAAAATCAATAAACTTTTAGGGGCCAGGAGTTTGGCTTAGTGGTAGAGTGCTTGCCTCGCACGCACAAAGACCTGGGTTCAATTCCTCAGTATCACATACATAGAAAAAAGACAGAAGTGGTGCTGTGGTTCAAGTGGTAGAGCTCAGCCTTGAGAAAGCCTAAGGACAGTGCTCAGGCCCTGAGTTCAAGGTCCAGGACTGGTAAACAACAACAACAAAAAACCTTTTATAAAGAATTTGCCAAATGAAACATGAGAAGAGGTATCAATGTGTGTGTGAAGTAATGCACCTTCTTTCTGATGAATATAAATGCAACCTCTGTATTAATTACAATTACAAATATGAAAAAAGAAATAATTCGGTAATGTTATAAAAAAAGAATTTGCCAAATGATATTGTGTCTCAAACGAAACTGATATTGGTAACATAAATATAATAAGGATTTCTGTGTTAGAGTTCTTTGATATTTGTCATGTCTTAACTGGAAAAAGATGTTCTGTGCCTTCTATTAAAATGCTAGACAAATTTTATTTATGAGAGTCTCATGAAATCACTTAATTGAATATTTTTGAGACCTCTTAGGTACTTGGAATCCCACAGAAATACTGTTGTAGTTTCTGAAGCAGCCTGGCTGCTGAGCAATGGTGATTCTCACTGTTGTAAATCTCAGTTGTGAACCCAGTCATGAGAAAACAGAAAAGCCCCATTTTGAGAAGTCTGATCAGAAGTCTCTATTAGAAAGCTGTTGTCATCGCCAGGGTCCTTCTCCGATGTTTGGGAGCAGTGAAGTGGCGACAGAGTCCACAAATAATCCCGGG
Organism: Megascapheus bottae; assembly: GCF_031878675.1. Lineage (NCBI taxonomy): Eukaryota > Metazoa > Chordata > Mammalia > Rodentia > Geomyidae > Megascapheus > Megascapheus bottae. The sequence goes on along the minus strand of NC_143528.1, from coordinate 712,056 downwards.
AACACAGACTCTGGAGACCAGACTCAAGGTGCAGATCTAACTTTATTTAAAAAAATGTGGTTGCTTATATACAGCGCATCATCCAATGGCAGCCACTTCATACCACCAGCAGCAAATAGGGACCTTCCTGTTGCAACCGTCAACCAATGGTGTCCTGAGATACGTGTCCTTACCGGGAGTTTCCAGGAGCTCCTGCTCACAGTGGAAGTGTCCTCAGGTTCATGGAAGCACAGAGAGCAATCAACACCACAGATAGCTTCCACATCACCAGCTAGGAGGCCCCACAGTTCCCCCATTTTCTTTATTTAAGGTCACTCATAACCTGTTGTAGAATGGGACCTAAGTAGTTGATATTGTGTATGCAAAAACATCAGCTGGATGGCATCCAGGCAAGCCTTGACAAACCCAACAAACTTATTAAAATGTAGGGTCCTACCATAAGACCCAATGGCAAAAGCAAAGTGGGTCCTGCTGCCATAGAAATGAGCGTGGTGAGCCAAGGGGACCGATCAAACCATGCCTGATACCAGGAGGCATTTTGCTGTCTTTCTGGCTCCCTCTCTTTGATTTGCCTCCTCATTTGGGCCATTGAGTCTCTAATTGCTCTCCTAGGGCAGCGCAAAAGCCTCCTTGTTGGAGGCCCCTTCAACTTTGAAGGATCACCTCTGCAAGGGAATTGAGGGAGTCCTTCAATTGAGTAATAGAACTTTCTATTCTTTCATATATCTTTTAGGGCTAGGTGGGTTTAAGGTGGAATTGGGGCCAACAGGAATCGTGAGACCCTGTTCCACACTCTAATGTATGGTAAAGAGAATGCCCTTGTCATACCCATTAACATAAAGGCACAGTCCCCATTTCTTCCCAACCCTCCAGTCAGCCTGCTTTCCCTGATCTGTGTAGAGAAAAAATAATAGTGTTACAGCTCCTATGATTGTATTGTGCATAATTATATCATGGTCCCATGCCTGGGGGGGTTCAAATTTAATAAGGTCCTTGTCCCCAGGTTTGCTCACCCAGGAGGCACTGGTCTCACATCCCCACTGGGCACAAAAATATTGCTCCGGGCCTCCACAGCTCCTTCTGTTTCTTCTGGATCCCATGCCAGGGCAGACATAGGATGAGGTAGCTTTAAAGAGAGGGTGGAGGCAGCGTCCCTATCAGGCAAAGCAGCCATCCAGGGTGGTTTCTCCTGTCCGCTCCAGGGCTGTCCTCAAAGTGGTCATCAGGGATGGTCTCCTCCACCAGGCTGATCTCCTATAACTCTTGCTTCATTGGTTCCCTTTCCCTGGGCTGTGTGGGAGCATATATATCGGCTGGGAATCCAGATAGGCTTTTCTGCTTCACGTGGAAAGACACAAGCAAACCCTTGCCCCATTGTTAACAGAGGGGCCAGCTCCTGCCAGGTGTTGGTAGTCAGGGCTTTCCATCAGAGAAGGGGGAGGGGGTTGGGTGAGGTAGCATGGTGCCCCAATGCTTATAAGTGGGGGAAAGTCCTTTGGAGTCAAAATTTAACAGGTTTAATGGAAATAAAGTATCAACAAGCTTATCTTGAGGCCTCATGCCTTGAGTACCTGTATCCCCCCCTTTTTATTTGTTTTTTAAGGGGGCCTAGGGGCAAGAGTGGGCTAGTTAAAGCCCCAGGAATGGGACCTAATATGCTGTAATTATAAAGGTTCCCCTCTAAGTTCCAGCAGTACCTTTAATTGCTGTGTGGCTAGGTGTAGTGGGCCTTCCATTGGCTTAAGGGAGGTAAAGGGGGGGGTTGATGGGTGAAGATCCATCTTCTGTAACTTCTTCAGCTGACTCAGGGGCATTGTCTCTATACTTAGCCAGGGACCCTAAAAGCTTAGCCTATTTTACAGATCGATAGGGACACAGCCTCAGGTCCACAAACTTCTTTCTTGAATTTGTGACTGGTGTCAACCCAAAATCTGCTTGGTTAGGGCTTTGAGCAAAATTAGGATTGTAAACTACCCATTTATTTTGGCAACCTTAAGTTTTAACTACGCACTATAATAGATGACTGACAAACAAGTTCCTGCCCAGTAGATACAGGCATTAGGAAGGCATGCTTTCAAACTATTCTATGACCTCCTGACTCTGGTAATTTTGAATGGCCAAGCACAAGTGACTCTAGGACCTGGCATCATCTCTGCCATCCAAGCAATGGCTTACTGCCTCTGGATGCTTCATAGCTTTTGTCCCAGGAATGTCTCTTTACACAAGGATAAAAGTCCCATTGGCATTTCACTTGGTTGGTTGCTGGACTTGAACTCAAAGCCTGGCCACTGTCCCTCAGCTTTCCAGGCTAGCACTCTGCCACTTTGAGCTCCAAAAGCAACTCTGCCTCACCAGCACTCTGCTGGCAGATTAGAGATCGCAGTTTCACAAGGACTTTGCTCTGCCCGGGCTGGCTCAGAACTGCAGTTTTCAGATCAATGAATCCTTTAAAAGGCCACTTTACTCCAATTAAAGCAACAAGGTGGTCAACACAGAAATAGTCTCTAAACATGAACTTACCTGGAACTTGGTAAGGGCCAAAATTACATCTGAAGAGGAATCTGCTGTCCTTTTCTGTGGGCATCTGCAGGTGGACTCTTAGCACAAAGACATTCAGCCTGATACACTTAACATGGTTAGAAACTGAGAAAGCAGAAAAGACAATACTAACAAAACAGCTCAACTACAATGGAGTACTGAACTGGGATGCATGGTGACCAGAGGATAGCCAGGAGACACAACACAAGAGACATGTGTCATAGTATAATGGCGTCTGAGCTGGTTTGGGCCTAAATACGGCCAGGTCAGAGGGCAGAGTCACAGGCGCTTGAGAGTTCCTGACCTATGATTTGCAGGTCCAGTAACCTATTATCCAAGTCCCTGCTCCTGCCTCTAGGAATTCAGGTCTGCCCATCACCTGGGCAGTGGGATTTCACCTTCCTCCACCATGAAGACAAGATGGCACCAGTTAAACCCACCTCCCTGTACACCATGTGGCCAACGTGGCTCCAGACACTTCATCATCTGTAATTTTAGCTACTGAGGAGACTAAGATTACAGTTGAAAACCAGCTCAGATGGGAAAGTCCATGAGAATTTTATCTCCAATTAACCAACAAAACCCAGATGTAGAAGTCCAGCTTTTTTTAAATTTAAATTTAATTGTATTTTCAAGATGATATACAGAGGGATTACAGTTCTATACATAAGGTAGTGAGTACATTTCTTGCCAAACATTGTATGGCTTAAATGTTATAGCACCAGGCATGAGAGGAAAAGCCATGTGACGACCGAAGGTGCTGAAGTCAGTTCCTGGTACTAGTGCAAATAAACAAAGCCATATTGCCTGATGTTAAAGGGGACAGACACTGCAGCTCTGGTGATGGAGTGCTGCCCTTGGCTATAAGGCAGACAGACAGTGGAATGATTCAGATAAAAGTTTGCTTGGGTTTTCAACAACACGGAAACACAATAGAAGAGGAAAGGCAAATGTGGATGACTGTCAACCATTGGTAATTAGTACACCTACGTGAAGGAGGTGTGATGCTCTTATTCTTTCAACTATTTTGTTGAGCCTGAATTTATTTTAACTAAACATTGGCAGAAAAAGGAAACTCATAGAAAAAGAAAATTCTCATAGATGATCCACAACTTCCAAGAATATGTCCTTACCTTCTAGGGTGAGAAATACTAACCTACTTCAACCCTTTGCTGTTCGGGCTTTGTTTTTTTTTTTTTTTGTTTGTTTTGGTAGTTCTGGGGTTTGAACTCAGGCATGTGTTATAGTTGTACTCTACCACTTGATCTATGCCTTTTACCCTACTTTCTGCTGGTTATTCTTGGAGATGGAGCCTCACAAAGTTTTCTGCTTGGATATCCCCTAGCTAGTGATTCTTCAAGCTAGGATTACCAGGTTGCAACGCCAGTACCTGATTAATCCTCTGTTTAATGCAAGGAAAAATTGAGGCCTGGAGAACAGAAATAACTTACAAAGAATTATAGTATATTTAAAGAGAAATCAAGATTAGTGTTCCTGTCCTGGTCTGTAGTACTATGAATTGTGAAGTTTAAATCTCAATAATGTCTCACGGGTTCTAGTCTAAGAAGATAGCAATCTGCATATCTCAAACACACATGGTCAAAATAAAGTACATCAAGCATGGATAGAGAAGGTGAAAACTTGCATTAAAAGAATATCTTTTGTATAGAGAACCAACAGAACAAAAGGCAAAATGAAAACCAAAACTTCTGTTTTCGGCTGGGAGCATAGGCTAGTGGTAGCATGCACAAAGCCCTAGGTTCTATTCCTTGGTACTGTGTACTCAGAAAAAGCCAGAAGTGGCGCTGTGGCACAAGTGGCAGAGCACCAGCCTTGAGAAAAAAGTGTCCAAGGACAGTGGCCAGACCCTGAGTTTAAGCCCCAGGACTGGCAAACAAGATGAAACAAAACAAACCAAACCAAAAAAACTTCTGTTTTCATGCTGCAGTCAGAAGTATCTGAGGCTATACAGCAGACTAAGGGCTACCTGCAGGCCTTGCCCACTGAGGCACTTTCTAGGCTCTAGGTCCATCCATCCATTTAGGTCCTATGTCTGTCCATCTAAGTCCCCATCCATCCAACTCTCTTCAATTTCTTAATTTCTCATTAGTAAAGTGGAGATAATATAAAGTCAAAAGAAAGAAAAAAATACCATAGATAAAAATACACTGAAAACGAAAATATGAAATAAAATGTAAAATATTTTAGGAAATACTTGTTAGTGTACTGTCATTTTCTCTGAGTGACAAGACTATCTCCATTGTTCAGTAAGTCAATGACCAAGAGATGTGATTACTGGCAAAGAGACTGATGGAATGTCTCAGGAGTTGAAATCATTTATGAAGGCTTTGAGTGAATGCTATTGTCTGTATCCTACTGAGTGGGTCAAGTTCATGGGAAAAGCCAGGGGGAAAAGTCAAGTCATGTTTTAATGTGTAACACAGATCCTGTAGGTATTCATCAGAGAAAATTATATGCAGAGGACCGTTCAAAGAGAATCATATTCTCCTACTACAGATATGCAGAACTGCAAACATATGGCAATGTGAACCCTCTTCTGGTTTTCAATAAACAGTCAACAGGTTTTGAAAGCTATAATCTAGTTCTTAAAGAGCTACACTTAGGGTTAAGTTGTGGATGAACCCACGTAACCACAAACCTTGAAAGTTGTGCAATATTTTCCACAAATATTAGGTTCACAGTTAGTTTAAAAGACCCTGAATCCTAGGCTAGGGTGTCAGCTAGCCTTCTGGTGCCTTTGGGAGAGTTCGACTGTGGGAAATGAAAATCTGAAAGCTGTCTGGGCAATTGAGAAAGCAAAGTTTCTAAGCAGCCTGGGCAATTCCCCTCATTGCACATATTCCATTTCCATTTTGAGCACGTGAGAAAGTAGCAAGGCTAGAAGTCCTGGTGAGGCATCTCAATTGGTGGAATGACTGCTTTGAACAGAAAAGGGTCTCTAACAAGGACAGCCTTCGCTGTCCCCAGTTTTGGTCTGCTGTCCCCAGTTTTGGTCCTCTGCACTCATTCTGCATGCCCACACCTTACCTTGGTAATGTCACCCAGTTTTAGAAGCATCACTTTGTTCCCAATGCACATTTATTTGCCAACCTGTATAACTAGCTGCATTCTGGGTATATGCATATATACTGGGTAATGCAACATGGAACCCTTTGGTCACCTCAAGCTCATCATGTCCCAAGTAGAGACTAATAGCTCTGTAGCTCCATGCTTATTCTTTGTCCTCTGCCTCATTCAAAGGTACCATCAGGGGCTAGGAGTGTAACCTAGTGGTAGAGTGCTTGCCTAGCATGCACAGAGCCCTGTGTTTGAATCCATGGTACCACATATACAGAAAAAAACAGAAGTGGCGCTGATACAAGTGACAGAGTGCTAGCCTTGAGCAAAAAAGTATCCAAGGACAGTGCCAGGCCCTGAGTCAAGCTCCCGGACTGGCAAAAAAAAAAAAAAGTTACCACCAGATACCTGAGAGTCATTGTCTTTTCCTAACATGCTCATGAATATGTATTGACTTTTCCCTTGCTCTGTTCCTTCCATGGTTGTTTTATGAACTCCTCGCACACTATTATACTGTCCTAGATGGGTCTTCCCCCTCTGACCTTGTTCTCCTCAGCTCTGTCCTTCAGTGGCTCCTCCATACCCATAGCAATAAGTTTACATCCTACAGAATAACAGTAATTTCTACCTCTATGTCGATGTTTACCTTCCACCAGCAATAAGTTGGGGTATACCATGGTTACATTGTTTCCAGAACCTGTCAGTGTTGAGACTTTCCCAGATTGCGGAAATACCTCCTCTGATCTCATTTCCCTGCTTAAAACAACTGTGAAACTCAGCCTTTCAGTTTTAGTTCAGGCCATCGCTCTCTGTGCAGGTAGTAGGTACCTTTCTTGTTGGGTGAGATGTTGATTCTGTACAACTTCAGCACACACCATTTGCCTCTTGACGTCACGTTTGTCCTCGCTTTATAATGTCTCTTGGTACCCCAGCCCAAGATTCTCTACGTATGCACTCACTTGTGAAGAGAGACTTTGTGCATTCATCAGAAGACCTCCAAAAATGCTGACTGAATGATTTAATGATCTAATCGTTAAATGATTCATGATTAAGTAATCCTAGTGTGCTTTTCTAATCTCCAAGAAAAGATTTTCAAAATAAATATCCACAATATAATATACCCACTCACCCCACAAGGGGCCTGTGGGCCCTTCTGAAAAGAAGGTGTTCTACATGGTAAACATACTCAGGTGAACTGCATGCCTGGTGCTGTAGGCCAAAGACCTTAATAACCATGTCATGAAAGGATTAGACTTAATAAATATGGTTGTAATTTGAGTTTACTACCCCCCATGAACTCCCTTTGGGGCCTTAATCTGCAAAGGAGACCCTTGAATTAAAGAAATTTGAAGTTCCCATTAGACTTCAAGAAATATCATTGGCAGAAGTAAACTGCTTTTCTCTGGGGGCTAGAAATGATGAAAGATAAACGGGGACAAACGTATCTGCTGTGGGTATCATATTGTGACACCTTAGCACTGTCTCATTCCTGAGAGCAGTGGGAGGATGATTCACAATGTTAGAGACATTGAGATTTGCTGGGACCGGGAGCTTTGAGAACAGACTGGTACCAACATGTGAAGAGTTGAGACCAAGGATGCTGCTAAAACACACACAGGCAGTACCACAACAAAGAATTATGTGGTTCAAAATTCAACAGTAGAGAAGCCCTGCTTGGAGCTGTGGTCATCCATCTGTGACTCCTAATTTACTGCTAGGCTCAGGCCACAGTTGCTACATTTTATAGAAAAAAAAATGGGCCACAGAGTTATGTAAGTCTTCTGCAGACATTAGAGAAGGTCATGGTTACTGGATCACCAAAGAGCCTGCACTTAACTGTTCCAAATGCACAGCTTAGGGGAGGTATCCTGTCAGAGTCACTTTCTCCTGGAGTATTTCCCAGGATGCTGAGAATCCCTCTTTGACACCTTTCTTTTGAACAGTTTCCCTTGAGAAGCCCTGTGCTTAGTTGTATGGATGGGTGAGATCTGATGGTTCCTGGCCCATGGCTGCTTAGTTGCAAACGCTTCTAGGTGTTTCTGTGGCTCCTCAGTATCTAACACTATTGAGCCTGTGGCAGAAAAAATTCATTAAAAACTTGTCTGATGGATTTTATCTCTTGTAGAAACAATTAATTAATCATAACAAACCAACTCCTGTTAATGAGGTGACTGGCCTTATGAAGTTCATTCTGAAAGATGTCTTGTGTCTACAACTTCCCCTCTCCTTGAATTTCTACATACTTTAGTAACTGACAGTTGGAGTTTCAGATTGACAACCTCCTTTCCTTTAATCCTGGCCTGGATGCCAAATTGACATTGGAACTCTTTTCTACACTTTTTTCCACATACTCACATAAGTGGCTGATTCCTGGCTTTATTCTGTATGTCCTGCTGTAGTTGGATCTTAAGTGTTCATTGAAGGCCATGAGTTTTTAGGGATGACACCATTTTGAGATGGTAGAAACTTGGATGTGGAATCTAGAGAGAAGCTTGTGGGTCACTTGGAGTGTGTGCTTAATGGAGAGTAGAACCTTCATCTCCGCCCCCCCCCTGCTTTCTCTCCCTCCCAGCATGAACAGAGTGGTTTTGCTGTGCCGTGTGTTTCCATTGTGTTGTGCTGCTTCACCACAGCCCCAACAAGCGATGAGGCCCATGGGTCATGGACTGAAACCACATTTTCTTCCATAAGTTAATTATCTCAGATCCTTGTTACAGTGATAGAAAGCAGGTCAAAACGTGTCCCTTTAAAACTTCTACTTGAAATAGCAGTCACATGTGCCAGTGGCCTTGGGTTAGGTTCCACAGTCCTGCTAATGTCTTCTGTTTGCTTAGATTTGGGACGTTAGCAACTGGGAATTTATAAGTCAAACAGCTTGTGATGATATTTGTGATGATACTGGCAGTATCTGAGCTGTGGTTTCAGAAGAATATGGGAAATTTTAAAAATCATTTTTACCTTCTAAGACTATGAACACAGAATGTAAAATGCCTTAAAAACAAAACAAAAACTGATTAGAGCTCTGGGCCTAAACTTCAGGAGATATGAACACCAAATGGTTCTTTGGCTTTGAACACTGGGCTTCTGCTCAGATTCCTGAGCTTCTTTGTTCAACGCTCTATCACTTGAGCCACAGCTTTACTTCCAACTTTTTGGAAGTAAGAATTTTCATGGATTTTTGTCACAGAACTGCTGTGAGCACCTTATCCCACAGAAGCCAAGAAATGCAATGAAGGAGACTGGACCCTGCAAATGGTTTTCGGGGCAGCAGGGGGGCCTGTCACTTGTCTGTAATTGACTCCTCAAGGACCCAGTCACAGGGTATTTATTGAATATCAAATAGGAGAATATGTGCAGAAAACAAGTTGGCAATGTCTTTCAAGTTACCCATATATATAGGTGGGAACATCTCAAGAGGGGAGACTTGCTTTTCTTAGGACTTCTTTTTTTTTTTTAGGCCTTCATTTGGCCTGAAGGCAGAAAGTTGGGTCTTGGTAATGCTAATAGGCCACTCCTAGCTTCCCAGTAGTTAAAGAATGGTGTTTCAATTCTCTCAGACCTCAGCATTTACAGGTCCCCACAGACTTTCTTGACCAGACTGGCTTTGAACCTCAAATCTCAGCCTCCTGAGTAGCTAGAAGAATAGGCATGAGCGATCAATGACTGGATGATTATTTTCTAGCATTGTTTATGTTAGGTAGTCATTCAGGTTCTGGCTCATTCAGAGGTGGTAATTAATATCAGATCCTTGTCTTCAGATCTTCACTAAGTCATACTTGCTAACTAAGACACTTAAAATGAAGTTTTGTGTGGGTGGTTGGGTGTGCGTGCCCATGTGGCATTATTGAGGTTTGAACTCATGGCCTTCTCCTTGCTGGGCAAATGCTCTACCACTTGAGTCATACCCCCAGTCATATTTTCAGATTAGGTCTCTTGTCCTTTTCCAGGGCAACCTTGGAACATAATCCTTGTATCGATGTCTTCCATGAAGCTTGGATGACAGGTGTAAGCCACAAGACCTAGTTCTGATGGAACAAATCCTCAAGTAAAACTCAAGAGATTTAGAACCTGACCCATTTTAGCATGGTCCCTGATAGTTTCCCTTTTCTAAAATAGGGATGGTTGTACCTGCACCACTGCCCTCTAGATTGCTAGAAGTGGGATATATAATAGTGTTCTTCCTTCATTGAAAAAGATGTCGAAGTGTCTGGCTCCTTTCGTCTTGTAAGTTGAGCTCTCACCTTAATGTGCTGTCACTATTTTTACAAGAACGACTAGGGAAAAGTGCCAAGGCAGGCTAAGCAGGAGGAGGAGGGCTGGTGTAGGCTTCCATTTCCGCTCATTTCCACTTCCTCTAGGAGCCCTCTGAAGACTGGAGACTTAGCACTTCACAGCTGATGACTATTAGCAGCCAGGGACCTGTGTTCTCATGGTAGCAGAGCCAGGAGGAGTAGCAACACCCATCCTGACTCCCACCCGCCACCCGGGTACCTTTCCAGTTAGCTGGAGCTTCCGTTCCTTGGCAGGCAGCCTGGTTGGCTCACCCCACCAGGCGCTTCCTAAGGCCCTCTTTTTCCCAGCCCCAGTCTCTCCCACGGCATGGCCCGCCAACCTGGCTGGAATCCTGCATTGTGCTGAGGAGCAAGGAACTGAGTATTGGTGGGAAATATTATGCAATTCCCGGGGATTATGGTAATGTGTATCCACCTTCAATTTAATCATAAGTATAGACAGTTAAACACTAGATTATAGGCATCAGAAGTTGTTGATTATTTACTAAAAACCAAGAGGACAGTACAATGTTATCCAACAGTACATATTCATTAAGGGCGAAAAAGGAAGTTCTTTGAAATGTCCCCACTGAATATAATTTACTCTGATGAATACCCACCGAGAATGTGTTTCATGTCAAGAGCAAGTTAGTTTTCCCTCTGGCTCTTTCCCATGAACTTGCCACCAAGACATAACTGCTTAATCTCAACCCTCGAAAATTGCAGAAAATTTCTATACTAAATTATAGTGCTGGAATTAAATTCTCTCTTGCCATGTTCCTTGCCTTATTCTTTCAGTTCTTGGCTTACTTACTTTGGGTTCTGTAGCCTCTTTATCTTTACCTCAGTCATTGCACAATGCAAACATTGAGGATTAACATGAGATCACATTCTTCAGCCTCTGATATAATGAAATTTAAAAATCCCCTCCTTTCTTTCTGTCTTTTTCTTTTCTTTTTTTTTGTTTTTTGTCGGTCATGGGACTTGAGTTCTGGACCTGGGTACTGTTCCTGAGCTCCTCAGCTCAAGGCTAGCTCTCTACCATTCCAGCCACAGTGTCACTTCCGGTTTTAGGTAGTTCATTGAAGATAAGAGTCTCATGCTTTTTCATGCCTAGCCTGTCTTTGAACTGTGATCCTCAGATCTCAGCCTCTTAAGTGGCTAGGCTTGAGCTAACTGCACTTGGCTAAAAATCCCCTCCTTTCAAATGGGAGTTCTGTGTCCTTGATGATTGTTACTCTGAAACAGCATAGAACAGTTACTTTTAGGAACACAAATTAATATTCAGGATGTTTAACTGAATTATTAGGATGTAACATGAGGTTTGCATGCTGGAGAACCTTATCTGATTATATGTTTAGTGTGTCCCTGCTCTATGGAAGGCCAGCTCCTCTTATAACACATGCTCTGTATCTTCTCTTGCCATCTTGAAACCTTCCTCTAGTAGCACCTGTCCCACTAGTACCGAGGCTTGAACTCAAGGCCAAGGTGCTGTCCTTTAGCTTTTTTGTTCAAGAGTGGTACCTAATTGGTGACAACAGTTTTACCGACTTGCTTACTTGGGCTGGCTTCAAATGGAGTAGCTAGGATTACTGGTATGAGCCACTGGTACCCTTTCTAGTTCTCAATTTCTCTTTCTGATGATCATACAAACAAACAACAGCTAGTATCCCAAATCTTTAAATAACAAAAAATGAGCAAAGCTTTCCCTTATCTTGATTTCTCTCTATAGTTATTGTCCACTATTTCTTTTTGCTAATGTGTCTTTATCTCAAATCCCTTCTTTCTCATCAGTTCTTTAGCTCTTCAATGGGACAGTGGAAAATGTAGCTGAGTACACTTATGCAAGGCAGGGGATTCTATCAGTAGGACAAAGTACAGAACCTGTGCTAAGGGCTAATAAGCTCTAGACACATTGACACTACTAGACATTAGAATGCTTTGACTTTAAATTAGGGTAAACTTGCAAATAGATAGATATAGATCTATCTATCTAGTTTTTGACTTAGACCATCTTATTTTGTTCTTGTTCTCAAATGGTAGATTATCTAGGTTTTGTCATTGTTTTTCATACTTGGAAAACATCCTCTGCTCTATTATTGCTTAGGAGAAAAATCTGCAGATGGCCTAATTGTATTCCTTCAGAGATGAAGTATTTTTTCTCTGTGACTGCTTTAAAGAGCTTCATTTTGGTGATCTAATTTTAAAATGATGTGACTTAGAGATATATTTCTGGTTATTTAGCTTGAGATTTCAATGTCTAAATCTGAGGACTTTTATCTTTTATCAACTCTGGAAAGTTCCACTCAAATATAATATTTAATAATTTTTTCTTGTGGAATTCCAATTCCATATGCTTTGTACCTTTTAATTTTATTCTTTATTTTGTATTTTCTTCTCTTCAATATTTTTCATTTTTTTGTCTTCTTGGCTCAATTCTGGGTAAGATTTTTGGATATTTACTTGTTCATATTTTTGTCTTTTTATCTTCAACAAAATAAAATGTAAAATATTTTCAAATTGAATATTTTCCTTTTACTCATATAATGGAAGATATTACAACCTTAAGTAGTTATACATATCATTTTAGGTATTTATTTATTTGTTCAAATTTTTCATTATTTTTAAGTAGTTGTACGAAAGAGTTGCATTCAACAAAGCGGTTTATGAATAGAATGTGTCTTTATCAATGTCACCTCTTTTATCATCTCACCCATCCCTCCTATCCCACCCCTTTCCTTACTTTTTTTGTAGGATATACTTCTTACTGCATTCTCCCCCACTTCTAATCTATCCCCCTTTCCTTGACTCCCTACCCCTCTTAAGAACCCATTTCCTGGTGTTTAGTTTTTTTGAACTATGATTTTACCTTTCTAGTGAATTACACTGTTTTGAATTTCCATTAATAATCTATGTACACTTGTATTTAGGTGTTAATTTATTAATAAGTAAATCCCGTAGAAAGAAGATTTTGTGTAGGTAGAAGGGACACATCCTTTCTGGTCTAAGTAGATAATTATGTGACTATCTTCAAGAAACTTCCTTTCTGAGCATCTTTTCTACAAGAACTTGGAAGCCTGTGCCTTCGGTCTTCACTGCTATAGGCAGGCACTGGGTGTTAGTCAGTGTATTAGTCAGTGAGAAGTCTAAGATGGAGTGGCCAATCTTTTTGCCCTACTTAGCACTGAAAGTAATACTCCTTTTATCCCAAGTAGCATATACTGCTCCTTAATCTTCAACACCAAAAAGAGATAGATCAGGCTGCTTGACCTGAACATTCCTAGAGATGGAAACTGAATTTTCCTCTTCCAAGTCTTTGAGATTTGTCCAATCTGCTTCTTAGTTCATTAGGTTTACATTTATATTGCTATTTTATTTTTAGAAGCACTACATTATTTTTTGTATTTATTTGGTATTTTTGATAGGATCATATTATTTGCATATATTTTCAGTTCCTTCTCTTATTTCTTTAAATGCTGTTAGTAGGCTCATTTTACCTTCTCTAGGGTATAATCCTCATATCTGTGTTCATAGCCAATTCAATTCTGCTATGCTGTTGTCTTATTCTCAGGATTTGCTTCCTTGTGGGTTTTGTAATTGGGACTGTTAGCTAATGCCCTGCTTATTGAGCTTTATTTATGGAATATTGTGAAGCTTTGTTTGAATGTGTAGACCTTAAGAAAGAGCACTTTAAGTTTTCATCTCTGGGGTCTACATGATTTAACTTGAGCCTCTAAATCATGTGAAGAAAAGCCTCTGTCACAAATTTCCTGGCATTTTTCCATCTATAGATGTTTCTTTGTCATCGTTTCGTTGTGTAGAGTATTTCTGGTTTACCTTTACAAGATCTCATTTCTGACTTCCAGATTGTATGGACCCAGTGCCTAGTTTCCCAATGACACAAGGTCCTCACGATCCAGTGCTCTTGGAAGCAGTCTGTAAGTTTTCCTGGGGCTGAACTTAGGCAGCCAGGCCTAAGTTTTTTGCTATGATTTTCTGTTCTCTTTATTTTTAACTCCTGAAAATGTCCCTGAGTTCTTGAAAGGGCAATTACATTAAAAAAAAACAAACAAAAAAAACCCAAGCTTTTTAGGATATTGTACTCAGTTGCTTTTGCTTTGGTTTTGCTAATCCTGGAGCTTGGACTCAGGGCCTGGACACTGTCCTTGAGCTTTCTCAAGGCTAACACACTACCACTTGAGCCACAACACTATTTCCAGCTTTTCCTGTATATGTGGTACTGGGGAATCAAACCCAGGACTTCGTGCAGGCTAGGCAAGGATGCTGCTACTAAGCCACACTCCTGGTTCTCAGTTGTTTTATTTAGCATTGTTGTAAGGGAATATCTGTTCTACTGCGGTTTGAGTGTGTCCCCGGAAGCCTATTGCCATTGTAACCATGTCAAAAGGTGGGATTTTGAGCAGTGATTGGACCACAGGGTATTGTTCTCTTGATGGACTAGTGCTACTCTCTTGACAAGGCTAGTAAAGATATTGTAGGAGGGGGCTCCTGATAAAAGATACGTTTATTCCCTTCTTCTGTCTCATATAAGCTCACTTATGCTTCTGTCATAAGATGCCCTCGCTAGATGCCTATGCCATGGTCTTTGACTGCCAAGCCTCTTGAACTATGAATAAAATAGTCGCTTGTTTACAAATTATCCATCTACTATATTTAGTATGTAAAACAAAACAGATTAAGACAACTATTTTAGTAGATGCCACTTCTTTCCATATTCAAAGCTTCTTAACATTTAGAGGGGAAAATATCTGTAAAAAAGATGGGGAGAAATATGGAAAAGGTAAACAATGTACTACTTACAACTGACATGCTGAATTGAAACCTCTTTGTAAAACTACTTAAATGTAATTTTAAAAATTAGGAAATAAACATTACCATAGCCAGAAAAATGAAAAAAAATCCTCTAAGTTAGTATATCTGGGAATATGTCATGAATTAGGACATAAACCCACATATAATGACAAGAGATACCTGAATTAGATTATACTCGGTTTAGACAACTTTATGTTGCATAATCTACATATATACAATTTATATATTATATAATATTGCATATAATATAATATATAATTTAAATATATAATTATATGTTATATAATTTTATCTGTTTATATATAAATATATCTCCTTGTCTCCCTAGCATGAATTCCATCCCAGCATTGACATAATTATGTGAGCCAAATGTAAGCTCAAGAAATAGACAAGAGTGAAGAAGGAAATTAAATATATGTCAAATGTCACTATTAGGTACAAAATGGACATCTGGATACAGAACAAGTCAGACTTAGCCAAATTTGTGTTCTAAATGAGTTATTTGCACGAAATTGTTAGCATATGATTATCTCATGACGAAAAGGACCTTGTGGCTGCCTAGGCAGAAATAGCTACCATGGTGAGCACTTTTCAACTCCTGTAAGTCACATTCAGTTACACAGCTAGTTCTCAAAACCTGGCCCATTCCAGAAGGGATCGCTATTGCACTGTTGGTAGGAGTGTAAAACTTGTTCAACCACTCTGGAAAGCAGTATGGAGGTTCCTCAAAAAACTAAACATAGAGCTCCCCTGTGACCCAACAATCCCACTCCTGGACATTTACTCAAATATACAGAAACAAGGCCACACTAAACCTACCAGCACAACCATGTTCGTTGCAGCATTATTCACAATAGCTAAGATATGGAACCAATCCAGATGAATGGATCATGAAGGTGTGATATATTTACATTATGAAATTCTATGCTGCCATCAGAAAAATGACATTGCCCCATTTGTAAGGAAAGTCTTGGAAAAAATCATATTAAATAAAGTAAGCCAGACCCAAGGAAACATAGGTTCCTTGGTTTCCCTCATTTGTAACAATTAGTATATGTCTAGAATCATAATAGTTCAAAAGCTATGTACATATGGCCAAATAGGATGAGGCTAAATGAAATGAACTCCAGCATATGAAAAGAAGAGGTTTATCTTTGTGATTGTTATTCTTAATGTATTATTTGAAGCTATTTCTTTTCTCTTATTTTTCCCCTTATGGTTTATCTCATGTTGTTATTGTATATGAATGTGGTACCTGATATATTGTACATATGTTTATTTGAAAAGGGGAAAGTAAGGGGAAAACAAGATGATTAGGAGAGGATTGGGGGAGAGAAAGTGGAAGACAAACATGGGAAGGGGTTCAAGAAGTAATGTACCTACTACCCGATGAATGTAACTGTAACCCCTCTGTACATCATCCTAACAATAAAATATAAATAAACAAACAAATAAACAAATAAATAACCTGGCCCACTGACCTTCCAAAGCAGAAACTGCTTCAAGAGTGGGAACTAGAACTGAGATAATGGCCAACAAGGCTGTCACTGGAACCACTATGCATACATACCTGCCACCTTCTACCCCTCATTCTGCCTCTATTTAAACCTAAAGCTTCTGTCTATACTCAGAAGAAGGTCAAAGAGAAACTTAAGTGCTATATTCTCATGGCATGCTCACAATGCATCTCCTGTTTTGGTCCTTCTCCATCACCATCTCCTTATTTGGCATAGAGTAGAGAGTGGCTGGACCCAATATATGGAAACTTAAGAGTTTGGGCCTGTGGTCTAAAACTCCAGTTTCAGCATTGGTGAGCAGTCCCAGGAGGAAATGGTACCTTTTGTGTTAGCTTCTCTTAGCTAGTCCACCCTTGATGGAGTGAAAAAAATGTAATGGTTTCCTATAGCTGCTGGAATTACTTTGTTTCAGGGATCTTTTTCTTATCTTTCCACTCTGGCCAATACTGACTGCTTTTTACCACCATCTGGTGAGGCAGAAAAATAAACATCTGGCCTCTAAGGGCTCTGAAGTCTCACCATAGTATATTCTTACCAATTAATGCTCTCAAGCCTTCTCTTCCTTTACTCCGTTGTCTGAAGGCTCTTCTGAACCATTTGAGGTTCTTCTGAACTGATTTTGGCTTTTGCTGTTTGTCTGATAGACAAACTTTGCCTTCTTTGTGGTTTGGAGGATCCTCAAATCCCTTTTGGGTTCAGTTGACTTATTTAATATTTTGTCAGCTGTATGACAGGGAAACTTTGGTTCCTTATTAGAAGGATTTTCTGAGTGTTAGGGTTCATTTGAAAACTGGACTGGCAATTAGCAGGAAAAAGATGTGAGGTATAAAGAGGAGTCAGGGAGTTGTGTTGGAGATCTCTGTCATGATTTGCTGAAGAATGAAAAACACTACGCCTATCTTGTCCACTACAGAGAATTTGAGCTGACTAGTCTACTAAAAAATGAAGAGAAAAAATGAGGAGAGGAGAGAAAACAAAAAGATTATTTGTTAGAGTGTGCTTTGAGCCAATGGAATAGGCTTGTTGCAGTAAGCATCAGGTTGTTCAAGCCTCCATCAAGTCACTCATTACAGATACAGGCTAGTAGACATTTACAAAATGATGCACAAAGGCAATTACATTGGCAGCTGGCTTTGTTAAATGTATTTTATGTTTTCTAAAAAGCCCTTTAGAATTCAGAGCTTAGAAAAATACTACCTTGTGGAGAGGCTCATGCCTATGATCCTAGCTACTCTGGAGGCTGAGATCTGAAGATCAAGGTTCAAAGCCAGCCCAGGCACAAAAGGACCTGTGACTCTTATCTCCAATTAACCTCTAGAAAACAGGAAATGGGGCTTGGCTCAAGGGTGGTAGCCTTGGGCTGAAGAGCCCAGGGACAGCACCCAGGCCCAGGGGTAGGGTGGTAGCCTTGAGCTGAAGAGATCAGGGACAGCGCTCAGGCCAAGTTCAAGCCCCATGACCCACAAACAAAAAGAAAGAAAAATACTTTACCAAGCTTGTGTCCTCTGAATTAAAATTGATACTGTCCATGTGATCCTACTGTAACAGGAAGCACTTAAAAGTATTGATATAATGCTGTAATCATAATCACTATTCTAAACTGCTATATGTAATGGAAATAACTAAGTCATTCTATCAATTGTTAAATTGCTTTTTCAGAAGCTTAACTATGGATAATCTAAGGTTGTTTGTTTTGTTTTGTTTTGTTATCCATAATCTAGGTCTGTCTCTCGAACATTCACAATGAAAGCCATGGAAAACAACTCTAGCAATAACTTATTTGGCCCATGAGTTAGCTTTTTTTTAAAAAAAAAAAATTTGCCTTGGTTGATTTTGTTGTATATTTTCCTCATAAAACTTTGTAACTGGGGCTGGGAGTTTAGTCTAGTAGTAGAGTGCTTGCCTAGCATGCACAAAGAGCCAAGTTCGAATATACACAGAAAAAAGCTGGAAGTGCGGTGTGGCTCAAGTGGTAGAGTTCTGGCCTTGAGAAAGCCTAAGGACAGTGCTCAGGCCCTACGTTCAAGGCCCAAGACTGGCAAAACACACACATACACACACACACACACACACACACACACACACACACACACACACAAACCTTATATCTGTTCTCTATTGACACTGCATCTTTTTTTGAGATTTGCTAGAACATCATCTATGGGACGGACAAAATTGGATTTAAGAATGGATACCTGGTAAGCCCAGCCTAAGAACCATTCCTTCTGAAGCTCTTACTTACTTAAATTTGTACCAAATGATTTTAGTTGGCACTGACATCCACCTGACCTGTAACTTCTCCTCCAATATGGGATTAGATCAGACCAGTATGGGAAAGCTTATTCTGGCAAAGCCCAGAGTGCTGAAATTTTCAAATAAAATGGGTTAGAGAGTTGAAATGGTCAGAATCTAAACAGTCATTTGTATTAACCCCCACAAAAGAAACCAAAGCTGAGAGTTTTTAAGGAAGAAATTCTTAGCCTTGCATGCATGACATTCCAACATTAAATCCCTTCCAGGCAAACTCGTATTTCCAGCCAAAGCCTTCTCTTTAAATAGAGACAAAAATAATATTTCTACTGGCTCCAAAAATATATGTTTTAGTAGTCGATGTTCATCAATTTTTTTGAGGGTGGAGGGTTGGTCATGGGCCTGGGTGCTGTCCTTGAGCTCTTTGGTTCTAGGCTACTGCCCTACCCTGGACTCACAGGACCACTTCCAGTTTTTTGGTGGTTAATTGGAGATAAGAATCTCTCAGACTTTAGTGGCCAGGCTGGGTTTGAACTGTGATCCTCAGATCTCAGCTTCCTGAGTAGCTAGGATTATAAGCATGAGCCACTACACCCGGCTTATCATTTTTTTTTTTAGAAAAGAAGAATCCCCTATACATTTTTTTGGGGGGGGTTGGGCTTGAACTCTGGGCCTGGGCATTATCCCTGGGCTCTTTAGCTAAAGGTTAATGCTCTACCACTTAAGCCAAAGTGCTACTTCCGGGTTTCTGGTGATTAATTGGTGATAAGAGTCTCATGGATTTTTATGCCCTGGCTGGCTTTGAGCTGTGATCCTGATATCTCAGCCTCCTGAGTAGTTAGGATTATAAGCATGAGCCACTGGCACCCCACTATACAATTTTTTTTTAATTGGATGTGTCTCTGGACCCCTCTTGCCAGACCTGGGGACTGAACTCAGGGCCTGAGCATTGTCCTTGGGCTTTTCCTCAAAGCCAGTGTTCTACCACTTGACCACTTGAGCCACAGCACCACTTCTGGCTTTTCTCTGTATATGGTACCAAGGAATAGAACCTGGGTTTTCATGCATGCTAGACAAGCACTCTACCACTAGGCCAAACTCCCAGCCCCCATATTGTATTCTTTATTTCATTTTTCTTTCTGTTGTACTGTTGTTTAGCCCTAAAATTAGAAGCTTGATTATACAAGAGATTTTGTTTTTGAACTTACAGTTATTTGTCTCATGCTTGTATACTAGATTATCATCACTGGCTAAGAAACCTGCAAGGCCAAATTGGCCAACACTATAATTGTTTTAGTAATAAGGAATGTTCAAACATTAGGGGGAATTGTAATGGTGCTTTAAATCTGCTTGTCCTAAAAAGCACTGACTTCTTATTGGAACCTGCAAATTAATTAAAAACAGGAGAAATGTTTGGCATCCTAGCCCTTACAGGCACACAGCCTCTCATTAGTACAGGTTTTCATCTCATTTGGCAACAAAGCTATCCTATAGGGCTCTGCTGTTCTTTTTGATTCCTTGTCAAAAAAGCATTATCAATTAGTCCTGTCCTTCCTTGATTTTCAGGTCACTGCAATTGAATGGCTTAGTCCAAAATCTAGGAATCCTAGAAGTTTTGATCTGGGATTGAAAACTACAGCTTCAGAGATAGCAGTTGGATATTTAGAACAGCTCTAAACTATCTGATGGAAAAGCTTTTTATTTTGGCTGGCAAAGTATATGTGTTGGGATATGGTGGTAGGGCCTTCCAGGAAGACTTTCAGTGCACACGGTTCACTGGATCTGTCCTTTCACTTCTAAATACTTCAGAGTGTGTATACATATGTGTACACGTGTGTACATATGTGTATGTATAGTGTTTCCACACAATTTTCTGTTAGCATTGTCAGTAGCTTAGATTAAATGAGAGCTAGGCTTGGATGTCACATATTTTGGGGTCAAATCTTAGTTCTGATACTAACCCCTTACATGGACTTAGAAAATTACCTCACCTTTCTGAACTCAGCTCCCTCAAAGAAAAACAGGATAATAATAATAAAGACCTCTCATGAGGGCCAAGTAAGACAAGATAAAGCAGTCAGCACATTTTTGGGCGTATACTAAATACTCAAGAGAAAAGCTCCTAGTTTTGATGGGTGGAAAAAGTGAGCAAGGGAAAATGCTCCAGAGGCTCTGGTTTCATTTGACCTAATCCTGTTTTGTCTTGTTCTTCCTTCCTGCTAATTAATTCCTCACCCAAAGTACAGGGCATGGAATTATCCTGACTCTTGCTTATATCCTGGTTCTGCCATTTCCTAGTTAAGTGACCTGACAAAAAGTATATTGCTTCGAATGGGTCACAGAACAACACATCTCTTGTCTTGTCACACAGAGACTTGTATTTCACCTAGGCAAGATTGGCTGTGGGAACAAGAAAGCTTTTTTTTTTTCCTGCAGTGGCTCAGCCATACTAGCTGGGTATTTCATGGAATCCCCAGCATGACAGGGTGACAACTGCCCATGAGAGGAAGAGCCAAGGCTGGGTCAGAAATGTAGAAAGTGGTATAGTGAGCATTCATTTTTCTGCCACAGAAAATCTCTGTAATTCATTTTATCTGTAAAATGAATATAATCCATCCCAGAGCTGTTGAGAACTGAATACATATGGCGGATTAATAGTATATTAACTAACATTCTGACAGAAAATAGATGGTGCATGGACAAGAATTTATTCCTCCTAGGAAGATAGAATGACCAGGACTGGGTACCTGGGTATGGATAGAGAACCATTAGGGGATTTTTCTATGTCAGATTTCTTTTTGAGGTCAGACTTCTGGGCACAGAACAGGCAAGTGTGGGTGGGATGGCAAAATGAGCAGCATGGTATAAATTATAGTAGGTATTGATAAACATTATTAAATTGGAAAAATAGCCTACATCACCATTTAGTTCGATTTGTAGAGTGTTGGACACATATCCTGCTATGAGTTCATCTGGCTTCCTTCTCTGATCCTTTTCTCCCTCTTCACTGAAATGACTAAGAGTAGTAAGATTAATAAGAACTAATTAGAAGAGACTATAGATCCCAGGTTGAAGCACAAGTCCATGTGGCAATGGTACAGTTACCACATACATACACCTGTGTCACTTAGCTCTAGCAGTCTTCTTCTTGGTATAAATAGAGCTATTTAAAAAAAAATTCCTCTGAGTATTTTAAACTCAAGGAGGAAGATTGAGGAATACTTGGAAGTTTCAGAATTCATTCCTCACCACCACTCCTACACTACCATAATGGCCTCCAAACTGGATTCCCTGGTGCATGCCAAGGCCAATTCACTAGTATTATGCCTATTTGAAAATCTGCATTCCCTTTATTCACAGAGGAAGAAGTCCAAACTCATCAGCCTAATATCCAAAGCTGCTGTTCCTTTTCCACTTCCACTCAAGGATTCTCCAACTACATCTAAATATTCTAGACTTCTCCATTTTCTTCCTTTGGATGTTGGCTCTTATGCCCATGCTCATTTGAAGGCCTATCTTTCAATCCTCCCAAGAGGAAACAACATATTTCCTTTTCTTCCTCCATGTGCTTCTGTAATAATTGTTTTCCCCATGCTTTGCACTTACATATTTTTTCTCTCTGCTACAGGCCAATCACCAAATTGTCTCCAGTTGTTATCCTTTAAGAATGTTCAGAATAGGGCCGGGAGTTTGGCCTAGTGGTAGAGTGTTTTTTTGTTGTTTGTTTTGTTTTTTTTTCTTTGTGCTAGGTTTTGGGGTATTGAACTCAGGGTCTAAGACATGACCCTGAGCTTTTTTGCTCCAGGCTAAAGTTCTACCACTTGAGCTACAGCTCTATTTTCCAGCCTTTTGGGAGTTAATAGGACATAGGAGTCTCATAAACTTTCCTGGCTGGGCTGGGTTTGATCCATGATGCTCATATCTCAGCCACTTGAGTAGCTAGAATTATATGCATGAGCCACTGGCACCCGACTTTCAATCTTTTTCAAAAGTAACTCCCTTGAGAATTGGGAAAGGTAAAATCTGCCTTGTCCATTCTCTGGTTTAGATAAATATCTTAAAAAGAGATCTACCAATAGAGGGATCTGGAACCATAGAAGGCATCACTTAAGAGTCTTAAACTGGTTGATAAAGGAGGTCAGTCTTCTTCCTGTCCTGTGGCTATAATTTGCAATTAGAGGTCAGAGTTCCAGAGCGTGTGGATTTTGTCTTTTGTTTTGCACAGGAAAGGCAAAAAAAAAACTCTGGTATTTTCTGTGGTTTTGTGATCCCCCCCCCATGTCAAATCAGTGTGGGGACATAGAAAGTGAAGTTTCTCAAGGTGTCTGCCAAGAGGGTCCCCCAGAAACCCTTTCCTTAGAAATTGCACACAGGACTCCATCCATGCTGGATGGGCTTCCATTTCCTCCTCCCCTTCTGCAGCCTTCCAGTAAACAATTTACTCGCAGAAATGCCTTTCTTTTAATATAAAGTTCCTATGGATGCTTTGATTCCCTCCAATAAAGTCTGGACAAGGTAGGCAGCTGCATTCACTGTGATGGTCTTCAAAGCTCCTGCCCCTGCAGCTCTGCTGTCTTCCCTCTGGGGAGGCTTTGGGCATTTTCTGCTCCTATGACCTGCCCCCTGCTGCTGTGCAGAACCTTAGGAGACTGCTTCTCTCTGAGCAACAGTGTAGAAATAATATCCTATGTTTGTATAGCATGTTCTAGCATGACTTTCAAAGCCCTTTGCAAACATCGGCTCATCCTTAAGGCACCTCTTCCTTTTCTCACCAGGTCCTGGCAAGGAAATGTTTGGAAAGAACACTATTTGGCAGAATGAGGGAAATTGCATTTGCAAGATAAAATAGGAAGGAAAAAAATGAAAAAGGATAAAAAAAACTGAAGTTCCTGCTTTCAGAATAAAATTCATAATTTCCCCTTCTTTTAAATTCGGTGCCCCTGGTTGTGTTGCTTTCTTGGTGACATTTCAGTTCAGTACCCCCCCCCCTTTTTTTTTTTACAATGCTATTGGCAGAAGACCAGGTCGCCGTGTTTTGCTAACCTGATGACATCATTGAAAACATGACTGGATTTTGTGTAAAATGAATTGCATGAATTTAAGAAACCTCTTGTGATTCTGACTCAGCTGGAGGAAGTAAGCACGTACTATGTACTACATGTACATAACTCCTTGAGCTGCCAAATAAACGCCTCATTTTGTGGATGGAAGCAAGTTTGAGAGATAAGCCAGATCCCTGAATCCACAGCTTTAGGTTTGTTGGAGTTGATGAGACATGTTAGGTTTAAACTTAAAGACCACAAAAGTTTTCATTGGGCCCTTTACTTCAACTGCTTAAATGGATTGCTTCAACTTGGAGCTGTTTCGTCTTCTACTTTGGCCCTGCACTTTCAGAACAGATTTGATAGCCAAGTTCGTAGCAATATTGATATAAGAGTATCTTTCTCCTCAGACTTTATCTCCAAATGCCAATCTGTTCTACTCAGTGGAGCCAGATAAATAGTATGAGAGCTAATCTTAATGCTCAAAATGGTGCCCTCCCTACACTTTATCAAAACCTGATATGCCAAAACTTAATTCATATTATATAAAGCATAGGTGCTATGAAACCTGTTTATTTCTTCTTTTATATATATTTTTATTTGTCATTAATAGAAGGGTTACATTATATTCACCAAGTAGAAGGTGCATTACTTCACAAACATTGATAACATTTCACATGTCTCGGTCCCCATTTCCCTCCCCCCACCTCCACTCCTCATCTTGTTTTCCCCTCTTCCCTATCCTATTTCAAATAACCAACTAAACATATATATATATAATATATCAGATAACAAGGTGAAATACTGTAACAATATGAGATAACCAAGGGACAGCAAAACAGATGACAGATAACATAGTACATTAAGGACAACAATCACTCATTATATGGCTTTTGTTTCTATAACCTGGAGGTCCTTTCATTTAGCATCATCCTATATGGCTTTATGTATCTAGGTTTTGCTCTATTACAAATCTCTGCTAGGAGAGCACAAGGTTTCTACTGATTATGACAAGTGAGGGAAACCATTGAGCCTATGTTCCTTTGAGTCTGGCTTACTTCACTTAATATTTTTTCTAAGTCTTTCCATTTCCTTACAAATGGAGCAATGTTGTTCTTTCTGACAGCAGCATAGAAATCCATTGTATATAAATACCACATCTTGTTGATCCAATCATATCTGAGGGGCATCTGGGTTGGTTCCATATCTTTGCTATGGTAAATAGTGCTGCAATGAACATTGTTGTGCTGGTGGATTTAGTATGTCCTTGTTTTTGGATGAGTGGGTAAATGCCAAGTAGAAGCCTGTTCATTTCTAAACTGGCTTTCTCAAAGCAATTAAAAATTCTCTAAGCCTCCATCACTATGCACAGGATTCACATACACAATGTTCTTACCTATTTCCATTGAGCAAATCTTTTCTCAGAGCCTTTTGCAAATGTCATTTGTGAAGCTTCCCTGATGCCCAGTTTATATCCTTTGTTCAAATACCCCAAAGACCTGTTGGAATTCATCCTGGTACAAAATTCTGTCATTCTGATGACAAGATTCTTTTGGTCTCACCAAATATGACTTATGTTGTGTATTCCTGAAAAGAAGTGTATGCTTCTCCATAGAACATGTTGTGAGACCTCACATAATAGATGCTAAATAAATGTTGGTTGATTACATGGATGACTATTTACACTACTAAATGCTCATGAAAATTGGTTGAATCTTATTTGCCCATGATCTCCAATACTACTTCTCCAGAAGTGACTTCTTTTTTCTAAACTACAGAGTTTTAGGACATTCGATGCCTTCAAGAACATCATCCTCAGATGAGAAGCACAATTCAAAGTCAGTCAAGGCAGATGAATCTGAAAGACTCTTGTCTCAAGTTAGTCAGCAAAATGCTGGAAGTGAAGGAAGGCATGGCTCAAATGGTAGAGCATCAGCCCTGAACACAATAGCTAAGCAAGAGTGAGAGACCCTGAATTATGCCCATTATGGATACAGACAGACAGAATATATATAATGATGTCAATAGCAGAATGCCCCTTCCCCCATGCACACACAAACTAATTTCTAGCTTTATTGCTTTTTTCATTTACCTCAGGATCTCTTTCAGCTTTGTAAGAGTTACTACACTGACGCTTAGTGAGAGCAGATATTGGATCAGGCAGCCAAGTTCCCAGAGCCTCACATCCATGGATTAATCAGTATCACAAAATTACAGGATATGAGAGGTGAAACAAACAAGGTCCAACCCTTCATTATAGATGAAGAAACCAAGCTCCCGAAGGGATTTACATGGAATGAGAGGTGAAGCCATCACAAGACTTTAGGTTCCCCTCCACCCCACTTGACTGAGGCATCTCTGTCCTCAGCAATTGACATGACCTTTCTATGCTCTTTTGTTTTTCCAGATGCTGTAGGTGGTTGTTTTCCAAGTTACTGCTTGCTGTTGCATCTCTCTTTTCTGCAACTCCTACAGTGATATTTGACAGAACAGGTCTTCAGAATCTACAATTTACAACTTATGCAAGCTGCTGTCCTTTCCAGATAACTCTGATGTAAGTTAGATAGCATTAATACCCACCTCCATATCTGATGAGCCTGCTTCTCTAGATACTTCTACTGGTTAACTGGTAGGAAATTTTCATTACTATTTTCATTTCTATTTTATCTGATATCTCCTATGAAGCTAAATAGAACCTCGATATTGTGAAACTTTGAACAGTTTATCCATCCGATGAGATTAACAATGACTAAATACTCATATCACATGGTTTGAGCCACACAATATGCACGTGAGCTAAATCATTTGCCCTCACAGACAGCCCTCAGTGTCTGAATGCAAATCACTCATGTTAATGCTCTACCATTTGAACCACAGCTCCATTTCTATTTTTTTGTGGTTAATTACAGGTAATTAGAGTCTCACAGTGTTAGGAAAATGGAAGAGAAAGGAAGGAAATGGGCTGGATTTGATCTCCACAGGTAGAGACTGTTTATTGAGATATAATAGCAAAGGACACAGGCTTGGAGAGGTAGGACAGGAGTTGGGTTTTTATGAGGTCTGAGAAAGGAGGCAGAGGTAAATGAAAAAGCCATTAAGTCTTGGATCTAGAACAGGGAGGATAAGCACGCAAAGCCCCTGTCTTAGGTCGTCCCCTTCAGGGGATCTTACCCGACATTGAGTGCTCTGCGGCCTTCTGTCCCACGGTACTGATCACCTCCGGGCCTGTCTTAGGTTGTCCCTGCTCCAGAGATCTTACCCATCATTGGCTCTCGGGGAGACATTTAAGGGGAGTCAAGGGATCCCTCCTCATCATAGGGTTCTCATTGGTCATAGGGGTCATTGGCATCGGCAGCAAGTCTCTGATAATACACCTGTACATTCATCAACTGAATGGATTCTATCCTACTTTGAATGAATTGCATGGCCTTATTGATAACACAGGGACCAAAAATAAAAGTAAGAGCAAGAGGAGTTTAGGACCAAGAAAAGGAGGAGCACAGCCATCTGTGCTGTCCGGTCCAGAGGAAGTTGGCTTGTAGCTCTGTCCTGTGTCTTTCAAGATCTTCTTGGAGCTGTTTTCTGGAGGATTGCTCTGGCTTGCCGGGGTCATCCAACCCCACACTGATGATGGGTATCTTGACTCCAAGAAAAAACAGGATCAGCATTGTGAGATCCATTATTTATTCTGAAAGAGAAGAGAGAGAGATATTCTCAGGAGGCAAAGAGCCTTCTGGGTCCTCATCAATATTATTGGGGTCCCTTCCCATTTGGGGACAATATTTAAGATCCCTTGCATGGACCCAAATTGGCTTTGTTTCATCAGTGGGGAAAACACAACTGAATCCTCTTCCAGGTGTAATGAGGGGATCAGGGCCCCTCCATTCCCCATTAAGGGGGTCCTTCTACCAGACATAGACAGTCCGAAATGGAATAGAGGTTGTCCAGTGTTTCTGGAAGGGTGAGAGATGCTCCCCTTTGGCAAAATTTAAAATATTGAGAGTAAACAAAGCCATCTTTAGCTGATGATGGAGGGGGAGTGTTCCCCCTTTTTGTTTTATTAATTGAGATTTAAGGACATGGTTATATCTTTCTACTATTGCCTGTCTTCTGGGATTATGAGGGATACCAGTAGTATGGGTAATTTGCCATTGTTTAAAGAAGTCATCAAGAGACTTGCTTACAAAACACGGACCATTATTGGTTTTTATTTGGTCTGGCAATCCAAGAGTAGCAAAACATTGAAGAAAATGACTGATAGCATGTTTAGCTCTCTCCCCGGAATGGGCTGTAGCCCAACACGCATGGGAAAAGGTGTCTATTGTCAAAAAATTGTATTTCATTTTCCAAAAGAGGGAAAATGTGTAACATCCATTTGCCACAGATTATTAGGCCTAAGACCTCGAGGGTTGACGCCGCCCATTTGGAGTGGCGGAACCTGTAAAAAAGGGTAGCATGGCTTACAAGTCCTATTAATCTTTTTTTTTTTTTTGCCAGCCCTGGGCTCAAGGCCTGAGCACTGTCCTTGGGCTTTCCTCAAGGCTAGTGTTCTACCCTGAGCCACTGCACCACTTCTGGCTTTTTCTATGTATGTGGTACCAAGGATTGAACCCTGGTCTTCGTGCTTGCTAGGCAGGCACTCTACCACTAGGCCAAACTCCCGGTCCCCCTAATAATCTTTTTAGATCTTTAATGGCAACTTGGGGAAATCGGTGGTATAGTCCTCTCCAGTTGACATGCATGAGCTGATGGAAAGAGATAGCCTCCTGTAAAGAGTAACATTCAGGAGCAGAGGCTAACCGGTCAGCGAGGGCATTGCCTTTGGTCAAAATACTTGGAAGGATTTGCTGTCCCCTCAGATGTTGAATAAACATAGGAGCAATCCTTTGTTTGAGCAAATTTCTAGCTTGAATCATCAAAGGAGTGATGGGGTTGTTGTCCAGTTTAATATGAGCTTCTAGGAGGTTAGGTAACAAATTGACTACATAAAGGCTATCTGAGAATAGGTTAAGAGGACCAGTAATCTCAGATAGTGCTAAGACCACAGCATAAAGTTCCTTAAATTGAGTTGAGCCCTGTATTTCATGAGACAGGGTCACTTCAGGAGAAGAATTGCCTTTACCTGGGGAGAAAATAACAATGGAAGCCCCCTTCTTGCCTCCATCCATGAATATGGCGGGGAAGGAGGGATTGACTTCACTCCAGCTGACTGAAGGAGCTCATCCATTTATGGGGACAATCCACTTTACCTGGAAAGCCTTCCATGGCTATTGCTAGTCCAGCATTATTTCTTTGTAGCCAAGAGAAATCATTAATTTTAAAGGGGACAATAAGAAAGTGGGGTTCACTCCCAAAAAGACAGGTTGATAAATTTCATCCTTTGACAATACAATCTGCCATCTAGTCAATCATGGAATAAACTCTGCGCGCTCCTCTGACTGAGAGGTGAATCCAGTGAAGAGGTTCCCCTTCCTGGCCTAAAAAGGCATTAAGGAGGGTCTGTCCTGATAGGATATAGAGCGTTAGGGGCATAGCAGGATCATACCTCTTTAAGGCTGCTTCATTAATAGCTAACTGAATTTTATTTAGAATCTCTTTATGAACAGCTGACAACATTACTGGAAGGTCAGATCAAGACCCTTTAAAAGATCAAAAAGGGTCACAGTGGTTATGGGGATCCATGGCCTCATCCAATTAATTTCACCAAGAAGTTTTTGAAGTTGGGGCAGGGTGTAAGTATCTTGGATAGATAATTGGGGTTTTAAAGGAGACACAACATCCAGTGTTAGGTCAGCTCCCAA